>NC_141686.1:360028079-361291546 GCF_964263255.1 Lissotriton vulgaris | reverse complement strand
GACCTAGTCACCGGGTCAGCCCCCTTTTTTAGTATAAAGATAGGAGCGGGCCCCCTGTTCAAATTAGATCATCTTTGGAATCAAGACACGACTTTCTGCGAAAGGACATCAAGATTTCTTCTTCAAGATTCTCCCTTGTGGCTAAGGAGTAGTCACCCTGCATCAGCAGGCACCATCCTAAGAACACTGCGGTCTGCTGCAAGTCCTTCTTCACGAATCCGACGACCCAGCTCGACGAGACCCGGCTTCCCTGGCACCTCTGACCTCTACTCACCTCTACAGCAAAGCTGAGAACTGTGAGTGCGACGAGACCTCGAGGGACCGACGATCGCCAAGACTGCACGACTTCTTTGCAACAAGCCCACCGTGTGCTCCACTGGTGAGTGCTTTGGGGTCCGAGAAGCCCCAACCCTGAGCAGCTCCAGCACCGAAGATCAGCCCTCCAGCATCTCCACGATCTGCGTGGGGCCCTTCTGCTTTTGCGTGCTCACCGCGCTGTGTGGCTACTAGCCGGCTGGCTTGTGGCCTTCTTCACGACGCCCGACGACATCACTGCTGCTGGTCTGGTTGCTCCAGACTGGCCCTTGCTTCCTTCTTCAAGAGAGGCACCCGGACCCTCCTGGTCCACTCCAGACGCCATTTTGAGTCCACCGCGTGGGCTTGAATTTGCCAAGGCTTTGTTGCCCAATCCTGGGTCCAGCGACGCCGACAGCTTCAATCTTTGTGGGACAGCTCGCTCCTCCATCCTGGTCGCCGACAACGCCTCCTGGTCCGTGAGATCTGCGAGCACAGCGTCACCCACTCACCTAGTCGAGGTGACTACCATCCGGTGCCCTCCTGGTGCCACCTGACTACTGGCTAGTAGTCTCGAACTTGGTCCCCTCTGCTTTCAGGTGTCATCTTCCTTCGATCCAGGCTTGGATCCATCGAACTTTCTTCACTGGTCCCCTACCAGCAACTTCTTTCTTCCAGGCTCCTGGTCCGTCTACGAGGATTCCCGACGTCTTTTGAGACCTATGCAGCTGCAGCCCCTGGGCTAGGTAACTTCGGAATTTCGGTGCCCCAGCATAGCCTCACTATCCAAGGGTCAGAATCCACTTTCGTTTTCCTCCTACCAGGTCGGGTTCGCCCGAGAACACTAACTTTGTCATTACTAGCTACCATAGACTTTGTCCCGCATCACGCGTGAGAGTGCACACTCTGCACCCGAGTCCCCTGGGTCTCCTAGAAGTAATCTGAAGATTCTATAGTCAAGATCTAGCGATTCCAAAGCCTATTAATACTGTACTTACCTGCTAGTAATTTCGCATTCCACTTTCAGAGTATATGGTTTTCCGTGCCCCTCGGGCATTTGTATATACTGTGCTAACTTAAGTATTTTCGTAAGAGTTTTGTGTTGTGCTTAGTACCCTGTCCTCATAAAGAGTACAGGGCTGTTGTGATTTAAATAAATACACTCCGCGGGTGCCGCTCGCAAGGAGAAACTGACCCGTGTGCTGCCTCTGACTGCCTGGAGCCCCGTTGGGCATAGAAGAATCAAGTGGGTGAGCGGATTGCTGCAGGAGGACGGGACTGCGAGGCCCAACAGGCTGTGCGGGTCCCAACGAGCACACCTGCTGCCTCTTCCCGTGTCTCCGCCCCCTGCTCTGTGCTGCCGGTGAAAACTCCTCGCGGCCCCCGCTCCGCGGGTGCCGCTCGCAAGGAGAAACTGACCCGTGTGCTGCCTCTGACTGCCTGGAGCCCCGTTGGGCATAGAAGAATCAAGTGGGTGAGCGGATTGCTGCAGGAGGACGGGACTGCGAGGCCCAACAGGCTGTGCGGGTCCCAACGAGCACACCTGCTGCCTCTTCCCGTGTCTCCGCCCCCTGCTCTGTGCTGCCGGTGAAAACTCCTCGCGGCCCCCGCTCCGCGGGTGCCGCTCGCAAGGAGAAACTGACCCGTGTGCTGCCTCTGACTGCCTGGAGCCCCGTTGGGCATAGAAGAATCAAGTGGGTGAGCGGATTGCTGCAGGAGGACGGGACTGCGAGGCCCAACAGGCTGTGCGGGTCCCAACGAGCACACCTGCTGCCTCTTCCCGTGTCACCGCCCCCTATTTCCACTACCTGTATAATACCCGGTCTGCAACGCGAGAGCGGGACGCGAGTGCGGGACATCATCCGGGACGAAGCCCGGACTAAGGGCGGACCCTCTAAGGCCCTCGTAGGCCAGAGGAGGCCGGGCAGGGCCATCCCCCTAACAACTGCTGCACGTAGACCCCGTTTAACCATATTTGGGTTATGGCTACTGAGGAGGACACCCCAGGGAGAAAGGTCAGTCTGCGTAATGGGTCTCTGGAGAACTACTTCCAAAAAAAGAGTGAGGGTGATGAGGACTCTATATTAGCAAAGCGTAGGGCAGAGCGTCGCCGTTCTGTCGAGAGTATGAAGCTTAAACCTCCTTTGGATAGCTCCTCGCTTGCCATAAATCAGGAAGTAGGTTCTATACACTTGAATGAGGCCAACGCTAGTTTAGAAGACGTCCCTTTACTGTTCCGTGATTTTGCATCCACACCGTCTTTAGTTGAGGATCATATTACAATTGTTTCTCCTACCCCTGGTCCCAGCCGTACTAAGGTAACCTCTAAACCTAGGAAACAAAAACCTAAGCCGCCACCTGCGGTTCAGATTTACCGCCCTCCACCAAGTAAAAAAAGGAGGAAATATAGGGAGGCCTTAGGCAAAGCTAAAATCTCGCTTTTAGATTTTGGGAATAAGGCTCAAACCCCCCTTTTAAATGAGATTACCTTAGCAGATGCTCAGGACCCCACACCCTTAGTAGATCCAACACTGATTTGTGGCTTACCTGAAGCAGCCACACAGGTTGGGTCTCCAGACAATAGTACCAGAAATATTGTAAGGGACACCACACCCTCCCCCACATTGATGGGGAACTTGGAGTTTATGTTAAGATCTCTCCTTGTACCTATCAATGAGTCGATTAAAAAGGTGGAAATTAGACTCACCATACTGGAAGCTGCTATGACTAGTTTAGCTACTCTGGCAAAAACTCAAGGGAGTGGGGTGGCGCAACCTACATCTGTAATAAAGCCCCCCCCCACGAATGCTCAAAAGACCCCACATGTGTCAGCCCAGTTGACCAAGGAAACAACCCAACCCCCAGGTAGAGCCGACCCTCCCCCTGTAAACCCAAAGCCTCCTAAAAATGTCAGGTTACCTGCTGTTGAACCAGGTGGTGCCCCAAACACACCAAACCCTAAGGCCCCGGCAAGTACCAGTCAGGATGATCAAGGGGAACATAGTAAAAATAGAGTCACACGCAAAAAGGTGCCGCCAGTGGAGATTCCCCCTGAAGCGGTGCCCTTTGTGGTGGTACTAACAGGGGTTCCCCAGTTAACTGGCAACAAAAAAGAGGGATATGTTGACCTGAAGAATAAAATCATTCATTGGTTAAGAACGTACAGACCGATAGCGCCGAATATAGATGGAGACATAGCCCACGTTAGGCGCATTAACTGGTTGGGCTCTAGAATAAAAGACCTGGAGGGGGAACTAGTTGTGATTAACTTTAGAGACCCTCGGGCAGTCGACTACATTTTAAACTGGTCATCAGGAAATGGGGGAACTTGTATAATCCCTCGGGCCCTTACATATTTTTACCCCAGGCAAGAGGATGCTCCTTTTAAATATCTAAACAAGTCTCATCCCCTTAGGCCTCCGCCCTTACCGTTTATACTGCCCGATAATAACAATTACAATTATTTTGGGCAATATTTTCCCCTACCACCGGATCAGTACTCTGCCTGGTCTACTGTCCCTTACAGGCATACGACGAACCATGGTAATAGGATGAACCATCTGAGGCCTTTCACTCCACTGGACACTTACAATCGGTTCTCCCAGCTTTCTAGGCTGGAGGATTGTGATTGATGTTCAGCTCCAGGGGGGGAGGTCTGTGTACCCCTGGGTGGGGTGGCTCCGACAAGAGCCCATGGCAGTATAGATACAGGAGACGACTGCCCACTACTAGTACAAACTGTTTGCACATGTGACATTATAGAGGCTCCTCCTTCAGATGGGCTAATGTCTAGTGTGGTTGGTCGCCCCATAACACCTACTCTCCGGGTTCAGGAGGGGGGGGGACGTAAGAACAGGGCGGATAGGATAGGTGTAAATGGGGGGGAGTCAACCTTGGCACCCAATGGTCGGCAGGTAATAAATTTCCTTTCATGGAATATTGCGGGGTTAAAAAGGAAGCTAGATATCCCAGAATGGCACACGTTTATTGAGAGGTTTGATGTCTGCCTTTTTCAGGAGACTTGGTGCCTATTACCCCTACATAAATCAGGGTACACTACTTATTTCCTGCCAGCAATAAGTAAGGGGAAGGGCAGACCTGCGGGTGGCCTTATGGTGTGGATCAAGGTGGAATTAAATTTTGAAGCCACATCTCATAACCTTGAGTGTAAGGACATACTCCATCTTTCCCTTAAGGGGAAATCAGTAGGTAGCAGGCTTGACATCTTTAATGTCTATGCGAGAGGGACACCTGGGGATTCGGCTTCTTTGACATTAGCAGCTCTGGACTCCGCCCTAGATAATTGCCCTTCAGCAGCAAAAATTATTGTGGGGGGGGATTTTAACTGCACGTTTGAACCCCTCCTCGGGGATGACCCCTTGGGTATCGAAGAGGAGGATTCAAAATGGTCCATCCCAAGTTTATCTCTGCCCCCCATTAGGAAGTGGACGGCTAGGGCAATTCAACTTAATACACTGACTAGGGTCCATAAGCTCAGAGCCCTCAATGGTAGGACTACATCCGATCAGGCTGGGGCACTGACCTTTAATAGGCTCACTGGGCCATCTCGTATTGATTACATCCTAATGGATATTAGTTTTTGGCCGGAGCTTATAGATATGGAAGTCCTCCCAACCCAGGATAGTGACCACAACCCCTTGTGCTGTAAGTTCTATTGGGGCACTCTTAAAGTTAAGAGGCTGAATGGCTCCATAAAATCATCCAAAGAGATTATCCCCTACAGTAACAACCGAAGATTAAAATGGGATAAGGCCAAACTTAAGGAGGAAGATCTTGGGGCGATAAAGCAGTTGGTGGAGGGTTTGATCTCCAAGCTGGAAGACGGGTCGGATGAACATAAGACCAGCAGGGTATTATACCCCCCTCTTGATTCAGTATATAAAGATACAATTGATCATGTTGGTAATTATTTTATCTCAAAAGGGAAAGGCAACAGGGTGACCTTAAACCCCCCCGCTACTAGCAAACCATGGTATACGCATTTGTGTAAGGGCAAAAGGAATCAGCTAACAAAGGCCCTGATCTTGGGGGATCCTTCGATGGTTAGAGCGGCCAGGAAGGATTACCTCAAAGTCCAATTAATGGCCAAAAGGGAGTGGGAGGAACAGCATTGGCTGGACCTATCCAATGCCGTAAAAAGTAGGAACCCAAACCTCTTTTGGGATCTGATCAATGGTTCTAGACGTAGGAAAACGCAACCCTTGGCTGTCCATATAACCAGCCAGCAGTGGTTTGACCATTTCTCACTACTGTATGGTGGAAATGTGGAAACGCCCAGCTGTGAGGTAGTTAGTCTGAGGGATGGTGATCTCGTAGGGGTGGACGAGCCCCCCTTTACGACTATAGAAGTAGTGACGGCGATTAGGCATCTAATCCCGAGGAAGGCAGCTGGACAAGACGGGATCCCCGGAGATTTGTTGATAGCAGAGCCACAGGTTTGGGCAAAATTAATTGCCACAATCATGAATCTGATCTCCAGGGGTCACCAGGTTCCTGACTCCTGGAAGGGGGCGGAGGTAGTCACTGTGTACAAGAAGGGGGCTAGAGAGGACCCTGCGAATTACAGGCCCATTAGTCTGATTGATATAATTCAGAAAGTAGTCGGCAGGGTCATCATTTCAAGAGTAGGAGATTGGATAGAGGGGGACAGTATTCTCTCGCACCTACAGGCGGGTTTTAGAAGAAAGGTAGGCACGATGGACCAGGTCTTTCGCTTTTTTGTTATCTATTGGAAGGAAGTTACCATCAAGAAAGGCAGTTTATATATGGCCTTCATAGATCTCAAAACTGCATTCGACCTGGTCCCCCGTGCAAAATTATGGGAGATTTTAGGTGAGATGGGATTCCCGAGTGGTCTCCTGACCCTTGTCATAAGGCTCCATGAGGGGAACTATGCAAGGGTTAGATGGGGATCCCAGGGGAATTTGACAGAGAAAATCCCTGTGCAAAGAGGAGTACGCCAGGGCTGTGTTATGGCTCCGACTCTTTTCTCCCTATTTGTGAATGGAGTGGTGGACCACCTGAAGGGGGAGGAGTCGGATGCCCCATCCCTGGCGGGGAAAAGAATCCCCACTCTCCTCTTCGCCGACGACACCTTATTAATCTCCAAATCCCCTGTGGGCTTACAAAAACTCCTGAATCGGTTTAGCTCCTTTTGTACCGCCCGAGGCTTAACCATCAATACCTCAAAAACTAAACTGATGGCATTCTCCCCCTCTAAGAGATTTAAAAATAACTTCCTGCTGAATGATGTCCCCCTGGAGTTGGTCGAGTCCTTTGACTACCTTGGAGTCAGGATAAACAGCCGTATGACATGGAAGGATCACTTGGCCAAAATGTTACTCAACCATCAAAGGGTATCGGGGTTGGTCCTGAGGGAATTCCGTGAATCCAGCAGTAAACCTATCTCACCGGCGATGGCCATTTATGAGGGCCAGATCCTCCCAGCTGCACTATACGGCGCTGAATTATGGGGGTTCGAAAACATATCTGATCTAACAACTGCGGAAAACAAATTCTTAAGGAAGGTGGTGGCTCTCCCTGCCTCCACCCCATTAGTTCCCCTGAGATTAGATCTGGGCAGGAGAGCACTAAAGGACCTGGTAAGACTACGCCCATTGCTCTACTGGACCCGCCTACGAAGGACGGAAGAACTTGCTAAATATGCTGAGGGGTTGGATGATCTTCTCCTATTGGATACCGGAAAAAAAATTGGTTGGCTGCACAAATTGAAGGACTTAGTGCTCAAGTTAGGCCTAAGAGACGCTTGGGAGACACAATCACCGCCATCAAAGGATGCGATCAAAAAGTTATACTGGGACTGGGTCCAGAGTAACATGTGGAGTGACCTAGGAGGAGGCACTCTTACGGATCAATTTTTGTCATTCAAATGCACGAGGAAACTAGAGGCCTTCCTGGATTTGATAACCAAACCCCTTGATCGCGCTCTATATATAAAACTGCGTTATGGGACACTTCCGGTGCACGATTTTTCGTCGAGATGGTCTAATTCTGGTACCCCCCTGCGTCCATGCCCTGGATGTGCTGCACCAACTGAGTCAGTGGCCCACGTATTTTTTGCCTGTCCTGCTTATAAAGGGGCGCGCAAATTTTGGCTGAAACCTGTGTGCAGTGAATTGGGTTTGAGGTGCCACAGATCTGCCCTTCGGGTCCTCTCTACTGACTCCTCATCTCCCTTTATGATTTGTGGGGTAGCTAAGTTCTTGGGAAGTGTATGGCTGATACGATCCCGCCTATTGAAACTGCAGCCGCGAGGTTAATGGACTGACGGGGTTCCAATAGTATCACATCGGTGTTGGAGTTGCAAATCGTTTTTTAATTGTATTTTAACATATTTATATGTGTTGGAAATGTATTGTATATGTTTTCTTTTATGGTGACAGTCGCCGAATAAAGATATTTCACACATTGTAATAAATACACTGTTTATTTTCATAACACTTGTGTGGTGTCCTTTCACTGGGTATTCAAGGGGTATATGTGTGGTAAACAGCTGGCTTAACACGCCCTCTCGAGTCTTTAGCCTTAGACTGCTCGTATCCACGCTACTAGGATAGCTGGTCTATAAGGTTGACTTACAACCAATCATCAATAAGGGTTGCTGGACTGATACATAGTGTTCACTAGAATAGTGAGCACTGCATATCAGGCCACCTTCTCACATTGGTGGCAGCGGTGGGATTTGAGCTTGCTGTTGTTTTACCACACGTATCCTAAGAATATCTTGTTGAAAGATCACATAAGTACTTCAGGTACATGTAAATGTAGATGTAGTGTATCTTGTATAGCGCACAGCTGCCCCAACGGGGCGTCCCGGCGCTTGCTTAGGGAACCCGTCCTGGTATTCCCCTGTGAGATACCCGGCAGGGCATCCGCAAGGTGAAAGCCAGGCATCCCGCCGCGAGGGGCCGTTGTGGAGATTAAGCAAGCTATTGCCCAGAGTCGCAGAGTGTGAACCCATGGTTCGAGTAGGCACCGGAATGAGAATTGTCGAGTCCGAGGACATTTTGGACTCAAGACCCAGCCGAGCCGGGAATTGAACCCTGGTCCCGGGCTGACCTCTGCTTCCGGGTCTGCCTCCTCTAACCAGTGAGCCACATATAACTTAGCTTAGAATACTCTGAGTTCTACTGAACCAGCTGTTGCAGCTCCTCAAGGCTTAGCACACCTTGGCTGCAACTCTTAGCAAGGGATCAGTAGGCAAACACATAGTGTAGGTAGGTGCATCACTTACACCACACTAGAAGCATGTCTGACCACGGAGTGTCTACTGAGACCCCTCATGTGGTTGAGGACCCTCCACAGGCCTCTTCGAGATATGCAGGTCTTAGCTTCCAGGAGATGAGACAACTCTGTACATCCAGGAAGATAAGACAGGGGTCTAACCCCACACTCCCATTCCTGATTGGTCTCTTAGAGACTTATGATGCCAGAAGGGCTGGTAACCCAGACCCCTCTAATCCAGGTGGGAGCATGCCCCCCTTACAGGGTCCCTTTGATAGCCATGACCATCCCCTCCAGGTGGCAGATGATGCTGAGGATGAGGATGAGGATTTGTTGTCAGGGGATGAGGCAGATAAGGGACAGGTAGAAGTCAGCAGACTAACCAGGTCCAACTTAAGCAGGCATGAGATTGGTACTGGGGGACCCCTGGGGCCACTCTCAGGTCAGCTTAACATTGGGAATGGGCGTGTCAGGTCTCTATCAAGAGGCTCTGGCAGATCCATTCAAACCAATGGCTCTCAGAATTCTGCTGTGAGGAGGATGACTTCCCCTCAGAGAAGAATCTATGAAGCTAAGGAAAGGGAAGTCAATCTGAGGATTAAAAGGGAAGAACTTGCCCTGGCCAAAGAGAGACTTGCCTTTGCTAGAGAGCAATAATTGAGTGGGTCAAAACCCACTGGTGGCAGCATACTGGGCTGGATGACTTCTGTGCAGCATATCTAGATGATATTGCTGTCTTTAGCTCCACCTGGGAGGATCACCTGGTCCACCTGAGGAAAGTGTTAGAGGCTCTGCAAGCAGCAGGCCTCACTATCAAGGCCACCAAGTGCCAGATAGGGCAGACACAGGTTGTATACCTGGGCCACCTTGTAGGTGGAGGCCAGGTTCAGCCACTGGAGAGCAAACTACAGTCAATCAGGGACTGGGCTCCTCCAACAACCCAGACTCAGGTTCGAGCTTTCTTGGGCCTGACTGGTTACTACAGAAAGTTTGTCAGGAACTATGGATCAATTGTGACTCCATTAAATAAACTGACAAGTAAGAAAATGCCAAAAAAAGTTCAGTGGACAGCAGGCTGTCAAAAAGCATTCGATGACCTAAAGCAGGCCATGTGCACAGCACCTATCCTTAAGAGTCCAGACTACTCCAAACCATTCATTGTCCAAACAGATGCTTCTGAGTTGGGTGTGGGAGCTGTTCTATCTCAACTGAATTTTGATGGTCAAGACCAGCCCATTGCTTTCATAAGCAGGAGGCTGACCCCCAGAGAGAAGAATTGGTCAGCTATTGAGAGGGAGGCCTTTGCTGTGGTTTGGGCCCTGAAGAAGCTGAGGCCATACTTGTTTGGCACTCACTTCAAGATTCAGACCGACCATAAGCCCCTCTTGTGGCTAAATCAGATGAAGGGTGAAAACCCCAAACTGCTTAGGTGGTCCATTTCCCTACAGGGGATGGACTTTACAGTGGAACATAGACCTGGTACTGATCATGGCAATGCCGATGGGCTCTCCAGATATTTCCACTTAGAACAAGAAGACTCACCTGGTCCAGGTTAGCTTATTGTCCCAAAGTTTGGGGGGGGGGTCATGTAGGAGAGTAGGGTCTGCAATCCTATGATCACCCAGATTTTTTGCTTTTGTTTCACTGGTTTACGACTTTCTCTGGCTGTGGGCCTGCCAATCAGACCCACAGCCTGGCTGTTCTCTCTCTAAATTACCACATGTACCCTAGGTGCATTTACCAATTGGTACTGGGCCACCTTATCAGACCCTGTAACTCAGGGCATAGGTGTACCCAGGGCCTACCAGGGGCTGAAGCATGTATTATGCCACCCCTGGCTGGCCTCCTAAATCCGACACAACTGGCTGCATGACAGCTGGGGCAAAGTCGTGTAATCACCCTTTGCTGTAGATATAGTATACCTATATCTAACCCTAAAATGGACACACAGATTCCTATCAGTCACTCCTATGGCAGGCCTTAACAATCCTGAAGGCAGAGTGCTTGGAATCGTGTGAGATGGTGCTCTGGCATGAGCTGAGCCTGTCTGCAGCTTGCGGAACCAAGTCCTAATAGCTGTTCCATGATATCGCATACCATATACTCTTAAGTGCATTATAATCCTCGCGGTTAAATGCTAACTTTGGTATTGCTTTATCAAAACATGTCAAGTAAGGTGTCATACGAATTGGAATACTAACCCCTCGCCAATTCTGGCGACGGGATTAGCATTCCACCCTTCTAGAGGGACACGACATGTATGTAACTGTGAACCCCGGTTAAAGTTAACTGAAGCCTCAGCTCCACAAAATGGATGCTGCCACCACAGACACGAGTCTGACCCCCTGCAGCTGGGAGTCCTTCCAGCGAGGGGAGCCTGGACAAAGGGTTTCCTGTCAGGGGCGGTGCTAGCACCGTCCCAGACATGGTTTTGTGTATCCTGGGTAGGCAGGGCTTTACAGGAAGGTGACTGCTGAGTGGCACCCCGGTGTTCACTACGCATAGGCCAGTCTGAACCAGTTCCAGGGGCACACCAGCCCCTGGCCTGGGGATGTCCGGCATGGGAGAGGGGTGTAACCACCCCCCTCCTAGTCCCACCCATAGGCAGGACCTAGTCACCGGGTCAGCCCCCTTTTTTAGTATAAAGATAGGAGCGGGCCCCCTGTTCAAATTAGATCATCTTTGGAATCAAGACACGACTTTCTGCGAAAGGACATCAAGATTTCTTCTTCAAGATTCTCCCTTGTGGCTAAGGAGTAGTCACCCTGCATCAGCAGGCACCATCCTAAGAACACTGCGGTCTGCTGCAAGTCCTTCTTCACGAATCCGATGACCCAGCTCGACGAGACCCGGCTTCCCTGGCACCTCTGACCTCTACTCACCTCTACAGCAAAGCTGAGAACTGTGAGTGCGACGAGACCTCGAGGGACCGACGATCGCCAAGACTGCACGACTTCTTTGCAACAAGCCCACCGTGTGCTCCACTGGTGAGTGCTTTGGGGTCCGGAAAGCCCCAACCCTGAGCAGCTCCAGCACCGAAGATCAGCCCTCCAGCATCTCCACGATCTGCGTGGGGCCCTTCTGCTTTTGCGTGCTCACCGCGCTGTGTGGCTACTAGCCGGCTGGCTTGTGGCCTTCTTCACGACGCCCGACGACATCACTGCTGCTGGTCTGGTTGCTCCAGACTGGCCCTTGCTTCCTTCTTCAAGAGAGGCACCCCGGACCCTCCTGGTCCACTCCAGACGCCATTTTGAGTCCACCGCGTGGGCTTGAATTTGCCAAGGCTTTGTTGCCCAATCCTGGGTCCAGCGACGCCGACAGCTTCAATCTTCATGGGACAGCTCGCTCCTCCATCCTGGTCGCCGACAACGCCTCCTGGTCCGTGAGATCTGCGAGCACAGCGTCACCCACTCACCTAGTCGAGGTGACTACCATCCGGTGCCCTCCTGGTGCCACCTGACTACTGGCTAGTAGTCTCGAACTTGGTCCCCTCTGCTTTCAGGTGTCATCTTCCTTCGATCCAGGCTTGGATCCATCGAACTTTCTTCACTGGTCGCCTGCCAGCAACTTCTTTCTTCCAGGCTCCTGGTCCGTCTACGAGGATTCCCGACGTCTTTTGAGACCTATGCAGCTGCAGCCCCTGGGCTAGGTAACTTCGGCATTTCGGTGCCCCAGCATAGCCTCACTATCCAAGGGTCAGAATCCACTTTCGTTTTCCTCCTACCAGGTCGGGTTCGCCCGAGAACACTAACTTTGTCATTACTAGCTACCATAGACTTTGTCCCGCATCATGCGTGAGAGTGCACACTCTGCACCCGAGTCCCCTGGGTCTCCTAGAAGTAATCTGAAGATTCTATAGTCAAGATCTAGCGATTCCAAAGCCTATTAGTACTGTACTTACCTGCTAGTAATTTCGCATTCCACTTTCAGAGTATATGGTTTTCCGTGCCCCTCGGGCATTTGTATATACTGTGCTAAATTAAGTATTTTCGTAAGAGTTTTGTGTTGTGCTTAGTACCCTGTCCTCATAAAGAGTACAGGGCTGTTGTGATTTAAATAAATACACTGTTTATTTTCATAACACTTGTGTGGTGTCCTTTCACTGGGTATTCAAGGGGTATATGTGTGGTAAACAGCTGGCTTAACACGACCTCTCGAGTCTTTAGCCTTAGACTGCTCGTATCCACGCTACTAGGATAGCTGGTCTATAAGGTTGACTTACAACCAATCATCAATAAGGGTTGCTGGACTGATACATAGTGTTCACTAGAATAGTGAGCACTGCATATCAGGCCACCTTCTCACATACTTCAGTATTAATCCCGGCTTTTCTACTTTACCAAATGATGTGATCTTGGGCAGATCACCGTTCTTCGGCTCTCTTAATTTGAGACATTTGTTACATAAAAAGAGCACTAGATAGGTGCCAAAGGCTTTGCAAGATTTCCAAATATTTGCGCGTTTTCAGTGCATTCCTGCGTTACTAGTGTTTATTTTCAGTGAGGCGCGGATGGATGGGCGGCCATTGTCGCCCTTCTATGTTATGTGTTCTTATATTCTGAGGTGCACGTCCATGATTGCAATAATCATGTGGAAAAGGCTGCGAACGTTCAATCACAACTCCAGTGACCCTGACTATATAACAGATAGATGTTCCATTAGAAGTTAAGGTGAAATTAGGTTTATGAAATAGAACCAAACCACACCGAAACTAACCAATTAAGTTAGGCCAAATCACTCGCCAGAAGAACCAAAACTTCCCACCCCTGGCCCGAAAGATTTAATTACTAATGGTTATCATCATGATAAGCCACCCACCACCCTCTAAGCACAAGGGGGAGGGGCTGGTACTCTCCCATGCACTAACTGGGCCACAGAGGCATGGAGTCAGCATGAGTCACGCGGGCGGGGATACCTGTGTCTGGCCAGCATGATGAGTGGCCCCTACCCGCCTCCCCCACACAGCACGCTCCTGGGACATAACCAGATGTTCCCGGATGACTAATGAATCTGTAGTCCCGCCACTCTGCAGAGCGAACCTCATATATGTGATAGTGTTAATTGTGTGACGAAGGTACACAGTGGTCAAAATCTGGGAGCAGCATAGGAAATGACAATGCAGTGGGGGAGTTGTATGCGTGGGTGCAGGGCTTTAAGTGGTCCTGGGCCTCACCGGTGCTGAGCATCGGCACTAACTTTAGCCTATTGGCATTACAAATACATTATATTTATTTTGCTTAACAAAACTCACATTGACCCAAGGAATTAACATTTACAAAGCCAATAGCTCGCACTCACATAAATGCAATTAATAACTTTTCCATTTACAAATTTTAACACTATTTGCATTTTACATTACAATCATTTTAATCATTTTTTACAAAACATAAACAATATAAAAAACAATGTCATTTACAAGGCCATTTACTCAAAAAAATGTCACTGCGAGACCTATTGCATTGTAAATGCTTGTTTTAATTTGAGCTCGGGATTTTCATGTGTACTGTAGCCCCAATTCGGACCAATGTATTTGTGGGGTAACTGACACTAATGATTCATTGCCAGTCAATTTTACGCATCATAACTACGGAAGCATTTAAAAAAAGTCATTAACTTGTGACCTAGTTATAATAAACCTGTATCACCGCATGACTGGTCAACCCCTCCTCACCTTTCATCGTACAGGAGTTACCTCGACATCTGATTTTACAATTATTCAGACTAATTTTAAGAGATGTATTGAGTCCTCCATAGCTGAGTTGACAGAGTTCAGTGATCATGTTTTCCTTCTTTTTTTTGTTTGGCCTCTTTCTGCTAAGTCAAGCTCTATATTTACCCCAAAAAAGTGATTCTGAGAAGGAAAAATGGATCTACTCTTAATTGAGAGAAAATTAACTCTATTTCCTTCCTCCCAAAGGTTGTAAAGGAGGTGTTACCTGACATTGAATCCTGCTTAGACACCAACACTGATAGTCATCAAGTAGTAATGCATTTAGTAAAAGTTTAATATCTATAAATTCTAATCTTTTACATCTAGCTACAAGAAACACTCCATCGATGATAAGGGGGTTTGAGACAAATTGCTCAAAGGCCTCCAAAAATCTTCACACTGCTCTTAAAACAAGTCCCAGAAACAAAGATATGATAAGGAAGCTACGAGCGGACTATAAGACAGCTAGGGTGGTGAGAAAAAAGGAGTTACAGGATGAAGCATGGGTACATTTGTGTGAGGCTAAGAGGAGCAAAGATAGCAAGGCATTTTGGAGGGTGGTAAATGCCCCTTTTCTGAAGTCTCAGGGGGGCCTCTCTATTGATATTCATATAGATCAATCAACCTGGGTGTCTCTCTTCCAGAGCATTTTTAATGTAGAGATGGATAGCGCTACAAAAAAACCTTAGGACTTGATGACTGCCCATCTGGGGATGGAATTCTCCTTAGAGGAAATTGAGCTTGCACTCTCTCAATCGCCTGCCCTAAAGGCAGCAGGGTCAGATGGGGTTCCTCTGGATATTTTCTTTGTACATAAAAATGTTTGGGCTCCACCCTTGACCCAAGTTTTTAATACTGTTTCCAAAGTGCGACCCCCGGTATCTTGGAAATAATCTGTGATTATCCCCATATATAAGAAGGGGGATCCCTTGAATCCTGCAAATTACCGGCCAATCTCCCTTCTGGATAGCGCTGCCAAACTAATGGGGAGATTGCGCCTAAATAGACTGGAGGAGTGGGCATTTGTTATATAATGTTTTAGCTGAGACACAATACAGGTTTAGAAAGGGGAGGGGTACGATGGACCACAGACAAAATTCACCCTTAGTTGCAGCAAAATATGTTTGTGCAAAAAAGGGCCAGTTTTAAATGGCTTTTGTGACTCGTCCACGGCCTTCGACTGCGTAAACCACTCAAAATTGTGGGTTCTTTTGAAGTCGTTGGGAGTAAACAACTCCATGATTCTTTTCACTAGGGAGACTTATAGAGAGGATGGGACAGTAGTCAGGTTTGGTAAACAGGAGGAATGTTCGGAAATATTTAAAAGTAAAAAGGGGGTGCGACGGGGGGGTGTCCTTGCCCTCTTTCTTTTTTTCCTTGAACACCAATAAATGTAATGAAGTTTTGACAGCGCAGGGCAGAGATGTTCCCTCAGCAGGAGGCTTATGGCTGTCTGCTCTCTTCTATGCAGATTATGCGGTTTTGATGGACAGGACACCTCTGGCCCTACAGCGCTTGCTTGGCTCTTATTCAACTTTCAAGGCGGAACTGGGCCTGCTTGTTAACAAATCAAAAACCTTTATTATGATAGTGGGACTGGGAAGGAAAAAGTGTTTTTCATTCCATCTAGATGGGTGTTCTCTGGAACGGGTAGAGTCCTTTATTAGGTTGAGCCTGAGCCAGCGTGCAGGCGCTGCTCTGCAGAGATCTGTGGTAGTTCCGTATGGTTCAAAGAGGAGCTTCGCTCTTGTTGCCATTTGTATCCTCCCATGGCTACTAGCACCTTTACTTGGTTGTTACATGGTGCGTGCTCTATTTTGTTATCAGTTTTTCCTGCTGCAGGCAGAACGACGTGCCCCACTGGGACAATGGTGCCGCCGATTTTCCAAGCGCCGTACTTTAATGCTATTTGTAGCTTCAAAGCTGCATCTGCTCCCCCTCTAGCCTCACCCACGTCTTCATCAGCTGCAAAAGCTTCTTCTGGCCATAGTGGTCAGCCGCTGAGCTAGTGTCGCCGTCCTAAGCCAGAGAGGGGGTTATGGGATGCCTGCTCCCTCCTGGCGTGGTAAAATACACACATCCTGTCCCGGTCAGGAGCAGGGAGGGCTCCACCTCCAATGATGCAGGGAAGACAGAACTACAAGGCAGAGAAGGCCAAGGGGCAACAATCCGAGCCCCAGGAAAGGAGCCGCCTATAAAGCCCCTCCCTATCCGGTACACGGGGCTTGACAATCTTTACTTTTTTCTGCATCTTCCTGGAAACAGCGCTAAGCGGAAGGTATTCCCCGCTGGAGGTCGAGCGCTGGTTTCCTACAGCGATACCAGGCCCGTTTATCCCTGTTTTGCATAGCATGGTTTTTATTGTGGAGACCTTTCAGTGCTGGAATGCTGCACGGTCTTTCTTCGTTTTCACTAATTTCTTCAGGGCGCTGATGCCCTTTCAGGTATTTAGGCATTCTTCTTGACTTTGGCTTGTTAGTACACGCTACACCCGTACTTTGCAAAAACATTTGACAGCGACCGTCTCCAGGACTCTGGGGGCGGCTTTGCTTTTGAGCTGTTCCTTTGGTTTCTTCTCAGTGCGCTGTGATATTGAACATCGTGTGAGGTTATCTGAAGGGATTGATAGTGGATTTGTAACCGCCCTTATTTTCTAAAGCCTGATGTCGTCATTTGCTGTGTTATTAACAGGGTGTGAGGCTATCAAGAAGCATTGTAGGTGTATTCCTTCATTGCACATAGTTTCCTGAGCCTGACGTCTTCATATGCTGAATGGTTAACAGCTTTCATCTTCTTTGATTGGTATTGGGACACAAGTGTCCTCCCCTCCGGATACTCTGCAGTCCTTTGAAGTAAGTGCAGGACCCATGGGGAAAGGTAGGAGGGTGGGTGGTAACTGACTATTCCCCCACCTTATGTTTGTCCCTTGTTGTTTTTTTCCATTACAGTTGTCACAAGGGATTGAGACAGAAAGCCGGGCAGCTCTGTCTACTGGGCGCAGATAAGACGACCTACCCTACTGGAGTACTTATTATTTTCTCCTTTTATTTACCTTTTATCCCCAGGGGATTCCTTTACACAGTGGTAATTGCATTCCCCTGTGTGTGGTTGTCCCCAGGGGAGGAAGGGGGCCTTCTTCACGCCATCGTCACCGCCACCCTCATCCAGAACCCACCCGCCAACTCCACCAATCTCGACACCGCCGGCCGTAACCTCAGACAATGGATGGACGACTGCGCCAACACCCTTGCCCTGCTCAAGTCACCCTCCAACTGCCACACCAGCAAGAAAGCCACCTGGTTAACCGAAGACCTCCAGGCCTCCAAACGAACATGCCGAAAATTGGAGAAGAACTGGCTCCACAAACGATCACCGGACAGCTACACAGCCCACAAGAACGCCACCCGCAGACACCATCAACTTATCAGAGCCGCCAAGAGGGCCTCCTTCAAGGACCGCCTAGATAACAACGCACGCAACAGCAAAGAGCTCTTCAACATCGTGAAGGAACTCTCCAACCCCAGCTCCAACACCAACGACATCCCGCCTTCGCAAGACCTGTGCGACTCACTGGCCACCTTCTCCGGTCGCAAAATCACCGACATCCACCACGGCTTCAGCGTCACGACTACCCCGACAACCACCGCCCCCACGACCACCACCTGCACCAACCGCCTGCTCTCTTGGGCCAGCGTCAACGACGAGGACACCAGCAAGATCATGAACACCATCCACTCCGGATCACCGTTAGACCCATGCCCTGACCACATCTTCAGAAAAGCCAGCACAGCCATCGCACCCCATCTCCAGAGAGTAATCAACATCTCCTGGAAGCACGCAGAGATCAACGCCTTACTCAAGAAAACCAAGGCGGACCCCAAAGACCTCAAGTTCTTCCAACCCATCTCCCTGCTTCCGTTCCCGGCGAATGTCACCGAGAAAATCATCAACAAACAAATGACTTTCTACCTCGAGAAGAATATCCTGGACCCATCACAGTCCGGTTTCCGCAGCAACCACAGCACCGAAACCACCCTCATCGCCGCCACCGATGACATCAGGCCTCTGCTTGACAACGGAGAAACAGCGGCCCTCATCCTCCTGGACCTGTCAGCTGTCTTCGACATGGTCTGCCACCGCACACTATGAACACTCTTACACAACGTCCGTAATCCAAGAGAAGGCCCTGGACTGGACCACATTGTTCCTCTCCGGCAGAACGCAGAGAGTCTGCCTCCCCCCTTCCGCTTAAAGGCCACCAAGATCATCTGAGGCGTACCCCAGGGCTCATCCCTCAGCCCGACGCTGTCCAACATCTACATGGCACCCCTCGCCCACGTCGCCCGACAGCACAACCTCAACATCATCTCCTACACCGACGACACCCAGCTGATCCTCTACCTCACTAAAGACCCCCACACCGCCAAAACCAACCTGTTAGAAATGGGGGTCTCTAGTTGGCAGTGGCTGGTCACAGTCCAAGTAGGGACCCTTCTTCCTAAGTCAGAGTAAGGGAGCTACACCCTTAGATAACCCCTGCTCAACCCTGTGGTAACGTAGCACGAGCAGCTAGGCTTATCTCAGAGGCAGTGTGTAAAGCATTTATGATCATACACAGTAACACAGTGAAGGACACTACAAAGGGACACCACACAAGTAGTTATACAAAATAAGTATCTTTATATATAGACTTAACACAAGACCAATAATGGTAAAAAGCCACAATACTGTAAAAATAGGGGTACTCTTGGGATGCTTTAAAAGGAGTTCAAAATGTTCCAAAAGGGGTTCAGTTCAAAGCAGTGGTCTCGGCGACCCTTTTACTTACAAAGTACCTGGATTCCATAGCAAAACAAACAAAAGGTCGCAAAGGAGCTGTAGCAATGATTTTCCTCACGCGAGGCCGGGGATGCGATGAATCCTGGCCGCAAGGGAGGATGATGCGCCGATCTGCGGATGCGTGCGGAACAAAGCGACAGACTTCTTCACGCTAGGCCAGCGATGCGATGAATCCTTGCCGCAAGAGAGGACGATGCGCTGGGTCTGTTGCATGAGCGATCTTGTTGCGATGGAAGAAAATGGCACTCTGCTTGGGAGCGACGATCCGGGTGTGATGCGATGAAAATGGTGGATGCACGCTGCCCGCACTGCGATGTTGTGATGCGATGATCTCGTTGCGATGTTCCGGGGTTAGCGTGTCTTCAAAAAGCCTGCAAACGTGCGTTGCGATGATCTCTGGGGTTAGCGAGCACTTTGTGGCCCGCAAGCGTGCGATGTGATGATCTTTGGTTTGCAAGCGCTCGGCGGCAGCAGCACGTGGATTTTTCTTACGCTCTTCAGCTGCGGCGGCTCGCAAACGGGCGTTAGCGAAGATTTCAGCACTCTCTTCTCTGTAGTACAACTAGAGGCCCTGGGACTCACTGGAGCCTCACCTGCAGATAGAAATCCTCGCTGGGAGGGATCAGGAGGCTCGAAGGGGAGTCAGATGTGTGGAGAAGTGTGGCTCACTGGTTAGAGGAGGCAGACCCTGATGCAGAGGTCAGACCCGGGACCAGTGTTCAATTCCTGACGCGGCAGGGTCTTGAGCTCAAAAATGTCCACGGACTCGATAATTCTCGCTTCGGTGCCTACTCGAATCATGGGTTCACACTCTGCAACTCTGGGCAATAGCTTACTTAACCTCCACTACGGCCCCACCGCGATGGGATGCCTGGTCTTCACCATGGGGATGCCCAGTAGGGGTTATCTCGCAGGGAAAGCCAGGACGGGTTCCCAAAGCAAGCGCTAAGAGACCTGTCGGTGATTTGGCGCTATATAAATTGAAATTAACATAACATAACAAGATGTGCCTGTGACTCCAGCAGGAGGCTAGCTCTCTTCTAGCCCTTGGATGATTGCTTAGCAAAATGAAAGTCTCTCAAAAGTCCTTTTCCCTCTCCTTCCAAGTCCAAGGGGAATTACTGCAGGCCAGTCCAGGAAACAACACACAGCACAAGGACAGTCCTCTCCTGCAATTTCCTTCAGTAACACGGACGGAGGTTCCTCTTGACATCCAGGAGCAATACAAAAATCAAGGGTTTGGGCACAGATATTTATACCCCAAAAGTCTTTGTTCTCAACAGTCTCTGGTCACTGAACCCAGCCAGAACGAGTTCTGCTCAGGCCTGGAGCACTTTGTTTACCAGGCTGCATCCTTCCTTTCAGAAAGAGGGGGTCTGCCATCAGACGCACAGTAGGAGGTGGAGCCAGCATTCACCTTGCCAGGCACTGCCCTATTCAGGTCAAGGAGCTACCCCTCCCCAGGACTCAATGCAGATCTCTCTATTCAACCCAGGTCTGACTCAGCCTGCCTTGCCCCCCTAAACCCAGACAGTCAATACACATAACAGCAGAGCACACTGGAGGCTTAGGCAAGAAAATACATACTTTCTAAAAGTGGTATTTTTAAACACAGAATATAAAACCAACTTTGCTAAAAGGCAAGCTCAGGCAAACTAAACTCGAATTTCTACTATGTTCCCTGGGACAGTTAGGACTATAAGATGTAATAGCCAGTCTGCCCATTCTAGCCTATGGAGAACAGATAGCCTTGCAGCAGTGAAAACAAAATTGAGGTTGATTCACTACCAGAAAATGCTACACATATCAAGCCATGTCCTACCTTACACACACAGTGCACCTACCATAGGGGTTACTGACATGATGCTAAGGGAAGGTTCAGGGGCTGGAAAGTGTGGGCACTTCACAGACAAGATGGCAGTTCTGGACTGCATGCAGACACTGCAGTGGTAGGTCTGAGGTACCATTTACAAGCTGCTTATGTGGGTGGCGCAAACCAGCCCTGCAGGCCCACCAGCAGCATTTGGGTTAACAGCCCTGGGCACACACAGGCCACACTACTAGGGACTAACAAGTAACCCAAATAAGCCAATCAGGAATATCCCAATTCAGTCGTATTTACACAGGGAGCATTTGCGCTGTGGCACTGAATGGCAGTGGCACAACGCCCAGAGCATCTAATACCAGCAAAAACAGAGGAGACAGCAGCGAAAAATGGAAGGGAGACCCACGCCAATGGTGCCAGGTCTAACACAATCTCCACGCAGGAATGAAGGACGTCGCCGAATGGATGAAGAACAGCCGACTGAAGCTGATCTCAGACAAGACGGAGGTCCTCATACTCATCCCCACCCCCTCAGCCTGGGACGACTCCTGGTGGCCGACAACACTTGGAACAGCACCGACACCCACCGACCACGCACGCAACCTAGGCGTCATCCTGGACTTCACCCTCTCCATGACTAAGCCGGTCAAAGTCATCTCCTCTTCCTGCTTCAATACCCTCCGAATGCTCCGCAGGATCTTCAAGTGGATCCCCACCGAAACAAGAAAAACAGTCACCCAGGCCCTCGTCACCAGCAGGCTGGACTGTGGAATTCCCTCTACGCAGGAACGTCGGCCAAGCTCCTGAGACGGCTGCAATGCATTCAGAACACCTTGGCACACCTGATCCTCGGCATTCCCCGCCGTAGCCACATCACACCCCACCTGAGAGACCTGCACTGGCTCCCCGTCAACAAGAGGGTAACCTTCAAACTCTTCCTCCACGAGCAGTCACCATGATCGATAGCTGTAAAAAAACAGCAGCAGCACCAGCAGAAGGCTTTCCAGGACATCTTACCTGCCGAGAATTTCGAAGCAGTCAAGAAAGACAAGTAATGCCTTTATCTGAACAGCCAGAAAAGTCTGAAGGCTGAGGATGGACAGGGGCACGAGGGCAAGCCATGCAGACATGACTTCAGCCTAGGCTGAAAATCCTCTGCATTAAACTGTATCTGTCTGCCCCTGCTGCACATTCCTGCCCCAGAGTGCACACACCCCACCCCTGCCTAGACCTTTGCAGATCAACCAGCCACACCATTCCAATGTGAGCAGCTGGGGGGCGCGTAAATGTTTTCTGTAAAACACCACAACATACATGCCCTTCTCAAAACATTTAACAAAATAGTTGCTTTTCTACACACACGCACACACACAGCACCATAGGACTGCCCAGGCAATATAAATTGGGCGGTCGCTTTATTCTTTCAGAAACTTGTTGTGTTTTACATATAATGCTAAGTTGGCATAATTTGTCTTTCAGTTTCCACCACGTCTAACTAAATGGCTCCATCATCTGAAGTGATTATTGTTTTGTGTTTGTGATTCTGTACTAGCAGCTGTGATTAAAAATCTGTCCCAACCAAGCTCAGTCTAATGTGCGAGAGTCAATAAATCAGTATTATATTCTGATTTCTCCTGGTGCATATTATTTTGCTAATTTGAAATATCTGTTACTTGGTTTTTGCAGGAAGTGTTATGCTGTATCCCGTTGCCGCCTTGCAGCACTCTAATTTCTGTCGGATCTCTGCTGACGAAGAGCTTGGAAACACAAAAATCTGTACGGTGTGGTTAAGCATTAAATGGACCATTCCGTGAATTATGTTACACTGGATATCCACACCCAAACTGATCATTCTGGAAGGCCTATTGATAAAGTTGCAGAATTGGGCAAAGTGAACCGTTTTTTTTATCTCTACACTGGATGGCCTCTTTAAATACATTTAGAGTGAAGGCTCGAAGCTGGGTTCGAGTCTCAGCAGGGATGCTCAACATCCTGTGATTCTGGGCAAATCACATAATCTCCCCATACAGAACAAAAACAACAAAAAAAAATGAATGTGTCCATCTGTAAGCAACTGGTGTTGTGTTATATAAAACTGAAAATTATATAATTACAAGTTCGTACACTCCACTCTGGGCTCTATGTCTGAATATCATAATCAGACATTATGTCTGACAAACATTTTGTCCTAAATATTGTCCCATTGGGGTAGATTTCATGTTTTTTCTCCAGTGTAGCAATGGTTTTGAATCAACAGGGCACAATGTTTACGTTCGACAATATTATAACCACGGTTTTCTGGCACCATACCCACTCAGGAAGAATAAAGGAATTCAAATAGGGGTTTTTGTTAATTTAATTTTTTGAGAGTTTGTTAGCCTTCCTGCACCTTGCATTTCTGCTGGATTTTGTTTTCTGTTTCCTCAAAATGTCCATACTATTTTAAGACTAACAGTCTGTATAAAAATGCTTAGCAAACACCCATGGCTTGCCTCGTGGAATATGCTGATTTAATTTCCTGTTGATGTGTAAGTGGTTGCTACCCAATGACCCTGCATTGAATGACTGTATATGTTTGAAGTTTGAATCTGCTTTTTGCTTTAGAAAATTGTTGAAAACAAGTAGGCATTTCAAAAATAACAGTTTATGTGTGGATGAAGACAATGAAAAATGAGTAAAGTGCAAAGCAAGTGTCAGTGTATCTACTTTTTCTTATTGCTGGTGATATGCTGACATCTTTATTATTGCCTTTGTATCTAGTTGTTGAACCCTGTGGCAAGAGACACAGATATTTCTAAAAAATTGTATTTCTGAACATCGTGCATAGCTGAGGAGTGCTGCTGCCTGTGGACAGTTGAAAGTCAGAATTTCAACTAGAAAAGGAACAGCTGTTGGATCATTGGGTGATAAGTGATTGGATGAGATGCCCATGGGTTTGAAGTTTGACTGTGTGATTTTATATTCATTGTGTACACCTGTTTTTTATTATTGGTGAAAATCAGCAGCTAAGACCCGCAGATATTTTCAGTACACTGCTTAATGTTGTTTGAATTACTTTAGTTTTTTTTTTTTGGGTGTGCTAAAGGTGTGTGACATTGCAAGGGCTTTATGTCCACAACACTAAGTTTTTACAAACTTTGAAACTTTGCAAGCTATGTGAACTTCACCAGTCTTGCACAGCGTTTTGTTTATGTAACGGTTTTTAATAACACTTTAATTCACCGTATATTTTCAGGAGAAAGGCACTGAAAATCACAACTTTTTTGAGAAAATAATCTGATAAAAAAAATACGATTAAATTTGCATTCAGTTAGGAAATTTGGTCACTTTCCTACGTGATTGGTTCGGATGTAAACAGAGTACTGGGCCTGGACATGCATTGAGCCCATATATAAGCATAGACTACTAATCTCCTGCACTTGGTTCAACTTTAGGATAGAAATGTGCTATTGACCTTGTACTGTGGCCTAGGCCTGGTTTGCACACATTGCTATGTTAGCATGGCTTTTTAGAAGTTTAAACGCCATTTTACCTTTTGCCGCTTTTGCACACAACACTGCATGTACCTGTTTTTTTAAGTTAGGCTGCGTGAATGTTTTCACATGAGAAATGCTTGTTTTCGACATCCCTAGACTTACATCGTGACCCGAATCTGCACAGTGAGTGCTGAAGGCTCCAAGGTTATCATAACAAGGTAGCTGTTGTTCGAACTGATCGGTTCACGTTTTTAGACACAACACAGGGCAGCTGCGAGCCAACGGAAATTCTGGCGCCTTTATTATTGAACGACAGCCATGATTTCACACACTTGGAAGAATCCTGTTTCTATAGACAGACAGAGAGCTTTTGCAGATCCTGATGTGATTCACTACTGCTGATCATAGAGGTATGGGGTCCCCTATACAAGTCTAAGAGACCTTCTATAGTTTATAAACATAGTTCCTAGCTAGGGAGGGTGATTTACTAGGCGATATAGTAGCTGTATTCACTATCATTGTAATAGGATTTCTCCTTTTGTATTTTATGGAGTTGTAACAATGCTGATCATATTATTTCTAATCATATGTCTGCTTATGTTGGCAAAGATACTGCATCTGAGAGCACGTCATTAAAACAAATATTTTAACCTTTCCTGTGTCTCTTTTTTACTCCTGTTGTGGACTGGTATGAGATATAACGAAAGAGTGTTCTTGCTTTCCACCATTCCTGAGAGTAACCTAAGTCGCGTGTTCTGGATTGTCTAATCATTGGTTACTTTGCTATAGTACGAAGAGCTAATGTGACAGTGATGCTAGCTGGTTGGGGTAGGTACTGAGGTGAGTTTTTTGGTCCACCACAATTCACTGAGGTCCTGGGTCTCTGTGCACAGTTCTGTGTAGGAGTAGAATTCTTGCAACAACCTAAAATAATATGGAATCGGCAGTGCCTTTCCCAATAAGTCCAAGAACTATTTCATTAATGTAATGATATACTTTTTCTGTTTCTTAACCTTGAAAAAATGCCCCACCCTCCATATTGAGTGCGGGAAACTGACAACAGCACATCTGCGGTACATATCATCTATATTAAAGCCAACTGACCGGTTGTTTTCAAAAGCCTGTTTTATTGACACAATGCCACCGCCAATAATACCACCATCACCAGTTCTAATACCATCACCTCGTGCTCACTAGTAATAGCAGGGGCACTGTACGAGGCTGGAGCTGTAGCTGAGACCATCCCTCCCTCTCTCCCTCGCTCCCTCCATGCCTGCCATAAAGCACAGCCCGCCGTGCACCAGGAGGTGAAGCCAGGGCAGCTGGAGTGTTTTTTATTAGAGAAAAGACAGCAATGACAATACGCAATACCACACTGGAAACTCAAATCAAGGGGAGGGCTCCTGAACCACAACAGAGTAATCACAGAGCGAAAGGTGTTGCAGCGCTTTGTTAGTGTTTATAGCTCGGATCATATGTAACTCTCACTTCACACTTTGTGTCTGTGTAATTTACAACACTTACACATCTTTTTCACTGCACAATTTATCACTACTTTAAAGACGTTGCAGGTTTGTCTCATCCTCAGATATATACAATCTAACAAGCGGTTGAAAAGGCCCTTTATTGCAATGCAATAGGTCTCGCATTTGCTAGAGCTTAAGTTATTGGTATTGTAAATGACAATGCCTTTTATTTAGGTTTTAAAACCCAAAACATAAATAAAAGGCATTGTCATTTACCTTTTGCATTGCAAATGCTTGAGTTCTACTCCTCTTCTTCGATTCCAAACTTAACTGGTCTGCTATGGTAGGAAACAGAATTAATTTGTTGCAAAGAAGCATAGATGCTCTGTGGAAATTTGTGTCTAAATTGGGTAAATAATCAATTAGAGAAATGGTAGAAGTTTATTTGGCAAAATCCATAGCTTTAGCCCCTTACGGAGCAAAACAACAAAACTGAGTTAAGAGAGGCTTTTGTTATTAAATGTGAGTTAGAAAGATGGCAATGTAATCAAGTAAAGTCACGGTTATATTCGACCAGACACTGTCCAGGGTGCCCACAGGGCATGATTCATATCTCTCCTTTGTCTCTAACAACATGCACCGATATCTTTCAACAAGGATGAGATTGAATATTTTCCCCTGATGGAAGGATACCCACCTTAAGAACATTCAGTAAATAATCTATTGCTATGTCCTTGCGATGGCTTGTCTACTCAATGTCTCATATTTCATTCTTCTGTTTTTATAAAATGGAAAGAAAAACATTCATTCTCCCAATGCTAACAAAACTGAGTCTATTTTCTTACTCTTCATCCCTTACGGTCATTAATTCCCTGGAAACTTTTATGAATGCAAATTTGTTATACTCAGTCAAAAGTTAATTAGAGAGGGGGGGTTGTTTTATTTGATCATTTTCATTAGCCTGTCATTAATTGTCCAATTACTGATAATGAATTGTTGTAAGGCCTCGTTACCAGTGGGTGCAATCTTGCTCTTGCTGTGCCGCACCCTGCAACTAATATAGCCCTGCGTGAAGAAAGCTACCCTGAAAATAGGGGGAATGCACCTGATTAGGACACACAATGCCAAGGGAAACACTCACAGCACAAGCCAGAAACAGGAACCGTCCATGCTCAAGACACGGACATTAACAGCCAGGATAGTAGATAACGCAATTACGAAGGGGGAATGTTAGATTAGGGTTAATTTATAGAAAGGGCCGCTCTTAGGAGTCCAGCACACGAGAGAACAACTGTTGCCTGCACTACCGAAATCACAATAAAACACTTGTTACGATTCCAGAGTGACCCTTTATCAAATCAACACAACACAGTTGTCCTCTGTTCACCCCTAGCACTTACCGTGATGGAAACACCAGACATGGAACAAGCCTCAAACACACCAGGAAGATTGCAACAGAAAAATCACATGTGGTCCCAGAATCTAATACCTAAAGATACACACACTCAAACACAAATAAATGCACAGCTGAGAGCATGCACTCCGGCCAAGGACGATGCCAGAGCAGCCGGTCAGTTGCACTCATCAGATAAAGCCCAAACAATGCATAGCAGTAAGCGTTACCCGAGATAACACACATAACACACCTGGACCATCTCAGAATGTGACATCAGTTAGTATTTATGGTCCCTTCTATAAGAGTGGGATAAAGTATCTACAAACAATATTTATGACTCACAGTACCAGAATTTCCTGCCCAAAGGTGGACAAGCTTCACTTTATTGCACCGGGCGTACAGAATAAAGCATGCCATGGACCTAAGGCAAAGGTAATTCCAGGACGAAGCTGTAGGAGATGTGGCAGCTATTCCAGGCCATTATTGTTTAATTAATTTAAACTGTTCCTGATTGCCAAGCCTCCCTGTTCTACTTTTTGATAACCCACACCTGCTTCAACACAGCAATGGTTCGAATATGCTACTTACCAGTATGCATCTGTTCTTGGCATGTAGGGCTGCTGACATTCATATCTGTGCCTAGATCGCCGCCTAGTGTTGGGTCCGGATGATTGCACATTGTTGTCCTGGAAGAGTCTTCGAAGTATCACGAGATAGGTGGCTCCTCCCCTGGACTACAGTGCGCATGGGCATTGACTCCATCCCCAGATTGTTTTTAGCCATTGTGGCCAAGATGGAGTGAAACTCAGTGAATGATGACCATGCTATGAGTATATGTGAATACTGCAGCTGCTACAGGCGGCGGGGAGGAGGGCCGGCGATATGAATGTCAGCAGCCCTACATGCCAAGAACAGATGCATACTGGTAAGTAGCATATTCGGTTCGAGGCATGTGGGCTGCTGAATTCATATCTGTGCATAGAATAAATAGCAGTTCCTCCATTAGCGGCAGCCGCCCGTGCCAGCTGCAGCAGTTTGAAAAAGTGTCTTGAGAACAGCCTGCCCTACAGCTGCCTGCTGTTTGGAGTGCACGGCTAAACAGTAATGCTTAGTAAATGTGTGTGTGGTAGACCATGTGGCTGCTCTACATATGTCTTCTAAAGGAATGTTTCCAAGGAATGCCATAGAGGCCCCCAACTTTCTGGTGGAGTGGGCCCCGTTTAACGTCAAGGGTATGGAGCATCCGCTCCACCAATGATTCAGGATTTTGAAAGAAAACAGGTAATTCGATTGTTTGGTTGATGTGGAACTGAGACACAACCTTGGGCAGAAACTTAGGATTAGTGCGGAGCACTACCCTGTTGGAATGAATTTGGATAAATGGCTCTTGGATTGTGAGGGCTTGTAATTCACTAACCCTCCGTAGTGATGTAATTGCTACGAGGAAAGCCACTTTCCATGTCAAGAACTGAATCTCGCAGGAATGCAGTGGTTGAAAGGGAGGACCCATCAGCCTGGTAAGAACCACATTGAGGTTCCACTCAGGAGCTGGTGGAGTCCGTGGAGGAATGACTCGTTTGAGGCCTTACAAAAAAGCTTTGATGGCAGGCACCTTGAAGAGTGAAAGGTGCTGTCTATTTTGGAGATAAGCGGCCATTGCAGACAGATGAATGCGAATGGAAGTATAGGCCAGATTACACTTGTACAGATGGAAAAGGTAACAGATGATGTTCTGAATAGAAGCATCCAGCGGGTTAATGTTGTGGTTCGCACAATAAATGACAAACCGCTTCCATTTTGCCGCATAGCAGGCTCTAGTAGTGGGCTTCCTCGCCTCCCGAATGATGTCCATGCAGTTGGGAGGTAAGTTTAGGTAGCCAAACTCTAGGACTTCAGGAGCCAGATCGCCAGGTTGAGCTGTTGCGGATCTGGGTGCTGAATGTCGCCATGGCTCTGCGTCAGAAGGCTGGGTGTGAGATGTAGCCTTTGATGCGGTACCACGGTCAGTTCTAGAAACGTGGTGTACCATGCTCTCTTCATTAACACAGAAAGAGAGGTAGTACCATCTCAAGCAAAGAACAGCCTCTCACCACCTGCGCCAGACTCCCAGCTGAACGCAGTCATGCTGTCAAGATTTAACCCCTCTATAAACTAGGCTTCTTGCTGACATCACAAATTATCTTGATACTTTAGGGCATAAATCACATTTAAGATCGCCTCATATACACTCAGCAGTAAAATACCATGAGTAGTATGAAGGGATACCTTCCATCAAAAAATCCTGGTCGCAAAAGTGACAGCTCTGGTCGCAAACTGCTGGTCGCAATTTTGACAGCTTTTGACATGTCTGGTCTTAAACTCCTGGCCTTATTTTTGACATTTATGGCAGCAAAAAATGGACATGCCAGGGTTTGATCAGCCCTGGCCTTAAACAGTCCTGGCCTTAAACTTCTGTCCTTAAATTTGACAGCTCTGGCCGCAAAAATGGACATGCCAGGGAGTGCCTGGCAGCAAAAATGGACATGCCAGGGGTTTGATCTGGCCTGGTCTTAAACAGTCCTGGCCTTAAACTGAGGGCCTCATACAAGTGACAGGTGGACCGTGTGTTGACAAGGGCAGGTAGGTGTCCCGGAAGGGGGGCGTATGAGTCACAGGGGGCGGGTTGTTTTTGGAGGCAGAGGCGTGGCAGAGCAGCCCTATGGCCATGTGTCCCTGTTATGGTGTAGAGGTATACGCCTCTTTTAGGGGTGTTGATTTCTATGAATACATATAAGCAGGGGTCAGGAGCCTGGTGTAGCAAGCAGCCGCTGGACAACGTGAAGGGTCACCATGGCAGAAAGGAAGAGCTACAAACCATTTGAGAGAAAACATTGGTTTGGTGGCTCACAGATCCCCGTCAGTAGCTTTTACAGAACAAGACCTTTGGTAATGGACGAGAATGCTCAACCAGAAGAACCTTATGGTTGTGGATTTGCTAAGCAATGGCCGCGCCGGGTGTCCCTGCTTAAGCGTGACAGCAGCTCTAGCGAGTGCTCGAGTGACGGCTTGGCGTCTGAGCAAAGCATGCTCTTGGAGTTGGAGGATGAGGAAGAATCCATAGTTCCGCCTAACACGCCTGTCTATGAAACCATGGATGTTCACATGACGAGTTCTCAGGAAGTAGGTGTGCAACAGCCTGGTACAAGCGTGGAAGCTGAAGGGTCCCCAATGGATATTAGCGACTCTCAAGATGTCGGAGCAGCCGCCGCGGGTTGTGAAAATGTGGAGGTGAGTTAAAATGTTAGGAGCAACTATTTTGCATAGGGATGTATTTTATTTCTTCAACTACCAAACTTTAATCTTACTTTTGGCCCCTCTAGAGAGCACCAGCTCCTAACACACCCATCTATGAAACCCCGGATGTTCACATGACGAGTCCTCAGTAAGTAGTTGTGTAACAGCCTGGTACAAGCGTGGAAGATGAAGGGTCCCCAATGGATATTACCGACTCTCAAGATTTCAGAGGCGCTGCAGAGGGTGGTGAAAATGTGTGGGTAAGTCAAAAAAAAAAAAAGTTAGGAGTAGACCCTTTACATGAAAGTTTGTTGTCTTTCTAGCGCTAATGGGTTGTCAATATTTATCTTTTGAACCTAGGATTAAACACCGAAAAGAACTGATGCCCCGGGGGCAGACTGCAAAAGGCTGCAGCTTGAATCTGTCTTGTATATGCTGTGCAAACCAGACTGGGAGTTCCACAAATCCGGGGGCACCTATGTCTACGGAGTGTAAAGAGTGTTCTAAGAACGACGACTCTGAAAAACCAACGCCAGGGTTCACCAGAGTTGGGTTCACCACTGATGACATATCAAGTGTTAAAGGTTTCGCAGCTGTGGTTGTACACACATGCGTCAAAAGGGACTATTACAGCCTGTGTTTCGGCCATCGTATTAGGGACCCACAACAGGGGGCGCATGAGTGTCTATCCGGATCATACAGAGATCGTGTAATCCGGTACATATGTAGTATGCTAGACCCGTACAAGATGTATAAGCTGCTAAGGGTGGTTCATGGCCTGAGCGCTGAAAACAGTTTTGTCCATCCGAGCATGCTGAAGATCATGACGGCGACAGTCAAGGAGATACGCTATGCCAACGACCCCTACGCAAAACTAAGAAGCATGCCAGGCACCGGTGTGTGCTGCGACAAAAAGATGGCACAAAGACTCATAGAAAGGAGCATGTGTAATCTGTATGTAAAAAACAGAAAAGTGGTATCCATGGCACCACAAAGGCTATTTTATAATAGATAAATCCTGATGTATTGTGACCTTATAACCTAAAACTGTATATGTGTTAAACCGTACTTGCTATGTATACTGTGAAAAGATATGGAACCCCTTTTGTTTGTGATTTGGTAATACTCATTATTTTTAATAAAATGTTCTTACACAAAACAAGCGTCTTTCCTTTCCTGGACTGTAATGACCGCTAACATGTCGGAGGGCCTGTTAAGAAAACTTTATTATGATACAAGAGGAGTTGGCAGCTTTGGAAGCGGCGCAGCTCTATATAGAAGGGCTAGGGCTGAAAAGAAGTCGGTAAGCAGAGAAGCTGTGAAGACGTGGTTATCAGGAGAGGAGGCGTATTCACTACATAAACCAGTCAGAAGACGTTTTAAGAGGCGTCCCACAATCGTTAATGCGTGTATAGATTATCAGTGGCAAGCGGACATAATCAGCCTTCAAGATATAGTAAAACATAACGACGGTGCCTGTTATATATTAACAGTCATAGATGTGTTGTCCAAGTACGCGTATGCAGAGGCGCTGCGTGATAAAAGTGGAGCTAGCGTCACAGCCACTTTTAAAGCCATCTTGGCTAAGGGGTGTATTCCTCAAAAACTACAAACAGACGCAGGAAAAGAATTCTTAAACAAGTCATTTCAGAAATTATTAAAGCAACACAATGTTCAACATTTTGTAACACACACAGAGGTAAAAGCAGCGGTTGTAGAAAGGTTTAACAGAACTTTAAAGTCTAAGATGTGGCGGTATTTTACGGCCAACAATACATACAGATACGTGGATGTTCTACAGGCTTTTTTAGCTGTATATAATGTCAGTTATCATAGGACCATCAAAATGGCCCCTGAAGAGGTAACATCTGATAATTCGTTAACTGCATGGAGAAACGTGTATGGGCCTAAATTTGGTACAAAGGTGAAGAAGTCTGTTTTTAAAAATGGTGATCACGTAAGGATTTCTAAACTGAAAGGAGTCTTCACGAAGGGTTACCAACAGACCTTTAGTGATGAAATATTTATAGTGGAAAGTGTGCAGCTTAAGGAAGGGCTGTATATTTACAGGTTAAAGGACTACGATGGGGAAACGGTGTCTGGGTCCTTTTACAAGGAAGAGTTACAAAAGGTGCCCGATGATCCGAGCAGGGTGTATAGGGTTGAAAAGGTTCTGAAAAGGAAAGGTACAGGTGCTAAGAGCCAGGCATATGTCAAATGGCGCGGCTGGCCTGAGAAATTTAACAGTTGGGTGTTGGCCAGCTCCCTGAAGGGTGTGTGAGCTAAAAGCCGCTGCTACGATGGAGACTACACCCTTTTATATAACCTTACCCTCCAACGCTTCTAAGGACATGTTCCCCAACAATCAGATTTCTAATTACACCGTCAAATTGGCTAAGGCTGTGGACCTCAAGGGGGACTGGGAGGTTGCCCTAACAGAAATACAATACTCTAGAACATGGAATACATTTACCGCTGCCGAAACCAAGTTTCACATCAAGAGGGAACAGGACCCCATGGGCATACACACATCCTTCCCACCAGGCTACTACCCACACGTTTCAAGCATTATCGAAGCCATCAACAAATCCATAGCCAGTATAGAACCACATCCGAATATTCATCTGGTGCTAGATAATGTGAGAAGGAAGGTGTTTCTTAAATCCATAAATCGAAACACCCTATTTAACTGCTCAGGTAAATTAAGAAGGATTTTAGGGACAGTACAACATGTGAAAAGTCCAGTGGAACAAGATCACACGTGCCCCGATATTAATGGGGGGTTCTACACGCTCTACGTGTACAGCGATATTGTAGAGTCTCAGAGGATAGGTGATAGTTACTCACCGTTGTTAAGGTGGGAGCATGTACAGGGTGATAATAATACCATGGTCAACATACAATTTAACAAACCTGACTACGTCGCAGTTTCTAAAAACCATTTTGACACTATTTCAATTATGATCTACGATGATCAGTCTGAGCCGGTGGCCTTTAAATACGGGAAAGTTATTGTCAAGCTTCATTTGAGGCCTAGACACGACAGAGGGTATTAAGCAGCCATCATGGTGGTTATGAAAACCTACGGAGATCCGTCTATGTACAGAGACTATTACAGAAGTCAAGCCGGTTATGGAGGACCACCGTACTTTCAAGGTTCACCTGTTATGTACGGACCTGGATTAGGAGGATTCTTTAGGAGTCTGTTTAGAAGAGCTATGCCTTTCCTGAGAAGAGGCTATGAAATTGCAAAGCCTCATGTTAAGGCGGCTGCCACGAACATTGCCCAGGAGGTGGTGGGGTCTGTTACATCGGCGGTTGCAGAGCGCATGAACAAGCAACCTCAAGAAGGAACTGGTTTGATGTATAAGCCACGTGTGAGTGTCAAAAGGAAACAACGTGTTTCCAGACGGCGGGGGCCACCTGCCCCCTATAAAAAAGGAGGACATCTTCAAAACGCCCTCAGAAAAGAAGAGCTCCAAGACGGAAGAGAGCTGCGAAGAAGCGAACCGATTCTAAAGTAAATATTTTTTAAAGCCTTGTAAACCCAGCCATGGCCTTCGTACATTGTGGATCTGGAGAGTGCGCCAAATCAGAGTTGGACTTGTTTAGTCTAAAACCCACGCAGACAAGCATCGAAAACCGCTTCTTCATGGAGGTGTCGCCTTTAGCAGCATTGACACCGCTGGCACCTACAGAGTTTTATGTGCCAGGGGCCACGGATATGTATTTGGATCTCAACAACACTCTGCTGCATCTTATGTGTAAAATCGTAAAAGCGGATGGGTCCGACATTGACGATGACGCTAAAGTGGCACCAATCGCTTACCCTCTAGCTACAATGTTTAATCAAGTGGACATCACCCTGGGCGACCGACTCATCACCCAGAACGATAACATGTACGCCTACAGAGCCTACATTGAGAGCATTCTAAATTACAGTAGCGACGCCCTTGACACACAACTTTCAGCTGGTCTCTTTCACAGGGATACACACGGACAGTTTGAAATCACAGCTCTGGATGGTGATAATAAGGGCTTTATAAAAAGAGCGGGGCATGCTGCAGCCAGCCGTACCTTTGACCTCCTGGGGCGCATACATTCGGACCTCTTCTTCCAAGATAAACTGCTCATCAACGGAATTGATCTTAAAATCAAGCTCAATCGTAACAAGGACTCATTCTGCCTCATCAATGGGGATGCAGAACAGTACAAGCTGAACATACTGTCTGCGAGCCTGTTTGTAAAGAGAGTGAAAGTGTCCCCGAGCGTCAGGTTAGCGCACGCCGAAGCTTTGCAAATATCCAACGCCAAGTACGCTGTGGAAAGAGTAGCTCTGAAGGTATTCAGCATCCCGGCAGGTACCCGCTTAACACATCAGCAGAATTTATTTCTGGGACAACTACCAAAGCTCATCATCATAGGGTTTGTGGACAACTCAGCTTTTAGTGGCACCTATGCCTCAAATCCCTTCAATTTTAAACACTACAACATCAACTATGCGGCGCTGGTCCATGAGGGCAATGTGATTCCTGCAAAACCCTACACACCCAGTTTTGCAGCCAGTCATTACATCAGGGAATATCAAGGACTGGTTTCGATAACAGGAAAGCATCAAAGAGACTGCGGTGTAGTGGTGTCAAGAGAAGGCTATGGCCGTGGATACACGCTGTTCGCATTCGACCTGACACCGGACATGGAAGATGGCGATCACTACAACCTGGTCAAAAATGGGAATCTAAAAGCTGAAATACGATTCGCAGATCCACTGCCGGCTAATGTGAACATGGTCGTATTCTCTGTATTCGACAGCATCATTCAGATCAACCACGCAAGGCAGATTTTGTTTGACTATCTTTAAGAACATTTGTGAAATGGATACTGTGCAGATACGTGACTTCTTAAGCAGACATAAATACGCTAGGAAATAGTTTTTGGGTGTTTTCCCTAGCGACGGTTTACCAGCCAAAATAGGGGCAGAAAGACCATGCACCCTAGTCAGACCCGCATGACCAGGCTGGGACACATTGGGCAGCAATGTTTATAGATGTTGACAAGGTTACGGTGTTTGACAGTACCGCAGAGTTCCCCGAGCACAGACTCTATACAACTCCTATATTCAAGTTTGTGAAAAAAGCTGCAGCTGTGGTGGAGTACAACAAGCTAAGGGTGCAGGATTCCATGGGCATCACATGCGGGGAACACTGTATTTATTTTATCAGTAAAATGTCACCGGGTCTTTCGTTTAGAAATTTCTTAAATCTATATTCGAGGGATCTTGTTAACAATGATATTATAGTTGCGAAATATGTAAAAGAAAACACCAGGGTATCGGTCAGACCTGTGAAAACAGAATATGTACCTTGTCAAAACTGTAAGGGATTATAACAGTTGTATGCTTAATGTTGAACGTAGGAGAATGGATGCTGCAACCTGGTGTCCATGCTGTGGCGGCTGTCTCTCTAATGGACCTAATAACCATAAGGCAGTGTTTTATAGTCTGTGGTCAGGACCCTTTTATCAAAAACAACTCGCAATGTTTTATGTAGAGGTTGGGTTGTGATTTCCCACTTCTTTTTGGATCTGACTATGCAGGGTTGGTTCACGACTATGGTTTTAGCCTTCTCAGAATCATCTGCTGTAGCGTATTCATGTACCAGATTCTTCAGACTATCAAAATAGATTTTTAGGGTGTTGCTGACATTTAATGTTATCCCTTTGACCTTCATACACACCCTGTTCTTGTTGGTACGGTAACTGTATGTTTTAGGCACTGAGGGGGTATATTCTTTTATAAACTCATCCTTATCTAACTCACTGGTTAGATTACCCAGATAATCTCCCAGAGGAGGGTCTTCATCCCCCGGCCTGCTCAGAAAAATCACAGAATCTGTATTGTGATACAAGAAACGATCCCGTAAAGCTCTAGACGAGCGTGGGCTGTCGTGAAGCAGGCTATGAAAATGTTTATGTTGTTACTCGATGTGGGGTACTCTTGGGCATATTTCCAACACAAAGCCACGGTATCGTCATCGATAAACTCGCAGCTGGACACCTCGTAGCATGGGGCAAACAGGTACTTGAACAGTTCATCAGGATCTGATATTAAGGTGGTATTTGAAAGGTTTGTGCGCTGTGCAAATTTTCCCCATAAGGAGTTGAGACAGAGTTTGGCTAACTGTCGGCGTGCAGGATTGACCTCTATCAGATGGAGGTGTAAACGGATACCCTTGTGAGCGTAGTAGTCATCGATGTATTTCTGTTTTGCATCCTGACTAGTACACCATTCAGGATACCCTGAGGCCTCCTGTTTGTCTCTGAGAAACAAATTAATGTAGGGGGCAAAGAGTTGTGTTGTAGTGCTCTTAAAATGCCACACTTCGTGTACTCTACCGATCCTGTACCCTTTCTCTAAGGCAGCTTGTACCTCGATGCTACACCAGGTCCCTGTGAGCATCCTTTGGTCATCGGTGTGTCTGCAGCCATCAATCTCTTTAAGCAGCGCACATGTTCGACATAGGGGGAACATCAGCTTGCCATCGACTCTGCATGGTAACACCGGGAAGTAAAGCTGCTTAGGAGGATAGATTTCACATTTGATAAGCCCAAAGTATTCGGATAGGGCTTACAATCTCTATAGATGATGGTGGGATGACCCAATGGGTACAACTTCATCTTGTTCACAAAAGGGTACAGACTGGTGAAATCATAAGAGTGTATTTTCTCACCAACGGCCTTGTACAGTTGTATGGCATTTATACGCCCCCCAAATAAGGCATCGCGGGGCTCCAATGGTGTGGGTAAATCATGAGTCTTAAGAAAAGAGCAGAGGTCTGTGTCGGTTTTTAACATGTCTAACCACTCGTGCTCCCAAAGAACTCTTATAGCAAAGCCCTGGTTTTCAACATACTGGGCCTTTGTCAGAGTACGCCTGTATAAGTGTTCAAATTTGGCACCCAGCATTTTGTTATACTCGTGGGGCTTGTAACACTTGGGGCATCCGTGGTAAAAACAACTGTTGAATTCAAAGGCTGTCGGCACACCCTTAATTACAGAGAACCCGTCAAGGTAATAGGGCCCCAGGCGGTATTCACCACCCTGTAAGGCATGTTGAATTTGTATGTCTTCCTTCTCAGAGACGTGCATGAGCCACTGGATAGAGGGGGTTGAATAACGTTTCTGTTTACCGTTATAGAGGTCTGGCGGTACTAGAGCTATAGTTTCGGGCATTAAAAACATGTGTTTGTAGATGGACATACACATGGATGCCAGAGTGACGTTTTGAAATGGGTCTATGTATTCGACCGCATGCCGCGTTTCAGGGGTTTTGGATTTCAACACCGTTACTTCTTTAGTCATAGACACCACAGCATCTCTGAAGATGTTACAAGCCTGCCGCAGGATCATTACATCAGCCTGACAATAAGCTTTCAACTCTGTTTGAAAGTGAAACTCCTTTTCACGGTTTTCAGAGTACCATTGTAGAAAGCTCACTTTCTCATCAGGCATCATGTATTCCACCCCGTAGCTGTCGGTAGGAGGCGGCATGGGTCCCACATAATTCTGATTAGCCCAGGTGTTAAAAAAGTGTGGAAAATAACCTTTACACCCTGGGAACCCAAAGGCCTTTGGCAGCTTGCTCAATTTCATGGGTAGGAAATTCAGGGTGTCCATGAAGCGTATTTTTAAAGGGCATACCGTCATCAACATCAGTTTAGACCCCTGTGTTATGAGTTCCACCGGTATCTTTTCACAAATCATGTCTCGTAGAATAAAGAAGGAGTCATAGGCTTTCGAGTTGTGGGCGAGCATGGTATATCCTTGGAATTTGGCTTGAATGAAAGTGCTCAGGAAATCACCAATGCATGTTCGTCCCTCAAACTCCCAGCTGTCGACGGAAGTTAGATGGTGGGCGTAAATATAGTTAGGTTGGTGTACCCCCGTCTCTTGTGTGCACTCTATATCAAACACTATATAGTCCTCGGTCTTGGTCTGCGGTAGACCTTTAACCATATAACACTGATGGCTGGTGCCCGACTCGTAAGACACATGACAACAGGGACATATCATACCTTTGCACTTGTGATCCGTTGCCACATATCGCCCACACTCACTGCAGTCCTTTTTAGGGACGCATGTGAAAGATTTCTCGTGTATGCTCAAGCAGTTTTGCGAGCGACAAAACATCCTACACGTGCCGCGCCTCACCTTCAGGGTAGCGTCTTCTATACAGCCGTCCCTCTGACACATCTTGCAATGCATTTCACATTGGTGGTATGTTTTATTGCTGTATATATGGTCACAGTGGGCGCACACATTCCTGACACCCAAAAAACCTTTAAGGTTCAAGATGCCGTAAAAATGATTTTCGGCGTGGAGGACATATACGGTCTTGTTTCTCACAGGGCCCCCGGTTGTAAAGTACTTCCAGGAACCGTTGTGATGAAGAACTTTCACCGTCACGGCGAAATAGTTCTCAAAAAGACCTATATCGCCAAAGCCGACCATTCGGTCAGGAGGTATTTCAAGAACCTCGTGGGCTTCAGCAGCTCTAGACATGATGACAGCGTCAGGGGTCTTGCGAGCCATCAGCAGCCCCACGATGCTGGCCGCCAGACATGTGTTGGCAGAGGGGCTGTTAAAGTTGAGCAGCCACCTCTGTTTTTTACCAATTATTTGACTGTAGAGTATGCTCTTTAAAGGTCTGGAAACACCCCCCTCACGCCCCCGTACAATGAGGGCTATGACTCTAAAAGTGCCATAGGCGACTAGTTCTGCCTTACTCTGTAAAAGCCTTGAGAGGTTTTCTAAAAATTGCACAGCGTCAAAAACATCTCGGGCCTTCCGCCTGGTGAACAACGGAGTGTCAAAACCCTGCCCCTGGAAGCGGAGTTGGAAAAAGTCATTAGGCCCCACATCGTGTAACAACCTTTCTATGAGCTCCTGCACAGCCTGATGTATAGCCAGAACACCCTGAGTGGTTGATGTTATTTGGTATACATTAACAAATCTAAACTCCTCATAGTGTTCTACGGCCCTAAACCTCTCTACATTGCGAGTGTAACTTCTAACACTCTCTAAAAACAAGGGCTCTGGGCCCTCATCAGTAGGAGTGTGAATTGCGGAGGTGTTCTCTGTTGTGTCATTTTGGGGGGTCCTGGTGGGACCTGTCTCAGGAGTCCTTGTAAACCTGCGGGTAGCGCATATTCTAACCTTCTTCAGCTTATTTATTAAGCGCCTGCGTTGCTTTGTACTATTAAGCCACTTTTTTTTTATTTTACGACCCCAGGCTTTTCGAGATACCATGCCCCAGCCTATCTGAACAGGTTGTTTGGTGTCATTGTACGCCTTGTTCATGGAGGCCGCTGCTACAGTTCCACCCCTAGGTCCTTCTGAATGTTGCTGTGTTTGGAGTTTTGAAGTCCGCCCCCTACCTCCTTCAAATGGCCGACCCTCGGTATGTTTGACCCTGCACCTATGTATTGTCGGTGGTAAAGTGTTGGTTTATATGTTTCAGGAGCTGTTCTTGAAACTATGGGACCTTGTTTGAAGGGGCCTAGGGAAACAGTTGTTTCTTGTTTGAAGGGTTGTGAGGCATCAGATGTACGCTGCTTGAGCAGTCTTAAGAAGCGTACAGACTTTGTCACTAACCTCTGGACCTTACGGGTATATTTTGGGGGCCTCTTATGAGCACCACTGGCTGTGGGGGTCTTTAGGGGCCGGTGTTGCCATAGTCACGCCCGTATAGCATGTATGTCTGCCACAGCCGCCTGACACTCCTGGATGATCACTTTTTTACACACCCCAACCCTTTCCACGATTTTCTGATGGGCCATACGTGTGTACAGGGGCTTGTTCACCCCCAACCCCCATTTTAGGTTTGCGGCGATCGCCTGGCGTTTTAGTTTTCGAACAGCCATCTGCATCTCTTTTACATGAGCCGCAAATACCTCATATGTGTTTACAGACCCCTCTTGCGCCTGCTTAGAGGGCCCCACCTTGCGAGGCCTTATAAATGGCTGCAACGTCTTAGGACCATCTATACTGCTAACAACCTTAGCACCATTCTGTAAAGCCTGTGCCGATAGTGTTCTAGAAATAGGACCCCCCGGCGAACGCCCTGGTGCGGACAGGAATGGAACATTGCAAACTTTGTATGGAAAAAGCGGCTGTACCCCCTGGGCCCCCGTGGTCTTGTCATCCACACTTATTGCTGAGGGCTGTGTGGGGCTTACGACGACCGCGGGGCTGTACCCGGGACTGTACACGTGGCTGGCATCGGGGCTGGACACGGGCCTGTACACGGGGCTGGCAGGTGGGCTGGACGCGGGACTGGACACGGGACTGTACACGGGGCTGGCAGCGGGGCTGGACGCGGGGCTTGGCGCGGGGCTGGCAGCAGGGCTGGTGGGGTCGTATGCCCCCGAAGGGGTACTAGGGGACTATGGGTATGAGGATTGTGAGGAGCTATCGTTATAATCAGGGGTCCTAGCTGAAATGCCTGTGTCAGGGTGTGCTGACCTGTTAGCTGGGTTCTGTAAACCCGCTGTGCTCAAAGACCCCTGGGACACCGCTTCAGGGGTTCTACCTAGGTTGTCTACCGCCCCCCTAATCAGCTCAAGAGCTGGGGTGTTCACGATAGAAGGCCCTTCTAGGGGTTGCGTTTTATTACCAGTTGAGACCCTAGGCTGTGCCTGAACACTTACAACCGGCTTTGGGGGCTGCTCAGGGGCGTGTACCTCTACATGTACAGTTATTTTATTTGGTACTGTCTGGGGTTTCAGGATGCTGGGTGGATCCAGCGTTGCTTTATGGTTGCTGAGGGACGCTGCTATCTGTAGCTTAGGGACCCCCGGTTTCAGCTTCAGATGTTTTCTTGAGAGGCGCGATGTTTTAGGAGGCTGTGGCGGCGCCATCTCTTCTACATCCACAGCTACAACTACCGCCTCCTTGGGGCTCACGGGTGTATAGGCCTCATTCAAAGGTTTAACAGTCTTTTTTACAGATAGGTCTAAGGGGCTATCATGGGGTTCAGGGGTCCTGGGTTTCTTCTTCTCGGGGTTTAAGGGCTTTGCCTGGACCTCTGGGAGCATCGGAGCCGTCTTCTTTAAGTTTAAGGGTTCTGCTTGGGGCTCTGTGAATACCTTGGAGGACTTCACACGTTTTAAAGGGTTGGGAAGGTTCTCTGAGTCCTTATGTTTTTTCTTAAGGGCGGCAGTGATTGAGATACCTTTCCCTTTTGATACGATGAGAGGGCCCAGACCCACTGTAGCTGTTTTACCCAGACCCTGACCTGTGTTATCTGTGTTTGTCAAGACTCCGCCAGTGCTGACTCTCTTGTAACACCTTATTTAGTACCTCGCACATTTTGATACTTACGCCAGTTCCACAATTGCCTACATAGCGCTTATTCTTATGCTGTAGTGTCTGCCTTATATTAAAGTATTATACCTCTAATGGCACTTTGTTTTCTCTTGTAACACACTGTTTGCTACCTCTTGCTTACTCCCCATTGTCTACCACGTATTGCAGTATTATACCTCTACCTGTAACCTGCACACACTGCACTTTTTTTTTCCTCATGTAACTTAACGTATGCTGTTGTACTTTGCTCACATGTAAATTTCGCCACATTGTACATTTGTAATTTTTTCTGTTTGTATCTTTCATGTAACACATGTGATTCTTAGGCCTTATGTTTTTGCAGAAGGTTCATGTGTAAAGCGCTCTGACACCTAAGGGTGAAGGTCGCGCTACATTTACATTTTTTCTACTTGTATTTTTATGTAATGCCTGAAATCCTTAGTGCTTATATGTTTGCAACTGGCTCTTATGTTAGCGCTCTGACAATCGTGTGTCACAGCGCTATCTCTCAATACATTTTTAAAAAACACACCGGACCTGCAGGGGCTTGGTCCGCCCCTTAAGTGATGCCCTGGTGACATCACTGGTGGGGGCGGCTCTAACCCTACAGCCCTGGAGAAGCTCACGCCGCCATGCTGCCGGTGACCATAGGATCCACGTGGGGCCGTGGGAAAATGCCCACAGGACCCCTCACAGCACCAAGGACACCGGAGTCCTCACCCCGAGCAGCGCCTTGCTGAAGCGGGCTCGGGGGTATTTTAAAAAAAAGAAAGGCGGCCACGGAGGCCCTGGGACACGGGTGACCGGCACCAGAGTCCCCGAGCAGCGCCAGACACAATCGGGCTCGAGGGCATTTTATTTAAAAAAAAATAACGGCCACGGAGGCCCAGGGACACCGGGACCGGCACCAGAGTCCCCGAGCAGCGCCAGAGGCAGGCGGGCTCGGGGGCATTTTATTTAAAAAAAAAATAACGGCCACGGAGGCCCAGGGACACCGGGACCGGCCCCAGAGTCCCCGAGCAGCGCCATGGTGAAGCGGGCTCGGGCATTTTATTTTAAATAAGAACGGCCACGGAGGCCCTGGGACACCGGGAGCCACAGGACACCCAGAGCCCCCGAGCAGCGCCAGAGGCAGGCGGGCTCGGGGGCATTTTATTTAAAAAAAAAATAACGGCCACGGAGGCCCAGGGACACAGGGACCGGCCCCAGAGTCCCCGAGCAGCGCCATGGTGAAGCGGGCTCGGGGCATTTTATTTTAAATAAGAACGGCCACGGAGGCCCTGGGACACCGGGAGCCACAGGACACCCAGAGCCCCCCGAGCAGCGCCATGTTGAAGCGGGCTCGGGGTATTGTTTAAAAAAAATAACGCTCACTAGGGACCCAGAGACCCCCAGGACACCCAGAGACAGCCCCATAACACCCCAAAGGACTATGGCGACCCACCAGGAGCCCCCCCTCGACAACTGGCCCCTGGGTTTATTTATTTTTTAAATACAAGGCCCTCAGGACCCCACCAAGGAGCAGCAAGGACCCCCGGAGCCCCCCTGGACCCCTCCAACTCTCTACATCGGTTTGGTGAGTGCAACAAGGCATTATTTATTTTTTAATTATATGCCATGTATATTATTTAAAGCCCCTTTGGTACCGTTACAGTGTAGTTAAATGTTTCTATGAACTGTAAAATGCATGTTTCCCCTCTGCATGTACCCTCCTAAGACCTACAACATTATGCCCCTTAAATAAAAAACCCCTGCAAACTCTGCGCCATCCCCCACAACACCACCCCTATTAACATTAATTGTCTACACACATAGCTTTAAACTCAAACCTTCAACACAGCCTTTATTCATTTTAAAAACATTTACATTTCACGTCTTGTAAAAAACTTCATTGGCACCTTTATTCACATTAAACACAACACATCGCCTTAAACATTAACAGTTTACAAAGTACTCTTTAGCATTTTCAAAACTACAGTTTTGTATACTTTTAACAACACATAAACATGCGCCCATGCTTTATTTACCTTCTCTACATGTTGGCAGGCTGCGTCAATCTGGGAAAAGTTGCTCAGGTCCATTCTCGCCTTTAAGTTCCAAGGGTTGTCTCTGGTGCAGAAATCCTCAAAGTGCCGCAAAAGAAAAAAACAAGCCAGGCCAGGCAATCCCCTAAGGTTTCTTGACTTTGATGCAGGAGCCCACAAGGTCCAGCCAATAGCAATCCACGCCAGTCGCTCCCAGAGTTTTTGGGATGGGTGTTTGACAGTGTTCCTTAAGGGGCCTTTTTATACCTGTCCATGCATGCTAATTAGAAGCCCCCACACCCTTTATGACTTGAGGGGTTTAGAATGTCATGGGGGTCTTTGGAAGGTAACTTTTTTCTATCTTATCTTGGGAAGAGTAGGGTGCTTGGGGCCATAGCAAACATATCAAAATCTTCAGGACACTTTTATAATGGGCCTCATATGTTAAAATGGCTTATCTTGGGCATTAGAGACCCCCGGGAACCGACCTTTGTCCCCGCCCTAAACCCATCAAATGTCATCTTTCCAACCAGAGTCATCAAGTCGTGGCCTAAACTGTCACAATTCCTGCCAGCATGTCCAGTTTCGACCCAGGGGCTTTGGAGGTGTGTGAATTACGTCCGAGCACTTGGCATCCTGTTTCAGGTTCTCCTGGGAAGACTTGCCACGACATCTGTCTTTTTCAACATCCCAAAGCCCCAGGGGCCGAAACTGGCTTGTGTTTTTTAAAAACACACTATGGGTTTCCAACAAATTACATTTTAAAAGCCTGTTTCGGCCCAGGGGCTTTGGAGGGGTGTGAATTACGTCCGAGCACTTGGCATCCTGTTTCAGGTTCTCATGGGGAAGCCTTGCCACGACATCTGTCTTTTTCAACATCTCAAAGCTCAGGGTGGCTGAACATGGCTTGTGCTTTTTAAAACACACTATGGGTTTCCCAACAGCTACAATTTAAAAGCACCCCTTTTTTTTTCAAACATAAAAAAACATCTCCCAACACACAGGGTTGGGGACTCAGGCCTGTTCAGCAGCTGTTCAGCCTGCAGCTGTCTGCAACACCCAGTTTTAAACATGCACAGACATTTCCAGCCTGCACGCACTTTCATATGCACTTTTAAAACATGTACACAATTACCACATGTTTTGCAGCCTGTTACTTCTTGGGAATATCCCTACATGTCACCCCCCTTTTAAAACCAGGCCTGTTTAATGCCAACAGCCTGCACCCAGGCCATGTCAAAATTTAAGGCCAGGGTTTCCAGCCAGAGCAGTCAAATTTTCCACACACAAGTTTAAGACTAGGCCTGTCATAATTAAGACTACACCCATCATATTTAAGGCCAGGAATCCTGGCCGGAACTGTCAAATTTAAGACCAGAGTTGAAGTGAAGGTATCACTATATACTACTAGTGTCTCTTGAAATACAGCAGCCTGCCAGTCTGTGACCTGGACTACTGTTAGCTAACTATAATTATGAAGGGTAAGGCAGCGGAAATCTGTGTCGGCCCTCTCACATCCTACAAGACTGGACCCGGGTCCTGCATGGGACAGAGAGAGCCGCCTGGCCAGTGATGTTCCTCCTTTGCCTCAATTGGGCCCAGTGGGTGTACTAAGGCTGGTGAAAGCTGGAATGACTAATTGCTTTTCTGCGGGTGTAACGTTGCTTTGACCTCCCCGTCTTTTTGTGCCCGTAGAACACTGGCCCGTCATCCCAACAGGTATCCGAGGCTGTGGCAACATGTCCCTAGTTCAATTTTCCTACCTGCCCGGTCTCTTGCAATTGTTGCTGTCTCCTGGCAACACTAGTACTTTGAAGCTGGTGACAACCACCAGGTGAGAGAGCTCCTCTCACTTCCAGCGTGACTCCTTATTCGAGACAGAAATCACAGCAGTCCGCATATATCCTTATGAATGACACCATTTGTGTTGCATGTGTAATACAGAAATAGACAAACAGATTTAGCTCCATCAGTCACAGGAACAGCTTTACACCATGGCATGCATGGCGAAAAATAATGGTGAAACCATAGTTGGCCTAACGGCTGGGGCGGTCGCCCTCGAATCTGGGGAACTGGGTTCGAGTCTCGGCAATGACGCTGAACATCCTGTCATTCTGAGAAAATTACTTAATGCCTACCAAAAATGATGAATGTGTCCTCATGTAACGCAACTGGTGCTATGTAAGGTGCTCTGATACCCGATACCGGGTCAAGTTCGCGCTATATAAAACTCTGAAAAACAAACAAACAGCTATTGCTTATACATTGTTTTTGGAGTGTTTTAGTTATTTTAACTAGTTGCAGCAGTTAACAGTAGTGTTGTGCCTCTGACTTTACAAGGGCACTAAGTTGGTGCCCTTCCATTTCTGATGCTTTGCAGCACTTAACTTTTTAGTTTCTTGTTGCTCAGATGGGTGTAATTTCTGATGTTTATATGCTCTCCTTTTCTTCTTTGCTTCAAAATACTGGCCAGAAAGTGTCACTCATAGTCATTGAAATGTCAATCATAGCAATCTGAAACCTTGGCGGCTATGATAAGAAATAACCCAAAAACATAGAAAGATTAGGAAAAATATGTTCTTTTAATTTTCGCTTTGACATATGACTTCTACCACACTGTATTTGGTCTGGTGCATGAAATTGAATGGTATTTTTCTCTATTTACTTTGCTATGTACCATGATGTGCATTTGAAAAACCCGTTCAATAAAGTGTTTCAAAAACAAAATTAAAAAATGAATACGCTGACAAGTTTAATTGCACCACTAACACGTATTCTCATATTTAATGAAATATAAACTGCCACTTCCACTTGACAATCTCAGTAAATACTCTGTAGTCCTGTGCATCATTCTTTTGAAGATGGTCATATGAAGACAAGCTGTAAATACTTTTTTACAGCATCAACCAAGGGTGAGACCATGTACAAGGACTCTGTGTATCTTAAAAACATTCATTTCTGTGACTTCTAAACACCCAGATATTTCCTGCCACAAAATGTATATTCACTCGACCGGATGTGATGGTTCTTTAAGTGGCCAGCAGAGGGCGCTCTTCGCCTGCTGAGATGAATACACTGAGCACATTGTATGAAAGGGAGAAGGGTTTCCTGTTCCAGGTCTGCGGTGGCAGAGACAGTACAAGCAGCAGATGTTGACATAATTTCCTGCCTCTCCCTCTGTGTCCAGCCTGCTGCAGAGGAGGAAGGACGCCCTGTCTGTCTGTGCAGTTATCTTCATCTTCAGACCCTCACAGCCCCCCCACCTCTCCTGATCCTAAATCTGCACCTGCCCCACCCCAGCCATAGGAGGAGGAGAGAGCCTGGAAATGTCTGCACAGGTTTCTGCTCAGGTAGGAGAATGTCAGCACCCTGTGCTGTGATTGTAGAAGTAGACTGAATAATCCTGGAGGAAATCTCTGCCAGTAGCCAGGCTCTTCTATCCAGGGACCTTTGGGGGGGGGGGGGGGGGGGGCTTTCCATCTGGCCCTGGGGGTGTTTGTCATCATCATTTGTTTTAAAGAGAGGATATGTGCACTGCACTGAATCTTAATACACTGTGAGAAATATGTGCACACTGCACTGCATTTCACTGCACTATGAGAAATCTGTGCATGCTGCACTGCATCTTACTGCACTGTGACACATCTGTTCACACTGCACTTTACAGCACTCTGTGTCACTACAATGCATCTTACTGTACTGAGGAATTTGTGCCACTCTACTGCATCTTACTGCACTGTTAAAAATGTGTTCACATTGCTCTGCATCTTAGCGCTCTATGAGAAATCTGTGCACACTCTTTGCTCGGCTCTCGCTGTTAGTTTGTTGACTTGTCCATCTGTACTCCTTGTCAGAAGTATGTCCCTCAGGCAGTTGAACATCAAACCTTCCCTGCTGCCCCGTGCCCCTTTGCCTCTGTTTTCATATCTCAATCTAGGTAAAACCTCAGTCATTGCAATAGTTTCCAACGACATAGGTTGGCTTATAGCATTATCTGCTGCAGGGGGAGTGTGTCTGCTGCAGGGATTGTGGGTGTGTGTGCACTGACCTTGGGTCTGCCAGGTAGGAGGCCTTTCAAGCAGTGGAACGTACGTGTCTGTGCTTTTAATGTACCTCTGCAGGTTGGATGTGTGTGCATCTGAACAGGGTAGAGTTGTCTTTACAGGCTGTGTGTGTGTGTGTATGAGGCGCATCTACAGTGTGTCTTTTTCAATTGTGTCTGTCTTAGCAAACGTTGGCGGGACGGTCAGTCAGTCTTCTTGGCCTCTCCTCTCTGTACCAAAATCTTTATGATCACTTGTTGTAAGAGGGTCTGCTCGGTGCAGAATAGTCAGGGACTTCTTGGCACTCTGTAGACGTGTAAGCAAAGTCACATGTGAAGTTCTAGTTCTTCCCCATAGTTTGGAAGAATTAGGCAGCTTTGAGTGAGACTTCAGCACAACTTTCAAATATGTGACTGCCGCAAGCACCCTGGGCTACTTGTATGACAATGCTGCAAGGGGATGCTTCACACTCTCATCAACGGTGTGTTGATGAGGATTGTGCTATGATATAGGAGTCTACATGAAGTAATACAAGAGACTCATATAGTCATTCTGCTCTAGTTGTCACTTCATATATTTACAACAAGGGGTGGTGAGGGACAGAGTCTCTGAATTAAGCAGAAAGCTCTCACCCAGTCAAAAGATCAGGGCTAGATCCAACACCGTTTTTTAGCTCACTGCACCATCCCAGTTCAGAACCTGGCTGTATGCAAATTAGTCTGTTCCTGTCCCAGTGCATGATGGGAACAGGGCAAACCAAACTACAAAAGCCAATTCTTACACTGGGAAGGAAACAAGCTCCCGGGGACCGGTTTCTGGCATTACAGCCGTCTTCGGCCCGGTTTGCTTGAATCCTGATGGTGCAATGAGCAAGGGTCTCACATCTGAGAATACCCTTCCACGCTTAGGGTGGACAAAAATATTTACAACAAGGGGTGGTGAGGGACAGAGTCTCTGAATTAAGCAGAAAGCTCTCACCCAGTCAAAAGATCAGGGCTAGATCCAACACCGTTTTTTAGCTCACTGCACCATCCCAGTTTCAGAACCTGGCTGTATGCAAATTAGTCTGTTCCTGTCCCAGTGCATGATGGGAACAGGGCAAACCAAACTACAAAAGCCAATTCTTACACTGGGAAGGAAACAAGCTCCCGGAGACCGGTTTCTGGCATTACAGCCGTCTTCGGCCCGGTTTGCTTGAATCCTGATGGTGCAATGAGCAAGGGTCTCACATCTGAGAATACCCTTCCACGCTTAGGGTGGACAAAAATATTTACAACAAGGGGTGGTGAGGGACAGAGTCTCTGAATTAAGCAGAAAGCTCTCACCCAGTCAAAAGATCAGGGCTAGATCCAACACCGTTTTTTAGCTCACTGCACCATCCCAGTTTCAGAACCTGGCTGTATGCAAATTAGTCTGTTCCTGTCCCAGTGCATGATGGGAACAGGGCAAACCAAACTACAAAAGCCAATTCTTACACTGGGAAGGAAACAAGCTCCCGGGGACCGGTTTCTGGCATTACAGCCGTCTTCGGCCCGGTTTGCTTGAATCCTGATGGTGCAATGAGCAAGGGTCTCACATCTGAGAATACCCTTCCACGCTTAGGGTGGACAAAAATATTTACAACAAGGGGTGGTGAGGGACAGAGTCTCTGAATTAAGCAGAAAGCTCTCACCCAGTCAAAAGATCAGGGCTAGATCCAACACCGTTTTTTAGCTCACTGCACCATCCCAGTTTCAGAACCTGGCTGTATGCAAATTAGTCTGTTCCTGTCCCAGTGCATGATGGGAACAGGGCAAACCAAACTACAAAAGCCAATTCTTACACTGGGAAGGAAACAAGCTCCCGGGGACCGGTTTCTGGCATTACAGCCGTCTTCGGCCCGGTTTGCTTGAATCCTGATGGTGCAATGAGCAAGGGTCTCACATCTGAGAATACCCTTCCACGCTTAGGGTGGACAAAAATATTTACAACAAGGGGTGGTGAGGGACAGAGTCTCTGAATTAAGCAGAAAGCTCTCACCCAGTCAAAAGATCAGGGCTAGATCCAACACCGTTTTTTAGCTCACTGCACCATCCCAGTTTCAGAACCTGGCTGTATGCAAATTAGTCTGTTCCTGTCCCAGTGCATGATGGGAACAGGGCAAACCAAACTACAAAAGCCAATTCTTACACTGGGAAGGAAACAAGCTCCCGGGGACCGGTTTCTGGCATTACAGCCGTCTTCGGCCCGGTTTGCTTGAATCCTGATGGTGCAATGAGCAAGGGTCTCACATCTGAGAATACCCTTCCACGCTTAGGGTGGACAAAAATATTTACAACAAGGGGTGGTGAGGGACAGAGTCTCTGAATTAAGCAGAAAGCTCTCACCCAGTCAAAAGATCAGGGCTAGATCCAACACCGTTTTTTAGCTCACTGCACCATCCCAGTTTCAGAACCTGGCTGTATGCAAATTAGTCTGTTCCTGTCCCAGTGCATGATGGGAACAGGGCAAACCAAACTACAAAAGCCAATTCTTACACTGGGAAGGAAACAAGCTCCCGGAGACCGGTTTCTGGCATTACAGCCGTCTTCGGCCCGGTTTGCTTGAATCCTGATGGTGCAATGAGCAAGGGTCTCACATCTGAGAATACCCTTCCACGCTTAGGGTGGACAAAAATATTTACAACAAGGGGTGGTGAGGGACAGAGTCTCTGAATTAAGCAGAAAGCTCTCACCCAGTCAAAAGATCAGGGCTAGATCCAACACCGTTTTTTAGCTCACTGCACCATCCCAGTTTCAGAACCTGGCTGTATGCAAATTAGTCTGTTCCTGTCCCAGTGCATGATGGGAACAGGGCAAACCAAACTACAAAAGCCAATTCTTACACTGGGAAGGAAACAAGCTCCCGGGGACCGGTTTCTGGCATTACAGCCGTCTTCGGCCCGGTTTGCTTGAATCCTGATGGTGCAATGAGCAAGGGTCTCACATCTGAGAATACCCTTCCACGCTTAGGGTGGACAAAAATATTTACAACAAGGGGTGGTGAGGGACAGAGTCTCTGAATTAAGCAGAAAGCTCTCACCCAGTCAAAAGATCAGGGCTAGATCCAACACCGTTTTTTAGCTCACTGCACCATCCCAGTTTCAGAACCTGGCTGTATGCAAATTAGTCTGTTCCTGTCCCAGTGCATGATGGGAACAGGGCAAACCAAACTACAAAAGCCAATTCTTACACTGGGAAGGAAACAAGCTCCCGGGGACCGGTTTCTGGCATTACAGCCGTCTTCGGCCCGGTTTGCTTGAATCCTGATGGTGCAATGAGCAAGGGTCTCACATCTGAGAATACCCTTCCACGCTTAGGGTGGACAAAAATATTTACAACAAGGGGTGGTGAGGGACAGAGTCTCTGAATTAAGCAGAAAGCTCTCACCCAGTCAAAAGATCAGGGCTAGATCCAACACCGTTTTTTAGCTCACTGCACCATCCCAGTTTCAGAACCTGGCTGTATGCAAATTAGTCTGTTCCTGTCCCAGTGCATGATGGGAACAGGGCAAACCAAACTACAAAAGCCAATTCTTACACTGGGAAGGAAACAAGCTCCCGGGGACCGGTTTCTGGCATTACAGCCGTCTTCGGCCCGGTTTGCTTGAATCCTGATGGTGCAATGAGCAAGGGTCTCACATCTGAGAATACCCTTCCACGATTAGGGTGGACAAAAATATTTACAACAAGGGGTGGTGAGGGACAGAGTCTCTGAATTAAGCAGAAAGCTCTCACCCAGTCAAAAGATCAGGGCTAGATCCAACACCGTTTTTTAGCTCACTGCACCATCCCAGTTTCAGAACCTGGCTGTATGCAAATTAGTCTGTTCCTGTCCCAGTGCATGATGGGAACAGGGCAAACCAAACTACAAAAGCCAATTCTTACACTGGGAAGGGAACAAGCTCCTGGGGACCGGTTTCTGGCATTACAGCCGTCTTCGGCCCGGTTTGCTTGAATCCTGATGGTGCAATGAGCAAGGGTCTCACATCTGAGAATACCCTTCCACGCTAGGGTGGACAAAAATATTTACAACAAGGGGTGGTGAGGGACAGAGTCTCTGAATTAAGCAGAAAGCTCTCACCCAGTCAAAAGATCAGGGCTAGATCCAACACCGTTTTTTAGCTCACTGCACCATCCCAGTTTCAGAACCTGGCTGTATGCAAATTAGTCTGTTCCTGTCCCAGTGCATGATGGGAACAGGGCAAACCAAACTACAAAAGCCAATTCTTACACTGGGAAGGAAACAAGCTCCCGGGGACCGGTTTCTGGCATTACAGCCGTCTTCGGCCCGGTTTGCTTGAATCCTGATGGTGCAATGAGCAAGGGTCTCACATCTGAGAATACCCTTCCACGCTTAGGGTGGACAAAAAGACAAGAAGACGGCTGAAATGCCAGAAACCGGTCCCCGGTAGCTTGTCTCCTTTCTGGTGAAGAATTGGCTTGGCAGTTTAGTCTGCCCTGTTCCCATGATGCACTGGGCCAGGGACAGACTGATTTGCATATAGCCAGGTTCTGAGCTGGGATGGGGCAGTGAGATAAATAACGGTGATGGATCAAGCCCTGATCTTTGGACTGGGTAAGAGTGGTCTGCTTAATTCAGACACTCTGTTCATCACCACCCCCTTTTCTGAATCGTTTTTGGCCACTATAGGTGTGGCAGGGTATACTCAGACATGAGTCCCTTTCTCACTGCTCCATCAGGATTCAAGCAAGCCGGGCCGAAGACGGCTGAAATGCCAGAAACCGGTCCCCGGTAGCTTGTCTCCTTTCTGGTGAAGAATTGGCTTGGCAGTTTAGTCTGCCCTGTTCCCATGATGCACTGGGCCAGGGACAGACTGATTTGCATATAGCCAGGTTCTGAGCTGGGATGGGGCAGTGAGATAAATAACGGTGATGGATCAAGCCCTGATCTTTGGACTGGGTAAGAGTGGTCTGCTTAATTCAGACACTCTGTTCATCACCACCCCCTTTTCTGAATCGTTTTTGGCCACTATAGGTGTGGCAGGGTATACTCAGACATGAGTCCCTTTCTCACTGCTCCATCAGGATTCAAGCAAGCCGGGCCGAAGACGGCTGAAATGCCAGAAACCGGTCCCCGGTAGCTTGTCTCCTTTCTGGTGAAGAATTGGCTTGGCAGTTTAGTCTGCCCTGTTCCCATGATGCACTGGGCCAGGGACAGACTGATTTGCATATAGCCAGGTTCTGAGCTGGGATGGGGCAGTGAGATAAATAACGGTGATGGATCAAGCCCTGATCTTTGGACTGGGTAAGAGTGGTCTGCTTAATTCAGACACTCTGTTCATCACCACCCCCTTTTCTGAATCGTTTTTGGCCACTATAGGTGTGGCAGGGTATACTCAGACATGAGTCCCTTTCTCACTGCTCCATCAGGATTCAAGCAAGCCGGGCCGAAGACGGCTGAAATGCCAGAAACCGGTCCCCGGTAGCTTGTCTCCTTTCTGGTGAAGAATTGGCTTGGCAGTTTAGTCTGCCCTGTTCCCATGATGCACTGGGCCAGGGACAGACTGATTTGCATATAGCCAGGTTCTGAGCTGGGATGGGGCAGTGAGATAAATAACGGTGATGGATCAAGCCCTGATCTTTGGACTGGGTAAGAGTGGTCTGCTTAATTCAGACACTCTGTTCATCACCACCCCCTTTTCTGAATCGTTTTTGGCCACTATAGGTGTGGCAGGGTATACTCAGACATGAGTCCCTTTCTCACTGCTCCATCAGGATTCAAGCAAGCCGGGCCGAAGACGGCTGAAATGCCAGAAACCGGTCCCCGGTAGCGTGTCTCCTTTCTGGTGAAGAATTGGCTTGGCAGTTTAGTCTGCCCTGTTCCCATGATGCACTGGGCCAGGGACAGACTGATTTGCATATAGCCAGGTTCTGAGCTGGAATGGGGCAGTGAGATAAATAACGGTGATGGATCAAGCCCTGATCTTTGGACTGGGTAAGAGTGGTCTGCTTAATTCAGACACTCTGTTCATCACCACCCCCTTTTCTGAATCGTTTTTGGCCACTATAGGTGTGGCAGGGTATACTCAGACATGAGTCCCTTTCTCACTGCTCCATCAGGATTCAAGCAAGCCGGGCCGAAGACGGCTGAAATGCCAGAAACCGGTCCCCGGTAGCTTGTCTCCTTTCTGGTGAAGAATTGGCTTGGCAGTTTAGTCTGCCCCGTTCCCATGATGCACTGGGCCAGGGACAGACTGATTTGCATATAGCCAGGTTCTGAGCTGGGATGGGGCAGTGAGATAAATAACGGTGATGGATCAAGCCCTGATCTTTGGACTGGGTAAGAGTGGTCTGCTTAATTCAGACACTCTGTTCATCACCACCCCCTTTTCTGAATCGTTTTTGGCCACTATAGGTGTGGCAGGGTATACTCAGACATGAGTCCCTTTCTCACTGCTCCATCAGGATTCAAGCAAGCCGGGCCGAAGACGGCTGAAATGCCAGAAACCGGTCCCCGGTAGCTTGTCTCCTTTCTGGTGAAGAATTGGCTTGGCAGTTTAGTCTGCCCTGTTCCCATGATGCACTGGGCCAGGGACAGACTGATTTGCATATAGCCAGGTTCTGAGCTGGGATGGGGCAGTGAGATAAATAACGGTGATGGATCAAGCCCTGATCTTTGGACTGGGTAAGAGTGGTCTGCTTAATTCAGACACTCTGTTCATCACCACCCCCTTTTCTGAATCGTTTTTGGCCACTATAGGTGTGGCAGGGTATACTCAGACATGAGTCCCTTTCTCACTGCTCCATCAGGATTCAAGCAAGCCGGGCCGAAGACGGCTGAAATGCCAGAAACCGGTCCCCGGTAGCTTGTCTCCTTTCTGGTGAAGAATTGGCTTGGTAGTTTAGTCTGCCCTGTTCCCATGATGCACTGGGCCAGGGACAGACTGATTTGCATATAGCCAGGTTCTGAGCTGGGATGGGGCAGTGAGATAAATAACGGTGATGGATCAAGCCCTGATCTTTGGACTGGGTAAGAGTGGTCTGCTTAATTCAGACACTCTGTTCATCACCACCCCCTTTTCTGAATCGTTTTTGGCCACTATAGGTGTGGCAGGGTATACTCAGACATGAGTCCCTTTCTCACTGCTCCATCAGGATTCAAGCAAGCCGGGCCGAAGACGGCTGAAATGCCAGAAACCGGTCCCCGGTAGCTTGTCTCCTTTCTGGTGAAGAATTGGCTTGGCAGTTTAGTCTGCCCTGTTCCCATGATGCACTGGGCCAGGGACAGACTGATTTGCATATAGCCAGGTTCTGAGCTGGGATGGGGCAGTGAGATAAATAACGGTGATGGATCAAGCCCTGATCTTTGGACTGGGTAAGAGTGGTCTGCTTAATTCAGACACTCTGTTCATCACCACCCCCTTTTCTGAATCGTTTTTGGCCACTATAGGTGTGGCAGGGTATACTCAGACATGAGTCCCTTTCTCACTGCTCCATCAGGATTCAAGCAAGCCGGGCCGAAGACGGCTGAAATGCCAGAAACCGGTCCCCGGTAGCTTGTCTCCTTTCTGGTGAAGAATTGGCTTGGCAGTTTAGTCTGCCCTGTTCCCATGATGCACTGGGCCAGGGACAGACTGATTTGCATATAGCCAGGTTCTGAGCTGGGATGGGGCAGTGAGATAAATAATGGTGATGGATCAAGCCCTGATCTTTGGACTGGGTAAGAGTGGTCTGCTTAATTCAGACACTCTGTTCATCACCACCCCCTTTTCTGAATCATTTTTGGCCACTATAGGTGTGGCAGGGTATACTCAGACATGAGTCCCTTTCTCACTGCTCCATCAGGATTCAAGCAAGCCGGGCCGAAGACGGCTGAAATGCCAGAAACCGGTCCCCGGTAGCTTGTCTCCTTTCTGGTGAAGAATTGGCTTGGCAGTGTAGTCTGCCCTGTTCCCATGATGCACTGGGCCAGGGACAGACTGATTTGCATATAGCCAGGTTCTGAGCTGGGATGGGGCAGTGAGATAAATAACGGTGATGGATCAAGCCCTGATCTTTGGACTGGGTAAGAGTGGTCTGCTTAATTCAGACACTCTGTTCATCACCACCCCCTTTTCTGAATCGTTTTTGGCCACTATAGGTGTGGCAGGGTATACTCAGACATGAGTCCCTTTCTCACTGCTCCATCAGGATTCAAGCAAGCCGGGCCGAAGACGGCTGAAATGCCAGAAACCGGTCCCCGGTAGCTTGTCTCCTTTCTGGTGAAGAATTGGCTTGGCAGTTTAGTCTGCCCTGTTCCCATGATGCACTGGGCCAGGGACAGACTGATTTGCATATAGCCAGGTTCTGAGCTGGGATGGGGCAGTGAGATAAATAACGGTGATGGATCAAGCCCTGATCTTTGGACTGGGTAAGAGTGGTCTGCTTAATTCAGACACTCTGTTCATCACCACCCCCTTTTCTGAATCGTTTTTGGCCACTATAGGTGTGGCAGGGTATACTCAGACATGAGTCCCTTTCTCACTGCTCCATCAGGATTCAAGCAAGCCGGGCCGAAGACGGCTGAAATGCCAGAAACCGGTCCCCGGTAGCTTGTCTCCTTTCTGGTGAAGAATTGGCTTGGCAGTTTAGTCTGCCCTGTTCCCATGATGCACTGGGCCAGGGACAGACTGATTTGCATATAGCCAGGTTCTGAGCTGGGATGGGGCAGTGAGATAAATAACGGTGATGGATCAAGCCCTGATCTTTGGACTGGGTAAGAGTGGTCTGCTTAATTCAGACACTCTGTTCATCACCACCCCCTTTTCTGAATCCTAGTTGTCACTTCAGCAGGAAGGGGAGAACAAGATGAGCGAGCAGAAAACGCAAGAAGAGGCCAGAGAAGAGAAATAAAAGGGATACAGAGAGAAAACACACGAAGGATGGAGAAAAGTACTTAATAGATATCGGCCAAAATGTGAAAGAAAGACAGAAAGAAGGAACGATAGTTCTAAAAGATGGCCAGGAAAAATAATCTGATGAACATTTTTTATAAATTGCCAAAAGTTGAATTACATTTTAGGAGCTAAAAATGTGATTTAAGTGTGACGTGAATGTGAGTCTTCAAGTGTTATAGGAGGAATGTGCTGTTCAGTGGTACCAATACTTGAACAAACTTCATAGCTTTCGATCTGGGATTTAATCCCAATTACCGAACTTTGTAAATTATCCAAAGGGAGGGATCAATGTATTTTCGGGTTACCAATCTCAGCTCAAGTGAGATAATTAAGAGGTCCCAGGTTCCAACCATCCTCCTTTATAAATGTGTTTATGCACATACTGCACAGATCTGTGTTACCTTTGTATCAAACATACCAATCTTAATGAATTCTGTTGGAGGTGGCCCTTTCTAGTGTGGTTTCTCTCAACTTTTAATTGTTTTGCTTTTGTCCCTCCTAGTTTTCCGCTGATCTATGTAATAGCCTAAGGACTTTGATCGCTTTTTACACTGCCATTCAGTGCCAAATTGATGTGCTTGTCCTATACATACTGATGATTAGTGTATACATGATTGGCTAAATTGTGTTAGCTGTAAGTCCATTGTCTAGAGGTAAGACATACCTAGGGAATGTAACTCAACACCTTCTCAGTGGGCCTGCAGAACTGGTTGTGCCACCCACGAAGGTAGTTTTTCAAATGTGCTACAGATTTGCCATGACGGGGCCTGTGTGTGTAGGTTACTGTTACTAGGATTGGCATTTAAGAATACGCTTGCCAAGGTTCTGCATGTCTCTTGCTATATCTGAGTACTCCCTGGGGACAGGGTGCGATGTTGGTAAAGGGTAGGGCAGGTGTGTGTGTTTGCTGCATACACTGGTAGTGAATGGCACCGAGTAGTGTGTTTGGTACAGTAGGACCTGCTCCTCGTATTGGATTGGCCTGAGGGATCTGTGGCAAGGCTATTGAGCTGGATTTCCTGTATGCTGAAGAGTGTCCGTATAGTGTTTGATATCGATGAGTTCGTAATGGCGAACCTGCTCCGGTGGTGCGAGTGAATTCGACATTATGACGGTGGAAATACCACTTTGGGAAAGTGGGAATGTCTGTACTCATGGCTCTGTATGCCTATCCACCTGTCTCCAATTCACAGGTGGCTGCTGGGGGGGATGGCTACATCTGTGCATTTCTGATAAGAAAGCCGTAAACCAAGGGCTCAAGGTATACTGTAGACCTCTCACTCTGAGGGGCCTTCCTGTGTTGATTAAGAGGGGGTGGAATTGGCACCTGCATTCCAAGTGGCAGGGTTGTGGCCCCACTAAAGATACTGATCAAGCCTCCCAGGGTAGGATGTCAGACATGACAACATTTAGAGAGGGCCCGAGCATTTCAAAGGTGGCCTTTTCAACTGATCTCATCTTCATAGGTCATTGTGGGTGCAACCACTGGGGCTCTGCCTTTAGTAGTTAGAGACGCTTTGGGGATTGGAAACATACTACGCTGGTTTGATGCTGGGACATCAACAAGAAGAACTATTGGGGCGGGGGGCTGCAACTGGATTATCTGTGTTGTGCTCTAGGAATGGGACTTTGCCTGGATGCTGCTGGCCTGCAGCTAATTGGCAACTGTTGTGACCCAGGTCGCCAACCACTCTCCTAGAGCTCGAGTTCCCAGGGACAGAAAAGGTCTCCCTGTTTCCACAAGCTTGTAAGGACCGCGCAGGGTGAGGGGTAAACATGTGGAAATGATCATCGGTTAGGACAAGGACCCTTCTGACGTGTGCAGTCATCAGACAGTCCCGTAGAGTGAGCTGGTAAAGTTCAGTGGCTCACCTGGGGTGGCAATAGAGTGACAAGTTCAATGAGTGCAGGGGACGTTTAATGAGTCTGAGAGGCTCGAGCTTTCAGCCGGACACCTCTGCTAGTTAGTATTCCTAAGCGTTAGGTTTCTGAGCAGTGTTGTGAGAAGTTTGCAGAGTCTGCGATAGCCAACCGACAGCCAAGCTGGCAGCATAGACTGTGTCCGACCTCCAGATTGGGAGGATGATAGTGCCTGACATCGCAGCCTCAGTCTGAGGTCACCGGCTCCCTCTCCCCAGGCCCACGCCACAAGATACTACTGACTGAAAGGTCTTGTCGTGCCTTGTGTGCACCCACGACTCGTTCCCTGGAGCAACTGTAGCTCCCACCTCTGCCAGAGGTGAAATCATTCTCCAAATTGGAAGCATGCCAGCTTCTGGGGTTGCAGTATTTTTCCTGTGGAGAGGATAGTGATCCTGCACTCGTGAAGGTGCCACTAGGTGCCAGAGGACCTAATCTAGATGGACGAAAACGTGTAACTTTTTCCTTCCTCTTAAGGTGGTTCCTTAATCTAACCGAAGTGTCGACAGCAGGGGCAATCTGTATCGTTGGCTGGTGTAGTTTGAGTGGCTGAGGGGCTAAGTCGCAAGGTGAAGAGAGAAGCTGTGATTTCTTGACCATTACAAGTATACGGAGTATGCGATAATGGGAATGTTGTTGTTTATGCAAATGTGTTAGCGGAAAAGTGGAATACCTCTGAATAGCCTGGATATATGTTTCTGTTGCTTTTAATGTGGAAGAGATTGCTTGTATTGTGTGTATGTTGCTTACAAGGCTAAAGGGATAATGGTGCAAGAGAACACTTTGGACAATTATATATATGTTAATGCCGTTTTTCTGCTAATGGAAGAGTTTGAACATTTGATATAACTGTAAAATATATATGCAATGTGTATGTTGCTGTGAATTCAATGTGTGTGCAATACAAAGACCAGTGTTGTATACATACTGTATGGAGTCTTTTTGTCGCGTCCACAGAGTGTTGCGAGGTTGAGGGTTGTTCCAGCACTTTACATTTTGACCTTGAGGATAAGCCTGACTGCTCTGTGCCAAGCTATCCAAGTGTGAGCGTAGGTTATCAGACAAGTGTATCGTACTCATCCTATCTAGGACAGTGGATTCTGCCTGGCTTAGATGCATACCAGCCAGAAACCGCTGGGTCTAACACATTCCTAATAATAAATACATTGGAAAAAAAATTAAGCTGCATCAATTTTGCACCCAAGACCACCTCAATCTGTCCCAGCTCTAGACATGTTTTTGAAGAGCCATGTCTTCAGCTTCTTGCTTAGCTCAAGAAGTGAGGAGGAGCCTCTGATGTGTTGAGGGAAGTCGTTCCACACTTTAGGAGTGATGTATGAGAAGAGTTGACCTCTGGATCTGTTTCTGTGTATGCATGAGATGTGTCTGAGTATGAGTCTGGCTGAACGGAGGTGCATAGGGGGTTGATGGAAGGAGATGCAGTTGTTAATGTGGGCAGGGATTTGTTGGGTAGTGTCTTGAATATATAGGTGAGGAGTTTGAACTATGGGCGCTTATGTATCTGTAGCCATGGAGCTGTGATATGTGTTCTGAGTGTGAGATTGAGGATGTGTCTGGCTGCTGCATTTTGAGTGGTTTTCAGCCTTCTGGTGAGCTGTTGGATGATTCCTGCATAGAGAGAGTTCCTGTAGTCCAAACTACTGTTGATGAGTGCGTGGATGACGGTCTTATGGTGATTCTCAGGAGCCATTTGAAAATGTTCTTTAGGGTTTGGCATTGACCTGGGCGAACCTGTCCATCTTTTTGTTGATGATGGTCCTTGGGTTGCTGGCGCGGAAGCTGGAGGTGGGAGTAGGTCGTAGGTTGGATGGTGGAGTCCCATGGACGGGTGATGTTTCCAAAGATCAACACTTCTATCATGTCAGTGTTGAGTTTGAGACAGTTAAACATCATCGTTCTGGCTACTTCCATCATGCAGGCAGTGAACTTGTTTCTTGTGTTGTGGATTTAGTCCGAGAGGGACAGTATTAGTTGTGTGTTGTCAGTGAAGGAGAGGATATTGATGTAGTGGATATGGATGGTGTTAGTCAGTGGGGTTATTTAAGTGATGAATAGTGTTCTGCTGTGGAGTGAACCTTGAGGTGCTCTGCAGATGAGATTTCCGGTTTCCAAGGAGTATGATGTCCGGTTAACTGTCAGAGTTCTTTTTATCTGGAAGGAGCAGATCAATTGCATGCAGGTTCTTGAATCTCGTCCTTGTGAAGGCACCTGAAGAGGATGAGATGTGGTACCATGTCACACACCGCCAAGAGGTTCAATAGTATGACAGCCTTACCCTCTCCTCTGTCTAGGATCACGCAAATGGTAACAGACAACAAAGCCCCTGCGCTATACAAAAGCGCAGGGGCTTTGTTGTCTGTTGCTATATGTATGGACCATCCTGGTCCAACCTTGAGTGGTTGTGAGGGATTACCGCTCGCCTTATTGCCTATACCAACCACTTCATATCACTGTTCACTTTGCGGCCACACAGGTTGTGCGCCTAACTACTCTGGTAATTTAAAAAACCTCCTAGCTGTATACTATCATGCAAATGGTGTAGGTAGGCTCAATGAGCTCTGTTTCCATACTCTGGGTGGCCTTGAGGGGCTGGTGGTTCACGAAGTAGCTGGTCAGACCCTTCTTGATTGTTTTCTCTAGGACTTTTGCCATGTATGATAGGAGGGTGATTAGTCAGTAGTTGGAGAGTTTGGTGAGGTCCTCAGAGGGTTTCCTCTACAGGGCTGTGACAGCTGCCTGATTCCGGGTTTCTGGGAAGATGACCGCATTGATGGAGTCTTTCAGTATGGGAGTGAGGACGTCACTGGCGGTGGTTAGACCTTTGTTGAAAGTGTGGTGGGGGTATGGGTCTAGGGTGCCCCACAGTGGATGGTCTTCATGGTTGCAGCAGTCTCTTTTGTGGAGATGGCATTCTACATAGTCAAGGTCCATTCTTTAGCTGAGATTGGAAAACTGGCTGCGAGGTTGCTGGAGTCAGATTGCCGGTTGAAGTTGGCGTTGGTGGATGTGATCGCCTTCCAAAAGAAATTACAGAGTTTGTTGCATTGGATCCTGTAAGGGGAGATGTTGCTGGTGGTGGCTGCAGCACCTTGAATTTTCTGACTATAAAGAAGATTTATTCGGTGCTGTTGTTGCTGGCTTCGATGCGTTGGGTGTGGGCTGTTTACTTGGCATTTCAGACATGCTGTTGGAGGCATGTCAGGGCAGATTAGAAGATGTCATTGTCTGCGGTGTCTTGGATCATTCTCCACTTGCTTTCCAGGTGCTTACAGTGCTGCATCACAATCTACAGTTCTTCTGTGTACTTCTGTGATCTTGATTTTTATGTGCTTGAGGGGGGCCAGGTTGCTGGTGCAAGTGGTGATCTATTCATTGAAGTTCTAGATGTCTTCCACTAGGTTGCTGGTGTGCTTGGGGAGGCGTATGGAGGGGGCCGATGCCCAGACCTTCTCTGAGATGTTCTTCCAGGAGCAGCAAGCCTGTCCAGAGGTGGTGGATATCCTGTGATCCAGGATGGTGAGCTTGAAACTCAAAAGGGTGCTGTCAGTTCAGTTGATAGGCGTTGGTTTGTAGACTCTGATGTTGTTTAGTGTGGAGAAGAGAGAGGCCAGGAAGTGTTTGGCGGTGTGGGTGGGTCTAGTAATGTGCTGAGTAAAGTTGGGATCCGTAACGCTTTTGAGGAGGGTATTTGAATTTCAGTCATTACGGTCCTAAAGTTAGGAGTCGTAACTTTAGGACTCCTAAATGCCTTCTGTAAATACAGAAAGTCTTAAAGTTAGGATTTTTCTCAGTTTAGGACTAGTAAAGTTAGGTGTCCTAACTTTAAGACTCCTAAATGACTTCTGTGAATACCGAAATTAATACGTGCCTTCTGTGGCCCATTGTGTTTAGCTACTTTATCCTACTCTTATAGAAGGGGCCATAAATACCAACTAGATGTCACATTCTGAAGGGGTCCAGGTGTGTTGTGTGTGTTATATAGGATAACGCTTACTGCTATACATTGTTTATCTGATGAGTGCAGCGCACCAGCTGCTCTGGCATTGTCCTTCACTGGAGTGCATGCTCTCAGCTGTGCATTTATTGTTAGGAATAGACGATAGTTGGGGGATAGGATGTATGAAACTAACCTTAATGTATGTTCGGAATTGTGCCTCCCTTCGCTTTTGGTAATTTACAGGCGATCCCAAGACGACGTAAAAAGCTGTCTCCAATGTAAGCTGCTCCTTGGCTTACTGTTCTTTGGACGTGACAACGCCCCCTTTCTTTGCTTCCGAGTTCCTCTTCAAGTCCCGCCTAGCGCCCTGTGTTAGGAGTTTCCAGCAGTCTCGTTTTGATTACCGGATCGTTCTCCCCTCTGAAGATTTTCTTTTCCCCGGTGAGTCAGTCGTGTGTTCCGCTCCTGTTGCCCTTCCGGAGCCGGACAGCGCTTCTCACTTCTTCTCCCCGATTGTGTGGCTGTTCCGCTCATGCTGCTCCTGGAGCCGGACGGCACACCTCCCCTTCCTCCCGAGTGTGTGGCTGGTCTGCTCTCGCTGCCCCCTGGAGCCAGATGGCACACCTCATGCCTCCTTCCGAGTGTGTAGCTGTTCCACTCTCAGTGACCCTGGAGCTGCACAGTGTACCTCACCCCTGCCTTCAGAGTGTGAGTTTGTTCTGCTCTTCCAGGTCCACGGAGCCGGACGACTCACCTCTACCCGCCTCACCCTTTTACTATTCTTGATTGTCTGCTCCATATTCCCTACAGAGCCAGACAAACATAATAGCTATTATTTATACCTTCACTATTTTGAGGCCTTTAGCTCTTTTTTATGTGTTACACTTAAGGAGTCCTTTAATGTGATTGATGCTCTATTTCTCTCTTGAGCAGTATCTCACACAGCGACAACTCCTAAGCTTTGGCATTTATTCCACTTCCATATTTTCAGTATTTTGGAGCTACTCCCTCAATAGTGTTTTACCCACCATTTGATTCCTCTAGTTCTATTTTGTATGGATGGCTGTATGAGAGTATCTTATTCCACCAAGTCCCAACAACAGAATGTATTAAACATTTGAAGACGCCCTCAACCTTCACTCATTCATTGTGGAGGCTCTTCTCTGCTGTTTTCCAAGACCTTCGGGGACACACTGGGGTAAGTGGAGCATTGACCTGAACATACATTAATGTTTAAAAAGTTTTGTTATAATTCATGGATTCTTTTCTATAAAATATGTTCTTTTGTTTACAGTGCCAGTCTCTCCAGTCAGCCCATTACAGAATTCTCTATAATCATCTTCTGGGAAAGAGTGGTGGACACTCTATGGTTTATTCCCCATACTTTTAGGGAATAGCCTTCTGTGAGTGTGTTTAATATTTGCATTCCGGGTGCTGTTTTCTGGAAGTTGGGGGGAAATTCCTCTTCGCTCCTGTGGAATCTCGCTTATACCAGGCTTAACCCGACATTTGTATGTGTTTGAGTGTGTGCATCTGACTTGTTTCTTTAGGTATTAGATCCTGGGACCACATGTGATTTTTCTGTTGCAATCTTCCTGGTGTGATTGAAGCTAGTTCCATAGCTGGTGTTTCCATCACAGTAAGTGCTAGGGATGAACATAGGACAACTGTGTTATGTTGATCTGATAAAGGGTTACTCTGTAACGACAGGCTAATGAAAAGGATCAAATAAAACAACCCCCCTCTCTAATGAACTTTTCCTAGTCCGAATGACTGAGTATAACACATTTGCAGTCATAAAACAGATGAAAGGGCTTTCCAGGGAATTAATTACTAAGGGCTGAAGAGCAAGAAAATAGACTCAGTTTTGTTAACATTCAGAGAATTCATTTTATTCTTTCCATTTTTATAAAAACAACAGAAGAATAAACTATGAGACATTGTTTGAGTGGACAAGCCATCACAAGGACATGGCAATAGATTATTGAGTTCATGTTCTTAAAATTCAATCTCATCCTTGTTCAAAGATATCGATGCATGTTGTTAGAGACAAAGGAGAGATATGAATCATGCCCTGTGGGCACCCTGGGCAGTGCCTGGTAAAATATAACCGTGACTTTACTTTGATTATATTGCCATCTTTCTAACTCACATTTATTAACAAAAGCCTCTCTGAACTCAGTTTTGGAGAAAGATAAGCATTTAGAGGGTGATGTGTGCAGAAAAGCCAGGCCCAAATCTGTGAAACACGTCTTGACATATGTTAGCCAAGGAATACTAATGGCTCGGTCAAGGCTGAAAATATCTTTTATTACAGCTTGATTCAACATAACCGAGTCCCTGTTCCAAATACGAAACCATAAGAGGAGCGGGCCAGTTTGAGTCAGTAATAAAAGGGAGTTTGAGTTCCTTGTGGGCAATCAGATTTGAGCAAGCCAGAGTAACTGAAAGCAGCTTTTTAACAAACGTGTCCTCAACTTTCTGCAGAGCACCCACTTCAGAGGTGTGCCCCATATTTCTGCTCCGTAAGGGGCTATGGATTTTGCCAAATACATTTCTACTATTTCTCTAATTTATTTTTTACCCAGTTTAGAGGCAAATTTCCACAGAGCAGCTATGCTTCTTTGCAACAAATTAATTCTGTTTTCCACCATAGCAGACCAGTTAAGTTTGGAATCGAAGAAGAGGGCTAGATAGACAAGCATTTGCAATGCAAAAGGTTTTGCATTCACACAAGTTTGAGCTATTGGCACTATAAATGACAATGCATTTTTATTTATATTTTAGGTTTTAAAACCTAAATGAAAAGGCATTGTCATTTACAATACTAATAGCTAAAGCTCTAGTAAATGCGAGACCTATTGCAGTGCAATTACTAGTGAGCGAGAGGCACTGAAGTGGTGGTATTGGTTCTGGTGGTGGTGGTATTGTTAATAAAACAGGCTTTTGAAAACAATCGGTCAGGTGGCTTTAATACAGATGAAATGTAACACAGGTGTGCTTTAGTCAGCTTCCCGCACTCAATATGGAGGGTGGGGCATTTTTTCAAGGTTAAGAAACAGAAAAAGTATATGGTTACAGTAATGGAACAGCTCTTCGACTTACTGGGAAAGACACTGCCAACTCCACATTATTTGTGGTCAATAGCACATTTCTATCCTAAAGTTGAACCAAATGCAGGAGATTAGTAGCCTATGCTTATATATGGGCTCAATGCATGTCCAGGCCCAGTTCTCAGTTTACATCCAAACCAACCAAATTTCCCAACTGAATGCAAATTTAATCATAATTTTTTTATCAGATTATTTTCTCAAAAAAGTATTGATTTTTAGTTCTTTGTCCTGAAAATATTTGGTAATTTAAAGCGTTATTAAACTGTTAAACAAAGAAAATGCTTTGCGGAATTGATGAAGTTCACAAAGATTGCAAAGTTGCAAAGTTTTAAAAAACTTTACAGTGTTGCAGACATAAAGCCCTCGCAACGTCACTCACCTCTAGCACAAACAGAAAATAAACACTAAAATAATTCAAACAACATTAAGAAGTGTAATCAAAATATCTGTGGGTCTTAGCTGCTCATTTTCACCAATAATAAAAAAAGGTGTACACAATGAATATAAAATCGCACAGTCACACTTCAAACCCATGGACATCTCACCCAATCACTCATCACCCAATGATCCAACAGCTGTTCCTTTTCTAGTGGAAATTCTGACTTTCAACTGTCCACAGGCAGCAGCACTCCTCAGCTATGCACGGAGTTCAGAAATACTGTTTTTTTAGAAATATCTGTGTCTCTTGGCACTGGGCTCAACAACTAGACACAAAGACAGTTATAAAGATGTCAAAATATCACCAGCAATAAGCAAAAGTAGATACACTGACTCTTGCTTAGCACTTTACTCATTTTTCATTTTTTTCATCCACACATAGCTGTTGTTTTTGAATTGCTTACTTATTTCCAACATTTTTATAAAGCAAAAAGCAGATTCAAAACCGCGCATTGCCTTGCAGAATTTAACCCTCAATTGGTATGACGTGGGAATTAGTCTACCAGACAATAAAAAATACTATTGGGCGGCGCACCTCGCAGCCATAAATCACGGTACATATGGACGCCACGACGACCCTGTATGCTATGGACAGATGGCTCTTCCCCGAAGGAACCTTCAGCCGGGTGCTATATTCCAAGCCGAGCAGATATCCCCTCACAGGCCCCACTAAACATACTACTGGGGTGTGGCGCACTGCTAATAGGTCACAGGGCTGGTCGGGAGAAGCTAACGCTGGCTACCCCATAGTGGGACTCCCAGGTGCTAGGGGATCTGTGGAAATCGAAGGGGTTTGACAAGTTGGACCTCATAGGGATTTCGCGTATACAAGAACTATGGAATAATTTGTTTGCCGCACTACAGCACCAATATAAACTAGCAGACTCGGAACGCTTTCGCTACATTCAGGTACGTCACGCGCTCAGACCACTCCTTCTGGCGGTGTTCCCCCCTCCCCCTGAAGCGTCTCCTTTAGAGGACAGAATCGAAATTTGCCTAGCTTACGTAACGGTAAGTTTCAATTCTATTAAGGACACGGAGGCGAGAATTATGCTATATCTTCCTTCGCTTTATTAACATAAAGACTCCACAGCAGCTTAGGAAAAGATATAATAAGAACAAAAAATGCTTTAAACATAAAGCATTGACGTAATGTTCAACAAATCAAACAACAACTCCCAAGAGTCTCTTTGCATAACAATAGTCCATAGTCCTTCCACTCTGTCCATCATCACTATATAACCGGACTTCTCATCATCTTCCTCCTCTTTCTTCGCGCAGATCACGCTTGAGCCTCATTGGTCCTGTTTAGCACCGTCGCTGCCTGTCGAAAAATGAACAGCGTCAGCGAGGTGGTCCAGGAATGCGACAACAAGGCGAGGAGCATTCAGTGATTAATACAGTACTGACAATGTAAAGGAAAACGCTTTACTTACTGCCATACGGGTGGGTAGAGACACCACTGTAGCCTGGGTGGGATAATCCTCGCCTCCGTGTCCTTAATAGAATTGAAACTTACCGTTACGTAAGCTAGGCAAATTTCGATTCTATGTCAGGACCGGTGGCTTCAGATTATGCTAGTTTAAAGCTTACTTACCACCAACTGGGCCAAATCCACCACCGGCTTAAAATAAAACCTCTTGAAGGTGGAATCCGAGGACCAATCCGCCGCTCGCATTAGGTCCTCCAGACGAGCACCCACCGAGAATGCCTTAGAGGCCATGGCCCCCCTGGCGGAGTGTGCTCCAAAGAGAGAAGTATTGATGCCCGCTTCTTGCATGACCCACCGCACCCACCGAGCAATAGTGGGGGAGGAGACAGCTTTGTGTAGCTTCCGCAGGGCAATCAACAACTGACGCTCGCCCGGAGGGCGCAGATCCAAGGTCAGGTGCTCATATGCTTTGAGGCATTGCACGACACACAACTTAGGACTGTCAAGAAAAGCTGGATATGAAATGGAACGCGACGACGTTTTCGTGCGTCGGCCTATTGTAAAAGTAACCCCATCTGGGGAAAAGATGCGTGCAGAGACATCCAGCGCGCGCACGTCAGAGACGCGCCTACAAGAAACCAAACATAACAACATGGCTAACTTCGCCGACAGCTCTTTAAGAGACAGATAGGAATTGGCCGGCCACGACAGAAACAAATTCAGAACCAAATTGACGTCCCAAAGGACGGAGTACCTGGGTTCCGGAGGCAGCGCGAGGCGGATAGCTCGCAGAAGCCGGCACACAAAAGGATGTTCCCCTACTGGATGGCCATCGATGTTGTCATGGCCAGCCGAAATCGCCGATCGAATAGCATTGATCGTCCTATACGCTAGACCCTTGTCGGCCAAATGCGCCAGGAAATTCAGCACGGGGACGAGGCCTGCGACCAAGGGATCCAGATCCCTTCGTAAACACCAACGCATCCACTTAAGCCAAGCGGATCTGTAACGCTTCGTCGTACTATCGGCCCATGCTTTGGAGAGCAAGTGCTCAGCCGACCCCGAAAGGCCCGGGAGCGACCAGCGTCTCCTGAGAGCCTCCACGCCACGAGGCGGAGAGAGTTCTGCATGACGAGGGGGTGAGGTTCCTGATCCGCATTCGTCAGGAGCCGAGGAAACAGGGGGAGTAGGATTGGAAAATCCCAAGAAAGTTCCAGAAGAACCGGAAACCATACTTGAGACCTCCAGAGCGGCGTAACCAACACCAGCTCCGCACCCTGGCGGCGTATTTGAGCCGCCGCTCGCATGATCATGGAGAACGGGGGAAACGCAAACGGCTGTTCCCGACTCCAATCCTGTAAGAACGCGTCCGTGGCCTCCGCTAGAGGGTCCGGCCTCCAGCTGTAAAACCGCGGCAGCTGGTGGTCGAGACGGGACGCAAAGAGTTCCACCGAGAAGGGACCCCAGAGGGAGTGTAGCCACCGGAAGACTTCCGGGTCTAGTTTCCACTGGCTGGCGTCCCTGAGATGTCGAGAGTGCCAATCCGCTACCTGATTGCACTGGCCTGGCAGATACTCCGCCGTCACCGCAATGTGACGAGACAGGCAATAATCCCAGAAGTCCTTCGCCAAGTCCGCCAAGGCGCGGGAACGAGGACCTCCTAGATGGTTCACATAACGAACCGCCGAAATATTGTCCATCCGTAACAGGACACAAGCCTTGACCGAATCTTTGGTCCAACAGCGAACTGCGAAGGAGCCCGCAAGGAGCTCCAAACAATTGATATGCAATTGTTGTTCTTCTGAAGACCAGGCGCCGCCGGTGGAAAAATCCCCGCACCGGGCGCCCCAGCCCGACCTGCTGGCGTCGGACTCTATGATCAGGTCCGGAGCCGAACCGAAGATCGCCCGACCATTCCATGCCTCCATGTGAGACAGCCACCACGACATTTCCTCCTTCACTTCGTCCGTGAGGGGAACCCACTGATCGTAACTCATCCCACGGCGCAGATGTTGCGCCTTCAGGCGTTGGAGAGCCCTGTAGTGCAGTGGGCCTGGGAAAATCGCCTGGATGGAGGACGAGAGAAGGCCCACCACCTTGGCGCCATGGCGCAGGGACGTACGATCCCTCGCGATCGTCTGCCGAAGCAAGTGACGTATCTTTGCGACCTTCCGACCCGGCAGGCTCAAGACCGCCTGTACCGAGTCCACCACGAAACCTAAAAAGGTGATCTGCTGAGTGGGAACCAAAACCAACTTGGAGCCGTTGATGACAAACCCCAGACTCTGGAGCAAGCCGACAGCTTGACGCAGCTGGCCCGCCAGTACCTCTGGGCACTGCCCCATGAGGAGGATGTCGTCCAAGTATACTAGCATCCGGACCCCTTGACTTCTGAGAAACTCCACTACCGGGTGGAGGACCTTCGTGAAGCACCACGGGGCCGAAGAAAGACCGAACGGCAGAGCGGTGAATTCGAACACCTTGCCGTCCCACAGGAATTGTAGGAAACGACGATGAGGGGGGTGGATGGGGACGACCAAGTAGGCGTCCTTGAGATCCAGTCTCACCATCCAATCCCGAGGGAGGAGCACGTCTCGAAGGAGGTGGATCCCCTCCATCTTGAAGTGACGGTAGACCAACCACCCATTGAACTCTTTGAGATTGATCACAGATCTTTTGCCCCCATCCGTCTTGTCCACTAAAAAGACGTTGCTAAGGAACCCATGTGGGTGGCGCGTTGATAGACGGATGGCTCCCTTGCGCAGCAAGTCCGAGATCTCCCCGTCTATCAATCGCGCGTCTGACTCTGAAAAAACCATCGGGCGCGGGGGCCTCGCTTGAGTGGGCTGGTCGTAAAACTCGATATGGAAACCTCGTACAGTTTGCAAAACCCAAGCGTCGGCAGTGAGCAATTCCCACTCCTCGTAAAAGCTTGCCAGCCGCCCCCCAATTGGAACCTGATCCAAACAAAGTACACTTACCGGGGGCATTTCCTTGTCCGGAGTTCTTCTTGAACCCTCTGCCACCGAAGCGCTGTCCCCTGGTGGGATAGAAGTTGGTGTAGTTGGCAGAGGTCTGGTATTGACCTCTTCCGGAGCCTTGTCCTTTGTTGTTGGTCTGCTGACCACGGCCGATCGCGCGGCCCCTACCGCGACCGGCCCCTCCAGAGAAACGCTGGTGGAACACCCTCTTGATGCTAGACTGGGCCTTGTCCAGCGACGTGAACGTATTCACAAACTTGCCCAGCTCCCTGATGAAGGGCTCGCCGAAGAGGCCACCCTGGGCCACAGCGCCCGCCTCCGACGAGGCCAGGTCCCCCAACTTCGGGTCCAGCTTGATTAGGAGCGAACGCCGCCTCTCAGTGGACAGGGCACAGTTGGCGTTGCCTAAGAACACAATCACCCCCTGGGCCCAATTCGAGAGCACCTCCGGTGAAATGGCGGTGCCATTCGCCCTAGCCTCCTCCGCCATGTCGAGGATCTTCGTGGCGGGCCCGACCGCATCTAACAATTTGTCCTGGCAGGCCCGCCAGGACCGGTCAATCCCTTTCCTGGGGTCCTTCATAAACTTCGCCAGGAAGGTGGCCATCTTGGGGTCCAATTCCGGGGTCATGGCCACTTTCCCTTCCAAAGTTGGCCGAGGGCACTCCCAACGTAGGCAACCCCTCGCTTCCTTTTCCAGGGGCTTGCGCAGCCTGCCCGCGACAAATTTCGCCACCGTCTCCCCCGGTGTCCAGGCTGCGGATCGGGGGTGGACTATCCCGTCCGGGTCCAGCATGCCCGACTCATCCCGGGGCATCTCCTTGGCAGAGGGCGCCGGAAGCCAAGATCGGGTCGACTCCCCGCCGTCATCCGTGTCCGGAGAATCGTAGATCGGGGAGGCGGGGGCCGTAGACACGTCCCCCGAAGCGCTAGGATCCACCAAGGGTGCAGGGGGCACCGCTGTCGCCTTAGCTAGGAAGGCGTCACGAAGACGCTCAAAAGCGCCCCTGTCCACCCCTTGGGCCTCCGATGACGGCCCCTCCTTACAAGGCCTATTCGGGGCGGGTGGCAACCCACCGGATGTCCCCGGGAGCTCGGGGGACGGAGGCACATGCGCCGCTGCCAGCTTCGCGCACTCTTCCACGATGCGGGCGGAAGGCGGTCTTCCATGGGGCCTACCACCTCCGTCACGCAGCGGTAGATGGAATTGTCCACCGCCTGGTAGAACTCGTCGTCCTGCAGATAGGGGCAGGGTTCCTCCTCGTATTCCCCTTCCATCTCGGAACCAAGGGCAAATGCGGGGCACCCAAAAGGGCGGCAACCGAGAAAGATCTCGAATGTGGGCAGGCCAAGCGGCTGCGATCACGTTTTGGGCCAACTGACGTGGCAGGTGGGCTGCACCAACCCCCAAGCGCGCAGACCCTCCTCGCCGGGACCGGGCCTTCGCACCCCTCAAGCGCGCTAGGCCACACTTTGGATAAAGAGGTGCACAAAGGACACCCGAAGGTGATTCACGCGGTCCGAGCCGCCATACAGACCCAAACGGGGCGTCAAGAGCAGGAAAAGTACAGACCCGGGGCACCAGGTGTCAGAGGGGTACGCGAGGGCTGGCTCCTGCGCAAGCAGACTCCACGGCGCGGCTCCTGGCACTGCGGAGGCGCGCCGAAGGGTCGGCAAGACGACAGGCCGCCCCCTGGCGGTCTATGTACACACCGCACACAAGTGGGAAATAAAGTCGCGTAGGAACGAAGAACGTTCCCGCAACTGGGGACTCTGTAAGGGAATAAACCATGCAATGAGTCCCCCAACGATCGTACACAATACAATCAATCACATTGAAAAAGGAAAATATAGGAAAAGCACTTATCTGGCTGCGGGAGCAGCGAAGAAAGAGGAGGAAGATGATGAGAAGTCCGGTTATATAGTGATGATGGACAGAGTGGAAGGACTATGGACTATTGTTATGCAAAGAGACTCTTGGGAGTTGTTGTTTGATTTGTTGAACATTACGTCAATGCTTTATGTTTAAAGCATTTTTTGTTCTTATTATATCTTTTCCTAAGCTGCTGTGGAGTCTTTATGTTAATAAAGCGAAGGAAGATATAGCATAATCTGAAGCCTCCGGTCCTGACATAGAATTCTCGATGGACATCTGCCAGATAAGACCATCTCGCGAATATATAAAAAATTAATAAGTAATATGGAGGACCCCCTCCACGCTTTGCGTGAAAAATGGTTGAACAACAGCATGATAATTGACAACAGGGAGTGGCAGGAGGCGGTGTCCTCCCCTACAATAGTCGCAATCTCTGCACGCCTGCGGCTGATACAGCTCAAAATTCTCCACAGAGCCTACTTGACGGGCCACAACTATTACACATGGGGGTAGCCGGGGAGGGGACTGTAGGTGGGGTTGCACTCAAGTAGGTACATGTATGCATATTATCTGGTACTGCACTCACATACAAACCTACTGGGAAAAACTACATGAGGTGATCAGTGAGGTAATGGCAGTTCCTCTCCGCCCAGAAGCACGTAGAGGGTTTCTCAATATCTGGGAACCCATGGATTTAAACGGCCATCAAACCCTCTGGGTCACTCTGGGGGTTACAATAGCGAAAAGGAACATAGCACAGCTCTGGGGGGCGGCCCACACACCCACGCTTTCAGACTGGAAGAAGACCTCGACTGGTGCATGTTTAGGGAGAGGACAGTCTACATCGCTAGGGGCAGCCCCCATAAATGGTCCAAAATCTGAGACCCAGGGAACCCACCATGGAATTGACCTTGACACTGTCCCTTCCCCATAGATTCCGATAAGTAATAATGCTACTCCAATGTATGTTGTATGTCACCACTGTTAGCATAAATTCCCTTATCCTTCGTACTGTATGTAAATGTCAATGACTGTTAATAAAAAGATTTATTGAAAAAAAAGCACATTCAAACTCCAAACGTATACAGTCATTCAACGTAGGGACATTGGGTAGCAACCACTTACACATCAACAGGAAATGAAATCAGCATATTCCACAAGGCAAGCCATGGGTGTTTGCTAAGCATTTTGATACAGACTGTTATTCTTAAAATAGTATGGACATTTTGAGGAAACAGAAAACAAAATCCAGCAGAAATACAAGGTGCAGGAAGGCTAACAAACTCCCAAAAAATTAAATTAACAAAAAACCCTATTTGTGAATTCCTTTATCCTTCCAGAGTGGGTATGGTGCCAGAAAACTGTGGTTGTAATATTGTCAGACGTAAATATTGCGCCCTGTTGATTCAAAACCATTGCTACACTGGAGAAATAACATGAAATCTACCCCAATGGGACGATATTTTTGTAAACTATATTTAGGACAAAATGTTTGTCAGACATAATTTCTGATTACGATATTCAGACATAGAGCCCAGAGCGGGGTGTAAGAACTTGTAATTATATTATTTTCAGTTTTATATAACACACTACCAAGATTGAAAAGGATTTTCACTGTTTGCTTCTTAAATGCTAATATTTCAAGAAGATAGTTGTTTTTTTAAGTCTGTAGCCCACCTAAAATATCCAGTTTCTAGAACAAGTAGTTGCAGGTTATCAAAAGACTTTTTTTGGGGAGTTTAATATAGCTCAAACTGGACCTGAAGGTATCAGAGCCCTTTACATGAGAAGCGGTTGCTTACAGACGGACACATTCATTTCTCTTTTGTTATGCCGGGGGAGATTAAGTGATTTGCCCAGAATCACAGGATGTTGAGCATCCCTGCTGAGACTCGAACCCAGCTTCGAGCCTTCACTCTGAAGGTATTTAAAGAGGCCATCCAGCGTAGAGATAAAAAAAGGTCCACTTTGCCCAATTCAGCATCTTTATCAATAGGCCTTCCAGAATGTTCCTTTGTTCGATGAAATCAGTTGGGGTGTGGATATCCAGGGTAACATAATTCACTGAATGGTCCATTTAATGCTTAACCACACTTTACAGTTTTTTGTGTTTACAAGCGCTTCGTCTGCAGAGAGCCGAAAGAAACTGTACTACAGTGCTACAAGGCGGCACCGGGATACAGCATAACACTTCCTGCAAAAACCAAGGAGAAAACAGAATATAATAGTGATTTATTGACTCGCGCACATTAGACTGAGCTTGCTTGGGACAGACTTTTAATCACAGCTGTTGGTACAGAATCACAAAACAATAATCACTTCAGATGAAGGAGCCATTTAATTGGACGTGCAGGAAACTGAAAGACAAATTATGCCACTTCAGCATTATATGTAAAACACAACAAGTTTCTGAAAGAATAAAGCTACCACCCAATTTATATTGCATGGACAGTCATATGGTGCCTACTTCATTTACAACAGATGGTGACTAGAGTAATTTAGTTCATAGTATGGATTGATTTTACCTCACAAAGCAAAAGTTGTTTTGGACAGCCCTGGGGTTTGTGTATTTATCAATCAATCAATCAAAGCATTTATATAGCGCACTACTCACCCGAAGGGTCTCAAGGCGCTGGGGGGGAGGGGGGGGGTCCGCTACTGCGCGAACAGCCAGGTCTTGAGCTGCTTCCTGAAGGTGAGGTGGTCCTGGTTCCGGCGGAGGTAGGTCGGGAGGGAGTTCCAAGTCTTAGCGGCGAGGTAGGAGAAGGACCTTCCCTCTGTGGTGGCTCTTCGGATGCGGGGTACGGCGGCGAGGGCGTGGCCGGTCGATCGAAGCTGGCGTTTGGGAGCGTAGAAGTTGAGGCGGTTGTTGAGGTATCCTGGGCCTTGGTTGTGTAGGGCTTTGTGTGCGTGGGTGAGGAGACGGAAGGTGATTCTCTTGTTGACCGGGAGCCAGTGCAGGTCTCTCAGGTGTCTGGAGATGTGGTTGTGACGGGGGATGTCCAGGATGAGTCGTGCTGAGGCGTTCTGGATCCGCTGGAGTCTCTTCTGGAGTTTGGCGGTGGTTCCGGCATAGAGGGAGTTGCCGTAGTCCAGACGGCTGGTGACGAGGGCCTGGGTGACCGTCTTCCTTGTCTCTGTGGGGATCCACCGGAAGATCTTACGTAGCATGCGCAGGATGTTGAAGCACGACGAGGAGACGGCGTTGACTTGTCTGGTCATGGAGAGGGAGGAGTTCAGGATGAAGCCCAGGTTGCGTGCGTGGTCTGTTGGTTTGGGTGTGCTGCCTAGGGCGGGGGGCCAACAGGAATCGTCCCAGGCGGAAGGCGAAGATCCCAGGATGAGGACTTCCGTCCTGTCCGAGTTCAGTTTCAGGCGGCTGTTCTTCATCCATTCGGCTACCTCTTTCATCCCTTCGTGAAGGTTGGCTCTGGCGGTGGCGGGGTCGTTGGTGAGGGAGAGGATCAGCTGGGTGTCGTCGGCGTAGGAGATGATGTTGAGGTTGTGCTGGCGTGCGATGGCTGCGAGGGGGCTCATGTAAACGTTGAAGAGGGTTGGGCTGAGGTAGGAGCCTTGAGGAACGCCGCAGATGACTTCGGTGGCTTCTGATCTGAACGGGGGGAGGCGGACTCTCTGTGTCCTTCCGGCGAGGAAGGAGATGATCCACTCCAGTGCCTTCTCCTGGATTCCGACGTTGCTGAGGCGCTGCACTAGGGTACGGTGGCAGACAGTGTCGAAGGCCGCGGAGAGGTCTAGGAGGATGAGGGTCGCTGTTTCTCCGTTGTCGAGCAGGGCTCGGATGTCATCGGTTGCTGCGATCAGGGCCGTCTCGGTGCTGTGGTTGGCCCGAAAGCCAGACTGCGAGAGGTCAAGGGATCCGTTCGTCTCGAGGAAGGCGGCCAGCTGCTTGTTGATGGTCTTCTCGATGAATTTTGCAGGAAACGGGAGCAGCAAGATGGGGCGGTAGTTCTTGAGGTCGGTGGGGTCGGCTGATGGCTTCTTTAGTAGAGCGCTGAGTTCGACGTGCTTCCAGCTCTCCGGGAAGGTGGCGGTGTCGAAGGAGGTGTTGATGATGTCCCGCAGGTGGGATGCGATGACAGCGTCGGCCTTGTTGAAGACGTGGTGAGGGCAGGGGTCGGTCGGAGATCCGGAGTGGATGGAGTTCATCGTGCGGACGGTGTTTTCGGTGCTGACCGGGGTCCAGGCGTGGAGGGTGGTGGTGGGGGGCGGTGGTTCGGTCGTGGCGTGCGTCGGTTGAGTGCTGAAGCTGTTGTGTATGTCCGCGATCTTGTTGTGGAAGTAGGAGGCGAGGGAGTTGCAGAGGTCTTGCGAAGGGGTGATGTCGTTGGGGTTGGAGAGCTCTTTAACGATGTTGAAGAGTTCCTTGCTCTTGTGTGCGTTGTTGTTCAGTCGTTCCTTGAATGCAGTTTTCTTGGTGGCGTGGATCAGTTGGTGGTGTTTTCGGGTGGCGAGCTTGAGGGCAGTCATGTTGTCCGGTGTTGGGTCTCTGCGCCAGGCTTTCTCGAGTGCTCTGCAGTTCTTCTTGGAGCTCTTGAGTTCGTCGTTAAACCATGGGGCTTTCTTGCTGCTGGGTCTGCTCGGCGGGGTCTTCAGAGGGCCGAGGTCGTCTGCGCAGTCGCTGATCCACTTCGTGAGGTTGGTGGCCGGTTGGCTGGGGTTCGTTGTGCTGGTGGGTGGGTTCTTGCTCAGGGAAGTCGCGAGCTGGTCGGCTGTGATCTTGTTCCAGCTTCTGTGTGCAACCTGTTGCTGGTGGTGGTGGATCGTGGTCCTTCTGAAGCTGAAGTGGACGCAGCTGTGGTCCGTCCAGTGGAGTCCGGTGGCATGGCTGAAGGCGATGTCCTTGCTGGATGAGAAGACGGGGTCGAGTGTGTGTCCGGCGTAGTGGGTGGGGGTGGTCACCAGTTGCTTGAGTCCGAGGTTAGCGAGGTTGTCCAGCAGGGTGGTGGTGTTGCGGTCGTTGTTGTTCTCCAGGTGGAAGTTGAGGTCCCCGAGGAGGATGTAGTCAGCGGAGGGGGGGCGTGCGGGCTGACGAAGTCGGCGATGTCCTCGCTGAATTGTGTGCGTGGTCCCGGGGGTCTGTAGATGAGGGTGCCTCTGAGGGTGGTCTTGGGGTTGATGTGGATCTGTAAGTGCAGGTGCTCGGCGGGTGCGAGGGTGTCGGCGGTGTTGGTCGTGATGCGGATGGTGTTCCTGTGGATGATGGCGAGGCCTCCTCCAGTCTGGTTGATGCGGTCCCTCCGGCTGATCTTGTAGCCGTCTGGGATGGCGATGTCGGGCGCTGAGGAGGCGTTCATCCAGGTTTCCGTGAGGAAGGCGATGTCTGGGGCTGTGGTGTCGAGCAGGTTCCAGAGCTCGACGGCGTGTCTGTGGACGGAGCGGGTGTTGAGCAGGATGCACTTCAGGTGGCTGCTGCTGTTGCTCGTCTTGGTCGGTGCTGGTGTAGTGCCGGTCCGGATGCAGGTGAACTTGCAGGAGTGGCAGCAGAGGGGTCCGTGGGTGCGTCTCGGGGTGGCTCGGTAGCAACCCGGGGTTCGGCCGGCGTTGAGTGCGTTGAGTTAGGTGGCATGTGTTGAGTTCGTGTGTGTGTGTGTGTGTGCGCGCGCGCGCAGAAAAGCAACAATATTGTTAAATGTTTTGAGAAGGGCATGTTTTTTGTGTGGATTTACATAAAACATTTACGCGCCCCCCGGCTGCTGACATTGGATCCAGGTGTGGCTGGTTGATCTGCATAGGTCTGGGCAGGGGTGGAATGTGTGCACTGCGGACAGGAATGTGCAGCAGGGGCAGACAGGCAGCGTCTAATGTAGAGGATTTTAAGCCCAGGCTGAAGTCATATTTGCCTGGCTTGCCCTCACGCCCCTGTCCATCCACAGCCTCACTGACCCTCCTTCAGACTTTTCTGGCTGTTCAGATCAAGGCATTACTTGTCTTTCATGACTGCTTCGAAATCCTCAGCAGGTACAGATGTCCTGAAAGTCCTGCTGCTGGTGGTGCTGCTGTTGTTTTTGCAGCTATCGATCATGGTGACTGCTCTTTGGAACAGCACGGGAGAGAGGGAGGCCAGATTGCAGAGCAACCGGTTGTCCGGAATCCGCAAGCCCCGGGGTCCAGAGATGTTGAAGTTATGTGTTGGAGCAATAGGAGGAAGCCATTACCTTCACGTTCCCCGCAAATCCTGCACATGTGAAACGAGCACCATGATTGCTGGTTGCAGCACAACAACCTCCTTGCTGATTGGCCAAAATGGCTTCAGAGGTGAGGGGAGATTAACAAGGTTGGTTGCAGGAGAGCTCTTGCCCATTGTTTTCAACAACCTTTATTGAAAACGGTAGCTTTCTAATTAGGCTTTTATGTCCAGCTTGGAAGCGTTTTAATAAAGAAAAAATCTTATGTCCTGATCCTCTGTTCCATAGTAACACTTTCAGCAGTAGAATGCATTTCAGAGAACTAACGTGTACACACAGCGTAGACGGTATTTGTGAGTAGATGCAAGTAAGAAAGCTGATATTTTAAATTTAACAAAATCAGTACTTGCATGCATCGGGTTCCTTGCAGCCACATGGGCTGCTGGTCAGCTGTAGCAGGGGAGTAGGGGAGGTGGGCCGTTCGAGCCCAGCTCAGCAGCTGATTACTATGGCCGGAAGAGGCTTTTGCCGCTGGTGAAGATGTGGATGGGGCTGGAGGGGGAGCAGAGGCAGCTTTGAAACGGCAAATAAAATGTATGTGCGGCGCTTGAAAAATCGGTGGCACCATTGTCCACGTTGTTTTGCCTGCAGTAAGAAAAACTCGTTACAGAAAATAGAGCACGCACCATGTAACAACCAAGTAAAGGTGGTAGTAGGTATGAGAGGATACAGGGATGGTTACGAGGCCAGCAGTAATGTTTTTTTAACTTTCTTCCCGCTACTTTAGATCGCTATGTCTTCCAGAGAGGCCGGCAACTCGTAAGTTCAGCTTCCTACCACACCCCCATCCGAACCCCGAGCACTCGATAATCTTCCTTCACACAGCCGTTTTTTAAACTACCACATCCCGGTCACTTGTTTCCCTCACGTTAGGGGTGATGTTATGTGTTATATGTTATGCGAAGTTGTTCTTTTTCTGTGTTTTACCTATCACGAGCACAATTTTATCACCTTAATCCTTTTGGTTCATCCAGTTTACTGATAGTTTGCCGTATCTCTCCTCATTTTCAGTACTCCTTGATAAAGGGCGAGTATTGCCCGAAATGCATCGGAGCCTTACCCTTTGGAATCTACCTTGTTTATTGACTCAAGAAACGAAACTGTATGATATGCAGTAAATATCATCAATTTAAATGAATGAACATTTAAAAAGAAAAAAGAAAAATAAAGAACCTATAAGAAAGTTTGGATTTTTCATTAAACCCAAGGGAGTGCCTCTTATACAGGGATGCACATGCACTTTTAGCGTGCACATTTCTACAGGATACAAATGGCGACATGTCCATACTAAGGAGGGACTAATACGCTTTACAATGAATCAGACACCAGCATTAACGAAGGACAAAGACACAAGCCAATCAAAAATAAGGGTGGGGGAGTGAGCGAAGCTTCTCTCCGAACTGTGCGGAACTACCACAGAACTCCGCAGAGCAGCACCTGCACGCTGGCTCAGGCTTGACCTAATAAATGACCCATTCCAGAGAACACCCATCTAGATGGAATGAAAAACACTTTTTCCTTCCCAATCCGGCTATCATGACAAAGGTGTTTGATTTGTTAACAAGCAGACCCAGTTCAGCCTTGAAAGTTGAATAAGAGCCAATCAAAAATACGGGTGGGGGAGTGAGCGAAGCTTCTCTCCGAACTGTACGGAACTACCACGGAACTCTGCAGAGCAGAGCCTGCACGCTGGCTCAGGCTTGACCTAATAAATGACCCATTCCAGAGAACACCCATCTAGATGGAATGAAAAACACTTTTTCCTTCCCAATCCGGCTATCATGACAAAGGTGTTTGATTTGTTAACAAGCAGACCCAGTTCAGCCTTGAAAGTTGAATAAGAGCCAATCAAACGCTGTAGGGCCAGAGGTGCCCTGGCCATCAAAACTGCATCATCTGCATCGAAGAGAGCAGGCAGTTATAAGCCACCTGCTGATGGAACATCTCTGTAGTGCACTGGCGAAACTTCATTACATTTAATGGTGTACAAGCAAAAAACAAAGAGGGCAAGGACACACCCCTGTTGCACCCCCTTTAAATATTTCTGAACATTCCCCTGTTTACCAAACCTGACTACTGCCCCTGCCTCTCTATACATCTCCCTAATAAAAAGAATTCTGGAGTTGTCCATGCCCATCGACTCCAAAAGAACCCACAATTTTCAGTGGTTTACGCAGTCGAAGGCCGCGTACAAGTCCACAAAAGCCCTATAAAACAGGCCTTTTTTTGCAAAAACATATTTTGCTGCAAGTAAGGGTGAATTTTGTTGATCGTACCCCTCCCCTTTCTAAACCCATATTATGTCTAAGCTAAAACATTATTAACAAATGCCCACTTTCTCCAGTCTGTTTAGGAGCAATCTCCCCATTAGTTTGGCAGCGCTATCCAGAATGGAGATTGGGCGGTAATTTGCGGGATTCAAGGGATCCCCCTTCTTATTTATGGGGATAATCACAGATTCTTTCCAAGATACCGGGGGTCCCACTTTGTAAACAGTAATAAAAACTTGGGTCAAGAGTGGAGCCCAAACATTTTTATGAACAAAGAAATATCCAGAGGAACCCCATCTGACCCTGCTGCTTTTAGGGCAGGCGATTGATAGATTGTAAGTTAAATTTCCTCTACTGAGAATTCCATCCCCAGATGGGTAGTCATAAAGTCCTAAGGTTTTTTTTAAAGCACTATCCATCTCTACATTAAAAATGCTCTGGAAGTGAGACAGCCAGGTGGATTGTTCTATATGAATATCAAGAGAGGGGCCGCCCTGATCCTGGAGAAAAGGGGCATTTACCACCCTCCAAAATGCCTTGCTATCTTTACTCCTCGAAGCCTCATACAAATTTACCCATGCTTCATCCCGTAACTCCTTTTTTTTTCTCACCGCCTTAGCTGTCTAATAGTCAGCTCGTAGCTTCCTTATCAAATCTTTGTTTCTGGGACTTGTTTTAAGAGCAGCGTGAAGATCTTTGAAGGCCTTCGAACAATTTGTCTCAAACCCCCTTATCAACGACGGAGTGTTTCTTGTAGCTGGATTTAAAAGATTAGAATTTATAGATGTTAAAATTTTACTAAATGCTATTACTACTTGATGACTATCAGTGTTGGTGTCTAAGCAGGATTCAATGTCAGGTAACACCTCCTTACAACCTTTGGGAGGAAGGAAATAGGGTTAATTTTCTCCCATTTAAGAGTAGATCCATTTTTCCTTCTCAGAATTGTTTTTGGGGCAAATATAGAGCTTGACTTGGCAGAAAGAGGCCAAACAAAAAAAAAAGAAGGAAAGTATGATCACTGAACTCTGTCAACTCGGCTATGGATGACTTAATACACCTCTTAAAATTATTCTGAATAATTGTAAAATCAGATGTCGAGGTAACTCTTGTAGGTTGAAAGGTGGGGAGGGGTTGACACAGATTTATTATAACAAGGTCCCAAGTTAATGAAAAACTGTTTGAAATGTTTCCATAGTTATTTTTGTTGTTTAAATCTTTTTATTAGGGTTTTACAGGTTAAAGCCCCCAAAGGGGGGGGGGTAATACATCCGACATGTATCCGTTCTGTCACTCACATTGAAGGGTTACATAAAATTCACAATTAAAAATCATCTGCGATGTGTAGATGTCGCCCCGTCCAGGAAAAATGTACCCAAGTGTTCACAGGATTGCATGTTTGGATCTAAGGGTATCATGGTATGACTTTTTACGACTTGTCCCTAGAGCTGCGTGCTGGCGGGGGTCGGTGTGAATGTCATCCCCGTGTGTGGTTTACGTGAAACCTTTACTAAATTGACTGTTGCGGTCAAGTGAAGTGTGTGTCGGTGTCCGAACTACCGACTGAAACTAAATGTAGAACTGCAGGGAAATCTTTTCCTATATTCATTGGCGGTGGGAAAGCGCGTGGCGGGCTGGCTGGGGCTTATGGACATGGTGGGCATGTGGTGCCAGGGTCTGTGGTCCAGGGTGGCTGGGGTCGCGAGGGGTCTCTAGGTAGAGGGGGGTATGCTGCCTGGGGTGGTGGGCCGTGGCTTTAAAAGGGATCGATGCGCAAACTGTCCTGTCTAATTGGCATGGAACTCAGGGTCCGGGCATTTGACTAGGGGAGTTGGGGTGCTGTGGGGAAGCTTGAGCATGAGGCGGGGTTGGCCTCGGTGTGTCGTCCGGGACTGTCTCTTGTTTAAATTGAATAAGCAACTGTGCCCATTCTAGGGATTTGGGGTGCTTGCCCGTTCCCTTCACTTCCTCGTCCCGTAGGATTTCCTCCTCTGCCGCCCCCTCACCTCTCCTATCCAGGCTGCTGCCGGGGGGCCCCTAGGGGGCTCTCCAGTGCATAGCGATTGCTCGCTATGCCAGTAGCAGGGCGAGGGATGCAAATCGCCATTGCAATTTTTCGGATTTCTTCCTTTTGTAAGTCCCTAGTGCGCAGACTTACCAGGAAGCAATGTGCGGCAAGCTGACCAATGCAAGAAGTGTTTGGTGGACCGTGGTCCAGTATCGTTGCAGGGAGGGACAGTCCCAAAACATGTGCCTGAAGTTCGCTTCCGGCAATTTACAACGTGGGCAGTTAAATTGTGTGTCCGGGTAGTACCGGTGCAGTTTATCTGGCGTGAGGTAGGCCCGGTGGAGTATGTTAAACTGTATGTTTTTGAACCAAGCGTTCCTGGACATCTTCTTTGTTTATTCCAGAGAACGTATCCATTCTGTGTCATGGAACACCCTGCCGATGTCATCTTCCCAGGAATGAAGCAGACTATCTAGGGAAGCATTTGTTACTTCCCTAATGGCCTTATAGTGCCATGTAACTAGGTGTCTACCAACTGCCATGTGGAGTATTGTGTGGAGCACCGGGTGTGTGGGTGGTTCACCGTCTCGCAGGTTCCAGAACGGTCGTACGCTATCTAAAAGTTGCCTGTGTGTAAGGAACTATCCTTGCGGGAGGTCATACCACTCAACCGACTGCTCATAAGTTCGCAATTGCCCTTCGTGGAACAAAGCTTCCATCTCCGTCACTTCGTGATCGGTCCAGATTTGGAGGGCCCTGGAAGTGTGGTATTTGTCCCCGTGAGAGAGATCCACTAGGGGCAACAGTGAGCAATAGAGTGGCCGGTCTTTGGACATTTGGTGAATACTCATCATGCATTTGCGCGCAATGGAAACCTGAATCGGGTGGGTGCGGGACAGCTTGGTCCCAGGTAGGAGCATCCTTCTGATGACCGGAAGAGGTATCCTCCCGGTCTCCGTTATCGTTTTCCCGACGAATCGCTCTGCCGTCCAGTGGGGTAGCCATTGAAGATGTGCGGCCAGGAAATGGGATTCAAAGGATGGGGAGGAGTCAAGATCGCGGATTGACGCCGTCAGGTGAAGGAGCTGGCATGGAGTAGCTCCCTTCTGCTTCCAACAATCCTGAGAAATGGCAAACCAAGACCCTCAAGCTGGTTAAAACTAAAGCCTACACAGCATTGTGGATAAAGAGAAAGCCACAGGAATTATAAGAATTCCAAAATAGCTCCCAGAACCAAGAAATTGTAACAAGCTGTCCTCTAACCTTATCAGGCATTGATGCTGCAGCTTGTTTGGCGTGTCAGCGGAGGGTCTCTCCCGGTCTGGAGGCTCAGAAGGATTAATCTACTCGCAGCTGAGCTTGGCGCCAAACGAGGAACAAATGCCACTTTTGACCTCAGAGCCAAGGAATGCTGCGGGTCTGATGACATCGCGGCAAAATACCCGCTCTGCTCGAACTGCAAGGACTGGAAAGACGGGGAAAACTGAAGGCACAGGTACGATGGCTGCACTCTCTTCTTCTGATGCTAAAATTGCAGAAACCGCCTTGAATAATAAAACGGCTACCATCATCCTGCCCGATGAGCCCTGCTTTCTTGTCACAATGGACATTGAAAGCCTTTATACCTGTATCCCACAGGACGATACCATCAAAGTTGTACAAGAGGCACTGGATAATACACCTTGGGATTTCGTAACATCACGTTCCTTTGTAGTAGAATGTGCTACTTTAGCCCTTAAGAAGAACTATTTCGAATATGAAGGGAAAATCTATCTCCAGGCCACAGGCACTTCAATGGGCAGCACTTTTGCCCCTTCCGTGGCAGGTCTGTATGTGTTCAACTTTGAGGTCAAGAATATCCTGGGCCCTACAACCCTTTCTCTGCCAACATCATCTTTTGGCAACGCTATATTGATGATGTGCTGATGATATGGAAGGGGGGTGAGCACTCATTACAGGATTTTTTTACGTGGCTTAATACTTGTGACCAGCATTTAAAGTTCACGCATGAATACTCCTCTGATACCATCACATTCCTGGATGTAACCATCAATAGACGGGATACCCAACTGGAGACTAAAACTTTTGCAAAGCCCACTGCTAAAAATAACTTGTTATATTTTACAAGTTATCACCCCAGGGCCCCGCGGGAAAATCTTCCCTGCGGCCAGTTTTTAAGGCTGCGCCGCAATTGCAGTAATTTACCTGACTATAAACAGCAAGCAAAGGAACTGACAACTAAATTGCAAAACAGAGGGTATCCGACGAGGATAATTAACAACAGTCAGAGGAGAGCAAGAAATCAACAGAGGGAGACTCTCCTTGATGTAACTCCCAGGACCCAAAACACAGAAGTCCCACTCACCTGCATGACAACATATAATCCACTATCCAATGCGGTCAGCAGGAGCATTTCCAAACACTGGAAAATATTAACTAGCAACAGACACAAGTGGGACAAACCACTTTTTTCATATAAAAGAGCCACCAGTCTAAATGATTCCTTGGTCCATACTCGCCCCAGGGACCTGACATTAACGAAACCGGGTACAAACAGTGCTCAATGCCTGGGGCTTGCCAGCAGTCACTGGACATTTCCCCTGCGGGAATTGTAATATATGCCACCTCACTACTCACACCAAAACATTAAATCTATCAAATGGTCAAGTCTGGGAACAACGTGGACATACGAATTGCAACACAGCCAATGTCATTTATCTAATATCGTGCCCTTGTGGCCTACAGTACATTGGCATGACGTCCAGACGCATTAAACTAAGAATAGGTGAGCATCGCAGCAATATCTGTTGCCGAATATCAACAACTAAGATAACTGCCCATTTTTTGGAGAAACAACATACTCCTAATGATATGCGCTGGACAATTTTGGAACAAGTGACGTTGGGATCTGAAGCAAAGTTGTTTGAAAAAGAACAACAATGGATTTATCGCCTATCAACTAATAAGTCTGGACTTAATGATGAGATCCCGTGGGGATCAGTGTTGAGACGAAACTGACTGTTCATTATCTAGAACAATGATGGATATTTCGTTTGTCAATTAATAAGTCTGGACTTTATGATGAAATCCTGTGGATCACAGTCTGAGCCGAAATTGACTCGTTCATCATTTAGCCTAGGAGGCTTATTCCTGCTTCTTGCTTCCTGTAATTTTACATTCATTGTGAGAGTGGGGCATCGTCACCACCCTCGAGTCCTGAGCAGTGGTTAATATAACCTCTCACATTAGTTGATACTGTTGCGGTTGGGTTCGCTCGAATTCCCCTAGAAAACAACAGGGGCTTCTATTTTGTTTGGCAGCATTACAGTTTATCTACACACAGCAGTCATTTTAATTGTAAATTGGTGGTCTACATACACTTTTATATGATTCATCTAATCCAAACAATGTCGACCCTACTATGCTGCGGGTGGTCTTTCCACAACATTTATCCAGGCTTGATTGGCATATGCAATAAGACCTATTAACTAGTGTTCCTGTCCGTAATTAACATGGATTCAAGTGATGGTCACTCCATGATTCTCATTATTGCACCTCGACAATAATGATTGACATCATTCTGGCACAGGCATTATACTCTCTTATTGCCTGCTTATAATTTTGGCGTTTCTGTATTCTTTCCTCACATGATATTTAGTTTAAAATCTTGGAGTAATCTTCGAGGAGACACGGGGTTTTGAACCCTGAATTCTCGTATTTCTACATGGCCCCTTTAAATTTTGTTACAGCGCCCGAGGCAGGCCTAACGTCACCAACGTCAGGGCACGTCGGTCACGTGACCCGCTTCATAGAAGATGTAAACAGCCCGGCTCCATTTCCAATTCACCTTTTGGGCACACGGCAGTCCCTGAATGTAGGTGCTAGGCGGGGAGTCGCGAGCGTATAATTAAGTACGAGCCCAGAGTTTTCATCTGTTGGTTTGCTACTGTTGGTGACACAACAGTCTTACGGAGGAGTTTCTAACTATTTACCTCCCTCCTGACTTATCCACAGAGGCCACCGCGTGAATATTTCCCAATCCGTCCTGACCCAGGAAGTCGATGCTCTTCCCTTAATCTGTAAGGGCCTCCCCCCTGTTCGGCAAAGTTAACCCTGCTGTATTTACATAGTTAACCCTGTTCGGCACAGTTAACCCTGCTGTATTTACATAGTTTGCCACTGGTGTTTCTCCTCACTGAGGTCGTTATTAACTTCTCGTAAGTCTTCCAAATTGATATAACGGTCCCCTTGCCTTACCCAGCTCTAAAATAGGCTAGGTACCAGCAAGGAGTTCCCAACCTTCAATCGGTGGAAACCTGTACATGCAGATATAATCACATTGCTGCATCTCGGGGAACGCATGTTTGAACAGTCCTTGATTGATAACTAATCTAAATAAGGCACAATTTATTTTCTCACTTAAAGGGTACCATGACCTTGTAACTACACGATGGGGTCAATGACACAGAGGCATTGTCGAGCCTTACTGTTGTCGCATGACATGTGACTCATATGGATTACATGATTCATTGTTGTTTGTGTTTTAAGTGCCAGTTTGTTCTTTTTCTTCCCCCTACAGGTATCTTTGGCTACTGTACTCCACAGTGTGCCGGCACGGGTAATGTCCGTGAGTAACTACCTTTTCACTATTAGTTTTTTATACTTTTCACATTAAGTACCTCACGGGAGGGTGTACCTTAGCGCGTACATACCACCGGAGTGCCATTTAGGTGTGGTCCTGACGAATGCTGTGCGATCCCGCTTTTTGACAGCAGAAACATGTTGACCAGATATTGCAATTAAGGACACAGGTCTCCTAATATAGAACCATTGGTTCCCTAGACTTTCACGTTTTTAACCCTAATACGGGTTGGCCCGCATTAAATATTTTGTTTGGGTTCTAACCTTGTATTTTTTAACCTTGCACTCACATATTTTGCACATTCATTTGAGTTTAATCACTAGTACACTCACCATCAACCCGCTCCGCTGTAACTCAGGCGTTGTAGCACGCTGGGGCGGTATTCGGCCACCCCAGCGGGGACCCAATGATGAAGCATGTCACCAACTAGTGGTGAGTGAGGGTCCTTCTAAACAAAAGGTTACTTGCCTTGCCTTGTTGGATTCAATCATTCTTGTCCACAGGGTTGTCGCCTCCTGACTATTAGGACTGGACATGCTAAATCCCAGTTCTGCCTGATCCAGGTAGGGGTCCGGGAACAACCTGTCACTTTATTTTGTTTTTGTTTTTGATGTTAAGTTACACATAAGCACTCCTTTGTTATTTCTGATATAGTTGATGATAGCCCGCTGAGAAAATGGATTGAGGCTAAAGGGGGAGTAAAGAACATGGCCTTAAGGCTCTCTGGTGCTAGTCCTGAGGAAGAAACGCGCCTAAGAGATAAAACTATAATACCCAGAATGGACACGACAAAAATACCACTACCACCAATGAAAGAGACTACAGTAGTCTTACCAACTTTACCGATCAATAACGAATTTATCGACATGGATGCTCTTATGGTTAATCAGCTTACTATTTTAGATCACACTGAAATCGCAAACTTGACAGACAAGTCAGTAGAGAATACTTCTAGTAGCTTACAAACTGATCTAACAAAGTGGAGAAGTGTGGCTCACTGGTTAGAGCAGGCAGACCCTGAAGCAGAGGTCAGACCCGGGACCAGGGTTCAATTCCCGACGCGGCAGGGTCTTGAGCTCAAATGTCCACGGACTCGATAATTCTCGCTTCGGTGCCTGACCTAATCTTGGGTTCACACTCTGCAACTCTGGGCATTAAGCTTGCTTAATCTCCACAACGGCCCCCCGCGGCGGGATGCCTGGCTTTCACCTTGGGGATGCCCGTTAGGGGCTATCTCACAGGGAAAAGCCAGGACGGGTTCCCAAGGCAAGCGCCGAGATGCCTCCGGGTAGTCGAGCGCTATATAAGAACATACAAAAAAAACAAAAAAACAAACGCTAAGTTGAATCCAATGTCGCTGGAGACTAGATCTGATGACTGCCCACTGGAACTATTAAACACTGAAAAAGAAAAATCAGTGGCGAGTCCTGGCTCTCCCACTCTCTTAATTGCTCTTTTTCTCATAAATTGCCACCAACGTCGGATCATAGTAATGATTCAACCCAACTGCAGGCACAATTTGAGACACGGGAAGAAACGGTAGACCACTCAAACCATGCCTCCACTGATTTAATTATGCAAACTCTCTTGGCACAACAGCAGGAAAGTCAACAACAGTACTTACAACTAAGGGAGGATAACACTAAACTCAAGTCAATTATGAGCGAAGTCTGCCAAAAGCTGGGAGGGGTTACACAAGAGATAGAAGACTTAAAGCAACAGATAGTGGAGGTGGAAGAAGGCGCAACCCGTTTGGAGTCACTAACAAGATCTCATACGACATGTGTAACCAAACTAGAAGCTAAAGTGGAGGACATGGAAAATAGGGCGCGCGGACATAACCTCAGACTTTTTGGAATTCCCGAAGGCATGAAAGGGGCCGACCCCAGGTCATCTGTTGTGAAACTATTTCAAAAAGCTTTCATTGACTTATCGGATTGGGACTGGGATTCTCAACTGCAAAGAGTGCATAGGCTGCCTCTATTTCAAAAGAACAAAAATAGTGCTTTTCCCAGACCATTTTTGATAAATGTTGGGAACTTTTTGTTGAGACAAGCAGTATCTCTCAAAGCTAAATCCAACAGCCCAGTCACTATTGACAATATTACTTTTGTTGTGCGCTCGGATTTGAGCAAAAGTACTATGGACCGACGCTGGGAGCTTCGTAAAATGATCGATTCCTTCAAGGCCATTGGCTGCACAGTGTACTTACAAGAACCTGCTCGCCTTAAAGTGATCAGAAATGGCCAATCATTCTTTTTTTCCGAACCTGAAGAAGCAGTCCAGGCTCTGGAAAAGTTTACAATAGAAAGAGACAAATGAAATGAGCTGTAATAGAACATATTTTTCCTTTTTTTTTGATTAGTCGACTCTTTGAGGGTTAATCGAATTGAACTCAATCTCTAATTGAATTGAACTCAATCTCTAAAGTTAAATGAAATATGCGTAGGATCGAAAGAGTTAACTGAAATAAGTTCATAAGAGATATCCTTAGTTGAGCTATCTATTTAGCTATACTTGAATTTGTAATGTTGAATGAACCATTTTTAGGGAGATATTTTCTCTTTATTTTATACTTTTCTTACATTTCCCTATTTTTCACTTATACCTCAAAAACATTTCTATCTTTTTTTGGTTCGAATTCCTGTCTGTCTCTTTTTTTTTTGTTTGTTTTTTTCTCTTCTTGTTCTCTTTGTCTGATAAATTGAAGAGCTTTCTGTGTTGGAAGCCGCTGGGGTAGTCTCCATGCCTCAAACTTCACTACGCTGCCCCTCCAGCGGCAGCAAAGGATAGAGGGTTGCTCCCCCCTCAGAGACGTGAGGGTGAAGGGGTGGGATTGGGTTGTGGGTGTGGGTAAGGGTGGGTGCAAAAAAGGGGGAAAAATTTGTATTGCAAGAGAGAAAAATGCATTAGATAGTAAGCTGTGTTTGTCTAATAAAGCGCTTATCTATTTTATTTTTTATCATCACTACTACGATATGTAATTATAAGTCTTTTTCTTTTTTGCAATAATAAAAATATTAAAAAAAAAAAAACAAAGGATGGGGCTCCCAAACTTCCATCTGCGGTGGCAAGTATAGCGTGCATAGTGCCACTCTGCACCGGCCGTTACCCCATATAAGCGTTGTGAGCAGGGTATCCAGTTCCCGAAAGAATGACCGGGCGGAATCACCGGGAGATTGGCAAAGTGGTAGAGCAGTCTGGGCACCATTATCATTTTTGCTATGGCCACACGGCCGATGGGTGCCAGGGGTAGAGTCTTCCAGAAGTTCACCGCTTTTCACAGACCCTCTAGCACATGGCAGTGATTGCCCTCGTATAAATCGTCTGGAATGATAGAGTCGCACTCCCAAGTATCTGGGGGCATCCCCACTCCAACGCAAGACCTGAGTGCCCAGCATTACCTCGAGTGGTGCCAGATGGGGGCCAAGAGGGTAAACGGTCGACTTCTCCCAATTGACTTTGAGGCCCAAGATGGTTCCGAAGGCCTGCATAGTGTCCCATATCTCCCGTCACGTCGCAGACGTAAATCAGCAGATCGTCTGCGTATAGGGATACGCAGTGTGTCGTTCCCGCAATCGGAATCCCCCAGGCCTCTCCCTCCAGTCGTAGCCGCATAGCCAATGGCTCAACTGCTAGTGCGAACAGGAGGGGGGAGAGTGGGCACCCCTGCCTGGTCCCTCTCTCCACCGGGAATGGAGCGGAGATAAGCTTACCGACTCTTACCCTAGAGGTGAGTCCCCTATATAAGAGTCGCGTATATGCTATCAGTACCCAGACGATATTCAGTTTCTGGAGGACCGCGAACAAATGGAGCCACAGCAAGGTGTTGAACGCCTTCTCTAGGTCAAAGATCAGGCACACTGCATGGGGATATCTGTCCTGCGCACTGTCTTGAATATGGAAGAGCCGTCTCAGATTGTGTGATGTGTTGCGCCTGGGCAGGAATCTGCACTGATCGGGGTGTATAAGGGCTGGCAGGATTTGGCTATAGCGGTCAGCCAGGATTTTACAATCCGTGTTTAGGAGTGTGATGGGTCTATATGAAGTCGTGAGTGTGGGGTCTCTGTGGGGTTTTAGAAAGGTCACCATCGTGGATTCGCGGAAGGGCGTGGGCAGAATCCCTTTGGAAAGGACCTCCTCGTATGTGATCGTTAGATGGGGTACTATCTGGGCCACGAATGTGTTGTAGTATTCCAACGGGAGCACGTCCATCCCCAGCGTCTTCTTCCGTGCAAGGGACCCAATGGCGCGCTTAATATTGGAGGATGTGATTTTACTATCTAATTCTTTCTTGTCCACTGGGGAGATTGTGGGGAGTTTGTGTGTGCCCAGGAATTGTGCCAATGTACATGGTGTCGCCGGCGCTGGGTTGCGGTAGTGTTTAGGATGTCGAGTTGGGAGGTGTGGAGCCGACCAGTCTTGTCTATCAGTTCTGTGATGGGTTGTGAGGTCGTGTCCTGTTTGGCCATCCACACTAGGAGTGCCCCTGCTCTGTTGCCCTCCCTGTGTGTTCTTGTAGCGTATATGCGGAAGTTATACCTTCGTAAGTCTTGCAGTGTTTCAGCGTGCGTGAGCTCCGCCGCCACAACCTGCTCTAAGGTGGCCCTTCCCTGGTCTGAGTCTCGGGACATTCTTGTGAGCGCTGTCTCTGCCTCATGCAGTGTTTGCTCCAGTGTTCTCCGCACCCCTACCTCCTGTTGAATGCAATGTCCATGTGCGGTGATCTTGTATGCATCCCATTCTATAGCCTTGGAGGAGGCAGAGCCCGCATTATGCTGAAAGTGTTCTCCGATAAAGTCCCCGTGTGTCAGGCGGAAGGCCTGATCAGTGAGGCATTCCTGAGGGAGTCTCCATGTGGGGACCGGTGGGTGGGGTGGACTCCAGCGAAGGGTCACCGTGTGTGCATCATGGTATGACACTATGCGCCCCAGATAATCTGTGTGTTGTATTTTCGGTAGGACGGCTGCGGAACAAAGAAACCGGTCGAGTCTCACACGAAGGTCATGTGGTATGGAGTGAAAGGAATATAACCTGGCTGTCGGGTTCCGTGCTCTCCAGGCATCCGCTAGCGCCCAGTGGTCCACCCATTTACGGAAGTGTTCTGTCTGTTTGTGTGACGGGGAATGCGGTGGGGGGGGGTGTGATCTGTCTAGGTGTAGATACAGTACACAGTTTTAATCCCCTCCCAGGAGCCATGGTATCGTTGAGTGGCGGGCTAATGCTATAGTCAACTTGTCCCAGTATTGCTCTTGTTCTGTGTTCGGGGCGTACACACAACCAATAAGAATCGGTTGTCCCTCTAACACAGCAGTCTTCAATCTGTGGGGCGCGACCCCCAGGGGGGTCGTGGAGTCCTGGGAAGAGGGTCGCAGAGTGCAGTTCCTGGCTGATCGAGGGTGCTCACGGCGGAGGCATAATTCACACTGAGGTGTAAAAAACATCAACGCCTCATTAACAAGTAAAAGGTCTTTTAATAGACCTGTCAAGTACTTGGGTGTGACTGTGTGTGTGTCCCTGAAGCTGTTACAGCCGGGCTCACATACACGAGCTGGGGAAGAGGGCTGGGGTGTGGGGCCTGGGGGAGCAGGCTGTAGTGTAGCCCTTTGAGTTCAATGGATGTTGCGCACCTGGAGCTGTGGGTCCACACGTCCCCCGCCCCCAGCAGGGAGGCACAGAGATGCCCTGCCATGAGTGGGAAAAAAGAATGAAGACTACGCAGAGAGATACTGATCCCCCCCCCCCCCTTCCCCCACCATGAGAGAGGCACAGAAAGGGTGGATGAATGATGGGTGAATGGATGGATGAAAGGCTGAAGAATGGATGGATGTGTGAAAAGGTGGTTGGATGAATAATGAGTGGATGGATGAATGAAAGGGTGGATGGATGAAGGATAGATTGGTGAATGATGGATGTATAGATGGAAGGATGAAAGGGTAGATGGATGAAGGATAGTTTGGTGAAGGATAGATGTATGGATGGAAGAATGAAAGGGTGGACGGAAGAATGGATGCATGAATGGATGGATGGATGAATGATGGATGGATGTGTAAAAAGATGGGTGGATGAATGAAGGGTGAATGGATGGATGAAAGGGTGGATGGATGAATGATGGATTTATGGATGGAAGGATGAAAGGGTGGATGGATGAAGGATGGATGGATGAAAGGGTGGATGGATAAAGGATGGATGGGAGGATGAAAGGGTGGATGTATGTATGGGAGGATGAAAGGGTGGATGGATGTATGGATGGATAAAAGGCTCTATGGATGAATGATGCATGGATGGATGTGTGAAAAGGTGGGGGGATGAATGATGGGTGGATGGATGAAAGGGTGGGTGGATGGATGTATGGATGAAAGGGTGGATGGATGGATGTATGGATGGGAGGATGAAAGGGGGGATGAATGAAGGATGGATGGGAGGATTATTAGGGGGAAGGATGGATGTACGGATGGGAGGATGAAAGGGTGGATGGATGTATGAATGGATAAACGTTTGCATGGATGGATGAATGATGGATGGATGTGTGAAAAGGTGGGTGGATGAATGATGGGTGGATGGAAGGAAGGGTGGATGGGTAAAGGATGGGTGAATGGATGGATGATGGATGTATGGACGGATGTGTGAAAAGGTGGGTGGATGAATGATGAGTGGATGGATGAATGAAAGGGTGGATGGATGAATGATAGATGTATGGATGGAAGGATGAAAGGGTGGATAGATGAAGGATAGATTGGTGAAAGATAGATGTATGGATGGAAGAATGAAAGGGTGGACCGATAAGTATGGATGGATGGATGAAAGGGTGGATGGATGAATGATAGATGGATGGATGTGTGAAAAGGTGGGGGGATGAATGATGGGTAGATGGATGGATGAAACGGTGGGTGGATGGATGGATGAAAGGGTGGATAGGTGAAGGATGGGAAGATGAAAGGGTGGATGGATGTATGAATGGATAAAAGTTGCATGGATGAATGATGGATGGATGTGTGAAAAGGTGGGTGGATGAATGATGGAGGGATGTGATGAGGTCTATCAGGCGCATTTATGGTTGTCAAAAGTTGATGATGAGGAGTACCAGTTTCTACAAACTATTGTCGGAAGGGGGTCCTTACGCCTAAAAAGGTTTTACCAGGGGGTCTCGGCATCAAAAAGTTTGAAGACCTCTGCTCTAACAGGCCACTGACAATCGCGTACCTCCCGTCATAGTCAATCAATCGGGACTGTTCTTTGAATGGGACGCCAGGTCTAATCCAGATTAACGTGCCCCTTGTGTACTTCATGGCACACACAATACCACGCCATTTTCTATGAAGACGGCTTACCTCTTGTTCCATCAGGTGTGTCTCCTGTAGGAGGGCCACCTGTGCCTGTTGACGCTTAATATAGGCGTATATCGAGTATCTCTTCATGGCCGTGTGCATACCTCTAACGTTTAAAGTCACACATTTTGGGTCCGTATTTGATAATTTAGATGTCATGGGTCAGCTGCGTGGTGTGTGGACCTGTTGTGATAACCCTGTCCTCCCCGCTGGACTCCCCCTCCGGTCCTCCACCGCCCCACCAATCCGGAGATGCATGTCATGGTCCTGTCTTTTCGAGCCCGCCCGCTCTATAGTACCCAGGAGAGTAGCATCGTAAAGGGGGATAAACCATAACTCTGCGGAACATTCCCAACTGGGGGGACCTATTGTTCGAGGCAATACGTCCAAACAATATAACATGTGAGTTCTTTAGTTTGTTGTTGCGGGGTGGTGACCGGATGCCTCCCTCATCGCTGCCGGCTCCACGATCAAGGTAGATTGGCAGTGGAAGTGGTTCCTCTGGTGTCTCATGCGATTCGGTTCTTTAGTGTAGATTCGGGGCAGTGTGGCAAGGCGTCGTGGTCATCCGGAGTCCCACCAGCGGACCCACCCCTTTTGATGGCCGTCTAGGCCGCCGAAGGCTTGCAGGGCGGCCTAGTGCGAACTGGGTCGTGGCACCAAGCAGCCTCTCTGTTCATATCACTGTCCCATCAGCAAATCCGCAGTCTGGCGTGTCACGAACGGGGGTGTCAGGGACCCCTCGCGGAAGGCCGGAGCGTCACTGGCTTCGTCTTCAGAGCTAAACAGGTTGGTCTCTCCTTCTACATCCGATCCCCCTTCCACTGACCCGAGCGCGGACACCGCTTCGATCGCTCTTCTCCGCTCTGCTATGATCTGGGTCAGGTCTGGAGAGCCGCTTCCCGTTTGAGTAGACCGGGCACTGAGCTGTTCTCTTAATCACCTGGAAGGTGGACCTCTGTTGTTGTACGGCCCGCGAATAGTCGGGGAATAGCATCACCTGCTTATCTTCCACCTGTAGTCACCCATGCATTCTGGCCGCCCGGAGAATTGCGTCCCTGTCTCGAAAATTTAGGAGTTTCAACAAGAATGGTCGCGGAGGTAGGCCCGGTTTAGGTTTGAGCATCAAGATTTGATGCGCTCGTTCAATGGAGAAGTAGGGAGTCAGGTCCTTGGCCGGTGTGAAGGTCGCTATTGATTCCGTGATGAAGTGCATTGGGTCGGCCCCCTCCGCCAGATTCATAACGCGGATGTTGCTCCTTTGGGAGCATCCTTCTAAATCGTCCGTCTTGTATTCCAAGGACTTGATTCGGGATTGGAGGTCAGCAATGTCGTGGTGGTGTTGCTGTACTTGCGGGTGGAGGGTCTTCACCGTCTTTTCTCCCTGGGTAACCTTGTACGATAACTTCCTATGGTCGTCGCGGAGAAGGTTGAGATCTGTGGCTAGAGTGTCGAATTTGTTGTCCATCGCCACTCTGGAATGTTTTATGGCTGCGAGTACTTGGTCTAGCTTTCTGGACGTGGAGTCTGCGTTATCTTGTCCATCCCGTAATTTGGTTGTAGTTAGTGTCTGAGGCGGTATCTTCTGGTGGTCCGCACCGAGTGTGGTTCCCGTTGTTCGGCGGCCCATTGTGGGGGTTACGGATCTTCCGTGTGGATCCAGGCATGCAATGACGGGCGGGTGGGGTCACACACAGCGCCGGCTGGGTCAGCAGATGTGGTCCCTGGTTATTCGATATTGCCGGTGCCACCCCGTCCCGCATCTGTGAGTGCTATGCTCGGGAGGGGGGGCACCAACGGCGACGCAGCTCTCGGCAACGTGGCTGTCTATGGATCCACCTGGTCATCCGGGCCCCGTCGGCTCAATCTGAGGGGAGGTAGGAGAGGTGGGCCCACACCGGCACCCCAGTTCTATGGTCGTCGGGGTTTGCACAGATCTCGGTTGGCGAGCCACTGCATCCATTGTCCCCCACGCGTCCGCGATCTGTGTATTGTCAGAGGGTGGTACGTGGGGGACTATCCAGCACCGCGGACGTGCGACGTGCTATCCCCTGAATGGTATGCCAGGCCCTTCTTACTCGATAGCGGGGCTTCGGGATGACAATCAGGCCGGGATAGAGGCGCGGTAGCGGTGGGCTTCCTCGCTGGTCGCCAATCCCTCTGAACACACTAGGTCATCAGAGTCGTAGCACTCTCCTCAGGGTGGTCTCGGGCGCCAGCCCGTCTCGTCTCTTTCCTTCGTAGGGGGGCTTTGTTGTGGACGGGGGCCACGCCGAGTCCCATCAGAGTCACTTAAAGGAAGGGAGGGGGGGTTGTTCCCAGGCCCCCGCCCGCCTCACCTCTTTACTTTATGTTGTGGCCGCGGGGCCGCATCAAGCCCCATCCGGGCCGCTTGAGGTAGGGGGAGGCCGCTTACACCGTCCCAGGTCAGCCAGCAGTGTCTCCCTTGGCATTTGGTTTCTCGCGCCGCTCCCCGGTGGTACCAAGCATAGTCGGGCCCCGGCAGCGGCAGTTCAGTCCGGCGGGGGCAGGCCCCCCTCGGCAGCGTTGTCCGTATGGGTCACTCAGGCCTCTCCTCCCCCGAAACCACTAGCAGCGCCCGGCGCCAGGTCGCTTGCGCGGAAACGCCGCATCCTCACCTCGGGGCTCGATGCATGTGCACCACTGGGGACATCCGGTCTCGCTTCTTTCAAGTCTGGCAGTGCTCGAGCGCCGTCGCTCTACCCTGCGGCCGCCATCTTGTCAGGCCGCACACGGGGAGCAACAGCGGAGCGCCGCGGACCTCTCAGGGACCTCGTGTAGGAGCTCCAGGTAGACAGGGGCTGTCCCGAGTGGTTCCGATCATTGGTGCTACCCTTACAGCCCATGTATCAGGTGAGGGGATGCCGTAAATTGCATTTGACGTGGGCCGGCAGCCGGAGCTCTAGGAGGATCGGTCCGCCATCTTAGGCGGCTTAGCCACCATGTTTCCATAGTTATGATTCATAAAATGGACTAGCAACAAATCATTAGCATCAGTTACCCCACAAATACGTTGGTCCCAATTGGGGCTACAGTACACATGAAAATCCCCAGCTCAAGAAAAAAAGATCTGAAGGTGTGTAGTATGTTAACAGAGATTCCATTATTCCGGCCAACTCATCTGTCACCTGTGTAGGATTCTTTAAATTATTATTATACAGATGAATGCGTAACAAATTAATTTTCCCAGAACCTTCAGCCACGATAACATGAAAATGAGGCGAGTTATTGATAAAGGTCACCTTACGAAGAGTGATCGTGTTTGCTATAATTCTGAGTAAGCCTCCCTTAGATCTACCTGCTGCTGATGGAACTGCTGGCGTAACAAAGGAGCTGTAGCCATTTACATAGACAAACTGCTCTGCCCAATTTTCCTGAAAGCAGATATCAGAATTCGTAAACACTTTATGCCAATTTTGATTATCCTTTTTGTTTTCATAAGCCGCTATATTCCTAGAGAGAAACTTTACATCACTTGGAGACTCCTGCGACCGAATCGTTGTCCGTACTGGTGAGAAGGATGATGTAGGGTCGATTGGTAAGGATGTAATACTGCTTAGTGAACCTAAAACGACCAACTGAACCCTCTCCACGGGTACCAAACAAGAAACCGTTTGATAATCGTTATAAAGAGCAGACAGAGGAGGCAAATGATTTAGTGGAAAGATCAGTCAATCACATCCCTCCATATCTTCCAACAATGAGTACCTATTTGATAGGGCAAGGGCATCAAAAGCCACATGGACAGGCTTATGACCAGTTCTCACTAAAGAAAGGCCCTGAGTGAGTACGGTGGAACTACGTACTGGTGCGGACCTATAAAAAAGCCCAACGAGACTGCATAAATCTGAGAATGGAGTGAAGGGGCAACCGGTAAACTCCCTAATAGGTCTCTCACTAGCCATTCATTATCAAAGGTTAAAATAACTGGTCATTATTGGTTGTTTTTACATCAGACCCAATTCACTGCATTCTTCTGGCCATTATCAATTGATTTTGGATGAGATGACCTTGATTAGAGTTTTGAGTCATCCAGTGTCGAGCCTTGGCCATCAGCTGAAGTAAAGATTTTCTAAGACTGGGACGTAGTAAAGGCACGTTGACTAAAATTTGAACAGGCGGGAAGTCCATGTATTGCTGATTTGGTCTGCTATGGGCCTGAGTAGACTGGGGATTTAGCTTAACCTGTGGTCTTGATAAGTCATGTGATTGCCCCTTACGCATAGAATCTTATATGGTCACCTGCAGTGGGCAAACACCTAGGGACCAAATCTACATGGTCTGGACCTACAGGATCCCTGCTGGAGGCCAACTGATTTTCAACACAAGGATGACCAATAGAAGTAGAGGGCGATTTAGCTAACTCAGGATCATGTTTTTACAATTAAAACACAAATTATGACTTTTACAATTATAGTTTTTAAGAGTTTTACAGACATCAGAGGGGAGGACCTTAAGTGTGATCTATAGAATCTAAACGGGCATAGATCGGTTGCAAAAGATTTGTAAAGTTATCAAGAAGATCACACCAATATGAGGGAAATGTAGTCGCTGAATGTTGCTGGTCATTCATACATGTGGAACTTGCTGGCATAGCGGCCTTTCTTTCTTTAATATTTTTATTATTATTATTTATATGGCGTACGAATCATCCCCAAAGGGATCTCTCGGTGCCCGGGAAAGCAGACAACGACATACTGAGTGCGTACCCTAAAATAGCCATGTTTTTAATTTCTTCTTAAAGGCCATGAATGTGGTACAGGATTGCAGGTCAACTGGTAGAGCATTCCAATGTTTGGGGGCAACATAAGATCTAGTGGCCATCAGCTCCTCCAAATTGGTAGAATTAAAAAGGCTAGGATGTGGGGACGTGCCTTTCTCTTAACTGCCTAGTAGGAGTGTACCATATTAATTTCCTCCTTAGATAGTCTGGACCAGGGCCGACCAGCACCTTGAACGCCAGACACAGGAGTTTAAAGACTGCCCTTTTCCTCATTGGGAGCCAATGTAGCTCATTCAATAATGGAAGAGAGGGAGTACCCCCACCAGCAGGACATTTCCATAGTCAAGCCTGCTGACTATAAGTGCCTGTAACAGGACATTTCTGGTGGAGAGCGGACTCCAGGGAAAAATCTTCTTTAGCATGCGGAGTAGTCCAAAACACTTGCTAGATAGTGTTTTCACATGCTGCTCCATGGAAAGTTTGGAGTCGATTGGTACGCCCAAGTTTTTTGCCCACGATTTAGGTAAGGGAGCTTCTCCTAGTTCTTCTGGCCACCAATCTGTGGTCCATAACTACTCGTCTTTCCTGAACAGTAGGATCTCGATTTTGTTTGAATTTAATTGCAGAAAGTTCTTTTTCATCCATACTGCAATTTTCGTCATACATGATTTGAATCTATCTCTAGTTTCTCCTGCGTACTTCTCTATAGGGACAATGATCTGCTTGTCGTCTGCGTAAGAGATGGTATGAAAACCATATGATTTAATGTCAAGATGAGTGTGAATGGAGCTACATTTATTATATACTTCCTGAAGCGTTACCTTTATAATATACTTCCTGGAGCGTTACATTTATTATATACTTTCTAGAGCGTTACCTTTATTATATACTTCCTGGAGCGTTACCTTTATTATATACTTCATGAAGAGTTTTCTTTGTCATGTAGACTTGAAAGGGTTACTGCTGTTATACGATTCCTGAAACTGAAGTGACAGCAGCACATCCTGATCCATCTCTTCTTACACAATCCCTTCTTGTTTAAATGAAATCTTAGCCATGTGCGTCTTCGTAAAGCTGTACCTCTAGCAAGTGGGCACCCCATGTGTGCTCTTTCTGTGCTAAGTTACTGTGTGAACATCGAAAAATCACCTCCTTTTCTGAATTAAGTAAAACATTTAGTTAAAAATCTGTGTATGGTGAAATATCTCTTAGTAACTTTCATAAACGGTAATATCCAGATGTCTTTTCCCACTAGTTAAATATTGTATATTCACATTCTCTTACATTTCCATTTAGTGATTTTAAATCTCTTTACATCCAATAGGAAACCAGCCTTGAATGCACCAATGATCGTGAATAATGACAGTAATCGTGCAAATATGAAAACAAGTGGTTGGAAAAAAGAGGTCAATATATAGGAAAAGATCTGCATAGAGACTGAGGAACTTGAACATAAACTGATAGATCCTGGAAGAGGCAGTCCAGAGCAATTTGGTGGATATAAGAGTCTGAGCTGTGCACTTCCACGCCACAGGACTAAGAAACGACCTCTAGAAAATTAAGACAACAACACTGACAAATCACTTCCTGTATAAACAGGCCTCCACCACCAGCTTTGATCATGTGTTCGGTATGAGGTAGATACAGAATTGCTCTGCTTCCTTTAATGATGGCAGACCACCATTCAGCACGCTAGGTGTATTGTAAACTCTTTCTGGCCAAACCACAGGAACAAGGGAAAAGCACAAGGGAGTGGAGCCAGACAACTGAAGGGTAAAGGAAAAAGAGAGGGTCTCTGATCTACAACAGACTGTCCCAATTTGCTTCAACCAGACTAATCTTCACCCGTAAACATGCAAAAACATTCTGCAATCTAAAGACATAACCACCTACAAAGAAGCTTTACTTGCCACAAATATAATATATGTAGTTGGTGAGTCTTGTATTTCATTGTGAAATCTGAAATCAACCATCCAAAATACCACACACATTCAGGGAATGTGACAGTAACAAAAGTGCTTTACCAACCATGTTAGCTCCTCAGGAAACGCAGCCAAGGGATGCAGACAAATATAAACCCGACCCAGAGACACTAACCAAGAAAGAAAAATCATACACAAGCAGCAAGAGCTTTAGTTTGTCATCACTACTAAAGAGCCATCAGCAAACACACACAGGAGAAGCAACGTGCAATTGCAATGAATGTTTGAAGAACTTTAGTCAGTTAACACTCCTAAAAGATCATCAGCGAACACACATGGGGGAAAAACCATACCATTGCAATGAATGTGTGAAGAGCTTCAGTCAGTTATCACAACTCCAAGTTCATCAGCGAACACACACTGGGGAAAAACCATACCATTGCAATGAATGTCTGAAGAGCTTCAGTCTATTATCAAATCTCACAAGACATCAGCGAACACATACTGGGGAAAAACCGTACCATTGCACTGAATGTGTGAAGAGCTTCAGTCACTTATCACTACTTCAAGTTCATCAGCGAACACACACTGGGAAAAAACCATACCATTGCACTGAATGTGTGAAGAGCTGCAGTGTGTTATCAAATCTACGAAGACATCAACGAACACACACAGGAGAAACACCATACCATTGCACTGAATGTGTGAAGAGCTTCAGTCGGTTATCACACCTACAAAGACATCAGCAAACACACACTGGGGGAAAACCATACCATTGCAATGAATGTGGAAGTAGTTTTAGTGATTCCTCAAATCTCAGGATTCATCAGCGAACACACACAGGGGAAAAACCATACCATTGCAATAAATGTGTGAAGAGATTCAGCGTGTTATCAAGTCTTCGAAGACATCAACGAACACACACAGGAGAAAAACCATAGAATTGCAATGAATGTGGAAGTAGTTTTAGTGATCCTCAAATCTCAGAAGTCATCAGTGAACACAGACAGGGGAAAAGCCATTACAGTGCCGTGAATGTATGAAGAGCATTAGTCTGTTATTAATTCTGCAGAGACATCAGCAAACACACACAGGGGAAAAACCATCTGATTGCAATGAATGTGGAAATAGTTTTAGTCGTTCCTCAAAATTAAGGAATAATCAGCGAACACACACAGGGGGAAAAACGTTCGAGTGCTGTGAGTGTGTTAAGTGCTTTAGTCAGTTATCAGAAATACAAAGACATCAAAGAACACACACAGGTGATAAACCCCTACCACTGCAGTGAATGAGGAAGTAGTTTTAGTGCCCCTTCAACATTAAGAAATCTCCAGCGAACCCACTTAGGGGAAATGCCATTCAAGTGCACCACACAAACACAAACAGTTGAGAAACCATACCATTGTAGTGGATATTGAAGTGTTTGACGGAAGGGCTTTCAGCTAACTACAGGGGTTAGTGATAAAAACTATAAATACAACACACTTGAATAAGTTTACCAAGCACATACTGGAGAATATTTGTTGCTGGTTTTGGTGTCTGGCCATTTTGTGCAACAACCGGTTCAATGACAGCTGCTAGAGAACAACATCCAAAGGCACAAGAAGTCAAAGTAGGAAATTGTGACCTGTAACTCTGAGAGTTAATGCTTGCAGCGCACAACATTTACCTCCGAAGCACTGAGTTGGGATACATGATGCTAAGTTCACTCTTCACATGCATCTGTTAATGCATCCACCATAGTGGAACTTCCCCAGAGGTGTTCAATATCAAGCTGGACCCTTGTGAAATTTGCTGGCTCCCCACTGACTGTAAATGATTCACAGCCAGATTCATTTGATATGAATATATTTTAGACCTTTCTCATTTACAGAGAATCAACCAACCAACTCCTAACTGGTGAAAGGACAGAATCCGTGCATGATGACGAAAGTAATGATCACAGAGAGAGCTGACAAAAAGTTTAGTTCTTAAAAGGTTTCTGAAAGATTGACAGATAAGTAAAGAATCTTAAGCAGTAAAGAATTCCATCTCTTAAAGTCCAGAACTATCGACTCCCTGCTTTACATTTCTTGAACCTTGGCCCTGGAAAAAAAAATGGATTTAGAAGTAAAGGAACACAAAAGATACAGATTTTTGACACAAATGATATTCAGGTTTGTTTTTACAAGTAAAAAGAAACTCTTGTTTTATAAACTGCAAGTGAATGAATGGGCATAAAAAGTATGTGCTGCCTCGTGCGCAAGCAGTGAAACTTTGTGATGCAGTTGGGACGTCCTCTGACCGCTTTTGTGTTGCTGGAGCTGCCAAATAAACAGTGTTCTTATAGCCCAGCCTTGCTTAGAGGAAGGAGTTCACTGATATAATATGCACATCAGAAAAAAGGATACTTCTTCAGTAGCCAAAGATAGTAGAAACACATGCTTTCCACTGAGTTCATTTTAACAAATGGTAGTGTCTAGGATGTTCTTCTTGCTGCCGACCATCATCATCATCACCACACCACCACACAGCCACTCAGGAACAGGAACGAGACTGCTCTTCAGCACACCCATCCTTATACATAACACACTACAGGGGTTTGCTCGAGGGTCAAACACACTTTACTTTCACGTTATCAGCAACACGTTCTAAACTGAACAAGTGGTTTGAACGGCCATTAGTGGAATAAGAAATGTGAAACCCAATACTTTAGAAATCTGTATTAATGATACATAACCAAACATCCAAACACCGCCTATGTATGGGCATCCAAAAGCCTTTAAAAACCACCCTACAGAGGTGTGTACCAGGATCAAACTCAGTTTACTTTGAAATTAACATGAACGAAATTATTATGATACAGCAAGAACAATCATGAGGCTATGAAATGTACACAATGATGACTAGATTTTACACATTAATACGAAATGTATGTTTTTAGATATGTAATAAAACAACAAATGTATTTGAATTCATGGTATTAGACTGCTGATTGTATAGGAGATCCTAAATGTAATTTATTCTCTAAATTATAAAAGCACCTAAAGTTTGCTGAGTGACTGCCATGTTTCACACAGACTTTTTTGTCTTACTCCTAAAGTGAGAGTTGGCTTTTGCTTTTTGTAAAATCAATAAATACTGTACTTGATACACTGAGAGTTTTCTACAAGGGAGTCTGGGTCATTTTTTCCTAGTTTTTTTCTGTTTCAGACAGCCAGTCTTTACATAATGTTCCTGAAGAGAAGCAAGTAGGTCAGAATGTCTACCATAAGTAGGACAAATGGTCTAATGTACGTACACCAACGGCCCCAGCTATGTCGGTCATTGTTGTGAGGGTTCCTGAGGTTCTGACCTCAATTCAAACAGAGGGGAATAGTGATAGATTCTTCTCACCAACTTCCAAAATTCTCCAATTTATTTTTATAATCCATTCTTCCTTAGTGACCTTTGTTGGAAGTTTGCAACATTGTGTCCGATGTTGTGCAAAACCAGTGTGCCGTTCTCCAAGGCTGTACTGTTGCATTAAATGTTGTATAAAAGCAGTGTGCCACCCTCCGTGGCTGTGCTGTTGAATCAGATTATGTGCAGAAGTAGTGTACAGCCTTCTTCGTCTGCATAAAGACGTACGTAAACTATAAGGTTGTGGCCGACTGCGGCATCATAGTGACCACCTTCTACCTGAGATCCTATTGGTGTTATAGTATCCAGCTTCTACCTGAGATCCTATCTGTTTACTGCCGACTGCAGAGCCACCTGGGATCCTATCTATTTTCTGCTGGCTGCTGTCACTGTTGTAGCAAATATATTAAGCTACCTAGTGTCTTCTTGTAAGTGGTACAGAATGGTGAACACACGTAGATCGACCATTGTATACACCACACTTTGTTGATGGGAAACCTGTGGAGGAGCATATAGTAATTTGCCTATTAAAAAATTAGACCTCCTTTGCCGAAATATCAAATGTTATGATATGGTAACATTCCCTAAATACTCCCAGTTGACTATCTTTAATTTTGTGGATAGTGGTTTGCCTCCCTTTTATATGAATTGTGCCTCACTAATTAGTTCTGTGATGCAGTGGTTCACAACCTGTGATCCAAGGGACCTACACAGTGGGTCTGCAAACGTTTTTACAAAATTAAATATTATTAAAATTAATGAATACAAATTAATAAAGTAGGTTTGAATGAAGAAGCAAAACTGAAAATTGTGACCCTTTTGTGAATTAAACAAAAGATTTCAATATTTGAGAACGTGTTTCATGTATTCCTGTGTCTATATTTTTGAGTATTGTCAAAAAATAGCTTAGGCCGAAGGTCCCGGCATCCAATAATTACTGGATTACAGTAATGAATCAGTGGGGAGCTTCAGAATTAAAAAGGTTAAGAACTGCTGCTCGAATGTATTGTGTCTTTAACATTTGAATCTTAAAACAGGCTATTTAGGGAAATGAAAGAAACAGTCTGCGAGAGCCAGTGACCCTGCATGTACTTCAACCAGCCCAGCCAGTATGACCCTACCGTCTTGTTTCAAACAGTAATACATCTACTGTTAGAGCCTTAAAAGAGGTTATAAAGTATTTTTGGGGAGTGCATTTTGTTTTATTTACATGCTTCACAATGTAAGGTTCAGTTTTCAGAGAACATTTAATCTATAACATTCTGAAAGCACATATATTTCATTCCAACAATCTTCAATCACAAAACTACAAATACATATATTACCTAAACATTGTTTACATGATTATATGGTTATCACAGACAATATTATTTTTCCAAATAGATAACTAGACACACAACTGTTGTAAACTCCCAACACGTTATCCTGTCTGTGTTTGGTCGGTATGCGGCATGTCATTATCTTTCGGGGAACTCATGACTGTTTCAATTTATCCAAACAATAACTTTGCTACCACACAAGGCGACACAAGTATGCTACCAGCTCCATGAAATCTGCCTTTCAAGGTCTGACAGTGAATGTGAAAAATATATATGTCGTCTTGTTTTACATATTTTTATCATGCTGGTTCATAGCGGTTACGTCTCGGATTATTGGGAAGTCCCCCAATGTAGAGTAAAAGTCAGTGGTTAACACTCATGAATTGAGCACTGAATTAGAGAGATCTTCATCCCGGGTTATGGCAAGAGCTCCTGCCAGACGGCTGCAGCATCTGTTCCTATGCTGAGAGCCAAACAGAGAGGAGCAGAGCTAAGCCCAGCTGATGTGTGTTTTCCATCCTAGGGAACACTTTCTCAACTTCAGTCTTATAGTCACAGCTTCTCCAATGTGAGCAGGTATGCAGTTTGCTGAGTCCCAAGAAACTCTACTGGCAAGTTAGCTATGCCAAACTCTCGTAGTGTAGCACATAGAAGTAGTCTTCCAGTTGCTAAGCTCCTAGGAACATTCTACTCTTGTTACAAATGTTCATATTATTCTTGCTGCTAGTAACATACATGAGTGCTGTTCTAATTATATTCTGTGTGGTTATTACTCATGTACTACGCAACAGGATTAGACAGTCGAAATAAACACTTTAAAACATATGTAATGTCTTTTCTTAGTACAGTACTTGTGAGTGCTATGCTAAAGAACAAAATTGGGTTAGAATTACCACCGCCTCCCTGAACGCTTCACAGAACTGCTTGTAACCAAGAAAGCACAGACACCACACCGGCACGTATGCCCAATGAGGTTGTATGGGGGTTCAATTACTTGGAATTCAGTTTAAGTTTAAGCAATGGAGCACTGAACTTCGGCCAGGCACCCATGGGTGGGAAAGCCAAAGCCTATTCAGCTTGGCCAGAGCCCTAGTTTATGCAACACAACAATATTGTTTACATGATTATTGGGTTATCATAAACAATATTTTCTATCCAAAAAAAGACAGATAGACGAACAGTTATCATATGTTTTACTTTGCTTCACATAACATTTTATAATTAAGATGTCAATTATCACTCAAAAAGAGAACATGAAAACCATTCAAGATATCAAAACAATTGTAAATGAGAATGACATCGCAAATATATAGTATACATTCATAGTACATTTCCACACGATTATATTGATCACTTAAATTATATTCTTTTAAACCAGTGCACATTTCATTTAATTATTTTCTCAGTACAATATGACACTAAAGGTTATGTCACAGGATTTGTCTGTGGTAAATAAATAACCATTCATATTTAATATTTCTCCATAAAGCAATTGACTTAAACAATAATATATTTTGCTCGATCCCTAACCATCCACTAACTCTGGAGAGTAGAGATACTAGTTCTATTAAACGGAACAGTTTCCTTTTGTTAATTTATCTCATTAAAAAAAGAGGTCTTTGAATCTTAAAAATGGATTCCTTCTGCTAACTTCTAGTAAAAAAATATTAACTCTGCTAAAAGAGAAATCCTAACAAGGGGATATTTCCTATACCTGTTTCTTATAGGTTCATTTAATTGACAATACTTGTGCTGAATCAATGTAAGAGTCTCAAACTTATATTGTGTATCATTAATCATTGCAAAATGTCTCAACCTACGATTAGTGTAGATAAGTATACCTTTATTTAATGTACGCATTTATTGTCAGGATAACGTCCTCAGTCTTCCAAGAAACACATAATTATTATCAAGTCTTTATTTCTGAACAACAAGGACCGCAATATGACTATAAATCATAGGGGTGGAGGAGTAATGCTGTATTTAATAAGGTTGAGGCTTTCAGTGTCTGAAAAGACACTTGGTAGGGTATTATGTATATCAACTCTGTATCCTACATTGTAGGAAGAGAGAGAACCAGCGTGACAGGGAGGAGGCCTGGAAGCAGCTGTAGTACTAAAGGTGCTGCAAAAGGCAACTGAGTTTGAGAGAGTGGACTGATAGCAAAGGAACCCTTGGACCCGAAGCCAAGTGTTTCTTAGTAGGCATGTATTTCCTGTGCTTGATGGGCTTAATTTGTGCTGGTGCTTTCCGGTGCTTAGCACCGGCACTTATTTGACTGGGCCGGGTCTACAGTCTACAGCACACATCTGCTGCGTAAGTCACATTTATTTCAATGTTAACTTACTGCTGTACTCTCGTGCAGCCGCTGCGTGCTTTTCACATCTCCCACAGTGTCTGCGGTGAAAACGTGTTGCTTTGGGACTTAGACTGCTGCCCTGAACCCTGAGGAAATTCATTATTCCTATCCTAAATACATGATTTAAATGTACAACAGTTTTCCTGATGGCGGCACCGCGCTGCACGCCGCGGCGGTCTTAGCCACTTGCCTGTGGGCGGGCCGCAGGCAGGAGGACACTGAATTGGGCTGGATAATTTATTTCAGTTATACTGGGGTAGGGGCTGTGCGCGCGGCAATGAGCGCAGATTTTGTTTCGCGTTGCCACACCCCAGCATAATCACCGCAGCGCGCAGCAGCTAAGCTCACTGGCCCAAGAGTCATCATCGCGTTCAAGTCAGCCCGACCCCGATGACCGAGGAGTTGCGTTGAGGGCATCGATCATCAGCCCGTAAGTTACTGTGTCTGGTTATAGTAGTAATCAGCTGCAGCTCAAGGCCAAATATCAGTTATTAAAGAGAAAGACCGTGCGTGCAGCTAGTGTGGGCCTCGGTCCACCTAGCCCCTGACGGCCGGCCGTGCCCACCACACAGCAGGTAACTCAGTGTGTGTAAGTTAAGTTAGTTGCATGCACCCCGCCTGACCAACGGCGACGCACTCTTTAATATTTAGTGTTGCACACGCTGCTAAATTACCCTCGGAAAGTGAGAGTAAATTGTGAAACTGTTGTAATGATCAATCTGTTTATAGGCTGCTTCTTTATTGAATTTATGCTTAAAGTGTAATGGACCCTGACGAAATAAACGAGTAACAAAGGGCACGCACAGTCTTAAAACATAACCTCTGTGTTTGTGGTGGCAAACGGGGATCACAACTTCGCCATGGAATCTCCCAGGAGGCTTGGCTTAGCACTGGACGAAGCTCATCTGGGGAGCAGGGCGGGAGGGAGGCTTTCGCCCAACCAGAATTTATGCTTTTGAGGTCGCTACCCTGGCAAATGTTGAAAGGGGCTTAAACTGGTCGTCTGCACTGGTCTCACTCAGTGAACAAATGGGTCGGTATTGGGTAATCGGCGCCAGCCGGACATGCTCTGACATAAGTAACCTTGCCTTGCCTAAAAGGCAAGCAAGCGGCACATTCCCTACCCTCTCATTACAAGTCCAACAGGGACAGTTCAGTTTATAAATGCACCTGACTGTATGGGAATGAATGGGAGATTGGATACTACACTTGCTTGCTAACAGAAAATCCAGTACTGATGCTGGATGGATCGGGGACGGGGTCCTGAAAATAACAAAAGTCCGTCCGAAAGTCTTAGGGCGGCCGCGGTGGTGTCACAAATAAATCTTGACTGGAATCAGTAAAAGTAATTTTATTCTGATTCTGCGCCTGAGCGCCTCGCTCCCTGGCTCTCACTCGCCCACATGCTAAGTTGGGACTCCACACCCTTGGTTGCACAGGCGGCTCTTTCAAAGGTTCATTAGCTATGCTTTAAAGCAGGTAATATTTTTTAGCTCTTCCAAGTTTTTCCCTGTCATATTTACAAGTTTCTTCCTTCCTCCATATTATCTCGTTCTCTTGGCTCAGTGACATCAGTGCTCGGTTTTGACCTCTGCTCTCTTGCAGGTAATGAGTTCAAATCGTAGCAGGGCAAACTCAGTCTTTCATCTTTGCTAGTTTGATAAACCAAGTACCTGAAACTGGGAAATAGTGCCATCGGTTATTTGCAGAAGCCACAAAAACCAGTGATTTTTAAAAATTGAGATACTGACATTGCCTTGGTTTTAGTAAGCTGCTTGTAACTGGACCACAACTTGTACAAGATCTTGGCGGCATCGCATCCCGCTACTATGTATGCCAGTGTGGATTTTACTTTTTACCCAACACATTGCATGCTGGGGTTTGTAGGTAACATCTTTTTAACTATGGGGCCGGGCAACCTTCAGAAAAATGCAGACAAATGTTGACAAGCCGGCCATCAGGCTTTCTCTAATGTAATATATTCTGTAACTATAAAATCCCGCGAGCTCAAACTTCTCAAGGCTAGAAGGTGTGTGTCCGTACACTGGAGGAGGTTTGCCCGAGTTCTATCTACAGTCTGGGGTCAACTTGCTTCATATCTATATGGAACATAGCACTTCGCCAGTAGGGTTGCTCTGGATTCTGCTACGCCTGTATTCTGTGGGATGATAATAATCAACTCGGGGGTCCGCAGGTGGATTGTGCATTGAGCTTGAGAAAGAGATTTTCCAACTTTTAAAATGCATACTAATTGTTCACTTTGTATAGATTTTATAATATGAGATTTACTGCAATTGCCCGATTTTACTTTTGTAAGATGATGGATTTTATCTTGAATGTCTTCCATTTGTAAGCAGAAACTATAAACCACTACGCTACTGCCCCTTTTTTCCGGAAGTCAAGCTCAGAGATCCTTTTATTACTTACAGTCTATAAGTTAAAATACTAATGTAGAATATTGAGCTACTACCGGTCACCAAGAGCTGCTTGTAGAATTACATGCAAGAGCGTGTGTTATGGAGATTTGGGTGGGACAATAGAGTAAGTGGGTGGAGCTAGAGGTGGAATTGGGTGGAGCTGGAGAAGTGCGTTTGGCCTCCCCCCAAAAATTTGAGCACCTGCACTTAATATTTTACAAATTAAGCACTGGCTTGACACCTTAGCCTGGCTTTCGCCCCTAAGGAAGGGCAGTCATTAAGGACTGTGCTTTCTGTGGCTCTGCTCTCCTATGTTAAAAGGCCAAAGTAGTAACAACCCAGTCAGTACGTGTCCATGCAAGAGTACGGACTCAGAGGAGACAGGAAAGCACAGGTTCGGAGCTATGACTGACCACCCGTAAAGCCCCATTGTGGCAACCATTAATTGTCAATAAAGAGCCATGCGCACTGTCAACAGACTGCCTGCTAAAGGGACTATTAGTCCCAGGAGAACTATTTGTCCGCTATATAGTGCCAGACTAACAAATGCAGCGCTGGAGGCCACACCACTGCAGCTGCCTGGTAAAGAGACTACAAATCCCAGGAGGCCTGTTGTCTGCTGGCACAGGAGGAAGGACCGCATCTGCAACAAGCTTAGTAGCCCATACTGTCTCCTGCAGCGCGGGACACCAAAAGCACGTCTTCGTTCAGCCCGTAACTGTTAGTTTAGCTGAGAGTCTGCTCTGCATTTCCTTGTATGCAGGCAGCTGCACAAAGTAACTTCACAGCTGGGAGCTCCTAAAGCAATTGTGAAAGTGACACAGCTCAGAGCTCTGCAGTCACGGACTGTCTGCACAACTAGTTGAGTTCTGTTCAGTTTCATAAAGCTGTCTCAGGCCCACTCACCGCAGGGGCCTCTCACGAGTGCCTTTACTTATATTTCAGGTTCTTTGCAGCAGTAAGGTCAATTAAAATAATGAAAGTAGAAGATTGTGAAAGAACAGATTGCAATACTTTGTGAGCTTTTGAAAATATATTGAGTCCGTCAAACAAACGTGAGTTATCGTATAGCAGACAAAGAAACTATATATTAGTTTATGAAAACCACTTTTATTACGCAACACTGTTGTCTCGAAAGTGTGCAAACATCAACCGATTTCACGGAAAACGAAACCAAATTGTACAGTTAGGAAAAAAGCGCTCTGACGTGGCAAGGACTGGCTGCGTCATAGCTGTTTATTTTCTTACCGCAAGTTGGTAGTACGGGTGTTGGGGTAAGATGTAGCATTCTAAGTCTAGTTCTCTGTGTATGTATATATATTTAAAAGTAAAAATCTGTTGCAATTAAAGTCCATAAAAATATATAATATGGAAATTGTTTTTAAATGGTTGACAGTACTGTATGCGTACAGGATGTGCATCTGTTAGTGACATACATTCACAGGGAGAGTTTATAGTGTAAGTGTGATTGAAATTAAGAAATAAACAAAGAATGTTGAGCAAAGTATTTAAAGTATGCGGTCTGGATGTGCATCTGCTAAGGGCATAGTTACAAGGCAAGTTTAAAATATATACGTGAATGTCATTAAAAGAAAACTATTAAATTAAGTTTTAAAAAGAGAAAAAAAGCCTCTGCTAACGAAATACATTCACATAGAGTATCCCTGTGAGGCTAAAAGTGTTTGTAAGCAGACATCAAGGGAGCAGTGAAAAGTAGATCCCACAACCCAAACAGTGGAAGGACACACAAGTACCATGGCATGCTTCAAGGAAGGTCGAAATTAACGGAAGTCAACATGGCAGAATGCGCTGACCAATGAACAGAAACATACATATCAACAGACCTGATTCTGGTGGGATACTCATGATTTTTTAAGTAAAAAAGGCCTTTATTTTATATGTGACAAATACCCTACTAAAAAGCCCACCTGTAGGTGGGTCATTGGATGTAAGGCTGTGACCAAATTATACCAGGTGATTCAAATGTAGAACATTGGAGGAAACATAGAGCAAACAATTCACTGAGGAGAAATGGGACAAGCTACGGGGCTACTACAACTGGTCTCAAGAAATGCCACGTCCAAATCCTAATTTTTTATCTATCTGCATCAGAAGTGTCTGGTTTTGCGGGTGTTGTCGGGTGACTCTGGTCACTGGTGACAGAGATAGTGTCACTCATAGTCATTGAAATGTCACTCATAATAACACTGAAAATATGAAAATGTCACACATAGCAACCTTTTAAAAGCAAATAACAGATATGGCACAAGTTTACATGAAGACGGAAGAATGCTGGCTCTCTCTCAGGTACTTACTTCTACAACGGAAAACTGGCACTGCTGCAACAGACGGACACCCTGAATGGCCAGCCTGCAACATCTCGTCGTGAACTCCCGGGCCTGTGGTGCACCCAACACCACCCCTGCATGATTCATGGTCATGAGCCACTGTACATACACTGTTGGTAACAGCACTTACTTTAACACAACCTGAAGTGGGGAGAGGTGACATCCCTACTCTGACCTCCCCAATTTATGACTGCAACACACACAAAGGAGTAGGAAAGTGGGTAATAAAAGGTGACACATGCTCAGGTAGAGAAAAAACTGTGCTCACTCACAAAATTGTGACATGCTTCATAATTGGGCTTCCTTACTAACACCCCTGCGCAGACCAACGCCTGGGGTAGAGCAAAGGGGAGGGGAAAGCAATACAAACAATGACAATTTGGGATCACTGAAGAAAAGTGCAGCTAGTGAAAGTTAAAACTAGCTTGGTTGTGTACCTACTCGAAACTTTATTCCTGGGTCGTCTGGCTAGTTTTTAATACGTGAAGGATGGTGGTTACAGGAGAAGATTAAGATTCCTTCACCCCTCCTTACTGCCAAAGGGTCTGCATGTTGCTGCTGTTTAAATCTTGCCCACACTGTCAGGTCACTCCGGCATTCATCAGGACCCTCCAGATCCCAAAGCGTAGTACCCTCTGATCCTGGCTTAGGTATCCATGGAATGCATTCCTTCCAACATGGGGTTCCCTATTTCACGCACACTTCGTAATCTGTGGGAAAAGCACACGGAGGGGAGAGAATTATTGCTAGATTGCCATTTGATCCTCCACAAAGTATCAGGAAGTGGAAAATCCAAACCCCCGGGTGCTTCTTCCCTCTTTGCCCCACATCCACGCACCACCTCAAAGCTCACAGTACCCTACTGGAATAATATTTCAAGCATTACGTCCAAATCGGTCTAAACATTCATCGTGGAACAGTGTCTGCACCACATAACACTCAGGAAAGTACTTTTCCCATCACCAAAATCCATTTCAATCAAATACACCCACTAATGCTGAGCAAGAAAATCTCACTCACTGAGTTTCACCAAGCGAATCGCTAGAATTAGAGAGGGGTTGGGAGGGACCCTCTATTGTCAAACTCTATAAGGAGATAAAACATATACATAAAGGTGTTATAAATAGGCATGATTATTTGATATGTTTAAATGGGAAAAATCAATAAATCTGGAAGCAACTCGTAGTGCCATGTGACACAGTTCTAAGGGTCATGACTCGGGAAAAAATGCCTGAATTAGAGTGGAAATGCTCCAGTTCACAATATAAATGTGTAGACCACCCCACATAGTCAAAATTAAAGTAAGCGTTCACTTGTATACTTTGTCGGTGTAACTGCACACCCAGTATAAATGTGAAAAATAAATTAATTCGGAAGCAACTCATGGTGTCATTTCACACAGTTGTAAGGGTCATGATGCTGAAAAAATGCCTAGATTACAGTGGAAATGCTCCAGTTCATGATATACACGCGTATACTACCACACATAGTCATAATTAAAGTTAGCAATCACGTATTTACTTTGTCTGTGTATCTACACACCTAGTACCGTAATCTATGTCCACATCTTGTAGATGTTCCATCCCACAGAATCCTACCCCTAGCTCCTTACTTCATCAAGGTGGGTACTCTTCCTGGACATTCTCCAACTCTTTCCATGTAGGTGGCGAGTTGCTGTCCTCCTCCTACCCTAAGACGGGAAAAGTTCCAGCAATGTGAGGGAGGTAGGAGTCAAGGGGGCCACTAATCAAACCTGGAGTCTATATAGTGGTCAACTGTATATATTCAGGGTGTTCCAAGGGATATCATCATTCAATCCCACCACCTGGCTTTTTAGTCTGTACACCCACTTCTGTTCCCTCATCAGGAGTCATCTCTTTTTATCCTCTGTAGATGGTCTGATTCTGGGTTAGTGCTGCACCGTCCAGGGTAGGTCATTTACTGTGTGGTGTTCCTGTAGGTAGTGTGTAGAAAACTTTGTATTGGATTTCTGGCATCTAATGGTACTTCTGTGTTCTTACTCCTAAGGTTCGCATTAACTTGTGTCTCTCCTACGTTTTTGTTCATCAAGTTTTTTCTATAGCCACTCAGCATGTTCAGTTGTTTGTATTTCTCATATGTTATTTAGTTTTATTCACAGATAGATGCTCATGGGGCAAGGTGGCATCATGGAACACAAGGTTGTTAGTAAGCAAGCCCAATGATGAAGCATGTCACTTTTTTGTGAGCGAGGGCAGTTTTTTCTCACTGAGTGTGTGGCAACTTTTATTATCCATTTTCCTACTCCTTTGTGTGTGTTGCGGGGACAGTATTCTCTCTGGCAGGGGGGTAGGCTGCTGACTCGGACTGGCATCAGCTCTATTGCCAGCTCTGGTGAACTCAGCTGTGTGTGACATGGTAACTCACGGAATCCATACCGCTGGGCTGGGGAGCATATGGCAATGCTGACCAGATTCACCAAAGTGGCAAGTCAGGCGTGGCCAACTCTGGGTCTGGGAATCGATCCTCATCCACAGTGCTGTGGTGCGAGCGGCAAAGAGGACCTGAGCTACCATTAATCGCCCAACACACTGACAAGTGTCAGTGAACACTTCCTGAAATGCCACACACTCGCAACGCTGCGGGTAGCGTGGGCCGGCAGAACTGCAGGGTTACCCCGTGACTCAGCCCCCCACTTATTAAAATGTCTCAAGGCTTCACAATCATATTTTAAGTATCTTAGTAGCCAAGCCATTGGGTAGTGACTCCTCAGTGATGCGGCGTGGTATTAGCCCATGGTGTGTCAAGTCCCAATGCATTGTAATAAAGTAGAGAGCTGTGAGGAGCAGATCATGAGCACGCCCCAGAAACCTAGCGGGAACAGCGCGCAACATGCATTGCCATTCAGTCAGGGTATATTATAGCAGCTGAGGAGGCGCTATAATGCGTGACTTCGCATTTCAGCGCGGTGATGCGGATCACCACAATGAAATGCGTTAGTCTAACGCCTGATGCATGATACGTGGCGGGGCTGGTCATACTGATGCAACTAAACTGGGGTCATGGGTGTGGTGTGCCGGCTCACATGGCAGTCAGAATTTCAGTTATAGTGAATGATTTTTATTTTGCTTCTGTGAGTTGTCAGTGAGTGTTTTTTTAAAATTTAGCAGCCTGCCAGGCTGTGACCTAAACTGTTGTTATCAGACTATAATTATGAAGGGTGAGGCAGCGGAAATCTGTGTCTGGCCTCTCACATCCGACAAGACTGGACCCGGGTCCTGCGTGGGACAGAGAGAGCTGCCTGGCCAGTGACGTTCCTCCTTTGCCTTGATTGATTGCCAGCAAAAAGCCTAGGGCCCAGTGGGTGTACTAGGGCTGGTGAAAGCTGGAATGAATAATTGCTTTTCTGAGGGTGTAACGTTGATTTGAGCTCCCCATCTTTTTGTGCCCGTAGAACACCGTCCCGTCCTCCAGAAGGTAACCGAGTCTGTGGTAACATGTCCCTAGTTCAATTTCCTACCGGCCCAGGCCCCTAGAACTATTGCTGTCGCCTGGCAACACTAGTACTTTGAAGCTGGTGACATCCACCAGTTCAGAGAGCTCCTCTCACGTCCAGCGTGCCTCCTGATTCGAGACAGAAATCACAGCAGTCCGCATGAATCCTTATGAATTACAGCATTTGTGCTGCATGTGTAATACAGAAATAGACAAACGGATTTAGCTCCATCAGTCGGTATCACAGAAACAGCTTTACATCATGGCACGCATGGGGCAAAGGAATGGTGAAACCATAGGTGACACAGCTATTGCTTATTAATGGTTTTAGGAGTGTTTTAAATATTTTAACTAGTTGCAGCAGTTAACAGTAGTGTTTTGCCTCTGACTTTACAAGGGCACTAGGTTAGTGCCCTTCCATTTCTGGTACTTTGCAGCACTTAACGTTTTAATTTCTTGTTGCTCAGATGGGTGTAATTTCTGATATTTATATGCTCTCCTCTTCTTCTTCGCCTAAGAATGCTGGCAAGAAAGTGTCACTCATAGTCATTGAAATATCACTCATAGCAATCTGAAACCTTGACAGCTATGATGAGGAATAACCCAAAAACACAGAAAGATTAGAAAAAAATCGGTTCTTTTAATTTTCGCTTTGACATATGACTTATGCCATGCTGTATTTGGTCTGGTGGATGAAATTGCATGGGTTTTTTCTATTTACTTTGCTACGTACAATGATGCGCATCTAAAAAACCCGATAAATAAAGTGTTAAAAAAATTACATGAAAAATTAATAAGCTGTCCAGTTTAATTGCACCACTAACACATGTTCTCATATATTTAAGAAATATAAACTGTCACTTCCAGTTCACAACTTTCTGTAAATACTATTTAGATCTCTGCATCAGTGTTTTGAAGATGCTCATGTGAAGTGAAACTGTAAATACTTTCTGAGACATCTAAAAACCTAGGCATTTGTTGCAGGTCAGCGGTGGCAGAGACAGCACCAGCAGCAGATGTTGACATCATTTCCTGCCTCTCCCTCTGTGTCCAGCCTGCTGCAGGGGAGGAAGGACGCCCTGTCTGTCTGTGCAGTTATCTTCATCTTCAGACCCTCACAGCCCCCCTCCCACCACCTCTCCCAGACCCCAAATCTGCACCTGCCCCGCCCCCGCCATAGGAGGAGGAGAGAGCCTGGAAATGTCTGCACAGGTTTCTGCTCAGGTAGGAGATTGTCAGCACCTTGTGCTGTGTTTGGAGAAATGGATTCAATGATCCTGAAAGAACTCTCTGCCGGGAGCCGGGCTCTTCTATCCAGGGACCTCTGGGGGGGCTTTTCGTCCGGCCCTGGGGGTGTTGGTGTCATCATTTGTTTTAAGGAAAGGATATGTGCACTGCACTGCCATAGCTGCCAAGGTTTCATATGACTGTGTGTGACATTTTCATAATTGCAGTGTAATTATGAGTGACATTTCAATGACTATGAGTGACACTTTCTCACAAGCAAATTAAACATATAGGAAAACATATAAATAATAGAAATTACAACCATTTGAGCAACAAGAACCTCTAAGAAGCCACTGAAGACACATTCCTCTCAAATTATTTCATGCATTCATTCACTCTTTGTGGATGTAACAAGTTAACCCACACCGCTACACGCATTACTTTTTTGTGCGTTTCAAATGAGTGAAATATAGATTAGGAAAACTATGCCTCCAACTCATTTTGGTGTAAACTAATTGGAATTGCGGCCTACTACTATTAAAATACATGCCAACAGCGGTCAGAGTGAACTTCAGTACAGAGTCAGAGACTTAGTGCGCGACCCCCCAGGCTGCCAGTTCACAAGTGCCTGTGGGGTGTGTCTGCCCATCGGAGCGCTTCACTTGTGGCGTTGCAGTAGTGCTTGTGCTGAGGGCCAGGCTCAGGGCTGCTGTAAATCCCCCTGCATGAGAGTCTGCTGGCTGCAGACATGAAGTTGTCCAAGTTGTCACTCTGATATCTGGCGCTAGGATGCAGCAGACCGACTGCTCTCTTGACCTGACCATGGCAGGCTCGAGCACATCAGTAAAGAGTTCATTCACTGCTGCTGCCTGCTGCAAAGCTTTTGGTGAGGGGCTGGAATGTCTGCCTCGTGGCAATTCTAAATAATCGTGTAGTGTAGTCACAGGACAGGCGCGCCTTGCCAGAACATATCGACAGGCAGGCCTGATTTTGGGTGAGCAAGTTACGAAAGGAAGTGAGCTCACTGTGGGGGTGCCCTTGCCCCCCCCCCCCATTTCTGGGTTAAAAATAGAGTGAATGAGTTCTTAGGAGAGAGACTGAATTAGTGGTGCCGCATTTTAACCAGCTATGTTGGTAGTGACCGTCCCCTAAAAGGTTCTGGCAGCAGTAGTTGAATTGAGTAAAACTAATTTCAATTTCAGTTTTAGTTTGGGGCAACAATAGCTAATTTTCATATAAATCTAATCTTACCTGATATAATATCAGCCACCAGGATAAAGTCGAGCACTTGACAATTAGTTGTAACCAGAAAATGGTCATAATAACAGCATTTTATGTAGTGCTGAAATACCATACATTTTCGTTTCTAAACAGTATTCTTCTACTCAATGGGTTAACCTTGGAAGGATGAAAGGCTGAGTAGGCCCTACCGAAGTTTACACCCGTAGTCCGCAGATGGTACACTCACCCCAGCAGCAAACTTGTACTTGTCTGAGCCTCTTGACAGCATCTCGCAATGAAATTATTAATTAGACTATGTAACCTCCAGGAATAGGCAGCAAAGAGAGTGGGCAATTACCTGAAGTGGATGGTTACTGTGGGCCTTCAGGTGTTCTTATGGCTGCTGCGCACAACCAGCTTTTCACCACTGTTATCGAGTCTGTATAATAAAATCTATGAGAACAAGCAGCGTGCCAGACGTCTGGTCCCGCTTCACTGTGTCCAGCTACACATCATCAGCAATGGCCCCAGGCCTCTCACTGACACTCTCAGAAGAGAGGCCAGGCATTGCATGGGGATGCGGAAAGAATGCACCTCTACGTTGTCAGGCAATGGCTGGAATGTTACACGGGGGAAGGATATGTAGACATATTGTGTGTGCTGTTCTTTTGAAATCAGAACAGTATTCAACTCAGACGCGCATAAAAGGACACCCTCCCCCACACGACACACACTTCACAGATTCAGTCAGGTGCAACATACCATTTCAAGGCAGCACACGATGGAACAGACTACACTTTACACATAGATACAGATATGTTCAGAGAAGATGTGTTTTTTCTTTTAGGACGTAGTAGCCAAAGAAATGAGGGCAGAGGTGAGGGGTCGCCATTATACCTAATTGTAGAACAGTGGGCACGTCAGATCTTTATCTCGCTTTGACACAGTGCCCATATTTTTACCAAAAATATGATAACTTTCAAAATTGGCAGCCTCTAGTTAATTTTGCAAAGGTGCAAACCCAACTGTAACATTTACACCTCTAGTTAATTTTGCAATGTGCAAGCCGAACATTTACACCTACGCAACCGTCTCAAAAATACTTAGCAATTAAAATCGACATTTACCCACCTATCTGCGGGCAGGCACCTTGGGGACAGCACACGACGGCGGCCGGGCCCTGGCAGGTGTGAGCAGCAGGCAGCGCTTCAAGCTCCATAACTGGGGCGGCGCCTGCCAATCCAGCCCAAGACGCGGCCCGCTTCCTCTGAAAACAACACTCCCCGCCTTTAGTGGCAGGACATGACGCCACCTCCTACCCCCATGGCGCCAGACTTCTAATTACACTGGGCACTACCGTAACATCAGGCTGTAAGAACCGCGCCACGGGAAATATTGACAATGAAAGATTGTTGCACATCAGACAGTGAGCCAGCAGCCATAACTGCAAGACTCAAGCTTGCATGGGAACCGCGCGCCCGCCACCAGCGGTGCGCAACCAGCTGCCAAGTCACTCCGTGAAATATGTTAAGGTAGAGCTTCAGTGAGGCTGCTAAAACGCTATGCACATGCGTGACAATGCATTTCAGTGCGGTGATGCAGATCACCACACTGCAATGCGTTAGAGTCACGTCTGAGGCGTGATACTTGACAGGACTGCACTGCATCTCAATACACTGTGAGAAAAATGTGCACACTGCACTGAATTTCACTGCACTATGAGAAATCTGTGCACTCTGCACTGCATCTTACTGCACTGTGAGGAATCTGTGCACTGCATCTTACTGCACTATGAGGAATATGTGCACGCTGCACTGCATCTTAATGCACTGTGACAGATCTGTGCACACTGCACTTTACAGCACTATAAGGAATCTGTGACACTACAATGCATCTTACTGTACTGAGGAATTTGTGTCACTGCACTGCATCTTACTGCACTGTGAAAAATGTTTTCACATTTGTAAGACCTGGGGTCACCAGCTCTTAAGGGGGTAGCATGGCTCGAGCAGGAAGGCAGCCAGGGGCTTGCGTGTAAAGCAGCTACTTAACGCACTCATCCAATGAAACACACAGTGGTGCAATAATGGAGACCACACCAGTAATTGTAGTTGGAAGAAATCAAGATCTTTTATATAGGCTTTCGAATAGAGCGATGCATTATTAATTCATCAGCATTTTAGGTAAGCATTTCATTAAGACATTTCATGAATCACATTCAGGTTGCATTTCCTATGAATGGGTGCACATTTCATTAGAATAATAACTAGCTCATCTAGCAGTGAAACACTCACTAACCCCGCCTGTCGCATCAGACTCTCTGACAGGCAACGGGGTAACTGTATAAACCTGAAGGATCCTACAAGAAGCGACTATAGTAATGCGTTTAAGTAACACATCAAACCTCTCATGGACGCTTTTCCTTAAAGGTAATAAAACATATCGGCAAGTACTTATCAGTCTAACAAAGAACTCTAAAGAACACAACCTTTAGTCATTTGTGACAAGCCTTTCTTCTTGTGAGTTCCGGTCGGCTTGCGACCTAGATCAGATCATCAGAATACTATGGAAGCCCACCTCTGCAAGAAAATTCAGTACAGTGAAGTGAATCTCCCTCTCATTTCAGGCTTGTAAATATGGTGCACTATGAACATTTCAGGCTTGTAAATATGGTGCACTATGAACATTTCAGGCTTGTAAATATGGTGCAGAGGGGGAAGTGTTCAATCCTCCAAACTCTTGAGGCACATTAACAGGGGGCCAACAGGGCCCAGTCTCAGTTAACCCTGGGGGAGGGGCGACCTCGGGCCAACTCGGCCTACCACCCTCCTCCCCATGGGGTTACCTCTCTTCTTCGACCCTCCGGGGCCCTTGCGATGATGCTGCTGCAGGCCGTCCCTCCCGTAGTCTCACTCGGCCTGGCGCTGGGAGAGCAGACAGCTGTGGGGCAGCGATGCTCGGTGGCGGCCGGTCGGAGGGGGCTCCAGGGCTCCACGACCCCCTCCTGGAAGAGTTGGCGCTTCCCCGGGTGCCGAGCCTCGAGCAGGCGGCTCGTTCGGGGCAGTCAATGGCTGCGCGGCTTGGCGGGGGCGCGGCCAGGGACGAGGCCGGAATCCCCCGTCACGTGCTGCAGGCAGGGGGAGGATCAGACAAAGCTACTGGGAAACCCCACTCTCGGTTAAGCCAAGCCACAGTTTTATTCTTCAAAGATTCATGTGTTTCCGAATTACTATGAGGCCCCGTTTCCCTAACTGGTGGGACATTAGTTAAAACTGCCACATATGGGGCACAGTCTGGGGGTAAGTCCGGCAGCGAATATCCATATCGCTTAGTCTTCTCTTTAATTAGCCCTGGCTCATCCACTGGAACTATATTAGTAGGAGTATTTAACCACACCGTAAGCACAGGGTTGGATACAGCTACAGTAACTGGCATGATCCCCCATTGGGTATCTTTGGTGTCTCCGTTATAGATCCATGGACCCTTTTAACTGCTTCTAGGCTGACCTTTGACCCTGTATGTGAGCTCAGAAGGCCTCCCAACCTCTTTACTTCCCCTGAAATAGTGTCAAGTTTGTCCATTAAAGGTGTAATAATGTTATCAAACTTTGCATCTATAATGCTAATCAAGATCTCTAACTGCTCGGGAACTGATTTAACTTGAGAATTATTAATTACTGTTACTAGGTCACTAACAGCACAGTTGGATAATGGGTCAGCTCTTTTTTTGTTATGGCCCCCCCCGCCCCGTTTTGGTAGGTTATCCTACTAAAACTCCTCCCTGATCTCAATACTCTCTGGGCTCTTGGAGCCGGTGGGCATGGTACTAATAGATCATGAGGAGCCTCCGGCATGACCAAATTAGGCTCTAATTCTATAGGTGTAGCCACAGTTGGAAGTACAGGAAACTCCAAGTTACAACTAACATCCACTAGAGAGGTAGACAAAGATGTAGGTGACTTAGGTGAACTAGGTAATGGAACAGAAGGGCTCCCCCGACCCAATGATAGTCGGCGTTCTTTGTTGATTTTGTCTACCACTTTTACAAGGTAATTGTCAAGGGTAGCTAAAGCAGGACGGGTGTTCCCATTATTACCTTTAGACATGATTGGCTCTATCAAAATGCTTCCGACAAGCTATATAAAATAAAAATCCGAAAAGCCTTGATAAGGAACAAAACAATATTCCCTAATACTGTTAAAAGAAACGCAATCCTGGAGACAAACAAACAGGAAAGCGGGTGAAAAAACAATTACAGTCCCAATATAAAAATGAATAAGTAGTGGGCTCAATTACCATGTCCAATACGAGCTACTTCAGGAGTGCCAGAACCAAAGTCCGTGGCCCAGCCCTCCCGTGTCCTGCCACGGACGGCCACAGACGGTCCCGCCCTTGTCCCGGGTTTCTCCCGGGGCGCTCCCGCACTGCCAGGAAGATGGAAAAAATGTGTAGCGCCGGTGAGGGGGCGGTGCTCCGATCCCCGCTGCAGGTGTGGGCAAAGTGGAGGATCCTGAGAGTGGTAGTCCTGGTGTCAGCGGTCAAGTTCCTTTGTCCGCATTGATTCCACTGCGGCCAGACGCAGTGCGGCGGCCCCTGCCTCCGCTGTCCTCCGTGCACACAGAGAGCCCTGGTGTAGGGGCCCTCTTCACCTCCTGCGCTGCGGCACCCTCAATTATAGTCAAAGATATGTCTTATGGAGGTTGAGTTGTGTCTGTTTGTAGACTACCCAGCTGTTCTTGTTCAAACTCAGAGTTAACAGTTTTATGCTCCACTCTTACGAACAGTATGGGGGCTACCTTCCAGGAATTTGCCAGAGTCTTCCAAATACACACTGCTGTGGTCGCTGCCACTGACCCCATTCACCTGTGTGGAAAAAATTGCTGCTAAGTCCTCACATGATGAAGTGGACTGATCAGATAAAGAGAAAAAATCTCCGGATTCAGCATCTTGTATTTGTGTTTGAATATCGCCATTTTCATATACAGTTACCCTAATGTAAAGATCCTTAATAGTACTTGCTGTTCTAGGCTTGGAGGTAACATTACACTCAGGAGTATCCACCATCTGCGTCATACCTGGGGTACTGGTAGGATTATGAGAGCCGAAGTCGTCTCGTATAGATGCTGATCCTTATCCTTCTGATTTTCAGGTATATCTTCACTAAGGGAGGGGGTTAATGAGGGACTAACTGAAGGCATAAAAACTGCGTTTTCCCCAATCCTTGTTTCCTCATTAAGTTCCATATTTATTCCATACCGTCTTGTTCCCCCATTCCATCCATTCCCCCAGTTTGTATATGGCCCATCTTTTTACTCTTTTTTTTGTTATCTTTACCAGCTGAAAAAAGTCCCGGAATAGTTTTAGTTGACACTGTATCCGCTTTAGCCCCAACAATGTTTATGTACGTTTTTGTGATTTTAGTAAAATTACCTGGCGTCATATTTCCAACACCGACGTTTCATTCAGTATGTACATCTTCCTGCAGCCGCGGTCTCCCGCGTGTTCCTTTAGGAGGCATTACCATGGACTGTAAGGATTTCCCTCCTAGGCCTCCGAATCACCTCCAGGTGGAGTCAGCGAAGTCTGCACAATGTACCCGCCCAACTACTTCGGCGGAGTCCGCCCAGCCTTGCCGCGAGCACCGCAGAAACAATCAGCATCCCATACCGCAAGTGAGGTCAGTGATTTTACGGCGTTGCACTAAGTCAATGATTTTCTGGCGTTCTTTCCCTTTATTTCTTTTTCCGTCCGCTGTATTCCTCCACACAGTCCTCCACACTGTTGATTCTTCTGTAGCACGTTTGTCTCCCTTTCCCCTAAGACTAGCGTTTTGCGAGCTCCGGCATCGGGAGCGGTCAGCCTACACGTCCGAGCTCGCGGACGTAATCTTGCCTCTCCTCCACTGCAGTCCGAGCTGTGTTTCACCAGTGACCTTACATTTGAAAGTAGACATTTGAGGAGGAAGAGTGTCTTGTCTTTTTAGACGCTACCTCCTTTATAGCATGGCCACCCAACGACGATTTACAATGATGGAATCGGTCTGACCACACATGGGGCATATCCCGGCTTGGTCTGTGTCCATAGCATCTGGAGAGAGCCCAGGGCAATGAGCTTTCCCACGACGAGGATTTAATCTAGTGTGGAAGTCTTTAGAAGAGGTGATGAAATCTGGCCCCAGTGTACCAGGGGGACAGGCCCTGAGCCCGGTCCAAGCGCGGACGGGCACAGACGGGCCTGCCTTAGATGCGCCTTCGGTGCGCACGCTGCGTCCGTCCGTTGCTCAGTCACCTCAGCGTGCCTTTTGTAGGTGGCGACCAGAACACTAGTCCGCTAACCTCACAGTAACTATCCAACTCTCCAGCCCCTGGTTCCCCCATGGAACAAAGTGATTACTAGCAGCGGAACAAAGTGTAGCGTGCAAAATTAGTTAGTTTAGTTTAAAAAAATTAAATTAGCCCCAATGTCTGAGTAATAATTAAAACAAAGCGAGTGACAAGTTTAAAATCACAGTCCTAGCGTGCATTGAACCCAATTTGGTAACCAGCACGGCAGCCCTGCGCAGTCGCGTCAGCGTGCCTTTTGTAGGTGGCGGGCGGAACACTAGCCCGCTAACCCCACAGTAATTAACCCGTGCTCCAACCCCCGGTTCCCTCTTGGAATGAAGTGATTACTAGCAGCAGAACAAAGTGCAGCGTGCAAAATTAGTCAGGTCAGGTCAGTTTAAAAAAAAATACAATTAGCCCCAATGTCTGAGTAATAATTAAAACAAAGCGAGTGACAAGTTTAAAATCACAATGTCCAAGCGAGCATTGAACACGGCTCGGTAACCTGGAAGGCAGCGGTGTTCAGAAATACTGTTTTTTAGAAATATTTGTGTCTCTTGAGACAGGGTTCAACAACTAGATACAAAGACCTTAATAAAGATGTCAGCATATCGCCAGCAATAAGCAAAAGTAGATACACTGACACTTGCTTAGCACTTTAGTAATTTTTCATTTTTGTCACACATAACCTTTGTTTCTGAATTGCTTACTTGTTTTCAACATTTTTCTAAAGCAAAAAGCAGATTCAAACTCCAAATGTATACAGTCATTCAATACAGGGTCATTGGATAGCAACCACTTACACATCCACGGGAAATTAAATCAGTATATTCCACTAGGCAAGCCATGGGTATTTGCCAAGCATTTTGATACAGACTGTTATTCTAAAAAATTTTGAGGAAATCGAAAACAGAATACAGCAGAAATGCAAGGTGCAGGAAGGTTAACAAACTCTCAAAATATTAAATTAACAAAAAGCCCTATTTGTGAATACCTTTATCCTTCCAGAGTGGGTATGACGCCAGAAAACAGTGGTTGTAATATTGTCGGACGTAAACATTGTGGCCTGTTGATTCAATACCATTGCTACACTGGAGTAATACCATGAAATCTTCCCCAATGGGACAATATTTTTTTAAACTATATTTAGGACAAAATGTTTGTCAGACATAATTTCTGATTACGATATTCAGACATAGAGCCCAGAGCGAGGTGTAAGAACTTGTAATTATATTATTTTCAGATTTAAATAACAGATTTAAATAACACACCACCAAGATTGTAAAGGATAAAGAGTGTTTGCTTCCTAAATGCTAATATTTCAAGAAGAAAGTTATTTTTGCAAGTCTGTAGCCCACCGAAAATATCGGATTTCTAGAACAGGTAGTTGCGGGTTCTCAAAAATATGCCTGATGACTTTTTTTTGGGAGTTTAATATAGCTCAAACTAGACCTGAATGTATCAGAGCCGTTTACATGAGCATGCATGGGAAGATTAAGTGATTTGCCCAGAATCACAAGATGTTGAGCATCCCTGCTGAGACTCGAACCCAGCTTCAAGCCTTCACTCTAAATGTATTTAAAGAGGCCATCCAGTGTAGAGATAAGAAAAGGTTCACTTTGCCCAATTCTGCATCTTCATCAATAGGCCTTCCAGAATGTTCCTTTGTTCGAAGAAATCAGTTCGGGTGTTGATATCCAGTGTAACATAATTCACCGAATGGCCTATTTAATGCTTAACCACACCTTACTTCGTTAGCAGAGAGCCGACAGAAACTAGAGTGCTGCAAGGCGGCACCGGGATACAGCATAACACTTCCTGCAAAAACCAAGTAACCGATATTACAAATTAGCAAAAAAATATTCACCAGGGGAAAGCAGAATATAATACTGATTTATTGACTCTCGCACATTAGACTGAGCTTGGTTGTGACAGACTTTTAATCGCAGCTGCTTGTTCAGAATCACAAAACAATAATCACTTCAGAAGAAGGAGCCATTTAATTAGACGTGGGGGAAACTGAAAGACAAATTATGCCACCTTAGCATTATATGTAAAACACAACAAGTTTCTGAAAGAATAAAGCGACCACGGAATTTATATTGCATGGGTGGTCATATGGTGCCTACTTCATTTACAATAGATGGTGACTAGAGTAATTTAATTTATAGTATGGATTGATTTTACCTCACAAAGCAAAAGTTGTTTTGGACAGCCCTGGGGTTTGTGTATTGATCGTGTGTATGTGTGTGTGTGTGCGCGCGCAGAAAAGCAACAATATTGTTAAATGATTTGAGAAGGGCATGTTTTTTGTATGGTTTTACAGAAAACATTTCCGCGCCCCCCGGCTGCTAACATTGGATCCAGGTGTGACTGGTTGATCTGCATAGGTCTGGGCAGGGGTGGGGTGTGTGCACTGCGGGCAGGAATGTGCAGCAGGGCAGACAGGCAGCGTCTAAAGTAGAGGATTTTAAGCCCAGGCTGAAGTCCTGTCTGCATGGCTTGCCCTCGTGCCCCTGTCCATCCACAGACTCACTGACCCTCCTTCAGACTTTTCTGGCTGTTCAGATCAAGGCATTACTTGTCTTTCATGACTGCTTCCAAATCCTCACCAGGTATAGATGTCCTGGAAGTCCTGCTGCTTCTGTTGTTTTTTTGCAACTATCGATCTTGGTGGCTGTTCTTCGGAACAGCACGGGAGGGAGAGAGGCCAGATTGCAGCGCAACCGGCTCTCCGGAATCCGCGAGCCCCGGGGTCCAGAGATTTTGCAGTTATGTGTTGGAGCAATAGGAGGAAGCCATCACCTTTGCGTTCCCAGCATGACCTGCACATGTGGAACGAGCACCATGATTGCTGGTTGCAGGACAACAATCTCCTTGCTGATTGGCCAAAATGGCTTCAGAGGTGGGGGGGGAGAGATTAACAAGGTTGGTTGCAGGAGAGCTCTTGCCCATTGTTTTCAACAACCTTTATTGAAAACTGTAGCTTTCTAATTAGGCTTTTATGTCCAACTTGGAAGCGTTTAAGTAAAGAAAAATCTTATTTCCTAATCCTCTGTTCCATAGTAACACTTTCAGCATTAGGATGCATTTCAGAGAACTAACGTGTACACGCATCCTAGACGGCATACGTGTACCATTTGCGAGTCTATGCAAGTAAGAAAGCTGATATTTTAAATTTAACAAAATCTGTACTCGCATGCATCGGGTTCCTGGCAGCCACATGGGCTGCTGGTCAGCTGTTGCAGGGGAAATTGGGAGGCGGGCCGGTCGGAGCCCAGCTCAGCACTTGATCACTATTGCCGGAAGTGGCTTTTGCCGCTGATGGAGATGTGGGTGGGGCTGGAGGGGGAGCAGATGCAGCTTTGAAACTGCAAATAAAATTAAAGTGCGGCGCTTGGAAAATCGGTGGCGCCATTGTCCGAGGTGGGCACGTCGTTTTGCCTGCAGTAGGAAAAGCTCATTACAAAAAATAGAGCATGCACCATGTAATAACCAAGTAAAGGTGCTCGTAGCCAAGGGAGGATACAAATGGCGACATGCCCATACTAAGAAGGGACTAATAAGTTTCATAATGAATCAGACGCCAGCCTTTACGAAGGACAAAGAATCAAGCCAATCAAAAATAAGGGTGGGGGAGTGAGCGAAGCTTCTCTCCAAACCGTACGGAAGTACCACAGATCTCCGCAGAGCAGCGCCTGCACGCTGGCTCAGGCTTGACTTAATAAAGGACTCTACCCGTTCCAGATAACACCAATCTAGATGTAATGAAAAATACTTTTTCCTTCCCAATCCGGCTATCATAACAAAGGTTTTTGATTTGTTAACAAGCAGACCCAGTTCAGCCTTTAAAGTTGAATAAGCGCCAATCAAACGCTGTAGGGCCAGGGGTGTCCTGGCCATCAAAACTGCATCATCTGCATAGAACAGAGCAGGGAGCGGTAAGCCACCTACTAATGGAACATCTCAGTACTGCACTGGCGAAACGTCATTACATTTATTGGTGTACAAGGAAAAGAAGAAAGAGGGCAAGGACACACCCCTGTCTCATCCCCTTTTCAATTTTAAATATTTCCGAACATTCCCCCTGTTTACCAAACCTGAAAACTGCCCCTGCCTCTCTATACGTCTCCCTAATAAAAAGAATTCTGGAGTTGTCCATGCCCATCGACTCCAAAAGAACCCACAATTTTGAGTGGTTTACGCAGTCAAACGCCGCGTACAAGTCCACAAAAGCCCTATAAACCTGGCCCTTTTTTGCACAAACATATTTTGCTGCAAGTAAGGGTGAATTTTGTCGATCGTGCCCCTCCCCTTTCTAAACCCATATTGTGTCTCAGCTAAAACATTATTAACAAATGCCCACTCCTCCAGTCTATTTAGGAGCAATCTCCCCATTAGTTTGGCAGCGCTATCCAGCAGGGAGATTGGGCTGTAATTTGCAGGATTCAAGGGATCCTCCTTCTTATATATGGGGATAATCACAGATTATTTCCAAGATACCGGAGGTCCCACTTTGTAAACAGTATTAAAAACTTGGGTCAAGAGTGGAGCCCAAACATTTTTATGAACAAAGAAATATCCAGAGGAACCCCATCTGACCCTGCTGCCTTTGGGGCAGGCGATTGAGAGAGTGCAAGCTCAATTTCCTCTAATGAGAATTCCATCCCCAGATGGGTAGTCAGCAAGTCCTAAGGTTTTTTTGTAGCACTATCTATCTCTACATTAAAAATGCTCTGGAAGTGAGACAGCCAGGTGGATTGTTCTATATGAATATCAAGAGAGGGGCCGCCCTGATCCTGCCGAAAAGGGGCATTTACCACCCTCCAAAATGCCTTGATATCTTTACTCCTCGAAGCCTCACACAAATTTACCCATGCTTCATCCCGTGACTCCTTTTTTTTTTCTCACCGCCCTAGCTGTCTTATCACCACGAAGCAATAAGACCGAAACTATGGCATTTATTTTCCCCATAACAACTGAATTTCAACATGAATTTGGCAGGATTCATCCGCACAGCTGAGGGAGACCTAGTGTACACCCAAAATAGGATACACCAAGCGTTTGTGGGACACTACCGGGCCCTATACAAGTCGCAACTGAGAGTAACTGCGGCCTACATAGCAGAATACCTGTCGGACATCCCGCTGCCCTCCCTTATAGGCTCACAACAGGACGCCCTGGGAGCGCCATTCTCCGCGGATGAAATACGCGAGGCCATCTTCGCACTGTCCAACGGCAAATCACCTGGCCCGGATGGACTGCCCGCCGAATTTTTTAAGGCGTGTTCAGACACGCTGGTTCCGGAGTTGCTCAAGTTGTACAACACAGCAATGGAAGAATCAACACTCCCAGACTCGCTTAACGAGGCAAACTTGGTCTCGCTGCTGAAGCCAGGCAGGGATGGCGCACTCATGGGGTCCTACAGACCGTTGGCCATGCTAAATACCGATTATAAAATTTTCACCTCACTCCTGGCCCGCCGCCTGGCCCTGGAGGCACCTACTCTGGTACACGCCGATCAAAATGGCTTCATGCCGGCGCGGAGCACGTCTCGTAATCTACGCCGCCTCTTCCGGATTCAGGAAGCGGCTCTGACGCATTGGCCTAGATCGGGGTGCCTGGTCCTGGACCTGGAGAAGGCCTTCGATTCGGTAGAGTGGCCATACCTGGGAGCCGTGCTGGACAGATTTGAGGTGGGAGATGCATTTGCCGACATGGTCGGTCTGCTCTACCAGAGACCCAGTGTCCGAGTGCGGACGGGAAGGCTGCTGTCGGAGAAGATCGAGGTGCGCAGAGGCACCAGGCAAGGCTGCCCCCTGTCCCCCCTCCTCTTCTCCTTAGCCATCGAACCACTAGCAGCTCTGCTACGGGACAGAGGAGCGGAATGGGGGATCCCATTGGCTGACGGAACGCACATAGTCTCACTCTACGCAGACGACCTGCTGCTTTATGTGCGGGACCTCACCGCGGTGCCAGCCGAGCTATCGGACGTCTTCCAGAACTTCGCAGAGGTCTCGGGCCTCAGGGTCAACTGGGCCAAGTCCGGGGCATACTCGTTTAACCGTGATCAGGAGGAATGCGATGTGCATCTTGGAGGGGCCAGGCTCGCTTGGTACCCGACCACGTTTAAATACCTAGGACTGCACATCTACAGAGACCCACAGGATTTACTAGAGGGCAACCTGGTGCGCGCCATTTCTTCTCTGCGAGCCCAGATGTCCTTCTGGAAAACCCTTCCGCTGAACGTGCCCAGCCGCATCGCTCTTACTAAAATGATAGCGCTCCCTAGGCTGCTATACTACTTCGCGAATATCCCCACGTATGTCCCCACGCGGATATTCCGCGATCTGGAATCAATGCTCCGTGGCTTGATCTGGAACACGGGGCGACCTCGAGTGGCGCTGGCTAAACTGTACTCCCCGACCGCGGAGGGCGGACTGGCTGTCCCCAACATGGAGCTGTATTACCTGGCCGCGCAGCTCCAATGGGTGACGTACTGGCTCAGCGATGCACATCTGGACGATACGGCCACTGCGGACTACCAGTGGACACATCCCCAGACCTGCGCCCTGTTTCACCCATTGACCAAGGGACCCCGTCCCCTGCCCATGCATGTGGCCGTGGCCCGCAAATGCTTTCTCCGCAGCCTGAAGCTGACGCACAATACCAGGCCATATGCTCCTGCCCTCCCCCTGCTGGGCACCCCCAGGAGGAGCGGGATGGTTACGCAGCGCAAACTGGACCACTGGGTCACGGCTGGAGTAGAGACCATGGGTGACCTGTATTCTGACGGAGTCCTGCTCTCATTTGCGGAGTTATCTGACACCACGGGACTCCCGGCCGGGCAGTTCCTACTCCATGCATCGGTACTGCGGGCATACACTGACTCCTGGGGTGACATCCAGGATGAACCGCCAATGCACCACCTGGTCCAATATCTACATGTAATGGGCAGAGGCTCGCACATCACGCATTGGTTGGCGCAGGCGCTTCTTATCCACACGCAGAAACCCACGCAGCAGATTAGGGCTAAATGGGCGGCGCACCGTGGGAGGGACTGGACGGACAAGGAGTGGAACCTAGTACTGGCTAGCCCCGTGAACATCCCCCGCAATTCCCGCTTCCGTGTCATCCAACTATACATCTTGCACCAGGCATACCTAACGCCAGACAGAATAAACAGATACTTCGCAGTCGACACTGCTGCTTGTCCCAGATGTGACCTGTTAGGCGCAGACATCCTGCACATGCTTTGGCACTGCCCAACCCTGACCGCGTACTGGGGGGAGGTGACCTCACTCCTGAATCACAGCACGGGCCCGGGCCTGCCGGACACGTGGGAGGCGTGCATCCTCGGCCTCTATAAAAGAACCAAGCTAAACAAAACGCAGGCACGGTTCTGGGATCTGGGCCTCGTTACGGCCAAACGGCTGATTACGCGACACTGGAAGCGACGGGAACCACCCACCCCAAAACACTGGTTCGCATCCTTTACCAACTGGGCCGGGGCGGAAGGCACGGCGCTCCGCCGGGAAGAAATAGCGGGCCTGCGGCAGTTCCCGATAGCTCAGCTCTGGGATGGCATCCTGGGGTCCCTGAAGGGGGAGGGCACTGTCAGAGGGCTCACGTAGACTAGGTGAAGCCGGAGGTGGGTCACAGGGGCTAATGCTGTATCGCAGGAATCATCGCAAGCGGCGCCACCCCCCCCCCACCCTACCCCCCCCCCCTGACGCAGACAAGAAACAGCCAGCGCGTAAACCTCGGATACGACCCAACGCCCACGCAGGCGCCCGTCAGCGGCCATTGCCCAGCAGCGCGCCCCAAGCATAAAACTGCTGACATCGCCCCCGCAAGCGCACTCCACCCCCCCCCCACCCGCTATCACATATATGTTTACATGTTTGTAGTATCGGACCCCTGCTCACGGACGGTGGCCTCTCTGCCCCCTCGTGTTGAAGTGGGCAGGAGCCGCTGACGGTACTACGGATGGCGACTGCAGGCGTGGACGCTGATAGCCACACCGGCAGCGAGGCTCCTCCACCTGAATGCCACATGCTCCACTAACAAGGCCGGCGACCGATGGCACATCATGGCCCGCAGGGGCTATCCCACTCCAAGTTCAGGCACACTTGCGCGCGCACACCTCTGACCTCCAGTTGCACTGTAACAGCATCGGCAAACAACACACCGTACAGAGGTGGCACCTACTAACACCGTGCCTGTGGGACAGACTTCGAGTGGGGAAGCCGCGATAGGAACATTGGGACGCACCGATACGAACTGTTTTGTTTAGTTTGCCAATTTTATGGCTCAGTTCTAGGAAAAATGAAAAATGAGGCGTCATTTATGGACTTTCCCTTTCTTGACCTAAGAAATTGTGATTATCTTCTCCATGTCCTAGCACACCGGGGACACAAGGGACGCAATGACATGCCCTTTTTGTGATGGCCCACACACCCACGATTTACCGTTCATTTGCAGCCGGCCCGCAGGGTTGTAGGCTTTGCTATGTGTACTGTACCTTTGAACATTAATAAACGTCTTCAAAAAAAAAAAAAAAAAAAAAAAATGAATTTGGCAGGATCGCACATTCCATATAAAGCCTTGCAGCTCATAAAACATCCCACGTGTACTTTACACACCCAATGAGAATCTCAAGTTGAGGTCACCGCATTAAAAACCAATCCTAATAAAACTGAGATAGAAGTCAAAGCAGGTAATGCGCACTGAAGGGCCTCACGTTACAAACCTCTAATAAAGAAGAAACGAGTAGGCTAGTAAATGTTGAAGGGCATGGACGTTAACCGTAAACCCAAGGTTCAGGCCCCTCTGAGTTCTCTTCCATGCCTTGCTGAGCATGACGAAGCAAACAGACCAAATAATCCATGCCAGCTGCCCCCACGTTAAGCTCCTCTGGAAACTTCTGCATAACCAATCACGGCCGGCATTACAGGCGGGTGGAGGGTACTTGGAAATGGGGTGAGGGGATGAGGGGGAGGCGGGAGGGGTTTAAGGGAAAAAAAGAGATAAAATAAAGTAAAACTTACCGTCCCGGAGACTCCCGACTCCCGCCGTCCTGGTTTTGAATCCTGCAGTGCTCGTCATCACGAAGGCTGCAGGCAGCCTCCCTCCCCTCCACCGCAGCCTTGTGATTGGTGAGGCCACTGCCCCACCCGCGTCGTTTTCTCTGTGTATGCTGCAGCATATATAGAGAACAGGGAGAGTGGGCGGTGTTTGGGCGGCCTCAGGCTGCCCAAGCAGTCAGTATGAACAACAGTGGGCAAGCCACTCCCCCCTGCCCTCGAGCAGGACTCCCCACCCCAACCAGGAACTTCAGCTTTCTCGCCGTGCGAGAAGGCACAAACAGATGGTAGTTATTACCATTTATTTTTCTGCCTTCTCGCACTGCGAGAAAGCAGGGGGGCGGCGCCCAAACGCCCCTATAGAGGAGCCGCCACTGTTTACGACACCTTACCTGAACCAGAACTAGAAGAGGATGAGGAGGATGTTGATGAGTTTAAAGTCACCCTGTTAAAATTAGAGGCACATTTTGGTGACAGGGTAAACGTAGTTTTGGAGCAACATAAGATCTTTACCCGCATCCAAGGTAAACAGGAATCTGTCATCAATTACATAGCATCACTTAGAGGTCTGACACAACTTTGTGACTATGGTGAACTTATCGATTCACTCATCAGGGACCAACTTGTCAGGTGTACAAACAATAGTCGTATTCAAGAAAAGCTCCTGGCAAAAAAACCACCTTAAAAGAAGCGGTTAGTATAGCAGTTTCATTGGAACACACTGCTAAGTGTATCAAAGAGATGAATACTCCCAATGAGCTTGTTGCCAATGTTCACAATAGCGGTAATGCACAGGCCAATTCCATTGTTAATGAGGTATTCAAAGTTTGACCCGGAGAAGTCATAGATAATCAATCTGCCAGTGAAAAGGGAAGGTTGAAATGCTATTGATGTGGCAGCAGCAATCTCCTTGCTAATGATGTGCGCTGTACTGCCCGTAATGTCACGTGTGTAAAATGTAACAAGAAGGGGAACATAGGTAGAGTGTGAAACAACAGTGAAAACTACCAAGTGAAAGTAGTGCCCAATGAAGGGGACTTGGCCCCTAAGTATGTTTTCCAAGTGAAAACCAGGGACTGTCAAACTGCCCCAAGTTCTCAGGGGAATTTCAGTGACAACAAGCCTATTGAACATCCTAAATGTACTATCCTTGTGAATAGTAAGCCCATAGATGTGTTGGCCGATTCATGTGCCCCGGTTACCTTGTTCAATGTTGATGTCATAAATGACATTTTTGATACCGCCAGTCTCAAAATGCTGGAAGCTGACATTTCAGCTGTAGGGTATGCCAATGAGAACATTCCTTTAGTAGGGATGATGAGTGTGTGTATTAAATTCAAAGGAAGAACTACATTGGGCAAAGTGTACATGTGTAATGTCCTGATAATTCTGTTATTTCTGCCAATCACCAGGGCATTACTTACCTTATCCCTTCTCAGGACCCAAAAGAACACCACACTTCACAATACTTACCTAAGAAAGGAATAAACACTAACAACAAACTAAAGCTATAAGGCCATTGCCGAGGAGCTCGCAAATAATCACAACGCACACCTCTCCACCTCCGAGAGAATTTGGACAACACACACCTCCCCATACGAGAGGATTCAGAAATCACAACGCACACCTCTACACCTCCAAGAGGATTCCGACAACGCACACCTCCCCATACGAGAGGATTCAGAAATCACAACGCACACCTCTACACCTCCAAGAGGATTCCGACAACGCACACCTCCCCATACGAGAGGATTTCGGAAATCACAACGCACAACTCTCCACCTCCAAGAGGATTCCGACAACGCACACCTCCCCATACGAGAGGATTCGGAAATCAGGACGCACACCTCTCCACCTTCGAGGGAATTCGGACAACGCACACCTCCCCATACGAGAGGTTTCGGAAATCACAACGCACACCTCTCCACCTCCGAGAGGATTCGGAAATCACCACAACGCACACCTCCCGATAAGAGAGGATTCGAAAATCGCACCGCATGCTCCTCCTAACAATGCCTCTGGTAGAATAATTAGAATTTATACTTCCCTAGATGGGAGCGGAACAACTCTCCTTCTACAATTACCTGCAGGACGGTAAACCTAACCATCCTTCCTATGCGACAGCACTTGGATAAGAAAGGTCCTGACATCCCATCCCAAGGATCACAAACAAATTATAATATGCTCAGGGTTTCTTTATTACACATTGATAGAATGACAAAAGAAAGAAATAACTAATATGTCACGATAGGCCTTCTTCACAATAACACCTAAGCAATTACTAAATGCAATTAGTAAGACACATATAAAACTTATATGTATATAAATGTATAGAACCTGAAAATAAAAGGGATAGTTAGGCAAATACAGTTAGAATATAAGGATTAGTGGAACACCTCACCAAGTTCCTACACATCTTGCTTCCAGAGGGGGCCCGTCTCTCCGGTCTGATTAGGATTCTCTGCTCCACGGTCAAAGCTGCACGTCTGCAATGTGATGTATCACCAAAGTGCCAGGATACCAGACTACCAGAGATCAGAGCTCAGACACCTCCTTTAGTACAAAATGGAAGCGTTAGTCAAAGCCTCTCCTCCTTTCCCCATCAGATTCCGACCACTCCTTGCCAAGGACACAGCATCGGCTGGCCAGGCATCTGTTATGACTTCAGCATAGAGTGAGCACATTCCTCCGACAAGAACTGGTTCTCTCTGGTTTAAGAAGGGTGAACAACAAGTAGAAAGTAAAACATAGCCTCTCACCTAGAGAGGCTCAGAAAATGGAGTTGCTCGAGCATAGGCCTCAATTCCCGCAAAAGAGCAAAATTAGTATGCAAGAAGGCATAAGGTCATGCCAAAGCCAATAGGCAAGCCCTGCCATTATGCAAGATAAAGTCGGAAACAGAAAGGACATCATCAAGCCCTACTTTATTACTAATTTGTGTTACACAGGCCTACACAGCACTATATTATAACAAAATATACTGAGATGGTAGTGCGCAACGGTCATAATCAACCTGATTATTCACAAAAATATATCGGTCACTACTACTTGGTAAACAAAGGGTCAAATCTGTTGGGTTGGCATCACCAAAGAGAGCTGGGGATTATACTCGACCCTGAGGGGGTGGAGGAAACCAGCAGGGATGTAAACATTTGTTCTGAGTTGTTCACTGGATTAGGCCAAAGTGTAAACAGTAATGCCTGTGACGTACCTCCCATGGGTGTGAACATCATTTCTAAATAAATTGTCAAACCCCCTGTAGAAGGGGGATGCCAGAGGTGGTTCATGCTGTATCAGGAGCTGATGTTGTTAAAGGTTGGCCTGTAGTTAATACTTGTAACCAGTTTGATAATCCGACAGCAGTTCCTAAAACCCCATGGACTAAGTTGGCATTAGAGATAATCTGTCCCACGGGACAATCAAGAGGCCCGAAGAGATTTTTGATTGTTCTCATGGATTACACATCTCACTGGATCAAATACAAGTATGTCTCACATGTCTCGATAAAAGCCCTCATTGACTTCTTAAGAGACTCATTGGCATGTGAGGTGTGCCAGCTTACATAGTCACTAACAATGATATCAAATTCTCTTCTATGGAAATGAAGACATTCCTTTGTGAGCTGGGCATCAAGCATGAGGAACTTACTGGATGTTGCTAAGGAGACAATGACCCCATTTGGATGTCAATGCCCTGGATTAAAAATCCCACTCATCTAGCTTGTGCTAACAGCATGGATGTAGATTCAATGTTAAGAGAAAGTATTTGGGCATATCACACCTCTTCCGACTTGATAACAGGAGTTACCCCTTTTGCTTCCATCAGGGGAAGAGATCCGATTGCCAATTCCATACCACCCCTGATGTACCGTGCATGGCCTTCACACACATTGTCTTCATTTTATTGTAACCCGCCCGTCATTCTTTCCTTCCTTTGACAGCTGGGTGCCCTCCGCCTCCCAGGCCTAGGGGTCCTATGTTACTGATACGTTCATGCTATTTTCTTCATAGGTTCCTCATGTCCTCTCACCCCTTCTTTTTCCAGCCTCTTTCTTTGGCTTTCCCTTTCCCCTCCTTAAGGAGATGTGTTGTAATCTCCCTCTTTTTCCCCCCTGGTACCTTTCTCTCTGTTGCTTTCTTTCTCTTTTTCCCGGTTGGTACCTTCTGCTCTCCCCTGCCCCTTCCTCCCGCTTGGACCGTTCCTCCCGAGAGTTCACCATGGAATGTTGATTTTCCTGTCAGTTTGGAGAGTGGATGACAGAATAAAGACGTTTGAACTTACCTTGCCTCAGTGTTCATCTTCTTTATAACAGACGTGCTACCTGTAATATTGAGATCTGGGCTTCACTCCTGTTTTGGGAACATAATTCAGTCGTCTCTACCCAATTCATACCCGATTTGTTTAGGAAACCTAAAAATATGTCTGTATCCTGGCACTTCTCTTGTTATTAATTCATAAAAATACCTCAGAATGTTGAGTATGTGGAAGCAGCGTGCCACACAAGGTAAGTAACATTTATTGTTTTTGATTAATTAAAACTATTACAAAAATACATTCAAGTGAAATGTTTTGATTAAATTCCTTTTCAATCAAAGTGTGCCACACAAGGGATTTTAACATGAATCTGTCAAATACAAAATTTACTTTTTTATTTTTTTAAGGTACTTATATAGCGCTGCTTTATCTAATAATGTCTGATGGGTTTTCTTCCAGAGCCCTTTCCCCTTCAGAAAAAGTTCTCCATCGACAGACCCAGGGGGAATTCCTATGAGAGGATGGCAATCTGCCCAACTATAAACAGGGCTGGTGGGAAGGCCGGTGGTTTGGCTGGTATAATGCTTTGTTGCATTTTTTATAGAGTTATTGCGTGCCCTGTCGACCACACCCTCAATCTAACCCGTCTTTCTTTAGTGATTTTTCTATTATGAGGGACATTTGAAGACTGTCCCTAACCTTTATAGTTTGACAAGTGGCTCACAGTCTGTAAGAGGAGAAGGCGTAACAACTTCCAGTACCCAGTTGGACTACCGTCCACCGTATTCAGCGATTTCCACCAACCTGGCTATCCCTGTGTCTTCAGAGGAGCAACAGGAGCTCCTCTAAAAGCACCTAAAGTATGCTGAGTGGCTGCCATGTTTCACACGGGTGCCCAATAGACTTTTTTGTTTAACTCCTAAAGTGAAAGTTTGCTTTTGCTCTTTGTAAAACCAATAAATAATGTACTTGATACACTGAGAGCTTTCTACAAGGGAGTCTAGGTCTGCGCTGTCTCGTCAAGAGATGCTGTATACAGTATAGCCGGGGAAGCTTTCTGCCTATTAGTTTTGGCCAACTTAATCCCGCCTCCTGACAGCCATGTCATCATTGTTGTCCTTCCACGGCTATCGGCCCCTATACTTTTAAAGCCGTTTTGTCCCCCTACCTCCCCCGTTCCCTCCAGCAGTCTGTGACTTCCTTTTATCACCACCATCCCTCCACCCACCGTGCCTTTTTTAACGCACATACCTCAGTTTAAAATGCAATAAGTCTCGCATAAATACGAGTCGTATTGCATTTTAGGTTTAAGTATTTTTTATTGAGACAACTTAAAGAGACAGAACATTCATAGCATATACGAAATTAGTTCGCTGTCGTTAGGGTTGCATACAAAGCATTGATTGTCCTTAAAGCAAATCAAAGTCCGGCCCTACCACAGCAACCCCTCTAAATGTGCAGTACCATATTCAATGAGCTGTCCCTTACCCCAAACACCCCCCCCGAAACTCCCCCCTTTCCCACCCCCTCCCCTCCCTCGTCCAGTGCGCGGGCCCGCCCCTTACCCTATGCCCCAGTCTCCCTGGAATGAAAAAAAGGGGTGAAGTCAGATGTTATTCAGGAAGGTGGCTCTGCAGGTGTCATGAGCCGTAACAGGCGGAGGTATCTAGGGCATGTGATTTCCCTAAATTCGGTGACCAGCAGCGACCGGAATGGTTGCCACAGGTCATCAAATTGGTCTATGTCCCCCGCCACCGTGAGCGACAGTTTCTCCATCCCCACCACATGCCATAGTCTATGAAGCCAGCCCGTAACAGAGGGGAGAGTAGTAGTGCGCCAGTGTAATAAAATGTTCTGTACCGCTGATCCCAATGCAATAGCTATTTGTCTGCCCCTACAAAATTTGAGGGGATACATTAATCCGTTCGGGAGGCCTAGCAGTATGTATGCTGGGAAGTGTGGCAGTTCTGTGTCAAAATGGGAGTCAATTTTGTCTAGTATTTCCTTCCAATAGAGTTCTAGGAGTGGACAGTCCCACAGGATGTGTGTCAGCGTGCCCATCTGCCCGCACCCCCTCCAGCAAGCGCTATCCTTACTACGGTCCATCTCGTGAATTCGAACTGGGGTGTAATACCAATAAGTGGAAACTTTAGTCAAGGTGTCGGTGAGGCCCATGTGGTACGCTGAGTGTCGTGCTCTGTACGAAATCTGTTCCCATTCTTTATGTGTCAGTTTCCTGCCCAATTCTCTCTCCCAACGTTCCCTCCCTGGATGATATAGGTGTGAGGCAGGCGGCTGTAGTAGTTTCTATAGGTCTGTGATCAATTTCGCGTCCGATGGGCGGGTCATGAGCCACTTCTCGAAGGGGAGGAACTGCTTATCTGCTGCGTCTCGCACCTGTGGGTGCAAAGCCCAGTGGCGGACCTGCATATAACGAAGCCTCTCGGTCTCTTGGAAGGAGTACTCCTGTCGGAGGCGCAGGAAGGGAATGACACCCTCTGCGTCGTAAATATGGCACAGGGCTCGGCATCCGGCCGTTCTCCACTGGGTGAAGGCCCCTCTCTCAGTGCCCGGGGGGGAGTCCGGGTTGTCCACTATGGGCGTAAGGGGCGAGGGGAACAAGGTAAGATTGTAATTGATGTTTGTCACATCCCATACCCGCAGGGCACTCTAGTAATGAAGGAGGCGTAGAGGTTCGCAGGCCGATGGGCCCTGTGCAAGAACGGCACTTCCTGTAGAGGCCTGCCTGCCACTGCCTGGTCCTGAAAGAGCCAGTGCTTATCTGACTTCCACCTGCTCCATTCTACTAAATAGCGTAGTTGCGTGGCTTGGAAATACTTTCGGAGGTCCGGAATCCCGAGTCTTCCGGCCTCGGGTGTTAACAGCGAGAGTGATCTCCTCATTCTGGGCCTCTTGCCCTGCCAGATAAAACGCGCAAGGTCAGCTTGCATCTGTTGAATCCATCCAACGGGCGGCTGGAGTGGTAGAGCTCGGAAGAGATATAGAATCTGGGGCAGCACCGTCATTTTAACCACAGCTATTCTGCCCAACCTGGAGATGGTGCTACGGTTCCATCGTCCCAGCTCCTCCCGAATCTTCTTTCCTAAAGCGGCATAGTTGGCCGTGACCATAGCCGGCAAGATGGGGGCCAGCTGGATTCCCAGGTAAGGTACGAGGTCCGATGACCAGAGCATGGGGAACATGCCCTGTAAGTGTGCCCTAGTGGCTGGGTCAAGGGACACTTCTAATGCCACTGACTTCCCCATGTTCATCTTAAAGCCTGCAACAGTTGCAAAGGAGTCTAATTCCCCAATGCATGCTGGGAGGGCCGTCCGGGGTTCGTCCAACGATAATATTGTATCGTCAGCGTAGAGGCTTATGGTGTGAGTAAAGCCCCCGAACCGTATCCCTGTCGCTGCTGGATTCATGTGAATCCGTTGGGCGAGGGGCTCCATATACAGGGCAAAGAGCAGGGGTGAGAGTGGGCACCCCTGTCTAGTGCCTCTCTCGATGTCAAAGCTCTGAGAGCTGTATCCATTCACCCGCACTACAGCCATTGGAAATTTATAGCAATTGAGTACTAAGGATCGAAATTTCTCTCCAATGCCCGCCTTCTGCAGGACCTTTTCTAAATAAGGCCAATGCACCCGGTCAAACGCCTTTTCGGCGTCTATCGCCAACATCATCCTTTCCCCTGGAATCCGGGATGCCTTCTCAATGAGGTGGACTATCCTTTTGGTGTTGTCCACCGTTTGCCTCCCAGGAACGAATCCCGCCTGATCCGGGTCAATTAGGCCTGGCAGGTGAGGGGCCCGTCGGGGGGGGGGGGCAAGGATCCCGTATATAGCTTAAGATCGACGTTTAGGAGAGATATCGGCCTGTAAGAGCCGCAGAGCGTCCGATCTTTCCCCGGCTTAGGGATGACTGTAAGAGAGGCTCGCAGGAGGTCAGGTGGGATGGCCCCCGGGGTCGCGAACGAGTTGAATAGGCTGGTGAGGAGCAGAGCCAGCAATGCACAGAATGTTTTGTAGAATAAGGACGTATATCCGTCCGGGCCTGGGGCTTTGCCGTGTTTAAGTTTGGCAATAGCAGAAATCACCTCCTCGATTCGAATGTCACTATCTAGTTGTTCGGCCTGTGAGGGTGCCAGGGACGGGAGGGTAACAGAGTCTAGAAACGGCGTTGTTGCGGGTTCGTTCGGGGGGGGTCCCCTGTGTAGAGATTAGCGTAAAACCTGCGGAAGGTTTCCGCTATCTGGGCATCTTCCGTAACCATCGTCCCAGTGGTGTCAGAGATCTCCTTCACCATTTGTTGCTGGCGTTGTACCCGAAGACTATTTGCAAGTAGGCGACCACAACGGTCCCCTCCAGTATAATAGGCATGACGCAGTCGCAAAGCTGCGTATTCTGCACGGTCCATATCTAATGCCGTTAGGAGTTTCCTGGCTCCTTTGAGTTGCTTCCACACCCGGGGCGCCCCTGTGCGGCGGTGTATCTGTTCGAGCTCATGGACCCGTTGAGTGAGTTCCTCTCTTTTACTCTGCCTTTCCCTATTTTCAGCCGATGCGATGGCTATAAACTCTCCCCTAAGTACTGCTTTCAGGGCAGCCCATCTTGTCGCCAGTGTGGTGTCGGGGTTATCATTGCGGGACAGATACTCCTGAGTAACCTCAGTTATGCGTTTAACCACCTCTTTTCTGTGAAGTAAAGTGTCCCTAAGGCGCCAGACCCGAGGGGTGCAAGTCATCGGTGGCAGGCTTATTGTAGCGAGTACCGGAGCATGGTCCGATATGGAAATCTCCCCCATTTCAACTGTCGAGGCCAGCACTTTTACATGGGTCGTCACCAAAAGGTGGTCCAGTCTCGCATACGTAATGTAAGCACACATTTATATAGCGCTACTACCACTCCGAGGAGCATCTTGGCGCTCAGCACCCAACCCCGCTGAAATAGGTGGTGGACAAAAGGCAGTTTCACGCAATACAAGCTTTACACTAGTGCTCTGCAGGCCGCATCGGAGAGTGAGAAGATCCATGTCTTCAGAGATTTCCTAAAATCGCTCTCCTTAACTATGCGCCGAAGCTGAGCTGGCAATTTATTCCAAGCTCTTGATCCTAGCACAAAAAGAGATTTCCCCCCTTGGTGGCCAGTCTAAATCAGGGGATCACCAAAAGATTTTGATTGGCGGACCTCAAGCAGCGTGCTGGCACATAGCGTTTAAAGCCATTCAGCAGGTATCCAGGACCTTGAGACTGAAAGGCTCTAAAGGTGATGACAAGAACCTTGAATAGAACGCGCTTGTGGATGGGCAGCCAGTGTAAGATCTTGAGCGCCGCCGAGGCAGATGACCTTCTCGGCCAGCGGAGTACCAGGCGAGCAGCAGCATGCTGGACCATTTGCAGCCTGTGCAGCACTGCTTTATTGGTGCCTGCATAAAGACTGTTGCAGTAGTCCAATCTAGATGTTATAAGAGCTACTGCCACAGTCTTTCTGGCTGCCAGAGGAAGAAGATCAAAAAACTTCCTCAGTGATTTGATGATCTGAAAACATGAGCCAGCTACGCCTACAGCCTGCTATTTGAATGAGAGTTGGTCGTCGAATTTAATCCCAAGATTTCGCGCAGAAGCAATAGTATTGGGAGGAGCTTCTGCGTCCTCGGGCCACCATTGTTTAGGGGAGAACAGATTCTGGGGTCCAAAAGGTAATATTTCTGTCTTGCCTGAGTTACACTTGAGGTGATTGTTATTCATCCACTCAAATGTAGCCTTGAGACAATTCATCAAGTTTTCTTCAGCCCCAGGCAGCTCCCTATCCAGCACTAGAATCAGCTGAGTATCGTCAGCGTACGATATGACTTCAATCTGATAGGACGCAATCAGCTCAATCAAGGGGACCATATAAAGATTAAAAAGAACAGGACTCAAACTAGCGCCCTGTGGGACCCCTGAGCTGATGACCTTTTCCTCAGATTTATGGTCACCTAGTACTATTACCTGACGTCTCTGAGAAAGGATATTAGTGAGCCATGCCAGCACCATTCCTCCTATGCCTGCGTTTTCCAAACGGTCAATCAATATAGGATATGCGACCGTATCGAAGGCCGCCGATAAGTCGAGTAAAATCAAGACGGCCTTCTTCCCTTGGTCCAGTGCCATTCGTAGAGTCTCTGCTGAAAACAAAAGAGCGGACTCAGTTGAATGCTTGGACCGAAACCCTGATTGATTAGAGTGTAGGATGTTATTCTCCTCCAAAAAACTCGTGAGTTGATAGTTAACGAATTTCTCCGTCAGTTTGAACACCGCCGGGAATAGGGAAATGGGACGCAGGCTAGACAGAATAGTTGGGTCTGGCAGGGCTTTTTTCTGCAGTGGCATAACCGCTGCACATTTCCAGTCACTTGGGATTGCTGCTGTGGCTAACGAGGAATTGATGATACTATTAATAGTTGGGTTTAACTCCTCAACCAAGGTTCGCAGGACCATAGGCGGGCAAGGATCGAATGGAGACCCAGATTTTATGGCCGAAATAGCCTGATGTGAATCCTCCAGGGAGATATACGTAAATGACTCCCAACGGGGAGTGTCGGTTGTCATAACGCATATACTCATTTTTTCCGGAGTTGCCAGGATGGAAGGCACAGATGGAAAAACCTTAACAATGTCATAGATTTTCTTTTCAAAATAGTTAGCTATAGCATTGCAAAGCGAAAGGGAGGGTGGAAGTTCCTGGGAAAGTGCGGTGGGATTAGTAAAACTCTTAACTATCTTGAAGACCTCCTTCTGTCCCTTATCCGAAGAAGAAATAGCCTCCAAGTAGTATGTTTTTTTTGCCAGCTTAATTGCGGCATGATAGTTTTTACGTGCCAAATTATATAAATCGCGGACAGCTGGCACATAATTCCTTCGCCACCTACGCTCTAAGGATCTTACTGCTCTCAGTTCAGTTTTTAAAGCTAATGTAAACCATGGGGCACTCCTTTTATTTGTAGGGCCACGTGAGTTCTTTGCTTCTTCCTCATGCATACGTCTTATGAGCATGGTGTGGTACTGAAAATTCTGGACCCTGTTATTGTGTGGTACCAAAGCTCTGCACTCGTGTCATAAATTTCATCGTACCATGACGATTTTGGTACTAGCAGACCGGAAATGGCTTAAATACTATACATAAGCATTCGCGTCATGTTCGAGTGACGAAATCACCCTGAAATCATAGTTTTCGTCTTGAACCCTCTGGTTCCATTTTGTGAGTGGCAGCCATTTTGTGATTGCCCTTACATAGTCAAACAACTAAGGCCGAATTCGATCTGAAAGGACACGTACACCTCTGCTGACTCCTTTGGGACCTGGGCGAGCTGACTCCACTGCCCCAAGCCAAACCTGTTCGGGCAGTGCCTCTCCCAGTGGCCGAGCGAGATTAGTATCAAGGCACAACATGTCATAAACCGTTCATCGCATACAAGCTATGCTTAATCTCACACACACCTGTCCCTGTTTCTTCTTTATGACTTGTTTTACAAGGAGGAGGTGCCCGTTTTTATTAGGGGTCCGTCGATATCTGATGAAAGTTCTGTGCCTTGCCGTGTAATCTATCATGACTGGACAAACTGAAATGTGGGCTTGTCATCATGACTCTGCTTTTTCTTTGTAGTAGAAATATTTGTATGACCAACTGTAAAACAAAGAATTCTTGCCTGAAGCTAATTATTTAGTATAAAAAGAGAAGGCTGGTTCTGTAAAAACGAGCAGTCTCCTGAGAACATACATGTCATTGTACTTCTAGGATATCTGTTACTGTTTGCAGCCAATAAATCCGATCTTTGACTTCACCTAAAAGACTCTGTGTTTCTGTGGTCCGAAACAGAAAGGACTCGAGGTCTTTGGGTGTTATCCCTGGCACCGCCGGGTCAATAAAAACCCGGTACCTCAGTTGGCGCCCAACATGGGGCGGTATCAAGCGGTACCGGTCCAAGCTAGAGGTTCGTGAGGAGCTTCGTGTGAAAATTCCAGAGGACGGCCAGCCACTTCAGCGACCCCTGTATGTCGAAGTGGTTCCGAAGGTCTTTGCTGCGAGGTTCCCCGCGTCCCAACGGCTACGAAGGACTGCTGCCCTGACTATCGCCCTGTTTTGGACCCTTGATGATTGGTAGAGCGAAACGATAGATGAGGCTTCTGGTGACGTCATCGATCATCGATACTTCAGTTAAGTATAAGTGGATCATCTCCCAGTCCTTAGTTTCGTTCTTAGTTTGGTATCCTTCGGGAACGCTTTGATTTGGAACTTGCAAGTGCCAAAGCCGAAGGACTCGTGTATTCACGAGACTATCAAATTCGATAATCCTTTGAAGTTTGAAGCTAGACTAGAGAGCGAAGATGTCTGGTTTTAGCAGACTTGGAAATTTGTTTTGTCTTGTTTGTAATAGGGACTCCCGGTTGGAGGACTCGTGTCCGGTTCCTCCGATTGGAACTCCAACATATGAGCTCTATGTGAAACACGGCGTAGGCCCTATCACATATAACGAAGTATGGGTCCGATACACCAGAAAGGATGGTGTTCTAAAATGGCCCCAATATGGTAGTTTTGACGCAGAGATTTTAGATAATCTAGAGGTTAAACTTTTCAAGAAGAAAGCCCGGCCGGCGATGTTTGACTCCTTTCGCCTATGGCGCAAAGAAGCAAAACAGAAAGAAATGAAATTAGCAAAGATGAATAAACGAGGTATGTCAATGGTACAAGCTGCCGTTGCGTTCAGGGATAATGAGGAAGAGCAGGAGAGTGAACAAATGCTTAGAAGAAGGAAGTTAGCGGTAGACAAATGCTACCCGGTTTTGCCACGTAAAGGACAGGGATCAAAAGAAGAACTTGATAAGGATCCTTTAATGTCTCATTTACTGAGTTCACCACCTCCTTATGCGCAGAGTGCTACAGCACCACAGCAACCTTTGGTTGTACAACCTTCTATTGTTGGACCACAGGTTCTACCACAATCACCAGCTCCTTTTCAGCTGGTTCCTACTCCTCCGCCGCCTTTGCTACCTACCCCATCTGTTTTCTCTACGACTTCGCCTATTGCTCCAACTGCTTATCCTAATGCTCCCTCTGCTACTGCCTCCACCTCTGCTTTACATCAGCCTGTCTTTTCTGGCGTTTCTGCCTTTCCGTCAGTTTCTCCTTCTGTTCGACAGAGAGTGGCAAACACTGTCACTGGTCTTTTCTCACCTTTCTTCGGGTCGCCTAATACGACCCCTAACACAGAACGAAGACAGTTGCGGAGTCGACTGCCTGACTATCAAGAGAGAGAAGTACTGAATGATTTAGGGCGTAAATGGGTTACCAATACTGTAAGATATGACGTTCAGTCCGTCATGAAAGTCTTCCGTCAGTGGGAAGCATCTAAACAGAGATATGTTTTTGAACAAATGTGTGTATTTCTCTGTGAAGATTTGGAGGGAAATGATCCGGAACACGACATGCCTGAATTATACCGTGTGCGGTTCAGGTTCGCGGAGGGCATGATTGTGGGCACCGATGTTGAACCAGCGGTTGCGACATTATTGTCTTATAGGAGTAAGGGGAGCAATTCTCGATCACTATCTGAGCATGACGCACCAGGAAGGAAAAAGGCGCGACAGTATCCCTTGAGAAAGGTTCCCCCAGTTTGGAGGGAAGGTGACGCAAATGCTAATCCAGCCATTCCGCCGCATTTTCAGCGTGTGTGGGTACATGTTCCTTGGAAAAGGTCTGAGGTTTTGGCTCTCAAACAGACATTGCCTGATCCCCATAAAAATCCTGCAGGGTATTATAAGGAGTTATCACAGACTCTAAACTCCTGCATCATGAATTTAGCCGATATAGACATGTTGTTTGGAAATGTTGTTCCACAGCCTTTATGGGGAAAGATTCGTCATGCAGATCATGATCAAGAGTTAGGTGACACATGGGTTAATATTACTGCTGCTGATACTAGACAAGTTGGTGGTGCTAAACCTGAGCCTTTGGTAGCAGAACTTCCTGGTAGGATTATTGCGTATATGAAGACTTTAATGCCCAAATTGCGTGTGAATTGGGACAAGTTGTCAGCATGCAAAGAGAAGAAAAATGAGACTGTGTCTGACTTCTTCACGAGGTTCGAGGAGACTTTGTTATGTTATGTTATGTTATATATTGTTTTGTATAGCGCACGGCTACTCAAAAAGAGTGTCCCGGCGCTTTTATTGAGCCCTGTAGCAGAATAACACAACACAGTGATGTAAAAACAGATTAAAAGAAACCAAAAAAGAGGGAAAATGGCCTAAAGGGCAAAAAGCCAGGTGTTAAGGCCCTTCCTGAAGGCAAGCAAATTAGTAGCACCACGTAATGTCAGCGGCAAAGTGTTCCACAACTGTGGCGCCAGCAACCCAAAGGAGCAGCCTCCAATGCGGGCTCTTTTTACTCGCGGGACCACCGCAAGAAACAAAGATTCAGATCTTAGAGATCGAGCCGGGTGGTAAAAGGCGAGTCTCCTTTGGAGATACTTTGCTCCCACAGCATGAAGAGCTTTATAGGCCAAGGTCAAGGCCTTAAAGGCAATCCGTTTCCGGATAGGCAGCCAATGGAGCGAGTGCAACAGGCCGGCAGCGCTGGCTCGCCTATTTAGGCCATAGATGGCCCTCGCGGCCGCGTTCTGAAGCCGCTGCAATAGATATTCCGGCAGGCCCAGATAGAGGACGTTGGAATAATCCAGTCTTGAGCCGATCAAGGCCTGCACTGTCATCTTCCTATGCTGCTCTGAGAGAAGAGGCAGAAACTTCCGGAGCATCTTGAGGAGACCAAAACATGTTCCCGTTAAACCAAGGATCTGAGATCTCAACGTCAGACCCTTGTCCATCTTGACCCCCAGGTTCTTAGCCAGCTGGGACGAACAAGACGGGGGGAACATATTAATAGGCCACCATGCCTGCCATTCCGGATCCGATGAACAGCCGAAGAAGAGTACCTCAGACTTATCTGAGTTGCACTTGAGGCTGTTCAGCTGGAACCATTTAAAAACAGCCCCAAGGCATTCCCGGATACTCTCTCCATCAAAATCTCCTCCTTTCTTACACGAAAAGAGGAGCTGGGTGTCATCGGCATAGGATACGATCTGGGCCCCGAAAGACTCCGCCAATGCCGCCAAAGGGGTCATAATGATGTTAAAAAGAGTTGGGCTCAACACAGAGCCCTGCGGAACTCCGACTCCCAGAGGCGGCATCACGGCCGAGTTAGGAGAGGCCCAGACCGTTTGTCGACGGCCAGCTAAAAAAGATCTAAACCAGCTGAGCACCGTCCCCCTCAGACCGATCTCATAGAGTCTGGCAAGAAGACCCTCATGGGGGACGGTGTCAAAGGTCGCCAACAGATCTAACATGACAAGCATGGCTTTGCCCCTGGAGTCAAGTACCTCTTTAATGGCTTCAGACACCTCCAAAAGCGCCGTCTCGGTGCTTAGATTGGGGCGGAAGCCAGATTGAGTAGCGTGCAGTACATCGTGAGCTTCTAAAAAATTAGAAAGCACCATATGCACATGCTTCTCTAAAATTTTCGTAAGAGCAGGGAGGAGAGAAATAGGCCTGTAGTTGGCCAGAACCTCCGGATCAAGACCAGGCTTCTTCAGCAAAGGAATGACCATTGCCTGCTTCCAGGCCTGCGGAATCACTCCCTGGCTCAAAGAGAGGTTCAAGAGTGGATTTGCCAGCGGATTTATAACTTCCGCCATTTTTGCCAAGATTTTACCCGGGCAAGGGTCAAGAGGCGACCCAGATTTGAGATTGCCCATAAGTGCCAAAGAAGCAGGATCTGAAATCGATGGAAAAACGGCCATAACTGGGCCCGAAGGGGCCAATAAAACTGATCCATCCTCGGGGCTGGCCGAAACAGCAGTCGCCACCAGAGGAAAAGAGTCTTGGATCAGTTTTATCTTGTTGGTAAAGAAATTTGCAAGATCGGAAGCCCAGGACTCCGAAGGGACAGCCTGGGTCGCGTTAGATCGGGGGGCCGTGAATTCCCTGACAATTGTAAAAATCTCCTTACAGGTATTAGAGGCGGCCTCTATCCTCCTTGCGAAATAGCCTTTTTTCTCCAGGAGGATATCCCGATGATAGGCCTTAATCACTGTCCTATAGGCAAGCCTTGCCACAGGGTCATACTGTGAGCGCCAGGCTCTTTCAGCTACCTTACACTGCCATCGAGAGGCCGACAGCGCCTCAGTAAACCAGGGAGCAGAAGTCTGCTTAGGTGTTAATCGGGGGGTCATCACAGGGGCGAGATCTTTTAGCCTGTCCAATAGCCTCTTGCAGGGAATCCAGGTCCCTCTCCAGATCTCCCGTAAGGGGGCAAGGGTGATCCAGAGCAGCCTGAGCGAGCATGTCTGAAGTCACTCGATGATAAGCCCTAGGAGCACGGCCCTGCTGCTTAAAAGCGGTGCTAGAAGGTTTCATCATGCCCTGAATATAAAATTTGGCCAGTCTGTGGTCTGACCAAAGCACTGGTACAATAGCCATCACTTCCAAGGGGGATGTGGAGAAGACCTGATCAAGGGTATGACCCTTATCGTGCGTTGGCCCCAGGAGATACGGGACCAGGCCATAAGGGGCCGTGGCATCGAGCAGTTTGATTGTATCAGGGTCCGATCGCTCATCCATATGAAAGTTGAAGTCCCCGGCAAGAACACAATGTTCCGCTTTCAAGGCCAACACCGAAATAGCCGACTGGAGCTCTTCAAAGAAGGTTCCAGGCGGTCCAGGTGGCCTATAAACTAAAAGGCCTTTAAAGGATTGATGTGGCGCCACTGTAATGGAAAAGGCAAGGGATTCAGATCCTTGAATGTCATCCATGGGCAAAATGGAGCATGTGGCGCATTTGTTCACCACCATTGCCACTCCACCACCCCTCCCCTTCAATCTGTCCTGCCTGAAAACATTGTAATCAGAGGGAATAGCTATAGCTATATCAGGATTAGAAAATTCCCCCAGCCAAGTCTCAGTCAGCATCAGACAGAGCGGCTTTTCCATAACCAAAAGGTCATAGATATCCTGTGCATGCCTGCATGCTGATCTAGTGTTTAACAGCAGGCAGAGATACTTAACACAATCAATCTCTCTGTTTGGGCGCGAGGGCGAGGCAGAGCTGGGACACCATCCACAGCCAGGACATCGCCTCTTACCCCTATAACGACCGGGAAATACTGTGTAGCAGCAGCAAGAAGTATTTTGCAGTGATCGTAACTCACGCGATGTATAATGCAGCGTAATGGGCGCAGGAGCAAACGTGCGCGATGATAGAGCCCTACCCACCGCACCGCTTGCCTCCAGGACGCTGACGGGCTGGACTCTGGCGTGACTCCGGCGGTGATCCGGCGTTCCCGCTGCGCGTGACCGCTGCGCGTAGGCATGACTTCCTTTAAGAGAAGGTCGTTCGCCTGAAACGCTAGAGCGTGCACCCCTCACCCAATATGGCCGCTACAAAGCGCTGCTGCTCGTGCTACAAGCCCACGGGAACCGGGAACCGCCAAGCGCGGTGACAATGCCCTTTTGTAGATCATAGTGGTCAGGATATGGCTACTGAGGGTGGCCAGAGATTGTTTGTTGACAAATTTGTACATAATTTACTTCCTGAACTATGTAATAAGTTGAAGGATTCTGAGAGTGCTTGGGCTGTTTCCACATCAGCACAGATTCTAGCTACGGCCCAGTACTATGAGAATAGACGCAAAGATGAGTTAGAGAAAGCGGATAAAAAGACTAAGGAATTGAAAACTAAAGTCCTTCTGCAACAAGCTTATCCACCTCGTACTGCTAGTCAGCACGATTATCAGCAACACGAGCAATATTCGAGAAACTCGCAAAGAAATGAGTCTTCTCAACCACGTTTAGCGTATGGACCGAATCAGTGTGCGTATTGCAAGGAAGAGGGTCATTTCAAGAGTAGTTGTCCGGTTTTGTTGCAGCGTATGAATGGTGCTTCTGGTGCGCGAGGTAGAGGCGTTCAACAAGCTCCTAGAGGTAGGGGACGTGGAAATTTCCCCCAGAACGCTCGTCCCTTCCCGCCTCAGAATTCCATGAATAGTTTTGACCAGCAGAATAACACGTTTGCTAGGACAGCTCAGTACTATGCTGATGACTACTACGCAGAAAACGAGAATATGGAGGGTAATGATTGCTAGGACAGCCATGGACAAAGAGAGGGAGTTGTTTCAGTTCCAGTGGATCAGTATGGACCTTATGTTGAGGTGATTACATCAGGTGTGTCAGAGCCTTTTCTGTTGGATACTGGTGCTACAAAGAGTTCTATTATGCACTCAAAACTCCCTGGCACACCTTTGTCTGGCGAAATGAACGTTTCAGTAGGTTTTTCTGGCGCCCCGGTTAGGAACCCGATTTCTAGTCCTATGTCTCTTTCTGTTGGGCCATGTGAATTAGAAGCACCCCTCATTCTTACAACAGGTTGTGGTGAAAACTTGTTGGGATTGGATCTGTTAAAGAGATTATATGCGACTTTGTACTGTTCTCCTTAGGGAGTACAACTTATACTGGGTAAGAAAGTGGTTTCTCCAATGTACCTGTCAAGGGAAAAGCTTCCAACAGAATTGTCTTCTCTTCCAGATATACTTTGGGCTACTGGGTCCAATGATGTGGGTCTCTTGGAAATAGCGCCATATGCTATAACGCTGAAAACCAATGTTAGAATGCCACGCATTCCCCAATACAAGATTTCTAGTGAAGGTGAAAAGGCGTTGTTAGCGATCATTTATGATTTGATTGAGAAAGATGTCATTGAGGAGACAAGAGGCAACATCTGTAATAGTCCTGTTCTGCCGGTTTTGAAGCGCACTGATCCTTCTCAGCCACCTGTTTATAGGTTTGTGATTGATCTTAGAGAAGTGAATAAGATTGTTGTGCCACAATTTCCAGTTGTCCCTGATATCACAGCCCTATTGACTGTGATTCCAGCTTCAGCCAGTTGGTTCTCAGTGATTGACTTGAAGAATGCTTTCTTCAGCATCCCGATTGCCGAGGAGAGCAGGGATATTTTTGGCTTCAATTTAGGAGGCCGAAGTTTCCGCTTCAAACGCGCTCCTCAGGGCTACTGTGAAAGTCCATCTATATTCAGTCAGGCTCTAAAATCACAGCTTGATACGATTGTTTTACCCTATGGCGCTACCCTTATTCAGTACGTCGATGATTTACTGGTCGCTGCAGATACTGAGGAGATTTGCAAAGAAGCCACGTTGTCGTTGTTGCGTCATTTGTGTGAGTTGCACCACAAAGTCTCTCTTTCAAAGTTGCAATATTGTCGACAAGAAGTGACCTACTTAGGTCACCTCTTATCGAACGAGGGAAGGAAACTGACCCCAGAAAGAATTCAGGCAATTGCAAAATTGAGTGTCCTAAGGACACAGAGAGAAGTGCGTGCTTTCTTGGGCATTACATCATATTGCAGACAATGGATACTGAATTTTTCCTTGTTGGCCAAACCTTTGGTGGCATTAACTTGTAAAGGTACACCGAAACCCATTTCGTGGTCTGAAGAGTGTCAGAAAAGTTTTTCCGAATTACGTGATGCATTATGTTCGGGTCCGGTGTTGGGTACCCCCGACTACAGTAAGCCTTTTACATTGTATGTCCATGAGAGAGAAGGTTGTGCATTATCAGTTCTGACACAGTCTTTTGGGAACAAACAGCGTCCATGCGCGTACTTTTCGGCGATTTTAGATCCGGTAGCTAAGGCGCTGCCAAGTTGCTTGAGGGCCACTGCGGCAGCAGCTGTCTCTATTCGACAGTCTGCTGGATTAGTAATGAATATTATGCTGATTGTCATGGTCCCACATGCAGTAGACATTTTGTTAAACAGAACAAGGACACAGCACTTAACTAGTGCTCGATTGTCAAGTTATGAGCTGACACTGTTAGCGAGTCATGTACACATAAAGAGGTGCGATAGGCTAAACCCAGCCACGTTATTGCCCATTTCAGTAGAGACAGATGAGGTCGAAGAACATGACTGCTGTTTTAGGACAGAAGAAGAGACAAAAGGGAGAATAGATCTTAGGGAGACTCCTTTTCCTGAATGTGATGGTACGTTATGGGTTGATGGTTCGTGTTTCAAATTGCCGAATGGTGATACGACTGCAGCATATGCTGTGACAACGATTGTTGAAGCTGCACATATCCCCCATAATTCAGCGCAAGCAGCAGAGTTGATTGCACTCACAAGAGCATGTGTGTTGGCGAAAGGAAAACGAGTGAATGTGTACACAGACAGCCAATACGCCTTTGGTGTGGCTCACAGTTTTGGACGATTGTGGAGAGAACGTGGGTTCCTGACTTCGCATGGTACTAAGATCCAGCATGGTCAGTTAGTGAATGAGCTTCTTGAGTCACTGACCTTGCCGTTACAAGTTGCGATTGTGAAATTCTTTGCACACAAAAAGGTGATGGATGATGTTGGTCGTGGGAATGCATTTGCGGACGAAGTTGCAAAAGAAACTGCAAGGAATGTAATGAGCCGAATGTATGTTGCAGGCCCTGCAAGATGGATTGGTGATGTTGGTATGTGTGAATATACAATTGAGAGTGTAAAGTCTATCCAAGCTGAAGCCACAGAAAAAGAGGTGAATGAATGGAGAGAAAGTAAGGGTCAATTGGATGTGAATGGTTGTTGGGTTGAATTGTCAGAACACCAGAGATGGTTGTTACCCGATGCGTATGTGCTTGCAGTGGTGACAATGGCTCATGGAATGGCTCACATCAGCGTGAAAGGGATCTGTAAGTTGCTAGCTCCAGTATGGCAAAACGCTGGAATCCCTAAGTGTGCAGAGAATGTCGTCAAGAATTGTATGGTATGCCTGAAATACAATCCTGGTAGGGGAACCCCAACTCCAGCTGGCCATTTTGCGCCTCCAACATATCCGTTCGAGGTTTTGCAGCTAGATTTCATCCACATGGAAAGGTGCAACAATTTGAAATACGTACTCGTTGTTGTTTGTGCCTTTTCCAAGTGGGTGGAAGCATATCCCCTTAAGGACAACACTGCTTTGTCCACAGCCAAAGCCCTTGTCAAGGAGTTCTTCCCTAGATTCGGAATGCCTATAATGGTTTGGAGTGATAATGGGAGTGAATTTGTGGGTCGAGTGATGAAGAAAGTGTGTGAGGGGCTAGGCATACAACAGAAGTTTCACGCTGCAAATCACCCCCAATCAGCTGGATCAGTAGAGTGCTATAATGGCACGCTAAAACTGAAACTGGACAAGATTCAAGCGAGCACGGGTCTTAAATGGCCTGACGCCCTGCCCTTGGCACTCCTATCAACAAGAATGACTGTTCACTCTAGAGTGGGACTTAGCCCACATGAAATTGTGTTCGGCCGCCCGGCCAACATATGGGGAGTGCCAAGGCCCACCAGGTTTAGCGAAATAGAACACCCTGTACTGCTTGATTATCTGTATGAATTGACGGCTAAATTGCGTGTTTTACACCAACAGGTCCACGACACTCTACCTCAGGCCTCTGAAGCTCCAGGGCATCCGATCGATCCTGGATCCTGGGTGCTGGTTAAGAATTTCCAGCGAACAAAGAATGACCAGCCCCGGTGGACCGGCCCTCATCTAGTTCTTCTCTCGACAAGATCTGCCGTTCGAGTAGAAGGGAAAAAACATTGGGTACACAGCAATCATTGTAAGAGGGTCCCACTGCCTCTTCCGTATGACCGGTGGGTCCAGGAGGGAATCGCTGACTCTGAAGCTGAGACTGTGCCTCGTTTTCTACCTTTTAGCGATGCACATATAAAAGGAACAATTTCTGAAAAGGAAAGCAACAACATTTTGCAAGAAGCTGTGCCTCCATCAATTCGATTGAACACTACAGAGCCTGAACTTTTGTTTCAAGACCAGACAGCACCTGGCAGAAATCGTTATAATTTGAGGCCGAGAACTATGACTATGGACAAATAAATTTCTTTTTACTTTTTATTGTGCAGCTCTCTCATCTAGGAAACTTGCTCATTTTTGTTTTTCGAACCGCCATCCGGTTCTGCTGCTAGGGTCGCGGTTGCCACAGTCTTTGGAGTGCAGCTGGAGACGGTTAGGTCGACAGTTCTGGTTGGTTCAAGGGAGTTACCCTGGACTGACAGAAGCACTCTTCAGCAGAAACAACCTACCACCGCGGGCAGCAAATTAGAGAGGATGGAGTTTTCTGAGATGGAGAGACCTGCCAGATCAACGAACTTTGAAACCAGAATATGCACTGTGATGGCAAAAACACGATTTTTAATAATATGCATTTTCATGTTGTGTAGTATAATGATGTTTTTAATAGGCTATGCTTTATACACCTTTCGAGTTTCATTTGCACCCACTACACAGCCCATACCTCCTCCTACTGTTTCCTCGCACTCTTTTTACCCCCTGCCCGAACATGAGTCCTCTAGGAGATTAGAATTTATAAATAACTCATTCGTTCAGCTCCTACACCAACACCAGTTTGTAATGAACACGACAAATTGTTGGGTATGTGGACTTATGCCACACACGACAGATAAAGGTATCCCATATTTTGTCTTGCCATTTAGCTACCATGGCTCTTTGTGGGCATTTCAAACAATGTTCCTATTTGCCCTCGAACCATATTCCCCACGTTCCACAGGAAGAAACTCGAGCAACAAGGAGCTAGTGGTGGGAATCACAAATATGAGCAGAGATATCAACACGTATAGAACGATTCCCAGAGATGAATTGAAGGCTTACAGTAGAAGGAATATAACAAAATATGGAGTTTCCTTGAGTGAGAGCCAGCGAGCAAAGAAGTCCTCCCCAATTTGGATAGTACCCCATCAGGGTCACCTATGTCTGCAGGGAAATGGCAAAAACCCCAGAGCTCAGCTAGGGAAAAGTGTCTGTACCGAAACATATGTTTTCTCATCCCAGACCTCCCCTTCATTTTTAGCAGCTAAGGGTACATATTTCATCTGCCATGATAGAGCATATACATGGTTGCCCCCTGACTTTTCGGGCACATGTTTCATCTCGTTCCTGTTGCCACCCACCTACACGGCCGCGGCAGATTACCATAGGACAAGGACAGTTAGGGGTGTTGTGAGTAAAGACGACACTGCGGAACAGGAGTTTGGGGATTTCGCAAAATGTTTTCTGCAGTTTTGGGAGCCTATGGTGAACAGCAGGAACATTCGCCAATTGACGAGGGTAGTTGAATCTGCCGTGATTGAAACGGCTGGTGCCCTTAGTAACTTGACTGCGGAGCTCCAGTCGGACCGCCTTATGACTCTTCAGAACAGGGTTGCCCTAGATGTCATACTTGCACACCGTGGTGGGGGTATGTAAGGTGATCCAATCCAGTTGCTGCATCTTCATCCCAGATAACGCTCCGACATTATACCAGGCCATCTCTAAACTGCATAAGATCTCTGAGTCCATTCACGTGGATGAAGGAGACTGGTCCTTAATGGGGTGGTTCCGGAAACTGATATCTGCCAGGGGATGGAAGATTCTGATAGTCATTGGGATGATCTTAGCCATCCTATTCCTGTTCTGTCTGTGCGTGCAGTGTGCTCCTGCAATATGTGGCCTCTGTGCTACATCATGTGTAAGGAAACCTGTATCGAGAGACGAACTAAGTAACAGGATGATGCTACAGCAGCATCTTAATGACTTTATGAATACAGACCTAGACTCAGATTAGCATGAGTATAGGTTATTGCCTATGCAAGGGTAAAAGGAGGGTCTGTGGTACTGAAAATTCTGGACCCTGCTATTGTGTGGTACCAAAGCTCTGCACTCGTGTCATAAATATCATCGTACCATGACGATTTTGGTAGTAGCAGACCCGAAATGGCTTAAATAAAATACATAAGCATTCGCTTCATGTTCGAGTGACGAAATCACCCTGAAATCGTAGTTTTCGTCTTGAACTCTCGGGTTCCATTTTGTGAGTGGCAGCCATTTTGTGATTGCCCTTACTTAGTCAAACAACTACGGCCGAATTCGATCTGAAAGGACACGTACACCTCTGCTGACTCCTTTGTGACCTGGGCGAGCTGACTCCACTGCCCCAAGCCAAACCTGTTCGGGCAGTGCCTCTCCCAGTGGCCGAGCGAGATTAGTATCAAGGCACAACATGTCATAAACCGTTCATCGCATACAAGCTATGCTTAATCTCACTCACACCTGTCCCTGTTTCTTCTTTATGACTTGTTTTACAAGGAGGAAGTGCCCGTTTTTATTAGGGGTCCCTCGATATCTGATGAAAGTTCTGGGCCTTGCCGTGTAATCTATCATGAACTGGACAAACTGAAATGTGGGCTTGTCATCATGACTCTGCTTTTTCTTTGTAGTAGAAATATTTGTATGACCAACTGTAAAACAAAGAATTCTTGCTTGAAGCTAATTATTTAGTATAAAAAGAGAAGGCTGGTTCTGTAAAAACGAGCAGTCTCCTGAGAACATACATGCCATTGTACTTCTAGGATATCTGTTACTGGTTGCAGCCAATAAATCCGATCTTTGACTTCACCTAAAAGACTCTGTGTTTCTGTGGTCCGAAACAGGAAGGACTCGAGGTCTTTGGGTGTTCTCCCTTGCATTGCTGGGTCCATAAAAACCCGGTACCTCAATGGGAGTAGTATGAGTACTCCCTGTCCGTAGGGTGCATACAGCGCCAGAGGTCGTGGAGGTCGACTTCTGACAGCTGAGTTTTACAGCTGGCGGAAAATTCCCCAGTCTGTGGGTTGCGCTGCGCCGATCTATCAAGGGCCGAATCGAAAACCATTTTAAAGTCGCCCCCGATGATAATGTGTCTCTCTTGCGAGGCAGTAATATCCATTAACTCCCTTCGTAAAAACTGCTCCTGTTGGTCATTGGGGCTATACAGGGATCCGACCGTAAACGGGAGTCCTCCAATCTTAAATCTGTAAGCCAGCAATCTGCCTTTGTACTCTGCATGTTTATGAAGGACCTCCCCCTTGAAATGTCGTGCAACTAGGATCGCCACCCACGCAGTCTTAGTGTTGCTGGAGGAAAAGAATTGTGTTGGAAATTTATGGGAACGCAGCCTATGGGAGTCGCTAGGTAGCAAGTGGGTCTCTTGAAGGAGGCATATATCCGCTTGTGTGTTCTCCAGTAAAGACAACACCGCCCTCCTCTTGACCGGGTTATTAAGGCCTCTGACATTTAGAGTCACTATCTTAAGAGACGTGGGGGGCATGTGAAGTGGTAAAAGTTAAGCAAGAAATACCTGCCGGAGCAGGGCAACATGTATATATGCCGTTAGCACGGCTGAGACCTGTAAAATGCACTGGACGAACCCTCCACAACCCCCCCTTCCCCAACTCCCCTGCCCTCAACCAAACTCCCGACCCCCTCTCCCCTGAAAACAACCCGCACACCCCTGCGCCCCCACCCCTCCCGCTCCCAACAAGTTCCAGAACGGCATTGTCCCAGGCCAGCCCTCGAAGGACAAGTCTGTGGTAAGTCACAAATGTGGACGTCCAGCCACAACACCCCCGCCCGCCTCACCTACCCCCAGAACGCCCAAACCTGCAATGCAAAATAGGCTATGTTGATCTCCCCCCGGAGTCTGCTTAGGCCGTCATAGCGACATCACTCGTAGTAGTGTGGTCGGCTGTCTCTCGGAGTGCCCCGTCCATTCCGGGTCGGATGGTAGGCGAGTCTGGTCGAGCAGAAGAAGCAGAGGACCGGCGTTCAGATACCCTCTGCCAGCCGTCCCTGGTGGTGCATCTTCTGCGTGGGGTGTGCTGTTCTTCATCCGTCGCAGTGATACCCAGCACCTCGCAAGTGTCCTGGAGTGATCGGAGCTGATGGAGGACGCCATTCCACCGGAAGATCAGACGGAAGGGGTGTCTCCAGGAATACTGTGTCTCGTGGGCTCTCAGAAAGTCCGTTGCTATTTTGAATGTTCGGCCTTTTTGCAGCGTAATCGCTGATAAATCTTGGAAGAGTGCAACTGGGTGCCCACGGAATTGGAGTGATTGTTGTATCCTCGCTTCACGCAGGATTTGCTCCTTAAGGGGGAAATCGGGTAGGAAGGCCAGGATATCCGGAGGGGGCACCGAGGACCGGCGTGTTCTGCCCACCCTATGTGCCCGGTCGATTCTGATAGGGAAATCCTCCGGCTCACCTAGTATCTCCCTAAACAGGGTCTGCAAATACCCAGCAATGTCCGCTCCTTCTTCTGTGGAAGGTACCCCCCGGACTCGGATGTTATTCCGGCGGGACCGGTTTTCAAGGTCCTCCGTGAGGGCCTGGAGGTCCAGCTGCTGTTCTCTGTCTCAGCACCTCCTGCTGTAGATGTACGGCCTCTTCGTCCCTTGAGTGTCTGGTTTCCTCCATGCTGGCTACCCTCTCACCCAGACTATCCACCTCTCGCCCACCTCTCGGACCTCTCCGGCCACTTCCTGCTTTAGAGTCTGAAAGTCATCCCGTAGAGAGCTGAACAGAGATTCCAAGAAGGACCTGGTGACCGGTGGTTCTCCTCCTCCTGCTTCTGGTAGGCTCCTCGAGGGACCCGGTGAGTGTTGTCCTTTATTCTGTTTCGAGGAGCCCTTGCTGAGCATTTTGGGCAATGTACGTTCACCTCTCTTCCCCCCCCTGTTGCTGGCCATTATCGGAGTAAAGGCTCTAGGTGAGGCCTATCGGGTCTTCGGCTTGTGACAATAGCCAGCAACTTGCCAGGGCCGTTAGCAGTCCGGCGAGACCTCCCCGGCGGGCGTTGTGGGCTGTTCGGTCCCGCCTCAGGTCACAGGAGGGTACGAGCACTCACCGCGCGTGGACTCCGATTCTGCCTTTGGGTTCACCCCGCCCGGCGGTGATCAATGAGCGATCCGCGTCAACGCCTATCGAGACTGTGCGGGCTGGACACCCTCTTCAGCCCCTCCACTGCACTTAGGCCACTCCTTGGTAGCTTCTCCCAGCCAGGTTCCTTGCAAACTTAATGGCCGTTCGCCATTGCTCCCGTCAACCTGGGCCTCTCTGGAAGGCGCCACTCTCGGGTTCTCATGGATAGCAGTCCTGTGGCCCCGCTGCCTCCTCCGGCCACTGTCTCCGAACCAGCGTGCGCTCCACGCCCCAGCTCGTTCACCTCGGGGTCCTTGCCCGTCGAAGTCCGAGGTTAACCCCGGTAACACTCCTGTTGGCCTTCTCAGCAACCATTGGGCCTCGTCACTTCAGCGGACCTGCGTTCCATCGACCTCCTCGCTTCTACCGGCTCTGCACCACTCCTACATCGGTGGCAGACGCCGCAATCTTTCGGCCCGGTGCAGGAATCCAGGCAGCTCCGCCCACAGGCCTCGTCATCGGCCTCGCGGAGAAGCTCTCGGCCGTCGGGAGAGCCTCAGCAATACTTCCGGTCCCCTCCGGGTCCTCCGCAGCCCCCGGGCCGTCGTCTGCTGTTCTGCGGAAGCCTCCGCTGCTCAGTCAGCCGCTCCGCCACTGCAGATCTGTCGTGGGTCCAGTTACTGCGACATCTTTTCTCTTCTCCGCAGGCCTCAGATCGCAGCTCCCCACGTCTCTGGCGTTGGCGCCGGCCCGCACCGCGGAGCCACGCCTGCGCAATCCCCGGGGCGAATGCCAGCTCACAATGAACTACCGGCAGCACCACCGCCTCCACTGCAAGTTTCAGGCTGATCAGGGGGAGATCAGCATAAATACAGGGCTTAGGGGTCTAGAGCCCGGGGAGCTCGCCGAGTGTGCGACCGCTCACTCCGCCATCTTGGCCACGCCCCCTCGTATGGCATTTTAAACGCTTGTTTGTCTCTGATTGGTGGGTAAACTCGCACTTGTTTTTTGGTTCACATGCGCGTGTTACCTCTGGGGCTGAAAACACCGTATGCCATAATTTGTAAGGAGACCCAGGAGGAGAGCGTTAACAGCGCATTAGCATAACTTAGCGTAACAAGAGGAGGTGTCGAAAAACTGAGATCGGCCAACTTGTTTAGTTTCAGTGTTCCCCCGTTCATGCCTTGTCGCCGCACGCAGTGTGGGAACCTCTTGCTGACCCCGCCCCATACTTGAGCCATGGGAGCTGCTCATGAGCCAGCCCCTACCACCCGGAAGAGACAGAAGCGGCGAGGGCTAGAGGACAAGAGAACGGAATACAATCCTGTCTGCCAGCAGGACTCAAAACCAAACGGGACCAGCGAGTTAGCCCACCGCTCCCTCCGCAGCTCTGAAGATCAGCCTCGGCACCGAAGCTGCCGGCCCGCAGCCAGCATCAAAGTGGCACGGACCGAGGATGATGCCAGTAAGTGCTGTTAAAGCTTACTAACTCTCAGCAGCACGGTCAAGTCAACAGAGATGTGTGCGGGTGTCCAAACTGCCAACAAATCTGATTCCAGCAGGGACTCCCGATATCTATCGGTAAATAATCACTTTCAGTAGGGCTTTAAGTAGGATGAAAAAACGGAGGGGTATTTCCCACAGGGGCGTGGCCAATGTAATTGAATCAGAAAAGGGGGTGGTGATGAACAGAGTGTCTGAATTAAGCAGACCACTCTTACCCAGTCCAAAGATCAGGGCTTGATCCATCACCGTTTGTCAGCTCACTGCACCTTCCCAGCTCAGAACCTGGCTATATGCAAATCAGTCTGTCCCTGGCCCAGTGCATCATGGGAACAGGGCAGACTAAACTACCAAGCCAATTCTTATACTGGGAAGGAAACAAGCTACCGGGGACCGGTTTCTGGCATTTCAGCCGTCTTCGGCCCGGCTTGCTTGAATCCTGATGGTGCAATGAGCTAGGGACTCACATCTGAGTATACCCTTTCACGCTTATGGTGGACAAAAACGATTCAGAAAAGGGGGTGGTGATGAACAGAGTGTCTGAATTAAGCAGACCACTCTTACCCAGTCTAAAGATCAGGGCTTGATCCATCACCGTTATTTATCTCACTGCCCCATCCCAGCTCAGAACTTGGCTATATGCAAATTAGTCTGACCCTGGCCCAGTGCATCATGGGAACAGGGCAGACCAAACTACCAAGCCAATTCTTATACTGGGAAGGAAACAAGCTACCGGGGACCGGTTTCTGGCATTTCAGCCGTCTTCGGCCCGGCTTGCTTGAATCCTGATGGTGCAATGAGCTAGGGACTCACATCTGAGTATACCCTTTCACGCTTATGGTGGACAAAAATGATTCAGAAAAGGGGGTGGTGATGAACAGAGTGTCTGAATTAAGCAGACCACTCTTACCCAGTCCAAAGATCAGGGCTTGATCCATCACCGTTTTTCAGCTCACTGCACCATCCCAGCTCAGAACTTGGCTATATGCAAATTAGTCTGACCCTGGCCCAGTGCATCATGGGAACAGGGCAGACCAAACTACCAAGCCAATTCTTATACTGGGAAGGAAACAAGCTACCGGGGACCGGTTTCTGGCATTTCAGCCGTCTTCGGCCCGGCTTGCTTGAATCCTGATGGTGCAATGAGCTAGGGACTCACATCTGAGTATACCCTTCCACGCTTATGGTGGACAAAAATTATTCAGAAAAGGGGGTGGTGATGAACAGAGTGTCTGAATTAAGCAGACCACTCTTACCCAGTCCAAAGATCAGGGCTTGATCCATCACCGTTTTTCAGCTCACTGCACCATCCCAACTCAGAACTTGGCTATATGCAAATTAGTCTGACCCTGGCCCAGTGCATCATGGGAACAGGGCAGACCAAACTACCAAGCCATTTCTTATACTGGGAAGGAAACAAGCTACCGGGGACCGGTTTCTGACATTTCAGCCGTCTTCGGCCCGGCTTGCTTGAATCCTGATGGTGCAATGAGCTAGGGACTCACATCTGAGTATACCCTTCCACGCTTATGGTGGACAAAAATGATTCAGAAAAGGGGGTTCATCACCCCCCCCCCCCTTTTCTGAATCGTTTTTGGCCACTATAGGTGTGGCAGGGTATACTCAGACATGAGTCCCTTTCTCACTGCACCATCAGGATTCAAGCAAGCCGGGCCGAAGAAGGCTGAAATGCCAGAAACCGGTCCCCGGTAGCTTGTCTCCTTTCTGGTGAAGAATTGGCTTGGTAGTTTAGTCTGCCCTGTTCCCATGATGCACTGGGCCAGGGACAGACTGATTTGCATATAGCCAGGTTCTGAGCTGGGATGGTGCAGTGAGATAAATAACGGTGATGGATCAAGCCCTGATCTTTGGACTGGGTAAGAGTGGTCTGCTTAATTCAGACACTCTGTTCATCACCACCCCCCTTTTCTGAATCGTTTTTGGCCACTATAGGTGTGGCAGGGTATACTCAGACATGAGTCCCTTTCTCACTGCACCATCAGGATTCAAGCAAGCCGGGCCGAAGAAGGCTGAAATGCCGGAAACCGGTCCCCGGTAGCTTGTCTCCTTTCTGGTGAAGAATTGGCTTGGTAGTTTAGTCTGCCCTGTTCCCATGATGCACAGGGCCAGGGACAGACTGATTTGCATATAGCCAGGTTCTGAGCTGGGATGGTGCAGTGAGATAAATAACGGTGATGGATCAAGCCCTGATCTTTGGACTGGGTAAGAGTGGTCTGCTTAATTCAGACACTCTGTTCGTCACCACCCCCCTTTTCTGAATCGTTTTTGGCCACTACAGGTGTGGCAGGGTATACTCAGACATGAGTCCCTTTCTCACTGCACCATCAGGATTCAAGCAAGCCGGGCCGAAGAAGGCTGAAATGCCAGAAACCGGTCCCCGGTAGCTTGTCTCCTTTCTGGTGAAGAATTGGCTTGGTAGTTTAGTCTGCCCTGTTCCCATGATGCACTGGGCCAGGGACAGACTGATTTGCATATAGCCAGGTTCTGAGCTGGGATGGTGCAGTGAGATAAATAACGGTGATGGATCAAGCCCTGATCTTTGGACTGGGTAAGAGTGGTCTGCTTAATTCAGACACTCTGTTCATCACCACCCCCCTTTTCTGAATCGTTTTTGGCCACTATAGGTGTGGCAGGGTATACTCAGACATGAGTCCCTTTCTCACTGCACCATCAGGATTCAAGCAAGCCGGGCCGAAGAAGGCTGAAATGCCAGAAACCGGTCCCCGGTAGCTTGTCTCCTTTCTGGTGAAGAATTGGCTTGGTAGTTTAGTCTGCCCTGTTCCCATGATGCACTGGGCCAGGGACAGACTGATTTGCATATAGCCAGGTTCTGAGCTGGGATGGTGCAGTGAGATAAATAACGGTGATGGATCAAGCCCTGATCTTTGGACTGGGTAAGAGTGGTCTGCTTAATTCAGACACTCTGTTCATCACCACCCCCTTTTCTGAATCGTTTTTGGCCACTATAGGTGTGGCAGGGTATACTCAGACATGAGTCCCTTTCTCACTGCACCATCAGGATTCAAGCAAGCCGGGCCGAAGAAGGCTGAAATGCCGGAAACCGGTCCCCGGTAGCTTGTCTCCTTTCTGGTGAAGAATTGGCTTGGTAGTTTAGTCTGCCCTGTTCCCATGATGCACAGGGCCAGGGACAGACTGATTTGCATATAGCCAGGTTCTGAGCTGGGATGGTGCAGTGAGATAAATAACGGTGATGGATCAAGCCCTGATCTTTGGACTGGGTAAGAGTGGTCTGCTTAATTCAGACACTCTGTTCGTCACCACCCCCCTTTTCTGAATCGTTTTTGGCCACTACAGGTGTGGCAGGGTATACTCAGACATGAGTCCCTTTCTCACTGCACCATCAGGATTCAAGCAAGCCGGGCCGAAGAAGGCTGAAATGCCAGAAACCGGTCCCCGGTAGCTTGTCTCCTTTCTGGTGAAGAATTGGCTTGGTAGTTTAGTCTGCCCTGTTCCCATGATGCACTGGGCCAGGGACAGACTGATTTGCATATAGCCAGGTTCTGAGCTGGGATGGTGCAGTGAGATAAATAACGGTGATGGATCAAGCCCTGATCTTTGGACTGGGTAAGAGTGGTCTGCTTAATTCAGACACTCTGTTCATCACCACCCCCCTTTTCTGAATCGTTTTTGGCCACTATAGGTGTGGCAGGGTATACTCAGACATGAGTCCCTTTCTCACTGCACCATCAGGATTCAAGCAAGCCGGGCCGAAGAAGGCTGAAATGCCAGAAACCGGTCCCCGGTAGCTTGTCTCCTTTCTGGTGAAGAATTGGCTTGGTAGTTTAGTCTGCCCTGTTCCCATGATGCACTGGGCCAGGGACAGACTGATTTGCATATAGCCAGGTTCTGAGCTGGGATGGTGCAGTGAGATAAATAACGGTGATGGATCAAGCCCTGATCTTTGGACTGGGTAAGAGTGGTCTGCTTAATTCAGACACTCTGTTCATCACCACCCCCTTTTCTGAATCGTTTTTGGCCACTATAGGTGTGGCAGGGTATACTCAGACATGAGTCCCTTTCTCACTGCACCATCAGGATTCAAGCAAGCCGGGCCGAAGAAGGCTGAAATGCCAGAAACCGGTCCCCGGTAGCTTGTCTCCTTTCTGGTGAAGACTTGGCTTGGTAGTTTAGTCTGCCCTGTTCCCATGATGCACTGGGCCAGGGACAGACTGATTTGCATATAGCCAGGTTCTGAGCTGGGATGGTGCAGTGAGATAAATAACGGTGATGGATCAAGCCCTGATCTTTGGACTGGGTAAGAGTGGTCTGCTTAATTCAGACACTCTGTTCATCACCACCCCCCTTTTCTGAAATGTAATTGAAGGCATGGCTTAAAACACTTATGCTAAAAATCTGTAGTGTGTGCCCGACTGGTGTTTTGCTGTTTCTGTCCATTCATCCTTATAAAGAACAGAACAAGTAACATTACATGTACAAATGAGCAACACCTGTGATTTCGTGAAATATAATATTAAACATGCCTCAGTTCTTGTAGACGAGGCTGTGGCATAAGTCTAGAGCTACCGACCTTCGAGCTGAGCACGCAGGTTTGAGCCTCACATCTGCTCAACATTCTGGGATTCAACAAATGACCTCGTCCTTGAGTGATGTCACTGGTGCTCATGTCTGCCACAGGGCCGGACTGGCCGTAGCGTGCACCGGGCATTTCTCCGGTGGGCCGGAGGGGTGGGGGTCGGTTTTGTGGCCGCAGGGGGATGCTTTTCTCACAGGGTGCCTGTTTTGCAGCAGTGCTGCAAAATCGGCCCTCTGTAAGAAAAGCGTCAGCAGTGCTTAGCAGCTAACAGCCCCCTCCCCTCCCGTTCCCAGGGCCGGTGGAAAAGCAACCTGCCAGGGCTGGTTGCTGTTCCCAGTCCGGCCCTGGTCTGCCATATAGAAAACTGACAAACGAATCACTGCAAAGTTGCATCAAAAGCAGTGCTGGTTGCTATATTGACGAGTTAAGTTTCTTTTCCCCTCTCCTAGGGTAAAAATGGAGAGCCCAATTGGGACCCGTTTCAGCACCTACTTTTAAGAGCTGAAAGTTCTGAGCATCAGCAGGACCCGGCCCACCTAAAGCCCTGACTTGCAGTTACTTCCACCTGATAGTAGATTCACGCTGCTTACTTGATACATTGAAGCATAAACAGGCTCTCTGTTTGCTCTCCCCTCAGTCCCGTCACCAATCTGTTTCTTCTGGCGTTTGTGAATTGCTGCATAATCTTGCCTCATGCTTGGGTTGAAATCTGGAGTCTAAAAGATATTTTGACAATATATATGCGCAAAATGCCCTCACCCCCAAGTGCTTCGAGCTGCACCTGGTATTGCTCAGTGTATGTTTATTCTCTTGCATATTGACCGATTGAAGGGTCTTAGGAAGGTGGCAACCTTCGTGGTAATTCGGTATTCACAGAAGGCCTTTAGGAGTCCTAAAGTTAGGAGTCCTAACTTTACTACTACTAAATTCAGAAAAACCCTAATTTTAAGACTTTCGGTATTCATAGAAGGCATTTAGGAGTCCTAAAGTTAGGACTCCTAACTTCTGTGAATACCGAAATGAGTAAGTGCCTTCTGTGAATACCAAAATGATAATAAGTTTAGGATTTTGTCTTAAGTTAGTTCTGTGAATCGGGCCCTCAGTCTTTATTGTGTTAACTGCCTGAGAATCCCTATCTCTCTGATAGGTCTATTACCAAATTGACCATGCTTTTGCTTTTCAGACAGCAATCCTATTGATGCTTTGGCTAGGCAGTGTTCTCCTGGAATTCTGTTCTCAATTTCCAGCTGTAAAAAACATTTTTAACAGCAGTGGATTATCTTGCCTTTCTTGAGCTACAAAAAAGAGTAGGAAGCTCGAACATCGGCTCTCTGAGTGCTTTATTCTCAAATCCTTGTTTACTTTAGGAAACTTCATCGTCCTGTATCCTCTGCTACTCTTTCCAGATGGGTTACGTGGTCCATGAAACAATCTAGAATTGATAGAACCTGTTTCATGGGGTCATTCCTCTAGGAGTTCCATGGCTTCCTATACGTTTGCATTAACAGAACATTCTGAGAGCTGCTCATTGGTTGCAGCTTCCACTTTCGAAACTTTCCATTGCAAACCAATTGTTCATGCTTATTCTATCATTAAGCAGCTTCAAAATAGCACAATGGTAGTCTCCAGTCTTGCAAGAAAATCCAGATTTTACCAGCGTCAATGATGAAAAGTCCTAATTTCACTACATACACTTAGTTGACTATCTTCAAATTTGTGGATAGTGGATTGACTCTCTTTTATATGTATTGTCCCTCACTAATTAATTCTCTGGTACAGTGGTTCTTAACCTGTGTCCCAAGGACCTCTGGGGGGTCTGTGAGGCCTACGCAGGGTGTCTGCAAACGTTTTTATAAAATTAAAATTAATAAATACAAATTAATAACGTATGTTTGAATGAAGAAGCAAAACTGACAATATTTGATTGTGAATTAAACAAAAAATGTAAATATTTGAGAATTTTTTTCATGTATTCCTATGTCTATATTTTTGAGTATTTGTTTGAGGTCCTAGTCAAAAAAATAGCTTAGTCCGATAGTCCCTGACTTCCAATTATGATTCAGTGGAGGGCTTTAAAATTGAAAAGGTTAGAAACCGCTGGTCTAATGTATTGTGTCTTTAACATTTCACTCAGAAAACAGGCTATTTAGGGAAATGAAAGAAACAGACTGGGAGAGGCAGTGACCTGCATGTACTTCAACCAACCCAGCCAGCATAGCCCTACCATCTTGTTTCAAACTGTATTACATATACTGTTAGAGTCTTAAAAATGTTCTTAAGTACTTTTGGGGAGTACATTATGTTTTATTTACGTGCTTCACAATATAAGGTCCAATTTACAGAGACAATTTAATAGATAGGATTTTGAAAGCACATATATTTCATTAGAACAATCTTCAATCACAAAAATACAAATACATATGTTACCTAAACATTGTTTACATGATTATATGGTTATCACAGACAATATTATTTTCCCAAATAGATAACTAGACTGTTGTAAACCCCCAACACCTTATCCTGTCTGTGCTTGGCTGATATGCAGCATGTCTTATCTTTCGGAGAACTCATGAATGTTTAAATTTATCCAAACAATAGCTTTGCTACCACAGAAGGCGACACAAGTCTGCTACCAGCTCCAAGATATCTGCCTTTGAAGGTCCGACAGTAAATGTGAAAAATATACGTGTGGTCTTGTTTGACATATTGTTACCATGCTGGTTCATAGCAGTTATGTCTCGGATTAATGGGAAGTCCCCCAATGTAGAGTAAAAGTCAGTGGATAACACTAAGGGGTCTATAATGTCGAGCAGATCGCCACCGCCCATATGGTGGTGGTGATCCGCCCGCCTTTATACATCACCCGCCACCCATTTCCCCCGTCATATTAGGATGATTGGGGGTCTGCGGCGGATGGAGAGATTTCCGCCGCCTTTCTGCTGGTCGAATTGTCGACCGGGCAGAAAACATGCATAACATTGTGGCGGTGTCTGCAAGACACCACCATCCATATGATGATGACAGCGGAAAGCAGCCCTTCCATGGCAGCGTTGCCATGGAGAAGCATGCTGTCTTCGCTGTAGGGGGAGGGTGTTGGGGGGCTCGGGGGTGCACATGAGGGGTACCTATGGTACCCCTGCATTGATGTGGACAAGGTGGCAGGCACTGCGCGGTGCCCGTCACCTTGTGCATGTCAATGAACAACATGCATTCCCAGTATTGTGGCAGGCTGTGCTCTGAGCTCCACCCGCCACAATGATGGGAATGTGGAATGCCACTGCCACAGTGGCGGAGGCATCCTAATTGCAGGTGCAGGACCGGCGCACCCCTGGCGGATGGTCCCACATTCCATTACAGTGGCGGGCGGTCTTTGACCCTGCTCGCTGGCCGGTCGCTCCCCACGCTGCTGCACTGCTAGGTTGGCACTGTCTCTTGCACCTGTTACTGGATTGCTTCTGCTTAGACTCTGTTGTGTTGCTATCACTGCCTGAATTTGTCTTTCTGTAACCCGTTTTTGCTGTAATCTGTTTTGCTATAATCTGTAATCTGTTCTCTCACTGCCCATTAATCCTTTTCTCCCCCAGCCTTATATTGTTGTTCCCCCCTGCCACTCTTGCTGTGCCCTGCTTTTGTTTTCCCCTGCAGTACATCGCCCGCTACTTCCCGCCGCTGCGTCCCTGTGGCACCATCCCTCTACTCGCCCATTCGCTGCCCGGCTCTCGCCTCCCAACTCTCCTCATATGGAGGTCGCACGCAGCAGTTATGCTGCTGGCGTGCCGAAGGCGTGCTTAAGGCAAGCCCGTCTGTGCCCATCCATGCCTGGACCGCGCCAAGTGCCAGACCCCTGGCCCTCACAAACACCACGACGCCCGTCTCCAGTACTACTCCCGCGTCCTCCATGCAACACCGGACGATCACGCACCTGCTGCCGGACCGCCCCGAAGCACATGCCATTGAACTCTGGGACTTACTCGATACCAACACCCCAGACATCGCCTTCCGGATGAAGACCTGGCTTAACCCCTCCTCGGCACCCGATATCGTCATAGCCATCCCAGAAGGCTACAAGATCACCCGCAAGGACAGCACCAACAGAGCAGGAGGAGGAATTACCATCGTCCACAGGAACACTCTCAAAAGCTCAACAAACACTGATGACACCCTCAGCACTGCCAACACCTGCACTTCCAGATCCACACCAACCTCAACACTACTCTCATAGGAACCCTCGTCTACAGACCACCCGGACCCGACCACAGTTCAGCGACTACATCGTCGACTTCGTCAGCACACACGCCATCGCCTCCATGGACTACATTTTCCGTGGGGACCTGAACTTCCACCTCGAGAACAACAATGACTCCAACTCTTCCACCCTAATTGACAACCTCGCCAACTTTGGGCTCAGACAACTCGTCACAACACCCACCCACTCTGCCGGCCACACGCTTGACACCATCTTCTCAGCAAGCTCCCACGTCTACTTCAACCACACCACCAAACTTCATTGGACCGACCACCGTTGCATCCACTTCAAATCCGGAAACCCACCACACAACCGCACCCAGCAGAAGCCCCGCCGCTGCTGGAGCAAAGTCACGAAGACCAGCTAACCACCATCCCCTCGCCCTAAGCCCAACCAAAGACCCAACCAAACCCAACGCCGCAGCCCGCAACCTCAGACAGTGTAACGATGAAACCCTCAGCCACATCAGTAAGAAAGCAAACTGGTTCTCCGAAGACCAGGCCTCCAATCAAAACTGCCGAAAGCTAGAGTAGAACTGGATCCGTGAACGAACACCGGAAAGCTACGCAGCCCACAAGAACCCCACCCGCAGACACCACCACCTCATCAGATCCACCAAAAGAGCCTCCTTCAAAGACCGCCTAGGCAACAACGCACACAACTGCAAAAGGCTCTTCAACTCTCCAACCCCAGCTCCAACATCAACGACATCCCACCTTCGCAAGACCTATGCAACTCGCTGGCCACCTTCCACCCCAAGATCGCAGATATCCATGACCACTTCAACACCACGACGGCCCCAGCAACCATCGTGACCTCCACCCCCACAACCACCACCCGCACCAACCCCCTGATCTCCTGACCAACATCAACGACAACAACACCATCAAGATCATGAACTCCGTCCACTCTGGATCCCCGTCAGACCCATGCCCACACCACCTCGCACCCCATCTCCGGAAAGCAATCAACATTTCCTTGGAGACAGCACCCTTCCCGGAGAGCTGGAAGCACGCCGAGATGAACGCCTTACTCAAGAAAACCAAGGCGGACCCCAAGGACCTCAAGAACCTCCGACCCATCTCCCTGCTCCCTTTCCCAGCGAAGGTCTTTGAGAAAGCCGTCAACAAACAACTGACCAGATTCCTCGAGAAGAACAGAATCCTGGTCCCATCCCAGTCTGGGTTCCACAGCAACCACAGCACCAAAACTGCCCTCATCGCCGCCACCGACGACATCAGGACCCTGCTAAACAACGGAGAAGCCGCAGCCCTCATCCTCCTGGCCGCTAAAACATGGAACTCACTCCCCGCTTACCTTCGCCTTACCCAGAACCACCTAGCATTCAGAAAGCAACTTAAAACTTGGATATTTGACAAGTAATCCTCCTCCCCTTCCTAAGCGCCTTGAAACCCTCTGGGTATGTAGTGCGCTATACAAATTCCATGACTTGACTTGACTTGACTCCTGGACCTGTCAGCCGCCTTCGACACGGTTTGCCACCGCTCTCTACGAACATGCCTCCACGACACCAGGATCAAAGAAAAGGCCCTGGACTGGACCACCTCTTTCCTCTTTGGCAGAACTCAGAGCGTCTGCCTCCCCCCCTTCCGCTCCGAAGCCACCGAGATCATCTGCGGCGTACCCCAGGGCTCATCCCTCAGCCCAATGCTGTTCAACATCTACATGGCACTGCTCACCCACGTTTCTAACTGCACGACCTCAACATCATCTCTTACTCCGATGACACCCAGCTGATCCTCGCCCTCACCAAAGACCCCCACACTGACAAAACCAACCTCCATGAGAGAATAATGGCCTTTGACGACTGGATGGGAAACAGCTGACTGAAGCTGACCTCGGACAAGGCGGAGGTCCTCATCCTCGGATCCACCCCTTTGGCCTGGAACGACTCCTGGTGGCCGACTGCACTAGGAACAGCTCCTACGCCCACCGACCACACACGCAACCTAGGGGTCATCCTCAACTCTACCCTCTCCATGACGAAGCAGGTCAACGCCGTATCTTCCTCCTGCTTCAACATCCTCCGCATGCTACGCAGGATCTACAAGTAGATCCCCACCGAAACAAGAAGGACGGTCACCCAGGCCCTCGTCAGCAGCAGACTGGATGCTTCACATAAGACCGTATCTTCAAGACCATAATACATACACAAACAAAACATTTTATAATTAAAAGTCAATTATCACTCAAAAGAGAGAACATGAAAACCATTCAAGATATCAAATAATTGTAAATGAGAATGACATCGCACATATATAGTATAAATTCACAATAAAGTTCCACATGATTATATTGATCACTTAAATGATATTCTTTTAACCCTGTGCACATTTAATTTAATTATTTTCTTAGTACAATATGACACTAAAGGTTATGTCACAGGATTTGTCTCTGTTAAATATATAGCCATTCATATTTAATATTTTTTCATAATGCAATTGACTTAAACCATAATATAGTTTCCTCAATCCCTAAATATCCAGTACCTCTTTAGCGTAGCAATACAAGTTCTATTAAACGGAACAGTTTCATTTTGTTAATTTATCTCATTAAAAAAAGGTCTTTGAATCTTAAAAATGAATTCCTACTCCTAACTTGTAGAGAAAAAATGTAAACTCTGCTAAAAGAGAAATCCTATACCTGTTTCCTATAGGTTAATTTAATTGACAATACTTGTGCTGAATCAATGTAAGAGTCTCAAACTTGTATTGTGTATCATTAATTATTGCATTATGTCTCAGCCTACGATTAGTGTAGATAAGTATACCTTTATTTAATGTACGCATTTATTGTCAGGATAATGTCCTCAGTCTTCTGACGAACACAGAATTATTATCAAGTCTTTCTTTCCCAACAACAAGGACAGCATTATGACTATAAGTCACGTTAGTGGAGGATTAATGCATTTTATTTTACAATCAATTTTATTGAGTTTTGAATTTGACAACAAACAGCACCATTTAGAGCAACATCGCACATTAGCTGGATAGGTGAAAACACATCGCAATGACATCAAGATCACATAAAGAACCAAGAAGAACATATCCACGTGCACCTAGGGAGCGCACCATATCATCTCAACCGTACCCTGCAAACTTGCTCAGACCTGAGTCCCTTGCTCACTTTGCCACTGGATTCAAGCAAGCCGGGCTGAAGACGGCTGAAATGCCAGAAACCGGTCCCAGGATGCTTGTTTCCGGTCCAGGGAAGACATGGCTTGGCAGTTCGGGCTGCACTGTTCCCATGAGGCACAGGGTCAGACTGATTTGCATATGGCCATGTCTGAACTGGGGTGGCAGAGTGGGCTAAAGAACGGTGATGGATTAAACCCAGATCTGTTGACTGGGTGTGAGTGTTTGATTGGTTCAGATGCTCCGTCCATCACCACCCCCTTTTGTACCACTTTGTTCGCCATAAGTTGGCAGGGTATGCTCAGACGTGAGTCCCTTGCTCACTTTGCCACTGGATTCAAGCAAGCCGGGCTGAAGACGGCTGAAAAACTAGAAACCGGTCCTTGGAAGCTTGTTTCCGGTCCAGGGAAGGCATGGCTTGGTAGTTCGGGGTGGACTGTTCCCATGAGGCACACGGTCAGACTGATTTGCATATGGCCATGTCTGAACTGGGGTAGCAGAGTGGGCTAAAGAACGGTGATGGATTAAGCCAAGATCTGTTGACTGGGTGTGAGTGTTTGATTAGTTCAGATGCTCCGTCCATCACCACCCCCTTTTGTACGACTTAAGGAGGTCGGCACGGATCTGCTGAACCAGTGGGGTAACATTAAGCTCCCATGCGAGGTCAGTGAGAAGGGAAATCCAAATCCCCAAGTACTTGAAAGACAGCCGCCGAAGCTGAATCGTCGACTGCCAATCAAAGCACTCGCGTGAGAGATGCAGGGGGACCAGGACGGACTTGGACGGGTTCAGTCGCAGGCCAGGCGCTCGTTCAAAAATGGCCAGTGCCTGAAGGCAGCAGGCCCGAACGAGCAGGGTCAGCCAAAAACAGCACGTCGTCTGCGTATAACGCAATTTTATCCTCTTCTGCTAGGCCGGGCCACCTCCAGCCGGTAAGGGAGCGATCATTGCGGACAAGGCAAGTGAAAGGCTCCATCCCCGTGGGGCCCCCGTCGGAGAGGCAGAGTGTGGAAGTTGCTGGCCCCTACGCCTCCCAGAGCGCCTGCGACACGGGCAAAGAGTCAGGGCGTCCAGCCTAGCGCCACCGCTGGCAGCGGGTGGAGCGTGATCCCGAGCAGGCATCCGCAGCGGGCGCTCCTCTGTTGCCCATGCCCACACCTCCTCTGGGGTCTCAAAGAAGAGGGATTTGTCTTGAAAGAGTACTCACAGCTGCGCAGGGAAGAGGAGCCTGTATTGAATGTTAAGCGAGCGCAGCTTCTGCTTGACCTCCCCAAAGGAGCGACGCTGAGATTGGACCTCCCGGGTGTAATCAATGAAGACCATGATCGTCAGGTTCTCGTGTCTGAGCGGCTGCTTCCTCTGGGAATCGGCCAGGATAGTTGAGTATCTGCAGGATAATTGGACGCGGCGGGGCACCTGGCTGCGGCGGGGGAGCAAGCGATCTGTGTGACCTCTCGATCGTGTACCAGGGGGAGAGCGCTCCTTCGGGCATCCAGGAGCGTATCCAGCATTCCACAAAGTCTGCTGCCCGGCCTTGTTCCACTCCCTCAGCAAAGCCAACCAGGCGAAGGTTGTTGCGGTGGGCGCGGTTTTCTGCATCCTCGGCCGGTCGGTGGAGTTCCTACGTGTGGGACTGGAGCCGATTCACCTGGGCCTTGAGGTGCTGAACGTCATCCTCCACAGCTGATACTCGGGACTTCGCCTCCTTAATCCGATCGTTGGCGTTGCGAAGGTCCTGCCTGATCAGTGCAATATCGACACAGACCTCAGCAATCTTGCCCTCAACCTAGGACTGCGACGTCTGGATCGCCTGGAGAATTACGAGAGGTCAGGCGCATATGGCAATGCTGACCAGCTTCACCAAAATGGCAAGTCAGGCCTGGCCAACTTTGGGTCTGGGAATTGATCCTCATCCACAATGCCGTTGTGCGAGCGGCAAAGAGGACCTGAGCTACCATTAATTTGCCCAACACACTGACAAGTGTCAGTGAACACTTCCTGAAATGCCTGGCACTCGCAACGCTGCGGGTAGCGTGGGCCGGCAGAACTGCAGGGTTACCCCGTGACTCAGCCCCCCACTTATTAAAATGTCTCAAGGCTTCACAATCATATTTTGAGTATCTAAGTAGCCAAGCCATTGGGTAGTGACTCCTCAGTGATGCCGCGTTGTATCGGCCCGTGGTGTGTCCAGTCCCAATACATTGTAACAAAGTAGAGAGCTCCGAGGGGAACATCGCGCAGCATGCATTGCCACTCAGTCATGGTGCATTATAGCAGCTGAGGAGGTGCTATAATGTGTGACTTCGGATTTCAGTGCGGTGATGCGGACCACCACACTAAAATGCGTTAGTTGAATGCCTCATGCATGGTACGTGGCAGGGCTGGCCATACTGATTCAACTAAACTGAGGTCGTGGGTACGTGGTGCGCCAGCTTACGTGGCAGTCGGAATCTCAGCTATAATGAGTGATTTTTATTTTGCTTCTGAGAGTTGTTAGTGAGTGTGTTTTGAAATACAGCATCCTGCCAGGCTGTGACCCAGACTACTGTTAGCTGACTATATTTATGAAGGGTGAAACAGCGGAAATCTGTGTTGGGGCCTCTCACATCTTACAAGACTGGACTCGAGAGAGAGAGCCACCTGGCCCGTCCTCCCAACAGGTATCCAAGGCTGTGGCAACATGTCCCTAGTTCAATTCCCTGCCTGCCTGGGCTGGGCCCCTTGGAATTTTTGCTATCGCCTGGCAACACTAGTACTTTGAATCTGGTGACATCCACCAGTTCAGAGAGCTCCTCTCACGTCCAGCGTGCCTCCTGATTCGAGACAGAAATCACTGCAGTCAGCATGAATCCTTATGAATTACACCATTTGTGCTGCATGTGTAATACAGAAATAGACAAACAGAATTACCTCCATCAGTCAATATCACAGTGACAGCCTTACATCATGGCATGTACGGCGAAAAGTAATGGTGAAACCATAGGTGACACAGCTATTGCTTATGAATGGTTTTAGGAGTGTTTTAGATATTTTAACTAGTTGTAGCAGTTAACAGTAGTGTTGTGCCTCTGCCTGTACAAGGGCACAAGGTTAGTGCTCTTCCATTTCTGGTGCTTTGCAGCACTAAACGTTTTACTTTCTTGTTGCTCAGATGGGTGTAATTTCTGATATTTATACGCTTTCCTATTCCTCTTCGCTTAATTATGCTGGCCAGAAAGTGTCACTCATAGTCCTTGAAATGTCACTCATAGCAATCTAAACCTTGGCAGCTATGATAAGGAATAACCCAAAAACACAGGAAGATTAGAAAAAGTCTGACTTATGCCACACTGTATTTGGTCTGGTGTATGAAATTGTATGGTATTTTTCCCTATTTACTTTGCTATGTACCATGATGTCCATCTGAAAAATCTGATAAATAAAGCATTAAAAAAAATCAATGAAAAATGAATAAGCTGTCCAGTTTAATTGCACCACTATCACATATTCTCATATATTTAATGAAATATAAACTGTCTCTTCCAGTTGATAACTTTCTGTAAATACTCTTTGGTCCTCTGTATCAGTGTTTTGAAGTCGCTCATGTGAAGTGAAACTGTAAATACTTTCTGAGACATCTAAAAACCCAGACATTTCCGGCCACAAAATGCTTGTTTGTGTATATTCACTCGAGACTGGATGTGATGGTTCTTTAAGTGGCCAGCAGAGGGCGCGCCTCGCCTGTTGATGAAATCCTCTGAGCACATTGAATGAAAGGGAGAAGGGTTTCCTGTTCCAGGGCAGCGGTGGCAGAGACAGTACAAGCAGCAGATGTTGACATAATTTCCGGGCTCTCCCTCTGTGTCCATCCTGCTGCAGGGGAGGAAGGACGCCCTGTCTGTCTATGCAGTTATCTTCATCTTCAGACCCTCACAGCCCCCCACTACCTCTCCCAAACCCCAAATCTGCACCAGCCCCACCCCAGCCATAGGAGGAGGAGATAGCCTGGAAATGTCTGCACAGGTTTCTGCTCAGGTAGGAGATTCTCAGCACCTTGTGCTGTGTTTGTAGAAGTGGACTGAATAATCCTGGAGGAAATCTCCTCTTATATCCAGGGACCTCTAGAGGCCTTTCCTTCCGGCCCTGGGGGTGTTTGTGCTCATCATTTGTTTTAAGGAGAGGATCTGTGCACTGCACTGCATCTTAATGCACTGTGAGAAATATGTGTACAGTGCCCTGCATTTCACTGCACTATGATTGAGAAATCTGTGCATGCTGCACTCCATCTTACTGCACTGTGAGGAATCTGTGCACGATGCACAGCATCTTAATGCACTTTGACAGATGTGTGCACACTGCACTTTACAGCACTGTAAGGTTTCTGTGTCACTACAATCCATCTTACTGTACTGAGGAATTTGTGCTACTGCACTGTGAAAAATGTGTTCACATTGCACTGCATCTTAACTCTCTATGAGAAATCTGTGCACACTCTTTGCTCGGCTTTCGCTGTTAGTTTGTTGACTTGCCCCCTGTGTCAGAAGCATGTCCACCAGGCAGCTAAACGTCAAGGCTCCCCTGCTGCCCCATGCCCTGTTGTCCCTCTTTTTATATCTCAGTCTAGGTAAAACCTCTGTCATTACAATAGTTTTCAGCTGCATAGGTTGGCTTATAGCATTATCTGCTGCAGAGGTTGTGTGTCTGCTACAGGGAATTTGGATGCGTGCATTGACCTTGGGTCTGCCAGGTAGGAAGCATTTGAAGCAGTGGAACGTACAGGTCTGTGTTTTTGATGTACCTCTGCAGGTTGGATGTGTGTGCATCTGAAAAGGGTAGAGTTGTCTTTGCAGGCTGTGTGTGTGTGTGTATGAGGCGTGTCTACAATGTGTCTTTTTCAAGTGTGTTTGTCTTAGCAGATGTTGGCGGGTCTGTCAGTCACTCTTCTTGCCCTTCCCTCTCTGTACCGAAATGTTTATGATTACTTGCTGTAAGAGGGTCTGCTCGGTGCAGAATAGTCAGGTACTACTCGGCACACTGTAGACGTCTGAGCAAAGTCACATGTGAAGTTCTATTTCTTCCCCATAGTTTGGAAGAATTAGGCAGCTTTGAGTGAGACTTAAGCACGACTTCCAAAGATGTGACTGCCTCAGGCACCCAGGGTTACTTGTATGACAATGCTACAAGGGGTTGGTTCACGCTCTCATCAACGGTGTGTTGATGAGGATTGTGCTATGATGTGAAGCCTACATGAAGGATTCCAACAGACTCTTGAAGTCATTCTGCTCTAGTTGTTACTTCAGCAGGAAGGGAGAACAAGATGAGCGAGCAGAAAAAGCAAGAAGAGGCCAGAGAAGAGAAATAAGAGGGATACAGAGAGAAAACACACGAAGGGTGGAGAAAAGTCATTAATAGATATCAGCCATAATGTGAAAGAAAGAAATTTGTATGAGAGGGAACAAGAGTTCTAAAAGATGGCCAGGAAAAGAAATGTAATGAACATTATTTATAAATTACCAAGGGCCAGATGTAGGAAGCCTAATACCGGTCGGTAACAGCCGAAATTACCGAATTTCGTCCGTTACCGACCGGTATTAGGCTTTTCAGATGTAGGAGGCCAAAATGAAGGATTCAGTAATTTACCGAATCAGTATTTTAAGGAATCAGTAAATTACCGAATCCTTAACGCACCGATTCGGTAATTTACCGAATCCTTAATGTAGGAAGCACTCAAGTGAGTGCTTTTCTCCGTTAACTACAAGTTGGTTGTAAATAAAGAAAACCGTTAAAAAAGCAATTTTGTGCTTTTTTAACAGTGCCATGTGGCAGACATACATGCCCTTAGGGCATGTATGTGTGCCACATCTGCACCCATGCACTATTCAGGGGTGCAACAGGGTGTCAATGTGACACCCTGCCACCCTTGTAAGTCTTCCCCCTATTACCGATTCGGTATTTGATTTGATTGATTGATTTGATTAAGGATTTATAGAGCGCGTAGCTACCCTTGGGCGTCCCAGCGCTATCGTAACAGCTTGACAGTACTCCTGGGTAAGGATTATTGGGGGAACAACCAGGTTTTCAGCAGTCTGCGGAATGAGAGTAGATTGTTTTCTTTGCGGATGCTGAGGGGGAGGCTGTTCCAGAGCTTAGGGGCGTTGTAAGAAAAGCGGCGGCCGCCTGTGCGTGCTTTCCTTATTCTAGGGACGCTGGCCAGAAACAGGGCGTCCGACCTGAGCTGTCGGGTGGATTTGTGAGGCTTGATTAGAGGTTTCAATATTGGTTGGGCCTTTGCCTTGTAAGATTTTATGGGAGATGCATAAGGCTTTGAAGGCGATGCGCTCTCGGATGGGAAGCCAGTGAAGCGCCTTGAGGGAGGGTTTAGCTGAGCATCTTGATTTCTTCCCCGTAAGTAGTCTTGCTCCAGCATTCTGGGCGTGCTGAAGTTTTTTTAGGATAGCTACTGGTGCGCCCAGGTACAGGGCGTTTCCGTAGTCCAGTCTCGATATGATAAGGCCCTGGATCAGGATTTTCCTAGACTGGGGGGGATAAGAGGAAGGATCTTACGGGCTGCTCGCATGAGCCCAAAACAGGTGCCGGCTGTCTTTCTTGCTTGGGCTCTGAAGCTAAGGTCCTGGTATAGCCAAAAACCCAGGCTCTTGATTTCTTGTTTTGGTGTGGGAGGGGTGCCCATGCTAGGTGGCCATGCAAGGGTTTTGGGAAGTTTGTTTGGGTCGCCTAGGAGCATGATTTCAGATTTCTCGCCGTTGAGTTTGAGTCTGGAGTCGCCCATCCATTTAGATATATTGTGCAGGCAGGTGACTAGGTTCTCCATGGATTGATCGGCCTGGTTGATCGAGACGACTAGTTGTGTGTCGTCGGCGTACATGACCACCTTTATGCCGAATGGTGAGGCGATGTCGTCTAAGGGGGCCATGTAAACATTAAAAAGGGTGGGACTCAGAGAGGAGCCCTGAGGAACCCCACAGTTCAAGGGGAGAGCTTTGGAGTGCCCGTAGATGTCGGCCACTTGGAATGTCCTATGTTCCAAGAATGATTTTAGCCATGCCAGGGCGGTCCCCGAGATGCCGGTTTTTCAGAGGCGGTGGAGGAGGATGGTGTGGTCCACCGTGTCGAAGGCGACACTCAGGTCCAGGAGGATCACTGCCACTGATCCTCCTGCGTCCAAGATGGACCTTGTCTCCTCTGTTACGGCCTGAAGGGCGGTGTCAGTCCCCTGTCCTGGTCTGAACCCTGTCTGCGAATGGCAAAGGAGGTTGTTAGTCTCTAGGAATGTTGAGAGCTGTTCATTTACAATTCTCTCTGCCACTTTGCTGATGCCTGGGAGGAGGGAGATGGGTCTGAAGTTTGAAGGGTCCAAGGGATCTAGGTGTGGTTTCTTGATGAGTGCCCGAACTGTCGCACTTTTCCAGTTGACGGGGACTATCCCGCTGGAGAGAGAGGCATTCATCAGCCTAGTGAGAAGGGGGGATATAGTTGGGGCTACTACTTTGAGTTTACTCATGGGGGCTGGGTCGTCCGGGGATCCACTCTTCACACGATTGAGAGTGTCCACCAACCTCTCGATGGAGATGGGGAGGAAGGCTTTCAGGACGGGGGCGTCTGGGTCAATGGGCCCAGCTGGGAGGTCGGTTAGGGGATAGGGTTTGGGAAAGTCATTATGATCTTGAGGATTTTGTATGAGAAGAACTCAGCGAGTTGGGTACATCTGGCACCGGTGGGATCAGCGGCAGGCTGCGGTTCGGGAACTTTCAAAAGAGATTTTACTATGCGGTAGGTCTCCTTGGAGGAGTTGGAGGCAGCTAGTATTTTCCCTTCGTAATAGGAGGCTTGAGTATTTTTGATAAGCGTTTTGTATTGCTTCATATAGATTTCTTTGTTGTTTGGGTTCCAATCTTTTCTCCAGAGACGTTCGAGTTTTTTGCATTTTTTTCGGAGATCACGCAGTTCCGAAGTGAACCAGGGAGACTTGAACGAACCCTTCTTACTAGGGAGCTGTTTGACGGGGAGAACCGCGTCAAGGGACGATTCTATCCAATCTCGGATTTGGATGTCTGCTAGTGAGGGATCCGGATTCAGGGTAGGGGTGGAGGCTATGAGCTGGCTAGTCCAGGCATCCGTGTCTAATTTGTGCCACGGGCGCGAAGGTGCTTGGGGTGGAAGGCTGAGGCTGATTTCGGTGGAGATTGGAATTTTCAGGAAGATAAGGTGGTGATATGTCCAGGGGATGGGTAGGGGTGAAGATGTGGAGAGTTTGTTCCCTGGGTCATCAAAGTGGATGTTAAGGTCTCCTAGCACTGTAAAGTTGGAAGATAAACAGGCTAGAGGTGGCAGTCTCCACCAGGGAGTTAGGGAACTGTCCAAGTGGTCCAGGGGGTCAGTATATGAGAAGACCCAACAGAGTTTTCTCCGGGGAGAGATGTAGGGAGAAGTGAGCGTTTTCACAGTTGAGGACTGGACTGTCCTTGAGATGGCAGGTGAGATGGGCTTTGGTGATTATTGCTAAGCCGCCTCCTGATCCTTGAGGTCTGTCTAGATGTTTAATTGTTTAGCCCGGAGGGAGGGCTTGGACTATGTCTGGGTCGGATGCTGAATTGATTCATGTTCCGGTGAGAAACAGCACTTCTATGTCGTTGTTCAGTATTAGGAGGTTTATTTCGGTGCTGTGCTTGGGGAGGGATCTGCAGCTGAGCAGAGCCATTTTGATTGTCCTAGCTTTAGGGGATGAGTGCGGGGTGAGTTTGTATGAACAATGGCTGCATTTGTTATGATGCTCATCCGGAGAGATTGAGTGAAGACAGGGGTCCAGGGCACGCGTTGCCAGTTTCCGAAGAGTGTCTGAGGTGTAGCTAATGGGTAATGAGGTGAGAGAAACAGGGGGCTGGGCCCTGGGCTCGTACTGGCGCGGACGGGCGCAGACGGGGTTACCTTTGGCGCGCCTTTGGCGCGCTGGCGGCGCACCCGCAGCGCGTGTCTGCTGCCCGTCCGGCCGAGGCACATCCTTTTGGGGGAAGTGGGAGGGGCGTGGCCTCATGGCGGTGGGTGTGGCCTCACTTCACTCGCTGATGGCGGCAAATTGTTGACAGGCCCGCGGCAGCGTTAAGATCGGCTGCGCGGTGTGTGTGAGCAGCTCTAAGGAGGGGGGAGTGCTCAAGGAAATGTGCAACAACAGGTATTAAAAACTAATTTTTCAGTGCTTTAAAAAACGCCGATCGTTCCTCCCGGCTCCCGCCTCAGGAGTTGTCTGTATCAGGCCCATAGGAATGAATAGGAATTACCGATTCGGTAAATACCGAATCGGTAAATACCGAATGCTACCGATTCGGTACATTTTACAGAATCATTAGCTTCATACCATTTACCGATTCTAAAATAACAAATTGGTAAAATTCGGTATTTTAAAATCGGTAAATAGTATTTACCTACATCTGGGCCCAAATGTTGAATTATATTTTAGGAGCTAAAAATGTGATTTAAGTGTGACTGGAATGTGAGTCTTCAAGTGTTATAGGTGTAATGTGCTGTTTAGTGGTACCAATACGTGAACCAACTTTATAGCTATGGATCTGGGATTTAATCCCAATCACCGAATGGTGTAAATGAACCAAAGGGAGGAATCAATGTATTTTCGGGTTTCCAATCTCAGCTCAAGTGAGATAGTTAAGAGGTCCCAGGTTCCAACCGTCCTCCTTTATAAATGTGTTTATGCACATTCTGCACAGATCTGTGTTACCTTTGTATCAAACATACCAATCCCAATAAATTCTGTTGCAGGTGGCCCTTTCTAGGGTGATTTCCCTTTTTTTTGCTTTTGTCCCTCCCCGTTTTCCGCTGATCTATGTACTAGCCTAAGGACTTTGATCGCTTTTTACACTGCCATTCAGTGCCAAAGTGATGTGCTTGTCATATACATACTGGTGATTAGTGTATACATGATTGGCTAAGTTAGCTGTAAGTACCTTGTCTAGAGGTAAGACATATACCTAGGGCACCTCCTGGCTGGGGCCAGCAGAACTGGTTGTGCCACCAATGGAGGTAGTTCTTTAAATGTGCCACAGTTTTGCCATGGCGGCGCCTGTGTGTGCACGTTACTGTCACTAGGCTTGGCATTTAAGAAGACACTTGCCAAGGTTCTGCATGTCTTTTGTCATATCTGAGTACTCCCTGGGGACAGGGTGGGGTGTCAGGAAGAGGTAGGGCATGTGCATGTGTACGCTACATGCACTGGTTGTGAATGGCACCGAGTGGTGTGTTTGTTACAGTAGGGCCTGCTCCTCGTATTGGATTGGCTTGAGGGATCTGTGGAAAGGCTATTGAGCTGGATTTCCTGCATGCAGAAGAGTGTCAGTATAGTGTTTGGTATCGATGAGTTCATAATGGCGAACCTGCTCCGTTGGTGCGAGTGAATTTGACATTATGATGTTGGAAATACCACTTTGGGGAAGTGGGAATGTTTGTACTCATGGCTCTTTATGCCTATCCACCTGTCTCCAATTCACAGCTGGCTGCTGGGGCAATGGCTACATCTGTGCAATTTCTGATAAGACGGCTATAAACTAGGGACTCAGGGTATACTGTAGACCTCTCACTATGAGGGGCCTTCCTGTGTTGGTTAAGAGGGGGTGGAATTGGCACCTGCATTCCAAGTGGCAGGGTTGTGGCCCCTCTAAAGATACTGTTGAAGCCTGCCAGTTTAGGATGTCAGACATGACAACATTTAGAGAGGGCCTGTGCATTTCAAAGGTGGCCTCATCTTCATAGGTCATTGTGGGTATAACCACTGGGGATGTGCTTTTAGGAGTTAAAGACGCTTTGGGGATTGGAAACATACTACTCTGGTTCGACGCTGGGACATTAACAAGAAGAACTATTGGGGCGGGGGGCTGCAACTGGATTATCTGCAAACTTGTGGTGGCCTGGGGCTTGTTGTGCTTTAGGAAGGGGACTATCACTTGGTGGATTTTGCCTGGATGGTGCGTGCCTGCAGCTAATTGCCAACTGTTGTGGCATCTCCAGCACAATAGTTTTATCCTATAAATGGTGTTCCGTCCCCTTGGATGCAGAGAGGAGAATTCCGGCAGAGAGGACTGTTCTGGAATTACAGTAGTGCCTGACATGCAACCCTGCGTAAACTAAGTTTACACTCATCATGCAGACCACCTTACTGCTTGCACCAGGTATGGGGGCTTAGGCCAATCCCAGAGATCCCTATGCTCACCAAATAAGGGTACAACTAGACAGATATATAATTTGTAATGGGTGGGATGTTTGTCCTATACAGTCTGGTAGTAATTCAAATGACTTTAGTTTTTTTTGTTTTAAATTTTTTTATTTGGTTTTTACATTTCCACACATTGAGTATACCAAAAACAGAAATTATTTAATCTTGGAATTACATTGATCTTTGTCTAATAGTCATCGAGAAATCACATCAAAAAATCACTTGTACATGTTTTAACATTGCAGACACAGCATGATAGTCGTCTCGAGGGTTATCTCATGACCGACCTCTGATGAGGTGAAAGGACGTGTATGAGCCCTCGGCTGTGCAGGTCAGTTTTTGAGTCAGAGATCTTCATGTGCTCCTTCTGTGTTCCCTTATGGTGCGTTTTCGCTCGGTATTGGATTTGCATGTTTCCATTGAGATTTCATCGGATTCTGGATCTTCAGTGTGGGGAAAAAACCATAAGCCATGGGGATGAACTGGGGGGATCTGGTGCGGAGTTACTGGTGGAAGGTGATTGGTTGTGGTTACTGTCCATGGTACTATGTCAGCCACCTGGGGGGGACCGTGTAGAGCATGTTGTATGTGTTCTATGGGGGTCTGTGACCGTCACACAGTATTGCCCGTATTATGTGTCGATGTCTGGTCATGTATTATCGCCTACCTGCCTCTGAGGAGATACTTGTGTAGTCTGCGCAGGGGATGGTGTCAATGAGGATGGTTACGTTGTTTCGTGAATAAATCGGTGCATCAGTTGTGCTCATTCTAGGGAAATGGGGTGTTTATGTATTCCCCTCACTTCCTCCTCCCGTAGCACCTCCTCCTCTGCTGCGCCCCATTTCTTCATGGCCCCTATCCAGGCAGCCTCAGGGGGCCCTTACGCCTGCGGGACATGCAGAGGGCACTGGCTTCCCATGAGGAGAGGGTCAGATTGTTTGTTGTCTCCCGAAGTGTGTGGTGTAAACGGTCCCAGTAGTGGTTAATAATTGGGCAATTCCAGAACATATAGTCTGGCATCGAGGGGTGAGGTATGCCCTATGAAGTATATTGAATTGGATGTTCCTGAAGCATGCATTTCTGGAGACTTTCTTGGGGTACTCTAGGGCTTTTTCCAATTCTTTATGACCTATTTTATCCTCCCATGTATGTCATAATGTGTTCAGTGGGCGGAGGGTCAGTTCCCGAACAGCTTTGTATAGCCAGGTCACTAAGTGTCTGCCCACCCCCATATGAAGTATGGCATGTATTACTGGGTGCGTAGGGGGTTCTCCCGCATGTGGATCCCAAAATGGGCGGCTATTGTCTATTAGCTGCCGATGCAGATAGAACTGCCCTGGGGGAAGGTCATATAGTTCTGTCAAGCGGGCGTATGTCAGTAGCTGTCCATCTTCAAACAGGGATTCCATTTCTGTGATAGAGGAATCGGTCCATACTTGTGGGGCACGGGTAGTATAATTTTGTCTGATCGGGGGAATCCTAGCAACGGGAATAAAGGTGAGTATGCGGGTTTCCCTTTGGACATGCAAACGGTTTGGTCTGCGTATCTGCTGTTTGTGAAGTGACAATGGGGGGTGTGACTGAGCCGTCCCGGGAAGCGTGGGCGTCACTTATTTCTTCTTTGGAGGTGAATGGGTGAGGGGCTTTTTCCGCATCTGAGTTGTCTTCTTTCGATCTCCCTGCTGCTGCTGCTTGCAGTGCTCTCCTACATTCTGCTATTATTTGTTCCAGGTCAGGGGAGTGCTGGGTGAGGAAATACGTGTGTGAGCTCAGCTGTGTAAGGGTGACTTTCCTGTGTTGACGTTTGTGGCTGCTCACGGGTCTGTGGTTGCTGCGAGCGTCAGATCCTGAGAGCCATTGTTCCACCCAGTCACTGGCTTCCGCTGGGTCAGTGAAGAAATGAGCAGCTCCATCATGCAGGATTTTCAAGCGGGCCGGGAAGAGGAGAGTGCTTTGTACGTTTCTTTACCATAAAATACGCTTGACTGCCAAGAAGGCTGTTGAACGGCACGAGAGTAGTCTGGGAATAGCATTACGTGTTTATCCTCCACTTGAAGTGGTCCCTTCTGTCTGGCCGCTCTGAGGATAGTGTCTCTGTCTTGATAGTGAAGCAATTTCAGGAGGAAGGGCCGGGGTGGCGAGCCTGGTGGTGGTTTAAGGGCCGGCACTCAATGTACCCTATCTTTGGAAAAATATGGAGGCAGATCCGCCGTCCAGGTGAATGTCTTCATCCATGTTTCCATGTGTCTAACAGGATTAGCCCCTTATGCTCCCTCTGGCAGGTTTAAAATGCGGATATTGCTCCTTCGAGAGCGGCCTTCCATATCGTCCGTTTTGCTTTCTAGGGACCGTACCTTTAGTTGCAGCTCTTGTATGGCGACTTGATGGGTTCCCTGTCGATGGTGAGTGCAGTACAGGCGGCTGCGTCCTCAACTACTGGTCACTTCCGTGGCCTTAGTACTATTGACTGTTTGCTTAAATGCACAGCACTCCTGTGGTCACCTTATTACAATGTTTGTCTCTCTGGGGCCCTCCGAAGTATGCCTCGAGGCCTGGCACCGGACGGGAGGAGGGGCCAACGACTGTGGCGGGCCGTAGTATAGCCTCTGCTAATATCTGGTTGGTCGGCGGCAGACTTTGGCAGCAGGTTCGTAGCTCGCTTGATGGGCGGCCGCGAGCGCTGGGTGATGAAACTGTGCTGCTAACAAGTGCCCTCTTGTGGGCTTGCGGCTCTGAAGTTAATGGCCGCCCGCCTGGCCGTCCACCCCAGCCCCAGAGGGATCGGTGAGATGGGGCCCTGGCGGGAAAGGGATGCAGATCGGTGCGGCGATGGGCACCAGGTCCAGACAGCCGTGTGTGGTTCCCTCAGGATGGTGCGAGCCACCTCCCTGCCAATACTTCCACGCCTAGGGCTCTCCCTCCTGCACTCCGATTCCTGGTGCCGAATTGGGGGGACCACAGCTCCGAGACACAGGCAGACGACGATCAGGGTGATCCGCGGTGTGGGGCTGTGTAGGTATAGCGGCTGACGTGTGGAGCCTCAGTGTCGATGATCGTCCCCCTAGCGCGGTGGGTGTTGAATTGCCTCTCGTTGCGTACTGTGTATCAGAACCTGACCTTCTGTCCAAAGTGTCAGGACAAGGTAATCCAAAATCCACGGGAGCGAAGATGTCGTCTTTTCACTCCAATAGGGCACAGCGACACCAGACCACAGAGACTAACTGGGGATTCCACTACCCGCAAGGAGTGGAGAGACAAGGAAGGACCACCTGGGCGATCTTTCAGGAGAGGTGGGTCTAGGAAGAGTAATCCTGCAGAGGGACGAGAGAATTGAAAGGAAGGTAATTAATCAAAGGCATACATTTGTGCAGCATAAATGTTATCTCACTTTGTATGCAAACCCAGACTTACCATCATCTGGCGAAGAAGAGCTTTGAATACCAATGCCTATACATCTTAGACAACGTGGTACATAGTCCGTACTCCTTGCATGAGGGCAATGTTAACAAAGAGTAAATTGCCTTGAGCAAGTGCAAAGGTTCTTAACAGAATGGAAGTAAAAAGTGCTCTTCCAAGATTTTTCAAGAAAAAGGGGGTCGCAGAATAGCTGGGCAGGGTGTAATTAGGGATTAATAATGATGATGAAGCATGACACCAAGGGCCCTTTTGGTGTGTGAGGGGTATTTTAACAAATACTGTGTATGCCTGATATACTCTGGCTCACAGGAAACCTTCTAGAGGTGGACCTTGTTGATATTTATACCATCAACTGGAGGAGGGTGCGCCCACCTGAGTGCTTTTAGCACTACCTCTTCACTCCTCCTTTTGATTCTTTGTAATTAGGGATTGTCTTGCCAAAAATAATTATAGAAATCCACTTCGGCCCGAAAGGACTTGCTGTAATCCAATATGAAGAAAGCATCCAACTTCCCAGAGATTTTGGATGTTAAAAAAAATAAGAATTTTTCAAACCTTCAAGAGTAGCAAGAAATACTTTATATGAGGATGACTTAATCCTTTACAAAAACATGAAAGTCCTCATAATATCCCACACTAGTATTATGCTTGATTCAACAAAATAAATAAAAATAAATGCATGCAAACAATAAATAAAGAAAGTACCTGAGCCTCAGGAGTGTTTCCAAAACACTCTGCATTAAGTGAAGAAATTCGCGAATGAAGAAAACAATTTGCGAGTGAAGAAAACAATTCACAAAGTGAGTAGAACAATTCCTAAAAAAAAAAGGCAGCACAACGCGTCCAGCGTCAGCACGAAGGAGAAAGGGAAAGGCAACACTCGCCTTGCGTCCGAGGCGGCTGGAGGCGGAGTTTGGAAAGCAGCGTCGCGTTCAAGAAAACAGTCGCGTCATGCCAAACGTGAGCAGGCAACAGAACGCGATCAGAAAGGGAAAAATAATTAGCGTTTCACGAAGGTAGCAAATCCAAAAGGGAAGTGTTGAGGAAGCGCTGGGAAGCCAGAACTCGAGCCAAGGAGGGAACAAATATGAAGCAGGTCCAGAACAGTAGTTTCCAGCAGCGAAGTCTCCCGTCTTCACTCGATCACTCGAACTGGGAAGGGGCGTGGTCCCATGCAGAAAGAGAAGCCAAGCAATCAATGTTGTAAGCTGACTGCCTACATGCAGGAATGGGTCAGCTGATCGCCGCTAGGCAATCTGGGAAGGCATACAAGGTAAGGATTCTTCACAAGGCATTCTGGGATTATTAGTTCTTTGATCTACCAGGGAAGAAAAGGGTGCAAGAGGCTCGATGGCTGATACTGTGAGCTCCAGCGCCGAGTGGGAAGGGCGATCGCTGCTGCGCAGAGCTGGTTGCAGGCAAGTTGGACTCCTTACCGTGGTGGGCCAATGACCGCCACAGGCCGGGTCTCAGGTACGGGGCCCAGGTACGGGGCCTTCTCTTGCTGCGGGGTCTCTAAAGGCCGCTCGGGTCTGGCATTGCGGTCTCACCTTTGGGTCCCAGTTATTGCAACGGTGGCCCAGTATGTCTGCCTTCACTGGACGGGACAGCAGTGGGCGGCCCCCCAGGCTGTTGCAGTGGGCCGCGGGTGCCTCGACACCACAGCTTCAGGTCGTTTGGCACTTGGTGGGGGACGCCATCTTGACTCCGCTGCTGGATCATAGGGGTTGCCACTTACTCGGTGTGGGATGCCGCTCCGCCTCTCATTTCGGGGTGAGGAGAGGGGCTGAGGGGTATTGTCCAGGTGGGCATCTGGGCTAGCGAGTTTGCGGAGGATTTCGGCATCGATGGGCACAGATAGCGCAGGCAGAGCTCTAAGGAGGCACGTCCGCCATCTTAGTGTGCCGGGCCACACCCCCCTTCAAAATGCCTCAAATTACTTTGTTTAGGTGCATCTGCCTAATGATTGCAGCACATTTGCTTCATATTAGACCACAATAATTATAATAAATGTATTGTAAACTTTCTTTAAGTCTTTCTTATGTTTACTATGGGCATGCATGAGTACGTAAGTGAGTAACAAAAGGGAGGGTCCGTTTCCACAGTGCCCTTGGGGATAGATGGTCGTGTTTGAGGTTGCCGAAATCACCTGTTACTCCGGGAAGATTAGGAGTTCAGGTGAGGCACTGTGAGCTTGCAGGATTAGGCCAAGAGGTGCAGACATTGTAGAGAGACTCTGTCCCTAAACTCTGACATCCTGTCATCCTATCATCCTAACACACAGTTCTGCTTTACCAGCGCAATCTGTGCAACAGGTTCAACCATTATTACTGTGTGGTTATATGATTATATTATTCTACTCCTACCTAACACTACCTATCCTATTGAGAGCATAGTGGGATACTTGTCAGATACCTTGAGATAGCCTAAGCTCCCATACCTGACTGTCCTGTCAGGTATGGGACACAAACCCAACCTGTGTAGAATGGTTAGCATCCATCTTTTTGGCAACAGTCTTTCAGTGTGTGTTAAATTATAAGACAAAAACAATTCTGCTCCGTTTAGATATTTCCACGACACACGGTTTGATTTTAAAACCTGCAATTTCCACTCAATTGCATGATCGTTCTCAGTTGACGTTGCCCATGCTTTAAGAGACACTTGCCATTAAGTGTAACATAAAATGCATATGATACAATATTTTTCAGAGAATATCTGTGATTTGACAATGCAGTCATGCCATTGTCCACAACAGCCAATGCATTTTCCAAATTAATCCTGTCAAGTTGTCTTAAGCGTTCAGCAGCGTCCTGCTGAGAAGTTTTCCACAGTTCATTGTAAGTGGCGTATATGAATCTACATGACCAAGGACCCAAGAAGAAATCTTGTAAATCCATGTCATCAGAACGGAAATATTCGATGTTCCTTAACTGCAGATAATGTGGAATGTTGTAACCATTGCTGTGTTGAAGCAGGTTCTGATTATCAAAAAGTAGAACAGCGAGGCTGGGCAATCAGGAACAGTTTAACTTAATTAAACAATAATGTCCTGGAATTGCAGCCACATCTACAGCTTTTTCTTGAATTCACTTTGCATTCGGTACATGGCATGCTTTATTCTGTATGCCCGGTGCAATAAAGGGAAGCTTGTGCCCCTTTGGGCAGGAAATTCTGGTACAGTGGGTCATAAAAATTGTGTTTAGATAATTTATCCCACTCTTATAGAAGGGACCATAAATACCAACTGGATGTCACATTCTGAGGTGGTCCAGGTGTGTTGTGTGTGCTTCCTGCTATGCACTGTTTGGACTTTATCTGATGAGTGCAACTGACCGGCTGCTCTGGCATCGTCCTTGGACGGAGTGCATGCTCTCAGCTGTGAATTTATTTGTGTTTGAGTGTGTGCATCGGACTTGTTTCTTTAGGTACTAGATCCTGGAACCACATGTGATTTTTCTGTTGCAATCTTCTTGGTGTGTTTGAGGCTTGTTCCATGTCTGGTGTTTCCATCACGGTAAGGGCTAGGGATGAACAGAGGTCAACTGTGTTGTGTTTATTTGATAAATGGTCACTCTGCCCAATTATACTTCTTAATCAATAGGCCTTCCAGAATATTCCTTTGTTCGATGAAATCAGTTGAGGTGTGGATATCCAGTGTAACATAATTCACTGAATGGCCTATTTAATGCTTCACCATACCTTAAATTTTTTGTGTTTACAAGCGCTTCGTCAGCAGGGTGCCGACAGAAACTAGAGTGCTGCAAGGCGGCACCGGGATACAGCATAACACTTCCTGCAAAAACCAAGTAACCGATAGTACAAATTAGCAAAAAAATATTCACCAGGAGAAAGCAGAATATAATACTGATTTATTGACTCTCGCACATTAGACTGAGCTTGGTTGGGACAGACTTTTAATCACAGTTGCTGGTTCAGAATCACAAAACAATAATCACTTCAGATGAAGGAGCCATTTAATTAGATGAGGTGGAAAGGTGGAAACTGAAAGACAAATTATGCCAACGTAGCATTATATATAAAACACAACAAGTTGTGTGTGTGTGTGTGTGTGTGTGTGTTTGTCTGTCTGTCTCGTGTGTTTTTACAGAAAACATTCACGTGCTCTCCGGCTGCTGACATAGGACCCGGGTGTGGCTGGTTGATCTGTATAGGTCTGGTAAGGGGTGGGGTGTGTGAACTGCGGGCAGGAATGTGCAGCTGGGGCAGACAGACACCGTCTAATCCAGAGGATTTTCAGTCCAGGCTGAAGGCCTGTCTGCATGGCTTGCCCTCACTCCCCCGTCCATCCACAGACTCCCTGACCCTCCTTCAGACTTTTCTGGCTGTTCAGATCAAGGCATTACTTGTCTTTCATGACTGCTTCGAAATCCTCGGCAAGTAAGATGTCCTGGAAGTCCTGCTGCTGGTGCTGCTGCTGTTTTTATGTAGCTATCGATCCTGGTGACTGCTCTTTGGAACAGCACGGGAGGGAGGCCAGATTGCAGAGCGACCGGATCTCCAGAATCCACGAGCCTGGGGGTCCAGAGATGTTGTAGTTCTGTGTTGGAGCAATAGGAGGCAGCCATCACCTTTGCGTTCCCGGCATGACCTGCACATGAGGAACGAGCACCATGATTGCTGGTTGCAGGACAACAACCTCCTTGCTGATTGGCCAAAATAGCTTCAGAGGTGGGGAGATTAACAAGGTTGGTTACAGGAGAGCTCTTGCCCATTGTCTTCAACAACCTTTATTGAAAACGGTAGCTTTCTAATTAGGCTTTTATGTCCAACTTGGAAGCGTTTTAGTGAAGAAAAAATCTTATGTCCTATTCCTCTGTTCCATAGTAACACTTTCAGCAGTAGGATGCATTTTGTAAAACTAACGTGTACACTAGGTGTAGACATCATAAGTGTACCGTTTGCGAGTCGATGTAAGTAAGTACACGGATATTTTAAATTTAACAAAATCAATTATCGCATGCATCAGGTTCCTGGCAGCCACATGGGCTGGTCAGCTGTTGCAGGGGAGTTGGGGAGGCGGGCCAGTCGGAGCCCAGCTCAGCGGCTGATTACTATGGCTCGAAGAGTCTTTTGCCGCTGATGAAGACATGGGTGGGGCTAGAGGGGAAGCAGATGAAGCTTTGATGCTGCAAATAAAATGAAAGTGCGGCGCTTGGAAAATTGGCAGCACCATTGTCCCAGGTGGGCTCGTAGTTGTGCCTGCATTAGGAAAAACTCATTATAGAAAATAGAGCATGCACCATGTTACAACCATTTAAAGGTGCTAGTAGCCAGGGGAGGATACAAATGGCAACATGCCCATACTAAGGATGGACTAATAAGCCTCATAATGAATCAGACGCCAGCATTTATGAAGGACAAATACACAAGCTAATAAAAAATTAGGGCGGGAGATTGAGTGAAGCTTCTCTCCGAACCGTACAGAACTACCACAGATCTCCGCAGACAAGCGCCTGCACACTGGCTCAGGCTCGACCTAATAAAGGACTGTACCCGTTCCAGAGACTACTCTAGATGAAATGAAAAATACGTTTTCCTTCCCAGTCCCGCTTTCATAACAAAGGTTTTTGATTTGTTAACAAGCAGACCCAGTTCAGCCTTGAAAGTTGAATAAGAGCCAATCAAGCGCTCTAGGGCCAGGGGTGTCCTGGCTTCAAAACCGCATCATCTGCATAGAATTTATTGGTGTACAAGGAAAAAAGAACAAGGACAAGGACACACCCCTGTCGCACCCCCTTTTTAATTTTAAATATTTCCGAACATTCCCTCTGTTTACCAAAACTGACTACTGCCCCTGCCTCTCTATAGGTCTCCCTAATAAAAAGAATTATGGAGTTGTCCACGCCCATCGCCTCCAAAAGAACCCACAATTTTGAGTGGTGTACACAGCCGAAGGCCGCGGATAAGTCCGCATAATCCATATAAAACTGGCCTTTTTTTGCACAAACATATTTTGCTCGTTCGTACCCATCCCCTTTCTAAAACCGTATTGTGTCTCAGCTAAAACATTATTAACAAATGCCCACTCCTCTAGTCTATTTTGGAGCAATCTCTCCATTAGTTTGGCAGCGCTATCCAGCAGGGAGATTGGGCGGTAATTTACCGGATTCGAGGGATGCCCCTTCTTATATATGGGTATAATCACGGATTGTTTCCAAGCTACCGGGGTCCCACTTTGGAAACTGTATTAAAAACTTGGGTCAAGAGTGGAACCCAAACATTTTTATGTACAAAGAAAATATCCCCTTCTGACTCTGCTGCCTTTAGGGCAGGCGATTGAGAGAGTGCAAGCTCAATTTCCTCTAATGAGAATTCATCCCCAGATGGGCAGTCATCAAGTCCTAAGGTTTTTTTGTAGCGCTATTCATCTCTACAATAAAAATGCTCTGGGAGTGCGACACCCGTGTGGATTGATCTATATGAATATCAAGAGAGAGGCTGCCCTGATCCTGCTGAAAAGGGGCATTTACCACCCTCCAAAATGCCTTGCTATCTTTACTCCTCGAAGCCTCACACAAATTTACCCATGATTCATCCTGTAACTTCTTTTGGCTCACCGCCCTAGCTGTCTCATAGTCAGCTCGTAGCTTCCTTATCAAATCTTTGTTTCTGGGACTTGTTTTAAGAGCAGTGCGAAGATCTTTGGAGGCATTTGAGTAATTTGTCTCAAACCCCCTTATCGTCGATGGAGTGTTTCTTGTAGCTGGATGTAAAAGATTAGAACTTATAGATGTTAGAATTTTACTAAATGCTATTACTACTTGATGACTATCAGTGTTGGTGTCTTAGCAGGATTCAGTGTCAGGTAACAGCTCCTTTACATCCTTTGGGAGAAAGGAAATAGGGTTCATTTTCTCCCATTTAAGAGTAGATCCACTCTTCCTACTCCGAATCAGTTTTGGGGCAAATATAGAGCTTGACTTAGCAGAAAGAGGCCGAACAAAACAAAAAAAGCATGATCACTGAACTGTGTCAACGCGGCTATGGAGGACTTAATTCATCTCTTAAAATTAGTCTGAATAATTGTAAAATCAGATGTCAAGGTAACTCCAGTAAGTTGAAAAGTGGGGAGGGGTTGACCAGTCATGGGGTGATACAGGTTTATTACAACTAGGTCCCAAGTTAAATGAAAAACAGTTTGAAATGTTTGCGTAGTTATGATGCATAAAATGGACTAGCAACAAATCATTAGTGTCAGTTACCCCACAAATACGTTGGTCTGAATTGGGGCTACAGTACACATGAAAATCCAGAGCTCAAATAAAAAAAATTGAACATGATTGGCATGTTAACAGAGTTTCCAATATTCCTGCCAACTCATCTGTCACCTGTGTACAATTCTTAAAATTATCTTTATAAAAATGAATGCATAACAAATCAATTTTCCCAGAATCTTCAGCCACGATGACATGAAAATGGGGCGCGTTATTGATAAAGGTCAACTTACCTAGGGTGATCGTGTTTGCTGCAATTCTGAGTAAGCCTCCTTTAGATCTGCCTGCTGCTGATGGAACTGCTGGCGTAACAAAAGAGCTGTAGCCGTTTATAGATAGACTGCTCTGTCCAATTTTCCTGAAAGCAGATAATATCAGAATTCGTAAACACTTTATACCAATTTTGATTATCCTTTTTGTTTTCATAGCCCGCTATATTCCTAGAGAGAAACTTTATATCACTTAGGGACTCCTGCGACCAAATTGCTGTTGGTACTTGTGAGAAGGATGATGTAGGGTCAATTGGTAAGGATGTAATACTGCTTAGTGGATCTAAAATAACCAACTGAACCCTCTCCACGGGTACCAAACCAGAAACCATTTGAAAATCGTTATAAAGAACAGACTGAGGAGGCAAATAATTTAGTGGAAAGTTCAGTCATTCACATGCCTCCATATCGTCCAACAATGGGTACCTATTTGATAGAGCAAGGGCATCAAAAGCCACCTGGGCAGGCTTATGACCAGTTCTCACTAAAGAAAGGACCTGAGTGAGTACGGTGGAAATACATACTGGTGCAGACCTTTAAAAAACGCCAAACGAGACTGCATAAATCTGAGAATGGAGTGAAGGGGCAACCGGTAAACTCCCTAATGGGTCTCTCACTAGCCATTCATTATCAAAGGTTAAAATAACCAGTCATTATCGGTTGTTTTTACATCAGACCCAATTCACTGCGTTCTTCTGGCCATTATCAAATGATTTTGGATGAGATGACCTTGATTAGAGTTTTGAGTCATCCAGTGTCGAGCCTTGGCCATCAGCTGAAGTAAAGATTTTCTAAGATTGGGACGTAATAAAGGCACGTTGACTAAAATTTGAACATAGTGACAAGCTGCAGGAGGGAAGTTCATGTATTGTTGATTTGGTCTGCTATTGGCCTGAGTAGACGGGAGATTTACCATAACCTGTGGTCTTGATAAGTTGTGTGATTGCCCCTTACGCATAGAATCTGATATGGTCACCTGCGGTGGGCAACACCTAGGGACCAAATCTACATGGTCTGGACCTATAGGATCCCTGCTGGGGGCCAACTGATTTTCAACACAAGGATGACCAATGGAAGTAGAGGGTGATTTAGCTAACTCACGACCAAGGATCATGTTTTCACAATTAAAACGCAAATTATGACTTTCACAGTTATAGTTTTTTAAGAGTTTTACAGACATCAGAGGGGATGACCTTAAGTGCAATCTATAGAATCTAAACGGGCATAGATTGGTTGCAAAAGTTGTTTAAAGTTATCAAGAAGATCACACCAATATGAGGGAAATGTAGTCTCTGAATGTTGCTGGCCATTCATACATGTGGAACTCGCTGGCATAGCGGCCTTTCTGATCTTGTTGGCTGGTCACATGGAGGGCAGTATCGCATAACCTCTTTTTCATTTACCATTTACAGAGGTAGCGTCAGTCGGTTTCCCACTAAATGTAGAGGCAGGCTTGGAATGTTCGGGGGTTGGTACAGAGACTGCCGGAAATTCTGGAAGAGAAACCCCATATAGTTTCTTTACACCGCCTTTAGTTGGAGAAACAACTTGATTAGATGACTGCCCTATCCCTGACTCCAACGAAATTCTCTTTTCTGATAGTATGATTTATCGATGTTGCCTTGGCCAGAAAGGTATCTAAAGAGGTAACAGTTACCGCCTCTGTTGCTCTCAGCTTTTTCTTGCCCAAGGTGGGCCTGTAATGGGGAGTGTAGAAGTTAGAGGGGGGGCCCAGCCCAGCCTCCGACGGGCATGGAGGGTCCGCCCTTGGCCCGAGCGAGGCCCATGCATTGGTACCACACTGCTGCCTATAAGCATCTCCGGGTGCCGGAAGAGTGATGCTTTGTGCAGTGGAGCCTGGGGGCTGTAGTTCGTGCCCTGGCTCTGCTCCGATGCGGCCCCCACAGCGGGACCTAACTGCTGCCTTTAAGCGGCTCCGGGTTGCGGTAAGAGTGATGCATTGTGTGGTGGAGCCTTGAGGCTGTAGTCACTGCCATGGCTCTGCTCCGATGCGTCCCCCACTGCTGGACCTCACTGCTGCCTTTAAGCGCCTCCGCACACAGGAAGAGTGACGCAGAGTGTGGTGGAGCCTCTGACCTGTAGTCAGTGTCCCTGCTCTGATGCATCCCCAGGGAATCTCTAATAGAATGCTCTACCTTGCACTCACTTCAATTGTCCAACTTAAGCATAATTGGAGACTTGAATCTTCATCTTGATTTAATCAACAAGAAAGAAATCCAGGACTTTACTAATGACCTGGCCCCTTTCCACTTAGCTCAGTTAGTAAAACATTCAGCTATGAGGCCGGCCATCTTCTGGACCCTTTTTTTCCCAACCTGGCCACCCTTCAAACTGCTCCCCCTATTCCAGTGACCTGATCAAACCGTTATATGGTGCCTATGACCATTGATACACCTAGCTTTGAAAACAACATTACCGGTAACCCCACAATCAGAAAGCAGTAGCATAAACTGGACCCTTTTGCCTTTTCAAGGTTTATCGAAAGGAGTGTGCCTCTATTAGACTCCAATAGAGAACGGGCGGAGACTTCCACCAAAGCATGGAAATATTCTCTATTGTGAACAACCTGATTAAACCCACCTCCACTCCTGGATTAGCAGAAACTTCTAACAGCCACTGCAGCAAGCTTGGTCAATTATCTTTATCTTTACTTTAACAGGGGTGCGAAAACAGTCAAACCTGTCTCTCTTGACACAGGGACCTACCACTCGCAATGGGCTCCCCTGGACCAATTGGCTCTACTTGACGCAGATTCTATTTCTACCTTAATGCATCAAGTGAAATCTGGATCTCTGGATGATCCATTTAAACCTGAATATATTTAAAAATTTCAAGAGAGCGTCACAACCATATTTCTAGAATTAGCCAAACTTGCTGAGCACTGAAGAAGTATCAATATCATGGGAACACGCCAAGGTTATCCGTCTTCTAAAAAAGCCTTCGCTAAATGCCACTCAGCCAGAAAACTATTAACTCATTTCTCTTCCGTCGTTTCTGTCCAAGGATGAAGAGAAACATGTAAACAATCTCCTAACCAAAATATTAGAACAATATAAAATGTTAGATTGTTCCCAAAATGGATTTAGAACATACAACACCGAAAGCAAAATTGCTCTTTTAACAGTTACTGAATCCCTTTGCAGTACTGCAGATGCTGGCAAATCCCAGGCTCTGATACTCCTAGATTTAAGTGTGGCCTTCAACCCTGTCTCACATGCAATAATATTAACTCGCCTCACTGACCTGGAGGTACAGGGCAAAGGTCTGGCCTGGTTTACCTTCTTTTTAACGGAGTGGTCTTCTAAAGTTATACTCCCCTTTCGTCTCATCACAAAGAGGACTGGCTCCTGGCATCCCTCTGGGCTCGGAGCTCAGTCCTACCCTTTTTATTATTCACATCAGACCTCTGGTGGAGGTAGTGAAATTATTTGGAATATGGCCAAATAGATGCACGACAACTGTTTAAACTGAACTAAAAAAACAGAGATCCAAGGAGTACCCAGCCTAGCTGCCTGGATGCAATTTTACATGCCCTCCAGAAAACTACGCTCCACCAATCTATACCTGGCCCACATCCCTCGTCACAGCAGAGCCAGAACGGGAGGTTTCTCCTTCCATGTCTTAGCTCCGACCCGATGGAATTCTATGCCTCCTAACCTTAGAAAGCTTTTCCGGAAACAGTGGAGGACACAGCTCTTCTCCATCTGGACTGACAATTTTGCCTCTCTGCCACTGTGTTTCTTAGGCTTCTTTTATGTCCCTTGATGATATTGTCTGACAGGTGGACCCTCACCTTCCCCTCAGGCCAGGCTGCCTTCAGGTGTTGTGCTTTCAAAGGCTCGGCTCCCCTCTTGTAAAGGGTCAAAGTGGTAACACCCTTGCAGCAAGTGCCTTTATCAGCCGCAGTATTAATATATAGTGCACACCAATTCCCAGCCCAGTAAAGGCCTGAAACAGACCCAAAATGGAGCATGTACCTGCATGTTATATACTTCCTAGAGCGTTACCTTTATTATATACTTCCTGGAGCGTTACCTTTATTATATACTCCTTTATTATATACTTGCTGGAGCGTTACCTTTGTTATATACTCCTTTATTATATACTTCCTGGAGTGTTACATTTATTATATACTCCCTGGAGCATTACCTTTATTATATACTTCTTGGAGTGTTACCTTTATTATATACTTGCTGGAGCGTTACCATTATTATTTTCTTCCTGGAGCGTTACCTTTAATATATACTTCCTAGAGCGTTACTTTTATTATATACTTCCTGGAGCGTTACATTTATTATGTACTTCCTGGAGCGTTACCTTTATTATATACTTCCTAGAGCGTTACCTTTATTATATACTTCCTAGAGCGTTACCTTTATTATATAATTCCTGGAGCGTTATATTTATTATATACTTCATGAAGAGTTTGCTTTGTAATGTAGCCTTGAAAGTGTTACTGCTGTTATACAATTCCTAAAACTGAAGTGACAGCAACACATCCTGAACCATCTCTTCTTATACAATCCCTTCTTGTTTAACCCCTTCGCCGCGGGGTTAATTCCCCCACGGCGCTGGGGGAGGGAGGGTGCACGCAGCGCCACGGTGCTTGTGTCGAGCTCGGCTTGTCACGCTGCACGGTGGTGCTGCTCTCATTACGAGTTAAGCTCGTCATGGCCACACCCGTTTCCGTGGAACGCTAAGCACAGCAGGGGAATTATCCCCAAGTGTGAGCGCCGCGCGGGTCATGACAAGCTCAGCTCGTCATGAGCACAGCGCAACCGTGCCTCATGACAAGCTGATGTCGTCATGAGCACGGGAGGGGTTAAATGAAATCTTAGCCTTGTGCGTCTTCGTAAAGCTGTACCTCTAGCAAGTGGGCACTCCATGTGTGCTCTTTCTGTACTAAGTTACTGTGTAAACACCGAAAAATCACCTCCTTTTCTGAATTAAGTAAAATGTGACATGTTCTATAGAACATTTAGTTAAATATCTGTGTATGGTGAAATATCTCTTGGTAACTTTCGTTAATGGTAATGACCAGATGTCTTTTACAACTAGTTAAGTATTGTGTATTCACATGCTCTTACATTTCCATTTAGTGATTTTAAATCTCTTTACATCCAATAGGAAACCAGCCTTGAATGCATAAATGATCGTGAATAATGACAGTAATCGTGAAAATCTGAAAAAAAGTGGTTAGAAAAAAAAAGCTCCAATATTTAGGAAAAGATCTGCATAGAGACTGAGGAACCTGAACATAAACTGATAGATGCTGGAAGAGGCAGTCAAGAGCAATTCAGTGGATGTAAGAGTCTGAGCTGTGCACCTCCACGCAACAGGACTAAGAAATGACCTCTAGAAAATTAAGGCAACAACACTAACAAACAACTTCCTGTATAAACAGGCCTCCACAACCAGCTTTGATCATGTGTTCGGTATGAGGTAGACACAACATTTCTCTGCTTCCTGTAATGATGGCAGACCACCATTCAGCGTGCTAGGTGTATTGTAAACTGTTTCTGGCCAAACCACAGGAACAAGAGAAAAGCACAAGGGAGAGGAGCCAGACAACTGAAGGGTACAGGAAAGAGAGGGTCTCTGATCTACAACAGACTGTCCCAATTTGCTTCGACCCGAAGAAGACTGATCTTCACTCATGAACATGCGAAGCCATTCCACAATATAAAAACATAACCACCTACAAAGAAGCTTTACTTGCCACAATTATAATATATGTAGTTGGTGAGTCTTGTATTTCATTGTGAAATCTGATATTAACCATCCAAAATACCACAGACATACAGGGAATATGAGAATAACACAAGTGTTTTATCAACCATGTTAGCTCCTCGGGAAACGCAGTCATGGGATGCAGAGAAATATAAACACGACCCAGAGACACTAACCAAGAAAGAAAAATCATACACAAGCAGCAAGTGCTTTAGTTTGTGATCACTACTAAAGAGCCATCAGCAAACACACGCAGGAAAAGCAACGTGCAATTGCAATGAATGTGTGAAGAACTTTAGCCAGTTAGCACACCTAAAAGATCATCAGCGAATACACATGGGGGAAAAACCGTACCATTGCACTGAGTGTGTGAAAAGCTTCCGTCAGTTATCACAACTCCAAGTTCATCAGCGAACACACACAGGGGAAAAACCGTACCATTGCAGTGAATGTGGGAAGGCATTCAGTCAGTTATCAATTCTTCAAAGACATCAGCGAACACACACAGGAGAAAAACCATACCATTGCAGTGAGTGTGTGAAGAGCTTCAGTCAGTTATCACAACTCCAAGTTCATCAGCGAACACACACAGGGGAAAAACCATACCATTGCAATGAATGTGTGAAGAGCTTCAGTCAGTTATCACACCTGAAAAAACATCAGCAAACACACACTGGGCAAAAACCGCACCATTGCACTGAATGTGTGAAGAGCTTCAGTTATTTATCACAACTACAAGTTCATCAGCGAACACACACTGGGAAAGAAAAACCATACCATTGCAATGGTCACTTATCAATTCTTCAAAGACATCAGCAAACACACACAGGAGAAAAACCATACCATTGTAGTGAATGTGTGAAGAGCTACAGTCAGTTATCACACCTGAAAAGACATCAGCAAACACACACTGGGGAAAAATCGTACCATTGCACTGAATGTGTGAAGAGCTTCAGTTATTTATCACAACTCCAAGTTCATCAGCGAACACACACTGGGGAAGAAAAACCATACCATTGCAATGAATGTGTGAAGAGCTTTAACCTGTTATCAAATCTCCAAAGACATCAGCGAATACACACTGGGGAAAAACCATACCATTGCAGTGAATGTGTGAAGAGCTTCAGTCGGTTATCACACCTCCAAAGACATCAGCGAACACATACTGGGGAAAAACCATACCATTGCAATGAATGTCTGAAGAGATTCAGTCAGTTATCAATTCTTCAAGTTCATCAGCGAACACACACAGGGGAAAAACCATACCATTGCTCTGAATGTGTGAAGAGCTTCTGTCGGTTATCACACCTACAAAGACATCAGCGAACACATACTGGGGAAAAACCGTACCCTTGCAGTGAATGTGGAAGTAGTTTTAGTGATTCCTCAAATCTCAGGATTCATCAGCGAACACACACAGGAGAAAAGCCATTACAGTGCTGTGAATGTGTGAAGAGCTTCAGTGGGTCATCAGACCTACGAAAACATATTCAAACACACACTGAGGAAAAACCATACCATTGCAATGAATGTGTAAAGAGATTTAGTATGTTATCAAATCTTCGAAGACATCAACGAACACACACAGGAGAAAAACCATAGCATTGCAGTGAATGTGTGAAGAGCTTCTTTCGGTTATTGGCCTACAAAAACATAAATGAACACACACTAGGGAAAAGCCATTCCAATGCAGTGAATGTGTAAAGAGCTGTAGTGGGTCATCAGACCTACAAAAATCAATCAGTCAATCAGTAAACCAATCAATCAATCATTTGTTAAGCGCCCTTCATACCCAAGAGGGTCTCAAGACGCTGGGGGGAGGTGGGGGCCGCTACTGATCGAACAGCCAGGTCTTTAGTATCCTCCTGAAGGTCAGCAGGTCTTGGGTCTGTTGTAGGCTCAGTGGGAGTGTGTTCCATGTCTTGGTGGCGAGATGGAAGAAGGATCTCCTGCCGGTGGTTGTTCTTCTGATGTGCGGGACGGTGGCGAGTGAGAGGTCGGCAGAGCGTAGCTGGCAGTTGGGTGTGTAGGAGGAGAGCCGTCTGTTTAGGTAGGCTGGGCCGGTCTTGTGGAGTGCTTTGTGTGCATGGACGGGAGGCCAGTGCAGGTTTCTCAGATGGGGGGTGATGCGGCTGTGTCGTGGTATATCGAGGCTCAGTCGTGCCGAGGCGTTTTGGATGCGTTGTAGTCGATTGATGAGCTTGGTCGGGGCTCCTGCATAGAGGGCGTTTCCGTAGTCGAGTCTGCTGCTGACGAGGGCCTGGGTAACTGTCTTTCTCGTATCTGTCGCGATCCATCTGTAGATCTTGCGGAGCATACGGAGGGTGTTGAAGCAGAAGGAAGAGACGGCGTTGACTTGCTTGGTCATTAAGAGCGTTGAGTCGAGGATGTGCGTAGTCGATGAGGGTCGGGGCTGCCCCAGTGCCATTTGCCACTAGGAGTCGTGCCAGGCTGACGGGTTGGAGCCGAGGCTTGTCCGAGTTCAGCTTCAGACGACTGATCTTCATCCAGTCGGCGACGGCCTTCATTCCTTCATGGAGGTTGTCTTTGGTGGTGATGGGGTCCTTGGTGAGGGAGAGGATCAGTTGAGTGTCATCGGAGATTATGTTGAGGTTGTGCTGTCGGGCGACGTGTGCGAGCGGGGTCATGTAAATGTTGAACAGTGTCGGGCTGAGGGAGGATCCTTGGGGTACGCCGCAGATGATCTCGGAGACTTCGGAATGGAACGAGGGGAGGCGGACGCTCTGGGTTCTGCCAGAGAGGAAGCAGGTGGTCCATTCCAGAGCCTTGTCTTGGATCCCTGCGGTGTGGAGGCGTGCGCGTAGTGTGCAGTGGCAGACGGTGTCGAAGGCGGCGGAGAGGTCTCCCCATTGCAGTTTCCCCATTGTCTAGCAGGGTCCTGATGTCGTCGGTGGCGGCGATGAGGGCGGTCTCGGTGCTGTGGTTGCTGTGGAACCATGACTGGGAAGGGTCCAGGATTCTGTTCTCTTCAAGGTATCGGGTTAGCTGTCGGTTAACGATTTTCTCGATTACCTTGGCCGGTAAGGGGAGTAGAGAGATGGGTCGGAAGTTCTTGAGGTCTCTTGGTTCTTCCTTGGGTTTTTTGAGTAGGGCGTTGATCTCGGCGTGTTTCCAGCTCTCTGGGATGGTCACGGTCTCAAGGGAGAGATTGATGATGTTGCGTAGGTGGGGTGCGATGGAGCTGCTTGCTTTGTTGAAGACGTGGTGCGGGAATGGGTCTGACGGAGAGCCGGAGTGGATTGTGCTCATGGTCTTGATGGTGTCATCAACGCTCACGCTGGTCCAGGCTAGCAAGGGGACGTGGTCCATGGTGTGCAGAGGGTCTGTTGTGTTGCTGTTTGTTGGGGCTGTCTCAGTGTTGAAGCTGTTGTGGATGTCTGCTATCTTGCGGTGGAAGAAGGTGCAGAGGGAGTCGCACAGGGCTTGTTACGGCGGGATATTGTTGGTGTTGGAGCTAGCGTTCGAGAGTTCCTTCACGATGTTGAAGAGCTCCTTGCTGTCGTGTGCATTGTTGTCAAGGTCGTCTTTGAAGGAGGTCTTCTTGGCAGCCCTGATGAGGTGGTGGTGGTTGCGGACGGCGTCCTTGTGTGCTGCGTGGCTGTCCAGAGTTTGTTCACTGTGCCATTTCTTCTCTAGTTTCTGGCAGGCTTGCTTGGAATCTAGGAGTTCTGGGGTGAACCAGCTGGCCCTCTTGCTGGTGTCTCTGTGGGGGGCTTCTTAAGCTGAGCAAGGGTGTTGGCACAGTACTCAATCCAGCGTCTGATGTTGTGGGCAGCGACGTCGGTGTTGTAGGGTTCGGTGGGTGGGCTGAGAGCGAGGTTTGCATGTCTTCGGTGATTTTGCTCCAGAGATTGAGTGAAGCTTCTCTCCGAACCGTACAGAACTACCACAGATCTCCGCAGACAAGCGCCTGCACACTGGCTCAGGCTCGACCTAATAAAGGACTGTACCCGTTCCAGAGACTACTCTAGATGAAATGAAAAATACGTTTTCCTTCCCAGTCCCGCTTTCATAACAAAGGTTTTTGATTTGTTAACAAGCAGACCCAGTTCAGCCTTGAAAGTTGAATAAGAGCCAATCAAGCGCTCTAGGGCCAGGGGTGTCCTGGCCATCAAAACCGCATCATCTGCATAGAAGAGAGCAGTCAGCGATAAGCCACCTGCTGATGGAACATCTCTGCACTGTGCAGTCAAAACTTCATTACATTTATTGGTGTACAAGGAAAAAAGAACAAGGACAAGGACACACCCCTGTCGCACCCCCTTTTTAATTTTAAATATTTCCGAACATTCCCTCTGTTTACCAAAACTGACTACTGCCCCTGCCTCTCTATAGGTCTCCCTAATAAAAAGAATTATGGAGTTGTCCACGCCCATCGCCTCCAAAAGAACCCACAATTTTGAGTGGTGTACACAGCCGAAGGCCGCGGATAAGTCCGCATAATCCATATAAAACTGGCCTTTTTTTGCACGAACATATTTTGCTCGTTCGTACCCATCCCCTTTCTAAAACCGTATTGTGTCTCAGCTAAAACATTATTAACAAATGCCCACTCCTCTAGTCTATTTTGGAGCAATCTCTCCATTAGTTTGGCAGCGCTATCCAGCAGGGAGATTGGGCGGTAATTTACCGGATTCGAGGGATGCCCCTTCTTATATATGGGTATAATCACGGATTGTTTCCAAGCTACCGGGGTCCCACTTTGGAAACTGTATTAAAAACTTGGGTCAAGAGTGGAACCCAAACATTTTTATGTACAAAGAAAATATCCCCTTCTGACTCTGCTGCCTTTAGGGCAGGCGATTGAGAGAGTGCAAGCTCAATTTCCTCTAATGAGAATTCATCCCCAGATGGGCAGTCATCAAGTCCTAAGGTTTTTTTGTAGCGCTATTCATCTCTACAATAAAAATGCTCTGGGAGTGCGACACCCGTGTGGATTGATCTATATGAATATCAAGAGAGAGGCTGCCCTGATCCTGCTGAAAAGGGGCATTTACCACCCTCCAAAATGCCTTGCTATCTTTACTCCTCGAAGCCTCACACAAATTTACCCATGATTCATCCTGTAACTTCTTTTGGCTCACCGCCCTAGCTGTCTCATAGTCAGCTCGTAGCTTCCTTATCAAATCTTTGTTTCTGGGACTTGTTTTAAGAGCAGTGCGAAGATCTTTGGAGGCATTTGAGTAATTTGTCTCAAACCCCCTTATCGTCGATGGAGTGTTTCTTGTAGCTGGATGTAAAAGATTAGAACTTATAGATGTTAGAATTTTACTAAATGCTATTACTACTTGATGACTATCAGTGTTGGTGTCTTAGCAGGATTCAGTGTCAGGTAACAGCTCCTTTACATCCTTTGGGAGAAAGGAAATAGGGTTCATTTTCTCCCATTTAAGAGTAGATCCACTCTTCCTACTCCGAATCAGTTTTGGGGCAAATATAGAGCTTGACTTAGCAGAAAGAGGCCGAACAAAACAAAAAAAGCATGATCACTGAACTGTGTCAACGCGGCTATGGAGGACTTAATTCATCTCTTAAAATTTGTCTGAATAATTGTAAAATCAGATGTCAAGGTAACTCCAGTAAGTTGAAAAGTGGGGAGGGGTTGACCAGTCATGGGGTGATACAGGTTTATTACAACTAGGTCCCAAGTTAAATGAAAAACAGTTTGAAATGTTTGCGTAGTTATGATGCATAAAATGGACTAGCAACAAATCATTAGTGTCAGTTACCCCACAAATACGTTGGTCTGAATTGGGGCTACAGTACACATGAAAATCCAGAGCTCAAATAAAAAAAATTGAACATGATTGGCATGTTAACAGAGTTTCCAATATTCCTGCCAACTCATCTGTCACCTGTGTACAATTCTTAAAATTATCTTTATAAAAATGAATGCATAACAAATCAATTTTCCCAGAATCTTCAGCCACGATGACATGAAAATGGGGCGCGTTATTGATAAAGGTCAACTTACCTAGGGTGATCGTGTTTGCTGCAATTCTGAGTAAGCCTCCTTTAGATCTGCCTGCTGCTGATGGAACTGCTGGCGTAACAAAAGAGCTGTAGCCGTTTATAGATAGACTGCTCTGTCCAATTTTCCTGAAAGCAGATAATATCAGAATTCGTAAACACTTTATACCAATTTTGATTATCCTTTTTGTTTTCATAGCCCGCTATATTCCTAGAGAGAAACTTTATATCACTTAGGGACTCCTGCGACCAAATTGCTGTTGGTACTTGTGAGAAGGATGATGTAGGGTCAATTGGTAAGGATGTAATACTGCTTAGTGGATCTAAAATAACCAACTGAACCCTCTCCACGGGTACCAAACCAGAAACCATTTGAAAATCGTTATAAAGAACAGACTGAGGAGGCAAATAATTTAGTGGAAAGTTCAGTCATTCACATGCCTCCATATCGTCCAACAATGGGTACCTATTTGATAGAGCAAGGGCATCAAAAGCCACCTGGGCAGGCTTATGACCAGTTCTCACTAAAGAAAGGACCTGAGTGAGTACGGTGGAAATACATACTGGTGCAGACCTTTAAAAAACGCCAAACGAGACTGCATAAATCTGAGAATGGAGTGAAGGGGCAACCGGTAAACTCCCTAATGGGTCTCTCACTAGCCATTCATTATCAAAGGTTAAAATAACCAGTCATTATCGGTTGTTTTTACATCAGACCCAATTCACTGCGTTCTTCTGGCCATTATCAAATGATTTTGGATGAGATGACCTTGATTAGAGTTTTGAGTCATCCAGTGTCGAGCCTTGGCCATCAGCTGAAGTAAAGATTTTCTAAGATTGGGACGTAATAAAGGCACGTTGACTAAAATTTGAACATAGTGACAAGCTGCAGGAGGGAAGTTCATGTATTGTTGATTTGGTCTGCTATTGGCCTGAGTAGACGGGAGATTTACCATAACCTGTGGTCTTGATAAGTTGTGTGATTGCCCCTTACGCATAGAATCTGATATGGTCACCTGCGGTGGGCAACACCTAGGGACCAAATCTACATGGTCTGGACCTATAGGATCCCTGCTGGGGGCCAACTGATTTTCAACACAAGGATGACCAATGGAAGTAGAGGGTGATTTAGCTAACTCACGACCAAGGATCATGTTTTCACAATTAAAACGCAAATTATGACTTTCACAGTTATAGTTTTTTAAGAGTTTTACAGACATCAGAGGGGATGACCTTAAGTGCAATCTATAGAATCTAAACGGGCATAGATTGGTTGCAAAAGTTGTTTAAAGTTATCAAGAAGATCACACCAATATGAGGGAAATGTAGTCTCTGAATGTTGCTGGCCATTCATACATGTGGAACTCGCTGGCATAGCGGCCTTTCTGATCTTGTTGGCTGGTCACATGGAGGGCAGTATCGCATAACCTCTTTTTCATTTACCATTTACAGAGGTAGCGTCAGTCGGTTTCCCACTAAATGTAGAGGCAGGCTTGGAATGTTCGGGGGTTGGTACAGAGACTGCCGGAAATTCTGGAAGAGAAACCCCATATAGTTTCTTTACACCGCCTTTAGTTGGAGAAACAACTTGATTAGATGACTGCCCTATCCCTGACTCCAACGAAATTCTCTTTTCTGATAGTATGATTTATCGATGTTGCCTTGGCCAGAAAGGTATCTAAAGAGGTAACAGTTACCGCCTCTGTTGCTCTCAGCTTTTTCTTGCCCAAGGTGGGCCTGTAATGGGGAGTGTAGAAGTTAGAGGGGGGGCCCAGCCCAGCCTCCGACGGGCATGGAGGGTCCGCCCTTGGCCCGAGCGAGGCCCATGCATTGGTACCACACTGCTGCCTATAAGCATCTCCGGGTGCCGGAAGAGTGATGCTTTGTGCAGTGGAGCCTGGGGGCTGTAGTTCGTGCCCTGGCTCTGCTCCGATGCGGCCCCCACAGCGGGACCTAACTGCTGCCTTTAAGCGGCTCCGGGTTGCGGTAAGAGTGATGCATTGTGTGGTGGAGCCTTGAGGCTGTAGTCACTGCCATGGCTCTGCTCCGATGCGTCCCCCACTGCTGGACCTCACTGCTGCCTTTAAGCGCCTCCGCACACAGGAAGAGTGACGCAGAGTGTGGTGGAGCCTCTGACCTGTAGTCAGTGTCCCTGCTCTGATGCATCCCCAGGGAATCTCTAATAGAATGCTCTACCTTGCACTCACTTCAATTGTCCAACTTAAGCATAATTGGAGACTTGAATCTTCATCTTGATTTAATCAACAAGAAAGAAATCCAGGACTTTACTAATGACCTGGCCCCTTTCCACTTAGCTCAGTTAGTAAAACATTCAGCTATGAGGCCGGCCATCTTCTGGACCCTTTTTTTCCCAACCTGGCCACCCTTCAAACTGCTCCCCCTGTTCCAGTGACCTGATCAAACCGTTATATGGTGCCTATGACCATTGATACACCTAGCTTTGAAAACAACATTACCGGTAACCCCACAATCAGAAAGCAGTAGCATAAACTGGACCCTTTTGCCTTTTCAAGGTTTATCGAAAGGAGTGTGCCTCTATTAGACTCCAATAGAGAACGGGCGGAGACTTCCACCAAAGCATGGAAATATTCTCTATTGTGAACAACCTGATTAAACCCACCTCCACTCCTGGATTAGCAGAAACTTCTAACAGCCACTGCAGCAAGCTTGGTCAATTATCTTTATCTTTACTTTAACAGGGGTGCGAAAACAGTCAAACCTGTCTCTCTTGACACAGGGACCTACCACTCGCAATGGGCTCCCCTGGACCAATTGGCTCTACTTGACGCAGATTCTATTTCTACCTTAATGCATCAAGTGAAATCTGGATCTCTGGATGATCCATTTAAACCTGAATATATTTAAAAATTTCAAGAGAGCGTCACACCCATATTTCTAGAATTAGCCAAACTTGCTGAGCACTGAAGAAGTATCAATATCATGGGAACACGCCAAGGTTATCCGTCTTCTAAAAAAGCCTTCGCTAAATGCCACTCAGCCAGAAAACTATTAACTCATTTCTCTTCCGTCGTTTCTGTCCAAGGATGAAGAGAAACATGTAAACAATCTCCTAACCAAAATATTAGAACAATATAAAATGTTAGATTGTTCCCAAAATGGATTTAGAACATACAACACCGAAAGCAAAATTGCTCTTTTAACAGTTACTGAATCCCTTTGCAGTACTGCAGATGCTGGCAAATCCCAGGCTCTGATACTCCTAGATTTAAGTGTGGCCTTCAACCCTGTCTCACATGCAATAATATTAACTCGCCTCACTGACCTGGAGGTACAGGGCAAAGGTCTGGCCTGGTTTACCTTCTTTTTAACGGAGTGGTCTTCTAAAGTTATACTCCCCTTTCGTCTCATCACAAAGAGGACTGGCTCCTGGCATCCCTCTGGGCTCGGAGCTCAGTCCTACCCTTTTTATTATTCACATCAGACCTCTGGTGGAGGTAGTGAAATATTTTGGAATATGGCCAAATAGATGCACGACAACTGTTTAAACTGAACTAAAAAAACAGAGATCCAAGGAGTACCCAGCCTAGCTGCCTGGATGCAATTTTACATGCCCCCCAGAAAACTACGCTCCACCAATCTATACCTGGCCCACATCCCTCGTCACAGCAGAGCCAGAACGGGAGGTTTCTCCTTCCATGTCTTAGCTCCGACCCGATGGAATTCTATGCCTCCTAACCTTAGAAAGCTTTTCCGGAAACAGTGGAGGACACAGCTCTTCTCCATCTGGACTGACAATTTTGCCTCTCTGCCACTGTGTTTCTTAGGCTTCTTTTATGTCCCTTGATGATATTGTCTGACAGGTGGACCCTCACCTTCCCCTCAGGCCAGGCTGCCTTCAGGTGTTGTGCTTTCAAAGGCTCGGCTCCCCTCTTGTAAAGGGTCAAAGTGGTAACACCCTTGCAGCAAGTGCCTTTATCAGCCGCAGTATTAATATATAGTGCACACCAATTCCCAGCCCAGTAAAGGCCTGAAACAGACCCAAAATGGAGCATGTACCTGCATGTTATATACTTCCTAGAGCGTTAACTTTATTATATACTTCCTGGAGCGATACCTTTATTATATACTCCTTTATTATATACTTGCTGGAGCGTTACCTTTGTTATATACTCCTTTATTATATACTTCCTGGAGTGTTACATTTATTATATACTCCCTGGAGCATTACCTTTATTATATACTTCTTGGAGTGTTACCTTTATTATATACTTGCTGGAGCGTTACCATTATTATTTTCTTCCTGGAGCGTTACCTTTAATATATACTTCCTAGAGCGTTACTTTTATTATATACTTCCTGGAGCGTTACATTTATTATGTACTTCCTGGAGCGTTACCTTTATTATATACTTCCTAGAGCGTTACCTTTATTATATACTTCCTAGAGCGTTACCTTTATTATATAATTCCTGGAGCGTTATATTTATTATATACTTCATGAAGAGTTTGCTTTGTAATGTAGCCTTGAAAGTGTTACTGCTGTTATACAATTCCTAAAACTGAAGTGACAGCAACACATCCTGAACCATCTCTTCTTATACAATCCCTTCTTGTTTAACCCCTTCGCCGCGGGGTTAATTCCCCCACGGCGCTGGGGGAGGGAGGGTGCACGCAGCGCCACGGTGCTTGTGTCGAGCTCGGCTTGTCACGCTGCACGGTGGTGCTGTGCTCATTACGAGTTAAGCTCGTCATGGCCACACCCGTTTCCGTGGAACGCTAAGCACAGCAGGGGAATTATCCCCAAGTGTGAGCGCCGCGCGGGTCATGACAAGCTCAGCTCGTCATGAGCACAGCGCAACCGTGCCTCATGACAAGCTGATGTCGTCATGAGCACGGGAGGGGTTAAATGAAATCTTAGCCTTGTGCGTCTTCGTAAAGCTGTACCTCTAGCAAGTGGGCACTCCATGTGTGCTCTTTCTGTACTAAGTTACTGTGTAAACACCGAAAAATCACCTCCTTTTCTGAATTAAGTAAAATGTGACATGTTCTATAGAACATTTAGTTAAATATCTGTGTATGGTGAAATATCTCTTGGTAACTTTCGTTAATGGTAATGACCAGATGTCTTTTACAACTAGTTAAGTATTGTGTATTCACATGCTCTTACATTTCCATTTAGTGATTTTAAATCTCTTTACATCCAATAGGAAACCAGCCTTGAATGCATAAATGATCGTGAATAATGACAGTAATCGTGAAAATCTGAAAAAAAGTGGTTAGAAAAAAAATGCTCCAATATTTAGGAAAAGATCTGCATAGAGACTGAGGAACCTGAACATAAACTGATAGATGCTGGAAGAGGCAGTCAAGAGCAATTCAGTGGATGTAAGAGTCTGAGCTGTGCACCTCCACGCAACAGGACTAAGAAATGACCTCTAGAAAATTAAGGCAACAACACTAACAAACAACTTCCTGTATAAACAGGCCTCCACAACCAGCTTTGATCATGTGTTCGGTATGAGGTAGACACAACATTTCTCTGCTTCCTGTAATGATGGCAGACCACCATTCAGCGTGCTAGGTGTATTGTAAACTGTTTCTGGCCAAACCACAGGAACAAGAGAAAAGCACAAGGGAGAGGAGCCAGACAACTGAAGGGTACAGGAAAGAGAGGGTCTCTGATCTACAACAGACTGTCCCAATTTGCTTCGACCCGAAGAAGACTGATCTTCACTCATGAACATGCGAAGCCATTCCACAATATAAAAACATAACCACCTACAAAGAAGCTTTACTTGACACAATTATAATATATGTAGTTGGTGAGTCTTGTATTTCATTGTGAAATCTGATATTAACCATCCAAAATACCACAGACATACAGGGAATATGAGAATAACACAAGTGTTTTATCAACCATGTTAGCTCCTCGGGAAACGCAGTCATGGGATGCAGAGAAATATAAACACGACCCAGAGACACTAACCAAGAAAGAAAAATCATACACAAGCAGCAAGTGCTTTAGTTTGTGATCACTACTAAAGAGCCATCAGCAAACACACGCAGGAAAAGCAACGTGCAATTGCAATGAATGTGTGAAGAACTTTAGCCAGTTAGCACTCCTAAAAGATCATCAGCGAATACACATGGGGGAAAAACCGTACCATTGCACTGAGTGTGTGAAAAGCTTCCGTCAGTTATCACAACTCCAAGTTCATCAGCGAACACACACAGGGGAAAAACCGTACCATTGCAGTGAATGTGGGAAGGCATTCAGTCAGTTATCAATTCTTTAAAGACATCAGCGAACACACACAGGAGAAAAACCATACCATTGCAGTGAGTGTGTGAAGAGCTTCAGTCAGTTATCACAACTCCAAGTTCATCAGCGAACACACACAGGGGAAAAACCATACCATTGCAATGAATGTGTGAAGAGCTTCAGTCAGTTATCACACCTGAAAAAACATCAGCAAACACACACTGGGCAAAAACCGCACCATTGCACTGAATGTGTGAAGAGCTTCAGTTATTTATCACAACTACAAGTTCATCAGCGAACACACACTGGGAAAGAAAAACCATACCATTGCAATGGTCACTTATCAATTCTTCAAAGACATCAGCAAACACACACAGGAGAAAAACCATACCATTGTAGTGAATGTGTGAAGAGCTACAGTCAGTTATCACACCTGAAAAGACATCAGCAAACACACACTGGGGAAAAATCGTACCATTGCACTGAATGTGTGAAGAGCTTCAGTTATTTATCACAACTCCAAGTTCATCAGCGAACACACACTGGGGAAGAAAAACCATACCATTGCAATGAATGTGTGAAGAGCTTTAACCTGTTATCAAATCTCCAAAGACATCAGCGAATACACACTGGGGAAAAACCATACCATTGCAGTGAATGTGTGAAGAGCTTCAGTCGGTTATCACACCTCCAAAGACATCAGCGAACACATACTGGGGAAAAACCATACCATTGCAATGAATGTCTGAAGAGATTCAGTCAGTTATCAATTCTTCAAGTTCATCAGCGAACACACACAGGGGAAAAACCATACCATTGCTCTGAATGTGTGAAGAGCTTCTGTCGGTTATCACACCTACAAAGACATCAGCGAACACATACTGGGGAAAAACCGTACCCTTGCAGTGAATGTGGAAGTAGTTTTAGTGATTCCTCAAATCTCAGGATTCATCAGCGAACACACACAGGAGAAAAGCCATTACAGTGCTGTGAATGTGTGAAGAGCTTCAGTGGGTCATCAGACCTACGAAAACATATTCAAACACACACTGGGGAAAAACCATACCATTGCAATGAATGTGTAAAGAGATTTAGTATGTTATCAAATCTTCGAAGACATCAACGAACACACACAGGAGAAAAACCATAGCATTGCAGTGAATGTGTGAAGAGCTTCTTTCGGTTATTGGCCTACAAAAACATAAATGAACACACACTAGGGAAAAGCCATTCCAATGCAGTGAATGTGTAAAGAGCTGTAGTGGGTCATCAGACCTACAAAAATCAATCAGTCAATCAGTAAACCAATCAATCAATCATTTGTTAAGCGCCCTTCATACCCAAGAGGGTCTCAAGACGCTGGGGGGAGGTGGGGGCCGCTACTGATCGAACAGCCAGGTCTTTAGTATCCTCCTGAAGGTCAGCAGGTCTTGGGTCTGTTGTAGGCTCAGTGGGAGTGTGTTCCATGTCTTGGTGGCGAGATGGAAGAAGGATCTCCTGCCGGTGGTTGTTCTTCTGATGTGCGGGACGGTGGCGAGTGAGAGGTCGGCAGAGCGTAGCTGGCAGTTGGGTGTGTAGGAGGAGAGCCGTCTGTTTAGGTAGGCTGGGCCGGTCTTGTGGAGTGCTTTGTGTGCATGGACGGGAGGCCAGTGCAGGTTTCTCAGATGGGGGGTGATGCGGCTGTGTCGTGGTATATCGAGGCTCAGTCGTGCCGAGGCGTTTTGGATGCGTTGTAGTCGATTGATGAGCTTGGTCGGGGCTCCTGCGTAGAGGGCGTTTCCGTAGTCGAGTCTGCTGCTGACGAGGGCCTGGGTAACTGTCTTTCTTGTATCTGTCGCGATCCATCTGTAGATCTTGCGGAGCATACGGAGGGTGTTGAAGCAGAAGGAAGAGACGGCGTTGACTTGCTTGGTCATTAAGAGCGTTGAGTCGAGGATGTGCGTAGTCGATGAGGGTCGGGGCTGCCCCAGTGCCATTTGCCACTAGGAGTCGTGCCAGGCTGACGGGTTGGAGCCGAGGCTTGTCCGAGTTCAGCTTCAGACGACTGATCTTCATCCAGTCGGCGACGGCCTTCATTCCTTCATGGAGGTTGTCTTTGGTGGTGATGGGGTCCTTGGTGAGGGAGAGGATCAGTTGAGTGTCATCGGAGATTATGTTGAGGTTGTGCTGTCGGGCGACGTGTGCGAGCGGGGTCATGTAAATGTTGAACAGTGTCGGGCTGAGGGAGGATCCTTGGGGTACGCCGCAGATGATCTCGGAGACTTCGGAATGGAACGAGGGGAGGCGGACGCTCTGGGTTCTGCCAGAGAGGAAGCAGGTGGTCCATTCCAGAGCCTTGTCTTGGATCCCTGCGGTGTGGAGGCGTGCGCGTAGTGTGCAGTGGCAGACGGTGTCGAAGGCGGCGGAGAGGTCTCCCCATTGCAGTTTCCCCATTGTCTAGCAGGGTCCTGATGTCGTCGGTGGCGGCGATGAGGGCGGTCTCGGTGCTGTGGTTGCTGTGGAACCATGACTGGGAAGGGTCCAGGATTCTGTTCTCTTCAAGGTATCGGGTTAGCTGTCGGTTAACGATTTTCTCGATTACCTTGGCCGGTAAGGGGAGTAGAGAGATGGGTCGGAAGTTCTTGAGGTCTCTTGGTTCTTCCTTGGGTTTTTTGAGTAGGGCGTTGATCTCGGCGTGTTTCCAGCTCTCTGGGATGGTCACGGTCTCAAGGGAGAGATTGATGATGTTGCGTAGGTGGGGTGCGATGGAGCTGCTTGCTTTGTTGAAGACGTGGTGCGGGAATGGGTCTGACGGAGAGCCGGAGTGGATTGTGCTCATGGTCTTGATGGTGTCATCGACGCTCACGCTGGTCCAGGCTAGCAAGGGGACGTGGTCCATGGTGTGCAGAGGGTCTGTTGTGTTGCTGTTTGTTGGGGCTGTCTCAGTGTTGAAGCTGTTGTGGATGTCTGCTATCTTGCGGTGGAAGAAGGTGCAGAGGGAGTCGCACAGGGCTTGTTACGGCGGGATATTGTTGGTGTTGGAGCTAGCGTTCGAGAGTTCCTTCACGATGTTGAAGAGCTCCTTGCTGTCGTGTGCATTGTTGTCAAGGTCGTCTTTGAAGGAGGTCTTCTTGGCAGCCCTGATGAGGTGGTGGTGGTTGCGGACGGCGTCCTTGTGTGCTGCGTGGCTGTCCAGAGTTTGTTCACTGTGCCATTTCTTCTCTAGTTTCTGGCAGGCTTGCTTGGAATCTAGGAGTTCTGGGGTGAACCAGCTGGCCCTCTTGCTGGTGTCTATGTGGGGGGGCTTCTTAAGCTGAGCAAGGGTGTTGGCACAGTACTCAATCCAGCGTCTGATGTTGTGGGCAGCGACGTCGGTGTTGTAGGGTTCGGTGGGTGGGCTGAGAGCGAGGTTTGCATGTCTTCGGTGATTTTGCTCCAGCAGCGGCGGGGGATCTGTTGGGTGCGGTGGTGTGTGGTGGGTTTCTGGAAGGTGATGTGGATGCAGCGGTGGTTGGTCCAGAGGCAGTGGTGTGGCTGACGGAGACGTGCGGGCTTGAGGAGAAGACGGGGTCGAGCGTGTGGCCGGCGGAGTGGGTGGGCGTTGTGACGAGTTGTCTCAGTCCGAGGTTGGCGAGGTTATCGATCAGGGTTGTGGAGTTGTTGTTGTTGTTCTCAAGGTGAAATTTCAGGTCTCTGAGGAGGATGTAGTCAGTGGAGGTCAGGGCCTGTGTGCTGATGAAGTCGGCGATGGAGTCGCTGAACTGGGGGCGGGGTCCAGGGGGTCGGTAGACGAGGGTGCCTTTGAGGGTGGAGTTGGGGTCTGTGTGGCTCTGGAAATGCATGTGTTCGGCGGTGCTGAGCGCGTCATCTTTGCTAGTCGAGACCCTGATGCTGTTCTTGTGGACGATAGCGATTCCTCCTCCGACTCCGTTGGTGCGGTCTCTGCGGGTGATCTTGTAGCCGTCTGGGATGGCTATGGCGTTGTCGGGTGCGGAGGAGTTGTTCAACCAGGTCTCTGTCAGGAAGGCGACGTCTGGGGAGGTAGTGTTGAGCAGGTCCAAGAGCTCGAAAGCGTGTTTACGTGCAGAGCTGGTGTTCAGTAGTATGCATCGGAGGTGATCGAGGTCTTTCTTGATGGGTGGTTCGTCGGCTTTATGGCAGGTGTGCGTTTCGGGGCGACCTTAAAGCAGTTGTGGGTACGTCCAGGGTTGAGAGCGTGCAGAGTGCGGGCGTCGTAGTGGCGGCGGTCGTTGTGGTGGGTACGGGGGCCAGGGGTTCTGGCGCTGGGCACAGTCCAGATGCGGGCAGCCACAGACGGGCTTGTCATGCACCAGCGGCGCTACCGCGCTGAGGCCGGCATGTGTAGGGAGGTGGGAGTGAGGAGCAGCTGGGAGTCGGGAGGCAAGGCCAGCAAATGGGCAGTCAGGTGGGCGGAGCCGCAGGGGACGCAGCGACGGGCGGTGAGGGGCCACGAAGGAAACAGAACGCAAAAGTGCACAGCAAGTGAGGGGGAAACGAGTGGCACAGAGGGCAGAAAGGTCACAGAAAGGGCAAAAAGGTCACAAGAATACAGGGGGAAACGAGTGGCACAGAAGGCAAAAAGGTCACAAGAAGGGCAAAAAGGTCACAGAAAACAGGGGAAACGAGTGGCACAGAGGGCAAAAGGTCACAAGAAAGGGCAGACGGTCACAACAAACGGGGGAAACGAGTGGCACAGAAGGCAGAAAGGTCACAGAAATGCAGGGGCAGCTAAGCAACAGAAGGCAAAAACGGGCGGAGAGACATGGGGGCCGCGAGGGGAGCAGAAGGAAAAACCGCGCCGAGAGACACGGGGGCATACAAGGAGAGAACAGGCACAGGCGGTGCTGTGCGGAGGGGGAGCGATCTACCTGGAAGGATCAAGGGTCGCTCTCCTCACCGTGCAGCGGCCGGCCTATATGGGGAGGTGGGAGGGAGGAGCAGCTTGGAGGTGGGGGCAGAGAATGGGCAGTTAGGGTGGCGGGGCTGCAGGGGACCCAGCGGCGAGGTTCACCAAAGGAAACAGAAGGCAAAAAGGCACAACAATTGACGGGGAAACGAGTGACACAGAGGCAGAAAGGTCCCAGGAAAGGGCAGATGTGGTCACAAAAAACGTAGGGAAACGAGTGGCACAGAGGCAGCAAGGTCACAAGAAAGGGCAGAAAAGGTCACAAAAACCAGGGGGAAATGAGTGGCACAGAGGCAGAGAGGTCACTAGAAAGGGTAGAAAGAGGTCACATAAAAAACAGGGGGAAACGAGTGGCACAGAGGCAGAAAAGTCCCAAGAAAGGGCAGAAAAGGTCACATAAAACGGGGGGAAATGAGTGGCACAGAGGCTGAAAGGTCACAAGAAATGGCAGAAAAGGTTACAAAAACGGGGGGAAACGAGTGGCACAAAAGCAGAAAAGTCCCAAGAAAAGGCAGAAAAGGTCCCAAAAAACGGGGGAAACGAGTGGCACAGAAGGCAGAAAGGTCACAGAAATGCAGGGGCAACTAAGCAACAGAAGGCAGAAACGGGCAGAGAGACATGGGGGCCGCGAGGGGAGCAGAAGGAAAAACCGTGCCGAGAGACACGGGGGCATCCAGGGAGAGAACAGGCACAGGCGGTGCTGTGCGGAGGGGGAGCGATCTACCTGAAAGGATCAAGGGTCGCTCTCCTCACCGCGCAGCGGCCGGCCTATATGGGGAGGTGGGAGGGAGGAGCAGCTTGGAGGCGGGAGTTGGGGGCAGAGAATGGGCAGTTAGGGTGGCGGGGCCGCAGGGGACCCAGCGGCGAGGGGCAACAAAGGAAACAGAAGGCAAAAAGGCACAACAATTGACGGGGAAACGAGTGACACAGAGGCAGAAAGGTCCCAGGAAAGGGCAGATGAGGTCACAAAAAACGTAGGGAAAAGAGTGGCACAGAGGCAGCAAGGTCACAAGAAAGGGCAGAAAAGGTCACAAAAACCAGGGGGAAATGAGTGGCACAGAGGCAGAGAGGTCACAAGAAAGGGTAGAAAGAGGTCACATAAAAAACAGGGGGAAACGAGTGGCACAGAGGCAGAAAAGTCCCAGGAAAGGGCAGAAAAGGTCACATAAAAAGGGGGGAAATGAGTGGCACAGAGGCTGAAACGTCACAAGAAATGGCAGAAAAGGTTACAAAAACGGGGGGAAACGGGTGGCACAGAGGCAGAAAAGTCCCAAGAAAAGGCAGAAAAGGTCACAAAAAACGGGGGAAACGAGTGGCACAGAAGGCAGAAAGGTCACAGAAATGCAGGGGCAACTAAGCAACAGAAGGCAGAAACGGGCAGAGAGACACGGGGGCCGCAAGGGGAGCAGAAAGAAAAAACAGACAGAGAGACACTGGGGCAGTGAGGGGAGAAGAAGGTAAACCGGGCAGAGAGACATGGGGGCAGCGAGGGAGAGAACGGGCACAGGCGGTGCTGTGCGGAGGGGGAGCGACCTACCTGGACATATTCAAACACACACTGGGGAAAAACCATACCATTGCAATGAATGTGGAAGTAGTTTTAGTGATTCCTCAAATCTCAGGAGTCAACCATCTGATTGCAATGAATGTGGAAATAGTTTTAGTCTTTCCTCAAAATTAAGGAATCATCAGCGAACACACACAGGGGAAAAACGTTCAAGTGCAGTGAGTGTGTTAAGTGCTTTAGTCAATTATCAGAAATACAAAGACAACAACGAACACACACAGGTGATAAACCACTACCACTGCAGTGAATGTGAAGGTAGTTTTAGTAGTTACTCAGCATTAAGGAACCAGGAGCATACACACCCAGGTGATAAAACCCTACCACTGCAGTGAATGAGGAAGTAGTTTTAGTGCCCCTTCAACATTAGGAAATCTCCAGCGAACCCACTTAGGGGAAATGCCATTCAAGTGCACCACACAAACACAAACAGGAGAGAAACCATACCATTGTAGTGGATTTGGAAGTGTTGTCGGAAGAATTTATAGCTAACTACAGAGATTAGTGGTAAAATCTATAAACACAGCACAAATGAATAAGTTTAACAAGCACAGACTGGAGAATATTTCTAGCTGATTTTGATGTTTGGTAATTTTGTGCAATAACTCGTTCAATGACAGCTGCTAGAGAACAACGTCCAAAGGCACAAGAAGTCAAAGTAGGAAATTATGACCAGTAACTGAGAGTTAATGCTTGCAGCGCACAACATTTACCTCCGAAGCACTGACTTGGGAGACATGATGCTCAATTCACTCATCACATGCATCTGTTAATGCACCCACCATAGTAGCACTTCCCCAGAGGTGTCCAATATCAAGCTGGGACCCTTGGGAAATTTGCTGGCTCACCACTGAATGTAAATGATTCACGGCCAGATTAATTTGATATGAATATATTTTAGACTTTTTTATTTACAGAGAATCAACCAACCAACTCCTAACTGGTGAAAGGACAGAATCTGTGCATGATGGTGAAAGTATTGATCAGAGAGAGAGCTGACGAAAAGTTTAGTTCTTAATACGTTTCTGAAAGATTGACAGATAAGTAAAGAATCTTGAGCAGTAAAGAATTCCAGCACTTACAGTCCAGATCTATCAACTCCCTACTTTACATTTGTTGAACCTTGTCACTGGAAAAACAATCTGGATTTGGAAGTAAAGGAACACAAAGGATACTGATTTTTGATACAAATGATATTCAGGTTTGTTTTTACAAGTAAAAATAAACTCTTGTTTCATAAACTGCCGGTGAATGAATGGGCATAAAAAGTATGTGCTGCCTCGTGAGCAAGCAGTGAAACTATGTGATGCAGTTAGGGACATCCTCCGACCACAAATAAGATGGATCGTAACATTCTGAATCATCTATAAGGTGCTCTTGTGTTGCTGTAGCTGTCAAATAAACAGTGTTCTCATAGCCCAACCTTGCCTAGAGGAAGGAGTTCGCCGATATAATATGCACATCAGAAGAGAGGATACATCTCCAGTAGCCAAAGGTAGTAGAAACGAATGCTTTCCACCAAGTTCATTTTAACAAATTGTTGAGTCTAGGATGTTCTTTCTGCTGTCGACCATCATCATCATCACTACACCACCACACAGCCAGTCAGTAACAGGAACGAGACTGCTCTTCAGCACACCCATCCTTATACATTACACACTACAGGGGTTTACCCCAGGGCCAAACTCACTTTACTTTCACGTTAACAGCAACAAGTTCTAAACCGAACAAGTGGTTTGCATGGCCATTAGTGGCATAAGAAATTTGAAACCCGAAACTTTATTAATCTGTATTAACAATACATAACCAAACATCCAAACACCACCCATGTATAGACATCCAAGAGCCTTTAAAAACCACACTACAGACGTATGTACCCGGATCAAACTCAATTTACTGTAACAGTAACATGAACAAAATTATGATACAGCAAGAACAATCATGAGGATATGAAATTTACACAATGATGACTAGATTTTACATATTAATACGAAATGTATGTTTTTAGATATGTAATAAAACATCACATTTATTTGAATTCATGGTATTTGACTACTGATTGTATAGGAGATCTTAAATGTGATTTATTCCCTAAACTATAAAGATAATTTGTGAATCTCGGGAGACTGTGTTATAGTCAACTTTGATGACCCAGATACAGCTGAGCACATTTGCTCCTGGGGTACGCCTGCAACGAAAGATGGGATTGATACAAAAAGACTCTCCTACTTCTACCCCCCAACACCCCGCTACAATGAGGGTCCAGAATGGAACTGGACCCAAGTAGGAAGCTGGGACACGAGAAGGGACTGGGTTAACTGGTCAGGGTACGGTAGTAGAGATCCCGGCCCTCTGTAGGCTGAAGAGGGATACCAGTCGCAAACAGATTTAACTGTTTAGAAATGGTCGATTGACTACCATTGAGTACTGGTCAGGGAACTAGCGGTCAAATGCTTTTAGGGCTTAAACCCCTACAACCCCCTCAACCACCATCAAGTTACTTGAGATCCTCCTCCATAAAAATAAGCCCTGACAAGACCAGGGTACAAAAATCAAAACTATCTGACTCCCCCTCAAAAATAATCCCCGACGTAATAGAGTCCCCAATCTCTATCACCGAATCAAAAAAGCCACCTTGTATTGTGGGGAAGGTAGCTCCCGCAAAGAATGCAGAAGTAGGCTCACCCCAAGTGAACTCTGTAACTGCTGATGTATCCTCCAAAATACATCCTACTGTCCCGGAGTTAGATTTAAATGCATTTTCTGGTCCACTAGTCCCCATTTCCTCTTCTGAAAATAGCGACCCGACAATCCTTACTTGGCCCCTTTCCGTTTTATTCTGGAACGTTGCGGGGCTCCGTTCCAAGTTAAAACACAAACCATGGCTAGACACAGTTAGAGTACACCAAATAATATGCCTGCAGGAAACCTGGGCCATTGACCCACTGCATATTGTAGGCTATAAAACATACCATGTTCCAGCTAGCTCCAAAACTCTTGGCAGACCTAAGGGAGGTCTTGCAGTATATATTGCAAACAACTTACCTTCTATGGACATCATTGTTCTCCAGTCTGGCGAAAATTTTCAAATCCTAAAGGTCACTTTCAATAAATGTATGGTGTATTTTTTGTTTAACTTTTACAGCAATCTCCAGTTAACTGAATGTGTAAAAGTTTTATCCGAAATTACTTCTTTCTTAATTGATCAGCGGAACAAACATATTTCTATTATTTCCTATGTGATTTGGGGGGTGGGGGGATTTTAATGCTTCATTATGTAGCAACTATAAGAAAGGTATCTGTGGTCTCCAAGGTAAAAATGGATGCTGCCTGACTCATTTCTCACATACCAAGCTAGGTAACTGCCTGAATGAGTGTCTATTTTCACTAGAGCTGGAATATGCGAATAACATTGTAGACCCACCTGCTGATTCCTTGCCTACATTTCATGGTAGGGGTCTATCAAGTGTTATCGACTATATTCTATGCTCTCAGACAATAAAGGGACAACTGCTAACTTTTAAGACAGGCTCAGATATCAGCAGCGACCACTTTCCTAATAGTGTTAGCCTATTAATTAAAAAGGCTTCACCCTATCAAATTAGGACTAGTTTACTGAATCAACATATGCTGTCCATGGATAAAGTAAATGGCTTCTCTGTGAAATGGTCTAAAATCGACCCAGCAGCCATTACCAGTAAAGTGGTTTCCAGAGCCCTCCCCTGGATGAACAACTGTTTAGCATTAGACTCCTCTCCTCAGATGATCATAGCTAGCTTCTTAGAAATTAGTAGAACCATACGGGCTGAACTGACGCGTACCCAAAAATCTAGAAAACTGAACGCCATTGGCTGGTTCGATTCAACCTGTTGTAAAGCCCTAACGGACTTAAAAAGAGCACTTCATAAGCAAGTAAGAGATCGCGTCGAAATCACTAAACTTAGAAAGGCCTATAAAATAGCACAGCGTAATCGTAGAGCCGAAATAAAGAAGAATTTGTGGGCACAATTACATGAGAGCTGCCAACGTAACGACAGTTCTCTGTTCTGGCGTACGATAACATCTCCTTTCCTGGTAGACGCCTCATCCGTTCAGCATCTCGATGTGGCAGTGACAGCTGACGAGTGGGTGGCTCAATTTTCTAAAATATTTGGTGGTCCCCCTGAGGACATTACCAACGAGGGTCACGTGGCAGGTGACCGTCCTGGGGACCCGATTCTTCCCATTGATCTTCTCTTTGATCACAAGGAGGTCATCAATGCGTTGACATCTTCTAAAACTGGCAAGGCCCCCGGTCCAGATGGGGTTCCACTAGATATCTTTCTACATACTGTGGAACTTTGGTCACCTCTTGTCACCCAGGTTATGAAAGCAGTCGCGAAAATAGGCCTAATAGATTCATGGTCCACCTCCATCTTGCTCCCAATTTTTAAGAAGGGCGAACGCAACAATCCAGCATGCTACAGACCCATTTCCCTCCTGGACTCCTTGGGGAAAGTCGCTGGTCGGCTGATCCTGGAACGCCTCCAGGACTGGGCGTCTACAAATAACATCTTGACAGACCTCCAGTATGGGTTCCAGGAGGGTCTTGGTACTGTCGAGCAGGCATTGAACCTCGCCCTTCTGATTGGTAAATATGTGGGGGCTAAAGGTGGTAACCTGTATTTAGTCTATGTTGACCTTAGCGCAGCATTTGACTGTGTTATTCACTCAAAGCTGTGGTCCATCCTCGGAGAAATTGGGGTAGATCCCCCTCTCATTCAATTTCTCCTTGAGCTCTACACAGACGCCTCTGCATGTGTCAGGTAGGGTATTGACTGTGAATTATCCCCCTCATTTCCCTTCAACAAAGGTGTTAGACAGGGCTGCGTCCTGGCTCCCTTCTTATTCAACCTATACACCAACGGGTTGGAAGTGGCTATGCTTGAAGGGAGTCAGGACCTTCCTTCTATCAACAATCGCCCCATTCCCGCTCTGTTTTATGCGGATGATTCTGTAATTTTAGCTAGAACCCTAAACCAGTTACAAAGACAGTTAAACAAATACTGTCAATTTATGCTTTCTTTGGGTTTAAAAGTAAACAAAAACAAAACCTTTGTCATGCATTTTGGCCCCAGGGCGAAGAATTCTAAACCAATTTTTATTGATGATGTTAGGCTGGAATGCACCAGGGAATACCCCTATTTAGGAATCTTAGTGGACAACAGATTATCCTCTAGTCTTCGTGGTAGTATGTAATGACGTAGAGCGCGGGTGCCATTTTGGGAGCACATTCCAGCGCCCAGACCCGAGCGATACGGACAGGTTCCAGACGCTCTCGTGATAATTAATAAATACTTCAAACCTTTCCCCAGTAGTGTACGCTTCATTTAGGTGACTCCCCTCATCATTACAGTGGAGACGAGGTTGCAATTTCAACAAAAAAAGGAAGGAAACACCAGGACCCACCAAAGTAAAAGAACCAGGGAAGACACGAGGAGCAGTGACCCAGGGGAGGCAGTGCAGGCAGCAAGAGAGCGTGGCAGTAGACAACACCACCACAGGCAAGCACCAAGAGCAAGTGCAAGAAAGGAAAAAGGGGCAGGAAACCTCATAGAACACGAGGTAGGAGGGCAGCCCCATCACAAGCAGAGCAGACCTAGCACCCCCACGGGGGAGGAACAGGCACGACCAGGCACCACAAGAGCGCGCCAAAGAGGGAGGCAACTCACATAGGGGGACCAACAACCATAGGAAGGAAAGAGAAAAGCAGAGAGGAATCACGCCCCACCATGAGCATTGTCACTCACTAAAGCGTCTACTGAACATCCAGGGCCCAGTTAGAACAAGTGCAGCACAGAGAGGAGGGTGCCTGGGAGCCCCAACAGAACCAGAAACGCAAGCGCGCCAGGCAGTCCCAGGGGAGAAGAGGCAGTATTAGAAAGACGCGCTGAAATGTGTGTGCAGGCGTCTTCACTAACGACTCCAATCCCATTCCTACACTCACTCCTCTCTTCGAGCCGAGTGGTCGCTCCCAGCGTCCCCCTGCTGGTTCTGGTATCGTAGCGCTGCTCTGCCTGTGCCTCTGCCGATTAGAATTGCCTGCTGCCTGCCGCTTTGCATAATTTCACTGTTTTCACTGTTTGTATCATTGTTTTGGTGATTTCATTCTGTTCAGCGCGTCTAAAGTGTAGCGCTCCGCTCTGCTCCCCCCTCCGCCTCCATTTTAAGAGTTGTTGTTGTTGTCCTCGTGTGCCCGCCCCGCCTCCCAGCTGAGACGCCCTCCCACTGCACTGAAATAGCGCTTCTCCCCCTCAGCGCGCTGTGACTCACTCCTCTCTTCGAGCCGAGTGGTCGCTCCCAGCGTCCCCCTGCTGGTTCTGGTATCGTAGCGCTGCTCTGCCTGTGCCTCTGCCGATTAGAATTGCCTGCTGCCTGCCGCTTTGCATAATTTCACTGTTTTCACTGTTTGTATCATTGTTTTGGTGATTTCATTCTGTTCAGCGCATCTAAAGTGTAGCGCTCCGCTCTGCTCCCCCCTCCGCCTCCATTTTAAGAGTTGTTGTTGTTGTCCTCGTGTGCCCGCCCCGCCTCCCAGCTGAGACGCCCTCCCACTGCACTGAAATAGCGCTTCTCCCCCTCAGCGTGCTGTGACTCACTCCTCTCTTCGAGCCGAGTGGTCGCTCCCAGCGTCCCCCTGCTGGTTCTGGTATCGTAGCGCTGCTCTGCCTGTGCCTCTGCCGATTAGAATTGCCTGCTGCCTGCCGCTTTGCATAATTTCACTGTTTTCACTGTTTGTATCATTGTTTTGGTGATTTCATTCTGTTCAGCGCGTCTAAAGTGTAGCGCTCCGCTCTGCTCCCCCCTCCGCCTCCATTTTAAGAGTTGTTGTTGTTGTCCTCGTGTGCCCGCCCCGCCTCCCAGCTGAGACGCCCTCCCACTGCACTGAAATAGCGCTTCTCCCCCTCAGCGCGCTGTGACTCACTCCTCTCTTCGAGCCGAGTGGTCGCTCCCAGCGTCCCCCTGCTGGTTCTGGTATCGTAGCGCTGCTCTGCCTGTGCCTCTGCCGATTAGAATTGCCTGCTGCCTGCCGCTTTGCATAATTTCACTGTTTTCACTGTTTGTATCATTGTTTTGGTGATTTCATTCTGTTCAGCGCGTCTAAAGTGTAGCGCTCCGCTCTGCTCCCCCCTCCGCCTCCATTTTAAGAGTTGTTGTTGTTGTCCTCGTGTGCCCGCCCCGCCTCCCAGCTGAGACGCCCTCGCCCCTCCCCCTCCTCTCTCCATATATGACAGGAGTTCCCGCGTGCAGCGTTCACGCGCAGCGACCGCGCCCAATTCGCGCCGAAGGTGCGCCAAAGGTAAGCCCGTCTACGCCTGTCCGCGCCTGGACCGCGCCCAGCGCCATACCCCCTGCCCCTCGCGCTGCCCAGCCCTCCCGCATTACCTACGATGCCGCCACCCTCCTAGCCCTTAATCCCGGTCGCGCCCCCAACTGCGTCCAAGCCGCTCCTGGACACACCCATGGACCTTTCTCCTGCTACTCCTGCAAATTTAGCGGCACCGACAACAACTCCGCTACGACCACACCACAGATTCCCGACCCCAACCACCTACAATGCATCCTCCTCAACACCCGATCGGTGCACAGGCACGCCATTGACCCATGGAACCTACTAGACTCCTTCTCTCCAGACGTCGCCTTCCTAACAGAAACATGGATGAAGCTTCCTCCGCACCAGACATCACCATTGCCATCCCTGAAGACTATAAGATCACCCGCAAAGACCGTACCAGCCACACAGGAGGAGGAATCGCTATCGTTCATAAGAAATCAATCCGCATCTCAACTAGCTCTGACGCCAACCTCGCCAACTCCGAACACCTCCACTTCCAGATCCACATCGACCCCAAAACAACACTCAGAGGCACTCTCCTCTACAGACCACCAGGACCTCGCGCAAAATTCAGTGAAGACATCACGGACTTCATCACCCCACACGCGCTCCCCTCCAAAGACTACATCCTTCTGGGAGACATCAACTTTCACCTCGAAAAGATCAACGACCACAACACCGCCACCCTCGTGGACAACCTCGCCAACCTCGGACTTAAACAACTAGTCACTTCCCCCACCCACATCGCAGGTCACACACTCGACCCCATCTTCACATCCAGCAATCATGTCTCCTTCAGCCACACTACGGATCTCCTATGGACCGACCACAGCTGCGTTCACTTCACCTACAACAAGCCGAAACCCATCAACCACTCCCAACCTACCCTGCAAAGAAACTGGAACAAAATCACCACGGACCAAATCTCCGCATCGCTCCTTCGAAACTCCCCAGCCCTCTCTTCTAACGCCAAAGAAGCCGCCGCCAACCTCACCCTATGGCTATCCAACACCGCCGACACCTTAGCCCCACTGAAAAACGTCAAAGCAAACCTGGCAGCAAGAAAGCCTCATGGTTCAACGATGATCTCAAGAAGTCCAAGAAACTCTGCCGCTCCCTTGAAAAGGCCTGGAAAAAAGACCCAACCACCAGCACCAAGGACGCCTTCAAAAGCGCCACCCGCACTCACCACCAACTGATCCGAAAAGCCAAGAAAACAGCATTCAAGGATCGACTTGACAACAACGCCCACAACAGCAAGGAACTTTTCAACATCGTCAAGGAATTTTCCAATCCCTCGGCCAACTCCAACGACATCACCCCCTCTCAAACCCTCTGCGACTCCCTAGCCTCTTTTTTCCACAACAAGATTGCAGACATCCACAACAGCTTCGACAACCAACCCGGAAACCAACCCACCCTACCATCCGCTGACAATCGTCCCCCCGTGAACACCCTTAACGCCTGGAACCCAATCTCCACTGAGGACACCATCCGCCTGATGAACTCCATCCACTCAGGATCCCCCACAGACCCATGCCCTCACCACATCTTCAACAAAGCAGACTCCGTCATAGCACCGCACCTCCGAGACGTCATCAACTGCTCCTTCAACTCCGCTACCTTCCCAGAAGACTGGAAACACGCTGAACTCACCGCCCTTCTGAAAAAAACAACAGCTGACCCCACCAAACTCAAAAATTACCGCCCCATCTCGCTTCTTCCATTCCCGGCCAAAGTCATCGAGAAAGCCGTCGACAACCAGCTCGCCGCCTTCCTCGAAGCCAACAAATCCCTCGACCCCTCACAATCTGGCTTCCGAGCAAAACACAGCACTGAGACCGCCCTCATCGCAGCAACAGACGACATTCGAACTCTACTGGACAATGGAGACACAGTCGCCCTCATCCTCCTCGACCTCTCTGCAGCATTCGATACAGTCTGCCACAGCACCCTTCTACAACGCCTCAATAACATCGGAATCCAAGGAAAAGCACTTGAATGGATCACCTCGTTCCTCACCGGAAGAACCCAGAAAGTCCGCCTTCCTCCATTCAAGTCCGAGGCCTCTGAAGTCATCTGCGGCGTACCTCAAGGATCCTCACTCAGCCCCACCCTTTTCAACGTATACATGAGCCCCCTCGCGGCCATCGCACGCCAACACAACCTCAACATCATCTCTTACGCGGACGACACTCAACTGATCCTTTCTCTCACCAATGACCCCAGCACCGCCAAAACTAACCTACACGAAGGAATGAAAGAAGTTGCCGAATGGATGAAACAAAGCCGTTTGAAACTGAACTCAGACAAAACAGAAGTCCTCATCTTAGGTACATCCCCCTCTGCTTGGGACGACTCCTGGTGGCCGGAAGCCCTCGGAAAAGCACCCATCCCGACAGACCACGCACGGAACCTTGGCGTCATCCTGGATTCTTCACTCTCAATGAACAGACAAGTCAGCGCCGTATCCTCTTCCTGCTTCAACATTCTCCGCATGCTCAGAAAAACATTTCGCTGGATCCCCTCCGAAACAAGGAAAACAGTCACCCACGCTCTGGTCACGAGCCGACTGGACTACGGAAACACCCTCTACGCAGGTACCACCGCTAAACTCCAGAAGAAACTCCAACGAATCCAAAACGCCTCAGCCAGGCTCATATTAGACATCCCACGCAACAAACACATCTCTGGTCACCTTAAAGACCTCCACTGGCGACCCGTCAATAAAAGGATCACTTTCCGACTGCTTACCCACGCACACAAATCACTCTACGACATCGGACCAGATTGCCTCAACTCTCGACTGTCCTTCTACACTCCCTCCCGCCAACTACGTTCTTCCAGCCAAGCCTTCGCCACTGTACCTCGCATCAACAAGACCACCATGGGAGGCAGATCCTTTTCATACCTGGCTGCTAAAACATGGAACTCACTCCCCGCTTACCTTCGCCTCACCCAGAACCACCTAGCGTTCAGAAAGCAGCTTAAAACATGGATATTTGACAAATAATCCTCCTCCCCTTCCTAAGCGCCTTGAAACCCTCTGGGTATGTAGTGCGCTATACAAATTTCATGACTTGACTTGACTTGACTACACAAACCGGGTAAGCCCTTGATGAAGTGAGAGGATTGGAGAGAATATTTCATGAACTACTTAGAAGCCCTAGAGGATGAAGATGGAGAAGAATTTCCCAGCAAGAGGAGGAAGAGAATACTATTGCACAACTTAGGTCAAGAAGGAATCAGAGTCTTCCAGAATCTAGTCCCCACTCCACAACATGCCGCGGACGACGACATGTGTTTCGGCACGCGATAGAAGGCCTTAACAACCATTATAGACCGGCGGTGTGCACGTCCATAGATAGATACAACTTCCAACAGAGGAAACAAGCGACGGGTGAATCGATAGATGACTATGTCGCAGCATTGAGGAAACTAGCAATCACGTGCAAATGTGGCGCCCTGCATGATGAGTTTATCAAAGACCAAATAGTCATGCACACGACTAACACGAGGATCCAAGACAAACTAGGGGTGAACGGTGACGGTACCCTGTAGGAAGTCATAGCCATGGTGAAAAAGGCGGAACTTTCCAAAAGATGCGCAGACGCAGCGAAGAGAGAGACCGCCACGAGGCACATGGTCAACAAAGTCGACGAAGCAGAGCCACCAGAGAGAGGCAAAATGACGACAGCGGAAGGGAAGACGCAAAACAAATGGACCACACGACCCACACAGCCAAAGAAACCGAAAAAGAGGGCACAAACATGTGCTACAGATGTGGAAGCCAGTCCCACGCGGCATACGTCAAACGTTGCCCTGCATTCTGAGCAAAATGCATGCAGTGTGGAATCATAGGACACTTTGAAAAGGTGTGTTGTCGCAAGTTGAAGAGACCAACAGTGAAATACGTGACGCAAGACCTGGGAACAGAAGAAGAAGGAGGGATGCAAGAAGAAGACAATGTACTGTGCGTGGAGGAACAAGTGCTAGGCATTGACTGCTGACCCTCCAGGAAACCACAATGTGACATGGTAATAGGAGGTGTACCGATCAGGATGGTAGCAGATTCGGGTTTCCCGTACACCATTGTACAATGGACAGTGTGGAGCGAAAGCTTCAAACCTAGCCTGGGATCGCACCTCGAACCTCCAGACACACTCCCTGTAACGTTGACAGGAGAACCAATTCCAATGGTAGGGTATCGAACCCTGAAGTTTGAGTTCAAAGATCGCAGTGCAGAGTGCAAACTATATGTAGCAGAGAAGGGTCCGTCTGTCCTCGGGTAGATGGATCAAGGCGACTTGGGCATACAATTGAACCAGGAGGGGACGCGCAAGTCCTGATGACCAGCACGGAGCATCAACCGAACTTCAAAAAGATGAAAAGCAATTTCCCCACAGTGTTCGGAGGAAAAGTGGGTAAACTAGCGAAATTCACGCACAGAATAGATCTCAAGGAGAACGCCACGCCGGTTTCCCACAAAGTAAGGAATATACCCATAGTGGTCAGGGAAGCAGTACAACAGGAGTTGCAGAGACTGGAAGACAACAGGATCATCGAACCAATAAACTGCTCAGAATGGCTTTCTCCGTTGGTGGTGGCGATGAAACCTAATGGCAAGGTCCGGCTATGCGTGGACTTACGCGAACTGAACAAGTGCATCATTGTGGAGAAATTTCAGTTAATTTTTTTTTCTTTTGTCCTCATAGATGCCACCAGAAAATATCAACTCTAGATGGGCTTTCTTAAGGCCACTATCATAAACCAGCCGATTCCTCCCTGGAGTCTGTGGATAGCCAGTGGAGATCGCCCAGAGGTAGGTTGTTACCTGATCCTACTCCCATTCACAATGTATCTTGCCACTTAGGGAGGACAGGACCACTAACCTCTGGCATAATCATTAGACTCATTGGAGGTTATCTCTCAGACCATGCGTTTAAGGCAGACCAGATTTTGATGGCGCTTTCCCCACCACATAACATGTCTAAACGACAAGCCGCCATTATGTTTCTTAAGCAGTCTACAAATCTGGGGGGATTTACAGACTTCCACTCCCTACAGATCTCCCTCCTGTCAATAACTATGACGTAAAAAATAAACTGTACAGTACAATTTCTATTATCATAATCAGGGGGAAGGCCAACAAAAATCAATCTAGTGCTGCAAGTAATTGGGGATAATATAACCTCTTCTAGGAATTCACACACCTCACTCCAGTAACTCGTAATTTCAGGGCAGTCGACAAAGATGTGTCTGTCGTCTGCAGCTGGAGATTTACATCTTGGACAAAAGTATACTTCTGCTGAGAGCTTAGAGGGCTTCGCTGGAGTCCAATAAACCCTGTAGAGCGTGAACAGGTGGTTCCTCCTATGGTTGGACGGTTTTATGATATTCTGAGAAAGTGTAAACGAGTCCGTCCACACCTTCAGCACCTCCCCTGGATTTTGCACTGTAAGATTATCCCCGAGCTTGGTAGTTGTTGGACCCGGCCTCGTGGCGTGGTCCTACCCCTCCCGCATGGCGGGCCCGGGACGACATCGGCCCTCCATCGACCGCTGTCGCCCCCCTGGCACCACCCTCCATGAACTCTCGACGAGAGCAGCCACCCTAGCAACCCACGGCTCTCCCCCCTGGAACACGGCGAACCCTGCATGCCCCAACTCTGCAGGTCCGGCTACCACTCCGGACCACCATTTCAGGCCCGACTCCATCTTGGGCCCATCACGTCCTGAGCACGTGCCTCGGCCCGACCCCGGCCAAGGCCCCAGCGAAGCCCCGACATCGAGGTACCAAGATCCCCCCAGGTGGTAGAGTGGCCACTCAACAGATCTAAGAGGAGGGGAGTTTCGATGGGCCTCCAGCCGTCCCCGGACGCCTGGTATCGATCGCCCTCCGGCCTACCTGGGCGCTGGCTCCATCCCCCTGCTGGGTGTCTGGACACCCTCATCCCGGCCGTCTGACCCCCCAGGCGCGAGGGTCCGGACATCAAAGGACTCCAGTCCTATATCTGGGCTAGCCCTGGATTAGGACACCAGTTGTATCCTGGAGTCGAGAGCCCTGCTGACGCTGTCGCCGCTGACCCCGAAAAAGAACTCACTACCTTGAACCTTGAAACCATCCTTGGAGCCTGCTGGCGCTGCCGCTGTCCATCTTTGCTGAAACCATCCTTGGAGCCTGCTGGCGCTGCCGCGGTCCATCTTCGCTGAAACCATCCTTGGAGCCTGCTGGTGCTGCCGCGGTCCATCTTCGCTGAAACCATCTTTGGAGCCTGCTGGCGCTGCCGCGGTCCATCTTCGCTGAAACCATCTTTGGAGCCTGCTGGCACTGCCGCGGTCCATCTTCGCTGAAACCATCCTTGGAGCCTGCTGGCGCTGCCGCGGTCCATCTTCGCTGAAACCACCTTGGAGTCCTGCTGGTGCTGCCGCGGCTCGACCTTGCGGAACCCCCCAGCTCGAGGATTGAGAGCTGTGCGCAGGGTATCCCTGTACCCAACCGGTACTGAGACTGTCCCACTACCCCCTGTTCCTGGTTACCGAGAGTTTACGGATCCCTCGATCCGCTTGTACCTATTGCCGAAGATAATCAACCTTTATTACTGATAAAGCCTAAGAAACTATGCTCTTGTGTGGTATCCATTTGTAGTGGTGTGATTGCTCTGCTGTACGATTATAGGAGAGGAACCTCACCCAGGAGGCCTCTCGACAACGCTCGGCCACTCCCAGAAGGAGGGGTGGGCCTAGGGGTGGTCAGTCAGACATCTTCTGCCTCCGCCGGGACCGCCTTTCTAACAGTAGTTTCAGCTCCTAGATTGTCATTTGCTCCCACAAGTGTATTGTACCAGAGCGCAGCTTCCCCTTTCCATCCAAAAATTGGGATCTCCTCTTCGTTAACCCAACGCTGCCTCCCCCACCAGTAAGACATATTTGAATCTTGTAATGTAGCCCCCTGTTATGTTCGATAAGGATTCCCAACTTAACAGTGCCGAGTTGTTACACAGGTACCCCCATTTCATAAGGCCTGCCGCTCTCAAAGATAGAGCCAATCTATCTAATAAGCAATCCGGTGTACCAGGGGAATCCCGAATTGGGGCTTGTGAGTGGTAGTAGGGTATGTCAAAAATTTTACGCATTGACTGCCAAGTATTGAGTGCTCTCCTTAAAAGTTTTAAACGAACGTTTAAAAAAAACTTCTGATCTCCATATTTATGGAGAAAAAAGACTGAAACATGCAGCAGGTCCAATAGCATAGCCTGAAAAAGTCTACCATGGGATGAAGAGTCCAACTCATTTGCCAGAAGTCTGAAGTTCTTAAACTGAAAAGCATAACAATAAAAAAGTAAATCGGGAAGAGCCAGTCCGCCTAATTTCAGTCCCCTTCTTAGTTTCCTCCTGGCGATCCTTGGTGACTTAGTCGCCCAGATGAAAGAGCCAATCCTTCCTTGGAGGTTTGAGATGTCCTTTTTATTAAAAATTAGAGGGATTGAGTTAAATAGAAAAGTGGCAGGATTATCATCTTGACTAGATTTACTCTACCGTAGATGTTAAGTGGTAGAGTGTTCAATCTAGTCAGTAGATTCCTTACTTCTTTTACCACCTTCTGCCAACTAACTTTCGGAATGTCTTCTAAGTTTTGGGTAAGGAAAATTCCCAGGTATCTGATTTTTAATATGGCTTCTGGTATCTGGGTTATGCTGTTCCAAGTCATAATGTCTGTTTTGTCTTTATTAATTCTATACCCAGACACTGTACCAAAATCTTCAGCCAATTCGAATAATCTGGGGATGGCCTCTGCTGGATTGGACGTGCAGAGAAGAAGGTCATCAGCATATAATGCTGTCTTAAGCACCAGATCACCCATTTTGAACGGTAAGATTACCGGATCTGATCTCAGGGAGCAGACAAAGGGCTCGATATAAATATCAAAGAGAAGGGGGGATAGGGGGCAACCCTGCCTCGTTCCCCTTGAGATGTTAAACCATTCGGTTAGGCAGCCATTAACCAAAACTTTGGCCCGGGGGCCCCTATACAATGTCGCAATCCCTTTAATGAACATATCTGGAAGCCCAAATTTTGCCATGGTTTTCCATAGGAATAGCCAGTTAACTTGATCGAAGGCTTTTGCTGCATCGATCGCAACAATGGCGAGCGGCAGTCCCCTGTCCATTGCCATGTCTACTGCTCCTACGACTTGAAACGTAAGTTTGTTGAGTTGACGGCCTGGGATGAACCCCCTCTGGTCAGGGTAGATTATTGATTTAATTATTTTTGCCAGCTTAGATGTAAGTATGCCAGAGTAGATTTTCAGGTCAGAATTGAGGAGGGAAATAGGTCTATATGACTCTATTTTTTTAGGGTCTTTATTTGGTTTTGCTATCAAGGTTATAGTAGCTTCTGACCAGGAGGATGGGGTATGCTCCCTTTCTAAGAAAATTTTATTAAAAAGTACCAGTAGTGGGGCTATAACTACGTCCATGTTATCCTTGTACACCTCCGCTGGCAGGCCATCCGGACCAGAGGCCTTATTCCTGGACATCTTTTTTACCTGGGCCCGTATCTCACCCTCCGTAATCTCCGTGACTAAAAAGGCTTTATCGGATTCACTCAACTGGGGTAACTCTCTCAGGGCCCACCATTTTTCCAGTTCCTCCACCCCACACCTGTTTTCCTCACCATACAGATCTTCCATGAATCCTCTAGCCTCTCTCCTGATCTCAAGGTCTTCTGTTATGAGTAGCCCGGAGTCTCGCTCAATTAGTGAACTAATGTTGTTCCTGTTCCTCTCGGTCCTGGCTTTCCAGGCCAGGAGTGAACCACACTTCTCTCCATATTCAAAATTACGGAGCTTGCTTACTTCCCACTTATCTTTATTTATCTTGTCCGCTCGTGCTTTAAAGCCTGTCTGCAACTACAGGAGCTCTTTTTCAAGAGCCGGGCTCCTGCTTTTCTCTTCCATTACCGCTAACTGAAGCTGTTGTTCCTTCTTCTTATTCAGGTCTAAATCCTTAATATCTTGTTCTTTCCAGAGTTTTCTTTTTAGAGCGATGTGTGAACCAAGGATACCCCTCAAGTAAGACTTGAGGGTGTCCCAAACTGTCTGTTCTGAGGCAGTACCAACATTAAATAAGAAAAACTCTGACAGGCTCTCTCTGATTTTAATTTTAATCTCATCATCTAGAAGGATAGTTCTATCTAGAGTCCACCTGTATTCTGAGTGGTTAGCCTTAAAGTTAATTTTTAATTCAACAACAGAATGATCTGACAATCCTATAGGAATGTGTGAAATTAAAACAATATCAGGGAGAAAAGCTCGGTCTAAAAGAAAATAATCTAATCTGGAGTATTGTTCATACTTTTTGCTGTAAAATGAGTACTCCCTGAGGCTACCATGCTTGACTCTCCAGGCATCCTGTAGGGTAAAATCTTTCATGATGTTCCTCAAGGCTAAAAGAGATTTATTTGGTGTATTATATTTGGCATTTGAAGTACGATCTAGCTGAGGGTCCAAGATAAGATTAAAGTCACCTCCCAATATGACTGGGGCCGAGTTCTGTATCATGTACTCCTCCAACTTTTGAAGGAAGCCCGGGTTGTCATCATTAGGGCCGTAATAGACAGCAGATTGGAAAATAGAACTACCAATGGAGAGGACTGCCACCAACCATCGCCCAGACTGATCGGTTTCTCAATTATGGACCCTTATTCCCTTATTGGCACGCACAATTGTGGCTACTCCTCTGGTCGAACCTCTTTGCCTGGAGCATAGGATTTCCTGAACCCAACTGAGTTTCGCAAATACTTGGCTACATGCCTCTGCTTCAAGGTGGGTCTCTTGTAAAAGATATACATGTGCCTCAATATTTTTAAAAAATTTGCACACTCTTTGTTGTTTCTTGCGGCTTCCAATACCATTTAAGTTCCAAGAGAGGAATTTTATTGGTAGGGTATCGAGCCCTGAAGTTCGAGTTCAAAGATCGCAGTGCAGAGTGCAAACTATATGTAGCGGAGAAGGGTCCGTCTGTACTCGGGTAGATGGATCAAGGCGACTTGGGCATACAATTGAACCCAGGAGGGGACACGCAAGTCCTGATGACCAGCACGGAGCATCAACCGAACTTCAAAAAGATGAAAAGCGATTTTCCCACAGTTTTTGGAGGAAATGTGGGTAAACTAGCGAAATTCACGCACAGAATAGATCTCAAGGAGAACGACATGCCGTTTTCCCACAAAGTAAGGAATATACCCATATCGGTCAGGGAAGCAGTACAACAGGAGTTGCAGAGACTGGAAGACAATAGGATCATCGAACCAATAAACTGCTCAGAATGGCTTTCTCCGTTGGTGGTGGTGGCGATGAAACCTAATGGCAAGGTCTGGCTATGCGTGGACTTACGCGAACTGAACAAGTGCATCATTGTGGAGAAATTTCCGTTACCACGGATAGAAGAAATACTGGCAAAAACAAAAGGGATAAGATGGTTTTCCACCCTTGATCTCACTTCAACCTAGATAGCCCTGAATCACACAAGCCGGAAACTGACATCCTTCATAACACCCTTTGGATGTTACCAGTTCCGCCGGATGCCCTTTGGCCTGGCGTCAGTAGCGTCAGTGTTCCAAAAATAATTGCACGAAGTGTTCGGAGACATAGAGGGAGTACAGTACTTCCAAGATGATATCTTGGTGATGGGCAAGGATCAAACCGACCATGACAAGAAGTTGGCAAAGGTGTTGCAAGTCCTAGAAGGAAATGGCCTGACGGCCAAATGGGAAAAGTGCTGTTTCGGTAAGATGTCAGTCACCTACCTAGATCATGAGATCAGTGAACAGGGCATTACACCCAAGCAAGCTAACGTCAAAGCGATATGTGACGCACCAGCACCAAAGAACAAAGAGGAAGTGAGGTCATTCTTAGGGATGGCCGAGTATACAGTAAGTTCGTGCAAACAACACTACAGTTGTGTGCAGCTGCACCACAGACAACCAGCGGGTGACATCTGTTACCATCAGAGAGGTGTGTGTGGTGTGTGCTCACACACACAAGCACACATCTAGAAAGCCCCTCTTGTCCGACCACATGCATCTGCCTTTCCCTGGGTTGCCCAGAAGTCTTTGCACACAGTCCCTGCATTACTATGTTGTTGGCACGCGCTCACACACACATACATCACACAGACCCACCACACACATGGTGCACCAAGGCTGTTCACGAGCATCCACCCAAGCAGATGGCGTTCTGTCTGGTTCAGATAATAGCATCCTTTAGCATGCATCGAACACTCGCATTTCACGAGTGTGTGCACTTACAGCATGCCGCCTTCGGACTATTAACAAGTGTGTGCTTGCTCAGGCGGCGTGAATAACCTGCCATAATTGTGCAGAGCATTCTTTCAAGTCGCCACCCGGAATACTAGTACAAAATGTGAGGAAGGGAGTAATTATGCGAAAGCGTGAGAATAATAGCCAGTATACAGTAAACGGTTCATCCGTTGCTGCCGCAGGGCGGTAGAAGAAGCAAGCCGTTCATTGGCTGACACCAAATAGGCTCTAGCCTTGCATTCAGAGTGGGCACACACTCGCCACCCCTGGTTTCACAAGAGCGTGCACCAGAAACCACACTTCTTGGGTTTTTCATAAGTGAGTTCTGTAGTGTCGCGCTCTAGTCTTCGCGGTAGTACGCGATGACGTAGAGCGCGGCTGCCATTTTGGGAGCGCATTCCAGCGCCCAGACCCGAGCGATCCGGACAGGTTCCCGGCGCTCTCTTGTGATAATTAAGAAATACTTCAAACCTTTCCCCAGTAGTGTACGCTTCATTCAGCTGACTCCCCTCATCATTATAGTGGCGACAAGGTCGGGATTTATAAAAAAAAGGAGGGAAACACCAGGACCCACCAAAGTAAAGGAACCAAGGAAGACACGAGGAGCAGTGACCCAGGGGAGGCAGTGCAGGCAACAAGAGAGCGTGGCAGTAGACAACACCACCACAGGCAAGCACCAAGAGCAAGTGCAAGAAAGGAAAAGGGGGCAGGAAACCTCATGGAACACGCAGGTAGGAGGGCAGCCCCATCACAAGCAGAGCAGACCTAGCACCCCACGGGGGAGGAACAGGCACGACCAGGCACCACATGAGCGCGCCAAACAGGGAGGCAACTCACATAGTAGGACCAACCACCATAGGAAGGAAAGAGAAAAGCAGAGAGGAATCACGCCCCACCATGAGCATTGTCACTCACTAAAGCGTCTACTGAACATCCAGGGCCCAGGCAAAACAAGTGCAGCACAGAGAGGAGGGTGCCTGGGAGCCCCAACAGAACCAGAAACGCAAGCGTGCCAGTCAGTCCCAGGGTAGACGAGGCAGCACTAGAACGACGCACTGAAATGTGTGTGCAGGCGTCTTCACTAACGACTCCAATCCCATTCCTACCCAAACGGGGTGAGCCCTTGATGAAGTGGGAGGATTGGCGAGAATATTTCATGAACTACTTAAAAGCCCTAGAGGATGAAGATGGAGAAGAATTTCCCTGCAAGAGGAGGAAGAGAATATTACTGCAAAACTTAGGTCAAGAAGGAATCAGATTCTTCCATAATCTAGTCCCCACTCCACGACAGGCGCTGACGACGATGTGTTTCGGCACGCGATAGAAGGCCTTAACAACCATTATAGACAGGCGGTGTGCACGTCCATAGATAGATACAACTTCCAACTGAGGAAACAAGCGACGGGTGAATCGATAGATGACTATGTCGCAGCATTGAGGAAACTAGCAATCACGTGCAAATTTGGCACCCTGCACGATGAGTTTCTCAAAGACCAAATAGTCATGCACACGAATAACACGGGGATCCAAGACAAACTATGGGTGAACGGTGACGCTACCCTGAAGGAAGTCATAGCAATGGTGAAAAAGGCAGAACTTTCCAAAAGATGCGCAGACGCAGCGAAGAGAGAGACCGCCACGAGGCACATGGTAAACAAAGTCGAAGAAGCAGTCCCACCAAAGAGAGGCAAAATGACGACAGCAGAAGGGAAGGCGCAAAACAAATGGACCACACGACCCACACAGCCAAAGAAACTGAACAAAGAGGGCACAAACATGTGCTACAGATATGGAAGCCAGTCCCACGCGGCGTACGTCAAACGTTGCCCTGTATTCCGAGCAAAATGCATGTATTGTGGAATCATAGGACACTTTGAAAAGGTGTGTTGTCGCAAGTTGAAGAGACCAACAGTGAAATACGTGACGCAAGACCTGGGAACGGAAGAAGAAGGAGGAGTGCACGAAGAAGACAATGTACTGTGCGTGGAGGAACAAGTGCTAGGCATTGACTGCTGACACTCCAGGAAACCACAAAAACTGAGATGTAAAAGCATGCGTGGTAAAAGCATGCAGTGGTTCAGCACAACTTGGAGAGAGCACAAAGAATATACACTGAGTACTACAATAAGAGACGCAATGTGAAGGACACCTCGATAGAAAGAGGAGAGTGGGTCATAGTCAAACTTGCCCAGTTGAGAAGGAAAGGGGACAGCAAATACAGCCTTCCCATGCAAGTAAAGGAGGAATATGACAGAGCAGCATTGCTTGTGCTAATGTCTGGTCACAGGATCGCATGTCCAAATGCAACAAGATAATGCCATGGCCCTGTGAAGAAAGATCAAGGAAACAATAGAGCCAAAGCTCACCTACAGACAGCGCGTTACTGCGCAGAGGAGAAGAAGACTCGGATGTAGAAGGAGGAGGAGCTGAGCACGATGAAGGAGACAATCCCATAGCAGAGGGACAGGTGAGACTTCTGAGAGAGAGACTCCTAAGGGAACTGGAAGCAGACTGGTGATCCAGGCAGAGAGCAACTCAGAGAGTTTCGCCTTCACTCCGGTAAGACGCACGCGGGCTGGGAGAACAGTAGTGAGGCCTGCCAAATACAGAGACTATGAACTGGGCGAAGGTAAATATCCAGAACCTAGAGAGACTGTTTATGGTTTGCTTTTTGTTATATAAAGAAGGGAGATATGTAGTGTCGCGCTCTAGTCTTTGCGGTAGTACGCGATAACGTAGAGCACGGCTGCCTTTTTGGGAGCGCATTCCAGCACCCAGACCCGAGCGATCCGGACAGGTCCCCAGCGCTCTCTTGTGATAATTAATAAATACGTCAAACCTTTCCCCAGTCGTGTGAGCTTCATTCAGGTGGCTCCCCTCATCATTACAAGTTCCATGGACTGTTCGGGAGAATGAACTCATCCTGGTGGCGTCCAGAGATATTTAATGAATGCATATACATGCGTCTTGCGTGAGTGTAAGAACACACGCAAAGAGGGTTCAATGATGTGTGCTGACACAGGAGGAGTCTAGGGGTACAGCCCACACCCCTCAGTAGTTCTAGCCTGATTGTGCATACTCCTGCGTTCTGGGGTTGTCTATGAGGTTGTCCTCACTCGCTTTGCATCCAGGAATGACTCTTTATGAGTGTACGCTCATCATAATTACTTTGTTCACAAGAGGGTGAACCCCGCCCAGCATCAGTCACTTGCACCGAACACTTTGCCTCCCCTCTGCCCCGAGCGTGCGGTTGTATGAGTGCTATCCTTGGTTCTCGTGAGTGAATGCTCATCGAGTGAGTATCCTGGTGCAATGTATGAGTCGGTGAGTTCACAACTATCACGGAGAGTGTGTGCTAACCCAATCAGCAGCCCAATGCCCTTCATGTGTGCGTTCTCACACGCCCTGAGTCGGGGAAGTCTCACCTGAACTTCTCTTTGGCTGTCACATGTGCGTGCTCTTACACAAAACATCCCCCACTCCTCTGTGGGTGAGTACTGCATACATACATCCTCAGATAGTCATTGCTGCGTGCAGAAACACTTATACATTTACTGTTGTTATTTCATTTCGCGGCCGCGTGGCCAATGCTTGTTTTCTCTATTCAATTAATCAATAATCAATCAATCAGAGTACTTATAAAGCACGCTACTTACCCGTGAGGGTCTCAAGGCGCTATGGGGAGGGGGGTGCCGCTACTGCTCGAAGAGCCAGGTCTTGAGGAGTCTTCTGAAGGCGAGTAGGTCTTGGGTCTGCCGTATGTGGGTAAAGAGGGTGAGGTCGGAGAAGGATCTGCTGTCGGAGGTCGTTTGTTGGATGCGGGGGACAGCGGCGAGGGCGAGGCTGGCGGAGGGGAGCTGGCGAGTGGGGGTGTAGAAGCTGACTCTGCTGTTCAGGTAGGGTGGTCCGGTATTGTGGAGTGCTTTGTGTGTGTGGGTGAGGAGCTTGAAGGTGATCCTCTTGTCGACGGGGAGCCAGTATAGGTCTCTCAGGTGGGGGGTGATGTGGCTGCGGTGGGGGACGTTGACGATCAGTCGGGCGGAGGCGTTTTGGATGCGTTGTAGTCGTTGTAGGTGTTTGGCTGGGATTCCTGCGTAGAGTGCATTGCGGTAGTCCAGTCTTGTGCTGACGAGGGCCGGTGTCACCGTTCTTCTTGTTTCGGTTGGGATCCACTTGTAGATCCTGCGGAGCATGCCGAGGGTGTTGTAGCAGGAGAAGGAGACGACGTTGACCTGCTTAGACATGGAGGAGTCGAGGATGAATCCTAGGTTGCATGCATGGTCGGTGGGTGTTGGTGCTGTTCCCAGTGTGGTCGGCCACCAGGAGTCATCTCAGGCTGAGGGGGTGGGTCCGAGGATGAGGACCTCCGTCTTGTCCGAGTTCAGCTTCAGAAGGCTGCTCTTCTTCCAGTCGGTGACGGCCTTCATTACTTCGTGGAGGTTGGTTTGGGTGGTGTGTGGGTCCTTGGTGAGAGTAGATGAGCTGGGTGTCGTCGGTGTAGGAGATGATGTTGAGGTTGTGATGGTGGGCCACTTGTGTGAGGGGGGCCATGTAGACGTTGAACAGCGTCGGGCTGAGAGATGAGCCCTGGGGGACGCCGCAGATGATGTCGGTGGCTTCGAATCGGAAGGGTGGGACGCGGACGCTCTGGGTTCTGCCGGAGAGGAAGGACGTGGTCCAGTCAAGGGCCTTCTCTTGGATTCCGGCTTTTAGGGGGCGTGTCTTTAAAGTGGGATGGCAGACCGCGTCGTAGGCGGCTGACCGGTACAGGATGAGGGCTGATGTTTCGCCGTTGTCTAGTTGGCACCTGATGTCGTTTGTGGCGGCGATGAGGGCTGTTCCGGTGCTGTGGTTTCGTCTGAATCCGGACTGGGACGGGTCCAAGATGTTGTTGTCTTCCAGGTGGCGGGCCAATTGCATGTTGACGATTTTCTCGATGACCTTTGCCGGGAACGGGAGCAGGGAGATGGGCCGGAAGTTCTTGAGGTCCTTGGGATCCGCCTTGGGCTTCTTGAGGAGGGCGTTGATTTTGGCGTGCTTCCAGCTTTCCGGGAATGTCGCTGTTTCGAAGGAGATGTTGATGACCTTCAGTAGTTGGGGTGCGATGGCTGCGTCTGCTTTGTTGAATATGTGGTGTGGGCACGGGTCTGACGGAGATCCTGAGTGGATGAGTTCATGACCTTGCGTGTCTCGTCGTCGTTGGGGTTGGACCAGGAGGTCAGGTTGTTGGCGTTGGTAGTGTTCACAGGGGAGGTGGAGTCTGGCGTAGTCAGGGTGGTCATGGTGTTGAAGCTGTCGTGGATGTCAGCGATCTTGCGGTGGAAGCAGATGGCTAGTGAGGCGCACAGTTCTTGTGAGGGCAGGATGTCGTTGGCGTTGGCGCTGGGGTTGGAGAGTTCCTTTACGATGCTGAAGAGCTCCTTGCTGTCGTGTACGTTGTTATCCAAGCGGTCTTTGAAGGAGGATCTCTTGGCTAATCTGATGAGGTGGTGATGTCTGCGGGTGGTGTCCTTGTTGCGTGGTTGTCTGGTGTGCGTTCGTGGAGCCATATCTTCTCCAGTTTCTGGCATGCGCGTTTTTAAACTTTTGTTTGTAAAAGCGCACGCGTCGCTTTCATGTTAATGACGGCCAGGGACATGGCCGTCATTAAAGTGAAAGCATTGCACTGGGCACTTTTGCAAACAACCATTGGTCTCGCAATCCCCTCCCCCTCTTCAATAGCCGAAACTGAGTTCTCGCTAGCACCTCCCACAGCACCGCCTTTATTCATATAGTAAACACAGCGGCCATTATTCGTTTGTCTCAGAAGTTCAGTCTTTTCCTGGCGGGCCTGGATTTCTGATCATTCAAGCCCAGCCAGCTGGGCTGCCTCTGAATAAGTGAACCACCGTCCAAGTTCTTTGCCTCAGTGCCGCCTTTACTGATTTACATAAATAAAGCGCACAGCCTGACGTATCTGTGCAGTATGTGCATCTGGGCTGCACACTGCCTGTTGTTTTCAGGTAACAGCTCAGGTAAAAGATTGCTCCATGCAGGCACTGCTGCAACAGGTAAAAGAGCTGTCACTAGTCAGCACAGTGGAAGGCTCTTTACAAAGGTTGACGGATTTCTATAGTTGTTTGCTATATTTGGGTATTAAAGTGGTACCAATAAGGTACAACTAATGCACAGACCATGTTCAATTTAAAAATTGCTAACTAATTAAGTTACATTATTGCAAAATGTGCTGCATAATCCCACATAATTTGCATTTTTGGCCATAATTTACTCACCCCTGCTGCATAATTTGACTCCCCTGCTGCATAATTCCTATGGCCCAGACTATAGGAGAGACCGATCATACAAAGGCAACGCTAGAAAAGAGTGTCAGATGAGGGACAAACCAGGTAGAGACAGTCCTTGGTCACAGCACCGTAGATAGCCAGGCTTGACATTTACCTGTCTTAAGTTCTTTAACAGAGTTTCAGTAATTTATATTGCACAATAGCTCACCAAGCTAACACTTACTACAGCAAAACATTATTTATTAATTAAAAGCAATTGCATTTACCAATGCACGTCTTTTTAGCTACCTATCAAACACATAAGTAACTAAAAAGAACAAGCATTGGCATAGGCAATAGATCTCACTTTTGGGACCGTATAGATATTTAGTTATCCAGCACAATATCCTTGGTGCTATAACAACAACTGTTGCATGGCTAAAAACTTATAAGGTCCCAAAGGTGAGACCTATTGGCTATGCCAATGTTTGTTTTGCTTGAGATGGTACTACCTCTCCTTCTGTGTTAATGAAGAGAGAAGTGCTACCTGTAATACTGAGATATGGGATTCACTCCTGTTTTGGGAACATAATTCAGTAGTTTCTACCCAATTCATGCCCGATTTGTTTAGGAAACCTAAAAATATATCTGTATCCTGGCACTTCTCTTGTTAATAATCCATAAAAATACCACAGAATGTTGAGTATGTGAAAGCAGTGTGCCACACAAGGGATTTAAACATGAATTTGTCAAATACAAAATGTACTTTTTATTTTTTTAAGGTTCTTATATAGTGCTGCTTTATCTAATAATGTCTGATGGGTTTTCTTCCAGAGCCCTTTCCTCTTCAGAAGAAGTTCTCCATCGACAGACCCAGGGAGAATTCCTTTGAAAGGTTGACAATCTGTCCAACTATAAACAGGGCTGCTGGGAGGACCAGTGGTTTGGCTGGTATAATGCTTTGCTGCATTTTTTATAGAGTTATAGCGTGCCCTGTCCACCACACCCTCTATCCAGCCCGCCTTTCTTTAGTGATTTTTCTATTTTGAGACTGTCCCCCTATAGTTTGACAGGTGGTCCACAGTCTGTCAGAGGAGCAGTCATAACAACTTCCAGTACCCCGTTGGACTACCATCTACCATATTTAGCGTTTTCCACCAACCTGGCTATCCCTGTGTCTTCAGAGGAGCAACAGGAGCTTTTCTAAAAGCACCTAAAGTTTGCTGAGTGGCTGCCATGTTTCACACGGGTGCCCAACAGACTTTTTTGTTTTACTCCTAAAGTGAGAGTTTGCTTTTGCTTTTTGTAAAACCAATAAATAATGTACTTGATACACTGAGTCCCTTCTGCAAGGGAGTCTAGGTCTGCGCTGTCTCGTCAAGAGATGTTGTGTGCAGTATAGCGGGGGAAGCTTTTCGCCTATCTTTTTCATTGGCTGAAATTCTAAATGCTGCAATCTGATTGGTTTTGGCCAACTTAATCCCACCTCCTGACAGCCATGTCATCATTGTTGTCCTTCCACGGCTATCGGCCCCTTTACTTTTAAAGCTGTTTTGTTCCCCTGCCTCCACTGTTCCCTCCCGCAGTCCGTGAATTCCTTTTACCACCACCACCCCTCCACCTCCTCACATTCGTGCCTTTTTTGACGCTCGTACCTCTGTTTAAAATGCAATACGTCTCGCGTAAATATGAGTCATAATGAGTCATATTACTCGCACTTGTTTTTTGTTTCGCATGCGCGCGATACCTCTGGGACTGCGCCTGCGCCGAACATACCGTATGCCTTCATTTGTAAGGAGACCCGGGAGGAGAGCGTTATCCGCGCATTAGCACAACTTAGCGTAACAAGAGGAGGTGTCGAAAAACTGAGAGCGGCCAACTTGTTTGTTTCATTATTCCCCCGATCATGTCTTGTCACCGCATGCAGTGTGGGAACCTCTTGCCTACCCCTCCCCAAATCTGAGCCACGAGAGCTGCTCATGAGCCAGCCTCTACCACCTGGGAGAGACAGAAGCGGCAAGGGCTAGAGGGCAAGGGAACGGAATACAAACCTGTCTGCCAGCAGGACCCAAAACCAAACGGGACCGAGTGAGTGAGCCTGCCGCTCACTTCGCAGCTCTGAAGATCGGCCTCGGCACCGGAGCTGCCGGCCCGCAGTCAACATCAATGTGGTACGGACCGAGGATGATGCCGGTAAGTGCTGTTAAAGCTTACTAACTCTCAGCAGCACGGCCAAGTCAACAGAGATGTGTGCGGGTGTCCAAACTGGCAACAAATCTGATTCCAGCAGGGCCGCCCAATATGTATCGGTAAATAATCACTTGCAGTAGGGCTTTAAGTAGAATGAAAAAACTTAGGGGTGTTTCCCATAGGGGTTTGGCCAATGTAATTGAGGCCATGGCTTAAAACACTTATGCTAAAAATCTGTAGTGTGTGCCCGACTGGTGTGTTGCTGTTTCTGTCCATTCATCCTTATACAAAGCAGAACAAGTAACATTGCATGTACAAATGAGCACCACCTGTGATTTCGTTATATATAATATTAAACATGCTTAAGTCTAGAGCTACCAACCTTCGAGCTGAGCGCGCAGGTTTGAGCCTCACATCCGCTCAACATCCTGGGATTAAACAAATGACCACGTCCTTGCGTGATGTCACTGGTGCTCATGTCTGCCATATAGAAATTTGACAAGCAAATCACTGCAAAGTTGCATCAAAAGCAGTGCCGGGTGCTATATTGACGAGTTAGGTTTCTTTCCCCCACCCCTAGGGTAAAAATGGAGAGCCAAATTGGGACCTGTTTCAGCACCTGCTTTTAAGAGCTGATAGATCTGAGCATCGGCAGGATCCGGCCCACTTAAGCCCTGACTTGCAGTTACTTCCACCCGATAGTAGATTCACGCTGCTTACTTGATACATTGAAGCATAAGCAGGCTCTCTGTTTGCTCTCTCCTCAGTCCCGTCACCAATCTGTTTCTTCTGGAGTTCGTGAATTGCTGCATAATCTTGCCTCATGCTTGGGTTGAAATCTGGAGTCTAAAAGATATTTTGACAATATATATGCGCAAAATGCCCTCACCCCCAAGTGCTTCCAGCTGCATCTAGTATTGCTCAGTGTATGTTTATTTTCTTACATTTTCTTTGGAAGGTGGCAACCTTTGTGGTACGCTCTTAATCAAAACCTTTTGCAAAACATTGGCATTAATAGCAAAAATATTCAGATCAGTTACAGAACGTTCAGCCTCTGTCATGATGCACTTTGACCCTGGCCACGCCTTCCCAGACTGGAGTTGGATCTCAGCCCGTAGGGGGCTGCAAATGAAGCCTTGAAATCACTGTAACTGCTGCCAGTGTTGACAATCGTCACAAATTCCCAACAATAACTGTTTTCCATTTCATGAGGATGAGTCACTCTGAGGTATTTCTTGTCACCCATCAACAGCAGGAGATCGTGGCTCTGATAACATGTTTTGATAGCTGAACTTTTGTCCTCTTGTCAATTTGTAATTTTAATCGATGTCCTCATCCTGAAGCTGTTTAAAGTTGTTATATTTGGGCGCCCCTGTGCACAAATAGCATTCTGCTGCATGATAATCAGCTTTTCGTGGATAGATTATACTGCTCGGAGGGTGTCTTGCTGAACTCTGCTTTTACAACTACCTGATTTTTGATACTCCTTTCTCGCACTTTTCTGCATCGGAGTATGGTTGTCTCCCGAGCTTTCAGCCTCTCTGTGCTGTGCAGTCTGACACAGTTTTTATTAAGTAGTCGGCACTGTTTCTTTTTCAGCTGTCTGTTCCTCCTCTTACTTCATAGTACAGGAGACAACATTCTTCCATTTCAGCCTAGGGCAACTCAAGGTCGCACAAACTGGTCAAGAATGGCTGCTACTTAACAAAACTCATAGGAACTGCTTTGGGGAAATTTAAAACACCATTTCAGTAAGATTGGTTCTCATGTATGAATATATTTTGCAAGTACATTCTTATCTGCTAAATCACTTTTACTAGTCAGGAAAGCTTTTCCGGCTTGTCAAAGGTTTAATGCTTCTTATTTTGAATCACAAATAGAAAGGGGTGTTTGAAAGTGTTACCCTCCTACTTCACAAGAGTGCGATGGTGCAGACACTCGAAGAAAAGACTGCTCTCCAATCCTGGAGCACGCACATTTCTCTCTAGGTAGATGGACCCTCAGCTCCGTGGTCAGCTGCTTCTGGTTCATCTTAGACGTTCACACATCCTGCAGGGGTGGTGCACTCCTTCCCTCTCAGCAGGCAAGCTAGCTTCTAGGTTAAAGAACAGTAGATGTTTCAGCACCCAGGCTAATATGCTGCATTGGTAAATACATATAAGGTCCCTAGGGCGAGAACGATTGCATTGCAAATGCTTTTTTCCTATTTTTTTCTGCTTGAGACAGCTAGTCTTTATATAACATTCCTGAAGAGAAGCAAGTAGGTCGGAATGCCTACCATTAGTAGGGCAGATGGTCTGATGTACGTAGACCAATCACCCCAGGTATGTCTGCCATGGTTATGAGGGTTCCTGTGGTTCTGACCTCTGTTCAAACAGAGGGGAATAGTGATAGATTCTTCTCATCAACTTCCAAAATTCTCCAATCTATTTTTATAATCCATTCTTCTTTAGAGACCTTGGTTGGAAGTTTGCAACATTGTGTCAGGTTTTGTGAACATGAGTGTGCCATTGTCCAAGGCTGTACTATTGCATCAAAGGTTGTATAAAAGCAGTGTGCCACGCTCCGAGGCTGTGCTCTTGAATCAGATTATGTGTAGAAGTAGTGTGCAGCCTTCTTCTGCTGCATAAAGATGTATGTAAAACCATTGGGCCCGATTCACAGAACTAACTTAAGACACAATCCTAAACTTACTACCATTTTGGTATTTACAGAAGGCACTTACTCATTTCGGTATTCACAGAAGTTAGGTGTCCTAACTTTAGGACTCCTAAATGCCTTCTGTGAATACCGAAAGTCTTTAAGTTAGGATTTTTCTCAATTTAGTAGTAGTAAAGTTAGGACTCCTAAATGCCTTCTGTGAATACCGAAAGTCTTAAAATTAGGATTTTTGTCAGTTTATAAGTAGTAAAGTTGAGAAAATCCTAATTTTAAGACTTTCGGTATTCACAGAAGGCATTTAGGAGTCCTAACTTTACTACCACTAATTTGAGAAAAATACAACTAAAGATCTTTCGCAAACATCTCATGTGTCTTCGCCCAGCTGTCACCAGGAGCCCAGACCCCTGCACTTTTCATGCTTGACTTGGGACACAGGCAGATATGCTCTTATACGGGCCGGGAACTCCTAGATATCAAACGATCAAGCACATCTAGATGTATTATCCACCCACATGACACTTTCGGGCATTCCATGACATGGAGGGGCCTTTCGCATGCAGGTTTTGCTAATTCCAAGACATGGAGCAGAAGCAGAAGCATGCGGCCCGCTGCTATCTGATCCAGAAAAGTCAAAGCATAATTATAAATTAGATGCTCTCCCCCAGACTTTTCCTCAGACTCCCCTAGACTATCCTTCCGACAAATTTGGTCAGGGCTGGAACTGCTTTTTGGGCAATGTTAGATCTCGGCCCAAGCATGCCACTGAAATCTGGGACCTAGTATCTTCTGAGATTCCCGACATCGCATTTCTGACTGAAACCTGGCTCAAACCTAGCTCCACCCCGCTATTGCGGTGACAGTTCCTGGTGGCTCCCATATTCAAAGGCTGGATAGACAGTCTAAGGTGGGTGGGGGGATAGCCATTATCCATGAAGACATTATTAATGTATCGACACTTGAGCAATGTTGCAATGATAAAATAGAAATGGCGGTTTTTAGATATTTTTTTTTACCTCATTGTGAGAAGTTGGCCTGGTATATAATGCTCACTAATTCTAGTGATCACTTTGTACCATGCCAAGCAACCCTTATGATGATGGTTGTAATTCAACCTTGTAGACCAGTTATCCTAGTGGTAACGTGGACAAAGCAGTCTTAGGCTAAACTCTGAAAGGCATGTGAAGCCAGCTGTTATACCATACACAACCCCCTTGAATACCAAATGAAAGGGACACCACGCAGATATATATTGAAAATATATATTGATTTATTAACTATTAAAATCCCCTGGACTCTTTATGAGCACAGAAGCACAAGCGTAAAATCACAAGACAGTTTAAAATACACAAAAGTTGCACAATATGGATGAGCCCTAGGGGCCACCTAAACCATATACTAAATAAGTGGTATAAGAGATACCTAAAGGAAAGTGAAGAGGCCTAGGGCCTTGGGAATCGCTGGAGCTATTCGAGACTGGAGTTAACTAAGTCGGGAAAGGCCCACGGGACTCGGGTGCAGTGTTCAAAGTGCACGCACTTCTCAATACAAAGTCTATGGTGCGTAAAAAGCACAAAGTTAGAAAGTTAGGAACCTTCCGAGTGACCTACGGAGCTGAAACTTAAAACACAGGCCCTTGGGATGTGTGCCAGTGCAGGAGCACCGGCGGAGCTGAGTTACCTCACCCACAGGAAGCGGGTGCACAGGGTCGAAGATGTGTCGGGTTTCGTCACGCTGGTCGATGGTGCTTGGAGCTGAAGATGCTGCAGGCGGCTCGAGGAGAAGAGTTCCGGTGGATCCAAGGGTGGATCAGAAGAGTTGAAGACCTGAAAGCAGAGGGGACAGTGTTCAAAGTCACTAGCCAGTGACTGCCCTGGAACCAGAGTGGAACCAGGCGATGTCGGGTGCAAACAGGCGTTGTCGGGTAGCTTCTTTCTGCAGCCACGTGGATACCCGGGGTCGAGGACGTCCAGGAGTCGGTCACGAGCTGTCCCACGTAGGCTTCTCGCTGTTGGCGGTGTCGGCGACCTGATCGGAGCAAACAGGCCTTGGCAAATGCAAGCCACGCAGAAGTTGAAAGATGCGGTTCACTCGGACCAGCAAGGTCAGAGCGAGGGCTCCTTTTCACAGGAGCTTGGGTAGGTCTGGAGCAACCAGACCTGCTGTTTAAATCTTCGGGTTCGTCGCCAAGATGGCCGCTGGCCGCGTGGCTAGTGGCCGGGATGGCGCGTCGAGTGGCACAGTGCAAAAGGGCCCCACGCAGATCGTGGAGATGCTGGAGGGCTGATCTTCGGTGCAAGGGCTGCTCGGTGGTGGGGGTTCTCAATCCCCAAAGCACAACGTCGAGGATGCCTCAGAAGCTGCGCAGTCAGCTTTTCGAGTGTCTTTCAAGAGGTCCGGTCCCACGTCACTCGGTGCCTCCACGGGTCCCTTCTTCGCAGGGACTGTGGATCGGGCTCTGAGAGGTCTGGGAGTCTGGTTCTTGTCGGGCTCTGGGCTCGGTCTCCGGCGGGAGGCGGCGGCAAAGCAGACGTCGAGTTGCTGGTTGGTACCTGTGTTCACAGGGTGGTCACTCCTTGGCCACAAGGGAGATTCTTCTTCAGTCTTCTGTGCAGCAGAATGTCGAAGTCCAGTCTTCTTCTTAGTTTTAAGTTGATTTCGGGATGATCTGCTGTGCAATGGCACTGCTCCCCCTCTTATTCCCAAACTGGGGGTGGATCACCTACTAGGTCCCTCCTCTGGGTGGAACCAGGAAGGGGGGCGGTTACACCCCCTTTCCTTTGTCCAGCTCCGCGCCAGGACTGGGGCTGGAAGGCCCCAGAACCGGTTTGGACTGGCCTATGCACGGGGACACCTTGTGTGCCCCGGGCATGTCTGATTCTTTTCAGCCCTGTCCTACCTAATACACAAAATCCTGTCTGGGGTGGTGCTCGCACCTCCCAAGGCAGGAAACCCTTTGTCCAGGCCACCATCTGCAGAGTTTCGGTCAGCAGCAGGAGGCCAGACTTGTGTCTGTGGTGGCAGCGTCCATTTTGTGAAGCTGAGGCTCTGTTTAACTTTAACCGGGGTTAAGGCTACGCACATGTCGTGTCCCTCTAGAAGGGTGGAATGCTATCCCCGTCGCCAGAATTGGCGAGGGGATAGTATTCCAATTCTTATGACACCTTACTCGACATGTTTTGATAAAGCCAAACCAAAGATAGCATTTAACCGCGAGGATTATAATGCACTTAAGAGTATATGGTATGGCAATATCCCGGAACAGCTTAGGGAGTTGTTCCCGACAGCTGCAGACAGGCTCAGCTCATGCCAGAGCACCATCTCACATATTTCCAAGCACTCTGCCTCCAGGATTGATGAGGCCTTCCATAGGAGTGGCTGATAGGAACATATGTGTCCAGTTTAGGGTTAGGCACAGGCATACTGTACCTAAGTAAGAGGTGATTACACCAACTTACCCCAGCTGAGTGATCAGCCAGTTGTGTCAAATATGGAGGCCAGGCCAGGGGTGGCACAATACATGCTGCAGCCCCTGGCAGGCCTTGGCTACACCTATGCCCTGGGTACCTATGGTACACTGTTACAGGGGCCTATAAGGTGAACCAATTCCAATTGTGTTATGCACCTAAGGTACATGGAGTCCATTTTAAGGAGAGAGCAATCAGCCTGGGGCCCTGAATAGCAGGATCCCAGGCCAACTAAGTCAAAAACCAGCTAAACACCAGGCAAAAAGTTTGGGGGTAACCATAGTCAGATATCCACCTTCCTACATAACCCCCCCCCCAAACGAAAGGAGATAAGGCTATCCTTGACCAGGTAAGCCTATATTGCCTAAGTGGCCATATAAGGAAGTACCAGCTCTGGCTTGGTAACCCCCTGTCTCATGGTCCACTAAGCAATCCCTCACCCTAAGGGTATCTGAGGGTCTCCACCATAGGGAATCTCTACCTGTGGTGTGTCTTTGCAAAGTCAAAGGCTGGTGTTGAGATGGAGTACTGAAGTGAGTTTCCTCTGTAGGGCTCAGCTTCCTCCAATCACTCTCCACCATGTGTGCCTTTCTTTCTCTGACTGAGTTGCACTGTGCTCTCAGGGTCAACCTCTGGCTACCTAAAGCTGGAGGCTGGGTCCCTCTGTTTGGCTTACTGGAGGGACAGGTCAGGTTTGGGCCCTTAGGGTCCCAGGTTTGGCTGTGCCCAACAATATCCATCTGGGGGAGGTCCCTAACTACTTTTAAGGGGGATCCCTCAGGAGTTTTTAAAGCTTGCACCTCACTAGGGCTACTAGTTTCGGTGCCCCTAATCTGCTGATGGGGGTGCTTTATTTGACAGGGGGCCCTTTGGGTCTCACTGTCCTTCTTGTCCTCTGCAGCCCTGGGCTGAGTAAGGCAAGGTAGAGAGGGGCAGGTTACCTGCTCCAGACTGGGTCCCACCTGAGAAGGGTCCACTGCCATCAGAGGCTCTGTTAGGCCAGGCCTAACAACCTCTGGGACAGTTCCTTCATCAGGGGTAAGATCAGTTCCCTGAGGAGGCTGATCCTTTCCTAAAGTCTGGTGGGAGGGAGATTTCTCTTCCTCCTCAATGCTCTCTGTTTGGGTGGAGTGATCCATCATTTCAGGCTTCACTACCCATGTATCAGTTTGAGTTTGGGCTGTGGCCATCACAGCCCCACCAACCTTTTCAGGAGGAGACTCAGTTTGGGTATGGGCTGTTACTAGTACAGCCCTGCTACTCTTTCCAGGAGGGAAGTTATCTAAAGATGGGGCTGAGGTTTGCTCAGCCCTCCCAACCTTTTCAGGAAGGACATCTTGAATTGGGGCTGTAGCCATTACAGCCCCACTAACCTTTCCATGGAGATTTACCATTCTAGAATGGGTTTGCTGTTCAACCTCAGCCCAGGCTGAGATTTCCAAATCATTACCCAGTAGGCAATCTACAGGCAAGTTTGCTGACACTGCCACTCTCTTTGGGCCAGTGACACCTCCCCAGCTAAGATTGACTACTGCCATGGGATGATTGGATTCTATGCCATCAATGTTTGTCACCTGATATTTGGCATCAGGTAAAAGTTGCCTTGAGGGGACTAGACATTCAGCCACCATGGTGATGCTAGCCCCTGTGTCTCTGAAGGCCTCAACTTTCAAGCCATTGATGAGGGGCTCCTGTCTATACTTGCTCAAAGTGTTTGGGCAAGCTGTGAAATTGGCAAACCCCATGCCAGTCTCATAGACAAGAGTATCTGAGTTAGGGGACCTGGATAGGCCAGAGTCCACCTGTCCTCCAAAAGTAAACCCACCCAAATTCTTGGGGGTGCTCCCACCACCTGGGGGACCACTGCTAACAGTGACAGGAGGTGTTGGAGCCTTACCTGGAGGTATATTCTCCTTATTGCCATTCTTGGGACAACAGCTATCTGTTTTGTAATGCCCCACCTGTTTACAGGTATGACAATAAGGCTTTTTCTGGGATGTAGAAGTGTCTTGGGACCCACCCCCATTCTTGGAGTTTTGGGGCCCTGGGGAAGTCTTTTCCTTACTTTTATCCCCACCCTTCTCTTGAGGCTTGGTAGTCTCTTTCTTTTGGTCACCACCCTGGTTCTTAGGCCTGATCCTGGTTCTGACCCATTTGTCTGCCCTCCTACCCAATTCTTGTGGGGAGGTCAGATCAGAGTCAACCAGGTGCTGATGTAGAAGCTGATTTTGACAATTACTTAAGATTTGCTCTCTCATAATTAAATTATACAATCCTGTATAGTCAGTAACCTTACTTCCCAGCAACCAGCCCTCCAGAGCCTTAGTGGCACACTCAACAAATTCAGACCAGTCCTGAGTCTGTGTCTTCTGGGTGTCTCTGAACATTAACCTGTACTGTTCAGTGGTTAAGCCCAACCCATCAATCAGAGCACTCTTCAGGACCATGTAGTTTCTAGAATCCTCATCACTAACTGTGAGGAGTCTGTCTCTGCCTCTACCTTCAAAGGAGAGCCACAAGATTGCTGCCCACTGCTCCTGAGGGATCTGCTGTACCATGCAGGCTCTCTCAAGTGCAGTCATCCATTTGTGGATATCATCCCCAGCTTTGTAGGGGGGCACAATCTTACTCAGGTTTCTTGTATCAAAGGACCTGTCTTTATCCTTCTGGATATTGCTGCCACCAGTGGATCCTAATCCACTCTCTCTAGGCTGTCTTGCTCTAGCAAGTTTCTCCTTAGCCAGGGCAACCTCTAACTCTTGCCTCTGGATCCTAAGCTCAGCCTCTCTCATCTTGGCCTCATGTTCCCTTCTCTGAGGGCTAGTCATCTCCTTTCTGGAGTGACCATGAGAGCCTCTAGAGACATGGGAGGTATTGAATTCACCTGAGTGATGCCTCCTCCTCCTATGGCCCTGGTTAAGTCCACCTGGGGGTCTGAATGGGTTGTTACCTGATTCATTCCCAAGTTGACTTAAGTTAGCCTGGTTCAGTCTACTGACCAGCACCTGACTATCTCTGTCATCATCTGACTCACTGCTTTCCACCTCCTCCTCCTCTTCTTCTTCCTCTTCCTCTACATCTACTTGAGGAGCTCCAGTGGTGGAGGCTTCCTCATCTACTAGGATGATAGGGGCAGGGGTGTCTACAGTGTCATCCTCTGAAGGATGGCCTCCTTCAGCATCCCCTGTGGGGTTTGCCTTAGAGGGCTTTAGAGTCTCAGACTGGTCTAAGAGCTCTCTTAGGTGGTCTGTAGTAGGGGAAGGCCCTGTCTTCAGACCCCTTAAGACACAAAGCTGTCTTAATTCCTTAAAGGAAAAAATAGCAAATTTGGATGGTGCCCTTGGAGGGTCACTCTCAACAGGAGTAAGTCCACTGGACCCTTCTGCTCCAGACATTGCTCTAGTGTGGGTGGATGTGTTGCAATCTACCTACACTGGTGTTTACCTACTAAACCTATCTAGTAGTTGTAGCTAGGGTGTGCTACTCCCTTTGCTCTACAACAACTAAGTTCAGTAGAACTTAAGTATACTAGTCTTGTTTTATATGTACCTAGCAGGTACCTGTATGATCTTTCAATTGATAATCTCAAAGATTGTAATGGTAAAACAACAGCAAGCTCAGATCCCAATCCGCTGCTCACCAATGTGAGAAGTTGGCCTGGTATATAATGCTCACTAATTCTAGTGATCACTTTGTACCATGCCAAGCAACCCTTATGATGATGGTTGTAATTCAACCTTGTAGACCAGTTATCCTAGTGGTAACGTGGACAAAGCAGTCTTAGGCTAAACTCTGAAAGGCATGTGAAGCCAGCTGTTATACCATACACAACCCCCTTGAATACCAAATGAAAGGGACACCACGCAGATATATATTGAAAATATATATTGATTTATTAACTATTAAAATCCCCTGGACTCTTTATGAGCACAGAAGCACAAGCGTAAAATCACAAGACAGTTTAAAATACACAAAAGTTGCACAATATGGATGAGCCCTAGGGGCCACCTAAACCATATACTAAATAAGTGGTATAAGAGATACCTAAAGGAAAGTGAAGAGGCCTAGGGCCTTGGGAATCGCTGGAGCTATTCGAGACTGGAGTTAACTAAGTCGGGAAAGGCCCACGGGACTCGGGTGCAGTGTTCAAAGTGCACGCACTTCTCAATACAAAGTCTATGGTGCGTAAAAAGCACAAAGTTAGAAAGTTAGGAACCTTCCGAGTGACCTACGGAGCTGAAACTTAAAACACAGGCCCTTGGGATGTGTGCCAGTGCAGGAGCACCGGCGGAGCTGAGTTACCTCACCCACAGGAAGCGGGTGCACAGGGTCGAAGATGTGTCGGGTTTCGTCACGCTGGTCGATGGTGCTTGGAGCTGAAGATGCTGCAGGCGGCTCGAGGAGAAGAGTTCCGGTGGATCCAAGGGTGGATCAGAAGAGTTGAAGACCTGAAAGCAGAGGGGACAGTGTTCAAAGTCACTAGCCAGTGACTGCCCTGGAACCAGAGTGGAACCAGGCGATGTCGGGTGCAAACAGGCGTTGTCGGGTAGCTTCTTTCTGCAGCCACGTGGATACCCGGGGTCGAGGACGTCCAGGAGTCGGTCACGAGCTGTCCCACGTAGGCTTCTCGCTGTTGGCGGTGTCGGCGACCTGATCGGAGCAAACAGGCCTTGGCAAATGCAAGCCACGCAGAAGTTGAAAGATGCGGTTCACTCGGACCAGCAAGGTCAGAGCGAGGGCTCCTTTTCACAGGAGCTTGGGTAGGTCTGGAGCAACCAGACCTGCTGTTTAAATCTTCGGGTTCGTCGCCAAGATGGCCGCTGGCCGCGTGGCTAGTGGCCGGGATGGCGCGTCGAGTGGCACAGTGCAAAAGGGCCCCACGCAGATCGTGGAGATGCTGGAGGGCTGATCTTCGGTGCAAGGGCTGCTCGGTGGTGGGGGTTCTCAATCCCCAAAGCACAACGTCGAGGATGCCTCAGAAGCTGCGCAGTCAGCTTTTCGAGTGTCTTTCAAGAGGTCCGGTCCCACGTCACTCGGTGCCTCCACGGGTCCCTTCTTCGCAGGGACTGTGGATCGGGCTCTGAGAGGTCTGGGAGTCTGGTTCTTGTCGGGCTCTGGGCTCGGTCTCCGGCGGGAGGCGGCGGCAAAGCAGACGTCGAGTTGCTGGTTGGTACCTGTGTTCACAGGGTGGTCACTCCTTGGCCACAAGGGAGATTCTTCTTCAGTCTTCTGTGCAGCAGAATGTCGAAGTCCAGTCTTCTTCTTAGTTTTAAGTTGATTTCGGGATGATCTGCTGTGCAATGGCACTGCTCCCCCTCTTATTCCCAAACTGGGGGTGGATCACCTACTAGGTCCCTCCTCTGGGTGGAACCAGGAAGGGGGGCGGTTACACCCCCTTTCCTTTGTCCAGCTCCGCGCCAGGACTGGGGCTGGAAGGCCCCAGAACCGGTTTGGACTGGCCTATGCACGGGGACACCTTGTGTGCCCCGGGCATGTCTGATTCTTTTCAGCCCTGTCCTACCTAATACACAAAATCCTGTCTGGGGTGGTGCTCGCACCTCCCAAGGCAGGAAACCCTTTGTCCAGGCCACCATCTGCCGAGTTTCGGTCAGCAGCAGGAGGCCAGACTTGTGTCTGTGGTGGCAGCGTCCATTTTGTGAAGCTGAGGCTCTGTTTAACTTTAACCGGGGTTAAGGCTACGCACATGTCGTGTCCCTCTAGAAGGGTGGAATGCTATCCCCGTCGCCAGAATTGGCGAGGGGATAGTATTCCAATTCGTATGACACCTTACTCGACATGTTTTGATAAAGCCAAACCAAAGATAGCATTTAACCGCGAGGATTATAATGCACTTAAGAGTATATGGTATGGCAATATCCCGGAACAGCTTAGGGAGTTGTTCCCGACAGCTGCAGACAGGCTCAGCTCATGCCAGAGCACCATCTCACATATTTCCAAGCACTCTGCCTCCAGGATTGATGAGGCCTTCCATAGGAGTGGCTGATAGGAACATATGTGTCCAGTTTAGGGTTAGGCACAGGCATACTGTACCTAAGTAAGAGGTGATTACACCAACTTACCCCAGCTGAGTGATCAGCCAGTTGTGTCAAATATGGAGGCCAGGCCAGGGGTGGCACAATACATGCTGCAGCCCCTGGCAGGCCTTGGCTACACCTATGCCCTGGGTACCTATGGTACACTGTTACAGGGGCCTATAAGGTGAACCAATTCCAATTGTGTTATGCACCTAAGGTACATGGAGTCCATTTTAAGGAGAGAGCAATCAGCCTGGGGCCCTGAATAGCAGGATCCCAGGCCAACTAAGTCAAAAACCAGCTAAACACCAGGCAAAAAGTTTGGGGGTAACCATAGTCAGATATCCACCTTCCTACACTCATTACAGCTGGAAAGGTGCCCTTGTATTTCAGCCCCCAGGGCCCCTTTTAGATTTCTCGCTTCAACTGATGGAATTAATTGCCCCTCATATTATCTCCACTAAACATTTTCTGTTACTAGGTGACTTCAATGTACATAGTGAGAACACTTCTAATCAGGATGCCTGTATGTTTCTCGCAAACTTGGCCACTCTAGGACTAGTAAAGATCAACAAGGGTCCTACACATCTAGCGGGACGCACGTTAGATCTTATCCTGACCAACTCTCCAAACATCTTTTGTGGACAGATCACTCTTTAATTTACTTAGGGGACCCAGGGTCAACTCTGCCCCTTCCATGGCCCCCTACAGTCTCCGTAGACAGTGGCATAAAATAACACCTGACCCTTTACTTGAACACATTCCTGACAACTTTTATCCTGGAATCAGGGAATATTGAGGAATGTTTGGCCAGCTACAACTCCATAGTAAAAACAACCAAAGACCAGCTGGCATCATTGAAACATTACCCTAAATCAGCCAGATGCCAACATGCAGCATGGTTCTCTCTCTAGATTTACGGAAGGAAAAATGTCTTTGTAAGAACTTGGAAAGATGTTGGCGTCAACACCCTGATATAAATGATAAAGAAAGGTATACGACCTCTCTGGCTCAATATAATAAGAACTTAAAGAACGCACACAGAGCCCACATTCCGTTGCACTTTAACCAGGCATGGAACGCCCCTAAACAATTATACCAAATCCTTAAATACTTTACCAACCCAAAGGCCTGCAGCAATGAAGCTTCACCATCCCAAGAACTCTGCGATATAATAGCGAATCATTTTGTAGAGAATCTAGCTCATTTATGATGAAATCGCTAAAGACAAGAACCCTCTGAATGACAATTCATTCCACCATCTTCCATCCTTGACCAATGTGCATTCACTGGAAAGCTTTCCCCCTCTCACAGTTGATACAGTTGAGACATTGCTATACACAGTTAAACCAGGTTCCCCTTTAGATATTATTCCAGCCAACATTTCCTTGTTACTCTTTAAACCGTTGTCCCCATCTACCTGCTCAATCCTTCATCTTTCACTAAGAGAGGGCCAATTACCACTTGAATGGAAGGCTGCACAAATAGTCCCCATCTGAAAGAAAGCTAATGTCCCAATGGAGGATCCGTCCAACTATCGTCCAATTTCTCTTCTACCCCTTCTGAGTACGTTATTGGAAAAGCATATTCATAAACATTTCTTTCTATGTCAAATCTACTGGATGCCTTGACTCCTCCCAGTCTGGTTTAGGCCAATGCACAGTATTGAGCAACACTGATTGCCGTCACTGACAATATAAGACACTCCCCTGACAATGGACAAGCAGTACTACTAGTTTCTCATCACATCCTACTCAGACTTGGAGAAATTGGAATCCAAGGACAAGCCATTGAGTGGAGTTTGTGCTTTCTCACTCCTCAGACTCAGACCATCAATCTGGGCCATTTCCGAGCACAGACCATGGAATCGACCAAAGCAGTTCCTGAGGGATCCTGCCATAGTCTCACTCTGGTCAACATTTATGTTGCTCCATTAGCTGGACTCCTTGGAAAGCTGGGCTTCACACCAATCTCGTATGCTGATGACACCCAGCGTTTCCTGTCATTTGACTAAATTTCCCACAATACCCAGACTGCTTTCTCGGAAGGCATGATTGCCATCGCTAATGGATGAGAGTGGAGAGGTGCACCACTAAATTGTTTTTTTAAAAGATGTAAGCGTACAAAGTTCCTTAGTATTTGAATTCCTTTATTTCAACAATGTCATAACATAGAGTCCATCCAATGCGTTGCCATCGCTACTTGGAGGAGGAATCAATTCCTACAGCTAAATGCTGGGAAAACTGAGATCATGCTATTCGGAGAAGCGCCTCTGCTCTGGTATCCAGAATGGTGGCCTCCGGAATTCGGCGATACCCCGGTCCCTAAGACTGTGGTCGAGAACCTAGGCATACGTCTGGACCAGAAACTCACAATGAAAGAGCAAGTTTTTTTTCTTAAATCTTTTTATTGATTTTCATCATCAAAAGCAAAGAACATAGTTCAACCAGTCAATAGAACTCAGGCCATTACAACTCTGCATTCATCATCCATGTGTAATTATTACATTTATATAAGTCATAGGTCTTCAAACTGTGGGGCGCGCCCCCCTGGGGGGGCGCAGCATCCCCTCAGGGGGGGCGCGCACTCCACCCTACCACTTCACCTTTCATTGTTGATTCCAGGCATGTAACACCTGTTAGGCTGAAAGTGCTTCAGCAGCCCCCCCCCCCGCTGTCGGTGTCTTAGCCGGACTGATGCTACAGCTCCAGCTGCTGTGTGTTTGTGCGCATTTTTCAGGAGCCCCTTATGGGCTACTCAAGGTGTGAAGACAAGCGCTTCAACGTCTCAGTAGTAAGCGCTATATAAATGTAATTACAACATTACAGTACCATTTAAAGAATTCTAAGCTGTCAAAAAACGCTTGGTGCAACGAGTTGCCAACTGTGAAGGACAAACAAATCTTTGCTGCCCTCTTGCAGGAGTTCAAGGGGGCTTGGTAAACTGGGCTTAGGCAAATAATGGCAGAGTTAGAGCTAAATTAGTGGCTGGGTAAAAAACACAGTGCCCTGATCAATGGGAAGCGCCACGTTCGGCGCTGCTGTTCATGCAAATATTTATGAGCGAGGAGGAGATGTTAACCCCAAAACAGAAAAGTCTTTTTTATGTTACCAGGAAAACCTTTCACGATCACGTGTGTATATGTGTGTTTCGGGGGGGCGCGGAGGGGGGTGATCGTCACCTCAACAGGTTGTCATGGGTTTTATTAGTATTATTGTTAGTAACTGCAGTATTATTACTATCACATTACTGTCATTGATAGCAGTAGTATTGTCATTATTTTGTCATCATCATCTTTAGCGGTTTGTAATGCACTTGTGACAACACAACATGTTTTTTTTAGTTTTATACAGCAAAAACTCGACCCAAAGGCATTAGAGCGCTTTGCATGAGCACCAGTTACCAGCAGAGAGGGGGGGAGTATGCGGGAATGCATTCAGGGGCGGAGGCGTTCAATGTGTGGCATGAGAAGTGGACACAGTATCATTTTATTATAACTTTTCAACATGATGCACCGAAGCCACACTGCTCTACAACATAGCTTGAAGACATTGCATGTGTGGTAAAGGCATCTACGTGGAAAAGGCATGCTCTGGCTAAACACTTATAAAGTCCCAAAGGCGAGACCTATTGGCTATGCCAATGCTTGTTAAATAAAGCACTTTTTTTTTAAATGCAGCACATTTTTCTTAAAGGAAAACGGGATGCATTTCAAAAAGAAAAATTAAAAGCTACTTTTTCATTTTTAAAGAGTAGGCAGTTGTCCATGGGACCACTGACTGCGCTTAAAAAACGTTGGTGTTCACATTCACAGAGGGGAAGGAGTCCCTTGGGGACCCCTTGCTTGCAAATGGGTTATCACCTCTTTCACGGAGTCAGTAAAATATATGTATTTTGCGACCGCATTCCGGTCGCAGAACATTCATACATGCCTGTGACTCAATATTTGGAAGGGATGTCCTTAGCACGCCCCTTCCTCATATCAACTCGCAAACCCGATTGTGCGAGTCAGTAATAGGTTACTGACTCGCAAAATAGGGTTAGTACATGCTGGAAGCCATTTTAGCAGTTGCAAACGGCCAGGTTCTCCATTTGCGACTGCTAAAAATGGTAGTACATGTGCCCCTAAGTGCTTTGTTACTTCATTTAGTTCTATTTACTCCTAGCTTCTGCTTTAGGGTTGGTTTTGCTAATCCAACAAACAGTAGAATCCATACCTATTTTCTGGATATCCACAATGAATATTTATGATGGTCTCATGCAAACCTGGGTTCTAACTCGTAAGCTCACACTGGTAGAGAATGTCTACAGAAAGATTTGCTGTTTGTGAAAAAGGCCTTTGTTTCAGAAGCAATTTGAGTGCACAAACACAACATCCTTCGGTTTAGACGTATATTCTAAACTGACGTAACATAACTACATCCTAACATGGTCAAACTAGCCCATCTCTTCTCCCCTGATACACCCTTCACCAGAGGAGCAACTAGAGCCAAAATTTGGGGGTGGGGGTTGGCGGGGTGGAAGGCTAATTCTACCAGCAATAGGCAGAGTGGAGATGCTGGGCCTCTTAGAAGGGGTGAAAAACAATGAAGCCTCATTAACAAGGAAATGGTCTTTTGAAGACCTGTGAAGTACTGAGGTGAGGCTGTGTGTGGGCACCCGGGAAGCTGTCTCAGCCCGGCTGACATACACGACGGGAGGGCAGGGGGGCGCAGAGCCCAATGGGCGTTGCGCGCCTGCCACTCACACCCATGAGATCTAAAATCCGTCTTAACATCAACTTCAAAAATATGTCTACCGTTTAGCCTTCTGTTTATTTCCTCAGTCTTGAATTCCTTCAAAATTCCTGTCCAGCTAGCCAACGCTGCATCCTCTTGCTTTTTGTTAGGGTCTCTCCTTCACTTTTCTGTTTCTAACCTGCTCCCCCCTCGCTCAGTCTGGGCTCTCTCTTCCCATTTGCCTCTTGTGGCAAAACTTAACATGCCAATAACCCCCCTGCTCAACCAATTTGTAACATAGCCTGACAGTCTGTGCCAGAGCGAGAGTTTGCCTTGGCTCCTATGAGGGATTGTGAACATCCGTCTGTGTTGGCAAGAGGGCTTTGCTCTGCTGAGGGACTGTGATAATCCATCTGTGCACGTGTGGGCTTCACACACATGCATAGATGTGCATGTGTGAGGGCTCAAAGGCACAGACACACGTGTCTTTGAGCCCTCGCATATCTGTGCTGAAAAGGCAATTCCTCCCTCCTCCAAAAGGGACCTGCCTTTAATGAGAACAACTCCAGACATGTTTGCTGCCTCTAAAACAAGCATTGGCAAAGCCAATAGGTCTCAGCAATCAGTGGTAATACATTTGTGGATATCAATAAAAACAGCCCCTGAGCCATAAACAAATGCACTTACATTGCCTTCGTCTGTAGCTATCTGATTGCTGAGACCTATTGGCTTTGCTAGTGCTTAATCTGATATCTTGTCTAGGGCAAGGATGTGGCGCTATAGCCAGAGCTGATGACTGTGGAGCTGGGGAACCAGGTTCAATTCTTGGGGTCTGCTCAACAGCCTATGATTCTGGGAATATCACTTTATCCCCCTGTGCTTACAAAAAATGAATGTGTGCTTGTGTAATGTGAATGATGCTCCTGTAAAGGGCTCCAATACCTTTGGGTCATGTTCGCACTATATAAACCTGCAAAAAATAGATTACAACATTGTAAGCACTCCAGTTTCCAGGTACTGCTCAAAACTGGAAGAGAAGCTCTTTATTTCATATTATCTGCCCTTAACACCGGGGCTCTGCAGGAGGGAATGGCCATCAATGATGCGGAGTACCAGCTTCCAGAACTTTTTTGTAAGGTGGTGGTGCTGGGGGGGGGCTCGGCGTGTGAAAAGGTTTAGATGGCGGGGCTCAGCTGACAAAAGTTTGAAGACCTCTGGCTCAGCTGACAAAAGTTTGAAGACCTCTGGCTCAGCTGACAAAAGTTTGAAGACCTCTGGCTCAGCTGACAAAAGTTTGAAGAACTCTGGTCTTCAATCTGTGGGGCGCGACCCCCAGGGGGGGCGTGGACTCATTCAAAGGGGGTCGCGCACTCCTGCCTGGATCAGGAATCCAAAACGTTTGCGTTTTGGATTCCCAATAATGCGTGTCAATGTGCTCTCTGATTGGAGGACACCGTAAAAGACTATAACGTCATCCACGACTGTCCTCCAATCAAAGAAACTTCAGGATGCACACATTGTGCACGTATGTGTTTGTCTAGGGCCTAGACAAACACATACGTGCACAAATGAGCACACACAAACACACTCAGATCACACACAGACATGACCATTATTTCAACATAGTTCACACAAGCGTGCACATGCACGCAAACATAGGCACCTAGGAATGCCTCAGACACAAAGCTACACCCACATCATTATTTCACCCCATGCATGCGCACATTTCTCAGAATAATTTGCACACTCAGCACTTTCGCCGAGCAGTAGCTACACGCAGCAAAGGTGAACACACACACTGCTATGTATGCCACGTACACACACACACCCCCAAGTATATCTCACATGCGCGCTACATACACAAACATAGCAGTGGCAGCACATATACACACGTGTTCAAAGTATTAAATGCCTTCATGGAGACCGTCAAAAACTAAATAATGCATACATTAAGCGCTTTTCATTGCCAGGATGTTTATAAATTTGTACAAAAAAAAATCAAAAATAATTCCACGCGAGTTTCTCACAATGATACATATGCAGACGTGCACACAAAAAGTACATACCAGATTATCTCTTTCCAGTGTTTTTCAGCCCAGATGCCGTGTTTCATCGTCACCATGTCTAATCAGGATATGAGATTGAAAACTATATTCCAAAATAACCCAAATCACCTTTTTCAGAAAAAGCATTTCCAATCTATGCAGACACACGTGACGCACATCCATGCTCACACATACACTAATAACACACACACACACTTGCACACAAAGGAGCAACCGATGCACCCATGTAGACCGACGGGGACACATACTCCAGCTTAAACAAACACATAAAAGAGGCACACAGATAACACACGTCACACATAAAAACAACCCATGCAAAATCCTGCGCATCCACGCACACGAGGACCAGCCACAAACATAACAATTATTTAAACATAGTTCACGCAAGCACTTGGAAAGCCTCACGAGTAGACCACAAGCACATACAAATATGGACAAAACTGAATTTTCAAATACATATTTTTCAATACAACGCACATTACCATATACATTTCTATCTTTCACATGTATGCCCATGCACCTTGGTCCAGTGGTACCTGTACATAAACATTTGTAGAGCAATAATTATACACACAGCAAAGGTGTTCACACACACATAAATAGAAAGGGATGTGCCTGCGACAGGCACAAACACATACACACAAGTGTCTTGCGTAAACAGGGACATACAAGCAATCAGTCATACAACAACGCTCTAAGTCAGGCAACACAAACTAGCATACGGTAACATACACTATCAGGCACATACAAGCACAGGCACAATTGATGCACATAAGCCTGAGGCACACACAAACATACAGGAGCACACAGGATTTCACTCATAGGGGTATGACACACATAATGTGCACTGTACTTCTCCCTCAAGTGTCCCCCAGCTCACCTCACCACTGTACCACCTGCTGCTCCTCTCTGCCCTGGCCACCCTTAATCTCCCCAGTGCAGGCCTTGCTTACCCCCTGGTGAGCACTGACAGAACTTGTCTCTGGGCCTCTGTGGCATTTAACACCCTGGGAGCAGATGCTCCTCACACTGCTGTCCCAGTTGAAGCAAAGGATTCAGGGTAAATTTGTGTTCACAATTCTTAAATATCATTCCATGCTAATAAATGAAGTGAAGTTGTCAGGGAGGTGAGTCTACAAGGGCAGGTGTGGCCTCCTTGTGTGACACTTGTGAGAGCAGGGTCTGCTGGGATCTAAGACAAAGTACCGGGCTCGCTTGTAGGGGTGAAGACGGAAGGGTGACAAAGGAAGAGAATATTCATTCTTTTGTCGTCACAGCGGCAACTTACTAAGCACCATGGCACATGTGCAGGATACAGGTCTGGCTCGGGCCTTAGTCCTGGCCCATCGAGGGCTTGCCAAACTGGTGCTCATCGGCTTTAGTTGCCTTTGGGAGCAGGAGAAGAGCTTGTTGACCTCTACTGATCAAGAGTAAGTGAAGCGCAGCCCTTTAAAGTTCATGGAGTTTATCTTCAGGTTGCCAAGAATGAATTCTCTTTCACTTCTCTCCTCCTTGTTCAAGAAGCAGGCAATATCCCTGCCTTAAAGGAGGTCAATGGATACAGCTCCTGTCTTCAAGTCCTTTTACTTGCCATTTGGCTTCTTTTTATTAATTTACTGGCCCCTGTGCCATGTGCTTGTTGTGCCTTCGCTTTCCCCTCCTTTATTCTGTGCATACACAGTCCTGCACTGTCGCTCTGCCTCGGCTGGTGCTGTTTGGTTGCCAGATATGTTGGTATTAACTGTGCACCTACCCTCCTGGGCGCCGCCCCTCAGATAGGGGCACCTCTCCGGCTAAACACACCTGACACCAAAACACTTCCTGCAAATTCAACACGGCCAACTGTGCACTCCTCGAAGGCGCAGCGTGCTATAGCGCACCAGATGGGGGTATGAAGCGCTATGCAATGCCAAGCACACAGTGCCTCCAACAGAGGCGCATCTGTCACGGTCCAGGTTGCTTCTGTACTACACCTATCATTGTCCTTCCACAGACACTTCCGATATAAGCATACTTGTAATTATAGCTCAGAGGTTAACCGTGTCTGAAACAGAGAACTTGGCGTGTCTGGCAGGATCTAATTCGAAGACCTCAAACTCTGCTTTTCAACCTTTTAAACTCAATAAAATCAGTACCATTAAGTTGTATGACAATAAGATGAAGTATTTGGGGAGTGCACTGATACGTGTTTTATACTTTTAAATAGTGCTTAATTTGTGCCAGTGGTTTCTGGTGCTCGGCTCCACCACTTAATTGTCAGCATCATGTCCAACTCTAGTGGCAGTCTACCACATGGTAGAGCTGTATAAGATGTGCACAACAACTGTTTTTATTCAGTCACAAGGCACTGAAAAACGAATTCAGCCGTTCACGCCATTATTATAGCTTTGCGTGGCCTGAAAAGTCTGAAATGTCATACGTGTAGGATTGCGGTGGTGAGATGTTATGTTGGCATTGCCATTGGCAACGCTGGCAGAGGCAGTGCGTGGTGCTGGCTGCAGTGGCCTTTCGAGAAGAGCCCGGGACTTAATTTTTTACAAATTAAGCACTGCTTATGCCTCTCACCCGAACTCCGAGAACACAGCTGTGAGGCCTGCCAGTCTTTTCAGTCCAAAAAGACTCTTAGGGACTGACATGTTAGAAGACAAAGAATGCAGCACAAACAAACGGACAATATCTCTGACATCTTGGGCTCGGCAAGGAGAGGAAAAAGAAGCTTCAGCAGCACAAGCGGAATCACTTTCCACCCATGATTCCAAATCAGAGTCTCAATTAGAAGAGTTTTCTGACTCTCTTTAGCCGGCAAAGAAGCAAAGTACTGTGAGCACTTCTACACCTTCTCCAAAGCCCAAATCATCAGTTCCCCCCAAAAAAATGCTAACGGGCCTCCACTGCACACAAGCCATGGTGCGCACTGAAAACCTGACTCTGAAGCCTCGCCCTCTGCCTTACCTCCGAAAGTTCAGCCTAAAGCACGGGCTTTACTCCATCCGAGAGCATAACACCTCGGTTCTCAGTCTCAGCAACAAAATAAAGACTTATTTCGGAACCAAATGTTCCTCCATCGAAGACAAAGCGTCCACCACCAAAATGCTTTGTTTTTGGACCAAAATATCAATCCTCGAGCAGTTTAAAAAAAATTCCAATCCAAAACAAACAAAATGCTCCAAATTTAGTTAGGAACTAAGAAAACAATGGTACAGCCACCAAAACAACATACTCCAAAGAACCAGTTGAGTTTTGAGGAGGCTTTGGACATTACTTTTCAACCCCTAAAGAACAGGAGAAAGAATGCTGCAACTAGTCATAGTAGTTGGGGCGCAGGGAGTCCCCCGGGCACCGGGGGCTCCTTCCAGTACCCCGGCCAGAACCAGGGCTTCTACCACGGGGCGTCATCGCTCTCCGCCTCCCCCTACCAGCAAAGCCCAGCGCTGTCTCCTGACATGGGGACCCCGGCAACTTCTATGGCTATGGCCCCCTGTAGCAGCAACGGTCCTGTTCAGCAGCAGCCAGGACCCCGAGCTGCTGCAGTACCCGGACTGCAAGCTGGCCGACGAGGGCGAGACCTCGGAGCAGAGCCCGTCACCCACCCAGCTCTTCTCGTGGATGCGGCCGCAAGGTGAGGCTGGCTCCAGCCGGACACTTGACCAATAAAGGCACTTTTTATTGTTTTACGGGGGTCCCGATGCCACCTCCGCGCTGCTGCTCTTAGAGTTTAATTGCGTTAATTGGGGTCTTCCGTCTTCCTGCTCGGGCGCCCCTTCTTTCAACGACCCTTATGGCACTTTTTACAGCTCTCGCTCGCTTCGTCTCCTAAGACTTTGCTCACTCCTCGGAAGGAAAAAAAACCTGCAGGAAACAAAGTCTCCCCTCTGCACACGAGCTGCTCCCTCGACCAGATATTGTACTTGCAGGATATTTCTTCGGCCCCTTGGCAATACCGAAGTTTTGAAAATTAGGCATCAGCACAGAGAACGGGGAGGACAATGGACGGGGACGCAGCATCCCAGGAGACTCGGAATAAATATTGTATCTTCGCCTAATAAGGGACTCGCCCGCCTTTCAACATTTTTATCCGCTTTTCCCAAAACGCCAACGCGCCTTCTTCCTCCTTTGTCCTCAAAATGCACCAGAGGTCGGAGCTCACAGCTCTACTCTAGGGCAGCTGACGCTGCCTCAAAGCCCCGTAGCTTCCCTGTCTATGCTCATGGGGTCGTAGCTCCCCTCTCTACTCCAGGGCAGACGCTGCTGCCTCAGAGCCTTGCCAGCGCCACAGCTTCTCGGTCTGCCATACTCTCAGTTCCGACATCCTGGGAGCCGCAACCCAGCGAACCTTTCAACTAAAACTCACAGCTCCCCAGCCATCTGATGCCTTCTTACTACACAGCTGCCAAGGATTCAAATTGCCAGCTGTGACATTTTCAAAATTTCACTCAGCTCCCAGCGCTAGTGGAGTCGGGTCTGGTCGCGGGTTCATTTACCGCCATTGCAGGACTGTCCTGAGTACATAGTTGCCAAGGTTTCAGATTGCCAGCTGCGACATTTTCATAATTTCTCTCAGCAGCTAGTGGAGTTGGTCCGGTCGCAGGTTCATCTACTGCGGTGTGAGCAGCTGTGTTGCCATTGCCAGCACGACTCGGAGCAGGTTAAAGTTAGCCACCAGTGGGGTTCGGTCCAGTTGCGGGACATATCTCACCATTAACGGCCGCTGTGCGAGTACCAGCAGCTGCCAAAGCTCTATTCAATTATCTCATGAACTGCATGCTAGGACTTGAAGTCTTATTTTCCTTTAGGGATGACATATGTAAACCTCTTTTTGCCTCAAGCTAAGGGCCTCCTCTCTAAAATAAGTGTTGGCACTCCGTCCACCTCAAGTTGTTCCCTACATTTTGCTGTGTCTCTGTTCACTTATTTTATTTATAAAAAATAAAGTACCACTTCCTGCCTCCCTCAATGCTTGCCTCTGGTTGAGCGTCAGATATTCTCCATGCCTGTCTATCTTCGTGTTCCCCCTTCCAGCCACTCTTCCTGTGTCTCTCTGCACCCTCAGTATCAGCCCCTTTTTGAATGACAGCCATGTACCTTGTCTTAATAAAGTTTTGTTTTCTTTGTATAATGTAGGGAAATATCAAGCCCTGATGCTTTTCCATGTGCTTGCCAGCAGCGAAGAGCGCCGTGCAGCCAAGACCTGGAACTCCCTCCCGACCGACCTGCGCCTGACCCAAGACCACCTCTCCTTCAGGAAGAAGCTGAAGACCTGGCTGTTCGAGCAGTAGCGGCATCCCCCCCCCCCCTACCCCCAGCGCCTTGAGACCCTACGGGTATGTAGTGCGCTCTAGAAATGTCTTTGATTGATTGATTGATTGATTGCAGCAACACAAGGTGGGGATGTTGTGCATTCAAACACCGAGATTGTGTTCCTTGTAATTCCCTCCCTCCTCCATGCCCCCTCTCTTGCTCCCACTGCTATTTCAGTCTCTTCGGTTAAAGCCCTGCTGCCCTGACAGGGAGCTTGTAACCGCCCTCATGGGACCAGGTACTTCTCTTCTGCTGTGTTTGCTGGTTTTATGTTTTGTTTCGGCACTATGCATTCTGGAGCCCATAGACCCCAATGTTAAAAGTGAAACTACAAGGGCCATATTATGCAACGTGGTATTTGGTTAAAAAGCCAAGACCGGCGGATGATGTCACGCGTGATATCCGGTCATGTGATAACTGTGAAGGGAACATTTGTAATCTATTCCGATCTTGTGTACATTAGTGTGTGCATTTCTGCTGAATACAAAAACTCTGAAGCTGGCATCTTAGCTCCTCAAGCTTTCAACCGGGTTAATTAACCTGTTTTTACTTTTCCTCTATATTTTTCAAGGAACAGCAGCCCTCGTTTTGATCTGCGATGCCTCTGAATTCAATTCGTCTATGTTGACTCATACATTTTAACCCGTTAGTGTTCGCTTTTAGGTGTACCTTTTTGTTTTATATTGTGAAAAAGTTCAGGTTAATTTGTATTTTATAGGCTTGATGGGGACAGCTAATAAAAGTACTTTCAATAACATAAGTGGCCACCTTTGTAGTTATAAATGCATCATTTTGAGACAATATTTTTGAATAGGATTGGAGTTGTAAGGCTCGTGTTTAAATTAAATAGAAAAATACAACCTGCATTTTTGAAGCATTGATTCAAAGACATTTTGAGCAGTTGTACATATTTTTCACTTACCTCTTTATTGGCGAAAATATTTTTAAATGAATTGGTTTAATATAGAGAACATTTTAAAACGAGCGTAGCAAAACCAATAGGTCATACTTTGGCTGTTGGCGTTTTATCTTTGCCAATGTGTTTTTTTTTTTTGCCTTGGCATTTGTAAAACGTTATTTTTTGGGGAGCTACGGGACCCCCCTACCAATGAGATAAAAAGGATTGGATGAAACCAAAAGTATGTTATTGTCACAGTAGCTCCTGGTTCTGAAGGGAACTTCTTTGTGGACGGATATGTACTTTATGAAAGAGCAGGATGCCCTCACTCAGGGATGTTAGCCAATGGCTGAAGTGGGCTGACCCACTGCCCTGTTCTGTGCTAGGCGGAAGTAAAAGAGACGCCCACGCGAACATGAGTCCAGACGGGAACTGAAGAAAATTCTTCTTGCTGGTTCAAGCTCGAAAGATATACTGAGCTACAAGAACCGGTTTTCTTCTCAACTAGAATGGGATATGTTCCTCCCTAGTTGAGATTCGAACAAACTCGTCAAAATACTGGCAGACTAATACTATATAGAGATTACAGAGTGATAAATATCTTCGTTTAGGAATTTTATTGATTTGAATTGGAGCAAAAAACCTTTTTCATGATACAAGTTGGAAAATATTAGAATTGCCCTGACGAAGTCATTGGCCGAGAAGCCAGACGAAACACGTGTTGGCAAAATCTGTTGGCTATTTGTAACATTCACAACCTATTTATGTCCTGTACCCGGTGATTGGATTGAATCAAGAATTTACATAAAAAAATAAATAAAAGACCAAAACGTGTACAAAGTGAAAAGGCTGTTATTGACATGGACATTTGATTTTACTAGAGTTGCTCAGGTTGAGAAATTGTGTTTGGAAGTAATATGTGAATGGCATGACAGCGAACTTGTGGATGAAGGGGACTGGCTATATCCTTTAGCCAGTCCTCTTCATCCGCAGTTCTGCTGCCATGCCATTTATAAATTAATTTCACCCAGCACAGCATACAGATATGTAGTGGTTTTTAGCCCGTCTTCTATAAATTTAGTAAATTCAAAGGTGCTAAAGGCAGACCTATGAAGCCATCCATTAAGGTTGTTTAGCTTATTGGAATTTCAAGGGCATAATCTTCAACATTTTATGAGATGTGCTTTAGTGTATGAATGTATTGACCTCGATCTCGCTTTTCATACCGTGGACCATAGTACCATAATTTCAGTCCTCAATACTGTAGTCAACTCTCTAAGCACCAAGTTGATTTTTCTGTTATCGCTCTGATTAACGTATCTCAGACTCAAGGTTTCCTGCCTGTCAGTTAGGACTCCCCTGGGCTTGGTTCTAGGCCCCTGCTTTCTGTTGTTACATTGCATGTCTTGGAGACGTCATTTCAAACTTTGGTTTTGCCTGGCATCTTTTTGCCAGTGATGCTCAAATATTTTACTCCTTCTTAACTTTTACCCTGATCTGCAATCTAAAGCTTCTGACTGTCTCTTAGCTATTCGACACGGAATGTAAATTCATTTTGTTATGCTGTAATCCAATACCAAATATATTTCTTACCGTTTCGTTTCAAAAATCTTTATTTCGATCACAGATCATAAAAGATACATAACAAAATATACACAGTTATAAACGTATTAAACATGATGTGATCCAATCGTTAAGACATTAAAATACATTAAAAGAAGAACAGAGGGTACAGTGTACTGTGCTAAAGTCTATCAGGGGGTCTGTTATACAAGTCTTTTCAGCACGCGACTACGAGTAAACCACAGGGAGGTTAAAAATTTTGAAAGTGCAAAGACAACAATAGGAGAAAGATCTGTCTTTAAGACTCTATAGGCAGGTTGGAAGGATCTGAAGCCCAAGTTCCTGAGTAACGGGACTAACCAACGTTTCCTGCTCCTCTCGTAGCCCTTGCAGAAGAAAACCGCGTGAACTTCATCCTCCTTCGGATGAGCACAGACAGGGCAAGTTGCTATGGTGGAGCGAGGAGACCAAGACGCTGTAAAAAATGCTAGAGGGAGGCATCCGTATCTCCATTGAAAGAATAGTTTCCTCGTTAGCAGAGGGGAGATCGCATCAAGAGTACTTTCGAGACAGTAAGAGTCTTTCGCTTTCAGGAATAAGTGTGTCAGGGATCCTTCACGGCTGTCATTGATAGCTCTTGTGAGCATCAGTTCGTAGTATGCTCTCGCGAGTACCTTCTTTGAAATCTTTGTACAGGAGTTGGAAGGATCCGTCCATAGTTCCGGGTAGCCCAGATCCTCGAGCCTTCCCTTGACATAGGTCAGCCACGGGATCCTCGTGGCATTCCGCAGCTGCAAGAATTCCTGGAGTTCCTCTCTGTAATTTAAGAGATCGGGGCTGCACCACAAACGCCTCCAAAAGGTTAGGGGTTTAAGACCTAGCTCCTCTGTTATTGGTCTTACTCCCAGATCTAATCTAAGGGGGAGTAATGGAGTGCTCTGGGGGAGGGCAGTGACCTGTCTCAGGAATTTATTTTCGGTGGACTGTAACTTTGGGAGATGAGTGTGACCCCAGAGCTCACCCCCATATGTGACACCCGCCCGTGCTTGAGTTTTATATATGTGAATAATTGGGGTTAGTGGACGATAAAAGGATTTGTTCGCCAGGCGCATAGTGCCACCCGCCAACTGTGCCAGTTTGATGGTCACTTTGGCCTGATGAGACGTCCACGATAGATGTTCGTTTAACGTGATCCCCAAATATTCAATATTGTGCACACGTTCCAGTTGTGTTGTGCCTAGCCTGGGTGGGGCTCGATTCTGGGGGTTGGGGTTCAGGATCATGAACTTAGTTTTTTGGGGGTTGATTTCCAATCCCCGATCATTACAAAAGTCTAGAAAACCGTCCAAAATGCGCTGAATCCCCATGGGGGATTTAGACAGCAGCAGGGTGTCGTCTGCAAACATGATTGCAGGCACCCTGCTGCCGGTCAATTTTGGGGCATCGGAGTTGGGGATCCTGTTTAGGTGGGCAACAACCCCGTTCACAAAGATGCAGAACAGGGTCGGTGCGAGCACGCAACCCTGTCTCACACCTCTGCGAACGGGGAACCTTTCGGTTAGTTTGCCACCTTTGCCACACCTTACGCGAGCGTAGTTGTTGTGGTGGAGTCTCATCAGGATTGTCAGGATGTCAGTAGGGACATTCAACTCTTCCATGACTCTCCATAGCCTCGCTCTGGGAACCAAATCAAAGGCGGCACGTAGGTCTACAAAGATGGTATATAGACTGCCGCCCTCGATTACAGCTGTTCTCCAGTAGAGGAGATTTAACCTGAAGATTTGGTCTATGGTTGATACACCCTCCCTGAATCCTGCCTGGTAAGGGGACAAAATTTCAATTTCTTCGGTCCAGGCCTGCAGTCGATTCAGAATCAGTCTACCGAACAATTTTTGGGATATGTCGATTAAACTGATAGGACGATAGTTGGAAGGGAGCAGGGGGGATCCCTTTTTGTAAATTGGGACCACCTCTGCTCCCCTCCAAGTATCGGGCACCTCCAGTCCCCCCGCAATGGCATTGAATATTAGTGTAAGATAGGGTGCCCATATCCCGGGTTCCTGCTTAAACAGGTCCCCGGGCACCCCATCAAGTCCTGGGGCTTTTCCGGCAGCTAGGCCTTTAATGGCGTCCCTCACTTCTTTTTCGGTGAAAACAACCCTAGTGGGACAGGATGAAATTGTGGGACCATCTCTGTTCTGTTCACCCCCACCCTCTGCGTACAGGGCCTCAAAGTGGGTCTGCCATACCGTAGGGGCTATATTGGGCTCTATTGCGGAGGATAAATCCTCCGTGCCGTTCGCCACTACGCGCCAAAATTTACGGGAATCTCTAACTGTTAATGCATTAGTGAGGTTTTCCCAGTAGTCGTGGTCCCATTCTGCCCTTGCGTTCTCCAGGAGGATTTTATATGATCTTCTCCTGGCGCGGATTTCATCTTTGTTATGGTGTTCCTTTATAGCAAGTAGCAAGTGGGCCTTGGCTTCCCTGCAAGCGGCATTATACCAAGATGTCTTCGGTTTAGGGCCATTCCTTTGCCTTGCAGATGAGAATAGGTCCTGCTCTAGGGTGGTGATGATGCCTGCATGTATTTGTGCAAGCTCTCCTCTAGTTGCATCGTCTAAGACCCTAGTTCCTAGCTGGAAGGCATCCTCCAGTAATGGGATTATCCTTTCATATAGCCGGGATATTCGTTCTGGGTTGCTGGCCAGTTTCTCCCACTTGACCTTCCTACGATTATTTTCAAGTAGGAGGCCCGTTTTATCTTTGTCCGACCCATTGATTATTGCCTCTCTCCCAGGCAGGGAATAAGTCAGTTCCAGGGAATTGTGGTCACTGTCTAATCTTGGGGTGACTTTAAAGTCGACTATTGCTGGCCACATAAACAGTTTGACCATAATATAGTCCAATCTGGATTCGCTGCCGGGTTTGTTAAAAGTATGGGTACTTGGTGTGTCTGATTTGGTACGACCGTTGCATGCCCTTAAACCAAGGTTAAGGGTGAGGGCAGTTATCTGTAGGGCTAAAGGAGTCCAGGCCCGTGGGGGTGGTGCCACCGTCTCAGGTATAAGCCAATATGAATCTTCCTCCAGGGAAGGACCATCACGTAGCCCAGGCAGTGGTTCGTATTGAGCATTGAAATCGCCTCCTACCAGGCAAGCAAGTTCGCTTGGGATTCCTTCTAAGAGCATGGCTAGCTCATCCACTGTGCCAGATTCTTTGTGCATTGGAACCGGCCTTGAGTAGATATTGATTACTAGCAACTTCGATGAGTCCGGCCACTCAAGTGAGACAGCCAATAGATCATCAGAAGCGGTCTCTAAATAAGTAGCTTGGCAACCTAAGTCCGTGGCTACCCATGTAGTTAGTCCCCCAGATGGCCTACCCCTTCCCCCCCATTTAGCTGCTTTAAAGAAGGAGGCAAAACCCGGGAATGCTCTTTCTTCGCGCGCCCAAGTTTCTTGTAGAAGAATTATATTTTTTGATCTGATGTATGTACCCCATTCTGTGCAATCTATTTTGCTAGCAAGGCCTGCCACATTCCAAGAAATCACTGTTATTTCTAGTGGTTGGGTGGAGGCCGTGCCCATAAAAACCGAGTTGGTAGTAGTACACTCGTGGGGCGGCCGTGGATTTGTGGGGACGAGGAACGTACCCTTGGGTCTGTTATCAGGGGAAGGAGAGGAAGGCGTAACGCTTGGGACCTGTCTGGGATCAACTGTGCCAGGTGCTAAAAAATAACTATCAGCAGCTGTGGTGAATTTGGGCTCGTTTGTGGGAGATATTTGAGTTGCGCTCCCCTCATCAACCGCATGTCAGTCTACCATTTCAAGACTGCTGTATCGGTTATGGGTAGATAAATAGGCGGGGTAGTGTATTCTATGTGGCCCTGGAATTCCCCTCCTGTGTCCACCACCTCCCCCCCTCCTTCTTGTGACAGTTTCCCAGCCGGCCTCATCCCCATATGTAGGGAACTGCTCTGTTGGTCTTTCCCTGTGTGACGGATAGTTGTTGTTCTCCCTGTGACAGTTTTCCCAACCCTCCAGCAACTCCTGGTGGTACCTCCACCTGTGGTCCTCAAGGTTATACAGATTTGAGGGGTAAAAAAATGAGAGGGGTAATGGTTGGATGGTGCTAGCAAAATCCTCATCAGCAGCACAGGTACAGATATATGCGGCTGTATTCGGATCTCTGAAGGTGACCAGAATACAGTCACCTCTAATGGATTTCTTAGTGTAGCCCACCCACGTTGCCCTCCTAGCCATGGATATATCGCTAGTAGTTCCTCTCGGTAGCGGTCTGTTTACGGAGAGCCAGTTGATTACTTTGTTTTTGAGTGAAGTGGTGGATTCAAATGTGGTGGAATTTAGTTCAGGAACCCCCGCCAGAACTAGAGTGTAGGGTGCTGCTTCTGGGGGGAGGTTTATGGATTTAGGTTTGGGAGTAGTATTAGGTTTCTCTCCAGTAGTAGGAGGATCTCTCTTAGCTTTAGCCGGAGGCGGAATATTATCTTTCAGTGGAAGGGTTGATTTTGGGGTAGCAGTTGCCGTTTGTTGGGTAGGGATAGGGGCCTTGTTTGCAACTAGTGATGCCGGAGCGTTGATTGGTGCAGGTTGTGAGGGTTTGGGATTAGTTTGTGGGGGCTTATTATTTATTGTTGTGGGAGGACCATTGCCTTTGGTGGATTTTGGTCCTGGTCCATCTCTTGTTGTTTTGGCCCCACTGTTAACAATTTTCCTTGAGTCGGCAAGTTGCACGGTTGCCTTTTCGATGCTAACTAGTCTAGCTTCGATCTTGATAAGTCTTGCCTCAAGGGGGCTCAGCAGAGACCTAACTAGTGTGCCTATATCCTCTAAAGTGATGTCGTCTGAGGTAGTGTCTAATGGTGCGTTGTTGCTGAGTTGTGGTAGTGAGGTTGAATTGATCATTCTAGGGGGAGATGGCGGTCCTGATATATTCACAATAGGGTCAGAGGAAGCACCTTTCTCCCTTTTGCCTCGGACTTGCTTGGATTTCGGAGTTTTGGTCCTATGATCTTCTTTATTTTGAAGCCCCTGCTTCTTTTTAGGAATAGCCCCTTCCCTAGTACCCCTATTGCTATCTAAGTTGGTTCCTGCAACTTTGGCTGTCTCAATGTTCTCTGTGGTTATAAGCTGGGGAATTTGGGTGTTAGGTAGGGCCATAAGGCTCATGTCCTCAAAGTCACTCGGGACCTCAATAGTGAGCTCGGGGTTGGTGGGATTAGTGACTGGGAGTGGACATGTTGCCTGGTCTGTGCTATGGCTGTTTGGAAGACCAGATCTGTTTTCTGGGGTTCTAGCTTGGGCCATAGGGCCCATTGAAGATCTCCTTACCCAGTCTATTTCTTGTGAGATTCTGCGCTCCAAAACCTCGATTTCCTCAATCAAAAGGGAGCCAGCTTTAGCAAAGTAAGTGTCAATAGGGCCTTTAACAGCCCCGGATGCAGCTAGTGAAGAAGTTTTGCTCCTGGTTTCCCGTGTACACATTTTACTAACGGTTCAAAGACCTTTGGATACAGGCAAAGAGGGGGGGCCCGGACCGGACTCTCACGTACTCGAACGGCCTCAAATGGCCCGCTCTTTGCCCGGTCTTCGCCCCGCGCTCCGTCCCGCGCGCGTCCCGCGTCGCGGTGGTGCTGAGGCCAATGAAGTACAAGAAGGTTGGGGGCGTGGCCGCCGGGGGAAGAGGCAGCAGCTGTGAAGTATTTCTTACCATACAAGGTCAGAATACAAGCATTTCCCATTTCCTATGCTGTTTCACAGGAATACTCTTGCTCTGGAAATTCAGGCAGAATCTTGGCTGAACTGCTCAACCCAATATGAGAAACCATGTACTCAGTATTTGCAAAAACTGCCCCGATTCCCTTTCACATGGCTAAAGCATTTCTTTCCTTGCCTGAATTGGGCATTTCCATTTTCATAGCTTTATTCGGATAAAAACATCCATAAAAGATAACAAATGATACATTAAAACATACGAAATAATGGGAATATAAAAACGAAAGTACACTAAAATACAGAGTACTTTACAGGACTATTCAAATACAATCATACAGTATTCATCGAGTTACGAGCTCGGACAGTAGTCTTCAAAAAAGCCCCTACACAGATAATTTACTACTCATCACCCATTTCAAGAAGAGTCCTATATGCTTCTTTATAATCTACTTGAAACCACCTCTTAAACCAGCATTAAAATGCAATCGGTCTCGCCTTGTATTAAGTCAAAGCCATTAGATGTGCTATACAATACCATTAGCAAAGCAACTAGCTTTAACTTAATCAAAGGCGTTACCTATTGCATTTTTAATGCTTGTGCTAAATGGTGGCCTGCCATTGGAAATTAGTTATTTTTGTTGATGCCCTTTCACCTTTTCGTCCGGCCAATCCGAACAGAATCGTCTGCTTTGCTGCTGTCGCAAAGCAATTTCTTATCGTTATGGGGGCCATCTGTTTTCACTCAGCCCGCGTTTAGTGTTGCATGGTGCTTTCACTTAAAGTGAAAGCGCGATGCAAATATAAACACGCAGCTGAGTGAAAACAGATGGCCCCCTGCCTTCCCGCAATACTTCAGTTCAATGATCAGCCGAATTAAAGGCTTTGAACCGCCAGTTTTTGGCAACTTCACTGCACAGCATTGTCATTCCGCCCTTTTGGCATCACTGAAGATAAATGAGTCAGTAAAGCTGTGCTGTGCATTCAGTGCCTCGACTCTTCACTCGTGTAAGCAAGTGCCGCTCATGTCAACAGTTGCAGGGCCGCGCGAGGGGCATCCTGCAAGGGCTGCTGGGGTACTGCAGCACGTTCCTGGGCATGTGGTTCTAGGCCCAGGATGCAGGAGACGGCCTCCTACGGCACCCACCAAATGCAGGCGCCTTGTATTGAACCATTAAGAGACACACTTTGCCCGTGAGTCGGGTAAAGGAATAAAACGTTGCTTTGTCTGGGGAGGTAGGCAGACATCCTATCACAGGACCTGAGAAGAGGTTCAAAACTGTTATGCAGAATGTGCGTTTTGTGCGAGCTGGGTCACGAGCACAGCCAAGCCCATGGCACGTGCCCAGCCACAGCCCACAAAGTTAACCAATAATGCATAATGGTGGAAAAGCACTCAAGATAATGTGTCCTGCCGCTGCATTGTCTGGTCGGGGTTTGTAGGCCACGTCAGCTGCGTCAATTATATAACTTACCCTCCATTAACTCACTGGGAAAAGCTATTGAATATAGCCTCGGGCTATTGAATTGTTGGTCGAAGAGGTGTGGAGAGTTACTTTATCTTGGTGTTCTGACACAGTTGATTTTAAAACGCAAAAATGTGCGGTGCATAGAACAGCAAAAATCCCAGCTCCATTGTGAGATCATGGAAAATTTTCATTTGTACTCCAGGATTGTGCACTTATTATGTAGTTTGATAACCTTCTCCTTCCCAGCAGGTGGATACTCGGGTACTAGGTTTGTGTACCGGTGTCATTTCTCTCCAATTTTTCTTAGCATGCCTTATCATTTCTCACCAATTTTTCTTAGCATGTCTCATCATTTGTCACCAATCTTCTTAGCATGCCTTGTTATTTGCACAAACTTTTTCTTTCTGCATTTGTGCATAGCAATAATTTAATGGTGAGCAGTGCAATATTTACCCTAACCTATTTTGCTAATACAAATTTTGAACGTGCATTTAAGTATGTGGTGTGTAGTTTTGCTGCTTGCTTGTAACTGTTTTTTCAATTCTTGATCTGTTCCTATATATATTTGAAAACATTCTCGTCATGGTATTAGTCTGCATGTGTTGGCATGGCTGTGATTTAACATATATACCTGATTGCTTATTCTGTCCTTATTTTTTATAGGTTCTGACTTTGTGTTGTTGTTTAACCTTTGGTGTGCGTTTATGGGTCGTGTTCCCTATGCTGTTGTTTAACCTGAGGTGTGTGTTAAAGGGTCGTGTATCCTGTGCTGTTGTTTAACCTCATGCGTGCTCATGACGAGCTCAACTCGTCATGAGGCACGGTTGTGCTATGCCCATGATGAGCTGAGCTCGTCATAACGGCCGCGGCGCTCACGGATGTGTTGGACTTGGCCCTTCTGGCAGGTTCACCCCTGAACTTTTTGCCTAGTGACTTCTGGTCTTTGCGCACTTTGACACTGTGGCGCAGTGTAAAGTGCGTGCTCTCCCTGAGTGCGTGTGTGAGATTGGCCTGCTCTCCCATAGGAATGCATGGGGAATGTCGGTGTCCCTGGTAGTTCCTGATGTGTGAGGCGTGCATGGTCAAGTTTGGTATGTGCAAACTCGTGAGAGTGAATGCTGCGCAATGGTATGTGCGGCGTGTATGTGTCTTGTGCGGAAGCGCCACTTCTAGACATGGCTGTGTATGTGCAATGAAGGTGCTGGCGTGTGATTGGCTGGAGCTGGCTGGGATGCCAGGCTCCAGGAAGTCTGTGTGGGTCTGCCCCGGTGGTGAATGGAGAGATTAGCATGCTGATGTGAGGGAGGGTCTGCGCCTGTGTCCTGAATGGGGCTGGGTTTTCCCCACACAATGCTGGCTCCGCCCCCTGTGGTGCGACTGATGACCCTAGCCTACCTGATGAATAGAGGGGTGGTTGAGCCATCAACAGTGCTCACAGACCAGCTGCGACTGGTTCTGCCCCCACCCTGCACCTACAGACAAAGGAAAAGGTGTATAAAAGAGGGGCTGTGACCCCATGAAAATGTTCTTGTTTGCTGCTTGAATCTGCCAGGGGCGTGCTGCTGCTTGGGCCCAGGGGAAGGCTTGCCTCCCCTGGGCTCTGCCCAGCCCCTGGACTCCTGAGGACCTTTTGCTGGACTTTTGGGTCAACTAGTGCTGGGGAGCGCTTTCTCTGGACCCTTTCCTGATTTATAGCGCTGGGAGCGCTGTATTCACTTGCCTAGCGCCTGGGAGCGCTTTATTTCACTTATTACGCTTGAGAGCGCTTTATTTTATGCCCCTAGCGCTTGGGAGCGCTCGTTGTGCAGCCGGTGCCCACCCGGCGTCTGCCCGTTTAATTGTGCCGATTTTCCGACGAGCGAGTGCCCACCTCGCTTTATATCTTCATTGGACGCCGGTGCCCACCCGGCATTGCCCCGTCCTGGGATTGTAATTGATCACGAGGGAGCCCACTCCTCGGATCATGGGACCCCGCCTGCCTATCTGAGGCGAGCCGCCGCGCTGCCCGCGGCGACCCGGAAGTGCTTGGCCGGCCGGCCAATCACAGCGCGGCCGGCCGGAAGTCCCGCCCCCGGAGCCCGAGGAAAGCAGGAAGAAGGACGGGAGCTCACCCCGCCTCCCTCCGACATGCAGCATGAAGAGTGAGGCTGGGCGCGAGGTTCCCCAGGGCAGGGGAGCCCCGGAGAGCGAGAGGAGCCCCGCCCGCGGCCCCAGAGCGACCGCCGGAGAAGTGCTGCAGGGAGCGAGGCTCCCGTGGGAGGAGGAGAGCCCCGCCCGCCAGGAGGAAGCCGGTGAGTAGGGCCCCGGGGGCATTCCTTCTTTGAGCCGGTCGAGGCTCCAACATCCAGGCAGCTTTGTTCATAGAGCCACGAGGGCTCTAGTGCCTCCCTGTTACGCCGGGTCCCCTGAGAGGGACCCCACGACCCGCATTTGTTTCCTGAGCCCTGAGAAAGGCTCGAAGTGCCGATTTGCTTTGCGAGCCCAGAGAGGCTCTTCAAGTGCTCCTAGATCCCCCGTGAGGGACCCCACTGCCCAGTAAGGCGGCAGTCTTGTTCGAGAGCCTGTGAGAGGCTCAAGGGGACATTTTTGATTTACTGAGGCGCCACCAGTATCTTTGAGAGCCCAGCGAGGCTCCCCCATTGTTGTTCTTGAGCCCTGGAAGGCTCAAACATTGTTGCACCAGTTGCCCAGCACTTTGTGGGCAACTGCCACGTTTAGGTTTTGGCGCAGTGGCGCAACCTGGACCCTGGACTTTGATGTAAGTTCTGGCTAATGTGATTCTGGCGCATTTATGATTTATGTGCTAATGTGATTTATGCAAAGTGTTCTTTGCTGCACCTCTGAATGTGTTGTAGATGCATCATGTGCCTTGTTCCTTACACCGCTGAACGTGTGTTGATGCGTCATGTGTTCCTTACACCGCTGAATGTGTTGTTGATACATCATGTGTTTTGTCCCCAGGTCTATACCCCTAAATGTATGTTGATATTTAGTTGGTTGTTCTTGCTAGTGCAGGTGGTGCTAGTAAGGTCCTGGTTCCCTGCGTGACCTGTTCCTAGGGTGGTTAGGATTGCGTAGGGAGTACTTACCTGATTACCAGTAGTTACTTGTTTTGTGCTACAGTGATTTTACATTCTAAAAGTGCTGATTCCTGACAGTGGTCCAGGTGGCCCTGTCTTGTAAATATCCCTTGTAAATTCTGCCCGTGCCTCTGGCACAATGTAAAGTGTGTGTTTTATCTAATGTATGTTTATTGGAATACAAAGGCTATTTTTATATATACCCTTGTGTGGAGTTTCCTTTGTGGTGGGCCTTGGGTGTTATTGCTGGGGTGCGTGCGCAAATACTTAACTCAAGAGGCCTGAGGAGACTGGACTGGGCCAGGGACCCTGTAGCGCCCAATTCTGACTATCATCGTGCGGTGTGCACGTAAGAACTCAACTTTTATAATTTGTTACTATTGTTGTTTTTACTTGATCGTGAGTGAGCACGCTAGTGTGTATTTTGTAGCCTCGCTTCTTATGATGTCCAAACCCAAATCTGACAAGGTTAAGGTAGGTCCAGCTTCACTGGATAATTTCCTGGTTAGGAAAGTAAACCAAATTAACAATAACAGACGTGCATCGTTGGGGAAGGCCAATATGACAGGGGACTCACTAGACACACCCCCTGATATTACTCCACCCATAGACCCTGTTGCTAATATTACTGATCTTATTACTATTGACCCCCTTGTGCCCATCTCAGTAAGTGTTGAGGTCTATGCCGAGCCACCAGTACAGCTAATTGACGACACCGGTGTTTTGAATGAGACCCAAACTGTAACCCAACCTGAAAATAGGCCCCTGAGAACCTGTAGAACAGTATCTCAAAAAGATAATGGTAAACCTAATAACTCCAAGGGTAAAAAAAAGGATGGTAAGACGACTAGTGGCCCTGCTACTATAACCCCTTTTGTCTTTACGGGCATTAATGGTAATGGGGTTCATCAAAATTCTGACTTGCTTGCCTCTTTATTAAAAAATCTTGAAGCTTCACTAACATCAAAAATTGAAGAGCTTATCAAGCCTTTAACTAACAAGATTGACAATTTAGCAAAGGAAGTTATAAGGCTGGGTGGTCTCTTATCATCACATAAGACTGCAACATTTGGTGGTTTAGTTCACAGTGGGGGGAAAGGGAAAGAATCTGATAAAGCCAATGACACACGGATGAAGGATAGGGATAGGGGGAATACTGTTATAGTGGTACCAGCGGAGCCTGATAGACCCAACATATTGGATACGCCAGTGGTATCAGCTCCACAACCACAACTATCTACAACACCCCAAAACAGTAGAACCCTTAGTCACCCAAGGCACAATCGCTACTTAAACCTACCACCTGATTGTGCTCCATATGTGGCAGTACTAACTAATGTCCCTCCTTGCGGCACACATCCTGCATCTCCTTATGATGAGTCCCATAGTTCCTTGAAAAACAAGACTGTAGCTTGGCTTAACAAAAATTGTGGTTTTCCCATAGCATACTCGGACCAGATCATGTTAGTTAGACGCGTGAATTGGGTGGGACCCTCTAGAAAATCTAGCTCTGGAGACTGTATAGTCATTAATTTTAAACACCCTCAGCATGTGGCGACTGTTCTCTTGAGAGCTTCTTCACTGGTCTATAATGAAAACAGTATCTGTGTACGCCCGCTAGGCTACTTTTATGCGCATCTCTGTAAACCTACACCACAACAGAGCTTATCCAGGCGGGCATTTGAACCTTACACCCCTGTTCAAGATTCTCAATTCTTTTATAACATCATGAATCCTTGTAGGTCAGCTGGACCCATTGATGTTTATAACAGGAGTAATAGTGTTGGCCCCTATCGATATGGCACGGATCTAACTACACAGAACAGGTATGAAGCATTATCTGGCCTTGAAATGTGCGACTGACGGATGGCACCTGCGGCTCAGGATACTGTGGCTACAGGTGAACTCACAAACATAATCTCAGATATCCCGGAGGTTACTAACCCAGCATGCCAAGCTATTTCTTGGAATATTGCAGGTCTTGCGGCGAAAATGTGTGATGAAAATTGGGTGATCTACATCAAACAGTTTTCGATTATCTGCCTTCAAGAAACCTGGGAGGTGGGCTGTAACCTCTTTTTGGAAGGTTATAAGGCATTTTATGTACCCGCTTTGCCATCCTTAAGGGGTAGGCCGAAGGGGGGCCTGGTAATTTTTATTTCAATACTATTACCTTGCGGAGTACGCAGAGCTGAAGCCAAGCATACAGGTGTATTGGGCTTGGTCTTATCTGGAGGAAATGTCAGTGTGGGTTTGGTGAATTTTTACAATGCTATCTACGACAGTGAGGCTAGGAATGATATTTGTTTCCTACATTCTTTTGTTTCTAATAATATGAAAGACCTAGGCCATAACCTGCTGATTATGGGGGATTTTAACTTACATCCCTGTATAGATCCTTTACATAAATGCTTACCTGAAATGTTTTGTGAACGTGCATGTTATCTCCATATGGAACACACCAAGGAGGGGGAACTGTGTAACAATCTGATGGATGATCTTGACCTCTCTTTGGCGTTGTCTTTTAAAGACCCGTTGTATCGTTTTGATACCCCAACTTTTAAGGGACATGGTAGGGGTACCTTTATAGACCATATACTGGCCTCTCGGACGATGCAAAATTTTTTAGACTCTTTTTGCATTGTCTCGAGCGTGTTCAGTGACCATAATCCCTTAACAATCTGCTTGAAATGTCCCTGGGCAAAGAAGGGAAATAAGACCACTACTCAAGGTAGCCTGGGAACAACTGATGGCAGGAGGAGGTTAAAGTGGTCACTGGAATCTGCAGATACCCTCTACAAAACTATTGTTGAGAGCTGTACAGAGGAGATTAAAGTTTGCATGATTAAGGGGGATGACCCCAGGCTAGTACTAGAATCTTATCAAAATGTGTCGGAGAAGGTGTCAGCGCTTCTTACTGTCCCTAATAAAAATCAGGCTAAAACAGGTCCGAAGTGGTTCAGCCATGACTGCACCAAAGCTGCACGCAATCTAAGGATTGCTTTGTCAGCCTCACCGAGGAACCGGGAGGAGGTGAAGGCCTGCAGGAAAGAATATAAGGCTATTACCATCGCCCGTAAGGAGCTCCTCAGGAAGGAGGCTTGGCAGGAATTACTTGATCCCTCCACCCTGAAGAGCAGCACCAAGTTCTGGGCACTGGTTAAAAAACCTTTTTTAACCGATGACCCCTGTAATGAACTTGCTTGCTGCATAACTAAAGCAGAATGGGAAAGCCACTTCAAAAGCCTGTACTTTCTAGAGGGTGCTGGTACTAGTGCTCCTGCCCCACTTCTGGGGAGCAGTAATATAACATTTGAAATAAGCGAGGTTCGGGTTGCCATCTTGGGTCTTACAGCCAATAAAGCACCAGGTCCCGATGGAATTCCGCCGGACCTTTATAAATATGATCCAGCTTTCTGGGCTCCAATTCTGGCTGCTGTATTTAATGCTGCGGCCAGGGTAGGCTGTCCGGAAACGTGGGGATTATCAACTATAGTCCCTATCTTCAAGAAAGGCGACAGGGGAAGTCCTCTTTGTTATCGACCAATATCCCTTATCGATTCACTGGTTAAAATTATGGGGAGAGTTTTACTTCAACGTCTAGTAAGCTGGGCGACCGACAATAACATTATGTCAACTTGCCAATATGGTTTCTGTGAAGGCCGCTCTACCATAACTCAGTGCCTTAATTTGTTTCTTATTTTGAATAAATACACTGTTGTTCAAAAAGGAGTAATTCACTTAGCCTTCATGGATCTGTCATCAGCCTTCGACTGTGTCAACAGGGGGAGGCTATGGCAGACCATGAGGGACAAAGGCGTGGACATGGGGATTGTGGATTTCCTTGCGGACCTACATAATGATACAAAAGCCAATGTGAGGTTCTCAGCGAATGGGGAAACCACAGGCAAGTTTAGCACCAACAAAGGAGTACGGCAGGGTTGTATTCTGGCCCCATTTCTTTTTAATTTTTATATAAACGACCTAGAGTCTGCATTGCAAGAGATAAAATCAGATTGTCCAAGAGCAGGAGAGAGGGGCATTCCCCTGCTTCTATACGCGGATGACGCAGTTTTAATATCACGAACAGAGAAGGGTCTTCAAGCACTGCTGAATGCTTTTAATAATTTTATGTCTGACAGGGATCTCATGGTCAATAATTCGAAATCCTACATTATGCATGTTGGCCGTCAACCAAAAAAGAGGTTTGTTTTTAAATTAAATGATGTTGTGATCCCTGTTACCAATACATTTTCATATTTGGGTGTTTTATTTGATACTAAGCTCAACTGGGCTCCACATCTGGCCAGAAAGAAGGGTGAAATGACCAGAGTGAATGCCTCGATTTTTAATTTTGCCAGTAAATTGGGGAAAAAGCCGATGGTTGCCATGATGCAACTATATAGTGCTAAATCCATATCCACCGCAGTATATGGCAGTGAGATATGGGGCTATACAAATGGTGAACAAATACAAATAGCCGAAAATAACTTCTTAAAGCGCTTGCTGTGTGTCCCAGGTAGTACACCAAACTTAGCTGTACATGAAGAGCTTGGCTGTCAGTATGTCTCAGACATTGTCGGTTTGAAACCACTGTTATGCTGGATTAAATTATGGTTAAGCCAGGATATACCCTTAACCCACCAGATACTGGAAGATCTTGTTTCAATGGATTATGCCATGTGTGTACCCTGGCTCAAATATCTGAAGTCCCAATTTTTGAAGCTTGGGCGCCCAAATTTGTTTGAAAACCCGGGGGATATAGTCAAGGGTGATGTTGCAGTAATTAAGAGGGCCTTTTTTATGAATCGTAGTGCCCTAAGAGATGAAGTGGAGCTCATGAAACCAAATGTCAGAAAGTACATTATGTTGAGAACATGTGACACTATGGAAATGTACTTAACAGGCTCCTTCTCCTCCCATGACAAGTTTCTGCTGACCCGATTTAGATTCAACATCTTCCACCACATTTTAATTAGACCAAAGTTGGACATTTTTAAAAAGTCGGCAGCACCCTGTGGCTGCGACGGGAAGTCTCCACAGGACATGCTGCATTTTATATTTTTATGCACATTTTATGAATATCCCCGCAGGCGGTATCTTGTTACTCTTTTAAGAAAATTAAATTTTAAACAAATCAGACCCGCTCTTGTATATTTACAGCTATTGCATTCTGACTGTGTTCTCCAGGTGTTAGAATATTTAAAATTATCTGTGAGAATAAGAAAATGCTTAGATGAATAACTGTGATTTTCTGCCTGAAGTACCTTTTTGCACTATTGCTTATGGGCTCGACTTGCACTTGCACTTTGTCTGTACCGATCTTGTTTACTCACTCTGTCAAGAAACTCATATGTCTTATGCACTTATTTTATATTGTCTATGTAATTTTGTGATGTTTTTTCTTTTTAAATGAAATGTATAATGTATCGTACTTTTATGGATTGCAATATATCCGAAATAAAGTCTTTTGAATTGAATTGAATACTTAACTCATATCGCCTCCAGGTTTAGCCTTGCTGCTCGCGCCACGTTACCTAGAGGGCGAGTAGGGGTTATCTTGGCGTGTAACTCCCTTGCTCTGACATGGGAGTGGTGGTCTCTGACTGACTTTGGCGAAAGCCCTGGCCAGCCAGGGATCCCATTTCTAACAGGATGTATGACGTTACAACGCATACTTTTACCACGCATACCTTTACAACGCGGTATTTACAACGAATACCGTTACAACGCATAGCGTTTAGAGGTGCTGGATAGTGGTAAGTATAATTTTCTATTCCAACTCCAGTCCCCGTGGACACTAGGGAAGGTGTTGGATAGAAAATTAAACTTATTACTTACCCTAGAGTGCCCCCCAGCGCAATGCGTTGTAATGGTATGCGTGGTAATACCTGCGTTGTAATGGTAGTGCGTTGTAAAAGTTTTGTTGTAAACGTTGCATACCGGCGCTCACACGCGGGGATAATTCCCCCGCTGTGCTGAGCGGTCGGAGAAAACGGGTATGATGAGCACAGCGCCGCTGAGCTCGTCATGAGCACTGGGGCGCTGTGTGCGACCCCTTCCCCCCAGCACAGCGGGGGAATTACCCCCGCGGCAAAGGGGTTAACCTGAGGTGTGCATTTAAGGTTTGTGTATCCTGTGCTGTTGTTTATCCTGAGATGTACATTGAAGGGTTGTGTACTCTGTGATGTTGTTTAACCTTATGTGTGCGTTTCAGGGTCGTGTTCCCTGTGCTGTTGTTTAACCTGATGTCTGTTGAAGGGTTGTGTTCCCTGTGCTGTTATTTAACCTGAGGTGTGCGTTAAAGGGTTGTGTACCCTGTGTTGTTCTCCCTTTTAGACAGAAAACCCCATAACATCGATATTGAGCTTTCAAGTAAAAACTTTGTCACAATACGTATCTTCTTCCTCTGCACTGTGTCCTCTTCAACAGGATCCTATCCTCGTTGCCAGTTTTGTAAGACAGGACTCAGAGGATTACATTAATTAGAGCTTTATTCAGCACGTTACAATGACCCTGGCGCCTCCCTGATCTTTGTCTGCTTCAGAGATTCTCAGAATCCACACACACCAGATTCCAGAAGTGGAATCCTCCATGTTGCGGGATAACAGCATCACAGTACCAGGGTGAAAATATATAATACAGAACATAGCACTCTGGGGGTAGAGGCTTGACGAATCAGCACAGCACCCTCAAGATGCAGGTGTCTGTTTAAAGTAAATGTAAATGTAAATGTATGTATACTTGTAAAGCGCACTATCACCTTTCAGGCATCCTGGCGCTGTATACCGCTGTGGAACCCATCCTGGCTTTCCCTGTGAGATGCCCCCTCCAGATTAAGCAAGCTATTGTCCAGAGTTGCAGAGTGGGACCCATGATTAGAGTAGGCACCGAGGCGAGAATTATCGAGTCCGTGGACATTGAGCCCAAGACCCTGCCGCGTCGGGAATTGAAACCTAGTCCCGGTCCAGACCTCTGCCTCAGGGTCTGCTGCTCTAATCGGTGAGCCACACTTCTCCAAAGTGCAGGAAGCTATCGTAAAGAAGCTAAAAGGAAACATGCTTATTTATTGTTACCTGTGATATTTTATAACAGCATAGACGGTGACAGCTACACCTATGTGAAATGCTTGTATAGTGCTGAGACATGACTTCAAACTTGTGACCGGCACAACTTTATCTTAAATTGTGGTTTGAGGCAGCTGGTCTCATGGTGAAAGGCGCAGCTTTTATTTGGAATTCTAGTTTTCCACACTGTACTGTTTGGACACTCGGTGATGGACCCACTATCAGGCTGTGTCGCATGCGTTGTGTAGTATTCGGGGTTCATGGTCTTGATGCTGTCATGATGCAATGTCATGTTGAAATCTTGTTGGTGCGGGATTCTAACTGAGTACGTTGCTCTGTGGCTGGGGAAGGAAAAATCACGCTACATTATTGGTGTCTGTTACTAAAGGTGTTCTACCTTTACAACTAGTGTGGCGCAGTCACTTCAACATTTTGGCAACAATCGCCAGCCATGTGTTGTGAATGACACTAGACTGTGGTGTGAGTGGAGCCGGTGCTGGGTGTGTGTCGCATCTAAATGAATTTTGAGGCATGGGCAGCACTGGAAAAGGAGTTTCAAGTCAGTGCTTCCAGTCAAGATTGATGTCAGGTGGCTGAAGTGAGTAATGGGCATGTTTACTTTTCGCATGCTGTGTCTGCCTGTTGTATCTGCCGTGTAACATTGCCTCTCGCACCGAGGTCTCTCCTGAACTTCCGTGTCAGGAGGGCTACCTTACTGGCCTTATACTGTGTGAAGACTACATTTGAGAGGATGTGCGTTTGGGGGCCGAAGTGTGACCGGGGATCGCTGTGAGTAATGGGCGCATCAGACTGTCTCGCCTGCGTCATGGCTCATGTGACACAATAGAGGAAAGGGTGTATCCTCTTTCTTCTTTCTGAGTAGACTTTGTGGTGTTCAGTAGAAGAAAGTACCTCGGCAAGCAAGACCCAGCAAGACATTAACCCTTTCAGAGCTCCCCTGGCATTTAATTATGGCACGTTCCTCAATTGTGATTCCACCCCCATTTGTGGCACAACAAGGTCAACCTTCCATTCAAGGGGAGGAGTGGATAGACCTGTTTGATAATTACATTATTGCACTGGATGGGCTGGAATTCACTCCTGAATGGAATAAAGCATTGTTATTAGACACCATTAGCAAGGAGGCTCATTATATTTTTAAATCTTTACCTTAGATGCTGGGTAGTGACAATCAGTCTGTCGAGGATGTGTTCAAGGAGGCAAAACTACATCTGAAAAAATGGTTTACCAAGGAGAAAAATATTGTAATGTAATGTTTCAAGTTTTATAGCAGCCCTCAAAAAGCAGGCAAATCGCTGGATGACTGTGTATCAGACTTATGTAAACATTCTATAAAATTAAATTTTGGCCGACGATCAGGGACCAACTTATTGTCCAGTGGCAGAGTAAAAAAACACAAGAGCATCTGTGGGCAGCAAAAAATCCTTCCTTGAAGGATGCCATCTCCATTGCCAAGGTTGATGAAGAATTGGATGGATTGTATGAAAGAGATGAGTAGGAGAAGTTGCTGCAGTTGGAAAGACCGAGCAAATACAATAATCAAGCTTAGAGAGAGGCAAAAGCGAAGGGTTGCTCCAGGTGCTGCAGTGCGTGTCATACCAGTGACTCAAAGTGGTGTTTCACTTCAAACAAGGAGTGCAGAAGATGTGGGCATAGAGGTCAATATGCCCGGGTTGGTAAAGAGTCTGCCAAATCCCGTGCTGCAGTTACCGATGACTTCAGTTGGGAAGACGAGAATGAGGATTGTGTGTTGATGGTTCTCCCCGGCTTGGGAGAATATGTCAGAAGGATTCAACCAAAGGCACAGTTGTGGCCAGCATGGCTCACGGATGGGGGGCCGGCGATGGGTCACGAGGGAAGGGGGGTCGCGTTGGGAGGGGGGTTCAATAATTTAAGAAAAATAAAACCTATCTTTCTGCCGGCCCGGGTCTTGCATCTTCACTGCTCGGTCTGCTCCTACTTTCCTGCCTCCGGCTGGAACAGGAAGCAGGCAGCCTCCCTCCCCTCCCCTAAGTCAATCAGAACGCTCCAGTGGAGTGAGGTGATTGGCCGGGACACCGCCCAACCAGGGACTGTAGGCGGTTGCATATTCTCCATGTAGGCTGCAACCCAGAATACGTATGACTGGTTTGGGCGGCCCAAGAGGGCCGACCAAACCAGTCATGCGTACTCAGGAGTGGGCAAACCACTCCTGCCCTGCCCGGGCAGCTCTGCCCACCATTCCCCCCTCCCCCCCCCCCCGCAGTGTGGAAAGAAACATAAAATGGTAATAAGAAAAAGTTATTATCATTTTACGTTTTGGCTTTCTCACACTGCGAGAAAGCAGTGGGGCAACGCTCCTCCATCCTAGTGGAGGAGCCGCCACTGCAAAGGCATCATTCAAGATTCTGGACAGATGGGTGGAACTGATGGATCGACTCCAGCTCTTTATTGAAGATCGTACTTGGAGAAAGGAGAGGCCTTGTGTTACGCTTCTGTCCAAAGATATTAATCCTAGAGGTTACAGGGAGAAAAGATAGAAGTGTTGGAATATTTTTCATCTCCCATTGAGTTCAAATCACAACAGGTCGTGGGAAAAGCTTATGTGGCTGAAGATGGGCCAACGATTTAGGGGTTGGTCCATCAGTTTGACCTGCATATTGTTATTGATCGAAAAAGGTCAGAGAGGCTGGTTAAGAAGAAGGCGTCCCTTTAAAGGACGGTTTCCCTCACCCAGTAGAGGTGGCATGCTTCATCATAGGGAATCTTCCTCGCACAATGAAGCCTAGTCATGGTGCGAGCTACAACCCTCTCGCTGCGAGGGAGGAGCTCAGAGATGTTTTGTTTTCAGAGGGGTTCTCATTAAGACCTGATGTTAGCTGGCAGAGTGTTGTGAGTGGCACAGTGCTAATGAGGGTGAATTAAAGATAGCTGCAAGATTTACCGCATACTTTTAATCTGGCTGCCTTATACTAGGGTTAAAAACAGCAAGGAGAACATACCAGGCAATGTATGAGTAAGTACACAACTCATGGTGGCGGACTCACTATGAGTTGTATACTTACTCATACATTGCTCAGTGTGTTGTTTTTTGTTCCCCTACAGGTACCCCCAGTAAATCCACCATCTTGCTACCCTTTGATCACTGGTCTAGTATCAAATTCAGTTTACTGAAACACTTACCGTTCTTGTTATTTCTTTTCACTATTACAGCAGTAGTTCACTCACTATCCTGAAGAAAACCATGATACTTTCAAGGTCATAGGCTGAAACATGTCGATTTAAGTTGAGGATGACTTGATCTAATGGTTCCTGTCGTACCTCTTTTTCTCCTTACTGTTTTTAACCCTAGCACAAGGGGTTTTGCTTGGTCTTTTGCTTTCTCACCCTAAGTGCGGCGGGTATGCCCCCAGAAGTGGGCCCCGTGCTCACTGTACCACTGGATTCAAGTTAGCCTGGCTGATGAGGGGGTGAGATCCTGAAACTGGTCCCAGGATGCTTATTTCCAGTCCAGGGAGGACCTAATTTGGCAGTTCATGCTGGACTGTTCCCATGAGGCACAGGGTCAAGACTGATTTGCATATGGCCAGTTCTAAACTGGGGTGGCATGGTGAGCAAAAGAATGATGAATTTACCCAGATCTCTTGACTGGGGGTGAATGTTCTGATTTATCCTGCATTCCAGCCATCAATTGTGTGTCTTTTGTAAATGTAAATGTAAATGTCCAGTATTTGTAATGCGCAAACAATTACCCGAAGGTGTCAAGGCGCTGGGGGCCGTTGGGAAGATTAAGCGAGCTATTGCCCAGAGTCATATGGTCCTGGGCTGACCCCTGCCATCGGAGCCGGGTATCGAACCGTGCTTCAAAGGATTATGGTGGATGTTTTCAGAGATCTGGAAAACCTAAAGTTTTTCCAAGTTAATTTTCTGGTTTTTGGAGAGTCCATTCAGGAACACAGCAACATCTTATGGCTAAGGTAGGCTAAGGGAGGCTGGTCCTACCCTAAGGAAGGAGAACTGCAAGTTCCTTGTAGAGGAAATTGAAAACCTTGGCTGTACGATTTCGGGGCAGGGCATCCAACCTAAAATTTAACTTTTGAAAGCTATTAAGTCTGCACCCATTCGACAAGATAAAGACCAGTTACGTTCATTTATGGGCTTGGTCGAATACTATACAATTAATTTTCCCAATTTTGCAAACAAGACTGAGGAATCTAGAATGTTATTGTGGAAGGGGTATTCATTGGGTTAGGGCAATGCGCAGCAAAGTGTTTTTGATCGTGTAAGGAGAGACATTTGTGAGGCGGGAATTCTTACACCTTTTGACACTCATCTTAAAACATTTCTAATGGTGGATGCCAGTGCGCATGGTTTGGGGGCAGTATTATCCCAGGTGCGGACGGGTACACAAAAAAACTGTGGATTCTACCTCATGCTCATTGGGGGAACGTGAAAGCAACCATTCAGTTATAGAGTTTGAGGCCCTAGCAGCTGCCTGCTCTGTTGAGCATTTTAGGACCTATTTATGGGGTTTACATCTTTGCATACTCACTGATCACAAACCCTTGGTGAAAGTTTTAAGTCCTGGTGGTACTGGTAAGGGCTCAGTTAGGCTAGCTAGACTCGCATCCAGACTTTCGGAGTATCGTTACAACGTTGCCCACATATCAATATGGAAGAACGCGCACGCTGACTGCCTTCTTGTATGTCTTTGGAGTGTCCTGGGGAAAACGGTCACAGTGGGTCTGCCTGGGATCAGGATGGGGCTTTGGTTTCATTGTGCGATGTGGAAGAATGTAGCAGTGGCTGTGTCTGTGCTGATGAATTGGGTTCGCAGGCAGTCAAGTGGGATGAAAACTGGGGGAGGGTCTCTCAAAGGGGTGTGGCCGACGGTATTAAGGGCGTGGCTTAAAACATCTAAGCTAAAAACCTATGCTTAGCATAGTGTGCCACAAGACACATATTTTGCTGCTTCTGTCATTGCATTCACATATATAATACACTACATAAACTAAACTATTGGCTTTGTCATTGGTTGTTATTTGTATAAGATAAATAAGCAACAACTATGGCTTTGTTGTATATAATATTGAAAATACTTCCGTTCTGAAATGAGACTGTGAAAGAACTAAATAAAGGCTCTTTGAAGTTACATCAAATGCAGTGAAGGATGGCACTGCTGCAGAGTCAAGATTTTTTTTCACCCTTTGGGTAAGGTCAAAAATGGGGAGCCCATCTCAGTACCTGCTTTTTAGAACTGCCAGTGAGCACCGGCAGGACCTGGCCCGCTTAACGCCTTGGGCGTTCGTACATGGATCGGGACGTAGTGTTGAACAAATAGTAGTGCATGGCGAGCTTAGGGAGAGCATGGTTGGTTCTTCTGTGAGACCATTTCTTAAGATTCTGGATGAACTAACTCTGAGTGACACAAAAGTTCTAATGAGAAATTACAAGTTTGTACCACCTGAGGGTTTGAGGTGCAAAAACTTTATCATGAGTGTTGGACGTGGCCCATCTGGCAGGTCCGCCCCTGAAGTTTTTATGGTATATGTAACCTGGGGATGGTGATTCCCCCTCTGAGTGAGTGTGAGGAAAGAGAGCGACCTACCCTTCCATAGGAATACATGGGGAATGGATGAGTCCTCTGTAGTTCCCGGTGCGTAGGGTGTGCAGGGTCAAGTCTGGTATGTATGAACTCGTGAGATTGAATGCTGCGCAACGGTATATGAGGTATGAGTGTGTCTAGTGTAGAAGTCCCCCTTTTGTAAGTTGGCATATTTGTGGAATATGTGCCTGGTGTATGATTGGCCGGGGCTGGCTGGTGAGCCTGGCTCCCAGGATCTGGGAGGGTCTGCCCTGGTGGTGAATGGAGTGTTTAGCATACTGATGTGAGGGGAGGAGTGAGCCTGGGTCTGCTTGTGGATTGACTGTCTGGTTTGAGTGTCATGAATGAGGCTGGGTTTTCCCCAGACAATGCTGGCTCCACCCCCTGGGGTGCGGCTGATGTTCCTAGCCTGGCCAGTGTAAAGAATCCCCCCATAACCAGTTCCAGCTGGTTCTCCCCCTGCCTGCCCCTTCAGACCAAGAATGTGTGTATAAAAAGGGTGCTGTGACACTCTGGACTTGTTCTTGTTCTCAACTTGAATCTACCAGGAGCTGCTGCTGCTTGGGCTCAGGGTTGGCTTGCCTCCCTGGGCCCTGCCCGACTGCGGGACTCCTGATGGTTTTCCCCCTTCTAGGAGCGGCTACGCTCCACCTGAGGTCCTAGACTCCCCATGGACTTTGCTACCTTCATCTGGCCTTTGGGGAGCGCTTTTCTTCTGATCCCTAGCGCTGGGAGCGCAGCATCTATACCCTAGCGCTTGGGAACGCTGGATTCATCGAGCCGGTGCCACCCGGCATTTGCCCTGCTCCACGGAGTTGCCAGACGCCCAGCGAGTGCCTACCTCGCCTACCCCCTTGCGTGGCATATTTACGAGGGAGCCTACTCCTCGCTACCTCCCCGAGTTCACCGCTGCAGCCCGGAGTCGGCTGTGGAGGCGCTGTGCCCGCCTCCCTATCCAGGGCCGCGCTGCCATTGGCGGCCCCGGAGAAAGCATTGCCACCCCGCCATTGGTCCTGGCCGCCGGGACTCCTTCCGTGTCATTGCGGGGCCGCGCAGGGATTGGCCCGACCTTGGAGGGCTTCCCCAGGCGCACCCGGCAGTCTATGGTTCTCCCGGAGGAGGGAGCGCCGCCATCGCCACGCCGAGGAGCTGAGGCCCCGTGGAGCCGCCGCCTCTAACAGCTGGTGAGTGCGGGCGGGCTACGGGACGCTCCTCTGCCTTGGGGAGTGCTGTGGGTCCGCGAGGCTTCCCCCCCCCTTGGTCCCAGAGTCCGGGAAGGACTCCCACGATGCTCTACCTGTGACCCTTCATTTTCCAGAGCCCGGCGAGGCTCTACCTTGGGCCCCCTCACCTCTCGAGTCTGCGAGGCTCCACCTTTGGCCCTTCATTTTCCCGAGCCTGCTAGGCTTCACCTTGGCCCTTCATTTTCCCGAGCCTGCTAGGCTCCACCTTTGGCCCTTCATTTTCCCGAGCCTGCTAGGCTTCACCTTGGCCCTTCATTTTCCCGAGCCTGCTAGGCTCCACCTTTGGCCCTTCATTTTCCGGAGCCCGGCGAGGCTCCACCTCTGGCCCCTTCGTTCCTCGAGCCCGAGAGGCTCCACCTCTGGCCCCTTCGTACCTTGAGCCTGCGAGGCTCCACCTCTGGCCCCTTCGTTCCTCGAGCCCGAGAGGCTCCACCATTGTCCCTTGTCCTGCCGAGCCTGCAAGGCTCCAACGTGATGCCCCCAGCATCTACAGCTGCCCAGCACTTCGTGGGCCGCTGCCACGTTTAGGTTTATCGGTGGGTACCTGCAGTCCCCCCCCCACCCCTGACATTTAGACTATGGGCGTCCCAGCCCCCGAAGGTCGGTTGGCCTGTTGAGAGGACTAGCTAAATGTCAATTGTGCTCCTTGAGATTTATTCTATGTGTCTTTCCTACAGGTACCCCTGCAGGCTAATGTACTTTTGTCCTTTCCCCCCTGAAATGCCAGATGTCCCCTGTATGTGATTCCTGGCAGTGGTCCCTGGGCCCTGCACTGTACCTTCTCCCCTGTAGCCCCTACCCGTGCCCCTGGCACCTTGTACAATGTGTGTTTATCTGTGTCATACTTAATACAAAGACTATTCTCATATATACTTGGTGTGGAGTTCCTTTTGTGGGAGGCCCGGGATGTTGTTGTTGGTGGGTGCGTGCGCAAATGCTTCACATGTCCTCCGAGATAGGCCTGGCTGCCCGCGCCGCGTTACCTAGAGGGCGAGCAGGGGTCGACTTTTCATAGGAGTGGCGGTCTCTGACTGGCTGAGGCGCAAGTCCTGGCCGGCCGGGGGTCCCATTTCCTACACTGGTGGCTAGCGGTGGGATCCGGACTTGTGTTTGCGCAGTACCACAATGATAACTGGCCTCCCTACAAAACTCTGTATTGTAAATGGTCGCAAAGAAAAGAGATTATTGTTTTAAGAGTTTACGTAAAATGTCCGTCCTATGAAAGATGTGTTCTGGTTAGATGGCCCTAGCTTGGGAGGGTAGATCAACTCCCTAGTACAATGTGTTTTCTGGACTCACCGGAAGGGTGGGATCCAGTGGTGGCAGCATAATTATGTTCAATGTATATGGTCCCTGTCCCATCCTTGGAATAATGGTACCTGTGCCACATAGGGTCAGGTCAGGTTGCTAAAAATGTCTGTGAAAAATGTTAAAGATTGTTAGAAATACCCGTCCTGTGGAAAGTTTTAAGGGTTACTTAAATATCTGTTCTGTAGAAAAAAAAAATGTACATGTATACTGAGAGTTAGGTGTCCCTAGCTTGGGAGGGTAAATCATCTCCCTAGTGTAATATGGTTTACTGGATTCACCAGAAGGGTGGGATCCAGTGGTGGTTGCAAAATTGTGTTCAAATATGTATGGTCCTTGTCCCTGCCCTAGAGTAATGGTACCTGTGCCCCGAGGGTCAGGTTGAGGAATCAGGGGCGGTGGAAAACTGTCCTACCAGTCTAGGGAACGGTATGTGCATGAATGTTGAGGTATGCTGAGTAATGGAATATAAGTTCTCTGGGATGGGGAGCTTGCTGAATCAACGTTAATCTTGTCCTTCCTTATCCCGATGAATGTGTTGGAGGCATCATGTGTTCCGTGCACCGCTGAATGTGTTTGATGCGTCAGGTGTCCCCCCCCCCTTTTTTGCCCTGCTAATTGTGTTTGATGCATCATGCGTTCCGTACCCCGCTGAATGTGGTTTAGGCGTCAGGTGTCGCCCTGGCTGAATTTATGTTAAGTTGTATCCCGGACAAGGAAGACCTGCTGGCTCGGCCGCGGCTTGCCTTGGGGAGAGCTGAACCTTGAGACCGGCTGGCGCTGCTGCAGCTCGTTTTTGTTAAAGTTATGGTAGTTGTATCCCGGACAAGGAAGACCTGCTGGCTCGGCCGCGGCTTGCCTTGGGGAGAGCTGAACCTTGAGACCGGCTAGTACTGCCGCGGCTCGTTTTGTTGAATTCATGTTAGTTGTATCCCAGACAAGGAAGACCTGCTGGCGCGGCCGCGGCTTGCCTTGGGGAGAGCTAAAACGCTTAGTTTCCAGGTGGAAGACCAGTGGAGGGAGGAAGTTCCAAGACTGTTAGGAAAGTGTGTTCTGAGGGTGTTTCTCCTGGGAGAACGCGGAACCTCAGAAGTAGAGGTAGGGTGGGGCATTCTTGCCCGTGACCTCTGGCAAGCCTGAGGGTGTGGACCCTAGGTGGAAGGAACAGTGGTAGTCGTGGCTACCCTGAGAAAGGGAGTGGAGAAGGGCTATTGTGGGCCCGGGGTTACCACCCCCCACTTCGGATTCGCAGGGACCAGTGGTATCTGGGTGGCCTAGGGCCTGGTCCTAGTCACGGACAACTAAGGCGTGCCAGGGGGGTAGCCTGGTTGGACCTATGTCTTTATTATTTTTTTATTTTTTTATTTTTCTTAATTTTTAGCCTGTGTGTGTCTATCGGCCCAGGTAGGCGTCGAACTGGAGGGTGGCTCGGTAGCGCAAGCCACGTCCATGTTCTATCGCCCTGCAGCAGGGAAGTCCATCACGGTAGTGATTGGTCTACCCTGCGTTTGGGCTGGGAGGGGCATGTGTTGGACGTGGCCCATCTGGCAGGTCCGCCCCTGAAGTTTTTATGGTATATGTAACCTGGGGATGGTGATTCCCCCTCTGAGTGAGTGTGAGGAAAGAGAGCGACCTACCCTTCCATAGGAATACATGGGGAATGGATGAGTCCTCTGTAGTTCCCGGTGCGTAGGGTGTGCAGGGTCAAGTCTGGTATGTATGAACTCGTGAGATTGAATGCTGCGCAACGGTATATGAGGTATGAGTGTGTCTAGTGTAGAAGTCCCCCTTTTGGAAGTTGGCATATTTGTGGAATATGTGCCTGGTGTATGATTGGCCGGGGCTGGCTGGTGAGCCTGGCTCCCAGGATCTGGGAGGGTCTGCCCCGGTGGTGAATGGAGTGTTTAGCATACTGATGTGAGGGGAGGAGTGAGCCTGGGTCTGCTTGTGGATTGACTGTCTGGTTTGAGTGTCATGAATGAGGCTGGGTTTTCCCCAGACAATGCTGGCTCCACCCCCTGGGGTGCGGCTGATGTTCCTAGCCTGGCCAGTGTAAAGAATCCCCCCATAACCAGTTCCAGCTGGTTCTCCCCCTGCCTGCCCCTTCAGACCAAGAATGTGTGTATAAAAAGGGTGCTGTGACACTCTGGACTTGTTCTTGTTCTCAACTTGAATCTACCAGGAGCTGCTGCTGCTTGGGCTCAGGGTTGGCTTGCCTCCCTGGGCCCTGCCCGACTCCGGGACTCCTGATGGTTTTCCCCCTTCTAGGAGCGGCTACGCTCCACCTGAGGTCCTAGACTCCCCATGGACTTTGCTACCTTCATCTGGCCTTTGGGGAGCGCTTTTCTTCTGATCCCTAGCGCTGGGAGCGCAGCATCTATACCCTAGCGCTTGGGAACGCTGGATTCATCGAGCCGGTGCCACCCGGCATTTGCCCTGCTCCACGGAGTTGCCAGACGCCCAGCGAGTGCCTACCTCGCCTACCCCCTTGCGTGGCATATTTACGAGGGAGCCTACTCCTCGCTACCTCCCCGAGTTCACCGCTGCAGCCCGGAGTCGGCTGTGGAGGCGCTGTGCCCGCCTCCCTATCCAGGGCCGCGCTGCCATTGGCGGCCCCGGAGAAAGCATTGCCACCCCGCCATTGGTCCTGGCCGCCGGGACTCCTTCCGCGTCATTGCGGGGCCGCGCAGGGATTGGCCCGACCTTGGAGGGCTTCCCCAGGCGCACCCGGCAGTCTATGGTTCTCCCGGAGGAGGGAGCGCCGCCATCGCCACGCCGAGGAGCTGAGGCCCCGTGGAGCCGCCGCCTCTAACAGCTGGTGAGTGCGGGCGGGCTACGGGACGCTCCTCTGCCTTGGGGAGTGCTGTGGGTCCGCGAGGCTTCCCCCCCCCTTGGTCCCAGAGTCCGGGAAGGACTCCCACGATGCTCTACCTGTGACCCTTCATTTTCCAGAGCCCGGCGAGGCTCTACCTTGGGCCCCCTCACCTCTCGAGTCTGCGAGGCTCCACCTTTGGCCCTTCATTTTCCCGAGCCTGCTAGGCTTCACCTTGGCCCTTCATTTTCCCGAGCCTGCTAGGCTCCACCTTTGGCCCTTCATTTTCCCGAGCCTGCTAGGCTTCACCTTGGCCCTTCATTTTCCCGAGCCTGCTAGGCTCCACCTTTGGCCCTTCATTTTCCGGAGCCCGGCGAGGCTCCACCTCTGGCCCCTTCGTTCCTCGAGCCCGAGAGGCTCCACCTCTGGCCCCTTCGTACCTCGAGCCTGCGAGGCTCCACCTCTGGCCCCTTCGTTCCTTGAGCCCGAGAGGCTCCACCATTGTCCCTTGTCCTGCCGAGCCTGCAAGGCTCCAACGTGATGCCCCCAGCATCTACAGCTGCCCAGCACTTCGTGGGCCGCTGCCACGTTTAGGTTTATCGGTGGGTACCTGCAGTCCCCCCCCCCACCCCTGACATTTAGACTATGGGCGTCCCAGCCCCCGAAGGTCGGTTGGCCTGTTGAGAGGACTAGCTAAATGTCAATTGTGCTCCTTGAGATTTATTCTATGTGTCTTTCCTACAGGTACCCCTGCAGGCTAATGTACTTTTGTCCTTTCCCCCCTGAAATGCCAGATGTCCCCTGTATGTGATTCCTGGCAGTGGTCCCTGGGCCCTGCACTGTACCTTCTCCCCTGTAGCCCCTACCCGTGCCCCTGGCACCTTGTACAATGTGTGTTTATCTGTGTCATACTTAATACAAAGACTATTCTCATATATACTTGGTGTGGAGTTCCTTTTGTGGGAGGCCCGGGATGTTGTTGTTGGTGGGTGCGTGCGCAAATGCTTCACATGTCCTCCGAGATAGGCCTGGCTGCCCGCGCCGCGTTACCTAGAGGGCGAGCAGGGGTCGACTTTTCATAGGAGTGGCGGTCTCTGACTGGCTGAGGCGCAAGTCCTGGCCGGCCGGGGGTCCCATTTCCTACAATGAGGGGCACATAGGGAAAACTTTGACAAAAAACGGGTGAGGGAGAATTTTTGGGGCTCCCGTATGGATGATCAGATCATGGCTTGTGTGTGGATTGTGAAGTGTGTAAGTAGAGCGAAAAATGGCTTAAGACCAGTGTCCTTACAGCACAAGGACATATTGAGTGCCCTGATGCACCTTGGAGTACTGAGTACGATACCCTGATTAATAATTAAGAGAAAACTAAGGCAGAAAAGTGATGTTACAAATTTATATATTTGATTTTGTTTAAAGTGTTATTTGGTGTCATACCCGGGCCTTTCAGACTCTTAAATCAACAACAACGGGTCGGTATTTATCTTGTGGAAAGGGGTCAACCCTACCTGAGGTGACTGCATGAAAAGCACAGCAGAGTCATAGTGGGCTCTGCTCAAGCCTGCAGGATGGGGGTGGAGAGGCAGAGGCTAGCGCTGAGCTGTCTCCTGCTGCCATAGGCCTGGAAAGTGAGATAGTATGGGCAGTGGTGAAATGAAAGAAGAGTGACTTGAGCTGTCTTGAAATACCCTGGCCTTATGCACCTGCATAGCCCAAGGTCTGCAGATATCTAGTCATCAATGAAAAGTGTGTACGGGGCTGTAGGCAGAGCCAGCAAACACAACTAAAACAATACGCTTACATTTTGGCACTGCCGTAACGAATTCTTTTAATTTCCGCATTAAAGCATGCCTTATGCCAAACTGAATTTGATCTGGTGAATAAAACTTTATGGTATTTTTCTCTATTTACGTTGCTGTGTACCCTGCTGTGCATTTGAAAAACCAGATAAAGTGTTTTTTTTTAAAATGAAAAAAGAAATAAGCACCACTAACACATATGCTCATATATTTAATGAAATACAAAGTCTCGCTTCCAGTTGACAGCTTCCTGTAAATACTCTTTAGTCCTCTGCATCAGTGTTTTGAAGATGCTCGTGTGAAGTGAAGCTGTAAATATTTTTCTACAGCAGCAACCGAGAATGAGACCCTGTAACTTGGACTGTGTGTGTCTTAAAAACATCCATATCTGTGGCATCTAAAAACCCAGGTCTTTCCTGCCACAAAATGTTTGTTCATGTGAAATGTATTCACTCCTGGAGACTGGAAATGGAGGTTCTGTCAGTGGCCAGCAGAGGGCGCGCCTCGCCTGCTGATGAAATTTACAGAACACATTGTATGAAAGGGGAAGAGTTTCGTCTTCCAGGTCAGCGGTGGCAGAGACAGCACCAGCAGCTAATGGTGACATCCCTTCCTGCCTCTCCCTTGCTGTCCAGCCTGCTGCAGAGGAGAAAGGACGCCCTGTCTGTCTGTGCAGTTAACTTCATCTTCAGACCCTCACAGCCCCCCCCCCCCCCACACAATCTCTCGCAGACCCCAAATCTGCACCTGCCCCACCCCAGCCATAGGAGGAGGAGAGAGCCTGGAAATGTCTGCACAGGTTTTTGCTCAGGTAGGATATTGTCAGCACCTTCTGCTGAGTTTGTAGAAATAGACGGTATAATCCTGGGGAAATCTCTATCAGGAGCCGGGCTCTTCTATTTGGAGGGGGGGCTTTCCTTCTGGCCCCGGGGGTGTTTATGGTCATCATTTGTGTTAAGATCTGTGCACGGTGCTTTGCATCTTAGTGTGTGATTGCTGCACTGTATTTAACTGCACCATGAGAAATCTACGCACGCTGCACTCATCGTACTGAACTATGAGGAATCTGTACACACAGCACTGCATCTTACTGCACTATGATAAATCTGTGTTACTACACTTCATCCTACTAAATAGTGAGGAATCTGTACATGCTGCAGTGCACCTTACTGCACTATGAGGAATCTATGCACGCACTGCCATATACTGCACTGTGAAAAATCGGTGCACACAGCACTGTATCTGACTGCGCTCTGAGGAATCAGTGCACTGCATTTTACTGCACTATGGGGAATCTGTGCACGCTGCACTGCATCTTAATGCACTGTGACAGATCTGTGCACACTGCACTTTACTGCACTATGAGGAATCTGTGTCACCACAATGCATCTTACTGTACTGAGGAATTTGTGCGACTGCACTGCATCGTCCTGCACTGTGAAAAATCTGTTCACATTGCACTGCATCTTAGCACTCTATGAGAAATCTGTGCACACTCTTTGCTCGGCTCTCGCTGTTAGTTTGTTGACTTGCCCACCTGTATCCCTGTGCCAGAAGCTTGTCCCCAGGCAGTTGAACATCAAGGCTCCCCTGCTGCCCCGTGCCCCTTTGTCCCTGTTTTCCTATCCCAGTCTAGGTAAAACCCCAGTCATTGCAATAGTTTCCAGCGGCATAGTTTTGCTTATAGCATTATCTGATGCAGAGGTTGTGTGTCTGCTGCAGTGATTGTGTGTGTGTGCATTGACCTTGAGTCTCCCAGGTAGGAGACCTTCCAAGCAGTGGAATGTACATGTGTGTATTTTTGATTTATCTCTGCAGGTTGGATGTGTGTTTTTTATGAACAGGGTAGCGTTGTCTTTGCAGACTGTGTGTGTTTGTGTGTGTTTGAGACACGTCTACAGTGTGTCTTTTTAAAGGGTGTCTGTCTTAGCAGATGTTGGCGGGACTGTCAGTCACTCTTATTGGCCTCTCCTTTCTTTAGGATCATTTGCTGTAACAGGGTCTGTTCTGTGAAGAATAGTCAGGTACTACTCGGCACACTGTAGATGTCTGAGCAAAGTCACAAGTTCTAGTTCTTCCCCATAGTTTGGAAGACTTAGGCAGCTTTGAGTGAGACTTCAGCACGACTTTCAAATGTGTGAGTGCCACAGGCACCCAGGGTTACTTGTATGACAATGCTGCAAGGGGTTGGTTCACGCTCTCATCAACGGTGTGTTGATGAGGATTGTGCTATGATGTGAAGCGTACATGAAGGAGTCCAAGAGACTCTTGAAGTCATTCTGCTCTAGTTGACACTTCAGCAGGAAGGGGAGAACAAGATGAGCGAGCAGAAAAAGCAAGAAGAGGCCAGAGAAGAGAAATAAGAGGGATACAGAGAGAAAACACACGAAGGGTGGAGAAAAGTAATTGGCCAAAATGTGAAAGAAAGAAATTTGTACGGGAGGGAACGAGAGTTCTAAAAGATGGCCAGGAAAAAAACCTAATTTTATAAATTGCTGTAATGTGCTGTTTAGTGGTACAAATACTTGAACCAAGTTTATAGCTTTAGATCTGGGATTTAATCCCGATCACCAAACAGTGTAAATAAACCAAAGGGAGGGATTACTGTCTTTTCGGGTTAACAATCTCAGCTCAAGTGACACAGTTAAGAGGTCCCAGGTTCCAACCGTTCTCCTTTATAAATGTGTTTATGCGCATTCTGCACAGATCTGTGTTACCTTTGTATCAAACTTACCAATCCTAATAAATTCTGTTAGAAGTGGCCCTTTCTAGGGTGCTTTCCCTCAACTATTTGTTTGCTTTTGTCCCTCCTGGTTTTCCGCTGATCTATGTAATAGCCTAAGGACTTTGATCGCTTTTTACACTGCCAGTTAGTGCCAAATTGATGTGCTTGTCCTATACATACTGGTGATTAGTGTATACATGATTGGCTAAATTGAGTTAGCTGTAAGTCCATTGTCTAGAGGTAAGACATGTACCTAGGGCATGTAACTCAACACCTTCTCCGTGGGCCTGCAGAACTGGTGGTGCCACCCACGGAGGTAGTTCTTCAAATGTGCCACAGATTTGCCATGACGGGGCTTGTGTGTGTAGGTTACTGTTACTAGGCTTGACATTTAAGAAGATGCTTGCCAAGGTTCTGCATGTCTCTTGCTATATCTGAGTACTCCCTGGGGACAGAGTGCGGTGTCGGTAAAGGGTAGGGCATGTGCGTGTGTCTGCTACATACACTGGTAGTGAATGGCACTGAGTAGTGTGTTTGGGACAGTAGGGCCTGCTCCTCATATTGGATTGGCCTGAGGGATCTGTGGAAAGGCCGTGGAGCTGGATTTCCTGCATGCAGAAGAGTGTCAGTATAGTGTTTGATATCGATGAATTCGTAATGGCGAACCTGTACCGGTAGTGTGAGTGAATTCGACATTATGACAGTGGAAATACCACTTTGGGAAAGTGAGAATGTCTGTACTCATGGCTCTGTATGCCTCTCCACCTGTCTCCAATTCACAGCTAGCTGCTGGGGGGATTTAAACTTATTGCTGGTGGGATTAGGGGGATGCAGACATTGTTGGGCTGATTCTATTAACCCCTTGCAGTGTCCCGGTCCGTCCTCGGTCCGCCACGACTTTTGGGTGCCGATTGAGCGGAGGGACGCGACTCCTCCCCCAGCTAGCATCACTTCCGGGCCAGACCCCTACTAGAGGCGATGTGCATCCGGCCGCGCAGCGGACGAGCGCAGCGGGCGCGACGATGGCGCGCCGAAGTCGCGCCTAAGTCCAGCCCGTCTGCGCCCGTCCGCGGCCGGACTGCGGCCAAGCCCAAGCATGCTGCCCCAGCGGGATCGGAACCCGACAGGACTGTCTGGTCGAGGCAAGATCTATTGGCCATTCATCAAAGGGGGCTTTGCAAAACACACTCCCTTATGGAAGCCACGCTCCCACTTACTTGTTCAGAATGCGGGATTGCGTGGATCAAGGCCGACTCTCCTCCTAGGCTAACTCCAGGGGCTGCCTCAGCCCAAGTAACTAGAGGTCTCAGAGCGGGACTTGTGAACTGTAGATCATTGCCTCAACACAGCACGGACATTTGGCTGCTCTTGGAGAGCCAGGACTGGGATGTATTGTTTTTAACTGAAACCTGGCTAAATGAGCAGAATGTGTCAGCCATTAGCATAGCTGTGCCGGCAGGTTTTTCCATGTGCACCTCGAATCGCGAGGATGGCAGACGCGGAGGTGGGGTGGCAGTAATTTTTAAAGACTGCCTCTCCATATCGTCCGCAGTATCAGTTGCAGTCCCTGGTATGGAATGCTTATACTTTTGCCTTCTCCTAAACCCCCAACTAGCCATTGCTGGGATGGTAGTTTATCGCCCCCCGGACTGTGTTGAGAGTAGTACAGCTCGTCTTATAGACGCAATCACACTGAACGCGCTGAAGCACGAGCACTTCCTGGTTGTGGGTGATTTTAATGTCCACATTGATAGGGATGGCAATAGAGCGGCAGAGCACCTGATGGCAGCATTGAGTGCTGTAAACCTGATGCTCCATAATAAAGGTCCCACACATAGATCGGGACACACGCTGGATTTAATCTTCTCCACATTAGAAAGCATAGTAGTGGATGATGCACTCCCAGTAGTATGGTCAGATCATTGGCTTATACCATTCACACTAGTATTAGATAGTGTAGAATCTAGAAAAAGCAAGCACTCTTACATGAAGAGGCAATGGAAAAATCTTACTCCGGCCATCATGAACCCAATTCTGTCCCATGATCCGCCCAAGCGTACCATGAATGCCAGCGTGGATGCCCAGGCATTACACTACTGGATTAGCAGCATGGTAGAGACGGTAGCACCAGCAAAAAGGGTGACAGCGCAGAGAACTTCTCCCACGGCCCCATGGTTCTCTGATGATTTAAGAGCGGAAAAAAGAGCCTGTAAGAAGCTCGAAAGACAATGGAGATTAAACTACTGCCCTCTAGCAAAAATACATTTTAAAGAGGCCACCAAGCTGTTTCACAAGCATATCAGGAAAGGAAAAAAGAGTTACTATGCCTCCGTTATTCAACAGGCAGAGAACCCCAGCAAAGAAGTGTTTAAACTGGTTGAATCCTTTCTGAAGCCCCACTGTATCGAAAGGGATATCCCCCAATCCATAGCACTCTGTGATAAGATCTCTGTCTATTTTGACAATAAAATACAGATGGTCTATGACTCCTTTGGCCCGCATAAACCTACGGCCAAGGAGGATAGAGAGAATGGGGGCCGGCCCCCAGCCTCCCTGAGGAAATTTCAACCTATCCCGCTAGTTGAGGCAAGCCAAGAGATAACCCGGTGTAAGTCTGGCTCCCCAGAGGACCCTTGTCCGCCTAAATTGTGGGCACCTCTAGCGGACGCTATTGCACCTATGCTTCAACATATCTGGAATATTTCCATAGACACTGGGGAATTTCCGGAGAGTTGGAAGCATGCGACGCTTCTTCCACTGAAAAAGAAGCCAAACGGGGATGCGGAGGATTTAACTAACCTCCGTCCTATCTCTCTGCTGGCAGCTCCCGGGAAAATGCTGGAAAAACTAATTCATCGCCAGCTGAATGCTCATGTTGAATCTAATAACATCCTGCATGAGACTCAGTCCGGGTTTAGACCCGGCTTCAGCACGGAGACGGCGTTGATTGAGGTGGCTGATTCTCTGAGGTGGTCGTTAGATTCAGGGGACTCAGCTCTGCAGATGCTCCTGGATCTCTCGGCCGCGTTTGATACGGTGGACCATGCTAGGATGATCCAACGTTTGGCAGACATTGGCCTACAAGATCAGGCACTCGGTTGGATGCAGTCCTACCTGTCAAACCGAACGCAGAGGGTCACTCTAGGCACTTGTGACTCAAAGCGTAAGCCACTGCGATGCGGGGTCCCGCAAGGATCTGCCCTTAGCCCCCTTTTGTTTAACGTTTATCTTGCCCCTCTTTTCTCCCTCATTGCCAACTGGGGAGTCACCGCAATATCTTATGCGGATGACACCCAGTTGGTTTTTCCCTACTCTGAGGTGACAGAGGCGGCATTTGCAAACTTTAAGGGGTGCCTTCAGGATGTGGCCTCCTGGATGAATACTAATAAGCTGAAATTGAATCCGGGAAAAACGGAAGTGATCTTCTTTGGTAAAGGCAGTCACCCTCCAGCTGAGCTCTGGTGGCCAACTGAGATGGGTACTCCACCTTCCCCTTCCCAATGGGCTAAAAATCTGGGAGTTAAGTGGGATGAAAATCTCTCCTTTGCGTCCCAGATCCATCAGGTCACAGGCTGCTGCCTGAGCAAAATGAGGAATCTCCGCCCAGTCCTGAAGCTTTTGCCCGAGTCTTGCCGGAAAACCGTGATCCATGCGACCATCACCTCGAGATTGGACTATGCTAATGGCCTGTATAGCGGCCTCCCGAAATACTTGGTTCAAAGGCTGCAGACGGTGCAAAACGCGGCAGCCAGGTTGCTCAAACATATTCCTTTTAAAGAGCACATTTCTCCCCATCTTCGGGCCTTACACTGGCTCCCGATTGCCAGTAGAATAAAATTTAAAACTCTTACTCTGGCATATAGGTCCCTCTACGGCACCTGTCCTAATAATTTGTGAGCCCGTCTGCCTAGATATACACAGTCCCGCTCCCTTCGTTCAAATGATCAGGTGCTACTGAGTGTGCCGCGAGTCAAAAGGGCCAGACTGGGTGGTCGGACCTTTTCAGCCAACGTGACCCGTCTCTGGAATTCCCTACCTCCTGAGCTGCGAAAGGCCCAATCAGAAACAAGTTTCAGGAGACAGCTTAAGTCGTGGCTGTTCTCGGAGCATCTATAAGTTGCAGACTCCCAGCTAGCTTTCTTGTCGAGCCCTCACAGCGCCGGGACGCCTCCTAGTTGAGGCAGCTGTTCGCGCTTTATAAATACTAGTATTATTATTATTATTATTATAGCTATATCTGTGCATTTCTGATAAGACAGTCATAAACTAAGGGCTTACGGTATACTGTAGACCTCTCACTCTGAGGGGCCTTCCTGTGTTAGTGAGGAGGGGGTGGAATTGGCACCTACATTCCAAGTGGCAGGGTTGAGGCCCCACTAAAGATACTGATCAAGCATCCCAGGGTAGGATGTCAGACATGACAACATTTAGAGAGGGCCCGTGCATTTCAAAGGTGGCCTTTTGAGCTGATCTCATCTTCATAGGTCATTGTGGGTATAACCACTGGGGCTCTGCCTTTAGGAGTTAGAGAAGCTTTGGGGATTTTAAACATGCTACGCTGGTTGATGCTGGGACATCAACAAGAAGAACTATTGGGGTGGGGGGGGGGCTGCAACTGGATTATCTGCAGACCAGTGGTGGCCTGGGGCTTGTTATGCTTTAGGAATGGGACTTTGCCTGGATGCTGCTGGCCTGCATCTAACTGTTGTGACCCAGGTCCCCAACCACTCTCCTAGGGCTCGAGTTCCCAGGGACAGAAAAGGTCTCCCTGTTTCCACAAGCTCGTAAGGACCGCGCAGGGTGAGGGGTAAAATGTGGAAATGATCATCCGTTGGGACAAGGACCCTTCCGACGTGTGCAGTCATCAGACTGTGCCGTAGAGTGAGCTGGTAAAGTTCAGTGGCTCACCTGGGGTGGCTATAGAGTGACAAGTTCAATGAGTGCAGGGGACTCAAGCTTTCAGTCGGACACCTCTGCTAGTTAGTATTCCTAAGCGTTAGGTTTCTGAGCAGTGTTGTGAGAAGTTTGCAGAGTCTGCGATAGCCAACCGACAGCCAAGCTGGCAGCATAGACTGTGTCCGACCTCCAGATTGAGAGGACAACAGTGCCTGACATCGCAGCCTCAGTCTGAGGTCACTCGCTCCCTCTCCCCAGACCCACGCCACAAGGTACTACGTTGTTAAGGATAGCGTGACTGAAAGGTCTCGTCGTGCCTTGTGTGCACCCATGACTTGCTCCCTGGAGCAACTGTAGCTCCCACCACTGCTGGAGGTGAAATCATTCTCCAAATTGGGAGCCCGCCAGCTTCTGGTGTTGCAGTATTTTTCCTGTGGGGAGGATAGTGATCCTGCACTCGTGAAGGTGCCCCTAGGTGCCTGAGGACCTAATCTGGATGGACGAAAACGTGTAACTGTTTCCTTCCGCTTTAGTTGGTTCCTTAATCTAATCAAAGTGTCGACAGCAGGGGCAATCTGTATCGTTGGCTGGTGTAGTTTGAGTGTCTGAGGGGAGGGGCTAAGTCATAAGGTGTAGAGATAACCTGTGATTTCTTGACCATTACAAGTATTCCGAGTACGCAATAATGGGAATGTTGTTGTTCATGCAAAGGTGTTAGCGGAAAAGTAGAATACCTCTGAACAGCCTGGATATATGTTTCTGTTGATTTTAATGTTTAAGAGATTGCTTGTATTTTGTGTATGTTGCTTACAAGACTGAAGGGATAATGGTGCAAGTGAACACCCAGGACAATTATATATATGTTAGGACAATTATATATATGTTAATGCCGTTCTGCTGCTAATGGAAGAGTTTGAAAATTTGATATAACTGTAAAGTATATATGCAATGTGTATGTAGTTTTGATTTCAATGTGTGTGCAATACAAAGACCAGCGTTGTATACATACCATGTGGAGTCTTTTTGTAGCATCCACAGAGTGTTGTGAGGTTGAGGGTGTATCAACACTTTACACTTTGACCCTGAGGATAAGCCTGACTGCTCTGTGCCAAGCTATCCAAGCGTGAGCATAGGTTATCATACAAGTGTTTCGTACTCATCATACTGTGGATTCTGCCTGGCTTAGATGCATCCCAGCCAGAAACCGCTGAGTCTAGCAAATTCCTAATAATAAATACATTGAAAAAAAATGTAAGCTGCTTCGATTTTGCACCCAAGACCACCTCAATCTGTCCCAACTCTCGACATGTTTTTGAAGAGCCATGTCTTCAGCTTCTTGCTTAGCTCAAGAAGTGAGGAGGAGGCTCGGATGTGTTGAGGGAAGTCATTCCACACTTTAGGAGTGATGTATGAGAAGAGTTGACCTGGATCTGTTTCTGTGTATGCATGAGATGTGTCTGAGTATGAGTCTGGCTGAATGGAGGTGCATAGGGGTTGATGGAAGGAGATGCAGTTGTTAATGTAGGCAGGAATTTGTTGGGTAGTGTCTTGAATGTGTGGGTGAGTAGTTTGAACTGTGTGCACTTGTGTATCTGGAGTCAGGGAGCTGTTATATGTGTTCTGAGTGGGAGGTTGAGGATACGTCTGGCTGCCGCGTTTTGCGTGGTTTCAGCCTTCTGGTGAGCTGTTTGATGATTCCTACCTATAGAGAGTTCCTGTAGTCCAATCTACTGTTGATGAGTGTGCGGATGACGGTCTTATGGTGATTCTCGGGAGCCATTTGAAAATGTTCTTTAGGATATGGAAGCAGTGACGGCATTGACCTCGGCGAACATGTCCATCTTTTTGTTGATGATGTTTCTTAGGTTGCTGGTGCGCAAGCTGGAGGTGGGAGTAGGTCGTAGGTTGGATGGTGAGTTTTGAGTGTTGTTTGTCAGTGTTGAGTTTGAGACGGTTAAACTTCATCCTAGTGGCTACTTCCATCATGCAGGCAGTGAACTTGTTTCTTGTGTTGTGGATTTAGTCCGAGAGGGACAGTATTAGTTGTGTGTTGTCAGTGAAGGAGAGGATATTGATGTAGTGGGTATGGATGGCGTTGGCCGGTGGGGTATTTAAGTGATGAATAGTGTTCTTCTGAGGAGTGAACCTTGAGGTGCTCTGCAGATGAGATTTCCGGTTTCCAAGGAGTTTGATGTCAGGTTAACTGTCGAAGTTCTTTTTATCTGGAAGGAGCAGATCAATTGCATGCAGGTTCTTGAATCTCGTCCTTGTGAAGGCACCTGAAGAGGATGAGATGTGGTACCATGTGACACACTGCCAAGAAGTTCAACAGTATGATCGCCTTACCCTCTCCTGTGCCTAGGATCATGCAAATGGTGTTGAGTAGGTTCAATGAGCTTTGTTTCCATACTCTGGTTGGGTCTGCATCGAGATAGGGTGACCTTGAGGAGCTGGTGGTTCACGAAGTAGCTGGTCAGACACTTCTTGATGGTTTTCTCTAGGACTTTGGCCATGTATGATAGGAGGGTGATTAGTCAGTAGTTGGAGAGTTTGGTGAGGTCCTCAGAGGGTTTCCTCAGCAGGGCTGTGACAGTTACCTGCTTCCGGCTTTCTGGGAAGAAGACGGCATTGATGGAGTCTTTCAGTATGGGAGTGAGGACGTCACTGGCGGTGGTTAGACCTTTGTTGAAAGTGTGGTGGGGCCATGGGTCTAGGGGGCCCCACAGTGGATGGTCTTCATGGTTGCGGCAGTCTCTTTTGTGGTGATGCCGTTTTACATGGTCAAGGTCGATTCTTTAGCTGACATTGGAAGACTGGCTGCGAGGTTGCTGGAGTCAGTTTGACGGTTGAAGTTGGCGTAGGTGGATGTGATCGCCTTCCAAAAGAAGTTACAGAGTTTGTTGCATTGGGTGTTGTAAGGGGAGATGTTGCTGGTGGTGGCTGACTATGAAGAAGATTTATTTGGTGCTGTTGTTGCTGGCTTCGATGCGTTGGGTGTGGGCTGTTCGCTTGGCATTTCAGACATGCTGGTGGAAGCATGTCAGGGCAGATTAGAAGACGTCATTGTCTGCGGTGTCTTGGATCATTCTCAACTTGCTTTCCAGGTGCTTACAGTGCTGCATCACGATCTACAGTTCTTCTGGCTTGCTTTTGTGATCTTGATTTTTATGTGCTTGAGGGGGGCTAGGTTGTTGGTGCAGGTGGTGATCTATTCATTGAAGTTCTTGATGTCTTCCGCTAGGTTGCTGGTGTGCTTGTGGAGGCGTATGGAGAGGGCCGATGCCCAGACCTTCTCTGAGATGTTCTTGCAGCAGCGACCACCTGTCCAGAGGTGGCGGATCTCCTGTGATACAGGATGGTGAGCTTGAAACTCAAAAGGGTGCTGTCAGTTCAGTTGATAGGCGTTGGTTTGTAGACTCTGATGTTGTTTAGTGTGGAGAAGAGAGAGGCCAGGAAGTGTTTGGCGGTGTGGGTGGGTCTAGTGATGTGCTGAGTAAAGTTGGGGTTCGTAACGCTTTTGAGGAGGGTATTTGAATTTCAGTCATTACGGTCCTAAAGTTAGGAGTCGTAACTTTAGGACTCCTAAATGCCTTCTGTGAATACCGAAAGTGTTAAAGTTAGGATTTTTCTCAGTTTAGGAGTAATAAAGTTAGGAGTCCTAACTTTAGGACTCCTAAATGACTTCTGTGAATACCGAAATGAGTAAGTGCCTTCTGTGAATACCAAAACGGTAGTAAGTTTAGGATTTTGTTTTATGTTAATTCTGTGAATCTGGCCCATTGTGTTTAGATACTTTATCCTACTCTTATAGAAGGGACCATAAATACCAACTGGATGTCACATTCCGAGGGGTTCCAGGTGTGTTGTGTGTGTTTTATAGGATAGCGCTTACTGCTACGCATTGTTTATCTGATGAGTGCAAGGCACCGGCTGCTCTGGCATCGTCCTTCGCTGGAGAGCATGCTCTCAGCTGTGCATTTATTGTTAGGAATAGACGATAGTTAGGGGATAGGATGTTGAAACTAACCTTAATGTATGTTTGGAATTGTGCCTCCCTTCGCTTTTGGTAATTTACAGACGGTCCCCAGACGACGTAAAAAGCTGTCTCCAACATAAGCCGCTGCTTGACTTACTGTTCTTTGGACGTGACCACGCCCCCTTTCTTTGCTTCCGAGTTCCTCTTCGAGTCCTGCCTAGCACCCTGTATTACGAGTTTCCAGCAGTCTCGTTTTGATTACCGGATCGTTCTCGCCTCTGAAGATTTTATTTTCCCCGGTGAGTCAGTCACGCGTTCCGCTCCTGTTGCCCTTCCGGACCCGGATGGCGCTTCTCACTTCTTCCCCCCGAGTGTGTGGCTGTTCCGCTCATGCTGCCTCCTGGAGCTGGACGGCACACCTCCCCTTCCTCCCGAGTGTTTGGCTGGTCTGCTCTCGCTGCCCCCTGGAGCCAGATGGCGCACCTCATGCCTCCTTCCGAGTGTGTAGCTGTTCCGCTCTCAGTGACCCTGGAGCTGGACGGTGTACCTCACCCCTGCCTTCCGAGTGTGAGTTTGTTCTGCTCTTCCAGGTCCACGGAGCCGGACGACTCGCCTCTACCCGCCTCACCCTTTTACTATTCTTGATTGTTCTGCTCCATATTCCCTACAGAGCCAGACAAACATAATAGCTATTATTTATACCTTCAATATTTTGAGGCCTGCAGCTCTTTTTTATGTGTTACACTTAAGGAGTCCTTTAATGTGATTGATGCTCTATTTCTCTCTTGAGCAGTATCTCACACAGCGACAACTCCTAAGCTTTGGCATTCATTCCACTTCCACATTTTCAGTATTTTGGAGCTACTCCCTCAATAGTGTTTTACCCACCATTTGATTCCTCTAGTTCTATTTTGTATGAATGGCTGTATGAGAGTATCTTATTCCACCAAGTCCCAACAACAGAATGTATGAAACATTTGAAGACGCCCTCAACCTTCAATCATTCATTGTGGAGGCTCTTCTCTGCTGTTTTCCAAGACCTTCGGGGACACACTGGGGTAAGTGGAGCACTGATCTCTGAACATAGATTAATGTTTAAAAGGTTTTGTTATAATTCATGGATTCCTTTCTATAAAAGATATTCTTTTGTTTACAGTGCCAGTCTCTCCAGTCAGCCCATTACAGAATTCTCTATAATCATCTTCTGGGAAAGAGTGGTGGACACTCTATGGTTTATTTCCATACTTTTAGGGAACAGCCTTCTGTGAGTGTGTTTAATATTTGCATTCCGGGTGCTGTTTCCTGGAAGTTGGGGGAAATTCCTCTTCGCTCCTGTGGAATCTCGCTTATACCAGGCTTAACCCGACATTTATTTGTGTTTGAGTGTGTGCATGTGACTTGTTTCTTTAGATATTAGATCCTGGGACCTCATGATGATTTTTCTGTTGCAATCTTCCTGGTGTGTTTGAAGCTTGTTCCATGTCTGGTGTTTCCATCACGGTAAGTGCTAGGAATACAGATGACAACTCTGTTGATCTGATAAAGTGTCACTCTGTAACCGTAACAAGTCTTTTATGATGATATAGGTAGGGGTGGGTAGAATTTGCGTAATTGCGTTACGCAAATCTCCGCGGAACGGTAAAAAATCTCTTTGAACATGCAGAAATTCCGCGAACAAGCAGAATTGCTTGTTCGTGATGCTTTTTTACTGTTTGCAATCACTGTTTGCGTGCTCGGGGGGAAATATCTCGCGAACACGCATTTGAGAACGCGAACAAGGAAAATATTTCGCGAAGTCGCGGAACGCAGAATTTCGGGCAATTTCGCATTCTCCGCGGAATGTGAAATTACCCAAATTCCCCAAATTCCGCGAGCGGAACGTAATTTACCTCCCAGGCCTAGATTTAGGTAGTGCAGGCAACAGTTGTTCTCTGGTGTGCTGGACTCCTAAGAGCGGGCCCTTTCTATAAATTAATCCAAATCTAACATTCCCTCTCCCTAACTGAGTTATCTACTACCCTGGCTGTTTGTGTCCGTGTCTTGAGCATGGATGGTTGCTGTTTCTGGCTTGTGGTGTAAGTGTTTCCCTTGGAATTGTGTGTCCTAATCATGTGTATTCCCCTATTTTCAGGGTAGCTTTCTTCACGCAGGGCTATATTAGTTGCAGGGTGCTGCACAGCAAGAGGAAGATTGCAAACACTGTTTAACGAGGCCTTGCATAGGCCTGCGACCCACTTTGGTACCCAGATAAACAAACATGTAAACCATTCTATGTTTGGGGCACCTCCTTCTTTAATCATGATCTGCTGTAGGTTTTACAGTATTTGGAAGGCGATTGACAGTGTGTCATTGTCCTGGTCTTTCATGGGGATGAAGGTTCAGCACACTGTACCTATCTTGGCGCATACGCACCCTTCCATTGTGGTATTAAGTCCAACACATATCGGTGCTTCATCACAATGAGGCAGATGGTTCTTCTTTGCTTTTGGCCAGTTTCAGTGGTGTTCATCATTTTCAGCAGTTCCCACCTGAGGATCTGCAGCCACCGACCGGCCACTATTCTGATATCCACGGCTGTGTCCTGGATCACAAGCTCAGCGTCTTATTCCTCACCGAAACATGGCTCACTCAATCTACATATGTTGAACCTGTTTGGGCTCCCCCTCTAAGATATCTCATTCAAAGATGCGAAGGACCCTGTGGCAGAGGGGTTGGTATCACAATCATTCACAGAACCTATATTAAGTGCTTTCTGTCCCCTGGCCATATTTAGGACAGTGAAAGCATGCAATTAAACTGCATTTTAGCAAACCTTTAACATTTTTAGGCTTCCTGATTTATAGACCACCAGGCACCTCTGAACAGTACAGGGAATCTCTAATGGAGCGCGTAACATTGCAATCAATCAATCAAATAACTGTATTTGCATTTGGTGAACGCTTAAAAGTAGAAAGAAATATCAAAATGCAAATTGTTTGAAAAGCATTTAGAATCAGTAGTTAATTAATTATTTTTAAAATACAAATATTTACAAGAATCCTCGCCACTAAAACTAACAACAATTCATTATGGATGTATAAAAGTAATAAGAACACATTATTATGACAAGCAATTTAAAAGGATGCCACGCGTACGTAAACACTTCCTAATCCTGTGTCGAATTCTTGTTAACATGTTTGAAACCATACAACAATTCATTATCAGTAATTGGGCATTGACGACAGGCTAATGAAAATGATCAAATAAAACAACCCCCCTCTCTAATGAACTTTACCTAGTCCGAATGACTGAGTATAACACATTTGCAGTCATAAAACAGATGAAAGGGCTTTCCAGGGAATTCATTACTGTAAGGGCTGAAGAGCAAGAAAATAGACTCAGTTTTGTTAACATTCTGAGAATTCATTTTATTCTTTCCATTTTTATAAAAACAACAGAAGAATAAACTATGAGACATTGTTTGAGTGGACAAGCCATCACAAGGACATGGGAATAGATTATTTAGTTCATGCTCTTAAAATTCAATCTCATCCTTGTTCAAAGATATCGATGCATGTTATAAGAGACAAAGGAGAGATATGAATCATGCCCTGTGGGCACCCTGGACAGTGTCTGCTAGAATATAACCATGACTTTACTTTGATTATATTGCCATCTTTCTAATTCACATTTATTAACAAAAGCCTCTCTTAACTCAGTTTTGGAGAACGATAAGCATTTAGAGAGTGATGTGTACAGAAAAGCTAGGCCCAAATCTGTGAAAGACTTCTTAACATATGTTAGCCAAGGAACACTAATGGCTCGGTCAAGGTTGATTATAACTCTTATTACAGCTTGATTCAACATAACCGAGTCCCTTTTCCAAATACGAAACCATAAGAGGAGCGGGCCAGTTTGAGTCAGTAATAAAAGGGAGTTTGAGTTCTCTGTGGGCAATCAGATTTGAGCAAGCCAGAGTAACTGGAAGCAGCATTTTAACAAACGTATCCTCCACTTTCGGCAGGGTACCCACTTCAGCTGTGCCCCATATTTCTGCTCCGTAAGAAGCTATGGATTTTGCCAAATACATTTCTACCATTTCTCTAATTGATTTTTTAACCAGTTTAGAGGCAAATTTCCACAAAGCAGCTATGCTTCTTTGCAACAAATTAATTCTGTTTTCTACCATAGCAGACCAGTTAAGTTTGGAATCGAAGAAGAGGGCTAGATAGACAAGCATTTGCAATGAAAAAGGTTTTGCATTCACACAAGTTTGAGCTATTGGCACTATAAATGACAATGCTTTTTATTTATATTTTGGGTTTTAAAACCTAAATGAAAAGGCATTGTCATTTACAATACTAATAGCTAAATCTCTAGAAAATGTGAGACCTATTGCATTGCAATAAAGGGCCTTTTCAACCGCTTGTTAAATTGTAAATATCTGAGGATGAGACCGGTCTGCGACGTCTTCAAAGTAGTGATAAATAGTGCAGTGAAGAACATGTGTAAGTTTTGTTAATTACACAGACACAAAGTGTGAAGTGAGAGTTACATATGATCCGAGCTATAAACACTAACAAGGCGCTCCAACACCTTTCGCTCTGTGATTACACTTCCGTGGCACAGGAGGAAGAGTAGGGGGGCTATTTCCTGCCCTCTCCATGATTTGAGTGTGCAGTGTGGTATTGCGTAATGTCATTGCTATCTTTGGCCGAATATAAAACGCTCCATCTGCCGTAGGGCCCTGGCTTCACCTCCTGGTGAAGGGGGGGCTGTGCTTTATGGCAGGCATGGAGGGAGAGAGGGATGGTCTCAGCTGCATCTCCAACCTTGTACCGTGCCCCTGCTATTACTAGCGAGCGAGAGGCGCTGAAGTGGTGGTATTGGTACTGATGGTGGTGGTGGTGGTGGTATTATTGGTGGTGGTATTATTGCTGGTGGTGTTGTTAATAAAACAGGCTTTTGAAAACAATTGGTCAGGAGGCTTTAATACAGATGACATGTAACACAGATGTGCTTTTGTCAGCTACCAGCACTCAATATGGAGGGTGGGGCACTTTTTCAAGGTTAAGAAACAGAAAAAGTATATTGTTGCATTAATGGAACAGCTCTTGGAATTAGGCAAGGACATTCTGAAAATCAGACCCAGATCCAGACCCATAGCCAGACCTATAATCAGTCACAACCTCAATGCCAAGAGTCACCTAGGGGGCTTGAAATGATTTTCTCAATGCTTAAACAAATCCAAACTGAGGCGAGGGTGGAGAGTCAGAGAGCCAGACAGGAAAGTAAAAAAATACAAAGTTCCCTTCGGAAAGTAAGTAAGGCATGCACAGAACTGGCAGGGAGGCTCACGGAGGTTGAAGGAAGAACTGGGACTCTGGAAGATGAAATGAAAGGTTGGAAGGAATTTAGACAAGATCAAGAAAAGACTAACAGTGATGTGTTATGGAAGCTCGAAGATTTCGAGAACAGGCAGAGGAGGAATAATGTCAGACTCCTAGGTATTCCGGAAGGAAGAGAGGGAAAGGATGTTAGAGCCTACACAATAGAACTCCTTAAGGGGGCACTCCCAGACATAAAAGGCTGGGATTGGGAGTCAGAGATCCAACGTGCTCACAGATTCCCATTCATACAGAGGAAGGGGGATGGCTCAAATAAACCTAGAGCAATTTTAATATATGTGGGCAACTATTTACTGAGGGAAGAGATAATGGCTAAAGCAAGGCCACAGACAAAATGCAGATATCAGGAGGTAGAGTTTTTTGCTAGACCAGACTTCTGCCACACAACGGTAGAGCGTAGGTGGAGATTGCGGGAACTAATAGCTCCGTTTCAGAAAATTGGTTGTGAGGCATACCTATTGTTTCCTAGCAGGCTGAAGGTGGTAAAAGATGGTCAATTTAAAATTTTCTATTCTGAAATCAGGGCGGCTGAATTTTTGGCATGGCTCAAAGAAAGGAATTCGCAGAATCATACACACTCTCAGGCACATGCCGATAGTGAATTGGTGGTAGAATTATTGGCTAAAGATAGCAGGATTTAGGGAATGGCCTCCGGAAGCAGAAGCAGAAGCAGAAGAAGAAGAAGCATAAGAAGTTAGAAGTGTATAGTATTTATTGTTTGTAACTTGTAGAGAGGTATCAACAAGTGCACACTTTCTTTGCCAATGGGTAGGAGACAATAGGAGTGGGGGTGCGGGGGGCACGGGACCCAAACAGACACAGCTGTCACACATAGGTCCTTCGGACCTATTTGCCTGTAGGGGGGGTGGGCTAGTTGGGGTGGGGGGTCAGGGAGGGGGGCATAGGGGGGGCAAGGAACACAGAGTAATTTGGAAATATAGAACACAGGAAATATCATGGAATAAGAAGACTAACAAAATGGAAGAAATATTTGTGATGTATAAAGCCGTGGTAACAAAGTGTGTTCTTTTCGAAATGAATAAACCTATGGTTATGTTTGTCAAAAACCCAGGATGAGTATTCGTATTATGACATGGAATGTATGTGGTCTTAATGACAGGGCAAAAAGGCAGAAGGCAGCAGTTTTGATCAAAAATCTCAGACTGGATTTTTTAATTTTGCAGGAAACTCATATACAGGTGTCCGAAATTAGGCTTCTAGAACAGCTAGGTCTTACGGTTATAGCACACTCTAGGCAGGGAACCAGGAATAGGGGGGTTGCTGTGATGGCAAAACAGAGAGATATAAGTACTAGAAAAAAATGGGAAGATGTATGGGGCAGATGGGCTCTAGTAGAGTGTATGGTTGGAGAAACGTGGGTCACTCTGGGGTCTATTTATGGATCTACAGGAGATGATCCGGAGATTTTCGAAGAAATTGATATTGAGTTGGCAACTTGGGCTCCCTTTATATTGATAGGTGGCGATTTTAACATCAATGGAGCAGGGGGATTGGGGCTGGGGCTAGGACCCCCAGTTAAATATAAAGGGAGGAAGAAAAGAGTTTTTAAAGCAATCTATAACTTAGCTAGGAATAATGGATTACTCGATGTATGGGATACTCTTAATCCAGGACAAGACGGTTTCACATATTATTCAGCGCCTCATAGAATAAGTGTGAGATTAGATTATTTTTTAATAAGTAGCCAACGCACTGATGGGGCAGAGATTGAAAGAATACCAAGGCTTTTTTCGGACCATAATCCTCTTATTGTTACTCTGAAGGGTATGAAAGTGGTAAGGAAGGCATCGGAGTGGACATTCGAAAGGGCACTGCTAGTGGAGGATGCATACATCCAACATATGAAGAAATGGATAATTGAATTTTTGAACATAAATAGACATACAGCATCCGTAGGGATAGTGTGGGATTGTTTTAAGGCCGGAGTAAGGGGCGAGACTATTAGCTTTGGGGCTAGAAAAAGGAAAGAGGAAAAAGAGAGAAGCGACCGGGTAAAGAGGGAGTTATTGTTGGCAGAGGAGGAACTAACCAATAGGACTGCCCAAACTGATAATGGAGATCCAATGGATCCTGCATATATGAAACTTGCAAAAATAAGAATGGCAGCAGAAGAGTATATAGCAGTTAGGGCGGCTAAACAATACACAGTGAATAGAGAGAATTGCTATGAGCTGAATGAAAGAGTTGGCAAAATGCTTGCAGCCAGAACTAGACAAAAATATTTACAACAAGGGGTGGTGAGGGACAGAGTCTCTGAATTAAGCAGAAGGCTCTCACCCAGTCAAAAGATCAGGGCTAGATCCAACACCGTTTTTTAGCTCACTGCACCATCCCAGTTTCAGAACCCGGCTGTATGCAAATTAGTCTGTTCCTGTCCCAGTGCATGATGGGAACAGGGCAAACCAAACTACAAAAGCCAATTCTTACACTGGGAAGGAAACAAGCTCCCGGGGACCGGTTTCTGGCATTACAGCCGTCTTCGGCCCGGTTTGCTTGAATCCTGATGGTGCAATGAGCAAGGGTCTCACATCTGAGAATACCCTTCCACGCTTAGGGTGGACAAAAATATTTACAACAAGGGGTGGTGAGGGACAGAGTCTCTGAATTAAGCAGAAGGCTCTCACCCAGTCAAAAGATCAGGGCTAGATCCAACACCGTTTTTTAGCTCACTGCACCATCCCAGTTTCAGAACCCGGCTGTATGCAAATTAGTCTGTTCCTGTAGCCAGGTTCAGAGCTGGGATGGGGCAGTGAGATAAATAACGGTGATGGATCTAGCCCTGATCTTTGGACTGGGTAAGAGTGGTCTGCTTAATTCAGACACTCTGTTCATCACCACCCCCTTTTCTGTATCGATTTTGGCCACTATAAGTGTGGCAGGGTATACTCAGACATGAGTCCCTTTCTCACTGCTCCATCAGGATTCAAGCAAGCCGGGCCGAAGAGGCTGAAATGCCAGAAACCGGTCCCCGGTAGCTTGTCTCCTTTCTGGTGAAGAATTGGCTTGGTAGTTTGGTCTGCCCTGTTCCCATGATGCACTGGGCCAGGGACAGACTAATTTGCATATAGCCAGGTTCAGAGCTGGGATGGGGCAGTGAGATAAATAACGGTGATGGATCTAGCCCTGATCTTTGGACTGGGTAAGAGTGGTCTGCTTAATTCAGACACTCTGTTCATCACCACCCCCTTTTCTGTATCGATTTTGGCCACTATAAGTGTGGCAGGGTATACTCAGACATGAGTCCCTTTCTCACTGCTCCATCAGGATTCAAGCAAGCCGGGCCGAAGAGGCTGAAATGCCAGAAACCGGTCCCCGGTAGCTTGTCTCCTTTCTGGTGAAGAATTGGCTTGGTAGTTTGGTCTGCCCTGTTCCCATGATGCACTGGGCCAGGGACAGACTAATTTGCATATAGCCAGGTTCAGAGCTGGGATGGGGCAGTGAGATAAATAACGGTGATGGATCTAGCCCTGATCTTTGGACTAGGTAAGAGTGGTCTGCTTAATTCAGACACTCTGTTCATCACCACCCCCTTTTCTGTATCGATTTTGGCCACTATAAGTGTGGCAGGGTATACTCAGACATGAGTCCCTTTCTCACTGCTCCATCAGGATTCAAGCAAGCCGGGCCGAAGAGGCTGAAATGCCAGAAACCGGTCCCCGGTAGCTTGTCTCCTTTCTGGTGAAGAATTGGCTTGGTAGTTTGGTCTGCCCTGTTCCCATGATGCACTGGGCCAGGGACAGACTAATTTGCATATAGCCAGGTTCAGAGCTGGGATGGGGCAGTGAGATAAATAACGGTGATGGATCTAGCCCTGATCTTTGGACTGGGTAAGAGTGGTCTGCTTAATTCAGACACTCTGTTCATCACCACCCCCTTTTCTGTATCGATTTTGGCCACTATAAGTGTGGCAGGGTATACTCAGACATGAGTCCCTTTCTCACTGCTCCATCAGGATTCAAGCAAGCCGGGCCGAAGAGGCTGAAATGCCAGAAACCGGTCCCCGGTAGCTTGTCTCCTTTCTGGTGAAGAATTGGCTTGGTAGTTTGGTCTGCCCTGTTCCCATGATGCACTGGGCCAGGGACAGACTAATTTGCATATAGCCAGGTTCAGAGCTGGGATGGGGCAGTGAGATAAATAACGGTGATGGATCTAGCCCTGATCTTTGGACTGGGTAAGAGTGGTCTGCTTAATTCAGACACTTTGTTCATCACCACCCCCTTTTCTGTATCGAGAACTAGACAGAAGGCATCTTTTGGTGAGATAAAAGCAATAAAAGATACCTCAGGGAGGATGATAACCAATGTACAACAAATAAGGGAAGTCTTCAGGAATTTTTACACAAAGCTATATTCTGAAAGTCAAACAAAAAATCCTGAAGACATAATGGAGTACCTGAATTATTATGAGGGGGGGCAGTTGGATGAAACAGAGAAGCAGAGGATTGATAATCTGTTAGAACTAGGGGAAGTAAAAGCAGCTATGAAGAGTTTACCATCAGGAAAGGCTGCTGGTCCAGATAAAATCCCGTTAGAGTTTTATAAGGTGTTCTGGGAGGAGTTAGCAGGAGACATGCTTTACACTTTGAAACAGGCACAGAAGGGATGCTCAATACCGAATACTTGGTCTGAGGCTGAAATTGTGGTCATCCTTAAGAAAGGAAAAATACCAACAGATCCGGGGTCATACAGACCAATCACTCTCATGAACACAGACACAAAGATTTATTCAAAGGCACTGGCAATCAGATTAGCCAGTGTAATAACACCGCTAGTCACTACCACTCAGCATGGATTTATTGACAGAGGTCAACGGGGATCCATTTGCGGTATTATTACTGGATGCTGAAAAAGCTTTCGACTGTGTATCATGGGTATACCTATGAAGTGTTTTGGAAAAAGTGGGATTTGGTAGTGGCTTTTTGACAGCGATAAAGACATTGTATAGAGACCCGAGTGCGGCAATTAGAATTAACGCGGGGTTAACGGACAAAGTAAAAATTGATAGGGGTACAAGGCAGGGTTGTCCATGCTCCCCGCTATTGTTCGCTATGTATTTAGACCCGTTAATTCGAAAACTGGAGCTAAATAGGAACATCTCCCCAATCGTTACACTCAGGGGGGAGTGTAAGATTTTGGCATACGCTGATGACGTGGCGGTTATAACATCTTCACCCACAGAGGCTATAAGATATGTGGAACAAGAGGCAAAATAATTTGGGAAGGTGTCTGGGTACTCCTTGAACACCGGAAAAACACAAATCATAAAAAATAACAAGGCTCTATGTCAGGATTCTCGGGTGGCGCCAACGGGAACCTATCTGGGAATAACTATAACCTCAGCTTTAGAAAAGGTAGTAGAACTGAATATTGTTCCTATTATACAGAAAGTAGGGGGAGAGCTAGATAGACTGAACAATCTCCACCTTACTCTGGTTGGAAGAGTAAACATTGTGAAAATGTTAATTATGCCAAAATTTCTGTACCTTTTTCGAACAATCCCCCTATGGTTTGATAATGTCTGGTTTAAAAAGATTGAGAATATGATCAACAAATTCATATGGTCCAAAGGTAAAACTAGAAGGGCGGCGAGATTCCTGGCACTCCCACGTGAAAGAGGAGGATGGGCATTACCAGATGTCAAGCTTTATTACTGGGCTACTGCTTTGCAGTATATGATGGGATTAATAGGTGGAGCTGAAGTAGAAGGAGAGGATCATCTGGGGTCATTGGCAATATATGGCATTCTTATGGGTGAAGAAACCAAAAAAATGTTTTTGAAAAATTTTGATACGGCATATTTTAAAAGAACACGCTTTAAGACTATGTTGGGAGCTTATAATATATGGAAGACCTTTATGAAAAAGTTTGGTTTGGGAAAATTCAATAGATATACGAGGATATATGAGAATATGGCATTTCCGGGAGCTATATTTTTTGATTCAATATACACAGAGTGGTATCGGAAAGGGGTACTAAAACTGGGGGACATTATGGGGGTACAAGGGGTGAAACAATTTGTAACAATACAGAAAAAATTTAATTTGCCAAGAAGTCATTTCTTTTAATACCTACAAGTAAGAAGTTTCCTACAAAATAAAAGAGGGGGGACAAGTGGATTTGAAAAAAATAATATACTAGAAATAATAGAGACTGGAGTAGATTGCACTATTAAAAGGTTCTACGCAGAGTTAAATGAACATAGATCAGACGACATGGCTAAATGGGGGGAAACTTGGTCAATGAAGCTGGGTATAGAACAAGAATGTTTTAAAGTTTCATTAGACTTAGGGATAAATATCCTTTGTTCCGCATCACTGCAGGCACAGCATTATAAGACCATGTACTGGCTTTATTATACCCCTGCTAAACTAGCACAATGGGGAGCGACAACTGGTATACACTGCCCTAGGTGTATGAGTGTAAATGCAGATGCTGTTCACATGTTTGCATCATGTCCAAACTTAGCTATATTACTTAAGGAGATAGAAATGTTCTTACAAAGGGCACTAAAACTAGCTGCTAATTTAACACCTGTGATTATTTTATTGGGGTAGATGGAAGTAATGAAGACGAAGCAGGGAAATATTGTATCTTTATTGCTATGGCAGTGTATAGACTATGTATCGCATCTGCATGGTTAGAACAAACGGCTCCAACATTTCAGCAATGGCTATCTAGGTTGTTGAGTATATATAATTTAGAACGAGCAATCTACTCAAGAAGGGGGAAAAACTCGAGGAAACTAGGTTTGAAAATATGGGAGGTAATAACGAAATGGAAGGAAGAAGGATGACGTGTATAGGAAATGTATATAATCTGTATATAATTGATAATAATTACGAATGTACCGTATTTTCCGGCGTATAAGACGACCCGGCGTATAAGACGACCCCCTACTTTCATTGACAAACTGTAGGTTTCATGCTATATTCGCCGTATAAGACGACCCCCACTTCCTAACGTCCTACAGTCCCCTTTCTATCTCCATGGACTGAGATCATGTGGTACTGACGCTCCTCTCCTTCCGATGAGCGTAAGAATTACGGAAGGAGAGAGAGATCAGCACACGTGGAGGAGCGCCTCGTCTGCCTGGGGGATGTGCAGCTGCAGTCTAGGTAGGGCTCACGGCGCCATTTGTTTTAGTTTAAACCTTGCGCAGCGTTTGAGTTGCCTCTGGCTGGCGACGGGCTGTAACTGTACAAGTAATTTATTTTCAAGACTGCTTTCAGTGCACCTTGCGCAGCGTTTGAGTTGCCTCTGGCTGGCGACGGGCTGTAACTGTACAAGTAATTTATTTTCAAGACCGCTTTCAGTGCCTGGCGACGGGCTGATATTGTGTTGTTGCACAGTGCCACCATCGCCTACGTTCTTTGTTGTTGTGCTGGAGTTCCCTAAGCGCCACCATTTTCAACTGAGAAGCGGTCTGACACCTTCGGGTGAAGTCCGCGCTATGTGAAATAAACCGCCAATTTTTGTATCCGGCGTATAAGACGACCTCCGACTTCCCAGAAAATTTTAAGGGGTTAAAAGGTCGTCTTATACGCCGGAAAATACGGTATATAAAATGTATATAACTGATATCAATAAGCAATTTTCATGATATTGAGTCCATTTCAACATGGGCTGATGTATTATTTTGTTATGAAGAACACATTTTCTTTTGTTTATGGTATACTGAGTTGTATTGTATGATTATTCCATGGTTATGTATTATTGTTTACTTGTTCCACGCCCCCTCTGGGTCCCAGAGGGTGGAAAAAATTTTTAAATCTGTCAATAAAAAGAATTTAAAAAAAAAAAAAAGGAACAGCTCTTGGACTTACTGGGAAAGGCACTACCGACTCCACATTATTTGAGGTCAATAGCACATTTCTATCCTAAAGTTGAACCAAGTGCAGGAGATTAATAGTCTATGCTTATATATGGGCTCAGTTCATGTCCAGGCCCAGTACTCAGTTTACATCCAAACCAATCACGTTGAAAGTTACTAAATTTCCCAACTGAATGCAAATGTAATCATAATTTTTTTTAACCGATTATTTTCTCAAAAAGTAGTGATTTTTAGTCCCTTTCTCCTGAAAATATATAGTGAGTTAAAGCGTTATTAAACCATTAAACAAAGTAAAGACATTAATAAAGATGTCGGCATATCGCCAGCAATAAGCAAAAGTAGATACACTGACACTTGCTTAGCACTTTACTCATTTTTCATTGTCTTCATCCACACATAACTGTTGTTTTTGAATTGCTTACTTGTTTTCAACATTTTTCTGAAGCAAAAAGCAGATTCAAACTCCAAACGTATACAGTCATTCAATGCAGGGTCCACTTACATATCAACAGGAAATGAAATCAGCCTATTCCACAAGGCAAGCCATGGGTGTTTGCTAAGCATTTTGATACAGACTGTTATTCTTAAAATAGAATGGACATTTTGAGGGAACAGAAAACAAAATCCAGCAGCAATGCAAGGTGCATGAAGGCTAACAAACTCTCAAAAAATTAAATTAACAAAGAACCCTATTTTTGAATTCCTTTATCCTTCCAGAGTGGGTATGGTGCCACAAAACTGGGGTCGTAATATTGTCGGACGTAAATATTGTGCCCTGTTGATTCAAAACCATTGCTACACTTGAGTAATCTCTAAGAGGTTTACTGTATGTCTAGAGATGTAAGGCATACACAGTATTTGTTAAAATACCCCTCACACACCAAAAGGGCCCTTGTGTCATGCTTCATCATCGGGGTCTTCCGGCCCGCTGCGGGACGGGGCGTGCTGCGACTGGTGACTACGCTGGAGCACTCTAAGTTTGTAAGTGCTATGTGAGGTGTATTTGTAGTGAGTGAAGTAGGGTCAGGGGTGAATGGCAAAGTGATGTTAAAAAATACCTGGCCGTATGGATTCAAAAAAACTTTATTGGGGGAGGAGCTTCGCGCGCAACCAAGATGGTCGCGTGAGCACAGGGCTCCCGGACCCTCGCCACCTCCACCGACTATCCTGTCTTCTATCCTGATCTGGACGACGGGTTGTTACTGGCACAGCCCTGCTGATCAATTATCCGTTTTCAGACTCTGATTTAGACATTGGAAGCCGAAGATACGGATCTTTGAACTTTTCTGGCCTGCTCCATGGTACTGCCCCGAGCTTTGTTTCCCTGCCAGCCGGACAGTAATTGAACAACAACGGATCACCCGAGTCACCTCGGCTCGGTCGTCTACTTTCAGTTTTGTTTCTCGCCCAGGGACCTTATTGACTTTGCCTTGAGTGGCCTGTCCCGATTGCCTTCCACCTTACTACTTCTCGAAAAAGTGACTTTGGACTACTTTGACTCATTGTCTGGCGAGAGGCCCCCATTTTATCCTTCTAACTGATGCGGATGACTCGGTTGTAGCCATTTTTACCCGGTACCAGGCTTCCCTCCGGGGCTCAAGATCTAAAATGGCCACCAAGCCTGAGGGTGAAAAACGCAAGACCAAGCCGGGTGTACGAGGGAGTTCCGTGCAATCGAATGTCATGGACAGATATACCCTCACTAAGGGCTCTCCGGGGGGACCGACTAAATCCCCGACTAATGCTGCTCCTCGACTGGTGAGGACCTGTCGCTACGGGACGTCATGGGCGCCATTTCTGGAATGAAGGCCACATTGGGACAACAATATGAGGCCCTGTCTCATAAGCTAGACACTGTCGCTATTGATGTTACCCTGATCAGGGCAGATCTTGCGAAGACCAATGAAAAGGTCAAGTGCCTTGATATTAAGACATATAGCCTCACGACCTACGTCTCCGACTTACAGGCAGAGGTCGGTAACCTACGAACCTCCCAGGATTATTTCTCTGGACGCCTGGAAGATTTCGAGAGCCGTGCTCGACGGAATAACGTCCGTCTTGTTGGTGTCCCGGAAACATCGGGAGCCTCTTCGGTGGATTTATTGGTGGAGGATCTTGTATTGAATCATCTAGCACCCAAGGGCCTTAGTAAGTTCTTTGCTGTGGAACGAGCACATAGGATCCCTGGGGGCACGCCTAAACCGGGTGCCACTCCGCGTCCCATCATTGCTCGGATTTTCAATTTTCGGGACAGGGATGCGATTCTGCAGGCGTCACGCCAGTCTGGTCCGACTGCTTTCGAGAATACTACAGTTAGTTTCTACCCAGACTGAGAGACAGAGACATGAAATATGCTATGCTTTTCCCGGCCCGTCTACGTGTGGTACACAACAAACTGACATTTTTCTTTGACCATCCTGGGGCCGTAAGTGACTGGCTGGACTCGCTGCCTACGGGACAGGAACAATCTGAGAACTTTGGACATTCCGGAGGAGCGGAAGGCGGCCCGGTGGAGCAAGAATAGGGATCGTGATCGGCTCCTGGTCCATCGAATTGACTTTCAACTGTGGTTTGATGCTATGACACTATTGCTTGTAGATATTCGGTCTTTTTGGGGGGTGGGTGAGTCTTCCTCCTCCAGGGTTCTTTTCGTAGATTAGTTGTGTGTTAGGACGACAGGCACACTGCAAGTTGGGGTGGCTTTTTAGTCTCACGCAGGGGTGCGGGGTGGGGGGCGAGGTGTATGGGGTTTTCTGTCGGGAAGGGGGGTTGAAGTTTAAGTTTCACGGTTATTTACAAGGCACAGTAATGACGAGCTTCTGTTGTACAACGTTGCACTTGGTGTGGAGTGGGGGCGGGGTTGATCTCTGGGATGGGGGTAGGGGACTTAGACTGTTGTGTTGGAACGTGGAGAAGTGTGGCTCACGGTGTAGAGCAGGCAGACCCGGAAGCTGAGGTCAGACCCGGGACCAGGGTTCAATTCCCGACGCGGCAGGGTCTTGAGCTCAAATGTCCACGGAGTCGATAATTCTCGCTTCGGTGCCTGCTCTAATCATGGGTTCTCACTCTGCAACTCTGGGCATTAAGCTTGCTTAATCTCCACAACGGCCCCCCTGCGGCGGGATGCCTGGCTTTCACCTTGGGGATGCCCTGTAGGGGCTATCTCACAGGGAAAAGCCAGGACGGGTTCCCAAGGCAAGCGCCGGGAAACCTCCGGGTAGCTGTGCGCTCAATAAATGCAATAATAATAATAATAATAATAACGTCAACGGGTTGGGGGACAGGATTAAACGGGGTGTGGTGTTGCAGCTGTTGCGACGTTTATCCCCTGATGTTGTTCTGCTTCAGGAGACGCATTTGCTTGGCAATACGTGCCATGCATTAAATAGGCGTGGCTATCGTCTCATGGTGCACTCGGGTTTCACTTCTGGCTCCAGGGGGGTGGGCATAATGGTCCGGAACTCCCTCCCTCTCGCTATTGATGATATTATCCTTGATGATAGGGGATGATACGCTGCCCTTGTGGGGTGCTGGGAGGGGAAGGTTATAACCCTGCTCCCTCTATATACCACCTGGCCTCCAGACTACTACCTATGCTGACCTGGGAAGGGTAATCCTGGGAGTCCCGGAGGGTCTGCTTGTGGTGGGCGGGGATTTTAACTCCGTAGTTTCGGGGATGTGTGATCGTTACCCTCCCCGGGAACTTGCGAAGGCTCAGTCCTGGTTGGGTGATTTCTTGGAGACTCTGGGGCTCACTGATTGTTGGCGCTTGCTTCACACTGGGCAATTGCAATATACCTTTCACTCTGGGGCCCTCGGTAGTCTCTCGAGACTGGACTATATTCTGATGCCCTCTTCCCAGGCCTTTTCTATACGGGAGGTAAAGCATCTTGCTAGGGGCATATCGGATCACTCCCCGTTATGGTTGGTTGTGGATGCGCAGCTGGGGACGGAGGGTCGACGACCACTTTTTGCTAAGAATGTAGGCTCCGTATCCTCCTCTGTCTCGTTGTGGGAAGCGTATAAAACTGTTATCCGAGGCATGGCCCTTTCCCTGATTAGTAATATTAAGAGGAATAACCGAGAGGAAATTGTCCGTATTGAGGGTGAAATCACTGTCCTGGAGGGGGAACTGGAGTCCGAGGTCACCCCAGATGGGTTACACCTGCTGGGTCTAAAGCAATTTGAGTATAGAGCGTTGGTTACGGATGCTGCGAAAGTGATGAGCAGGGAACAGCAGGGACGCCTGTATGATGTGGGTGACCAAGCAGGGAAACTGCTTGCCTGGCTAGATAAAAGGGAGTGTGCGAGTCGGGTGGTTCCTGTGATTGTGGATGTGAATGAAGTGAGTCATACTGATCCTGTTGAAATAGTTGAATGTTTCGCCGACTACTTCCGGGAAGTGTACTCCCCTGTGTCTGATAGACCCGAGCAGGACTCCCACTTGCTTTTGCGCGATATCACTCTGCCTTGTTTGTCTGATCCCGAGAGGGAACTCCTCGATGCGCCGCCTACGGTGGAGGAGGTTGCGACTGCCATTCGCTCGGTTCGTTCCGGGAAGGCCACGGGTCCCAACGGGCTTCCTATTGAGCTCTACAAACTCCTCCGGGTACGATAGCCCCGTATTTACGATCGATGTTCCTAGAATCGCTCGAGGTAGATTCCATCCCTCCTGACCAAAGATTGGCCTCTATAGTAGTGATTCATAAGGAGGGTAAGCCACGCGATCGCTGCGCCTCCTTTAGGCCTATATCACTGATTAACGCTGAACCGAAGATCCTGGCCAAATTGCTTGCCAATCGGTTGGTCACTGTCATAGGCTACTTGGTTCATCCGGACCAATCCGGCTTTAAACCACACCGCAATACTGCACTTAACCTCCGGCGACTGCATGGCGTCCTCGCGCGGGCGGAGACGTTGCGTGAACCGGCCATTTTGGCGTCTCTGGTCGCCACTATGGCTTTTGATACGCTGGAGTGGCCATATCTTTGGGCGGTCCTTGCTAAATTCGGCTTTGGTCCGATTTTCATTAACTGGGTGAAACTGCTTTACACCGACCCTTTGGCTCAAGTGGTCGTGAATGGTCGAGTCTCTGCTTCCTTTGCTCTCGGAAGGGGTACGCGCCAGGGCTGTCCTTTGTCTGCTCTTTTGTTTGCCCTCGCCTTGGAGCCACTGGCGGCTTGGCTGAGGTGGGAGCCGTCCTTGAAGCGCATTAGATGGACTCCGGAGTTTGAGGATCGTGTATCCTTATATGCGGATGATATCCTGTTATACCTTACGTCGCCGCGAAAATCGCTGATCGTCCTTTTTGACGTATTGACCTTGTTCCGTAAGAACTCTGGCCTCGTCATCAATTGGTCGAAGTCTTGTGTTTATGTTCTATCGGGAGACGCTCCTCTTATGCCTCGCGGCTGTCCTATTGCGGTAGTGCGGGAGGGATTTAAATACCTGGGGATCTTTATGACCCTGAACCCGGGGCTTCGCTATGAACTCAATTTGCTGCCTCCTCTCCAGCGCCTCCGAGCTGATGTCCTTGCTTGGGGTAGGCTCCCTCTCTCTCCCCTGGGACGGGCGGCGTTGTTTAAGATGATGTTGCTACCCCGGTTCCTCTATGCGCTGCAAATCACACTTGACATTGAACCTGCTAGCTATTTCCGTGAGATTGAGAGTTTACAGAGACAATTGGTGTGGGGGGCCGCTCTCGTATTGCTATTGCGAAGATGACGCTCCTGTGGTACGACGGTGGTATCGCACTCCCTGATATCCGTCGCTACTACTGGGCATCTCAGCTAGGGGCTATTAATCACTGCACTTATGGTCCTTCGCCGAATCCGGCCTTTGAGATGGATAAGTGGATACTGCCCGGTGGGGACTATAATAGGGCTCTCTATGCTAGATCTGCTAGTAAGACTCTCACGGGCCCCACTGGGACAGCAGTCCAGGTTTGGCATTGTGCTACGGTGGCTCTGGGCTGGGCTGATAAGTTGACCCGTGCGACTCCGCTATACGCATCGGACAGACTTGGATCCCTTTGGCGGTCGAAGGGTTTTGATAGGTGGGATGTGATCGGTATCAGCAAGGTGAATGATGTGTGGATCAAGGGTAGAGTCAAGACGTTCGATGAACTGAGAACTGAATATGAATTGAATGATAGAGAATTATTTCGGTATGCGCAAATTCGACATGGGGTATTTTCTGTTTTCCCCTTGGGCACGGATATACCGGAGGCGTCCCCGCTTGAAGATAGGATATTAGATGGGTACGTCCCAGACAGCACGATCTCGTTTATATACAAAAAGTTGATCAATACCAGGAATGACCTATTGTGTCACCTTCAAGAGGTGTGGATTGGTGATGGGCTGGAACTTGATGACGAGGACTGGCAGGCTGCGATCTCCTCCCCCAAGGAAGTGGCGATCCCGGCGCGCCTCCGGTTTGTCCAGCTTAAAATTCTTCATAGGATATATGTGACTGGTCCTCGTCTTGTACGCATGGGATTTTCTGCGGATGGACTGTGCAGGCATGGTTGTGGTCTCGTGGGTACGTTTCTCCATATCATTTGGGAGTGTCCTGTAGTGATGCGATATTGGTCTCGCGTGCATGAAGTTATGAGTGAGGTCACGGGTGTGCAGTCGATGCCTGAGGCGAGAAGATGTCTGCTGAACGTTTGGGAGCCGAATGATTATAGCGTGGCGCAGCTTCGATGGGTGACCTTAGGAAATATGATTGCCAAGAGAGACATTGCCCAACTATGGGGTGCCCAGAGACCGCCGACAGTTCTGTTATGGAAACAGAACTTGGATTGGTGCATGTTCAGGGAAAAAACAGTATATGTTTCTCGAGGTACGCCCCGCAAGTGGGAGAAGATATGGACTCAATGGAACGTATATCGTGGTGAGATATGCACTCCCCCCTCCCAGAAATGGACACAGAACTGTTATCCCCCCAACCCAATGTTTCCTCCACGAGTATTTAGACATCTTGACTGCTCCTGGTCCCTCTACCCCCCCCATTCTTAAGATATATCTCTGACTTTTGCTTTGAAGTATACTTCCCGCCCCCCATACGATGCAACAATGTAATGTAATGTACTGCCTTGTTTTTCGTTTATTGTTTCTGTTTTCTGTAACTTTATATTTAATAAAAAGTAAAAAAAAAAACACTTTATTGGTCCTAGGCTGGTACCGTTAAAAAGCAGTGTATTGGAGAGCCAATGCTATTAATGTGCTGGTTCTCCTGGGGATGTCAACATGTCTCGAAGCTGTGGAAGCTTCTTCGTCAGGACGGAGTAAGATCCCTCTGTCACTCACTATGCTGCTATCAATATGTGAAAAATATATACAAGTGGTTAGAAATACAATACCTATTTGGTGCGAATATATGTTTTGTTTTAGCTCTGTCAGTATTTCTGAAAATAAGCCTGTAAAATAAAGAGCACAGTTACTTTACGTGCGCATCCCAATGCGCAGGTACCGGTCACCTTAGGAAGGAAAAGGTGACATATAGTGACTTTGGTTGATAGAATATCCTATAGTTAAACATAGGTGCTGTGACCTGTTAGGGTAACGGGAGAGACAATACATAACCGAACAAACACATAAAACAGAAAACACATACTCTATATAGTGAATTTAGAGTACGCTGTTGCTAGCTGAAAAAAACATTGATGTGAGTTTATTTGGAAATCCAGTACATACTAGTAACGTAAAGAGTCAATGCCCCATGAGCCTTCGGGTCGAGAGGTAATGAGCGTGTGGGATGTGTATTTGAAGGTTTGCAGGAATGTGTGTGCATTGGTGGGAATTATGTGTTCTTACTATTGTTCTTACTATTGGCTTTGACCATTCTGTTTTCTGACTTTACCTTGCTTAATGGCAGGGCTTGCCTATTGGCTTTGGCATAATCTTATGCCATCTTGCATTAGTGGCCTATGCTTAAGCGACTCCATCTTCTGAGACTTTCTAGGTGAGAAGTGATATTTTGCTTTCATTTGTTTTCTGCACTCTGTCTGCTAGTAGAAACCGGTTCTTATCAGAGGAATGTGCAGGCTCCTTCTCGAAGTCATAGCAAAGGCCTGATCAACCAATGCTGTGTCCGGGGCACGGAGTAGTACGGAATCTGATGGGAAAAGGAGGCGTGGCTTGCTAGAAGCTACGACCAATGTTTCCACTTGTATTAAAAAGGGGGAGCCTCCACTGGTCTGGTGGAAGTGGAAGTTTGGAAGTTTGGTGGATTCCGAGTGAGGACAGACATGTCTATCTCGGATTGAACCCTGATTGCTGAGCTCTGATCTCCCCCGGCCAGAAGTGGGCAGTGTATGCATCAGGTGATGTTTTGAGTTTTGTGGTTATTGCCATTGTGATGTGAGCCAGTGGCTGTGATCGTTTGAGGTGTTTGTTTGTGGTGTGGGAGGTGCACATCCAGAGTGGTCCTCTACTCTGTGTATATATCTTTCTGATCTCTTGCAGGACGTCCAGTGTAGCTTATCTTATATCAGTTATTGCTTGTTTATTAATCAGTATTATAGTTTGCTCAGTTATTGATTCACGCCTTTAGATTATAAGTTTGCTACATATATTTGAATCTAATGCATTTGGTATCTGAGACGGCCTTTGTTTAGAGAGTATTCTGTAATAAACCCTGAGCCTTGTTCTAAAAGTGATAGAGTCTTTGCATTTTGTTAAATAAAACCCCATTTCAAAAGGTGGTGTCTGTTTTGTGTTGAAGTCTTGCTGTGCCAGGGGTGGTAAGAAACACTCAAAAGTGTATATTATTCAAAGGTGCAGTGGTATATTTGCCTCCCAGGTGGGAGTGCAGGGGTTGGGTGTGGCTTATTGGTGAGAAGCCACATTCAAAACAGACATAGAGCCCAGAGTGGGATGTACGAACTTGTAATTATACTATTTGCAGTTTTATATAACACACCGCCAAGATTGAAAACGATTAAGAGAGTTTGCTTCTTAAATGCTAATATTTCAAGAAGAAAGTTGTTTTTGCAAGTCTGTAGCCCACGTAAAATATCCAATTTCTAGAACAGGTAGTTGCAGGTTCTCAAAAATATGCCTGGTGACTTTTTTTGGGGAGCTTAATATAGCTCGAACTAGACCTGAAGGTATCAGAGCCCTTTACATGAGCACCAGTTGCTTACAGACAGACACCTTAATTTTTTTTGTTTGTAATGCATGGGGAGATTAAGTGATTTGCCCGGAATCACAGGATGTTGAGCATCCCTGCTGAGACTCGAACCCAGCTTTGAGCCTTCACTCTAAATGTATTTAAAGAGGCCACCCAGTGTAGAGACAAAAAAAGGTTCACTTTGCCCAATTCTGCATCTTTTTCATTAGACCTTCCAGAATGTTCCTTTGTTCGATGTAATCAGTTGGGGTGTGGATATTCAGTGTAACATAATTCACAGAAGGACCAATTTAATGCTTACCCAGGCCTCACAGATTTTTGTGTGTTTACAAGCTCTTCGACAGCTGAGAACCGACAGAAACTAGAGTGCTGCAAGGCGGCACCGGGATACAGCATAACACTTCCTTGCAAAAACCAGGTAACCGATATTACAAATTAGCAAAAGAATATTCACCAGGAGAAAACAGAATATAATACTGATTTATTGACTCGCGCACATTAGACTGAGCTTGGTTGGGACAGACTTTTAATCACAGCTGCTAGTCCAGAATCACAAAACAATAATCACTTCAGATGAAGGAACCATTTAATGAGACGTGGTGGAAACTGAAAGACAAATGATGCCACCGTAGCATTAAAAGTAAAACACAACAAGTTTCTAAAAAAATAAAGCGACCACCTAATTTATATTGCATGGGTGGTCAGATGGGGCCTACTTCATTTAAAACAGATGGTGGCGAGAGTCATTTCATTCATAGTATGGATCGATTTTACTGCACAAAGCAAAAGTTGTTTTGGATAGCCCTGGGTTTGTGTATTGATCGTGTGTGTGTGTGTGTGCGTGTGTGCAGAAAAGCAACTATATTGTTAAATGTTTTGAGAAGGGCATGTTTTTTGTGTGGTTCTACAGAAAACATTTATGCACCCCTACCCCCTGGCTTCTGACATCGACCCGGGTGTGGCTGGTTGATCTGCATAGGTCTGGGCTGGGGTGGGATATGTGCACTGCGGGCAGGAATGTGCAGCTGGGGCAGACAGACACCGTCTAATGCAGAGGATTTTCATCCCTGGCTGAAGGCCTGTCTGCATGGCTTGCCCTCGCGCCCCTGTCCATCCACAGACTCACTGACAATCCTTCAGACTTTTCTGGCTGTTCAGATCAAGGCATTACTTGTCTTTAATGACTGCTTCAAAATCCTCGGCAGGTAAGATGTCCTGGAAGTCCTGCTGCTGCTGCTTCTGTTGGTTTTTTCCAGCTATCGATCATGGTGACTGCTTTTTGGACCAGCACGGGAGAGAGGAAGGCCAGATTGCAGAGCGACCGTTTCTCCAGATTTCGCGAGCCCCGTGGTCCAGAGATGTTGCAGTTATGTGTTGGAGCAATAGGAGGCAGCCATTACCTTTGCGTTCCCAGCATGACCTGCACATGTGGAACGAGCATCACGATTGCTTGTTGCAGGACAACAATATCCATGCTGATTGGCCAAAATATCTTCAGAGGTGGGGAGAGATTAACAGGGTTGGTTGCAGGAAAGCTCTTGCCCATTGTTTTCAACAACCTTTATTGAAAACGGTAGCTTTCGACTTAGGCTTTTGTGTCCAACTTAGAAGCGTTTTAGTAAAGAAAAAATCTTATGTCCTAATCCTCTGTTCCTTAGTAACACTTTCAGCAGTAGGATGCATTTCGGAGAACTAACGTGTACACGCAGTGTAGACGGCATAAGTGTACCATTTGCGAGTCTATGCAAGTAAGTACGCTGATATTTTAAATTTAACAAACTCAGTACTAGCATGCATCGTGTTCCTGGCAGCCACATGGGCTGCTGGTCAGCTGTTGTAGGGGAGGCGGGCGGGTCGAAGCCAAGCTCAGCGGCTGATCACTATAGCTGGAAGACACTTTTGCCATTGATGAAGACATGGGAGGGGCTGGAGAGGGAGCAGATGCTGCTTTGAAGCTGCAAATAAAATTAAAGTGCGGCGCTTAGAAAATCGGTGGCGCCATTGTCCCAGGAGGGCACGTTGTTATGCCTGCAGTAGGACAAAATCATTACAGAAAATAGAGCACGCTCCATGTAACAACCAAGTAAAGGGATAGTAGACACTTTCAGACGGTTTTATAAAGCTCTATACGCGAGATACAGAACACAGCCCATAGACTTCACCCCTTTTTTCGAGGACACCACAATAGCCTGGCTGGGAGATAACCAAAGAGAATTTCTCCTTGCGCACCAAGAGGACAAGGAGATCATATCCGCTATAATGCATCTACAATCTGGCAAAGCCCAGGGGCCGGATGGCCTCCCGGCCGAGTTCTATAAAACGTGTCGCCATTTACTCATCCCTGTGCTGCAACATGTGTTCGAAGAGGCACGAGAAACGGGCATACTGCCTCATACAATGCGAGAAGCGCTCATAGCCTCCCTGCCGAAACCGCGCAAGCAGACCTCGCAGTGCGACTCATACAGAAACCTCTCCCTCATCAACGTTGACTCTAAGATCTTAGCGAAGTTGATCTCCAATCGTATCAACCCCCTCATGACCGTCCTGGTCCTCCCTGACCAATCTGGGTTTGTACCAAGCAGAGGCATGTCTCACAGCCTGCGCACCCTGTTTGCTATCCTCCAACATATCGTCCACTGACATGAACGCCGCAGCCATCTTCCTTGGCGCCACTAAGGCATTTGATTCCCTAGAAGGGGATTATCTAGCCTTTGTCCTACAATGTATGGGGTTCCCCGCTCCTTTTGTAGCCTGGATTAGCCTGCTATATACTGGCCAACGTGCTAGCGTCATGGTCAACGGTGTTCGATCCTCTCCCTTCCAAATAGCCAGGGGCACCCGTTAAGGGTGCCCGCTCTCGCCCCTACTTTTCGCCCTGGCTGTTGAGACCCTGGCTGCCAAAATCCGACAGCACTATTGTGACCATGCTCTCATCTATCCAGAGAGACAAATACCAATCTTATATGCCGATGACCTCACCCTATACCTCCGCAATGCAGGCGAAAGTATCAATCCCATTCTCCGCCTACTGATTCTCTTTGGGCACATTTCTGGGGTTAACATTAATTGGGGGAAATCCCAGATTTACCTTTTCTCTGACACCACCATGCGCTTCATGCCTGATTTTCCCCTCACATGGTGTGAGGACACCCTCACCTATCTCGGCATTGTTATCTCCTAAGTCCGGAGTGACCTGATGAAGCCCAACTACGGCAGGCGCTTGATATACTAACTGAGAAAATAACCAGTTGGATAGCGTTACCCCTGTCTATGGCTGGCCGAGTCTGTTGCCTTGTTTGGGGTGGGAAGCAAGCCAGACTCCGCTGGGACACCTTCAAGCGACCCTTCAGCTCTGGAGGCTTTGAGGTACCTGACCTGGAGTTATACTTTAGCTGCGCGCAGGCCCATTTTGCGTCCTACTGGATTAACCCTCCTCCTACATGCCCCTCCTGGCGATAGAAGATGGTTACATGGCCCCAACACCGTGCTCCACCTAACTGAGCACTCCCACCGTCCCGTGACGCTCAGCCTCCACCACTGTCGAATACACCACCAGCGCTTGGCACAACCTAGCTAGACGGCTACACTGCACTTTACTCTACCCCCACCTGCTCCCCCTCCGCGACAGACACGACCTCCCGGTCACAAAGGAAGGAGGTTGCCGCCGACTCCTCCGCAAACTATCCATCCAGACCTGGGGGAAACTACGTTAATGGCAGGTTCCGCACCAGCAAATAATTTTTGGCCACTTCACCCCCCAACCCACTTGAGCGGGTCTTCTATGTCAGACTACGACAGGATATGAGATCCCTAGCCCCATATTTTCCGCAGGAACCTCCCATTATGTTCTCCCTTCATTCCCTTTTGCAACAAACTACCCCCACACACGTGGTCTCCACTCCCATACCGCACCATCCAAACCAACCGTGACTTCGGCCTACCCCCAGCCAAGGGTCACTGGGAGGAGGAATTAGGGTCACCCCTCACTGAAGATCAATGGTCCTTCTGCTGCCACCAAACTGGAACTAACTCCGCCAGCAGCAGAGTGTGCATCATTCACTACAAATACATTCACTGCCTTTATTACACACCGGCGCGCTTACACCGTCTGCACCTTCGAGATAACGATCAATGTGATCATTGCGGCTACGCGGGAGTGGACTTGAGACACCTTGCCTGGGATTGCCCACCCATACAAAGTTATTGGACGGAGGTCTTGCTGGCACTGGACCAAATGACTGGTCTACATATTCATGATGACCCCCTAACCACACTACTAGGGTGCACTGAGCCGCTCGCCGCTAAGATGCGGCGCTATACTTCCCTGGCGCTCCGCCTGGCCAAACGACGGATTGCCTACAGTTAGGGAAGGGGGAGAGCCCCCAAGTTCAAAGATTGGCTACACGATCCTATATATTGTCAAGAGCAATTACACGTCTACTCCGAACTCCTACCACCTTCCTCCTGCACACGCGATATATGGGCTCCCCTGCAGACCTACCTCCTGGAGCACAGCACCGCCACAGACACGACTACTGAGCCTTGTACCGGCAACGACAGGTAGGGATGTGAATCAATACATGTGGGATCTCGCTTAGGCCAGAGTATAGCGGCCAATTTGGCTCCAGGGCGCAGGATAACATCATGTACTAGTTTGTATGTTCAGCAGGAATTAGCGTAAATGGGCACCTTCTCCTCTCAAACGTGCATAAAGTTGCAATGTTGTTTTTCTTCTTGTTCTAGAGAAAAAGAAAATGTTTATGATGTTTTAACGCTCCTAATTTTTAAACCCGTCCCACCTAACGCTCCCGACCCGAAGTGGTTGTAGGTGGCTTGCTGTGTATACCCTCCCTGCCTATAATGCTTTGCAGAATACTACATCGCACTGCTGGCCCGCCAAGGGATGTAGGCATTATGCTGGACCAACAACTTTTGACATCAATAAAAGGTCTTTAAAACATTTTTTTTAAAACAAGTAAAGGTTCTAGTAGCCATGGGAGGATACAAATGGCTACATACCCATACTAAGGATGGACTAATAAGCCTCATAATGAATCAGACGCCAGCCTTTACGAAGGACAAAGACACAAGCCAATCAAAAATAAGGGCGGGGAGTGAGCAAAGCTTCTCTCCGAACCGTACAGAACTAGCACAGATCTCCGCAGAGCAGCGCCTACATGCTGGCTCAGGCTCGACCTAATAAAGGACTCTACCCGTTCCAGAGAAATACTTTTTCCTTCCCAGTCCTGCTATCATAACAAAGGTTTATCATTTGTTAACAAGCAGACCCAGTTCAGCCTTGAAAATTGAACAAGAGCCAATCAAGCCCTGTAGGGCCAGTGGTGTCGTGGCCATCAAAACTGCATCATCTGCATAGAAGAGAGCAGGCAGCGATAAGTCACCTGCTGATGGAACATCTCTGCACTGCACGGTCGAAACTTCATTACAGTTATTGGTGTACAAGGAAAACAGAAAGAGGGCAAGGACACACCCCTGCCGCACCCCCTTTTCAATTTTAAATATTTCCGAACATTCCCCCTGTTTACCAAACCTGACTACTGCCCCTGCCTCTCTATACGTCTCCCTTGTAAAAAGAATGATGGAGTTGTCCACACCCATCGACTCCAAGGCCACGGACAAGTCCACAAAAGCCATATAAAACTAGCCCTTTTTTGCACAAACATATTTTGCTGCAAGTAAGGGTGAATTTTTGTCCATGGTCGATTGTACCCTTCCTCTTTCTGAACCCGTATTGTGTCTCACCTAAAACATTATTAACAAATGCCCACTCCTCCAGTCTATTTCGTTTGGCAGCGCTATCCAGCAGGGCGATTGGGCGGTAATTTGCCGGATCATCCCCTATATATGGGGATGATCATGGATTGTTACAAAGATACCGGGGTCCCACTTTGGAAACAGTATTAAAACTTGGGTCAAGAGTGGAGCCCATACATATTTATGTACAAAGAAAATATCCACGAATCCCATCTGACCCTGCTGCCTTTAGGGCAGGCGATTGAGAGAGTGCAAGCTCAATTCCCTCTAATGGGAATTCCATCCCCAGATGGGCAGTCATCTATTCCTAAGGTTTTTTGTAGCTCTATCCATCTCTACATTAAAAATGTTCTGGAAGTGAGACACCCAGGTGGATTGATCTATATGAATATCAAGAGAGGTGCCGCCCTCATCCTGCAGAAAAGGGGCCTTTACCACCCTCCAAAATGCCTTGCTATCTTTACTCCTCGAAGCCTCACACAAATTTACCCATGCTTCATCCTGTAACTTCTTTTGGCTCACCGCCCTAGCTGTCTCATAGTCAGCTCGTAGCTTCCTAATCAAATCTTTGTTTCTGGGACTTGTTTTAAGAGCAGTGCGAATATCTTTGGAGGCCTTTGAGCAATTTGTCTCAATTTCACTTATTGCCGATGGAGTGTTTCTTGTAGCTAGATGTAAAAGATTCAAATTTATAGAAGTTAAAGTTTTACTAAATGATATTACTACTTGATGACTATCAGTGTTGGGGTCTAAGCAGGATTCAATGTCAGGTAACACCTCCTTTGCAACCTTTGGGAGGAAGGAAATAGGGTTAGTTTTCTCCCATTTAAGAGTAGAATCGGTTTTGGGGAAATATAGAGCATGACTTAGCAGAAAGAGGCCAAACAAAACAAAAAAAGAAAGAAAGCATGATCACGGAACTTAATACATCTCTTAAAATTAGTCTGAATAATTGTAAAATCAGATGTCGAGGTAACTCCAGTAATTTGAAAGGTGGGGAGGGGTTGACCAGTCATGGGGTGACACAGGTTTATTGTAACTATGTCCCAAGTTAAGGAAAAACTGTTTGAAATGTTTCCATAGTTATGATGCATAAAATGGACTAGGAACGAATCATTTGTGTCAGTTACCTCAGAAATACATTGGTCCAAATTGGGGCTACAGTACACTTGAAAATCCCAAGCTCAAATAAAACAAATTGAACATGTGTGGCATGTTAACAGAAATTCCAATATTCTCGCCAACTCAGCAGTCACCTGTGTAGGATTCTTAAAATTATTATTATAAAATTAATCCGTAGCAAATCAATTTTCCTAGAACCCTCAGCCACGATAACATGAAAATGGGGTGAGAAATTGACAAAGGTCACCTTAACTAGGGTGATCATCTTTGCTATAATTCTGAGTAAGCCCTCCTTAGATCTACCTGTTGCTGATGGAACTGCTGGTCCTGAAAGCAGATATCAGAATTCGTAAACTCTTTATGCCAATTTTGATTATCCTTTTTGTTTTCGTAACCCACTATAGTCCTAGAGAGAACTTTATATCACTTAGCGACTCCTGCGAACGAATCTCTGTCGGTACTGGTGAGAAGGATGATGCAGGGTCAATTGGTAAGGATATAATACTGCTTAGTGAACCTAAAACGACCAACTGAACTCTCCACGTGTACCAAACCAGAAATCGTTTGATAATCATTTTAAAGAACAGACTGAGGAGGCAAATGATTTAGTGGAGAGATCAGTCAATCACATGCCTCCATATCTTCCAACAATGACTACCTATTTGATAGGGCAAGGGCATCAAAAGCCACCGGGGCAGGCTTATGACCAGTTCTCACTAAAGAAAGGACCTGAGTGAGTACGGTGGAACTACATACTGGTGCAGACCTATAAAAAAAAAGCCCAACGAGACTGCATGAACCTGAGAATGGAGTGAAGGGGCAACCGGTAAACTCCCTAATAGGTCTCTCACTAGCCATTCATTATCAAAGTTTTTAAAAAAACAGTAATTATCGGTTGTTTTTATATCAGTCCCAATTCACTGTGTTCTTCTGGCCATTATCAAATGATTTTGGATGAGATTACCTTTATTAGAGTTTTGAGTCATCCAGTATCGAGCCTTGGCCATCAGCTGAAGTGAAGATTTTCTAAGATTGGGACGTAGTAAAGGCACGTTGACTAAAATTTGAATATAGTGCCAAGCTGCAGGAGGGAAGTCCATGTATTGCTGATTTGGTCTGCTATGGGCCCGAGTAGACGGGTATTTACCTTAACCTGTGGTCTTGATAAGTCCTGTGATTGCCCCTTACCCATAGAATCTTATATAGTCACCTGCGGTGGGCAACACCTAGGGACCAAATCTACAATGTCCGGACCTATAGGATCCCTGTTTTCAACACAAGGATGACCAATAGAAGTAGAGGGCGATTTAGCTTACTCACGACCAAGGATCATGTTTTCACAATTAAAACAAATTACGACTTCCACAATTATAGTTTTTAAGAGTTTTACAGCCATCAGAGGGGATGACCTTATGTGCGATCTATAGAATCTAAACGGGCATAGATCGGTTGTAAAAGTTGTTTAAAGTTGTCATGAAGATCACACCAATATGAGGGAAATGTAGTCTCTGAATGTTGCTGGCCATTCATACATGTGGAACTCGCTGGCATAGCGGCCTTTCTGATCTTCTTGGCAGGTCACTTGGAGGGCAGTATCGCATAACCTCTTTTTCATTTACCATTTACAGAGGTAGTGTCAGTTGGTTTCCAGCTAAATGTAGACGCTGGCTGTGAATGTTCGGGGGTTGGTGCAGAGACTGCCGGCAATTCTGGAAGAGAAACCCCATATAGTTTCTTTACACAGCCCTTAGTCGGAGAAACAACTAGATTAGTTGACAGCCCTGTCCCTGACCCCAATAAAAGTCTTTTTTCTGTAAGTGCGATTTATTTTTTAATGCCGATGTTGCCTTGGCCAGAAAGGTATCTAAAGAGGTAACAGTTACCTCCTCTGTTGCGTTGCTCATGGTGGGCATGTAACGGGAGAAGTTAGAGGGGGGCCCCAGCCTCCTCCGGGCTCCATTGGGCATGATTGAGCCAACCCTTAGCCCGGGCAAGTCTCGTGCAGAGGTACCACTCTGCTGCCTTTAGGCATCTCTGGGTTGCAGAAGAGTGATGTGGCGTGCGGTGGAGCCTGTGGGCTGTAGTCTGTGCCCCGGCTTTGCTCTGATGTGTCCCCGAGAGCGGGACCTCGCTGCTGCCTTTAAGCGCCTCCGGGTGCGGGAAGAGTCATGCATTGTGTGGTGGAGCCTGGGGACTGTAGTCAGTGTCCTGGACCTTCTCCAATGCGTCCCCAGGGAATCTCTAACAGAAATCTGGATCTCCGGATGACCCATTTAAACCTGATTATATTTTAAAATTTCAAGAGAACGTCACACCAATATTTCTAGAATTAGCCAAACTCTTGCTGAGCACTGAAGAAGTATCAATATCATGGAAACACGCCAAGGTTATACTTCTTCTAAAAATGCCCTTCAGCCAGAAAACTATCAACTTATTTGTCTTCTGTCCTTTCTGTCCAAGGATGGGGAGAAACATGTAAACAATCTCCTAACTAACATATTAGAACAATATAAACTATTAGATAGTTTCCAAAATGGATTTAGCTCATACAGCACCAAAATTGCTCTTTTAACAGTTACTGAATCCCTTTGCAGTACTGCAGATGCTGGCAAATCCCAGGCTCTGATACTCCTATATTTAAGTGCTACCTTCGACACTGTCTCACATGCAATAATATTAACTCGTCTCACTGACCTGGGGGTACAGGGTAAAGGTCTGGGCTGGTTTACCTTCTTTTTAGGTCTCGGCAACGAGAACTATTGTCGCCGAGTAAGCTCGCAAGGGAAGACAGAGCGGTGCACGAGCCGACCAGGGTCTGTGGACCCGTGCACACATAAAGGCAGGCAGGCAGGCAGGCAGACACACACACACACACAGACAGACACACGCATGCACGCACGCACGCACACACACACACACACACACACACCCTCCCTCTCTGCCCACTCCCTTTCTGCCGCCCCCCCTCTGCCCCCACTCACCGGGCTCTTTCCCTCCGCAGCGGGTCAGTCACGGCAGCAGGCAGGCTCGGTGTCTTCACCGGCGATCTTCAGCTGATGTGCACGCTCACGCTGCGTCTCGTGCGCGCCCACCACGCTGTTTCGCACCCGTTGATCCTCAACTTGTGATTACTACTCCTTCTAACCCGGATTCTAAATTACTATTTCTTGGTTCTCTAACTCCACTCTGTTGATTCGTAACAAACTGATATTCAGCACATTTCACAGTCTCGCTTTTGCTTCTCATAAATACAATAAGATTATTTTAAGCAAATGTCTACCCTTCTTTTGGTTCTGTGCCTATTATGCTTCGGACTATAGAGTTTTAGAAAGTGTGGTGGAAGATTCCATGATATCAGCGGCGCGCACAGTGCAGAGTGAGTGTGCAGAGTGCAGAGTAGTGAGTGCAGAGTGTGAGTGCAGAGTGAGTGTGCAGAGTAGTGAGTGTGCAGAGAGAGTGTGCAGAGAGAGTGTGCAGAGTAGTGAGTGCAGAGTAAGTGTGCAGAGTGCAGAGTAGTGAGTGCAGAGTAGTGAGTGCAGAGTAGTGAGTGCAGAGTAGTGAGGGCAGAGTAGTGAGTGTGCAGAGTAGTGAGTGTGCAGAGTAGTGTGAGTGCAGAGTGTGAGTGCAGAGTGTGAGTGCAGAGTGTGAGTGCAGAGTAGTGAGTGCAGAGTGAGTGTGCAGAGTGAGTGTGCAGAGTAGTGAGTGCAGAGTGAGTGCAGAGTAGTGAGTGCAAAGTGAGTGCAGAGTAGTGAGTGCAGAGTAGTGAGTAATGAGTAGTGAGTGCAGAGTAGTGAGTGTAGAGTAGTGAGTGCAGAGTGAGTGTGCAGAGTGAGTGTGCAGAGTAGTGAGTGCAGAGTGAGTGTGCAGAGTAGTGAGTGCAGAGTGCAGGGTAGTGAGTGCAGAGTAGTGAGTGCAGAGTGCAGAGTAGTGAGTGCAGAGTAGTGAGTGCAGAGTGCAGAGTAGTGAGTGCAGAGTGCAGAGTAGTGAGTGCAGAGTGCAGAGTAGTGAGTAGTGAGTGCAGAGTGCAGAGTAGTGAGTGCAGAGTGCAGAGTAGTGAGTGCAGAGTTGTGAGTGCAGAGTAGTGAGTGCAGAGCAGTGTGTGCAGAGTGAGTGTGCAGAGTGAGTGTGCAGAGTAGTGAGTGCAGAGTGAGTGTGTAGAATAGTGAGTGCAGAGTAGTGAGTGCAGAGTAGTGAGAAGTGAGTAGTGAGTGCAGAGTGCAGAGTAGTGAGTGCAGAGTGCAGAGTAGTGAGTGCAGAGTAGTGAGTGCAGTGTGCTGAGTAGTGAGTGCAGAGTAGTGAGTGCAGAGTAGTGAGTGCAGAGTAGTGAGTGCAGAGTGCAGAGTAGTGAGTGCAGAGTAGTGAGTGCAGAGTAGTGAGTGCAGAGAGCAGAGTAGTGAGTGCAGAGTAGTGAGTAGTGAGTGCAGAGTAGTGAGTGCAGAGTAGTGAGTGCAGAGTAGTGAGTGCAGAGTGCAGAGTAGTGAGTGCAGAGTAGTGAGTAGTGAGTGCGGAGTGCAGACTAGTGTGTGCGGAGTGCAGAGTAGTGAGTGCAGAGTGCAGAGTAGTGAGTGCAGAGTAGTGAGTACAGAGTGCAGAGTAGTGAGTGCAGAGTGCAGAGTATTGAGTGCAGAGTAGTGAGTGCAGAATGCAGAGTAGTGAGTGCAGAGCAGTGCGTGCAGAGTGAGTGTGCAGAGTGAGTGTGCAGAGTAGTGAGTGCAGAGTGAGTGTGCAGAGTAGTGAGTGCAGAGTAGTGAGTGCAGAGTAGTGAGTAGTGAGTGCAGAGTAGTGAGTGAAGAGTAGTGAGTGCAGAGTAGTGAGTGCAGAGTGCAGAGTAGTGAGTAGTGAGTGCAGAGTAGTGAGTGCAGAGTAGTGAGTGCAGAGTGCAGAGTAGTGAGTGGAGAGTTGTGAGTAGTGAGTAGTGAGTAGTGAGTGCAGAGTAGTGAGTAGTGAGTAGTAAGTGCAGAGTAGTGAGTGCAGAGTGCAGAGTAGTGAGTGCAGAGTAGTGAGTAGTGAGTGCAGAGTAGTGAGTGCAGAGAGCAGAGTAGTGAGTGCAGAGTAGTGAGTAGTGAGTGCAGAGTAGTGAGTGCAGAGTAGTGATTGCAGAGTGCAGAGTAGTGAGTGCAGAGTAGTGAGTGCAGAGTGCAGAGTAGTGAGTGCAGAGTAGTGAGTAGTGAGTGCAGAGTAGTGAGTAGTAAGTGCAGAGTAGTGAGTGCAGAGTGCAGAGTAGTGAGTGCATAGTGCAGAATAGTGAGTAGTGAGTGCAGAGTAGTGAGTGCAGAGTAGTGAGTGCAGAGTAGTGAGTGCAGAGAGCAGAGTAGTGAGTGCAGAGTAGTGAGTGCAGAGTAGTGAGTGCAGAGTAGTGAGTGCAGAGTAGTGAGTGCAGAGTAGTGAGTAGTGAGTAGTGAGTAGTGAGTGCAGAGAGTAGAGTAGTGAGTGCAGAGTGCAGAGTAGTGAGTGCAGAGTAGTGAGTGCAGAGTAGTGAGTGCAGAGAGCAGATTAGTGAGTGCAGAGTAGTGAGTAGTGAGTAGTGAGTGCAGAGTAGTGAGTGCAGAGTAGTGAGTGCAGAGTGCAGAGTATTGTGTGCAGAGTAGTGAGGGCAGAGTGCAGAGTAGTGAATGCAGAGTGCAGAGTAGTGAGTGCAGAGAGCAGAGTAGTGAGTGCAGATTAGTGAGTGCAGAGTAGTAAGTAGTGAGTAGTGAGTGCAGAGTAGTGAGTGAAGAGTAGTGAGTGCAGAGTAGTGAGTGCAGAGTGCAAAGTAGTGAGTAGTGAGTGCAGAGTAGTGAGTAGTAAGTAGTGAGTGCAGAGTAGTGAGTGCAGAGAGCAGATTAGTGAGTGCAGAGTAGTGAGTAGTGAGTAGAGAGTAGTGAGTGCAGAGTAGTGAGTGCAGAGTAGTGAGTGCAGAGAGCAGAGTAGTGAGTGCAGAGAGCAGAGTAGTGAGTGCAGAGTGCAGAGTAGTGAGTGCAGAGTAGTGAGTGCAGAGTAGTGAGTGCAGAGTGCAGAGTAGTGAGTACAGAGTAGTGAGTGCAGAGTAGTGAGTGCAGAGTAGTGAGTGCACAGTAGTGAGTGCACAGTAGTGAGTAGTGAGTGCAGAGTGCAGAGTAGTTAGTAGTGAGTAGTGAGTGCAGAGTAGTGAGTAGTGAGTGCAGAGTAGTGAGTAGTGAGTGCAGAGTAGTGAGTGCAGAGTGCAGAGTAGTGAGTAGTGAGTGCAGAGTAGTGAGTGCAGAGTAGGGAGTGCAGAGTAGGGAGTGCAGAGTAGGGAGTGCAGAGTAGGGAGTGCAGAGTAGTGAGTGCAGAGTAGTGAGTAGTGAGTAGTGAGTGCAGAGTAGGGAGTGCAGAGTAGGGAGTGCAGAGTAGGGAGTGCAGAGTAGGGAGTGCAGAGTAGGGAGTGCAGAGTAGAGAGTGCAGAGTAGTGAGTACAGAGTATTGAGTGCAGAGTAGTGAGTAGTGAGTAGTGAGTGCAGAGTAGGGAGTGCAGAGTAGTGAATAGTGAGTGCAGAGTAGTGAGTGCAGAGTAGTGAGTGCAGAGTGCAGAGTAGTGAGTGCAGAGTAGTGAGTGCAGAGTAGTGAGTAGTGAGTGCAGAGTGCAGAGTAGTGAGTGCAGAGTAGTGAGTGCAGAGTAGTGAGTGCAGAGTAGTGAGTGCAGAGTAGTGAGTAGTGAGTGCAGAGTGCAGAGTAGTGAGTGCAGAGTAGTGAGTGCAGACTAGTGAGTGCAGAGTAGTGAGTAGTGAGTAGTGAGTGCAGAGTGCAGAGTTTTGAGTGCAGAGTAGTGAGTGCAGAGTGCACTCTGCACTCACTACTCTGCACTCACTACTCTGCACTTACTACTCACTACTCACTACTCTGCACTCACTACTTTGCACTCACTACTCACTACTCTGCACTCTGCACTCACTACTCTGCTGAGTAGTGAGTAGTGAGTAGTGACTAGTGAGTAGTAAGTGCAGAGTAGTGAGTGCAGAGTAGTGAGTACATGGTAGTGAGTGCAGAGTAGTTAGTGCAGAGAGCAGAGTAGTGAGTGCAGAGTAGTGAGTAGTGAGTAGTGAGTGCAGAGTAGTGAGTGCAGAGTAGTGAGTGCAGAGTAGTGAGTGCAGAGTGCAGAGTAGTGAGTGCAGAGTAGTGAGTGCAGAGTGCAGAGTAGTGAGTGCAGAGTAGTGAGTGCAGAGTAGTGAGTGCAGAGTAGTGAGTGCAGAGTAGTGAGTGCAGAGTAGTGAGTAGTGAGTGCAGAGTAGTGAGTAGTGAGTGCAGAGTAGTGAGTGCAGAGTGCAGAGTAGTGAGTGCAGAGTAGGGAGTGCAGAGTGGGGAGTGCGGAGAGCAGAGTAGTGAGTGCAGAGAGCAGAGTAGTGAGTGCAGAGTGCAGAGTAGTGAGTGCAGAGAGCAGAGTAGTGAGTGCAGAGTAGTGAGTGCAGAGTAGTGAGTGCAGAGTAGTGAGTGCAGAGTGCAGAGTAGTGAGTGCAGAGTAGTGAGTGCAGAGTAGTGAGTGCAGAGTAGAGAGTGCAGAGTAGTGAGTAGTGAGTAGTGAGTGCAGAGTAGTGAGTAGTGAGTGCAGAGTAGTGAGTAGTGAGTAGTGAGTGCAGAGTAGTGAGTAGTGAGTAGTGAGTGCAGAGTAGTGAGTAGTGAGTAGTGAGTGCAGAGTAGTTAATAGTGAGCAGTGAGTGCAGAATAGTGAGTAGTGAGTAGTGAGTGCAGAGTAGTGAGTAGTGAGTGCAGAGTAGTGAGTGCAGAGTGCAGAGTAGTGAGTAGTGAGTGCAGAGTAGTGAGTGCAGAGTAGTGAGTGCAGAGTAGGGAGTGCAGAGTAGGGAGTGCAGAGTAGGGAGTGCAGAGTAGTGAGTGCAGAGTAGTGAGTGCAGAGTAGTGAGTGCAGAGTAGTGAGTGCAGAGTGCAGAGTAGTGAGTGCAGAGTAGTGAGTGCAGAGTAGTGAGTGCAGAGTAGTGAGTAGTGAGTGCAGAATGCAGAGTAGTGAGTGCAGAGTAGTGAGTGCAGAGTAGTGAGTGCAGAGTAGTGAGTGCAGAGTGCAGAGTAGTGAGTGCAGAGTAGTGAGTGCAAAGTAGTGAGTGCAGAGTAGTGAGTAGTGAGTGCAGAGTGCAGAGTAGTGAGTGCAGAGTGCACTCTGCACTCACTACTCTGCACTCACTACTCTGCACTCACTACTCTGCACTCACTACTCTGCACTTACTACTCACTACTCACTACTCTGCACTCACTACTTTGCACTCACTACTCACTACTCTGCACTCTGCACTCACTACTCTGCTGAGTAGTGAGTAGTGACTAGCGAGTAGTAAGTGCAGAGTAGTGAGTGCAGAGTAGTGAGTACATGGTAGTGAGTGCAGAGTAGTTAGTGCAGAGAGCAGAGTAGTGAGTGCAGAGTGCAGAGTAGTGAGTGCAGAGTAGTGAGTGCAGAGTAGTGAGTGCAGAGTAGTGAGTGCAGAGTAGTGAGTGCAGAGTGCAGAGTAGTGAGTGCAGAGTAGTGAGTGCAGAGTGCAGAGTAGTGAGTGCAGAGTAGTGAGTGCAGAGTAGTGAGTGCAGAGTAGTGAGTAGTGAGTGCAAAGTAGTGAGTAGTGAGTGCAGAGTGCAGAGTAGTGAGTGCAGAGTGCAGAGTAGTGAGTGCAGAGTAGTGAGTGCAGAGTAGTGAGTGCAGAGTGGGGAGTGCAGAGTGGGGAGTGCAGAGTAGGGAGTGCAGAGTAGGGAGTGCAGAGTGCAGAGTCGTGAGTGCAGAGTGCAGAGTAGTGAGTGCAGAGTAGTGAGTAGTGAGTGCAGAGTAGTGAGTAGTGAGTGCAGAGTAGTGAGTAGTGAGTAGTGAGTGCAGAGTGCAGAGTTTTGAGTGCAGAGTAGTGAGTGCAGAGTGCAGATTAGGGAGTGCAGATTAGGGAGTGCAGAGTAGGGAGTGCAGAGTGCAGAGTAGTGAGTGCAGAGTGCAGAGTAGTGAGTGCAGAGTGCAGAGTAGTGAGTGCAGAGTAGTGAGTGCAGAGTAGTGAGTGCAGAGTAGTGAGTGCAGAGTAGTGAGTGCAGAGTGGTGAGTGCAGAGTGGTGAGTGCAGAGTGGTGAGTGCAGAGTGGTGAGTGCAGAGTGGTGAGTGCAGAGTGGTGAGTGCAGAGTAGTGAGTGCAGAGTAGTGAGTAGTGAGTGCAGAGTAGTGAGACGTGAGTAGTGAGTGCAGAGTAGTGAGTGCAGAGTGAGTGTGCAGAGTAGTGAGTAGTGAGTGCAGAGTAGTGAGTGCAGAGTAGTGAGTGCAGAGTAGTGAGTGCAGAGTAGTGAGTGCAGAGTAGTGAGGGCAGAGTAGTGAGTAGTGAGTGCAGAGTAGTGAGTAGTGAGTAGTGAGTGCAGAGTGGTGAGTGCAGAGTGCAGAGTCATGAGTAGTGAGTAGTGAGTGCAGAGTGCAGAGTCGTGAGTAGTGAGTGCAGAGTAGTGAGTGCAGAGTAGTGAGTGCAGAGTGCAGAGTAGTGAGTAGTGAGTGCAGAGTAGTGAGTGCAGAGTGGTGAGTGCAGAGTGGTGAGTGCAGAGTGGTGCGTGGTGAGTGCAGAGTGGTGAGTGCAGAGTAGTGAGTAGTGAGTGCAGAGTGCAGAGTGGTCAGTGCAGAGTAGTGAGTAGTGAGTGCAGAGTGCAGAGTCGTGATTAGTGAGTAGTGAGTGCACAGTGCAGAGTCGTGAGTAGTGAGTAGTGAGTGCAGAGTGCAGAGTCGTGAGTAGTGAGTGCAGAGTAGTGAGTGCAGAGTAGTGAGTGCAGAGTAGTGAGTGCAGAGTGGTGAGTGCAGAGTGGTGAGTGCAGAGTCGTGAGTGAAGAGTAGTGAGTAGTGAGTGCAGAGTAGTGAGTGCAGAGTGCAGAGTAGTGAGTGCAGAGTGCAGAGTAGTGAGTAGTGAGTGCAGAGTAGTGAGTCCAGAGTAGTGAGTGCAGAGTAGTGAGTGCAGAGTGCAGAGTAGTGAGTGCAGAGTAGTGAGTAGTGAGTGCAGAGTGCAGAGTAGTGAGTGCAGAGTAGTGAGTAGTGAGTGCAGAGTAGTGAGTGCAGAGTAGTGAGTGCAGAGTGGTGAGTGCAGAGTGGTGAGTGCAGAGTGGTGAGTGCAGAGTGGTGAGTGCAGAATGGTGAGTGCAGAGTGGTGAGTGCAGAGTAGTGAGTGCAGAGTAGTGAGTGCAGAGTAGTGAGTGCAGAGTAGTGAGTGCAGAGTAGTGAGTGCAGAGTAGTGAGTGCAGAGTGCAGAGTAGTGAGTGCAGAGTAGTGAGTAGTGAGTGCAGAGTAGTGAGTGCAGAGAGCAGAGTAGTGAGTGCAGAGTAGTGAGTAGTGAGTGCAGAGTAGTGAGTGCAGAGTAGTGATTGCAGAGTGCAGAGTAGTGAGTGCAGAGTAGTGAGTGCAGAGTGCAGAGTAGTGAGTGCAGAGTAGTGAGTAGTGAGTGCAGAGTAGTGAGTAGTAAGTGCAGAGTAGTGAGTGCAGAGTGCAGAGTAGTGAGTGCATAGTGCAGAATAGTGAGTAGTGAGTGCAGAGTAGTGAGTGCAGAGTAGTGAGTGCAGAGTAGTGAGTGCAGAGAGCAGAGTAGTGAGTGCAGAGTAGTGAGTGCAGAGTAGTGAGTGCAGAGTAGTGAGTAGTGAGTGCAGAGTAGTGAGTGCAGAGTAGTGAGTGCAGAGTAGTGAGTGCAGAGTAGTGAGTAGTGAGTGCAGAGTAGTGAGTGCAGAGTAGTGAGTGCAGAGTAGTGAGTGCAGAGTAGTGAGTGCAGAGTAGTGAGTAGTGAGTAGTGAGTAGTGAGTGCAGAGAGTAGAGTAGTGAGTGCAGAGTGCAGAGTAGTGAGTGCAGAGTAGTGAGTGCAGAGTAGTGAGTGCAGAGAGCAGATTAGTGAGTGCAGAGTAGTGAGTAGTGAGTAGTGAGTGCAGAGTAGTGAGTGCAGAGTAGTGAGTGCAGAGTGCAGAGTATTGTGTGCAGAGTAGTGAGGGCAGAGTGCAGAGTAGTGAATGCAGAGTGCAGAGTAGTGAGTGCAGAGAGCAGAGTAGTGAGTGCAGATTAGTGAGTGCAGAGTAGTAAGTAGTGAGTAGTGAGTGCAGAGTAGTGAGTGAAGAGTAGTGAGTGCAGAGTAGTGAGTGCAGAGTGCAAAGTAGTGAGTAGTGAGTGCAGAGTAGTGAGTAGTAAGTAGTGAGTGCAGAGTAGTGAGTGCAGAGAGCAGATTAGTGAGTGCAGAGTAGTGAGTAGTGAGTAGAGAGTAGTGAGTGCAGAGTAGTGAGTGCAGAGTAGTGAGTGCAGAGAGCAGAGTAGTGAGTGCAGAGAGCAGAGTAGTGAGTGCAGAGTGCAGAGTAGTGAGTGCAGAGTAGTGAGTGCAGAGTAGTGAGTGCAGAGTGCAGAGTAGTGAGTACAGAGTAGTGAGTGCAGAGTAGTGAGTGCAGAGTAGTGAGTGCACAGTAGTGAGTGCAGAGTAGTGAGTAGTGAGTGCAGAGTGCAGAGTAGTTAGTAGTGAGTAGTGAGTGCAGAGTAGTGAGTAGTGAGTGCAGAGTAGTGAGTAGTGAGTGCAGAGTAGTGAGTGCAGAGTGCAGAGTAGTGAGTAGTGAGTGCAGAGTAGTGAGTGCAGAGTAGGGAGTGCAGAGTAGGGAGTGCAGAGTAGGGAGTGCAGAGTAGTGAGTGCAGAGTAGTGAGTAGTGAGTAGTGAGTGCAGAGTAGGGAGTGCAGAGTAGGGAGTGCAGAGTAGGGAGTGCAGAGTAGGGAGTGCAGAGTAGGGAGTGCAGAGTAGAGAGTGCAGAGTAGTGAGTGCAGAGTAGTGAGTGCAGAGTAGTGAGTAGTGAGTAGTGAGTGCAGAGTAGGGAGTGCAGAGTAGTGAATAGTGAGTGCAGAGTAGTGAGTGCAGAGTAGTGAGTGCAGAGTGCAGAGTAGTGAGTGCAGAGTAGTGAGTGCAGAGTAGTGAGTAGTGAGTGCAGAGTGCAGAGTAGTGAGTGCAGAGTAGTGAGTGCAGAGTAGTGAGTGCAGAGTAGTGAGTGCAGAGTAGTGAGTAGTGAGTGCAGAGTGCAGAGTAGTGAGTGCAGAGTAGTGAGTGCAGACTAGTGAGTGCAGAGTAGTGAGTAGTGAGTAGTGAGTGCAGAGTGCAGAGTTTTGAGTGCAGAGTAGTGAGTGCAGAGTGCACTCTGCACTCACTACTCTGCACTCACTACTCTGCACTTACTACTCACTACTCACTACTCTGCACTCACTACTTTGCACTCACTACTCACTACTCTGCACTCTGCACTCACTACTCTGCTGAGTAGTGAGTAGTGAGTAGTGACTAGTGAGTAGTAAGTGCAGAGTAGTGAGTGCAGAGTAGTGAGTACATGGTAGTGAGTGCAGAGTAGTGAGTGCAGAGTAGTGAGTAGTGAGTAGTGAGTGCAGAGTAGTGAGTGCAGAGTAGTGAGTGCAGAGTAGTGAGTGCAGAGTGCAGAGTAGTGAGTGCAGAGTAGTGAGTGCAGAGTGCAGAGTAGTGAGTGCAGAGTAGTGAGTGCAGAGTAGTGAGTGCAGAGTAGTGAGTGCAGAGTAGTGAGTGCAGAGTAGTGAGTAGTGAGTGCAGAGTAGTGAGTAGTGAGTGCAGAGTAGTGAGTGCAGAGTGCAGAGTAGTGAGTGCAGAGTAGGGAGTGCAGAGTGGGGAGTGCGGAGAGCAGAGTAGTGAGTGCAGAGAGCAGAGTAGTGAGTGCAGAGTGCAGAGTAGTGAGTGCAGAGAGCAGAGTAGTGAGTGCAGAGTAGTGAGTGCAGAGTAGTGAGTGCAGAGTAGTGAGTGCAGAGTGCAGAGTAGTGAGTGCAGAGTAGTGAGTGCAGAGTAGTGAGTGCAGAGTAGAGAGTGCAGAGTAGTGAGTAGTGAGTAGTGAGTGCAGAGTAGTGAGTAGTGAGTAGTGAGTGCAGAGTAGTGAGTAGTGAGTAGTGAGTGCAGAGTAGTGAGTAGTGAGTAGTGAGTGCAGAGTAGTGAGTAGTGAGTAGTGAGTGCAGAGTAGTTAATAGTGAGCAGTGAGTGCAGAATAGTGAGTAGTGAGTAGTGAGTGCAGAGTAGTGAGTAGTGAGTGCAGAGTAGTGAGTGCAGAGTGCAGAGTAGTGAGTAGTGAGTGCAGAGTAGTGAGTGCAGAGTAGTGAGTGCAGAGTAGGGAGTGCAGAGTAGGGAGTGCAGAGTAGGGAGTGCAGAGTAGTGAGTGCAGAGTAGTGAGTGCAGAGTAGTGAGTGCAGAGTAGTGAGTGCAGAGTAGTGAGTGCAGAGTGCAGAGTAGTGAGTGCAGAGTAGTGAGTGCAGAGTAGTGAGTGCAGAGTAGTGAGTAGTGAGTGCAGAATGCAGAGTAGTGAGTGCAGAGTAGTGAGTGCAGAGTAGTGAGTGCAGAGTAGTGAGTGCAGAGTGCAGAGTAGTGAGTGCAGAGTAGTGAGTGCAAAGTAGTGAGTGCAGAGTAGTGAGTAGTGAGTGCAGAGTGCAGAGTAGTGAGTGCAGAGTGCACTCTGCACTCACTACTCTGCACTCACTACTCTGCACTCACTACTCTGCACTCACTACTCTGCACTTACTACTCACTACTCACTACTCTGCACTCACTACTTTGCACTCACTACTCACTACTCTGCACTCTGCACTCACTACTCTGCTGAGTAGTGAGTAGTGACTAGCGAGTAGTAAGTGCAGAGTAGTGAGTGCAGAGTAGTGAGTACATGGTAGTGAGTGCAGAGTAGTTAGTGCAGAGAGCAGAGTAGTGAGTGCAGAGTGCAGAGTAGTGAGTGCAGAGTAGTGAGTGCAGAGTAGTGAGTGCAGAGTAGTGAGTGCAGAGTAGTGAGTGCAGAGTGCAGAGTAGTGAGTGCAGAGTAGTGAGTGCAGAGTGCAGAGTAGTGAGTGCAGAGTAGTGAGTGCAGAGTAGTGAGTGCAGAGTAGTGAGTAGTGAGTGCAAAGTAGTGAGTAGTGAGTGCAGAGTGCAGAGTAGTGAGTGCAGAGTGCAGAGTAGTGAGTGCAGAGTAGTGAGTGCAGAGTAGTGAGTGCAGAGTGGGGAGTGCAGAGTGGGGAGTGCAGAGTAGGGAGTGCAGAGTAGGGAGTGCAGAGTAGGGAGTGCAGAGTGCAGAGTCGTGAGTGCAGAGTGCAGAGTAGTGAGTGCAGAGTAGTGAGTAGTGAGTGCAGAGTAGTGAGTAGTGAGTGCAGAGTAGTGAGTAGTGAGTAGTGAGTGCAGAGTGCAGAGTTTTGAGTGCAGAGTAGTGAGTGCAGAGTGCAGATTAGGGAGTGCAGAGTAGGGAGTGCAGAGTAGGGAGTGCAGAGTGCAGAGTAGTGAGTGCAGAGTGCAGAGTAGTGAGTGCAGAGTGCAGAGTAGTGAGTGCAGAGTAGTGAGTGCAGAGTAGTGAGTGCAGAGTAGTGAGTGCAGAGTAGTGAGTGCAGAGTGGTGAGTGCAGAGTGGTGAGTGCAGAGTGGTGAGTGCAGAGTGGTGAGTGCAGAGTGGTGAGTGCAGAGTGGTGAGTGCAGAGTGGTGAGTGCAGAGTAGTGAGTGCAGAGTAGTGAGTAGTGAGTGCAGAGTAGTGAGACGTGAGTAGTGAGTGCAGAGTAGTGAGTGCAGAGTGAGTGTGCAGAGTAGTGAGTAGTGAGTGCAGAGTAGTGAGTGCAGAGTAGTGAGTGCAGAGTAGTGAGTGCAGAGTAGTGAGTGCAGAGTAGTGAGGGCAGAGTAGTGAGTAGTGAGTGCAGAGTAGTGAGTAGTGAGTAGTGAGTGCAGAGTGGTGAGTGCAGAGTGCAGAGTCATGAGTAGTGAGTAGTGAGTGCAGAGTGCAGAGTCGTGAGTAGTGAGTGCAGAGTAGTGAGTGCAGAGTAGTGAGTGCAGAGTGCAGAGTAGTGAGTAGTGAGTGCAGAGTAGTGAGTGCAGAGTGGTGAGTGCAGAGTGGTGAGTGCAGAGTGGTGCGTGGTGAGTGCAGAGTGGTGAGTGCAGAGTAGTGAGTAGTGAGTGCAGAGTGCAGAGTGGTCAGTGCAGAGTAGTGAGTAGTGAGTGCAGAGTGCAGAGTCGTGATTAGTGAGTAGTGAGTGCACAGTGCAGAGTCGTGAGTAGTGAGTAGTGAGTGCAGAGTGCAGAGTCGTGAGTAGTGAGTGCAGAGTAGTGAGTGCAGAGTAGTGAGTGCAGAGTAGTGAGTGCAGAGTGGTGAGTGCAGAGTGGTGAGTGCAGAGTCGTGAGTGAAGAGTAGTGAGTAGTGAGTGCAGAGTAGTGAGTGCAGAGTGCAGAGTAGTGAGTGCAGAGTGCAGAGTAGTGAGTAGTGAGTGCAGAGTAGTGAGTCCAGAGTAGTGAGTGCAGAGTAGTGAGTGCAGAGTGCAGAGTAGTGAGTGCAGAGTAGTGAGTAGTGAGTGCAGAGTGCAGAGTAGTGAGTGCAGAGTAGTGAGTAGTGAGTGCAGAGTAGTGAGTGCAGAGTAGTGAGTGCAGAGTGGTGAGTGCAGAGTGGTGAGTGCAGAGTGGTGAGTGCAGAGTGGTGAGTGCAGAATGGTGAGTGCAGAGTGGTGAGTGCAGAGTAGTGAGTGCAGAGTAGTGAGTGCAGAGTAGTGAGTGCAGAGTAGTGAGTGCAGAGTAGTGAGTGCAGAGTAGTGAGTGCAGAGTAGTGAGTGCAGAGTGTGAGTGCAGCATGCAGAGTAGTGAGTGCAGAATGCAGAGTAGTGAGTGCAGAGTAGTGAGTGCAGAGTAGTGAGTGCAGAGTAGTGAGTGCAGAGTAGTGAGGGCAGAGGGTAAACAGTCAAAATATCGAGTTTTTAATTTCGACCTACACTAATATCGAGTTGCTAATATCGATGGGACAGAATATCGATGTCCAGAATATCGATGGCCAGAATATCGACCCTAAGGTAAGTAATATCGAAATTACTAATATCGATAGCATATATATCGATGTAAGTAATTTCGATTTACTAATATGTGTTAGAAATATAAGTTAAGTATTTAAATTAATTGTTATAATATGTGTTTAATATGTTTTTATAATTTAAAAATATATAAGAGTAAATAATATGTTTTACTACCACAGCGGGTTGTGGGTTTATAGGGGAATAGGGTGGGAAGTAATTTATTTGTAATTAAATAATTAATTTTTCAATGATTAATTTATTTTGCAATTAAATATTAATTGGCAATTATTTATTTAAATTGATTAATTGATTAATTAATTGATAATTTATGTATATTTTTAACTAAATTATGTTTTACTACCACAGCGGGTTGTGGGTTTATAGGGGAATAGGGTGGGAAGTAATTTATTTGTAATTAAATAATTATTTTTCAATTATTAATTTATTTTGCAATTAAATATTAATTGGCAATGATTTATTTTTATTGATTAATTGATTAATTAATTGATAATTTATGTATATTTTTAACTAAATTATATGTTTTACTACTGGAGCGGGTTGTGGGTTTATAGGGGAATAGGGTGGGAAGTAATTTATTTGTAATATTAATTAATTTTGGGTAAAGGGGTATTTTTAGGGTTCAGGGTCAGTTTTCAGTTTTTGGGTAAAGGGGTATTTTTAGGGTTCAGGGTCAGTTTTCAGTTTTTGGGTAAAGGGGTATTTTTAGGGTTCAGGGTCAGTTTTCAGTTTTTGGGTAAAGGGGAATTTTTAGGGTTCAGGGTCAGTTTTCAGTTTTTGGGTAAAGGGGTATTTTTAGGGTTCAGGGTCAGTTTTCAGTTTTTGGGTAAAGGGGTATTTTTAGGGTTCAGGGTCAGCTTTCAGTTTTTGGGTAAAGGGGAATTTTTAGGGTTCAGGGTCAGTTTTCAGTTTTTGGGTAAAGGGGTATTTTTAGGGTTCAGGGTCAGTTTTCAGTTTTTGGGTAAAGGGGTATTTTTAGGGTTCAGGGTCAGTTTTCAGTTTTTGGGTAAAGGGGAATTTTTAGGGTTCAGGGTCAGTTTTCAGTTTTTGGGTAAAGGGGTATTTTTAGGGTTCAGGGTCAGTTTTTAGTTTTTGGGTAAAGGGGTATTTTTAGGGTTCAGGGTCAGTTTTCAGTTTTTGGGTAAAGGGGAATTTTTAGGGTTCAGGGTCAGTTTTCAGTTTTTGGGTAAAGGGGTATTTTTAGGGTTCAGGGTCAGTTTTCAGTTTTTGGGTAAAGGGGTATTTTTAGGGTTCAGGGTCAGTTTTCAGTTTTTGGGTAAAGGGGTATTTTTTGGGTTCAGGGTCAGTTTTCAGTTTATGGGTAAAGGGGTATTTTTAGGGTTCAGGGTCAGTTTTAGGTTTTTGGGTAAAGGGGTATTTTTAGTGTTCAGGGTCAGTTTTCCCTACTGTTGTACCCACTGGAGTGGGAATAGTAATTATTGTTAAGTAATTATATATTATATATGATTCTTTTTTTTTTTATTAAATATGTATTATTATTTTTTTTAACAATTATTACATATATTTAAATATGTTTAAGTAATTATTATGTATTATTTACAGTTTTTTTTATGTTATTTTAAATTTTAATAAAAAAAGATATATTTAACAACGATATTTTTTACATCGATATTAAATTTTCGATATTTTGGTACTTACCATGTTGTACATAGGGCGTCGATATTTTTGCAATCGATATAATTACGCCGATATTTGTGTAGGTCGAAATTCTGTCTGTCGAAATTCTGTCATAGATCCAGGGCAGAGTAGTGAGGGCAGAGTAGTGAGGGCAGAGTAGTGAGGGCAGCGTAGTGAGTGCAGAGTAGTGAGTGCAGAGTAGTGAGTGCAGAGTAGTGAGTGCACTCACTACTCTGCACTCACTACTCTGCACTCACTACTCTGCACTCACTACGCTGCACTCACTACGCTGCACTCACTAGAGTGCAGAGTAGTGAGTAGTGAGTAGTGAGTGCGGAGTAGTGAGTGCAGAGTGCAGAGTAGTGATTTGGGAGTGCAGAGTAGGGAGTGCAGAGTAGTGAGTGCAGAATGCAGAGTGAGTGTGCAGAGCAGTGAGTGCAGGTGCAGAGTGGTGTGTGCTGTTGAGTGCAGAGTGGTGTGTGCTGTTGAGTGCAGAGTGCTGTGTATTGACAATGTAAATGACAATGCCATTTATATATGATTTAAAGAAAAAAAAAGAAATGTCATGAGCAATGCCAATAGCTCTACCTTTAATGATTCCGAGACCATTGCATTGTAAATGCTTGTTAAAGGAGTGGTCTTATGATGGTTCTATCTCTCCTCATTGACCTGCCACGCGAGGTTGACTGGTCATCCTTCGAACTCTAGTTTGTTCCAGATCTTCCGGTCATTCTAGGGGTGGTGGTTGCTGATGCAGGAGTGTGGTAGCTCTGTCTGATGAAAGAAGCTACAATAAAACTATCTATACCTTCATATTTGACTTCTGGTTGTCACCTACTTGAACATTTTGGCGACGATCTTCAGGTGACCAGTGGATCATTGAAGAGCACGAATCCAGCACATCGTCCATCTTGCAGCTTGTATCCTAATTCTATTCAGCTGGATGGTGACTGTATTGCCTTTCGCATCATCGGACTAATGAGGTATTGTCCATTTTATTTTATTCCCGATTTTGTCAAGTCCAAAAACTGGTTGCGCTCGGATCCCATATATCGATTTACTAAGCAACCACAGTGTCTCCGTTATTTCAAGTCAACACTACATATATTGGTTGCACACTATGCAACCACAGTGACTCTTTTTACTCCACAATAACGCTACATACAACATCATCTGTGTGCATACGCTCAAGATGCAAGGAACGTAACATGCGGCCATTTGGTCTGTACTTTCGTTTATTTACTGCCAACCACGTCTTGCCAACTATGAGTCTCTTTTGCATCCAGGAATTGCCAACCACGAGTGCTGTACGTTATAATTAATTTAGTGGGTTTCCAGTTCTACATTGTTGCCAACCACCAGTACTGTTCAGAATTATCTACTTCAAATGTTGTTTTTTTTCTCCTGCCTTAGCTTAAATCTGCTTAAATCTCCATCAATACTATTCCTTTGCATATTTGCATGTTCTTTCGTCCAGTTGTGTGCTTATTTATTCATGGCTGTCAGTCAAACAATAGCCCCTCCTCCACCTTTCCTTCTTGAAGGTGACACTCCTTCAATTGAATGGGAGGAGTGGATTGGTATCTTTGAAAATTACCTGGAGGCTATTGATGGTCTCAGATTTCAAGCTTTTAAGAAAAAAGCCATACTTTTGAATTCACTTGGAAAAGCTGGTCATCATGTCCTTAAGTTTTTGCCAGAAATTATAGGTGCCGATGTTCAACCTATTGACAATCCGTATAATGAGGCAAAACAAAGACTTTCGAAGTACTTTGGAAAGCAAGTCAACATTGTCATGCAAAGACACAAATGTTATACAGTTCCACAAAAGGATAAAGTATCCGTTGATCAATGGGTAACTCGCTTATGAGAATTGTCTGTTAAGTGTGATTTGGGTCCGATGGCAGATCAATTAATAGTACAATGTAAGAATAAGAGGATGCAAGAGAAACTTTGGGCAGCTAAGAATCCTTCACTAATGGAAGCAATTGCCATTGCTAAAGTCGTTGAGGAATCGGATAAATGCATGCAAGATATGCATGCTCTTAAGTCAAAGAAAGAAGATACAGTGTCGTCAACAAAAATGATACAGACTCTCCTTCAGATATTGATACAAAGTCTACTGATGCTAAACCTAAGTTTTCTACTTCGAACCCTAACCTTAAAGCATCTTTCTCTGACATCAAAACAAATTTGTTGGTTGTTATCGTTGTGGGAGTATGACTCACGCTGCAGACTTTTATGGTTGCTTTGCCTGAGATAAATCTTGTAAGAAATGTGGGAAGAGAGGTCACATCAGCAACGTTTGTAGAAATCCATCTAAGAATATGGTTGCCTTTGTTGATGAAGACTTTGTTGTCCCTGACACTTCTTTTTGTATTGAAGATAATTGTCCTGGGGTTTTTGCAAAGACCTAAAGCTACCTTTGTGTTGAATGATGTTTCAGTGACACTCTTAGCTGATCCAGGTTCAATGTTCACAGTTATTCCTTTTCACATTTTTAAAGATTGTTGGCCTAATTTTTCACTCTCAAATAGTGATATCACACCCAAAGGGTATGGGGGTGAAGTCGTTAATATTAAGGGTGTCATGGAAACTACTTTTGAATTGAAGGGAAGGTCTGCTTTGGGAAAAGTTTACATTTCTGAAGATGGTCCAGCAATTCTAGGTTGGGTACAACAACATCACCTGCACATTATTTTAGATCGAAGATCTATTGACAAAGATTTGGTTGTTGAAGATTTTCCCAATATTGATTCTGTTTTGACAAAATATAATGCTGTTTTTTGCTCTGAACTGGGTAAACATGTGGGGTATGTTCATGAAGTTAAACTTAAGGACAATGCTCAATGGGTCAAACATGCCCTTAGAAGAATTCCCATTGCTATCCGAAAAGAAGTTAGGGAGATGCTTGAGGACATGCAGAAGCAAGACATCATAGAACCGGTGGAGGACTTAGAGTGGCTTTCTCCGGTGGTCATTATCCAAAGGAAGGATGATAAGCTTGGTTTTTTTATGGACCTCAGGTCTCTTAATTAGAACATCATCGTTGATAAATTTCCTCTCCCTAATATCTCCGAGATGGTACTCTTGATGGATAAGGCAACATTTTTCAGCAAACTTGATCTCAGGGCAGCTTATCATCAAGTAGTACTACATCCCTATTCTAGGAAGTTAACAGCATTTTTAACAATTGAAGGTGTCTTTCAATTTAAGATGCTTCCTTTCGGTCTTGCCTCAGCAGCCATCGTTTTCCAACGTATGATGCATTCTTTATTGAAGGGTTTGAAACATGTACATTATTTTCAGGACGGCATTCTCATCACTGGTGATGATGAATTTGAGCATAATTCTACTTTAGCTTAAGTGTTACAAATTCTACTTAATGCTGGTCTTACCTTGAGAAAGGATAAGTGCAAGTTTCTATTGACTGAAATAGATTATCTTGGATATACTATTTCCCAATCCGGAGTCAAACCAAAAGAAGAGTTGTTAAAAGCTATTAGACGTGCACCTATTCCTTCTAACAAGGATCAACTCAAATCATTTTTGGGGTTAGTTGAATACTACTCTGAGTTTGTTTCTAATTTTGCACATAAAACTGAAGCATTAGGCTTATTGCTTAGAAAAGGTGTACAGTTTGCTTGGGAAGCTCAACAAAATGAGGCTTTTGATAACATAAAAAATGAAATTGTTAATGCAGGTATCCTCACTACTTTTGAACCTGGTAGAGACACTTACATTACAGTTGATGCAAATGTTAATGGCATTGGTGCTATCCTTTCTCAAAAGAAAAATGGTATTGAGAAAACAGTTGCATTTGCTTCTCGCACGTTCAGCTGTGCTTAGCGAAACTATGCAGTTATTGAGGGTGAAGCTTTAGCTGCTGCATGGGGTGTGTTGCATTTTCGCACGTATGTGTGGGGCTCACAGTTTTCTTTGAGGACTGATCACAAGCCTCTCATAAGAATGTTATCCCCGGGTGGTGCAAATAATGGTTCTCCTCAGTTGATGAGATTTGCTGCCAAATTACAAGAATTTACATATAAGTTGGAACATATATCTGGTTGGAAGAACATTCAAGCAGATTGCTTATCTCGCTTTCCCATCCAGTCTGAGCACCTTTGTGAGTTTGAGGAAGAACATGTTTATTTGGTAGCAAGCATAGAGGATGTGTGCTCAGATGAATTTAAGTCTATTTCTAGGGAAGAGTGGCATCAAGCGGTGAGTGACGATCCCGATTTTGTTGAATTAATTATTGCTATACGCCTTGGTTGGAAGCGTGAAGGTGATGTGAAGCCTTCTCTGCACAGCTTTGTCAAATTACAAGAGGAGCTTAGTGTTGAAAGGTCTGATGATTTGGTGATGAGAGGTGAAAAATGTGTCCCACCAAAGTCTCTTAAGAAGGATTTTTTTCTTTTGGCTCATGAGGGTCATCTTGGACAAACCATGACCATCAAGCGCCTTAAGGCTAACTTTTGGTATCCTCGGTTTGATGACTATGTTCGTTGGGTAGAGGATTGTTCTTTGTGTAAGGAGAACGAAAAGAGGTTAAAGATTAATTCTCAAACGCCTAGGTTCCATCTCATTTCTTGCGGATTTGCCTTGGGAAAAGGTTTGTTTGGACTTTATTGGTCCGATGGACTTTCTCTCTTCTAAGTATCGATTTGCCAAGGTTTTAGTGGATGTATGTTCATATTAGGTGTTTGTAGAGTTTTTGAGAAATATTACTACTGATAATATTCTTAATCATCTCAGATCCATATTTTTTAAAGATACTTTTCCCCGTGTGTTAGTTGCAGATAATGGCACTCAACTAACTTCGTATGCCATGCGCAACTTCCTCTCAAGTCATGGATTCTGGCACATGTGTACTAACTGTATAATCCACAAGGCAACAGCATAGTGGAAAGCATGAATAGAATGGTGAAAGGTACTCTTCAATTAGCTGTTCAGGGTCGACGTGATATTCAAAGAGCTGTGGATGATATGTTATGGTCATATAATACCACTGTCCATAGTGTAACCAATGTTGTCCCTTTTGGGAAAATTCGAGTTAGAGTGCCAAAAACAAGTTAATTCCTCATTGGCTGCATGAAGAGAACACCTCTTTCCCTGTCGTGGTCATACTGGTAAAACTGGAAGAGTGAAAGTGGGTGATCTTGTCAAGGTCAAATTAGGTAGAAGAGAGCATGGGTTGAATACATTTTCTTATCCATTTAGTGTTAAAGAGGTTCTCAGATGGCATGTTGTTTTAGGAAACGGCCAATGTTGGAATTTTAGGAGGATTGCTCTTTATTCCAAGAAGGATGCTGGTACTTGTATTCAAGGGCCTCCTTTACAACAATCTAGTACTTGCAAAAACCTTCATGAGGGGAAACAAAACAAAACCAGTACGAGAGATTCGTTTTCCAAGGAGATATGATGATTTTGTTAGGTATTGACTTCTTCTGTTTTTTTTTGTTCTTTAGGAAAGAAGATGTTTCATAAATTTATGATAAATTTATCATACGGTTCTTCTATATTTTGCTTATATTGTTTTATTAATATAACATTTTATTCTGTTCCACATATGTTGCGTTTTTCATATTTATTATCAGTATTTATTCTATTGATATAATGCTTTGTTCACTTTTGCACGTTTTGATTGCAATATTTTATGTACTTTGTATTATTATTATTTTTTTGTCTTCTGTAAGAAAAGAAGATATGTTATGATGGTTCTCTCTCTTTACTCATTGACCTGCCGCGCGAGGTTGACTGGTCATCCTTGGAACTCTAGTTTGTTCCAGGTCTTCCGGTCATTCTAGGAGTGGCGGTTGCTGAGGCAGGAGTGTGGGAGCTCTGCATGATGAAAGAAGCTACAATAAAACTATCTATACCTTCATATTTGACTTCTGGTTGTCACCTGCTTGAACAAGTGGTCTTTTAAAGTTATACCCTCCCCTTCCCCTTTCACCTCATCACAAAGAGGAATGGCTCCTGGTGTCCCCCGGGGTTTGGAGCTCATTCCTACCCTTTTTAGGTCTTGCCAACGTTGCAGCGTGAATGCGCTACCATCGCTTTGTGAGGTATGCAGTGTATACTGTAGTGTGTAAGCTTCATTGAAGCTCCACCCACTCTCTGCCCATTGGCTTTTGTCTAAAATGCTGCCTTCCGATTGGTTTGAGGCTTGTTAGTCCCTCCTCATTCATCATTTATCCTTTCACGGCTATTGCCCCCTTAACTCCTAACACTAATTTCTTTTAGGTCTCGCCTAGCGTTGCAGCGCAAATACTCTGCCATCGCTTTGTGAGGCATGCAGTATACACTGTAGTGGGGAAGCTTCATGGAAGCTCCGCCCACTCTCTGCCCATTGGCTTTTGTCTTAAATACTGCCCTCCGATTGGTTTGAGGCTTGTTTGTCCCTCCTCATTCATCATTTGTATCCTTCCACGGCTATTGGCCCCTTTACTGCTAAACTATTTTCTTCTCTGTCTCCCCACCCCACCCGCCCCCTCCCTCAGTCAGTGACTTTACACCCTCCTCCGCACCATCCCCCCACTACCGTTCATGTTTTCTTGCCTGCCGACAATTCCGTTTTCATCTTTATTATTGCCACTTTGAAATATGCAAGATCACGATGCGTGCTGTACAAAAACTTCTCGTGTTTAATGAACTAGATTTTGATGTTACTCTAAATGTATTAAGACTCTAGGCAACATTCGGGGAATGGATAGCAACTGACGCCCCATAGTTCCCAATTGGCATTGTTGTCAGGCCGGAGGAGCGGCAGTGTTTTAACTCATGTTTAATACGAGCACTTTTAATACCTTCCTCTCAAATCAGCGCTATAATCATGTGTACTGAAGTGACGCGCTAACGAAATGCACTTTTTGAATTCTGAAGACACGTTATCGCACATTTACACATTTGCATCATGTTTACTGTATGATTAACATGCCGATCATTTTCACGGTTCGCCCACTGGCTCGTATACGCTTTGGCTTGTCTCGGGCTGGCTCTACCTGCTAATTAATATATTGGCTCACGCACCTCTTAACAAAGAGAGAAGAATGAATACATGACAGTGAGCCCCGTAGATGGTAGAGAAATAGACTGGTGCAGGCAAACAGACAACGTCAGACTCCTTTGCCTCACATCAGAATCATCACTTTCAATAACCTGGAAATCTGCTGGAAACTCCTGCTTGCTCCAACCTCATCCCCCTACCTAGTCTTAGCTTAGCACAAGCAGCAGATTCTGAGCTGTGCCCTGCTGGTGCAGAGGAGCATGGCAGAGTCTGTATAAGTGCAGGGATCCCTAGCCTCTCAGGACGAGCACCTAAACCTTCTGGGTGCCTTCACACTGAGGATAACTGAATACGTTTTGTTCTGTGCTTTAGTCGCCCCTCAGTGAGCACTGTCTGGTAGATGGAGTTCTGTGTGAATAAACACATTCAGAGAGGTGGTTGTGTAAAAACAAACAAAAGCCACAATACCGTACATTTTGAACATTTTGAACGTGTTGTTAAATACCTGCTCATCGAGTACCTCATTGGCTGATCATTCCATGGCACTACCAAAATTACATTTGGACACATTTTCTCAACTGTAAAACACTTCCTACTTTGGGTCATTTAATAACTCGGGGCTTTGGGGTTAGGTAACCTACTTTGGATGCTATGTAAAAGATTAAATACAAAAACTAATGCAATGAAGCTAATCAACCAGCACTGTGAAAACAGACACGGATTCTGGCATTTTGTATAATTAATGTCAATTTTCTCATAGATGCGAGTAAAGTAATCCTAATGATATCTGCACACTTTTAACTGATAGCACCGGGCTAACTTTGACAACTAGGCAATGAATACATTTTCATGTACCCCTGATGCCGCCCTGCCCCCCATGCCCTTTGCCAACTTCATTGCCTGCAAGTGTTTGGGGGATATCCAAGACACGGGAGAGTGAATCAAATAGTCTAGAAAATGAAAGTGAAGCCAGGATTTGGATTCTCATGCTCCGATCGCGTTGGTTAGTCTGTAAGCACTACTTTTATTAATGAGTTTCTCATTAGTAAAGCACCACGGTGTACATGTGTGGCGACACTTCACCCATGAGGTACTTGCCAAGCAATTGTTGACACAATCCATCTTTGCGTCTTTTTCAATATATTTATTACGAAGTGCAGGCCCTTTCTAAGGGATTTTGCACACTACATACATTCACTCTAAAAATAAACCGTTTAGGTAAAAAAAAAAATCCCATTCACAACTTCAATAGCTCTAACTCACAAATGGGAGACCTATTTGCATTGCAAATGCTTGTTAATATTTACATCAGACCTCTGGCAGAGGAAGTGAAGTATTATGGAATATCTCTTTAGTGCTGTATGCTGATGACACTCAGCTAATTATTTCCCTGTCGGCAGAGACAAATGGCTTTTGTGTCACATCTAAAAACTGTGTATCCGCGTTGGCCAAATATATGCATGACAACTGTTTAAAACTTAACTAAAAAAACAGAGCTCTAAGGGGCAACCAGCCTAGCTACCTGGATGAGACTTTACATGCCCTCCAGAACGCTATGCTCCATCCAATCTAAACCTGGCCCACATCCCTCGTCACAGGAGAGCCAGAACGAAAGGTTTCTCCTTCCATGTCTTAGCTCTGACCCGGTGGAATTCTATGCCTCCTAACCTTAGAACGATTCAATAAAACTTACTGTTCCGGAAACAGAGGAGGACCCAGCTCTTCTTCATCTAGGCTGACGATTTTGCCTCTCTGGGGCTGTGTTTATTAGGATCCTTTTAAGTCCCTTGCTGATATTTTGTGACACCTGGACCCTCACCTTCCTCTCAGGGCAGGCAGCCTTCAGGTGTTGTGTTTTCTAAGGCTCGGCTCCCCGCTTGTAAAGGGTCAAAGTGGTAACACCCTTGCAGCAAGTGCCTTTATCAGCCGCAGGATTAAGATACAGTGCACCCAATTCCCAGCCCAGTAAAAGCCTGAAACAGACCCAAAATGGAGCATGTACCTACATGTTCGCCTCCCCTGTTTGTACCTCATAAGTAGCTACCTGTGCACTTCCTCCGTATTTATGTCCCCGGCTAGCTTCTCTAAAGATGCTTTTGATCCTTCTACGCTATCATGGCGTTTGTGTATTACTTCATTACCTGATGTCTGCTGTGTTCATTGTGTCTCTCCCCTGATTTAGCTGTCAATGAACCCTGCTGAGCGAGTACGCAGCCATAAGGGAGCTGAATGTAAGAAATACCCAGAGGTGTAAGTGCTGCACTCACCTTCAAGCAATGGACATCTTGTCTTACTCTGTCAATGCTCCATTCACTGACCGAGAAGCATGCTGGCACCAAACGGAAGACATTTAGTTAGATACCCCGGTAAAGGCAGAAAAAGATAAAAAGCAGACACGTATTGGTAGCAGAGATGTTGCAGGTATAATACTAGTAGTGATGGAATCTCTATAATAAATGGTGCAATCTTCCAACAAATGCTTGGACCATCCCTAGGAATGTGGCAAAAAAAAACTTAACAAACAGAAAAGTAAAGACAGGAGTTAGAACTTCAGCTCCTCCAGTGTAAACTTCGAAGTACTGTGAAGAAGAGTGGTAATGGAGCTACATTTGTTATATACTTCCTGAAGCGTTACGTTTATTATATACTTCCTGGAGCATTAGCTTTATTATATACTTCCTGGAGCGTTAGCTTTATTATATACTTCCTGGAGCGTTAGCTTTATTATATACTTCCTGGAGCGTTACCTTTATTATATACTTCCTGTAGCGTTACCTTTATTATATACTTCCTGGAGCGTTAGCTTTATTATATACTTCCTGGAGCGTTAGCTTTATTATATACTTCCTGAAGCGTTAGCTTTATTATATAGTTCCTGAAGAGTTACATTTATTATAAACTTCATGAAGAGTTTTCTTTGTCATGTAGTCTTGAAAGGGTTACTGTTGTTATAAACTTCCTGAAACTGAAGTGACAGCAGCACATCCTGATCCAGCTCTTTTTACACAATCTCTTCTTGTTTAAATGAAATCTTAGCTATGTGCGTCTTTGTAAAGCTGTACTTCTAGCAAGTGGGCATTCCATGTGTGCTCTTTCTGTACTAAGTTACTGTGAGAACACTGAAAAATTACCTCCTTTTCTGAATTAAGTAAGATGTACATGTTCAATAGAACATTTAGTTAAATATCTGTGTAGGGGAAATATCTCTTGGTAACTTTCATAAATGGTCTTTTATAACTAGTTAAATATTGTGTATTTGCATACTCTTACATTTCCATTTAGTGATTTTAAATCTCTTTACATCCAATAGGAAATCAGCCTTGGATGCTCAAATGATCCTGAATAATGACAGTAATCGTGCAAATCTGAAAAAAGTGGTAAAAAAAATTAGCTCCAATATTCAGGAAAAGATCTGCAGACTGAGGAACCTGAACATAAACTGATAGATCCTCGAAGAGGCAGTCAAGAGCAATTCAGTGGATGTAAGAGTCTGAGCTGTGCACCTCCACGCAACAGGACTAAGAAATAACCTCTAGAAAATTAAGGCAACAACACTGACAAACCACTTCCTGTATAAACAGGCCTCCACCATCAGCTTTGATCATGTGTTCGGTATGAGGTGGATACAGCATTTCTCTGCTTCCTGTAATGATGGCAGACCACCATTCAGCACGCTAGGTGTATTGTAAACTCTTCCTGGCCAAACCACAGAAGCAAGAGAAAAGCCCAAGGGAGTGGAGCCAGACAACTAAGGGCAAAGGAAAGAGAGAGTCTCTGATCTACAACAGACTGTCCCAATTTGCTTCGACCAGAACGAAGACTAATCTTCACTCATAAACATGCAAAACCATTTCTCAATCTAAAGACATAACACCTACAAAGAAGCTTTACTTGCCACAAATATAATATGTGTAGTTTTTGAGTCTTGTATTTCATTGTGAAATCTGAAATCAACCATCCAAAATACCACACACATACAGGGAATGTGATAAAAACACAAGGGCTTTATCAACCATGTTAGCTCCTCAGAAAACCCAGTCATGGGATGCAGATAATTATAAACCTGACCCAGAGACACTAACCAAGAAACAAAAATCATACACAAGCAGCAAGAGCTTTAGTTTGTCATCACCTCGAAAGAGCCATCAACAAACACAAACAGGAGAAGCAACATGCATTTGCAGTGAATGTGTGAAGAACTTTAGTGAGTTAGCACTCCTAGACCATCAGCGAACACACATGGGGGAAAAACCATACCAATGCACTGAATGTGTGAAGAGCTTCAGTCAGTTATCACAACTCCATGTTCATCAGCGAACACACACAGGGGAAAAACCATACCATTGCAATGAATGTGTGAAGAGCTTTAGTCGGTTATCAAATCTTCAAAGACATCAGCGAACACACACAGGAAAAAAACAATACCATTGCAGTGAATGTGTGAAGAGCTTCAGTCGATTATCCCAACTCCAAAGACATCAGCGAACACACACAGGGGAAAAACTGTACCATTGCACTGAATGTGTGAAGAGCTTTAGTCGGTTATCAAATCTTCAAAGACATCAGCGAACACACACAGGAGAAAAACCATACCATTGCACTGAATGTGTGAAGAGCTGCAGTCAATTATCCCAACTCCAAAGACATCAGCGAGCACACACAGGGGAAAAACCGTACCATTGCACTGAATGTGTGAAGAGTTTCAGTCAGTTATCAAACCTCAAAATACATCAGCGAACACACACAGGGGAAAAACCGTACAATTGCACTGAATGTGTGAAGAGCTTCAGTCGGTTATCACTGCTCCAAATACATCTGCGAACACACACTGGGGAAAAACCATACCATTGCAATGAATGTGGAAGTATTTTTAGTGATTCTTCAACTCTCAGGAATCATCAGCGAACACACACAGGTGAAAAACCATACCATTGCAGTGAATGTGTGAAGAGCTTCAGTCGGTTATCAGACCTCAAAATACATCAGCGAACACACACTAGGGAAAAACCATACCATTGCAGTGAATGTGGAAGTGTTTTTAGTATTTCCTCAGCTCTCAGGATTCATCAGCGAACACACACAGGAGAAAAACCCTACCATTGCAATGAATGTGGAAGTATTTTTAGTGTTTTCTCAGCTCTCAGGATTCATCAGCGAACACACACAGGAGAAAAACCATACCATTGCAGTGAATGTGTGAAGAGCTTCAGTCGGTTATCAGACCTCAAAATACATCAGCGAACACACACTGGGGAAAAACCATACCATTGCAGTGAATGTGTGAAGAACTTCAGTCGGTTATCACACCTCAAAATACATCAGCGAACACACACTGGGGAAAAACCATACCATTGCAATGAATGTGGAAGTATTTTTAGTGATTCCTCAGCTCTCAGGATTCATCAGCGAACACACACAGGAGAAAAACCATACCATTGCAGTGAATGTGTGAAGAGCTTCAGTTGGTTATCAGACCTCAAAATACATCAGCGAACACACACTGGGGAAAAACCATACCATTGCAGTGAATGTGGAAGTATTTTTAGTCATTCCTCAGCTCTCAGGATTCATCAGCGAACACATACTGGGGAAAAGCCATACCATTGCAATAAAAGTGTGAAGAGATTCAGGGTGTTATTAAATATTCGAAAACATCAGCAAACACACAAAGGAGAAAAACCATAGCATTACAGTGAATGTGTGAGGCACTTTAGTGGGTCATCAGACAAACAAAAACATATTCGAACATACACTGAGGAAAAACCATACCATTACAATGAATGTGGAAGTAGTTTTAGTGATTCCTCAAATCTGAGAAGTCATCAGCGTATACACACAGGGGAAACACCATTACAGTGCCGTGAATGTATGAAGAGCTTTAGTATGTTATCAATTCTGCAGAGACATCAGTGAACACACACTAGATTGTAGCATTCTGAATCATCTGTAAGGTGCTTTTGTGTTGCTGGAGCTGCCAAATAAACAGTGGTCTCATAGCCCAGCCTTGCCTAGAGGAAGGAGTTCTTCGATATAATATGTACATCAGAAGAAAGGATACATCTTCAGTAGCCAAAGATAGTAGAAACGAATGCTTTCAACCAAGTTCATTTTAACAAAGTTATGAGTCCGGGAAGTTCTTCCTGCTGCCGACCATGTAAATGTAAATGTAAATGTATGTGTCTTGTAAAGCGCACTGCTGCCCTGAGGCGTCCTGGCGCTGTAGACCGCTGGGGAATTCGTCCTGGCTATCCCTGTGAGATGGTCCCTACTGGGTATCTCCAAGGTGAAATCAGGCATCCCTGGCGAATGTGGGGGGCCATTGTAGAGATGAGGCAAGCTAATGCTCAGAGTTGCCAAGTGTGATCCCTGGTTAGAGTAGGCACCGAGGCGAGAATTATCGAGTCCGCTGACCCTGGTCCACGACCCTGCCGCGTCGGGAATTGAACCCTGGTACCGGGCCATTCTCTGCTTCTGGGTCTGCCTCCTCTAACCAGTGAGCCACACCACTCCACGTGTCCCAATGTCATCACCATACCACCACAGAACAGGAATGAGAGCACACTCATCCTTATATATAACACACTACAGGGGTTTGCTTCAGGGTCAAACTCACTTTCCTTACACGTTATCAGCAACAAGTTGTAAACTGAACAAATTATATTTAGGAACAAGTGGTTTGTATAGACATTAGTGGCATAATACATTTGAAACCCAATACTTTATAAATCTGTATTAATGATACATAACCAAACATCCAAACACCACCCATGTATGGACATCAAGAGCCTTTAAAATCCACACTACAGAGATGTGTACCAGGATCAAACTCAATTTACTTTAACATTATCAAAACAATCATGAGGCTATGAAATGTACAAAAAGATGACTAGATTTTATATATTAATATGAAATGTATGTTTTTAGATATGTAATAAAACATCAAATGTATTTGAATTCATGGTATTTGACTGCTGATTGTATAGGAGATCTTAAATGTGATTTATTCCCTACATTTTAAAGATAATTTGTGATGTCAGCAAGGAGCCTAGTTTATTTGGCAATAGAGGGGTCAAATCTCAATAGCATGACTGCTTTCAGCAGGGAGTCTGGCGCAGGTGGAATCATAGGGGACTATTCTCGCCAGTGTGCCTTCTCTCAGAGTGAGAGGCAGTTCTTAGCTTGAGATGGTGCCACCTCTGCATCTGTGTTAATGAAGAGAGAAGTGATAACTGTAATACTGAGATCCGGGCTTCACACCTGTTTTGGGAACATAATTCAGTTCTACCTAATCCATACCCGATTTGTTTAGGAAAGCTAAAAACATGTCTGTATCCTGGCACTACTCTTGTTAATAATCCATGAAAATACCACAGAAGGTTGAGCACTTGAAAGCAGTGTGCCACACAAGGATTTAAACATGAGTTTGTCAAATACAAAATGTACTTTTTTGTTTTTTAAGGTTCTTATATAGCTCTGTTATATCTAATAATGTCTCATGGGTTTTCTTTGAGAGACCTTTCTCCTTCAAAGATGTTTTCCATCGACAGACCTATGGGAATTCCTATGAAAGGCTGACAATCTCTCCAACTATAAACAGGGCTAGTGGGTGGACCATTGGTGTGGCTGGTATGATGTTTTGTTGCATTTTTGATAGAGCGCCCTGTCCACCATACCCTGAATCCAGCCCGTCTTTCTTTAGTGATTTTTCTATTTTGGGTTACATTTGAAGACTGTTCCTTTCCTTTATAGTTTGACAGGGGTCCACGGTCTGTCAGAGGAGAAGGCGTAACCGCTTCCACTACCCTGTTGGACTACCGTGCACCATATTTAGCGATCTCCACCAACCTGGCTATCCCTGTGTCTTCAGAGGAGCAACAGGAGCGCCTCTAAAAGCACCTAACATTTGCTGAGTGGCTGCCATGTTTCACACGGGTGCCCAACAGACTTTTTTGTTTTACTCCTAAAGTGAGAGTTTGCTTTTGCTTTTTGTAAAATCAATAAATAATGTACTTGATACACTGAGAGCATTCTACAAGGGAGTCTGGGTAATTTTTACCTAGTTTTTTTCTGTTTCAGACAGCCAGTCTTTACATAATGTTCCTGAAGAGAAGCAAGTAGGTCAGAATACCTACCATAAGTAAGGCGGATGGTCTGATGTGCGTACACCAACTGCCCCAGCTATGTCGGTCATTGTTGTGAGGGTTCCTGAGTTTCTGACCTCAGTCAAACAGAGGGGAATAGTGACAGATTTTTCTCACCAACTTCCAAAATTCTCCAATTTATGTTTATAATCCATTCTTCCTTCGAGACCTTGGTTGGAAGTTTGCAATATTGTGTCAGATGTTGTGCAAAACCAGTGTGCCATTATCCAAGGCTGTACTGTTGCATTAAATGTTGTGTAAAAGCAGTGTGCCACCCTCTGAGGCAGTGCTGTTGAGTCAGATTATGTGTAAAAGTAGTGTGCAGCCTTCTTCCGCTGCATAAACCCTTATGTACAACACTTGCAGCCAACTGCTGCGTCATAGTGTCCACCTTCTATCTGGGATCCTATCTGTGTGTCGCCATCAATATCAGACGCAGGAGCTGCAGAAAGAAGGGCATGAGGATTCACTAATAATGTGTTATTAAAATGTTACAGGTCACAATGACAAGTTACAATTCAGTCAAACTGACACGCTCAATTACATTCTGTGGCTCTGTCACTATTGTGGCAAATATACTAAGCTACCTAGCGTCCTCATCTACATCTTACAGAATGGTGAACACACTTAGATCGACACTGTGGGGGAGCATCCAGTAATTTGACTATTAAAAAAGTAGACCTCTTTTGACGAAATATCAAATGTTATGATATGGTGACATAGTCTTTATTGTGTTAAATGCCTGACCATGCCTGACCTGAGAATCCTGATCTCTCTGATAGGTCTATCACCAAATTGGCCATGCTTTTGCTTTTCAGACAGCAATCCTAATGATGCTTCGGCTAGGCAGTGTTCTCCTGGAATTCTGTTTTCAATTTCCAGCTGCACAAAACATTTTTAACAGCAGTGGATTATCCTGCCTTTCCTGAGCGTACAAGTCTCTGTGTAGCTTGATGTCTTAAAGAGTAGGAGGCTTGAACATCGGGTCTCAGAATGCTTGATTCTCAAATCCTTATTAACTTTAGGAAACTTCATTGTCCTGTATTCTCTGCTACTCTTTCCAGATGGGTTACGTGGCCATGAAACAATCTAGAATTGATAGAACCTGTTTCATGCGGTCATTCCACTAGGAGTTCCATGGCTTCCTATACGTTTGCAATAACGGAACATTCTGAGAGCTGCTAATGGTTTCAGCTTCCACTTTCAAAACTTTCCATTGCAAACCAATTCTTCATGCTGCTTCTGTTAATAAGGAGCTTTAAAATAGCATGATGGTAGTCGCCAGTCTTGCAAGAAAATCCAGATTTTACCCGCGTCAATGATGGAAAGTCCTAATTTCACTAAATATACTTAGATGACTATCTTTAATTTTGTGGATAGTGGTTTGACTCCCTTTTATATGTATTGTCCCTCACCAATTAGTCCTCTGATGCAGTGATTCTTAACCTGTGGTCCAAGGCCTGTGAGGCTTACACAGTGGCTCTACAAACATTTTTACAAAATTAAATATTATTAAAATTAATAAATACAAATTAATAATGTATGTTTCAATGAAGAAGCAAAACTGAAAATTGTGAACCTTTTTCAATATTTGATTGTGAATTATACAAAAGATTTCCATATTTGAGAACGTGTTTCATGTATTCCTGTGTCTATATTTTTGAGTATTGTTTTGAGGTCCGAGTCAAAAAAATAGCTCAGGCCGAGGGTCCCCGGCTTCCAATAATGACTGGATTGCAGTAATGAATCATTGGTGGTTTCAGAACTGAAAAGGTTAAGAACAGCTGCTCTAATGTATTGTGCCTTTCAATCTTAAAACAGGCTATTTAGGGAAATGAAAGAAACAGATTGCGAGAGGCAGTGACCCTGCATGTACTTCAACCAGCCCAGCCAGTATAACCCTACCGTCTTGTTTCAAACAGTATTACATCTACTGTTAGAGCCTTAAATAGGTTCTAAAATATTTTTGGGGAGTGCATTTTGTTTTATTTACATGCTTCATAATGTAAGGTCCAATTTTCAGGGAACATTCAATAGATAGCATTCTGAAAGCACATATATTTCATTACAACACTCTTCAATCACAAAAATACAAATACATATATTACCTAAACATTGTTTACATGATTATATGGTTATCACAGACAATATTATTTTTCCAAATAGATAACTAAGCGCTCAACTGTTGTAAACTCCCAACAAGTTATCCTGTCTGTGTTTGGCCGATATGCAGAATGTCATTATCTTTCGGAGAACTCATGAATGTTTCAATTTATCCAAACAATAACTTTGCTACCACACAAGGCAACACAAGTCTGCTACCAGCTCCATGATATCTGCCTTTCAAGGTCTGACAGTGAATGTGAAAAATATATATGTCGTCTTGTTTTACATATTTTCATCATGCTGGTTCATAGCAGTTATGTCTCGGATTAATGGGAAGTCCCCCAATGTAGAGTGAAAGTCAGGGGTTAACTCTAAATGTACCTCATGAATTGACCACTGAATTAGGGAGGTCTTTGCCTCAGTTTATCGGAAGAGCTCCTGCCAGATGGCTGCAGCATTCGTTCCTTTGCTGAGAGCCAATCAGAGAGGAGCAGAGCTAAGCCCAGCTGATGTATGATTTTCTTCCAAGGAAACACTCTTTCTCAACTTAAGTCTGATAGTCACAGCTTCTCCAATGTGAACAGGTATGCAGTGTGCAGAGTCCCAAGAAGCTCTAGAGACAACTTAGCTACTCCAAACTCTCATAGTGTAGCACATAGAAGTAGTCTTGCAGTTGCTAAGCACCTAGGAACATTCCACTCTTGTTACAAATGTTCATGTTATTCTTGCTGCTAGTAACATACATGAGTGCTGTTCTAATTATATTCTCTGTGGTTATTACTCATGTACTAAGCAAGAGGATTAGACGGTTGAAATAAACACTTTAAAACATATATAGTGTCTTTTCTTAGTACAGTACATGTGAGTGCTATGCTAAAGAACACAATTGGGTTTGAATTACGGCTGCATCCCTGACCCCTTCACAAAAGTGTTAGCTGCACAGAAAGCACGGACACCACACCGGCACGTATGCCCTGTGGGGTTGTGTGGGGGTACAATAACTTGGAATTCTGTTTGAGTTTAAGCGAGGGAGCACTGAACTTCGTCCAGGCACCCGTGTGTGGGAAAGCCAAAGCCTATTGAGCTTGGCCAGAGCCCTAGTTTATGCAGCACAACAACATTGTTTACATGATTATTGGGTTATCATAAGCAATATTTTCTATCCAAAAAAAGACAGATACACAAACAGTTATCGTATGTTTTACTTTGCTTCGCATAAGAACGTATCTGCAAGTGCATAATACATGCACAAACAAAACATTTTATAATTAAAACGTCAATTATCACTCAAAAAACAATTGTAAATGAGAATGACATCGCAAATATATAGTATAAATTCACAATAAATTTCCACATGATTATTTTGATCACTTAAATTATATTCTTTTAAACCTGTGCACATTTAATTTAATTATTTTCTTAGCACAATATGACACTAAAGGTTATGTCGCAGGATGTATCTCTGTTAAATATATAGCCATTGATATTTAATATTTCTCCATAAAACAATTGACTTAAACAACAATATATTTTGCTTGTTCCCTACACATCCACTAACTCCCTAGAGTAGCCATACAAGTTCTATTAAATGGAACAGTTACGTTTTGTTAATTTATCTCATTAAAAGAAGAGGTCTTTGAATCTTAAAAATGAATTCCTACTCCTAACTTCTAGGGAAAAAATGTAAACTCTGCTAAAAGAGAAATACTACACCTGTTTCTTATAGGTTAATTTAATTGGCAATATTTGTGGTGAATCAATGTAAGAGTCTCAAACTTATATTGTGTATCATTAATTATTGCATTATGTCTCAGCCTACGATTAGTGTAGATAAGTATACCTTTATTTAATGTACGCATTTATTGTCAGGATAACATCCGAACACAGAATTATTATCAAGTCTTTATTTCGGAACAACAAGGACAGCATTATGACAATAAGTCACAGTAGTGGAGGAGTAATGCTGTCTTTAATAACATTGAGGCTTTCGTTGTCTGATAAGACACTTGGTAGGCTATTATGTATACCAACTCTGTACCCTACATTGTAGGAAGAGAGAGAATCAGAATGACAGCAGGGAGACCTGGAGGCAGCTGTAGTACTAAAGGTGCTGAAAAAGAGAGAGTGGACTGATAGCAAAGGAACCCTTGGACCAGTGGTGGGAACGCCCCCGAAACCAAGTGTTTCTTATAGGCATGTATTTCCTGTGCTTGACACCTTAGCCTGGCTATCGCCCCAAGGCACAGGCAGTCTCTAGGGACTGTGCTTTCTGTGGCTCTGCTCTCCTACGGTAAAGGGACAAAGTAGTAACAACCCAGTCAGTACGTGTCCATGCAAGAGTACGGAATCAGAGGAGGCAGAAAAGCACAGGATCGGAGCTATGACTCACCACCCGTAAAGCCCCATTTGGCCTGGTCTGGAGAGCACCCCACTGTGGCAAGCATTAATTATCAACAAAGAGCCATGCACACTGTCAACAGACTGCCTGCTAAAGGGACTATTAGTCTCAGGAGAACTGTTTGTCTGCTGTTGGAGGAAGTGGGGCCACATCTTCTACACGCTGTATAGTGTCAGACTCTCAAATGCAGCGCTGGACGCCACACCACTGTAGCTGCTTGGTAAAGGGACTACAAATCCCAGGAGACCTGCTGTCTGCTGAGGGAGGAGGAGGGACCGCATCTTCTAAACGCTATATAGTCGTGGACTATGTCCTGCAGCGTGGGACGCCAAACCACTGCAGCTGCCTGCTAAAGGGACTACAAATCCCAGGAGACCTGTTGTGTGCTGGGGCAAATCAACCTGCTTTGTAGCCCGTACTGTCTCCTGCAGCACAGGATGCCAAGCACACGTCTTCATTCAGCCTGTAACTGTTAGTTTACTTGAGAGGCTGCTCTGCATTTCCCTGTATGCAGCCAGCTGCACAAAGTAACTTCACAACTGGGAGCCCCTAAAGTAATTGTGAAAGTGACACAGCTCAGAGCTCTGCAGTCACGGACTGTCTGCACAACAAGTTCCTTTCTGTTCAGTTTCATAAAGCTGGCTCAGGCCCGCTCACCGCAGGGGCCTCTCACGAGTGCCCTTACTTATATTTCAGGCTCTTTGCAGCAGTAAGGTCGGTTAAAATAATGGGAGGAAAAGATTGTGAAAGAGCAGATTGCAATACTTTGTGAGCTTTTGAAAATATATTGAGTCTGTCAAATAAACGTAAGTTATCGTATAGCAGCCAAAGAAACCATATATCAGTTTATGAAAAACACTTTTAATACACAACACTGTTTTCTCGAAAGTGTGCAAACACGAACCGATTTCACGAAAAACGAAACCAAATAGTACAGTTAGGAAAAAAACGCTCTGACTTGGCCAGCACTGGCTGTGTCATAGTTGTTTATTTTCTTACGGTAGGTTGGTAGTACGGGTGTTGGGGTAAGATGTAGCATTATAAGTCTAGCTAGGTATGTAAGTATATATATATTTAAAAGTAAAAATCTGTTGCAATTCAAGTCTGTAAAAATATATAATATGGAAATTGGTTTTAAATGGTTGAAATAAATGTATGCATCTGGGATGTGCATCTGTCAGTGACCTATAGTCACAGGGAGAGTTTAAAGTGTACGTGCCATTGAAATTAAGAATTAAACAAAGAATGTTGAGCAAAGTATTTAAAGTATGCGGTCTGGATGGGCATCTGCTAAGGGCATAGTTACAAGGGAAGTTTAAAATATATAAGTGAATATCATTAAAAGAAAACTATTAAATGAAGTATTAAAAAGAGAAAAAAAAGCCTCTGATAACGAAATACATTCACAGAGTATCCCTGTTCAAGTTCAAGTTTGAAATTTGTATAGCGTACTACTCACCCAGAGGGTCTCAAGGCACTTGAGGGAGGTGGATACTTTACTTATCGAATCTCCAAGTTTTTAGTTGTTTTCTGAAGGAGAGGTGGTTCTGAGTAAGGCGGAGGTGGGTGGGAAGAGAGTTCCAGGTTTTGGCCGCTAAGTATGAGAAGGATCTTCCTCCTATGGTGGATCTATGGATGCGTGGGATTGTGGCGAGGGCTTGATTGGACGATCGTAGTTGGCGGGGGGTGTAAAAGGACAGGCGTGTGTTGAGGCATTCGGGTCCTAAGTTGTAGAGGGCTTTGTGGGCGTGGGTGAGGAGACGGAACGTTATTCTCTTGTTGACGGGGAGCCAGTGGAGGTCTTTTAGGTGGCCGGAAATGTGAGCTTGGCGGGGGATGTCTAGTAAGTAAGTAAATTTATTTGCACAATTAATTGGCGGGGATGTCTAGTATGAGTCTGGCTGAGGCGTTTTGGATGCGTTGGAGTTTTTTCTGTAGTTTGGCTGTGGTTCCGGCGTAAAGGGTGTTTCCATAGTCCAGTCGGCTAGTGACCAGTGCATGCGCGACCGTCTTTCTAGTTTCGGTGGGGATCCAGCGGAAGATTTTTTTGAGCATGCGTAGGATGTTGAAGCAGGATGATGTGACAGCGTTGACTTGTCTGGTCATCGAGAGGGAGGAGTCCAGAATGAAACCCAGGTTCCGTGCGTGGTCCGTGGGGAAGGGTGCTGTTCCCAAGGCTGGAGGCCACCATGAGTTGTCCCAGGCGGAGGGGGATGAACTTAAGATGAGGACTTCAGTTTTGTCCGAGTTCAGTTTTAAACGGCTTTTCTTCATCCATTCAGCTTCTTCTTTCATTCCTTCGTGTAAGTTGGTTTTGGCGGTGTTTGGGTCTTTGGTCAGTGGAGAAGTGTATATCGTAGCGCTTTGTATTTATTTGCCACCAGCTGTGTTTAGGTTGGGCTCTGCACTCCGATAGCGCTAATCAGCTGTAAGCTCCGCCCACATCGCTCGAGTGACTCGCTATTTTGCCAGCTGCGTTTTTTAAGGGTTACTATAATTTCTAACTGCTGCTCACACATTTAGAGGTGCCTCTGCCCACTCTTGCAATAACTTTCCCCACTTGTGCTGTGACGATTTCGTGGTGCTAGCGCTGTGTTGTTGCGGCCATTTTCTTTGTTTGTTATTGTGCCTGCAAGCCCGCTCCCCTCCCCGATCACACCTCCCTGCGGCCCCTCCCTCGCTCCGCCCACCTCCTGTGTCCATTTATGACTAATGACCCAACGCGCAGCGTCCACGCGCTACGGCCACGCCGAAGGTGCGCCAAAGGTAAGCCCGTCTACGCCCGTCCGCGCCTGGACCGCGCCCAGCGCCAGAGCCCCTGGTCCTCGTAAAGTCCACCCCTCCCGCATTACTTACGATGCCACCACCCTCCTAGCCCTCAACCCCGGCCGCTCCCTCAACTGCGTCCAAGCTGCTCCTGGACACACCCATGGACCCTTTTCCTGCTACTCCTGCAAGTTCGACGGCACCAAGAACAACTCCTCATCCACGAACACACAACAGATATCCGACCCCAACCACCTACAATGCATCCTGCTCAACACCCGCTCGGTCCACAGGCACGCCATTGACCTCTGGAATCTACTCGACACCATCTCTCCGGACGTCGCCTTCCTAACAGAAACATGGATGAATGCCTCTTCAGCCCCAGACATCACCATTGCCATCCCGGAAGGCTATAAGATCATTCGCAAGGACCGTACCGGCCACACAGGAGGAGGCATCGCTATCGTCCATAAGAAATCCATCCGCATCTCAACCAGCTCAGACGTCAACCTCGCCAACTCTGAACACCTTCACTTCCAGATCCACATCAACCCCAAGACCACACTCAGAGGCACCCTCCTTTACAGGCCACCAGGACCCCGCGCACAATTTAGTGAAGACATCACAGACTTCATCACTCCACACGCGCTCCCCTCCGAGGACTACATCCTTTTGGGAGACCTCAACTTTCACCTTGAAAAGAACAACGACCGCAACACCACCACCCTTTTGGACAACCTCGCAAACCTCGGACTGAAACAACTTGTCACTACCCCCACCCACATCGCAGGTCACACACTCGACCCTATCTTCACCTCCAGCAAGCATGTTTCCTTCAGCCACACCACAGCTCTCCTTTGGACTGACCACAGCTGCGTTCACTTCACCTACAACAAGCCCACATCCAACAACCACCCCCAACCCACTCTGCAAAGAAACTGGAACAAAATCACCATCGACCAGATCTCCTCATCACTTCTTCAAAAGCCCCCCGCCCACTCCTCAAACCCAGACCAAGCAGCCACCAACCTCACCCAATGGTTATCCAACAGCGCCGACATCCTAGCAACACTGAAAAAATGACAAATCAAACTAGGCAGCAAGAAGGCCTCCTGGTTCAACGATGACCTTAAGAAATCCAAGAAACTCTGTCGCTCCCTCGAGAAGGCCTGGAAAAAGACCCAACCACCAGCACCAAGGACGCCTTCAAAAACGCCACCCGCATACACCACCAACTAATCCGAAATGCCAAGAAAGCAGCCTTCAAGGACCGTCTAGATAACAACGCCCACAACAGCAAGGAATTATTCAACATCGTCAAGGAATTTACCAACCCCTCAGCCAACTCCAACGACATCACCCCCTCTCAAGCCCTCTGCGACTCCCTAGCCTCATTCTTCCACAACAAAATTGCAGACATCCACAACAGCTTCGACAACCAACCCGGAGACCAACCCACCCAATCCCCTGCAGAATCCCCACCCCCCCTGAACATCCTCAATGACTGGAAGCCAATCTCCACTGAGGACACCGTCCGTCTGATGAACTCTATCCACTCAGGATCCCCCACAGACCCTTGCCCTCACCACATCTTTAACAAAGCAGACTCCATTATTGCACCGCACCTCCGAGACGTCATCAACTGCTCCCTCAACTCCGCAACCTTCCCGGAAAGCTGGAAACATGCCGAACTCAGCGCCCTCCTGAAGAAACCCACAGCTGACCCCACCGAACTCAAAAACTATCGCCCTATCTCACTCCTTCCATTCCCGGCCAAAGTCATCGAGAAAGCTGTCAACAACCAGCTCGCCGCATTCCTCGAAACCAACAAATCCCTCGACTCCTCACAGTCCGGCTTCCGAGCCAAGCACAGCACCGAAACCGCCCTCATCGCAGCAACAGACGACATTCGAACTCTACTGGACAATGGAGACACAGTCGCCCTCATCCTCCTCGACCTCTCCGCAGCCTTCGACACAGTCTGCCATAGCACCCTTCTACAGCGCCTCAAAAACATCGGAATACAAGGAAAAGCACTGGAATGGATCACCTCGTTCCTCTCCGGAAGAACCCAGAGAGTCCGCCTTCCACCATTCAAGTCAGAGGCTACTGAAGTCATCTGCGGCGTACCTCAAGGGTCCTCACTCAGTCCCACCCTCTTCAACGTTTACATGAGCCCCCTCGCGGCCATCGCACGCCAACATAACCTCAACATCATCTCCTACGCCGACGACACTCAACTGATCCTATCACTCACCAGAGACCCTAACACGGCCAAAACCAACCTACACGAAGGAATGAAAGAAGTAGCCGAATGGATGAAGCACAGCCGTCTGAAACTGAACTCAGACAAAACAGAAGTCCTCATCTTAGGTACCTCCCCCTCCGCCTGGGACGACTCTTGGTGGCCAGAGGCCCTTGGAAAAGCACCCATCCCGACGGACCACTCACGGAACCTGGGCGTCATCCTGGATTCCTCACTCTCGATGAACAGACAAGTCAACGCTGTCTCTTCATCTTGCTTCAACATTCTTCGCATGCTCAAAAAAACATTTCGCTGGATCCCTACCGAAACTAGAAAAACAGTCACCCACGCTCTGGTCACGAGCCGACTGGACTACGGAAACACCCTCTACGCCGGCACCACCGCAAAACTCCAGAAAAAACTACAACGCATCCAGAACGCCTCAGCCAGGCTCATATTAGACATCCCGCGTAAAGAACACATCTCTGTTCACCTGAAAAACCTCCACTGGCTCCCCGTCAATAAGAGGATCACTTTCCGGCTCCTAACCCACGCACACAAAGCACTCTACGAAATCGGACCCGAATGCCTCAACACACGACTATCCTTCTACACCCCCTCCCGCCAGCTTCGATCCTCCAACCAAGCCCTTGCCACTGTACCTCGCATCAACAAAACCACCATGGGAGGTAGATCCTTCTCCTACCTAGCAGCTAAAACTTGGAACTCACTTCCCACTCACCTTCGCCTTACTCAGAACCACCTAGCATTCAGAAAACAACTCAAAACGTGGATATTCGACAAGTAACTCCCCACCCTTCTTCAAGCGCCTTGAGACCCTCTGGGTATGTAGCGCGCTATACAAATCTTTTGACTTGACTTGACTTGACTGGTTAGAGGAGGCAGACCTGGAAGCAGAGGTCAGCCCGGGACCAGATTCCCGGCTCAGGGGGGTCTTGAGTCCTAAAATGTCCACAGACTCGACAATTCTCACTCCGGTGCCTACTCGATTCACGGGTTCACACTCTCGGACTCTGGGCAATAGCTTGCTTAATCTCCACAACGGCCCCTCACGGCGGGATGCCTGGCTTTCACCTTGCGGATACCCTGCCGGGGTTATCTCACAGGGGAATACCAGGACGGGTTCCCTAAGCAAGCGCTTAGAAACCGCTCGGTGATTTGCGCTATATAAATTCCTGTACATTTACATTTACATTTTGGTGAGGGAGAGGATTAGTTGGGTGTCGTCTGCGTAGGAGATGATGTTGAGGTTGTGTTGGCGCGCGATGGCTGCGAGGGGACTCATGTATACGTTGAAGAGGGTGGGGCTGAGAGATGATCCTTGTGGTATGCCGTAGATGACTGGGGTGGCCTCTGATCTAAAAGGGGGGAGGCGGACTCTCTGGGTTCTTCTGGTGAGGAACGAGGTGATCCAGTCCAGTGCCTTTCCTTGTATTCCGACGTTGCTGAGGCGTTGTATGAGGGTGCTATGACATACTGTGTCGAAGGCTGCAGATAGGTCGAGTAGTATGAGGGCAGCTGTTTCTCCTTTGTCCAGTAGGGTTCGAATGTCGTCTGTTGCTGCGATGAGGGCGGTCTCAGTGCTGTGTTTGGCTCTGAAGCCGGATAGTGAAGGGTCGAGGGATTTGTTGGATTCGAGGAAGGTGGCGAGCTGACTGTTGACTGCTTTCTCAATGACTTTGGCAGGGACTGGGAGGAGCGAGATGGGGCGGTACTTCTTAAGTTCAGTGGGGTCTGCTGTGGGTTTCTTCAGAAAGGCGCTGAGTTCGGCATGTTTCCAGCTTTCCGGGAAGGTAGTGGAATCGAGGGAGCAGTTGATGATGTCTTTGAGGTGGGGTGCGATGGTGGAGTCTGCTTTGTTGAAGATGTGGTGGGGGCATGGGTCGGTTGGCGATCCTGAGTGGATGGAGTTCATCAAGCAGATGGTGTCTTCAGGCATGGGTTCCAGGCATAAAGGTTGTTGGAAGGGTTTTTTTTTTTCGGAGGGGAGGGGTGTTGACTGGTTTTCAAAGCTGTTATGTATGTCAGCGATTTTGTTGTGGAAGAATGAGGCTAGAGAGTCGCAGAGGTCTTGAGAGGGGGTGATGTCGTTGGTGCCGGCGGTGGGGTTGGTAAACTCTTTCACGATGTTAAAAAGTTCCTTGCTGTTGTGGGCGTTGTTGTCGAGTCGATCCTTGAATGCTGATTTCTTTATGGATCGGTTGGTGGTGTTTGCGGGTAGCGTTCTTGAAGGAGGACAGGTTGTCAGTGGTTGGGTTTTTTCGCCAGGCTTTCTCTAGGGTGCAACAGGTCTTCTTGGATTTCTTAAGGATTTCGTGGGGCTTTTTTGCTACCTTGCTTGATATGAGTGTTTTTCAAGGGTGCTAATTCGTCAACGCTGTGAGTGATCCATTGTGTGAGGTCGGCGGCTGCTTTGTTTGGGTCCATTGATTTGTCAGGAGGGTTTTGGTGAAGCGATGTGAAGAGGTGGTCGGTGGTAATTTAGTTCCAGTTTCTGCGGGGTAATGGTTGTGGGTGGTTGTGGGTTGTGGTCTTTTTGTAGTTGAAGTGAACGCCGCTGTGGTCCATCCAGTGGAGAGTTGTGGTGTGATTGAAGGAGATATGTTTGCTGGAGGTGAAGATTGGGTCGAGCGTGTGCCCGGCCAAGTGGGTGGGGGTGTCAACAAGTTGTTTGAGTCCGAGGTTGGTGAGGTTGTCCAGTAGGGTGGTGGTGTGGCTGTCGTTGTTCTTTTCCAGGTGGAAGTTGAGGTCTCCCAGTAGAATGTAGTCCTCGGAGGAGAGGGCGTGAGGGCGTGAGGGCTGATGAAGTCAGTGATGTCTTCGCTGAATTGTGTGCGAGCTCCTGGTGGTCTGTAGATGAGGGTGCCTCTGAGTGTGGTCTTGGGGTCGATGTGGATCTGGAAGTGAAGGTGTTCAGCGGCTGTGAGGGTGTCATCATAGTTGGTTGTGATGTCGATGGTGTTTTTATGGACGATGGCGATGCCTCTTCCTGTTTGGTTGATGCGGTCCTTTCGGATGATCTTGTAGCCGTCCGGGATGGCTATTGCGATGTCAGGAGCTGATGAAGCGTTCATCCAGGTTTCTGTAAGGAAGGCGACGTCCGGCGATGTGGTGTCGAGTAGGTTCCAAAGGTCAATTTTTAGCCTGTGAGGCTAAAAATGTTTGTAACTAGACATCAAGTAAGCAGGGCAAAGTGGATCCTACAACCCAAACAGTGGAAGGACACACAAGTACCATGGCATTCTTCAAGGAAGGTCGAAATTAACTAAAGACAACATGGGAGAATGCGCTGTCCAATGAACAGAAACATCCATATCGACAGACCTGATTCTGGTGGGATACTCATGATTTGTTAAGCAGAAAATGTCTTTATTTTATGTGTCACAAATACCCTACTAAACTCCCACCAGTAAGCCCACCTGTAGGATGGTCATTGGATGTAAGGCTCTGACCGAATTATACCAGGTGATTCAAATATAGAACATGGGAGGAAACATAGAGCAAAGAATTCACCGAGGATAAATGGGACATGCTAGGGGGCTACTCACAACTGGTCTCAAGAAATGCCACTTCCAAATGCTCATTTTTTATCTATCTGCATCAGAAGTGTCTTTGGCTGCGGCGTTGACGTCGGGTGACTCTGGTCAATGGTGACGGAGATAGTGTCACTCATAGTTGTTGAAATGTCACTCATAATTACACTGAAAATATGAAAATGTCACACATAGCAACCTGAAACCTTGGTAGCTATGTATGGATAGTCTTTTAACCGCATGCGCGCTAGCGGGTTTTCCCGCTGTGCGCTGATTTTTGAAAAACGCGAGGTTTGTGACAAAGCCAGCCCGTCATGCGCGTAGCGCAGGTAACGCCCATGACGAGCTGGCTTTGTCATCCGCGTCAAAGGGGTTAAAATCAAATAACAGATTTGGAACAAGTTTACATGAAGACGAAGAATGCTGTCTCTCTCTCAGGTACTTACTTCTACAACGGAACACTGGTGCTGCTGCAACAGGTGGACCCCCTGCATGACCAGCCTGCAACAACGCGTTGTGGACTCCCGGGCCTGTGGTGCAACCAACACCACCCCTGCATGATTCATGGTCATGTGCCACTGTACACACACTGATGGTTCCAGCACTCACTTTAACACAACCTGAAGTGGGGAGAGGTGACATCCCTACTCCGACCTCCCCAATTTATTACTGCAACACACAAGCTTCCCACATCTTTCCTCTGGGGACCAAATCAAATGCTGATTTGAGATCCACAAATGCAGCGAATATCGTACCACCTCTCAAAAACAGTTTTCCAATAGATCATAACAAATCTTAATATCTGATCAACTGTGCTGATGTTTGCCCTAAAACCCGCCTGCAATGGAGACAGAATATCAACTTCAGTCATCCATGAGTGGATTTTCCCTAGCAGCATTCTGGCTATTACCTTTTGTAGGGCATCGATAAGACTGATGGGTCGATAATTTCCTGCATCAGTTCTATCCCCTTTTTTATGCACGGGCAGAATCTCAGCCCCTTTCCACGAGTTTGGGATCCTAGTCCCTCTAGCTATCGCATTCGCTAAGGTGGTTATGTACGGGACCCAGTGCGCTTGGTCATACTTAAAGAGGTCCGCAGGGACACAGTCCATGCCGGGGGCTTTGCCATTCTGCACTTGTTTAAGAGCAGTAATCGCTTCTATTTCAGTGAAAACAATGTGATCAAGTGAGATCACCGCAGTCTGTACACTGGCATCTTCCCTAATAGTGAGGGAGATCCGTTCCGTGTTACTAAACTGCGCCGCATAATGCTTGACCCATTGCTCTGCAGGGACATGGTTAACAGGAACTTGCAGATCCCCAGTCCCTCCCCATTTCACAACCTCCCAGAATTTTTGTTGGTTGGATGAAGTACTTGCTTAATATAGATCTAACCAGCGCTGTTCATCCCAATTAATTTTTGCCTCTTTAAGTACTTTCCTGTAGTTAACCCTAGCTAACCTTATATCCATGGCTGATTTGGATTTAATAGCAGCTATCAAGGAACTATGGGCAAGGCGACAGGCTTTGTTATACCATTTAGTCCTGGTTTGTGCTAAACGATTTTTCCTTCCTTTTACAGGTTCGATAAAAAAAGTTTTAATTTTGTTAAAAAGAGACTCATGGATCGTCTCAATTTGATCTAGTGAGGTGCCTTCATTAGATATGGGTACCATCAAGTTTGTGGCTGCAAAAGACCTCAGCAGCAACCTTATCGATAGTGGTGGGGTTGTCTAGAAACCTAGCCCAGCGTACCCTTCTGCAATCGTTCGTAAGAACAGCATCGGCTGTAACGATATTGGTTGCAGAGTCCATGAGGAAACCCTCATTCATTAATAGCTTTATTGCCAGAGGATTGTGATCACTTTCTGGTCTTGTGACTACTTCCATGTCCTCCAGTATTTTCCAGAACTCTAACCTTATTAAAAAATAATCAATACGGCTCGAATGCTGGGAATTGTCAAATGTGACCTTTCCCATCAAGTCTGATTTAGTCCTGCCATTCGCTGCGCGCAGATCCCATTCAAGACAAAGACCTAACCACTGCATAGCAGCCTCAGTGACTTTTTTAACTGGAGGGATAGATAAGTAGGGAATGTTCCAAATCTGATCGATTTCCCCATATCCCCCATTGTCAAGATTGGGAAACGGTTCAAAAGAACAGTTAAAGTCTCCTGCCACCATTACACATTTATCTCTACTAATGTTATTCAGTAGGGAGTCTAAATCGTCTGCCGCTCTCGCGGGATTCCCACCAGGTTGCCCTCTTGCATATATATTAATCAGGAAAAAGTCCTGGTTATTTTTACCAGATAGTTTCAAGGCTAATATGTCGTTACTTGAAGTGGGAAGGTCTGTGATTTTAAAAGCTAAGGATTGTCTAATCCAAATAACCAGACCTCCCGAAGGACGTCCTTTGGGACCTTTATAGGCTGGTTTATAATAATTAAGATAACCAACCCGGTAGATAGCATCAGTTGACCAGCTTTCCTGTAAAATGATTACATCATGAGAATCCACATAGGAGCCCCAATCATCCTCTGACATTTTCCCCTTTAGTCCCGCTATATTCCATGACAAGACTGTAAGGGTATAAGTAGATTTCTTTGGCAGGTTAACAGCTGAATCCGCAATCTCCCCAAAAATCAAAGGTCTAGGAGTGCAGTTTAAGAATGTTTCCCTTCCTATCTCCCCCTGAATGGTTTCACTAGACCCTGAAACAAGCTCTTCCCTGGGAGATGTAAAATTTTTAGGGGAGCAATTCACTACAACTCCAGTCAGCCCAGAAACCGGAGGTTCTTTGTCAAGTCAATCCACAACTTCCAGACCGGATAGGGGGGCAAACCGGTTCGCAAGGTGGGGATGAAACATTGGGTAGATTGGAGTGTCAAAATGAAATCTCCCTCTTGGCCTGTCCCTTCTGGAATGATGGAACGGAGTTTGGGGTCTATTTACATATAGAGCGGGATAAAAATAGTGCAACGATAGTGTTTGCACGTCCCCAACTCTTCCAAACCTTGGTTCCCTACTGATAAATTCAGCCACCCATGGCTCTCTAAAGCTAATTACCACGCAATCCCCCTCAAGATCTTTCTTACCAAAGCCTACCCAGTCCACCCTCCTTACATTAAGGATTTCAGGATTTAAGTTCGGAGGGAGCGGGCGATTTTTATTTAGCCAGAATGTGACCTTATTATAAAGATCCTTGTGTGTTTCTCTCTTACCATCTCCAAGAGGAGCCACGCCAGTTAAGATGATAGTGTAAGGCAATGACTCTGGAGGGAGGTTCACACATTGTTTCCTCTGGATAGGTTTGGTATTGGGCTGAATGCTTTGGTCGTGACTGCTGGTGGGAATGGGGTTTTTCTTAGGCTGGGGATGCTTTGCAGCCTTATGCTTGGGTATGCTCTCAGTGATAGTTGTTTTCTTAGGAACAGGTACGGTTGTTTGCTGCGGGACTTTTGTTATAGGAGGTCCCGCTTTAGAACTATTACCCCCTGCTTTATTGTTCATGATGGAAGTCTTCGGAAGGGTCGGGGCAGAGGGGGTCAATCCTTTAGAGGCTAAGCTGGCAAGAATTCTATTGGAAGTCGCTATATTATCTTTTACCAACATATCTAAAGAGTCCATTTTTGCATTTAATAATCTTGCCCTTTCAAATAGCGGTAAGAGTAAAGATTTAATTAGCAACTCTATCTTAGCCAGGAGTATTCCTTCTACGATGCTAATTGTGGTGTTATGTTCTTCTGGCTGAACAACCGCATTAGTGTTAAGTAGCTTTGTGGGGGATATAATAGTATTTCCCAGACTCTCAGTATGTTCCTCTAGGTCAGGTGAATCTATCCTTTTACGTTTCCCAGGATTATGAGTGGGTGAATGTTGTGAGTGGGACGGGGAATTCACTTGCTCAGTACTTATATTAAGATTTGGTGAGTCAGAAAGACCTGATTTCTCACCAGACTGGTCTAGGTAAATAGTCCCACCATTTAGCAAATTATCATGTGCAATGTTATATGCACTTTCTTGGCCAGTCCCCACTGACTCCACAGTTTGAGTCTCAGGAGCAGTTACTAACACTGACTCTGCATTAGCATCGTGACTATCTGTGTTCAACAAAGAAAGTGGGACAGGGGAGACAGCCTCATTGATTTTACCAAGAGAGGATCGCTTGCCTGTAATTATGTCAAGCGAGAGGCGTTTTTCAGCTAGAGCGATCACCTTCTCCAATATAGCAGTGGAACGTTTAAAAAATTGATCAATTGTTCCAGTAAAAGTACCATTGGAGGTGGAGACCTGAACTTGCCTTTCTTTACCTGACCTTAAAGTCATTTTTAAGTGTACAAGAAACCAAATTAGCACCAACCTCAATGTGCAAGCAGCAAAGTACGAATTGGCCACATTTGTTATACCAACTATGAAGGCACAACCGTGACTTTAGTCTAGTGCAGTGATTAAAAAGCAAACAATGGAAACGTCAATTGATTGATATCATGAAGTACAATAAAAATAGGAAGAAAAAGTTAGAGAGGTGGCCCAGCCCGGCCTCCTCCGGCCCCTGACGGCCACAGACGGTCCCGCCCTTGTCCCAGGCTTCTCCCGGCGCGCTCCCGCTCGCTCCCGCGAGACGGTAGCTCTGTTCTCTATTGTACACTGCCACACCCACTAGGAGGGCTTATAGGCGAGGGCGTGGCCAGCGGGGAGAGCAGCCCAGGTGTGGCTGGTTGGGCGCGCAGGGACTCCTGGACGCTGGAGTCCCTGCTTCAGTGCTCGCAGCCCCGCTGACTCACTCGCCTGCCCCGCGCTCCACAAGGCTACCACAGGTAATCAGCAGCTCCTACGGACAGCAAAGCGCTGCGGGACCCGCGAAGCGGGTCCGGCGAGGCGCTGACAGAAACCTTTCGTGCAAGGGTGCGCAGGCTTCACACAGTGCGCCGAGGTCCAAAGAGAGGTCTTAGCAATCAGCTGGAGGGTCCCAGTAGGTCAGGGGTACGATTCGCTTTTGACTCCGTTGGCGGGGGGCGTGGCCAGCGGGGAGAGCAGCCCAGTTGTGGCTGGTTGGGCGCGCAGGGACTCCTGGACGCTGGAGTCCCTGCTTCAGTGCTCGCAGCCCCGCTGACTCACTCGCCTGCCCCGCGCTCCACAAGGCTACCACAGGTAATCAGCAGCTCCCACGGACAGCAAAGAGCTGCGGGACCCGCAAAGCGGGTCCGGCGAGGCGCTGACAGAATCCTTTCGTGCAAGGGTGCGCAGGCTTCACACAGTGCGCCGAGGTCCAAAGAGAGGTCTTAGCAATCAGCTGGAGGGTCCTACCGTGTCTTATTCCTGCAAAACACCAGAATCAACGGCGAGGTCTCTCCGGCTCCGCTCCGTCTTGAGGGTTCCGCGTGTGACGTCATCGGCAGAGGCGTCGCACGCGAACCTGGAATCACGGGAAATGTAGTTTAAACGGAACGCGGAAATGTCTCAAGGCAGTGTTCAAGACTGCCCTACTTCGTGGGACGCGACATTAAGTCTGATAGTCACAGCTTCTCCAATGTGAACAGCCGTGGGTGGGAAAGCCAAAGCCTATTAAGCTTGGCCAGAGCCCTAGTTTATGCAACACAACAATATTGTTTACATGATTATTGGGTTATCATAAACAATATCTTCAATCCAAAAAAAGACAGATAGACAAACAGTTATCATATGTTTCACCTTGCTTCACATAAGACCATATCTTCAAGACCATAATACATACACAAACAAAACATTTTATAATCAAAACGTCAATTATCATTCAAAAAAGGGAAAATGAAAACCATTCAAGATATCAAAACAATTGTAAAGAGGAATGACATCGCAATTATATAGTATACATTCACAATAAGTTTCCACAAGATTATATTGTTGACTTACAAGATATTCTTTTAAACCTTTCTTAGTAAAATATGACACTAAAAGTTATGTCACAGAATTTGTCCATTCATATTTAATATTTCTCCATAAAGCAATTGACTTGAACAATAATATATTTTGCACTATCCGTAAATATCTTATATATTAATTTAATTGACAATACTTGTGGTTAATCAATGTAACAGTCTCAAACTTATATTGTGTATCCTTAATTATTGCATTATGTCCCAGCCTACCATTAGTGTAGATAGGTATACCGTTATTTAATGTACGCATTTATTGTCAGGATAACGTCCTCAGTCTTCCGAAAAACACAGAATTATTATCAAGTCTTTATTTCTGAACAACAAGGACCGCATTATGACTGTAAGTCATGTTAGTGGAGGAGTAATGCTGTCTTTAATAAAATTGAGGCTTTCAGTGTCTGAAAAGACACTTGGTCTGGTATTATGTGTACCAACTCTGTATCCTACATTGTAGGAAGAGAGAGAACCGGCATGAGAGAGGCCTGGAGGCAGCTGTAGAACTAAAGGTGTTGTAAAAGGCATCTGAGTTTGAGAGAGTGGACTGATACAAAATGAACCCTTGGACCAGTGGTGGGAACGCCCCCGAAGCAAAGTGTTTCTTAGTAGGCATGCATTTTCTGTGTTTGACACCTTAGCCTGGCTATCGCCCCTAGGGACAGGCAGACTCTAGGGACTGTGATTTCTGTTGCTCTGCTCTCCTATGGTAAAAGGTCAAAGTAGTAACAACACAGTCAGGAAATCAGAGGATCGGAGCTCTGACTGGCCACCCAAAAAGCCCTGTTCGGCCTGATCTGGAGAGCACCCCACTGTGCCAAGCACTAATTATCAACAAAGAGCCATGCACACTGTCAACAGACTGCTTGCTAAAGGGACTACAAATCCCAGGAGACCTGTTGTCTGCTGGGAGAGGAGGAGGGACCACTTCTTCAATGTGCTATATAGCTCGTACTGTCTCCTGCAGCACGGGACGCCAAATGCCCGTCTTCATTCAGCCTGAAACTGTTAGTTTAGCTGAGAGGCTGCTCTGCATTTCCCTGTAAGCAGGCAGCTGCACAAAGTAACTTCACAGCTGGGAGCTCCTAAAGCAATTGTGAACGTGACACAGCTCACAGCTCTGCAGTCACTGACTGCACAACAAGTTGAGTTCTGTTCAGTTTCATAAAGCTGTCTCAGGCCCACTCACCGCAGGGGCCTCTCACGAGTGCCTTTACTTATATTTCAGGTTCTTTGCAGCAGTAAGGTCAGTTAAAATAATGAAAGTAGAAGATTGTGAAAGAGCAGATTGCAATACTTTGTGAGCTTTTGAAACTATGTTTAGTCTGTCAAATAAACGTAAATTAGCGCATAGCAACCAAGGAAACCATATATCAGTTGATGATAAACACTTTTATTACGCAACACTGTTGTCTCGAAAGTGTGCAAACATCAGCGAATTTCACAAAAACTAAACCAAATAGGTGTAGTTAGGGAAAAAGTGATCTGACCTGGCTAGCGCTGGCTGCTACATAGCTCTTTATTTTCTTAGGGCAGGTTGGTAGTCCCGGTGCTAGGGTAAGATGTTGCATTAGAAGTCTAGTTAGCTGTGTAAGTAGATATATTTAAAAATAGGTTAACCTGTTGCAATTCAAGTCTGTAAAAATATATAATATAGAAATTGACTTTAAATGGTTGAAAGAGAGGACTGGGCCTAACAGCAGATCAGTGGCTAATCGATACCCCCCGATCCCCAGTGGCCGGCACGAGTGGAGGGGGTGAGTGGAAGGCCGCACCGGAGAAGCTCCGCGCCACACTGGGCATATTGGTGAACATTGCACGGGTCCGGGCTGGAACCGCGGCGGCTGGGCGCACGTAGCCGGGACCTGCAGCTGCAGATCGGCGTAGAATCGCTACGCAAGTCAGGAGTCGTGACCGGAAGTGGGCCTTTCGCAGCGCGACCCCCTGTCCTCTGCGGACGATCGGCACCGGGGGTGACCGGCGGCTCCCCCAGTCAATCACAGGCGCGGGGAGGGGCCCGGAGGCAGTTGGTGGTGGTGCCGTTGCACCGAGCAGGCGCGGAGCCATCAGGCAGGTCCGGGAGAGCGGCCTGCTGACGGACCGTCCTGGGCCCTTGCTGGTCATTGGAATGCCGGGGACTGGCCGGACCTGGACACAGTGAGTAGTCCTGAGGCTTTGCCTCGGCCGCGGCCTACAGACCGGACGCCTTGGGCCCTGGGGGCGAATTGGACTGCCTGGACCGGCTGGCAGGGGGGCGCCTAGGCAGGCAGGGAACATTGTGAAGCAGTTCCCCCCCCCTATCGAGGATCCCCGCGCCAAGAGGTACAGACACTTGGTGCCCGGAAGCAGAGTTTTGGACAGAGGCCACCGGCACAGGACGCTGCATGAGGCCGGGGTCGCGGCCTAGAGGTGGGCCACCCCCTCTATCTCTTACCAGTCAGCCGTTGGTGGGGACCACGCGGATGTATGACGTTAGCACGCATACTCTTACCACGCATACCTTTACAACGCGGTATTTACAACGAATACTGTTACAACGCATAGCGCTTTGAGGTGCTGGATAGTGGTAAGTATAATTTTATATTCCAACTCCAGTCCCCGTGGACACTAGGGAAGGTGTTGGATATAAAATTAAACGTATTCCCTATCCTAAAGCGCCCCCCAGCGCAATGCGTTGTAATGGTATGAGTGGTAATGCCTGCGTTGTAATGGTAGTGCGTTGTAAAAAATGCGTGCTAAACGTTGTATACCGGATCACGTACCTGCCCCGTTTGGGAACCTTGAACGGCGGAGGCGGAGCTCCGAGGGGGCGGCTGAGAACCCAGTGCCGAGATCATCGAAGGTAGTGGCACATGATGTGGGCCTGCTGAGGTGGCCTGTAGCCGGAGCGAGGGAAGGTGGCGGCGAGATCCCAAAGAGGGGCTTAAGCAGTGATTGCGCACACAGGTACCCCACAGCGGCGAAGACGACTGACAGAGGCTTCTGGTCAGGTCGGTGCTTCGCGGGGAACTCAGGTGGGGATTTGCCGAGTAGCAGTAAAGACTAGGTGGCCTGGGAACCATAGCGGTGTTGCTAACGGCCTGGGGCCCGCAGGAACCACGAGATTGACTACGCCAGACTTGCTGACGCTGGCTGCGGACAAGAACACGCACTGCATCTGGGACGTGCACCGGAGATCAGTGACTGGAACCGGTGCTCAGCTGCACATATTGAGCAACAGAGTTTGAGAGGGTGGCCTCTTTCTGTGTGCAGCGCCCCTGAATCTTTTTTGCTGCCACCTGGACCTAGAGAACGGACAGGGTTCACTTGGGAAGTGCGGCAACCGCAATGGCCAGCAATAGAGGGAACCGGAAGGGTGGACAGACACTACCGGAGATGATGAGTAGGGGTGCGATGTAGCAGGACAAAGGGCAACACTCCCCAGTTCCCTCATGAAACTCAGTGGAAGTAGGAGACGGAGAACCGCCGGTGACCAGATCCTTCTTAGAATCGCTTTTCAGTTCCCTGAGGGATGATTTTCAGACATTGAAACAGGAAGTGGCCGGAGAGGTTCGGGAGGTGCGGAGAGAAGTAGATAGCCTGGGTGAACGGGTTGCCGCCATGGAAGGGTCAGGGCATTCCAGGGACGAAGAGATTGGCCAGCTGCCATAGGAGGTGCTGCGCCTAAGGGAACAACAACTGGACCTCCAAGCGCACAATGAGGACCTTGAGAACCGGTCCCGCCGGAACAACATCTGAGTCCGGGGAGTGCCTTCCACAGAGGAAGGGGAGGATGTGGCCGGATATCTGCAGAGCTTGTTCAGGGAGGTACTGGGAGAGCCGGAGGACTTCCCTATTCAAATAGACAGGGCACATAGAGTGGACGCGGCACGCCGGACCTCAGCGCCTCCACCTGATATACTGGCCTTCCTACCAGACTATCCGCTAAAGGAACGAATCCTTCGGGAGGCACGGAAACGGCAGACACTGCAATTCCGAGGACATCCGGTGGCACTCTATCAGGACCTGTCGACGATCACACTTCAAAAACGAAGAACATTCAAAATCGCAACAGACTTTTTGCGGTCACATGGGATGCAATACTCCTGGGGTCACCCTTCCAACTCATATTTAGGTGGAATGGGGTCTTGCATCAACTCCGGTCCCTTCAGGATACCTGCGAGGTGCTGGGGATCACTGCAACAGATGAAGAGTCGCACACACCGCGCCGTAGGAGGGCTACCAGGGAGGATAGGCAGAGGGTCCCTGATCACCGCTCGTCGGCCTCGTCGGCTAGGCCGGACTCGCCCACTATTAGAGCTGGCATGGAGGGAGCGCTGAGAGAAGCATCCGGAGACGCGGTCCCGAGTGAGGTTGCACTCACAGCCTAAGATAGCAGCGCCGGAGACGGCCAGAGATTGGAAGGCCGGTGTTTTTCGTGTTGGGTACTTGAGAGAACTCTGGGGGGAGATCGACACAGCTTATCAACATGGCAGGTTTGGGGGCCCGGGGGAAGAGGGGCGGCGGGTGGGAGTGCAGTGGCTGGACGTCCACTTCTATAACCTTCCATAGACTTGCCTTCTGAAGAGGACTGGACTTGGACAATGGAGTTACAGGGACAGTTGGGGAGTTGGGTTGGGGAGGGAGGGGGTGGTGGGGGTGGTCACGAATTGGGACTGGGGGGGTGGGTGGGGAAGTTGGGGATTGGGAGTTCAGGGGGGGATCCGGGAGTTGGGTGAGGGGGGGAGGTCGTCCAGTGCACCATGCAGGTACTAGCTGCTTTGGCAGCATTCATTCACCTTGGTTTGCCCAGACGGGGACGCTACGCGCTTGCAGGGAGGGGGGGGAGGGTTGTTCAGTGAACTGCGTGGCTACTAGATATTCTGGAGACATTCACACATCTTAGTTTGCCCGGATGGGGAAGCTGCGGGAACACCTACAGTTTCTTCTTTGCCTTGCTGCCTCTGACACTGTTGTGGGCGCTCATACATTCCGCCTTATCTGAACGGGGACTTCACGCCTTCACCCACATCTTTCTCTATGCCTCCTTACACTTTTAAAGTTGTGACCCTGAATGTCAGGGGTTTGAATAATCCTGTCAAGCGGCGGGCAGTGCTTTCCCTCCTGGAGAATACTCATGCGGACATATGTCTCCTTCAGGAGACGCACCTGCTGCCGCAAGACACACATAGACTGCGCTCACATAAGTTCCCCTCCCAATTCTTCTCTTCTTGCACCACTAAGACAGCAGGGGTGGCGATTCTGGTGGCCAGACACTTTAAGGGGGAAATTCTCCACAAGTTCACCGAACAGAAGGGCAGACTGTTAGCACAGCGGTTCAGGATAGGGGGGCTTACTTTCACGATCGGGTCCCTGTATAGCCCTAATGAACGGCAGGAACGTTTCCTGCAATTGGCGGTTGAGGATGTTACTGCCTCGCCAGATAGACATATTATTCTCGGGGGAGATTTTAATATGGTTTTCGACTCTGCTACGGACAGATCGGAGCAGCGCTCCCCGCAGGTCGGGGAGTTCTCCGCCTGCTGTAAGGCACGGCTAGCGGAGGTAGACCTCCTTGATCTTTGGCGACATATGCATCCCACAGACAGAGATTACTCATATTATTCCCACGCACACAAGACGTATGCGAGGCTAGACCACCTCTTGGTACATCTCCGGTGCAAGCGCTGGTCTCGGGGTCAGATATGGGAGTGTTGTCTCTATCGGATCACGCCCCGGTTGAAGCTACGTTGTGTCTGCCCCCGGCAGCTCATCCTCCCCGGACATGGCGCCTCCGAGATACCCTGCTGCACAGGAAGGTAGTGGTGGACCGCATCGAGGACGCGATCCGGGAATATCTGACCCACAACGACAACTCTGACACCACCCGGGCCACACAGTGGGCGGCCTTGAAAGCAGTCCTCAGGGGGGAATTTTTGTCGATCTCCGCTGCCGAAAACAAAGAGCGACGGGCCAAGAGGGAAGAACTTACCGATAGGGTTCGCGAGCTTGAACAGATACATCGCAGGACAGGGGCCCCCAGAATTTGGCGGCAGCTCAAGGAAGCGGGAAAGCTTCTAGGAGCCCTCGATTTGGACCGAGCGGAGTACGCAGCACTCCGGCTGCGCCATACCTTTTATACAGGGGGAGACCGTTGTGGCAAGTTGCTGGCCAACAGGCTCCGAGTGGCGCGCCAGAGTCAGCTGGTGAGGGAGATCTCTGACCCTGCGGGGACGGCGGAGACGGAAGACGCTTGTATCTCAGCCGTATTTCGCAGGTTTTACGCTGATCTCTACACTAGTGAGCCACCGGATGAGGCAGCCATGGCCTCCTATTTGGATTAGGTCACCTTGCCCTCCCTGGACCCTCTACAAGCGGAGCACTTAAATCGGGATATCAGGATAGAAGAGGTTATTTCTGCTATCGCCAGGCTTAAAATGGCAAGGCGCCGGGCCCGGATGGTTACACCACGCTCTTTTATAAAACGTTTTGCACGTCACTGGCCCCTATCCTTACTCGTATTTTTAACTCGTTTGTGGAACCGGGGGCCATTCCGCCTGATCTACCACGGGCTTTTATTACAGTTCTCCCTAAACCAGGGAAGGACCCGAAGCACTGTGGGTCTTACAGACCGATATCTCTTCTGAATGTAGACTTAAAACTATACACGGGGATCTTGGGCGGTCGACTAGCCCCTCACTTACCCGGTCTTATTGATCCTGATCAGGCTGGTTTCGTCCCGGTGAGGCAGACGGTTGACAACACGAAACGGACCGTCCACCTGCTAGAGAAAGCCTCCCGGATTCCGGGGGAAAGAATGATGCTGGCGGTGGACGTGGAGAAGGCGTTCGACTGGGTGCACTGGCCTTACCTGGAACGTGTTCTGGTGAAGGTGCGCATAGGGGAAAAGTTCCGCTCCATGATCCTCAACTGCTACAGGCGGCAGACGGCTGTGGTTCGCGTGAACGGGTACAACTCTAGGGACTTTAACATCGAAAGGGGCACTAGGCAGGGATGTCCGCTTTCGCCCTTGCTCTTTGCCCTTTACATGGAGCCGTTCGCCCAGCGGGTCCGCAACAATCCGGCAGTGATGGGGGTGCGGATGGGAGGCTTCAGACATGCTATCAGCCTCTATGCTGACGATGTCATCCTCTCGTTGGACGAGCCCCGGACAGCCCTGCCGGCCTGCATCGAGGAGCTGGCTTCCTTTGGCGCGGTCGCGGGGTTTAAAATGAACATGTGAAAGTCAGTGGCTCTAGATATCTCCCTTGAGCCGGCCACTAGGACTTAACTACAGAACCAATTCCCCATGCTTTGGTCGTCGGAGGCGGTACCCTACCTGGGGATCCAGATAGCTCCCACTTTACCGGCTATGATTTCGGCCAACTACACCACCCTGGGTGCGAAGATCAGGGAGGAATTGGGTCGATGGAACCGCGGCACCTACTCCTGGTTGAGCAGGATAGCCGCCATCAAAATGACGGTCCTGCCTCAGGTTCTTTACTTGTTCCGGGCCCTGCCGCTCCAGCCGCCGGTCAGGTGGATCCCGCAACTACAGTCGGATGTTGCACGCTTCTTTTGGCAGGGGAAAAAGCCCAGAATGCGTAGGGTCCTCTCACTTCTGGCCCTTGAGGCGGGAGGTTTGGGAATACTTGACTTCCGTAAGTATTTCCAAGCAGCGCAGGTGCGGTATCTCGTGGAATGGAATAGGTGGGAGTCTGATAAGCACTGGCTCTTCCAGGATCAGGCGGTGGCAGGTAGACCTTTACAGGAAATCCCGACGGACTCACCAGCCTAAAAATGTGTACGCCTCCTTTGTTACTAGAGTGCCTCTGAGGGTCTGGGATGCCACTTGCATCACGTATAACCTCACCTCATTCCCGTCGCCACTCACACCGTTAGTGGACAATCCAGACTTTACCCCAGGAATGGAAAAGGGGGCATTCACACACTGGAGGCGGCGGGGTGTAGAGCTCTATGTCACATGTATGGCCCAGAGGGGGTTGTCCCCTTCCCGCAGTTTTGCCAGGAATTTTCACTCCCTGAGACCGAGATGCATCCTTATATGCAAGCTCGCCACTGGGCTCTTCAACCACAGGTGAGAGAGACGGCCGATAGGCACTTCTCACCATACGAAAAATGGCTACTGTCGCGTACGTCGGATTCAAAATTGATCACGGATCTCTATAGGTTACTACAACAGCCTTCAACGCACCTCTACAATCCCACATGGGCCTTACTGACACATTGACTAAGGTTTCCACCTATTGGTACTACACACCTGAGCGGGTTCACAAATTTGACCGTAGTAAGGAGGACACATGTTGGCGAGGGTGCAGGCACCGGGGTACACTTACACACATTCTATGGGATTGCCCTCTCCTGGACACTTATTGGAAGGAAGTGCTGAACGAAATTGATTCTCATTTTGGCATTGAGCTACCACGCTTCCCTGGATACACCCTGCTGGGGCTCCCGAATGGACTGATGTACCCCCTCAGATCCCGTAGGGGTAGGCAGATAGCCATCGTACTAGGTTCAGCAGTCCAAAACATCCTGATACACTGGCGCACCACCACGACACCCTCCATCACGGGCTGGCTACATAGATTGTGGCACGTGTTGGGTATGGAGAAATTGTCACTCACAGTGGCAGGGGATATAGCGCAATGTAATGAACTCTGGCAACCATTTCATTCCTTACTGCTCACAGAATTTAGGGAACTTACCTGTCCCAAATACCTCTGCCTCATGCGGCTCACGAGCCCAGCAGCGCCCGCTCCGTGACTTGATAGGAGACTCACTTCCCCCGTAAAAGGTGGCTTTGGTGTACGCTTTGGATAGGGCCTGTGCACTGGACGACTGGTGGGGAGGAGGGGGGGGGGAGTTTGGGTTAGGGGAGTTTGGAAGTTGGGGTTTTGGGGGAGTGTTCGCAATGGAAATGTCATCTCATGCTGTGACAATGCATACCTTCTGCTGCTGTGTTAGATTAGCACATACGAACTGCACCTGATAGCTCTTCGCCAGGGATGAGGCTCTGCCCGTCCTCACAGGTTGCTCCATGATAATGTATGTTTGTCCTTGTATGTCATGATGTATAAAATACTTTAAACCTAAATGGTTGAAAGAAACTTATGCATCCAGGTTGTACAAATGTCAACGACATACAGTCACAGGGAAAGTTTAAAGTGTACGTGCGATTGTAATTAGGAAATAAATAAAGGCTGTTAAGCAAAGTATTTAAAGTATGCGGTCTGGATGTGCCTCTGCTAAGGGCATAGTTACAAGGCAAGTTTAAAATATATGTGTGAATATCATAAAAAAGTTATTGAATGAAGTATTAAAAAGAAAAGAAAAACCTCTGGTAGCAAAATACCTTCACACGAGTACCATTGCATACTTCAAGGAAGGTCGAAATTAACGGAAGACGACTTGGCAGAATGCGCTGTCCAATGAACAGGAACATACATGCCAACAGACCTGATTCCGATGGGATACTCATGGTTTTTTACGCAAAAAATGCCTTTATTTTACGTGTCACAAATACCTTACTAAAAGACCAAGAGTAGGCCCACCAGTAGGTTGGTCACTGTATGTAAAGCTGTGACCTAACTATACCAGGTGATTCATATGAGGAACATGGGAGGAAACATTGAGCAAACAATTCACTGAGGAGAAATGCGACAAACTACTGGGCTACCCACAACTGGTCTCAAGAAATGCCACGTCCAAATGCTCACTTTTTATCTATCTGTATCAGAAGCAAGATCCCTGACCTCCTGTCCAAGGACCTGCTCTCTCCTCCAGCAGCTCCGCTGTTGTGTCGCCACCGCTGACACCACGGCACCTCTGCCAGTAGGTGTTCGAGGACTCTGTCTGCCTCTCTGCTTGTGTCTGTTTTTGTGCTGTCCTTGTCTGTGTCTGTTATTACTGTACCCTGGTGTCTTGTTGTAGTGAGACAAATCAGTGAACTCCTGCCGTTCAGAAGGAATCTAAAAACATGGTTATATCCTAAGAATTAGGGCCGAGTTATAGTAAGTTCCTGCGGAGGTGGTCAGAATGAGCTACGAGCGCCAAGATGCCTGTTAGGTGATAGTGCTCTTTAGAAATGCAATAAATAAATAGTGCTCCCATCCGCGACCTGTCCCTGAGCAGCACCTGGGACCCTGGATCTCCGGCCACCCACCGCTATGACAGAGCTGCCCTCTGTGCATTCAAGTCAAGTCAAAAACTTTATTCGGAAACATGTAAATCATGTCCATAAAAGTACATACATACAATACATGTTAAAAGAAAAAATACACTTTACAATCGCAATCCGCTAAAAATACAGTATGATACATATAACGAATCAAATAACACACTTTAAAAGATTTCCAATGGATAAATTATTTTAAAAATTATTTGTTTAAAAATTCATGCTTTTCCTAGAGCTGATGGCCCTGAGTAAATAACTAGCCGTATAAAAACAGATGTCAGGGTGATGCAAATTAAAAAGTAATTTCATTGCCGCTTTGATGGTTCTTGCTCCAAATTTAATAAATAAAGGTTTTAAAAAGAATTTACGATATTCACTATACAGGTTACATATAAGTAGAAAGTGCTCTGTGCTTTGTTCTGAAATGTTGTCGCACCGACATGGACCTGTAGGGCGCATCTTAATCTCAGGGAATGCAACCAATAGGTGGACCGTACCCATCCTCATCCTGGTAAGAACAAACCGATGTTGCCCTTTAGTTACCTGGGGGAGGTAAGGGTGTAGGCCCACAAATTCATTCAATTGGTTGTAACGTATACAGGTGGAGAGTTTGAGATCATCCGTGGCTCGTCTTTCTGCACAATGATTTAAAAAGATTGATTTCAGACTCTCTTTAGAGAGATCCGAAGCAGAACAGTGATCTAATGTAACGTTCAACCAAACACACTAGAAAAGGATTCAATTGTGTATTTAATCCATGGGATTTTGAGAAAATAGTCTAGACGTAAACAATCCTCAATGATGGCCCTATTAAATGAGGTTTCGTCTTTCATCCAGACCGAACGCCATAACATCAGAGGTCTCAACAGTAATAGATCATTTAGATGATGTAGTCCTAATTCTTTGTGGACCAAACTATTAGCAGTGGATGTCGGGAGACACAATAATTTTTTCAGAAATGTATTCTCTTCTACCTGTAGAGGTTCTTCCCTGGATACCCCCCATACCCCTGCTCCGTAGAGAGCAGCCGAGAGACACCTAGCTTCAAAGATCTTAAGCATTACTTTAGGCCTTCTACTACCTAATTTACTTGCAAAAGCAAATATTCCATTGGCACTCCTGATCATTTTGTCGCGCACCACCTTGTGCTCGACATCCCAGCGACCATTTTTGGAAAAGGTAACCCCCAGGTAGCAGAAATTTTCCACACACTGCACCACTTGGCCATCAATAAGATACCTATAGGGCTTTTTAGTTTTGACATTACTAGCTCCACACTCCATCACATATGTCTTGCTCTTGTTAATGACCAGCTTTCTTTTTTCGATAAAGGCCACAAATTTGTCCATCAAAAGCTGTAGACCCCGAGGAGTCCTAGAGAGCAACACAGCGTCGTCCGCATAGAGTAACGCGGGGATGGTACTTGTGTTTACTCTAGGGGCGTCCGCTGGCGCCTTTTTAAGGATCGAGTCTACTTCATTAATAAACAGAGTGAAAAGCAGGGGTGCCAAAACACACCCTTGTCTAATACCTCTCCTGACCCTGAATTTGTCTGTACATTCGGCCGAAGGCACGTACCGAACACTCGAGCTAAGCCTCTCGTACAAACGGGCCAGAAAATATATAATTTCCCTAGGTGCTCCCATTTCTAGCAAGGTAGTCCATAGTATGGCGTGATCCACCAGGTCAAAAGCGCTGCTCAGATCAGCGAAACAGAGGTAGAGTGAACCATTTTTTGCTCGGGTGTATTTCCCTATCAGGAGTTCCAGGTTTAAACATTGTTCAATGCAACCTCTTCCTTTCCTGAACCCGTATTGGCAGTCTGTCATTATCTGATTAGACTCTGCCCACTCTTCTAATCGGACGAGGAGTACACGGCTCATAATCTTGACGGACGAATCCAGCAATGAAATTGGCCGGTAGTTTTTAACTTTTCCTCGGTCCCCTTTCTTGTGAATCGGAACTATTATTGATTCAGACCAGGTGCACGGGATAGTATAGCGAACAGCAGCATTAAAAACTTTGACTAGTACTGGCCCCCAAGTCTCAGGTGCGAATTTATACACATCAACTGGGACACCATCGGGTCCCTGGGCCTTTCCGCCCTTACTAGCCCTGATACTACTTAGGACCTCCTGTAAGGTGATATCTAGGCTAAGTACTGGCCAAGAGCAACTTATCGGCAACATTACCGTGTTAGGATTAAAAATGCCAGAAAAATGCTGTACCCATGATTCCTTACCAACGTTTGAGGTTAACACGGGGAGTTTATCATCTTTTAAAAAGGGGCTGTTTACTACTGCCCAAAAAAGAGTACAATTATTCGATACAGCCGCTAGATCAAATCGCTCCCAAGCTTCCTCACGTAGTTCAGCTTTCCTTTGCTTAAGAGCTAAGTTATAGTCAAATCTAAGCTTAGCTACAACCGTTTTGTCTCTAGGTTTAATGGATAATGCCCTTTTTAGTGTCTTCAGTGCCACAGTACATGCATTATTGAACCATCCCCTTGCTTTATTGTTAAAATTTTCAGCAGCCCTAGTAAACTTACCACTAATAAAAACATTGATTTTTGTAAAGTGAAAAATACAGGCCTCCATATTTGATTTCTCATCAATAATTGATGTAATGTCATTTAAGCAGCATGAGATAATGCAATTAGAAGTTACTTCAGCTTTATCCCCTGCCCACCTTATTCTAAATCCGTTCGGCCTATGTACCTCAATGTTTGTGATAGGGCTACTATCTGGAATTATGCAAACTTCCCAAAACCTAGTTTCAATAACAAGACAGTTATGATCACTAACCATGTGGTCTACAACCTTGACATCAGAGCTAAAGTGAGCTAGTTCGGAAGACATGCAAATAAAATCAATTACAGTGTTCGCCCCTCTCCCTACAAAAGTTGGCAAGCTATCACCCTTCCCATCCTGCTCAATCTCTAGGATCTCCATATCATAGGCGAGTAGGAAGGAGTTCAGAGTTTCCCCATATGTATTGTGTTGGAAATGTGTAGCTGGCTCTCCAACACGGTTCAAAGTGCCACACAACTTTTGATTCGAGAGCGGGCAAACAGAAATGTTAAAATCTCCAACATATATGAACCTTATATGCAAGCTCGCCACTGGGCTCTTCAACCACAGGTGAGAGAGACGGCCGATAGGCACTTCTCACCATACGAAAAATGGCTACTGTCGCGTACGTCGGATTCAAAATTGATCACGGATCTCTATAGGTTACTACAACAGCCTTCAACGCACCTCTACAATCCGGAGAGAGAACGCTGGGAGCGGGAGTTAGGAAGGACATTAAGCCCTAAAGAATGGGAGCACATATCCTATACAGCGAGGCATTCGGCGTACCACATGGGCCTTACTGACACATTGACTAAGGTTTCCACCTATTGGTACTACACACCTGAGCGGGTTCACAAATTTGACCGTAGTAAGGAGGACACATGTTGGCGAGGGTGCGGGCACCGGGGTACACTTACACACATTCTATGGGATTGCCCTCTCCTGGACACTTATTGGAAGGAAGTGCTGAACGAAATTGATTCTCATTTTGGCATTGAGCTACCACGCTTCCCTGGATACACCCTGCTGGGGCTCCCGAATGGACTGATGTACCCCCTCAGATCCCGTAGGGGTAGGCAGATAGCCATCGTACTAGGTTCAGCAGTCCAAAACATCCTGATACACTGGCGCACCACCACGACACCCTCCATCACGGGCTGGCTACATAGATTGTGGCACGTGTTGGGTATGGAGAAATTGTCACTCAAAGTGGCAGGGGATATAGCGCAATGTAATGAACTCTGGCAACCATTTCATTCCTTACTGCTCACAGAATTTAGGGAACTTACCTGTCCCAAATACCTCTGCCTCATGCGGCTCACGAGCCCAGCAGCGCCCGCTCCGTGACTTGATAGGAGACTCACTTCCCCCGTAAAAGGTGGCTTTGGTGTACGCTTTGGATAGGGCCTGTGCACTGGACGACTGGTGGGGAGGAGGGGGGGGGGGAGTTTGGGTTAGGGGAGTTTGGAAGTTGGGGTTTTGGGGGAGTGTTCGCAATGGAAATGTCATCTCATGCTGTGACAATGCATACCTTCTGCTGCTGTGTTAGATTAGCACATACGAACTGCACCTGATAGCTCTTCGCCGGGGATGAGGCTCTGCCCGTCCTCACAGGTTGCTCCATGATAATGTATGTTTGTCCTTGTATGTCATGATGTATAAAATACTTTAAACCTAAATGGTTGAAAGAAACTTATGCATCCAGGTTGTACAAATGTCAACGACATACAGTCACAGGGAAAGTTTAAAGTGTACGTGCGATTGTAATTAGGAAATAAATAAAGGCTGTTAAGCAAAGTATTTAAAGTATGCGGTCTGGATGTGCCTCTGCTAAGGGCATAGTTACAAGGCAAGTTTAAAATATATATGTGAATATCATAAAAAAAGTTATTGAATGAAGTATTAAAAAGAAAAGAAAAACCTCTGGTAGCAAAATACCTTCACACGAGTACCATTGCATACTTCAAGGAAGGTCGAAATTAACGGAAGACGACTTGGCAGAATGCGCTGTCCAATGAACAGGAACATACATGCCAACAGACCTGATTCCGATGGGATACTCATGGTTTTTTACGCAAAAAATGCCTTTATTTTACGTGTCACAAATACCTTACTAAAAGACCAAGAGTAGGCCCACTAGTAGGTTGGTCACTGTATGTAAAGCTGTGACCTAACTATACCAGGTGATTCATATGAGGAACATGGGAGGAAACATTGAGTAAACAATTCACTGAGGAGAAATGCGACAAACTACTGGGCTACCCACAACTGGTCTCAAGAAATGCCACGTCCAAATGCTCACTTTTTATCTATCTGTATCAGAAGCAAGATCCCTGACCTCCTGTCCAAGGACCTGCTCTCTCCTCCAGCAGCTCCGCTGTTGTGTCGCCACCGCTGACACCACGGCACCTCTGCCAGTAGGTGTTCGAGGACTCTGTCTGCCTCTCTGCTTGTGTCTGTTTTTGTGCTGTCCTTGTCTGTGTCTGTTATTACTGTACCCTGGTGTCTTGTTGTAGTGAGACAAATCAGTGAACTCCTGCCGTTCAGAAGGAATCTAAAAACATGGTTATATCCTAAGAATTAGGGCCGAGTTATACTAAGTTCCTGCGGAGGTGGTCAGAATGAGCTACGAGCGCCAAGATGCCTGTTAGGTGATAGTGCTCTTTAGAAATGCAATAAATAAATAGTGCTCCCATCCGCGACCTGTCCCTGAGCAGCACCTGGGACCCTGGATCTCCGGCCACCCACCGCTATGACAGAGCTGCCCTCTTTGCATTCAACCGAGGAAGAAACAACAACTGCCAGCTGTCCAAGCCAAACACCACCAGTAGCCAGTTCTCATGTCACTGCCTCCAGACCTTCACCTCCATCTGCACCCCTACGGCCACCGCACCCATACCGGACACCAATACCACCAAAGTCCTGAGGTGCATCCTTTTCAACATGCACTCCATGGACAGCCACGCCATAGAGATCTGGGACCTCATCCGCACCCTTTCACCAGACATCACCTTCTTCACAGAAACCTGGGCCGCCCCCGATATCGCCTCCGCCATCCATGACGGATAAAAGATCAAGAGAAAGGACCGCCTCAACTGCTATCGTACACAAGAGCTCCCTCCAACTCACGACCTTGTCTAGCGACAACCCGCCCCCTACCGAACACCTCCATTTCAAGATCCAGACCAGCCCCAGAAGGACCCTAAGAAGCACCCTTGGCTACAGACCTCCTGGACCTTGAACTGCGTTCACCACCACCATCGCCAACCTCATCGCACCCCACGCCATCGCCCCAACAACGTCATACTCATCGGAGACCTCGACAACATCAGCAACCCCAACTTGGCCACCCTCCTGGACAACCTCGTCAACCTTGGACTGAAACAACTCGTCACCACCCCACCCACAAAGCAGGCCACATCCTCGACCCTATCTTCGTAGGAGGTAACAGCATCCACTTCAGCCACACCACGCAACTCCCATGTACGGACCACCACTGTGTACACTTCTTCGTTGACAAACCCACAGCACAAAAACCTGCACCCCATCCTCCATGAGGAAACTGGAGCAAAATTACTGAGGAGCAGCTTAACTCCACCCTCAACCGCCACGCCACCTCACAGCCAAAGAACTCCACAGATGGATCTCCAACTGCACAGGCGAGCTTGCACCCCTTTATAACCCCGCCAAACAGCGCCCCAAAAAAACCAAATGTTTCACCGAGGACCTCCATGAATCCAGACACACCTGCTGACTTCGCAAGAAGAACTGGCGATACAGCAAATCCTTGGAGGACCACACCACCTACAAGAACACCATGACAGAATACCACCAACACATCAGATCGACCAAAAGGACCTTCATCCAGAGCAAGATCCTCGCCAACTCCAGCAGCTCCAAGGAACTCTTTAGCATCATCCAGGAATTCACCAAACCCCCCAGCGAAACCACGGACATCACCTCTCCCAGGACCTCTGCAACAAGCTTGGCTCCTACTTCCATCAGAAAATAACGTGCCTCTACAACTTCAGCGACCAGACATCCTACTGCGAAACAACTCCCCCCTCCAGCAATGCCAGCCAGCCCACCATCGCCTCCTGGATCCCAGTCACCACCGAAGACACTGCATCGACCATGAAAGCATCCACTCGGGAGCCCCCACTGACTCCTGCACAGCCACATTTTCCACAGAACCGCCATCGCTCCGGAACTACGACCCATCTTGCTGCACTATGAGAAATCTGTGCAAACTCTTTGCTCGGCTCTCGCTGTTAGTTTGTTAAATTGCCCACCTGTACCCCTATGTCAGAAGCATGTCCCCCATGCAGTTGAACGTCAAGGCTTCCCTGCTGCCACGTGCCCTATTGCCCTTGTTTTCATATCTCAGTCTAGGTAAAACCTCAGTCATTGCAATAGTTTCCAGCGGCATAGGTTGGCTTATAGCATTATCTGCTGCAGAGGTTTTGTGTCTGCTGCAGGGATTGCGTGTGTGTGCACACTGACCTTTTGGTCTGCCAGGTAGGAGGCCTTTCAAGCAGTGGAACGTATGTGTCTGTGTTTTTGATGTAACTTGGATTTGTATGCATGTGAACAAGCTAGAGTTGTCGTGTGTGTGTGTGTGTGTGTGTGTGTGTGTGTGTGTGTGTGTGTGTGTGTGTGTGTGTGTGTGTGTGTGTGTGTGTGTGTGTGTGTGTGTGTGTGTGTGTGTGTGTGTGTGTGTGTGTGTGTGTGTGTGTGTGTGTGTGTGTGTGTGTGTGTGTGTGTGTGTGTGTGTGTGTGTGTGTGTGTGTGTGTGTGTGTGTGTGTGTGTGTGTGTGTGTGTGTGTGTGTGTGTGTGTGTGTGTGTGTGTGTGTGTGTGTGTGTGTGTGTGTGTGTGTGTGTGTGTGTGTGTGTGTGTGTGTGTGTGTGTGTGTGTGTGTGTGTGTGTGTGTGTGTGTGTGTGTGTGTGTGTGTGTGTGTGTGTGTGTGTGTGTCAGTGTCAGTCACACCAGCGCAACCATAGGCGCTTGTTCACAAAGTGGTTCACGAACAATGAAATCGAATTGAAGTAGAAACGTACTCTCTCACTTACTCGGAACCATACTGTGACAACTATTGACTGTATATATTTCTACACTAGTCACCTTGCGCCGCCCACACTGTCACTTGAGCTGCTTCCTTGGTTTTCACTCACAAACCACGACCACCATGTGCCACTTTGGTTAAACCAATTATTTTCATTTATTTATTACAGTGCTGTTACAACTGTATTATTTATTTGTTTCCTTCCCAATTTTACCTCAAATTGCTTATATAAATGATGCCAAGAGCACATACTATAACTAAATAGAGTCTCCTTGTTTTCCTTGTGGATAATGTTGCATGCATATCCTTAATAATTGCCTATAAATCATACCAGTTGGGATATCCTTTGTTTGTACTGTATGTGTGTGAGGCCCGTTGTTAGACCTGGCACCTTGGCGTGAGTTTCCCTCCCACTTTTTGCTGATGTGCCTCAGATGTTTTTGCTGGTGTCCGCCGCTCAAGGCACTGCGCCACGGCCAACCTGTGCCGCAGTGCAAGTGCTCCCTATGAAAAGTATAACTGTGATTGGTATACCTGATTGGTTCATTGGATTTACTGTCAGTCCCCAGTAAAGTGCACCAGGAATGCCAGGGCTTGTGAATGCCAATACTGCTAGTGGGCCTGCAGTGCTGGTTGCGCCACCCACAGAAGCAGCCTTAAAATGTGTATAGGGTCTGCCATTGCAGAACCTGTGTGCAGTCTGGTACTGTCATGCTGGCTGGGCAAGTGCACCCACTTGCCAGCCCCTAAACCTTCCCTTAACTTCATATTAGTCACCCCTATGGTAGTCACTAGGGCAGGGTGCATTGTAAGTGTAAGGTAGGACATGCTCTGATGTGTGTGGCATGTCCTAATAGTGAATTACTGCCAAATTCGTTTTTCACTATTGTAAGGCTACCTGCTCCCTTTAGGCCAGATGGGCTGCTGGAATTATTACACTCTATAATCCCAGCAGGCTCAGGGAACATGGTAGAGAGTCATGTTTAGTATGCCTGAACTCAGAATAATAAAATACTTCTTTTAGTAAAGTTTATTTTAATATCCTGTGTTTGCAAATGCTACTTTTAGAAAGTTAGCATTTGCTTGCCTAACCATTTCAGCCCGCCTCTGCTAGGATGTGTATCTGATTGTCTGGGATGTGTGAGTGACAGGGCTGGGGGATGACAGGTGGTGAATGCAAGGATTACACCTTAGTGGGAGGTAGGAGTGGCCCTGGACTTTTAATCAGGCTGTGCTCTGCCACCACAATGCTGGCTCCGCCCCCCTGAGGGGCGGCTGATGACTTAGCCTGCACCTGGCCCAGGAAGGGCGAAGCCCCATCAACAAGGTAGTCCTGGCTGACCCTGGCCACACAATGCTGGCTCCACCTCCTGTGGAGCGTCTGATGTGCCTGCCCCTCACACTGAAAGAAGACACCAGAGTACACCCAACAAGAGCTTAGAGACTGAAAGAAATTATGCAGAGGCCCCACTGGCCTGAGAAGACAAAGGAAATGGGGTATAAAAGTAGGAGCCCTGCTCCATGTAAATTAGATCCTGTTTGCGCTACAGAAGAAACTCTGCCCGAAGAGAAGGACCTGGAAAGACAAGGAGGAGTGCTGTCTCTGGCCTGTGTTGGGTGCCTTGCTGCAGAAGGAGAGAAAGGAAAGACTGAAAGAGACTTTTACTTTAATTGAACTTTGTGCCAAACTTCTACAAAAGATCTCCAAGGGCTTGCTGTGGAACTTGCCCCCTGAACTGCGCCCCAGGAACATTGGGCGCTACCCCCCTGAAGGAAGCTGCTGCTGGCGTGTGCTGCTTATCGCTGCAGCGCTGATCGAGGAGACCGAGAGCGTCGTGCCTCCCTGCCGCGCTCCTCGTGACCCAGGACATCTGTATCCCCCCGAGCACCGTGACCGTGGACTCAGCAGATTGCATTAACAACGTGAGGCCCAGCCCGCCGCTGGCCCGAGCACCGTGACTGCGCCTGCCCTTGAGCCCAAGGGAACAAAGCGAAGGAGGACCCATCCGGTCCAAGCACCGAAATCTACTGAGCCCCGCGCCGTAGATTCCTCAGCAAAGACGGACTACCGCCCTGTGTCACCCCCCCTCTGATCAGGGTCCTGCCTGACAGCCCCGCTGAAAGGGCACCACCGCGATCGGCGCTTTGGCTGGGTACGTCCCTCACTTGGGGACCGTACTGCCACTGTCGCCGCACTCAGCCGCCTCCCTCAGGGCTGAAGCGAACACCGAGGGAAGGACCTCTGACCCCATTAAGCACCGCCGCCCCGGGTGACCCGTGACCTGCACCGCCTCGAGCCGCGGCTCGCCTCGCCCTCCAGGGAAGCAATGCGACGTGGGACAGACCCCCTTCCAGCCGTCCGCTTCAAAGATCACCAAGACTAAAACTTAAAGTACTGGGCGCTGTAAAGGGAACTGTGCGCCTTGAAGTGCCCGCAGCGCAGTGCCATACATAGACTATGTGCCTTCTAGAAGTAATCAAGAACTGCGCGCTTTGAACTGTGCGCCTCAAAGTGCCCGCGTTTCCCTGACTCCGGTGTGCGCCTCGTACTCGGCCCCATAAACAAACCGCCCTCGCAGCGTACAAGAGAGTCGTACGGCTCCCCCAGCTGTCACGAAGATTTAGGGCTGGGTGCAGGGTATTGCCACCCCCACCCTGAAGCGTGCGCTGAGGACCGTGCGCTTGTAAGGCCGGACCGGCTTGCCTGGTTCGAACCGACCTGTACGTCTCGTTGCCATTGACCGTACAGTACGCCGCTCACGCGAGATGGGTGAGGTTTAGGGGGGCACTCGGAGGAAAGCCGAACGAAGCGCACAGGAGCGCCGCAAAGCACACAGAAGCGCTAGAAGGCACAGTACCTTATTGAAACTGGGCAGAAGGCCCCAAGAACACCTTTTAAGACTATTTTGAAACGCTGAATAAGATCTGTGGCATCTTTACAAGTTACTGGAACCTCGCATTGAAAGTAACAAGACTGTATTTACTAGCCTACGTTAAATATATATATAAAGATATATTTTTACTAAAATACAGTTTGGTGTCATTGTGTGGTGGGTTAGTGGTTATTGTGTGTGATACTGCAAGTGTTTAACCCTATGTACTCCAGAGTTTAGCCTAGACTGCTTGCGCCACACTACCTAGAGGGTGAGCAGGGGTTATTTCTGGGAGTAATCCTTTTCCCTGAATTAGAGGAGAGGGTCCCTGCTTGTCGCCAGTGTTGCACTGCGCCAACCAGAGACCCCCAATTCTAACACCCGTCTACTATGTGTCTTTATGCCGGCCGTCCATCTTAGCAGATGGTGGCGGGACTGTCAGTCACTCTTCTTGGCTTCTCCTCTCTGTACAGAAATCTTTAGGCTCACAGGCTGAAAGAGGGTCTGCTGTGTGCAGATTAGTCATGCACTATTAGGCACACAGCAGACATCATGAGCAAAGTCATGTGTGAAGTTCTACATCTTCCCCATAGTTTGGAAGAATTAGCCAGGTTTGAGTGAGACTTCAGCACAACTTCCAAATGTGAGAGTGATTACAAGCACCCAGGGTTACTTGTTTGACAATGCTACAAGGGATTTGGTTCACTCTCTCATCAATGGTGTGTTGATGAGGATTGCTCTATGATATGAAGCCTACATGAAGGATTCCAAGAGACTTTAGAAGTCATTCTGCTCTAGTTGTCACTTCAGTAGGAACGGGAGAACAAGATGAGCGAGCAGAACAAATAAGAAGAGGTCAGAGAAGAGAAATATTAGTGATACAGAGATAAAAAACACAAAGGGTGGAGTAAAGTAATTAATAGATTTTGGCCAAAATATGAAAGAAAGAAATTTGTAGGGGAAGGAGCGAGAGTTCTAAAAGATGGCCAAGAAAAGAAATGTAATCATTGCCAAAAGTTGAATTATATGTTCTGAGCTAAAAATGTGATTTAAGTGTGACGTGAATGTGAGTCTTGAAGAGTTATAGGTGTAATGTGCTGTTTAGGGGTAGCAATATTTAAGCCACCTTTAGAGCTATGGATCTGGGATTTAATCCCAATCACTGAATGGTGTAAATGAACCAAATAGAGTGATCAATGTATTTTCCTGTGGGTTACCAATATCAGCTCTAGTGAGATAGTTTAGAGACCCCAGGTTCCAACTGTCCTCCTTAATAAGTGGGTGTATGCACATACGGCACAGATCTTTGTTACCTATGTGGCACACGTACCAATCCCAATAAGTGCTTTGGAGAATGGTCCTTTCTAGGGGTCTTTCCCTCAAAAAATGTTCTGTTTTTTCCCCTCCCCGTTTTCCGCTGATCTATGTGCTAACCTAAAGACTTTGATCTCTTTTTACACTGCCATTGAGTGTCAATATGCTGTGCTTGTCATGTACATACTGGTGATTAGTGTAGAGATGATTGGCTAAATTGAGTTTGCTATAAGTCCATTGTCTAGAGGTAAGACATACCTAGGGCATGCAACTCAACACCTTCTCTGTGGGCCAGCAGAACTGGTTGTGCCACCCACGGAGGTAGTTCTTTAAATGTGCCACAGATTTGCCATGACGATGCCTGTGTGTGCAGGTTACTGTTCCTAAGCTTGGCATTTAAGAATGCACTTGCCAAGGTTCTGCATGTCTCTTGCTGCATCTGATTACTCTCTGAGGACAGGGTGCGGTATTGGGAAGAGGTAGGGCATGTGCGTGTGTGCTCTACATACACTGGTAGTGAATGGCACCGAGTAGTGTGTTTGTTACAGTAGGGCGTGCTCCTTGTATTGGATTGTCCTGAGGGATCTGTGGAAAGACTATTGAGCTGGATTTCCTGCATGCAGAAGAGTGTCAGTATAGTGTTTGATATCAATGAGTTTGTAATGGCGATCCTGCTCTGGTGGTGCGAGTGAATTCAACATTATGAGGGTGGAAATACCACTTTGGGAAAGTAAGAATGTCTGTACTCATGGCTCTGTATGCCTATCCACCTGTCTTCAATTCACAGCTGGCTGCGGGGGGGGAGGGGGATGGCTACTTCTGTGCATTTCTGATAAGACAGCCATAAACTAGGGGCTCAAGGTATACTGTAGACCTCTCACTCTGAGGGGCCTTCCTGTGTTGGCTAAGGGTGGGGTGGAATTGGCACCTGTATTCCAAGGGGCAGGGTTGTGGCCCCACTAAAGATACTGATCAAGCTTCCCAGGGTAGGATGTCAGACATGACAACATTTAGAGAGGGCCCGTGCATTTCAAAGGTGGCCTTTTGAGCTGATCTCATCTTCATAGGTCATTGTGGGTATAACCACTGGGGCTCTGCCTTTAGGAGTTAGAGACGCTGGGAGGATTGGAAACATACTCAATGTCAATGATAACTTTAAAAAGACCATAAAAGTGCAGATAAAATACATACAAGGCACAATTCATTTTAAAACTATAAATAGTGAACCAATCAATATTAGAGATAAAAGTTAATTAAACTCAGCAGTTATCAAAGACCAAGAAATATAAAAGTCATAGTTGATCACAGGCATTATACAAAGCGTTATCATCTGCGCCACATACCAAGTAGAAAACGAGATACAGCAAATACTATGGGGGAAGAAGTATCATACATTAGAACCCTGCAGGCCTGCGTACTGTGTCTAAACCCCAGGTGTAGGGGAGTAGGGTCTGCTATCCTATGGTCACCCCAAATTTTTGCTTTTTGCTTCACTGGTTTCTGACTTAATGTGGCTGTGGGCCTGCTAATCAGACCCACAGCCTGCTGTTCTCTCTCTAAATTACTGCCAATGCACTTTAGGTGCATTACGAATTGGAACTGGTTCACCTTATTGGCCCCTGTAACAGTGTACCCTAGGTACCCAGGGCATAGGTGTTTCCAAGGCCTACCAGGGGCTGCAGCATGTATTGTGCCACCCCTGGCCTGGCCTCCATATTTGACACAACTGGCTGATCACTCAGCTGGGGTAAGTTGGTGTAATCACCTCTTACTTAGGTACAGTATGTCTGTGCCTAACCCTAAACTGGACACATATGTTCCTATCAGCCACTCCTATGGAAGGCCTCATCAATCCTGGAGGCAGAGTGCTTGGAAATATGTGAGATGGTGCTCTAGCATGAGCTGAGCCTGTCTGCAGCTGTCGGGAACCACTCCCTAAGCTGTTCCGGGATATTGCCAAACCATATACTCTTAAGTGCATTATAATCCTCGCGGTTAAATGCTATCTTTGGTTTGGCTTTATCAAAACATGTCGAGTAAGGTGTCATACGAATTGGAATACTATCCCCTCGACAGTTCTGTCGACGGGGATAGCATTCCACCCTTCTAGAGGGACACAACATGTGTGTAGCCTTAACCCCGGTTAAAGTTAACCAGAGCCTCAGCATCACAAAATGGATGCTGCCACCACAGACACGAGTCTGGCCTCCTGCTGCTGACCGAAACTCGGCAGATGGTGGCCTGGACAAAGGGTTTCCTGCCTTGGGAGGTGCGAGCACCACCCCAGACAGGGTTTTGTGTATTGGGTAGGACAGGGCTGAATAGAATCAGACATGCCCGGGGCACACAAGGTGTCCCCGTGCATAGGCCAGTCCAAACCGGTCCTGGGACTTTCCAGACCCAGGGCTGGCGAGGAGCTGGACAAAGGAAAGGGGGTGTAACCGCCCCTCTTCCTGGTTCCTCCCAGAGGAGGGACCTAGTAGGTGATCCACCCCTCAGATTGGGAATAAGAGTGGGAGCAGTGCCATTGCACAGCAGATCATCCTGAATCAACTTGAAACTAAGAAGACGACTGGACTTTGACATTCTGCTGCTCAGAAGACTGAAGAGAATCTCCCTTGTGGCCTAGGAGTGGCCATCCTGTGAACACAGGCACCAACCAGCAACTCGACGTCTGCTTTGCCGCCGCCTCCCGCCGGAGCCCGAGCCCAGAGCCCGACAAGACCCAGACTCCCAGACCTCTCAGAGACCGATCCTCAGTCCCTGCAAAGAAGGGACCCGTGGAGGCACCGAGTGACGTGGGACCGGACCTCTTGGAAGACACTCGAAAAGCTGACTGCGCAGCTTCTGAGGTATCCTTGACGTTGTGCTTTGGGGACTGAGAACCCCCACCATCGAGCAGCCCTTGCACCGAAGATCAGCCCCCCAGCATCTCCACGATCTGCGTAGGGCCCTTTTGCATTGTGCCACTCGACGCGCCATCCCGGCCACTAGCCACGTGGTCAGCGGCCATCTTGGCGACGAAACCGACGAACTACACATCGGGTCTGGTTGCTCCAGACTTGCCCAAGCTCCTGTGAAAAGGAGCACTCGCTCTGACCTTGCTGGTCCGAGTGTTAAGCATCTTTCGATTCCTGCGTGGCTTGCATTAGCCAAGGCCTGTTTGCTCCGATCAGGTCGCCGACACCGCCAACAGCGAGTAGCCTGCGTGGGGCAGCTCGTAACCGACTCCTGGACGTCCTCAACCCCCGGTGTCCACGTGGCTGCTGAGAGAAGCTACCTGACAACGCCTGTTTGCACCCGACATCGCCTGGTTCCAATCTGGTTCCACAGTAGTCACTGGCTAGTGACTTTGAACATTGTCCCCTCTGCTTTCAGGTCTTCACAACTTCAGATCAACCCTTGGATCCACCGGAACTCTTCACATCGAGCCGCCTGCAGCATCTTCAGCTCCAAGCACCATCGACCAGCGTGACGAAACCCGACACTACTTCGACCCTGTGCACCCGCTTCCTGTGGGTGAGGTAACTCAGCTCTGCCGGTGTTTCTACACTGGTACACATCTCAAGGGCCTGTGTCTTAAGTTTCAGCGTTCTAGGTCACTCGGAAGGTTCCTAACTATCTAACTTTGTACTTTTTACGCACCATAGACTTTACATTGGAAAGTGCGTGCACTTTGAACATTGCACCCGAGTCCCGCGGGCCTTTCCCGACTTAGTCACTGCTAGTCTCGAATAGCTCCAGCGATTCCCAAGGCCCTAGGCCTGTTCCCATTCCGATTGGTATCTTTTATACTACTTTCTTAGTATATGGTTTAGGTGGCCCCTAGGGCTCATCCATATTGTGCAACTTTTGTGTATTTTAAACTGTCTTAACGCTTGTGCTTCTGTGCTCATAAAGAGTCCAGGGGATTTTATAGTTAATAAATCAATATATATTTTCAATATATATCTGTGTGGTGTCCCTTTCATTTGGTAATCAAGGGGGTTGTGTATGGTATTACAGCTGGCTTCACATGCCTTTCAGAGTTTAGCCTAAGACTGCTTTGTCCACGTTACCACTAGGATAACTGGTCTACAAGGTTGAATTACAACCATCATCATAAGGGTTGCTTGGCATGGTACAAAGTGATCACTAAGAGTTAGTGAGCATTATATACCAGGCCAACTTCTCACAACCGGTCCGGTCCTCGGATGCTTGATTCCGTTCTGGGAAGGACAGGGCTTTTGTAGTTCGGACTGGACTGTTCCCATGGGGCAACAGGGTCAGAGCTGATTTGCATATCGCCATTCTCTAACCCAGGGTGGTGTGGAGTGCAAAAAAACGATGGATTTGGGCCCAGATCTTTTGACTGGGGGAATGTGTGACATTGATCCACATTCGGTCCATCACTTGTTGTTTTTGCAATTGCCGCCCTAAGTGCGCTGAGGATGCCCAGACGTGGGTCCCAGGCACTCCACACCACTAGAAGTCAAGCTAGCCGGGCTGATGAGAGGTGTTACCTCGAAACCGGTCCGGTCCTCGGATGCTTGATTCCGTTCTGGGAAGGACATGGCTTTTGTAGTTCGGACTGGCCTGAGCCTAGAGCCCGACAAGAACCAGACTCCCAGACCTCTCAGAGCCCGATCCACAGTCCCTGCAAAGAAGGGACCCGTGGAGGCACCGAGTGATGTGGGACCGGACCTCTTGGAAGACACTCGAAAAGCTGACTGCGCAGCTTCTGAGGCATCCTCGACGTTGTGCTTTGGGGACTGAGAACCCCCACCACCGAGCAGCCCTTGCACCGAAGATCAGCCCTTCAGCATCTCCACGATCTGCGTGGGGCCCTTTTGCATTGTGCCACTCGACGCACCATCCCGGCCACTAGCCACGTGGTCAGCGGCCATCTTGGCGACAAAACCGACGAACTACACAGCGGGTCTGGTTGCTCCAGACTTGCCCAAGCTCCTGTGAAAAGGAGCACTCGCTCTGACCTTGCTGGTCCGAGTGTTAAGCATCTTTCGATTCCTGCGTGGCTTGCATTAGCCAAGGCCTGTTTGCTCCGATCAGGTCGCCGACACCGCCAACAGCGAGAAGCCTGCATGGGACAGCTCGTGACCGACTCCTGGACGTCCTCGACCCCCGGTGTCCACGTGGCTGCAGAGAGAAGCTACCTGACAACGCCTGTTTGCACCCAACATCGCCTGATTCCAATCTGGTTCCACGGTACTCACTGGCTAGTGACTTTGAACATTGTCCCCTCGGCTTTCAGGTCTTCACAACTTCAGATCCACCCTTGGATCCACCGGAACTCTTCACATCGAGCCGCCTGCAGCATCTTCAGCTCCAAGCACCATCGACCAGCGTGACGAAACCCGACACTACTTCGACCCTGTGCACCCGCTTACTGTGGGTGAGGTAACTCAGCTCCGCCGGTGTTCCTACACTGGTACACATCTCAAGGGCCTGTGTCTTAAGTTTCAGCGTTCTAGGTCACTCAGAAGGTTCCTAACTATCTAACTTTGTACTTTTTACGCACCATAGACTTTACATTGGAAAGTGCGTGCACTTTGAACATTGCACCCGAGTCCCGCGGGCCTTTCCCGACTTAGTCACTGCTAGTCTCGAATAGCTCCAGCGATTCCCAAGGCCCTAGGCCTGTTCCCATTCCGATTGGTATCTCTTATATCACTTTCTTAGTATATGGTTTAGGTGGCCCCTAGGGCTCATCCATATTGTGCAACTTTTGTGTATTTTAAACTGTCTTGTGATTTAACGCTTGTGCTTCTCTGCTCATAAAGAGTCCAGGGGATTTTATAGCTAATAAATCAATATATATTTTCAATATATATCTGTGTGGTGTCCCTTTCATTTGGTAATCAAGGGGGTTGTGTATGGTATTACAGCTGGCTTCACATGCCTTTCAGAGTTTAGCCTAAGACTGCTTTGTCCACATTACCACTAGGATAACTGGTCTACAAGGTTGAATTACAACCAATCATCATAAGGGTTGCTTGGCATGGTACAAAGTGATCACTAGAATTAGTGAGCATTATATACCAGGCCAACTTCTCACACCAGGTTCCTACATAATGGAATCAGCCAGCATTTCCTTATTGTTACATACGCTGGACAGAAAAACATAACATGAGGGACATCTTCTCGTTTATAATTGCATGCCGGGCAGGCTCCATTTTCTGATTTTGCCCATTTAGAAGTGAATGCCCTGACTGGTAGGCTGCCATGCCTTAGTTGAGTGAATAACTTCCTCGCAAAAGGTGGTTGGATTACATTTAGGAATTCCTCTAGTCGTGGTTCCGATTTTACTAAGAGGAACTCTACGGACAGCCTACCCAGGGTAGCTGATCTCTGTAGGGCCAAATGATTTTGCCGCTTCAGCAGATTCTGGAGTTCCGATCTGGATATCCTTGGGCAACTCAACTCCGGGGTCTCCCAAAGCCCAGGCAACCCTATCTGGGCACTAAGAACCTTAATCTGAAGCAACCACAGGATATTTTTGCTTTTTAAAAGACCCCAAACCTCCCAAAATTCAGCTCTATAGGGGGCCAGCTCAGGGACCGATCAGAGACTCCTCCAATAGAGCATAGGCCGTGCAGCTTCCAACTCCTCTATTAACTCCAGGCCCAAATCAAATCGTAGAGGGATGAGTGGTGTACTTTGTGGTAAACCCACCAGATTCCTCATAAAACACTGTTCCACCTTCAAAAGATTAGATATATTCTTATGACCCCAAAGTTCAGCACCGTACGTTGAGGCTGTTCTCGCCTTGAGTCTATATATTTCAAGCACCGGAGCTGCCGGTTTGAAGTCTGATGTTCTGTGGAGCTTGCTAATACCCCCTGCTATTTGTGTTAGCCTGAGAGCTGACTTAGAAATTTGGAAGCCCCAGTCAAAATCTTCCGTCAAAGTAATACCAAGATAGACAAAAGTTTTGACACGTTCCAGGGGTTTGCTATTGAGGACGGGGTTTGAGCGGGTCTGCTGCTGAGGATTGAATATCATGAACTTGGTCTTATCCAAGTTGACCTCCAATCCACGCGAAGCACAGAACGCTGCAAAACCGTCCAGGGTACGCTGGATGCCCGATGATGTTTTGGAAAACAGCAAGGTGTCATCCGTAAACATCAGAGCGGGCACCCGCCCGGTAGCCAGCCTGGGAGTGTCATTGTCTATTACACCATTTAAGTGGTCCACAAGACCATTGATGTAAATACAGAATAACGTGGGAGCCAGGACGCACCCCTGGCGTACACCCTTTGAAACAGGAAAGGGTGCAGAGAGATCTCCATACCTCCCACACCTGACTTGGGCATAATTGTCAGTATGTAATCTATTTAAGATGTTCAATAAATAAGGCGGGAGACCCAAGTCTGCTAGAACTTTCCACAACTTTTCCCTAGGACGAGTTTGAAAGCGGCCCGCAAGGGAGATTCTCTTCAGTCTTCTGAGCAGCAGAATGTCGAAGTCCAGTCGTCTTCTTAGTTTCAAGTTGATTCAGGATGATCTGCTGTGCAATGGCACTGCTCCCACTCTTATTCCCAATCTGAGGGGTGGATCACCTACTAGGTCCCTCCTCTGGGAGGAACCAGGAAGGGGGGCGGTTACACCCCCTTTCCTTTGTCCAGCTCCTCGCCAGCCCTGGGTCTGGAAAGTCCCAGGACCGGTTTGGACTGGCCTATGCACGGGGACACCTTGTGTGCCCCGGGCATGTCTGATTCTATTCAGCCCTGTCCTACCCAATACACAAAACCCTGTCTGGGGTGGTGCTCGCACCTCCCAAGGCAGGAAACCCTTTGTCCAGGCCACCATCTGCCGAGTTTCGGTCAGCAGCAGGAGGCCAGACTCGTGTCTGTGGTGGCAGCATCCATTTTGTGATGCTGAGGCTCTGGTTAACTTTAACCGGGGTTAAGGCTACACACATGTCGTGTCCCTCTAGAAGGGTGGAATGCTATCCCCGTCGACAGAACTGTCGAGGGGATAGTATTCCAATTCGTATGACACCTTACTCGACATGTTTTGATAAAGCCAAGCCAAAGATAGCATTTGACCGCGAGGATTATAATGCACTTAAGAGTATATGGTATGGCAATATCCCGGAACAGCTTAGGGAGTGGTTCCCGACAGCTGCAGACAGGCTCAGCTCATGCTAGAGCACCATCTCACATATTTCCAAGCACTCTGCCTCTTGGATTGATGCGGCCTTCCATCGGAGTGGCTGATTGGTACATATGTGTCCAGTTTAGGGTTAGGCACAGACATACTGTACCTAAGTAAGAGGTGATTACACCAACTTACCCCAGCTGAGTGATCAGCCAGTTGTGTCAAATATGGAGGCCAGGCCAGGGGTGGCACAATACATGCTGCAGCCCCTGGTAGGCCTGGAAACACCTATGCCCTGGGTACCTAGGGTACACTGTTACAAGACCAATAAGGTGAACCAGTTCCAATTCCTAATGCACCTAAAGTGCATTGGCAGTAATTTAGAGAGAGAACAGCAGGCTGTGGGTCTGATTAGCAGGCCCACAGCCACATTAAGTCAGAACCCAGTGAAGCAAAAAGCAAAAATTTGGGGTGACCATAGGATAGCAGACCCTACTCTCCTACATAACCCCCCCCCCCCCCCAAACGCAGGGACATTAGACTAACCTTGACCAGTTGTGTCTTCATGTTCTAAGTGGAAGTACTTGGAGAGACCATCTGCGTTGCCATGGTCAGTCCCTGGGCGGTGCTCCACTGTAAAGTTCATCCCCTGTAGGGAAATGGACCACCTGAGTAGTTTGGGGTTTCCAGCCTCCCATTACAAGACCGCAAAGACGTTGCAAGGGAGAGTGATTTAATTTGGAGGACCAGCGGGGTCCATGCCCTGACAGAAGGGATCTGGGGATCAGAAACATGCCAAAACAGGTCCTCATCATCCTGTTCACCCAACTCTACACTGACAAGGGGCTCAAACTGACAATTGAAGTCACCACCAAGCACTATAGCGATCGAGGGATCAAGTGCCTGGATAAAGTGTTTTAATACATCAATTGTGTCAGATTCCCGCCCATATTTAACTGGCTTGAGTAAATATTTATTATGGCCTCCTTGGGCATATTTTGCGGGGTTAAAACTACACACTTGACATCTAGGGAATGAGTTGGTATTTGGACAGCCTGGGCTCCCAGGTGCGTACCCACCCATATTGATAGGCCCCCCGATGGTCTCCCCTTACCCCTGGTTGTTGCCAGAATGTCAAAGGTTGCATAACCGGGACTTACACTATCCTCCAATGCCCAAGTTTCCTGCATCAAGCAGATGTCGTGCATTGCCATAAAGGAGCTCCACTCGGGCAAAAGCTATTTATTTTTCAACCCGGCCACATTCCAGGACAAAATTTTTATACATCCATCAGCTACCCCAACATTTGCTGACGGTTTCCCCTTGCCTCTCTCAGACCCGCTATCACCAATGGAAGCCATGGACTTTATTGTCCCTTCCCTGGTCTCACCGCTAGCTAATGCGACATTAAGGGTGCGTGCTCCCAGCTGGTACACCCTCTCCCCCAATTCCATCCTACACTCAGCGGTCGAGTGTTGTGCTGTTAATACATTATCGGGGACAGTGGTAGCAACATTATCCTCCAGTGCAATTGTGAGAGTACATACACTACTGGCAGTTTGTAAATGGAATCCTGCCTCTCAGGGCGTCAATCCACCTGTTCCAGCAAACTAAATCTATTTCTTTGGGGAAATAGCGAGGGTAAAGGGATATATGACTCAGAGCCCTCCCAAGTTGTTCTCCCCTGTTGGAATCTATGTGGTGGTTTATTTTGGCCCCCTTCATACTGGACACCTCTACTCTGGCCGATCCTCATCTGGGAGGTGGGATAGAAGTATGACAGGTGAAGGGGAAGGATTTGGGTGTTCGACCAGATTGGCTACCCACTGCAGATGTGTTCTACAGCACATATGTGCCTAAAGTTAATTGCAACACAATTTCCTGAAATAGTTTTTGGTCCTGTTCCAATCCACTCTACTCTTCTAACACATAATATTTCACCAGAAGCATTAGGGGGAGAAGGCCTGTTGGTGTTAAGCCAGTTTATGCTTTTATTTTTGAGATCAGTATGATCCTCAAATTTTTCCTGGCTTAAGGGAGGAACCCCAGCAAGCACCACAACATATGGTAAAGACTCGGGAGGGAGATCAATGGAGGGCAACTCGATTGAAGACCCCTTTGCTAGGGTGTTTCTACTAGATTGGGTTTGTTGGTCAGAGTGCTTTATCCCCACTTCAGACACCCCCCTCACCACTACATTGCTTCCACTACCTGCTTTTCCATCCCTAGTCAGAGGCAAAGCTGTTTCGGGGGTAAAATTACCACTTGCCTGAGGGGGTTCAGCTGGAATATTGTTACTGACTGGCAGGCTTTTAGGATCAAAATTAGATTTAGTGATGCTGGGAGTCAGTTCAGTGACAGGATTCCCATCGGCATTATTACTGGCTGGGATGGGTCTAGGCTGAAGAGTAGTCTTGATGGTGCTGGGGTCTCCCTAATAACCTGTTTCCCCGGTGGACTAGTAGGATGAACTCTCCCTAGACCTATATTGTTAATTGTAGAGACTAATCTATCCAGCCTGGATGACAAGGATTTGATATGTGTACCAATAAAATGTTCCATATGGGCCTGGAAGTCAGCAAGTAAATGAGTAACCCATACAGGCGTTCCCACGAATGATTGAGATGGACCAGCAACAACAGGTGTACAATCCGGTATAGGCATGGTTCTTTTGGTTGATTTTTTTTTGAGGTTTTGATTTCTTACATCTAGGACGGGATTTAGGGACTTTTTCTGCTACAGGATGTGGGGGGGTTTAGCAACCTCAGGGCTATCATTCACGTCAAGAACAACCTGAGCTCAAGGTACCTCAGCGAAAGAAGACGTAAGAAAAAAGCTAGAGTCAGGGCGAATAACTGTAGCTACTGAAAAATCCCCCGCTTGCTGCAACGGAGGGACAGCAGGGGTAATTGATAATCGCCTCTCTGTGTTTTCTATGGCTGTAGCCACGACCCCGATAGTCTTCTGCAGCATCTTGTCAATGGCCGACATTGTTACCCATATCGCTCATTGTTATCAGATAGAAAGGGCAACTCCCACTGTACACAGTATTTCTTCCCTACAATATTCGAGTTCAAACTACACACTGGAAGGAATATTTAAATAATCAATCCTGTGGTCAAATGTATATACATTAGAACAAAAAATCCAATTGGATCTTTTGCCAGTATCTTACAAATAGTTCAAACTCCAAACAGTGATGCGGGTGTTAGGGGGGTGGCCCAGCCCGGCCTCCTCTGGCCTCTGACGGCCACAAAGGGCGCGCCCTTTGCCCGGGCTTAGCCCGGCGCGGGGGCTCTGCTCAGTTTTAAACACCTCCTGGCGCGGGATGGTCAGTGGCAGCTTCCTGCCGCTTGGGCTCCTGGACAATGTAGCCCCCCCCTCTCCGCGGCCGTGCAGGTGTGGGAAAGAGCTACGGCGGCGGGGAGAGACACAAGACCCAAGCCAGGAGCTGTAATGGCGGAAGAAGGAGCAGCGCGGGATTAAGGAGGGCGGTGGCAGGTAGGTTCAATATGTCCCCAGAGTCAAAGTCAGCAGAGCACTACACTGGTTCAAAGCTGGGACATCAAGAAGAAGAACTATTGTGGCTGGGGGCTGCAACTGGATTATCAGCAGACGTGTGGTGGCCTGGGCTTGTTGTGCTCTAGGAAGGGGACTGTCACTTGGTGGATTTTGCCTGGATTTTGCTGGCCTGTAGCTAATTGTCACTGCTGTGGCCCAGGTAAACAGGCACTCTCCAAGGGCTGGTTGACTGGCCTCCTGTTCACGAGTTCCCAGGGATAACAAAGATCTCCCTATTTGCACAAGATCAAGGACCCTGCAGAGTGAGGCGTAAACATCTGGAAATGATACTCCCGACGTGTCCAGTCATCAGACTGTGCCGACGAGTGAGCTGGTAAAGTTCAGTGGCACACCTGGGGGGGCTATAGCGTGACAAGTTCGACGGGTGCAGGGGACGTTTGATGAGTCCGAGAGGCCCAAGCTTACAGCCCAAAACCTCTGCTAGTTAGTATTCCTTAGCGTATGGTTTCTGATCAGTGTTGAGAGAAGTTTGCAGAGTCTGCGAAAGACAAGCTGGCAGCATAGACTGTGTCTGACCTCCAGTGTGGGAGGACGACAGTGCCTGACATTGCGGCCTCAGTCTGAGGTTACCGGCTCCTTCTCCCCGGACCTACGCCACAAGGTACTACGTTGTTAATGATAGTGTGACTGGAGGTCTCGTTGAGCCTTGTGTGCACCCACATCTTGCTCCCTACAGCAACTGTAACTCAAACCTCTGCCAGAGGCGAAATATTTCTCCAAATTGGGAGGGTGCCAGCTTCTGGTGTTGCAGTTGTTTTTCCTCCGGGGAGGATAGTGACCCTGCACTCGTGAACGTACCACTGTTTGCCTGAGGAACTAATCTGGATTGATGAAAACACGTAACTGTTTCCTTCCGCTTTAGGTTGTTCCTTAATCTAATCAAAGTTTCGACAGCAGGGGCAACGTGTATCCTTGGCTGGTGTAGTTTGAGTGGATGAGGGGCTAAGTCACAAGGTGTAGAGAGAACCTGTGATTTTTTTACCATTAAAAGTATATGGTTACGCGATAATGGGAATGTTGTGGTGTGAGAACTGGGGTCACCAATTCCACGAGGGTAGCTTGGCGCAAGCGGGAAGGCACCTGAAAGCTAGGTGTTAAGTAGAAGTGCAGCACACACTCAAACTGAGACAGGGAACGCACACAATAAATGACACCACACCAGCTAGTCTTTTAAAATCAATATGCTTTGATCTAGATGGATCTTATTGTTGATAGGTAATTCATTGTAATCACTTTAGCATCAACTCATTAGGCAACATGTCATTATATAAGCAGGGTAAAACCATTCTTTGGGAACTTAAGCAGCATTTCATTATACAGGCATAAGTGCAATCACTCCTTTGAAACTCAGGTAATACTTCTTTCAATAACCATATGCAATAATACTCTTTTAGAAATCAATCAGCATTTCATTAATGGATCATAGCATCAGCATTGGCCTAAGCAGGGTCTCTAAAACAAGATTCCAGAACCATTAAACATAAGACCCTCTCTGAGCAGGGCACCTTAATAGGATCACTCAACTCCCGCTTACAGACAGGCTATAGGGTACAGTCCCCTAGCTAGGGGTTAACTTTTGCTGCAGATAGTCATCGAGTACTTAATTCGGGCTCTTGTTCAGTCCAGGAATCCTCCTTAACACAACTGGGGCCAACGGGGCCTAACCACATTGTTCCCCCGAGGGGAGGGGCGGCCACAGGGCTCCCTCTCCAGCCTTCCGCCCTCCTCCCCGGGGAGTTATCTGGATCTTCGGTCCCTCGCGGGACCCTTGCGAATGCGGGGCCTCCCCGCAGCTCTTTGTCACCTTGGCGGGGCACCTGGCGGGCACAGGGCAGATCGGGGGCTTTCCTTGCCTGGGAGCCCCTTTGCCGATGTGGAGGGTTGGTCCTGGGCCTGTCACTCTTCCCCGGACCCAGGAACCAATCAGGGTGCTCACGGCTGGTGGGCGTGCCCGCAGCCGCCTATGGCAGCGCGGCCTGCGGGGGTCAGGCAGCTTGGCCCAATTGCTGCGCGGCGGTTGGGGGCTTGGCCTGTGACGCTGCCGACACCCCGACACGTGCGCCTAGTGTGAAGCTTCACGGGCCTAACGCTGCCTAACTGAGTGCGGCGGTACAAAAGGGGGTGGTGATGGACGGAGCATCTGAACCAATCAAACACTCACACCCAGTCAACATATCTGGTTTAATCCATCACCATTCTTTAGCCCACTCTGCCACCCCAGTTCAGACATGGCCATTTGCAAATCAGTCTGACCCTGTGCCTTATGGGAAAAGTCCAGCCCGAACTGCCAAGCCATGCCTTCCCTGGACCGGAAACAAGCTTCCTAGGACCGGTTTCTGGCATTCCATCCGTCTTCAGCCAGGCTAGCTTGAATCCAGTGGCAAAGTGAGCAAGGGACTCAGGTCTGAGCATACCCTGCCAACTTATGGCTAACAAAGCGGTACAAAAGGGGGTGGTGATGGAAGGAGCATCTGAACCAATCAAACACTCACACCCAGTCAACAGATCTGGATTTAATCCATCACCGTTCTTTAGCCCACTGTGCCATCCCAGTTTAGACATGGCCATATGCAAATCAGTCTGACCCTGTGCCTTATGGGAACAGTCCAGCCCGAACTGCCAAGCCATGCCTTCCCTGGACCGGAAACAAGCTTCCTAGGACCGATTTCGGGCATTCCAGCCGTCTTCAGCCAGGCTTGCTTGAATCCAGTGGCGAAGTGAGCAAGGGACTCACGTCTGAACATACCCTGCCAACTTATGGCGAACAAAGCGGTACAAAAGGGTGCGGCGGCGGCCCTCTCCTGGCTCCGGGGGCCGCCGTGGGGATGAAGGTGGCAGTGCGGACTCCGCCAATAGAGCGCCGGGGCCGCAGCGGTGACACTAGGCCTCAGGCGCACTCCGGGGCAGCGCCTCCTTGGCGATCGGCAGGGTGGCGCCTCATCAGGCGGTGTGGGGGCCACAGCGGTGAGTTTGACGGCTAGCGCTTCTCCTCACCACAACGCTTCTCGGCGGGGTCCGATGCAGCCTACACATCGGGGGTTGGCCCCAGCGCTCGTGACAAGGGCGGCAACAACAGGTGAGCGCTTCTCAGGGGCACAACACGTCGAGATGAAGCGGCGCTTCAAGGGCACACCGCTCCCAGTGGCAGGGGGCACTTGGCAGAGATAACGCTCTGGATTTTACAGCGCTTTGGGGCCCAACAGTTTCTAGAGTCACAGCGCTCGGTGGGGCACAGCGGGAGAGCGCTTTGGGGAATGGCAGTTCAGGCATTTTAGCAAAATAACTGAGGGAGGACAGCACAGGGGGGCACAGGTCGAGCAGGGAGCGCTTGGATGATGCAGCGCTGGTACCTGGTTGTTCCCCCAGCAGTCCTCTCTGTAGACAGGTGTTTCTTGGCGCTTGATGGCTTCTGCGCCCTTCTTAGGCAGTTCCTTGGGGGATAGGTATTAAGGGGGGTTGAGGGGTGGGTCAGAGTCAGGATGGTTCCCTTAGCTCACTGCAGGTGGTTCCCTGGGTTCCCCAACGCTGGGCCAGATCAGTGGGTTTGGTAGAGTCCCTCACTCAGCTTAGAAGGCAGTGCCTTGGCCCAGTCACTTCCAGCGGAGTAGGTTCCTCCCTAGGCCCTACCGCCTAAACTCCAGCAGAGGTTCCCCCAGGTCCAGTCATGCCCCAACTGACAAACAGGTTTCCCTCCTTTCCCTAAATACCCTTAGGTCAGGAGACCACTCTCTCAAGGTGGCAAAATGTAACCCCTCCCCTATTCTGGAAAGTTCCAGGAGCTTCCACAGTCTGGGCTATGGGCAGATAAGGCGGGATAGCATTGCTACTGTATCCTAATGTCCCAGCCTGCTCCTGACTACTAGTATGTTAGTAAAAAGACCACTCCGCAGTAGCGGGGGCCTGTGGCCGCCATGTTGGTAGGAGAGAGCACCTGCACCTTAGCACTGATTGGCAGTGGTAAGGCGCCCAAAGACCTAGGTCTAATGAAAAAGATGGTGGAAAAAACAAGGCAAGGGCGAAAAAATGGGGTAAGACCACCCCAGGGCTGACAGGTCTAACATGCATCCCCCCCAGCCGAATGTGGGGAGAGCCACCCAACCTCTAGGCAGTTCTCATCACTAAGGCAGAAAAACCAGGAGAGACCGTTAGCATTGGTTTGGTCTACTCCGGGCCGAAGTTCCTCCCGAAAGTCCATACCCTGGAGGAAAATGGACCACCTTAGCAACAGCAACTTTGGGTTTGCATGAGCCAGCGAAGGGGTCGGTGGTCGGTCTGAATGAGGAAGTGAGAACCAAAGAGGTATGGCCTCAACTTCTTCAGGGCCCAGACCACAGCGAAGGCTTCACGCTCTATTGTACTCCACTGTTCCCTGGGGAGTAGCCTTCGGGAAATGAAGGCCACATGCTGGTCTTCGCCTTCGTCGTTCAATTGAGAGAGCACAGCTCCTATGCCATGCTCAGAGGCTTCTGTCTGCACGATGAATTCCTTTGAGAAATCTGGTGTTGCAAGCACCGGAGCGGTGCACATCGCGTGCTTCAAGGTGTCGAATGCCTCTTGACAGGCAGCCGTCCAGATGACTTTTCGTGGCTGCTTTTTGGATTTTAACTCAGTCAGGGGGGAAACAATGGTACCATACCCTTTGACAAACCGGCGGTAATATCCAGTGAGCCCGAGGAAAGCTCGGACCTCTGTCTGGGTTTTGGTGGGCTCCCAGGCCATGATGGTCTCAATTTTGGCCTGGAGGGGTTGCACCTTACCCCCGCCCACTAGGTGTCCCAGGTAGACGACAGATCTCTGTCCAATCTGGCACTTGCTAGCCTTGATGGTTAGGCCAGCTCGCTGTAGATACACCAACAAAAAGTAGCAGTGGGTCAAAAAAAGGAAAACAACTAACTATGTATCTGTAAAGGAGAAGACGTAGTGAACTCAGCTAATAAATTAAACTAGTGACACCACACCTAGGGTATTCCTTCTTTGTGAAAAAATTCCCATCAGTCATCGACCGAGACCGCCCTTCATCATCTGGGGTCCTTCACACCATGAAGGTAAAATGATATACCCACAGCAGATTGGCAGATGTATAAGCCTAATCTGACCTGTGTGGCCCCGTGATTCCTATGGTGTGTGAGGGTGTCGGGTGACAACTGTAAAGCAGTGCAAAGAACGTGGAGAGATCAATAAGTGAAAAAGTGTGTTTCAGTAGATAAAATTGGATAGTGAAGGGGTAAGGAACTTTAATGTGTACCTCTTCACTCCCAAAACAATAAAAGAGTGCGAAGATAGTAGTATCAACAAATGACTACTAATGAGTGTGTTAGGTCGCTGTAGAGCCTGTAGCACCTCCTGGAGATGCTGCAGATGGTCCTCCCAGCTGCTGCTGAAGACAGCTATGTCGTCCAGGTAGGCAGCTGAGAAAGCCTCTAGGCCAGAAAGCACCTGGTTAACCAACTGCTGGAAAGTGGCCGGAGCATTCTTGAGCCCGCAGGGCATCACCCGAAATTGAAAGTCGCCCTTGGGGTGGAGAACGCCGTTTTCTCCTTTGCTCCGTCCGCCATGGCAATCTGCCAGTATCCTGACGTCAGATCGATGGTACTGAGATACCGGGAGCTCCCAGCCGGTCAATCAGCTCATCCGCCCGAGGGATCGGGTGAGAATCCGTCTTGGTCACAGAGTTCAGACCCCGATAATCCCAGATAATCCACACAGAACCGAAGTTCTGGTGTGGTGCCCGGTGGGGCCGCTTTCGGCACCAACACTACCGGACTAGCCCGAGGGCTGCTGGAAGGCTCGATCTCCCCCAGCTCCAACATTTTGGCCACCTCACCCTGGATGCTGCTCTTGATGTTGTCGGACAGCTGGTAAGACTTGGATTTCACGGGTTGGCTGTCCCCTGTGTCCACATCATGGGTACACAGATGCGTGATGCCAGGCGTGAGGGAGAACAACGAGGCGTACTGCTCCTAGACCTGGCGGCAGTCCCTGTGTTGCTCCGGGGTCAAGGACGGGGAGAGGACCACTCCCTCTACCGATCCGTCCTTCTCTTGGACCACCAGAAGGTCTGGAAGAGGCTCACTCTCTTCATCCTTGCTCCCATCCGTCACCATGAGGAGAGCAAGCTCAGATCGCTCATGGTGTGGCTTCAGGTGGTTGATGTGGAACACCCTATGGAGTTGTCGGGGGGTCTTCAGATCGACAACATAGGTGGTTTGGCCTCATCTATTGTAGGGCCCAGTCCACCGGTCCTGGAGGGCGCTAAGCTCGCAGGGCTCCATGACCCACACCTTCTGTCCAGCATCCAACTCCATCGTTCGAGCGTTGCAGTCATACCACTGCTTCATGACAGCTTGACTAGCCTTCAGGTTGTGTGAGGCTTCCTTCCACAGCTTGGCCATCTGGATGCGGAATACCAGCATGTAGCTGACCACGTCATGTGGAAGCTTCTTCAAAGTCTTCTCCCACCTCTCCTTCACAAGGCTGAAGGACCCCCTAACGTTGTGGCCATAGAGCAGCTCAAAGGGACTGAACCCGACTCCCTTCTGTGGCACCTCTCGGTATGAAAACAGCAGGCAAGGGAGGAGGACGTCCCACTTCCGCCTGAAGTACTCTGGCAGGCTCCGGATCATTCCCTTCAGGGTCTTGTTAAAGCGCTCTATGAGCCTGTTAGTCTGGGGGTGGTAAGGAGTGTAGAACCGCTAGGTCACTCCGCACTGCTTCCACATGGCCTTCATGTAGGCCGACATGAAGTTTGTGCCCCTATCCGACACCACGACCTTGGGGAATCCCTCACGGGTAAATATCCCCATCAAGGCCCGCGCCACCACAGATGCAGGGATGGCCTCTGGGTGCCGGGTGGCGTGGTCCACCAACACCAAAATGAACAGGTGTCCCGAATAAGTCGGCGGTTCCATTGGCCCGAAAATATCTATACCGACCCGCTCAAAAGGAATCCCGACAACCGGGAGCGGTTCCAAAGGGACCATTAACTTAGTCAAAGTCTTGCCACTGGCCTGGCAAGTCTTATAGGTCTTGCAATACGTGGCAGAGGCAACTCGCATCCTGGGCCAGTAGAAATGCGGGACCAACCGTGCAAAGGTTTTGTCCTGACCCAGGTGCCAGCTAGTGGTATTTTGTGTGCCAATTCTAGCAGGAAGGCCCGGTAGCATTGGGGAAACACAAAGGCCCTTGATGATCCATGCACCGGAGTCTTAGGCTCACTGTAGAGGAGGCCATCCTCCCAGTATACATTGTAATTGCAGGTCTCTTGGTTGGTCGCTTGGGCTTAGGCCTGCCGCTGCATGCCTTCAAGCGTGGGGCACTCTCTTAGCGCCCAATAGAATTCCTCCCGGGTAGGCCCTTCTTCCACCTGCCACTCGGCAGGGGTCAGCAAGTCCCCCACGGGAACATCTACCTCTGCGGACTCCTGGGTTACCTCCGCTGGCTCCCCATCCATCACACGGGGCGTGTCCTCCACAACATCCTCTTCTTGACCAGCATTGGGTTGGGCCGTAGTCTCAGGCTCCAATCCGGGTTGAGTTCCTTGCCGGGCAGCCATGGACCTCGTGACCACGCAAGCCCATCCTGGTAACCCCAGCATCTCAGTGTGGGCTTGGAACTTCACTTCCTTCCAGGCAGTATACTCCATATCGTTTCAGAGCAGACACTCCACTGGCAAAGCAGGGCTTACAGCAACTCTCAATGGGCCCTTGACTCCTCCCCACTCAAAGGGAAATTCGAGCCATAGGGTAGTGACTCACACTGCCGTCAGTCAATACGGCTGGATGGAATACGTCAGGAATCACTTGCTCGGGGGACACCAACCGTCTCAGCACCATGGTCATACTGGCACCTGTGTCCCTCAGAGCCTCCCCCTCCTGTCTGTTAACCTGCACCCTCTGCCGGTATTTGGCAGTGTTCGATGGCAAGGGCGTCACTGGGACCATCTCTCTGTCCCCGAGTGAGACCAGGGTCAGGCCTGTCCACTCCCCTCCCTTATCTAGGGGCAACTCCTCCCACAAGGCTGCACTAGCCACCCCAGGGCTCTTACCTCCTGTGGGGGCTGGGGACCTCTTGCGACACTGGGGATCCCCCGTGTACTGTCCACCCTCCCCACACTCGTAGCACCGGACAGTTCTTGGCTGCTGACTCCTGTCAGAGTAAGTGGGCTTTGGGGATCCAGATTGAGGTGGAGAACCTACCCCTTTCCCAGGCTATCTATTTTGTGGGCCTCGAGAGAACTCCTTCCTTTTATCTCCCCCTCTCTCTTCCAGGGAAAACCCTGTCTGCCTTTCGGGCCATCTCCCTGGGTCCCTTGGGGGACACCTGAGTGCTAACGCGCGCATTGAGAAGAACTGCAGTGCGACCTGTAAGTGGCTCTGTTGTGCCTGCGTAGTATTTGGAGAAAGAGTTATTGTTTTTAAAACCTCACGAATCTGTGCTCATTTTAAACTTACCTTAATACGATTGTGCTCTTTTTAAACAAAGTGCTCGAACATCTCTGGCAGCGTAAAAATTACTTTAACATCCACCCTGGTCCACCACAAGCACTCGGCTTGATTGTTGTGGAGGGTGAAGGGCGGAAGCTGTCCTGCTGGTAATTAGCGTGATTGGGCAAGCTAGCTAATAGAGGCGGAGCTCAGACGGTCAGCTGACCTAGAGCCCGTCCTCTATTTATCTCATGGCAGACAACCCGCACAGCGGACGCGCGTGGCGGTCGCACCCTTGTCGCGCCAAAGACGAGCCTAAGACCAGCCCGTCTGTGCCCGTCCGAGCCCGAACGGGACCAGGGGCCAGTACCCCTGCCCGAATCTCCCCCATGAAATCGTGTTTTCATCTGACCAACTACGGGCTCTCCGGCCACCATTCCTGAAAGGATGTCAAACCCTTACAACCAAACATACGGGTAATGCAATATGCAGTAAATGTAACTTCTCGCTCCTTAATTTCGAGCCATATCCCCCCGAAACTAAAAAGAATTGTTGTACGCACCTCCCCCACACAATTCCCCACACTAATAATTTTCTATTTTTTAGCTTAAATTGTCGCTCACTTCCCAAACATAAATTTGATATCTTTAACCTCATTTGCGAAGAACAGCCTGATGCTCTCTTTTTGACCGAAACATGGCTGAACGATAGCACGGGCCCTGACATAGCCACAGCTCTTCCCTCTAACTATGCCATCATGCGAAGAGATAGAGCTCAGAAAATAGGAGGTAGCATAGCCATCATCTTTAAAAATCATTTTCTTTGCAAATTTGATCCCTTAGACATCCCCAATTGCGAAGCTGCCTCATTTAAACTAATTCTCAATCCTAAATTCACCTTATCAGGCATGCTGGTGTATCGTCCACCAGGAAACCCGGCACAGTGGGAAAGTACACTAGCTGATCATATAACTCCGCTTCACCTTAATTCTAAAAACTTTTCTCTTATAGGTGATTTGAACTTACACCTAGAGGACCCTCTGAACAATATCTATACCAATTTTATTGATGACCTTGCAGCCCTCAATATTAAACTTCATAACTCGGGCCCCACACACATAGTAGGGCACTTACTTGATCCTATTTTTTCCACTCTTTCTGAGATGACCTGTTCCCCCGCCATTCCTATTTGTTGGTCAGATCACTTTCTATCCAAATTTAGTCTTACCCTATCTACCCTCACTACCTCTTCCTTTGTACCCACTATAACCCAGAGCAGGAATTGGAAAAAATTAGATCTCACTGCCTTAAATAAAGTCCTTTGCTCTGAGGCCCCTTCAAACTAACGTAATGTTGAAATGGCTGCTGAATCTATGCAGTCTTGGCTCTCTAAAGCAGTGGAACTATGTCTTCCTCTAACTCATAGGAAAACTAACAATCACCACCCCCCTGTCCCATGGTTTAACGACCCCCTTAGAAGTGTAAAAACTAAATGCAAAGCGCTGGAGCGGAAATGGCGGAAAAACTGCCTACCTGAGCTAAAATCTGCAAACATCAAGGCCAGAAACAACTATCATACCTTGTGTACGAAAGCCAGAGCCGCCTATGTGTCTAAAACTATAATGGAAGCTACTAATCGCCCAAAAACACTTTTTGGCATGGTTAAAAACTTGGCAGGAGCTAAAACGGCTGCTACTCCCCGGCCTTTAAATGACAATCAATGCAACAATCTTGCACAATTTTTCAGAGGAAAAATTAAAAAAATTATTGTGGAAATGAATGTTCCCAATTCCAACAATTGTTACCTTACCAATCACGAGGACATTGTATCCCCCTCTGCTCCTAAGGACTACCTAGACTGTTGGCCTCCTATAAAAATGGATGAATTGAAATCCATTCTTGATAAAATTAAATCAGGGTCACCCGATGACCCCTTACCTATTTCTATCATAAAACAACTTAACACCCCTCACTTGCAGGTAATTCTGAATACTCTAAATGCTTCACTATTACAGTCTATGGTACCAGCCAGATGGAAACATGCTATGGTGACCCCTCTTTTGAAAAAGCCTATGGCTAACTATAGACCTTTTTCCCTCTTACCTACTTTCTCCAAAATACTGAAAAGACTCGTCCATTCAATACTTTCACATTTCACTGAAAATAACAATTTACTGCACCCCTCTCAGTCCGGCTTTCGAGCAGGTTACTCTACTGAAACTGCACTACTGGGAGTCACGGAGAAACTCCGTCAACTCTTAGATGAAGGTCAGACTGTCGCACTGATCCTATTGGACCTCAGTGCGGCCTTTGACACCATCTCACACACGTTGCTGGTGCATACGTTAAAAAACTCAGGTATAGGGGGTTCGGCACTTGAGTGGATTACTTCCTTTTTGAATAGCTGCACTTTTCAAATTATGTCTACCACCTCCAGCTCCCAAAACTATACTGCACGGAATTCCTCAGGGCTCGATTCTTAGTCCGCTACTATTGAACCTTTATGTTAGACCCCTAGCGGACATTGCAGATCAAGCTGGACTAACTCTTTTTACTTATGCAGATGATTCCCAAATTATTTTTTCCCTCACCAACTCTAATCCCTTGGTATCCTCTGATCTTAAATGAGGGCTCAGTCATATTTCCAACTGGATGACAATGAACCAGCTTAAACTTAATGGTGAGAAGACCGAGGTTCCGATCTTGGGTAAACAAAAAGACCTTTGGAAGCTTTCTCACTGGCCCACTCAAATGGGCAATCTCCCGAAACCCATCAGTCACATTCGGAATCTGGGCGTCATTATTGACGATACACTATCTATGCATCAACATACAGTCCGACTGACTGCACTCTGTTTTACGATTCTGAAGTGGCTTAAGAAAATCTTATGGATGTTGCCCGTCTGCACTCAAAAGACTGTAGTCCACGCACTTATTACATCGAGACTGGACTACGGCAACATCCTCTATTTTGGATCTAATAATGCCCTAGTCCGCAGACTGCAGCTAATTCAGAACTCAGCTGCTGTAAAATCCCTAAAACTTCCAGCATTTCTGGGCATTTACGTGAATTACACTGGCTCAGGGTGGAGAACAGGATTAGGTTCAAAGCCCTGAGCTATATGTTCAAAATAAAGGCTGGCACTGCGCCTCACTACCTTCAGGCCTTAGCTCGACCCTACAAACCTTCCCGCTGCTTGAGATCTGAAACACTGGGTAATTTTTCTGTGCCCAGGGTCAAACTTGCCAGAATGGGAGGAAGATCTTTCTCCTTTTTGGGTCTGTCCATTTGGAACACACTCCCATCTAGCATACGTAAAAAACCGGATTATATCCGCTTTCGCAGAAACCTCAAAACCTGGTTATTTAACCAATAACATAATCTACAGGACCTGCTAGCTCTAATTCATGTTCGCTCCAGCGCCGGGAAACCCTTTTTGGGTAGCTGTGCGCAATATAAATTCAATTAATAATTAAATAAAAAATAACCCAGGCATCCGCCTCCTTCGCAAGCTCACGAGGGTCGGTCAGCTTGCGGTACACCAGATGTTGGCGCAGCTCTGGAAAACATTTATCTAAAAGGTGCTCTTAAAAACAAAATGTACAGCCCTTCATAGTCGCTCAGTTCGCTGCCACGCACCCAACCATCTAAAGCCTTCCGGGCATAGTCAAAGAAATCCACCCAGTTTTGTGTATGTCGCGTGTGGCTGTTGCGGAACCTCTGGCTATACCTCTCTGGGTTGAGTCCAAACTTCTTAAGCAGAGCCTCCTTCATGACATGGTAGTTGACATGGTCCGCTTTCTTTAAAGTCAGGAGTGTGTCCCTTACCACAGGAAGTATGTATCAATACAGGCCACCCCCCAGTAACTCCCGGGCACCCCATCGGCTACCAAGGACACCTCATACGCCTCCAACCACTTGTCAATGTCATCTCCCCATGCTGTAGCTAGCTATCACCTCCTTTGGTAGATAGAACTTAGGCTCTCGTGGAACCTCTGGTACGCTGCCACCATTCAGATTACCTTGCGCATCTATCTGCATTGCTCGCACCTCCAACTCTTTTAAGCTAAGCTTGTGCGCAAGCTTCCTCTCCTCCATAGCTAAAAAAAATTCTCTCTCTCCTTCTCCATCTTAGCAAGCTCCCATCTCAATTGCCTCTCCTCCCCCCTGTCCTCCTACTCCTCTGGCGATGCACTCCTCCTAGACACCATACTGCCTGCCCCAGAACTTCTTCCTGGCAACACATTCTCACTAATATCAATGTTCAGTAGATCTAGCTGTCCTGGAGCGCCCGCCTCCTCTGGTGTGCCCTGCCTCTGTCCCCCATCCTCTCTCCCCTCCGGGTGGGGCATTACCCATGCCCTCAAGGCTTTCCGAAGCTCCTCTCTCTTGGCGCTTCGCCCAACAGACACCCCCATCCCCTGGCAGAAGTCCCTCAGCTGTGCCACCGTATGCACTTCAAGGTTGGCCAGCTCAAACTCCATCTTGACAGGTGGGGACCTAGACAATTTAAGGGAGATAACACTAGAACGTAGGAAACAGGTTAAAACCGGAATCTGCGCAATCGGACAGTGGAGGTCAATTCATTAGGCTTGCATACACAACAGGTGTCCAATTGCGGCGCACACTGAATCATTGGAGGGTGCTGTAGAACCACAGGTCCTTATCCCGCCGCTGCCACCAATGTGAGAACTGGGGTCACCAATTCCACGAGGGTATTTTGGCGCAAGCGGGAAGGCACCCGAAAGCTAGGTGTTAAGTAGAAGTGCAGCACACACTCACACTGAGGCAGGGAACGCACACAATAAATGACACCACACCAGCTAGTCTTTTAAAATCAATATGCTTTTATCTAGATAGATCTTATTGTTGATAGGTAATTCATTGTAATCACTTTAGCATCAACTCATTAGGCAACATGTCATTATAGAAGCAGGGTAAAACCATTCTTTGGGAACTTAAGCAGCATTTCATTATACAGGCATAAGTGCAATCACTCCTTTGAAACTCAGGTAATACTTCTTTCAATAACCATATGCAATAATACTCTTTTAGAAATCAATCAGCATTTCATTATGGGAGCATAGCATCAGCATTGGCCTAAGCAGGTCTCTAAAACAAGATTCCAGAACCATTAAACATAAGACCCTCTCTGAGCAGGGCACCTTAATAGGATCACTCAACTCCCGCTTACAGGCAGGCTATAGGGTACAGTCCCCTAGCTAGGGGTTAACTTTTGCTGCAGATAGTCATCAAGTACTTAATTCGGGCTCTTGCCCAGCCCAGGAATCCTCCTTAACACAACTGGGGCCAACGGGGCCCAACCACAGTGTTCCTCCGAGGGGAGGGGTGGCCACGGGGCTCACTCTCCGGCGGTTGTATGATGTTACAACGTATTCCGTTGCAACGCATGCCTTTACCATGCATGCGTTACAACGGAATTCCTTTCCCACACATCTTTTTTACTACGAAAATGCCTTTAACACGCACATTTTTACAACGTTTTTCGCTGTGATACTATGCATGTTATTGGCATTTTTATGTTAAAGGATATCTCCTATCACAGTAAATTAACCCTTATATTTTTCCCCTGTGAAACCACCCCCTCATTCCTCCTTACCTCTCCACGTCCTCTTCTTTCCAATCCCTTCCGATGTGACGTTTCACGTCGTTTAGAGGAAACGGAAATGTCTTTCCGTTTCCTCTAACTATGCCGATTGCCTCCACATTTCTTCATCTTTCTGAATCAGGTGAGTTTCTTTTGGGGGTGGAGATCCCCCCCAGCCCCCCTTTATTTAACCCACGTTTTTTTTTGCTGGTGGGGGGGATACCTCCCCAAACCCCCCCCCCCTTTCTTTTGTTTCCTTTTGCACACATGCCTTTACTACGTATCTCGTAGTAAAGGTATGCGTGGTAAAGGCCTTTCGTGTAACCACACATGCGTTGTAAAGCATGCGTGGTTATGGTTACTCGTGGAAACTGCCATGTTGTAGTGGCCGTTTCCCCTCTCTGGCCTTCCCCCTCCTCCTCGGGGAGTAACCTGGATCTTCGGTCCCTCGCGGGACCCTTGGGAATGCGGGGCCTCCCCGCAGCTCTTCGTCACCTTGGCGGGGCACCTGGCGGGCATGGGCCGATCGAGGGCTCTCCCTTTCCTAGGAGCCCCTTTGCCAATGTGGAGGGTTGGTCCCCGGCCTGCACTCCTCCCCGGGCCCAGGAACCAATCAGGGTGCTCGCGGCTGGTGGGCACGCACGCAGCCGCCTATGGCAGCGTGGCCTTCGGGGTCAGGCAGCCTGGCCCAATGGCTGCGCGGCGGGCGGGGCGTGGTCTGTGATGCTGCCGACACCCCCGTCACGTGCTGCTAGTGTGGGGCTTCATGGGCCTAACGCAGCCTAACTGAGCCGCGGCGGTGACACTAGGCCTCAGGCACACTCCGGGGCATCGCCTCCTCGGCGATCGGCAGGGTGGTGCCTCGTCAGGTGGTGTGGGTGCCGCCGCGGTGAGTTTGTCAGCTAGCGCTTCTCCTCACCACAGCGCTTCTCGGCGGGGGCCGACGCCCGTGACAAGGGTGACAACAGCAGGTGAGCGCTTCTCAGGGGCACAGCACGTCGACATGTAGCGATTTAGAAAAGGGGGTGGTGATGAACAGAGTGACTGAGTTAAGCAGACCACTCTTACCCAGTCCAAAGATCAGGGCTTGATCCATCACCGTTATTTATCTCACTGCCCCATCCCAGCTCAGAACCGGCTATATGCAAATCAGTCTGTCCCTGGCCCAGTGCATCATGGGAACAGGGCAGACTAAACTACCAAGCCAATTCTTCACCAGAAAGGAGACAAGCTACCGGGGACCGGTTTCTGGCATATCAGCCTTCTTCGGCCCATTTTGTCCACCATAAGCGTGGAAGGGTATACTCAGATGTGAGTCCCTTGCTCATTGCACCATCAGGATTCAAGCAAGCCGGGCCGAAGACGGCTGTAATGCCAGAAACCGGTCCCCGGAAGCTTGTTTCCTTCCCAGTTTAAGAATTGGCTTTGTAGTTTGGTTTGCCCTGTTCCCATGATGCACTGGGACAGGGACAGACTAATTTGCATGTAGCCAAGTTCTGAGCTGGGATGGTGCAGTGAGCTAAAAAACGGTGATGGATCAAGCCCTGATCTGTTGACTGGGTAAGAGTATTCTGCTTTATTCAGAAACCCTGTCCATCACCACCCCCTTTTCTGAATCATTTTGTCCACCATAAGCGTGGAAGGGTATACTCAGATGTGAGTCCCTTGCTCATTGCACCATCAGGATTCAAGCAAGCCGGGCCGAAGACGGCTGTAATGCCAGAAACCGGTCCCCGGAAGCTTGTTTCCTTCCCAGTTTAAGAATTGGCTTTGTAGTTTGGTTTGCCCTGTTCCCATGATGCACTGGGACAGGGACAGACTAATTTGCATGTAGCCAGGTTCTGAGCTGGGATGGTGCAGTGAGCTAAAAAACGGTGATGGATCAAGCCCTGATCTGTTGACTGGGTAAGAGTATTCTGCTTTATTCAGAAACCCTGTCCATCACCACCCCCTTTTCTGAATCATTTTGTCCACCATAAGCGTGGAAGGGTATACTCAGATGTGAGTCCCTTGCTCATTGCACCATCAGGATTCAAGCAAGCCGGGCCGAAGACGGCTGTAATGCCAGAAACCGGTCCCCGGAAGCTTGTTTCCTTCCCAGTTTAAGAATTGGCTTTGTAGTTTGGTTTGCCCTGTTCCCATGATGCACTGGGACAGGGACAGACTAATTTGCATGTAGCCAGGTTCTGAGCTGGGATGGTGCAGTGAGCTAAAAAACGGTGATGGATCAAGCCCTGATCTGTTGACTGGGTAAGAGTATTCTGCTTTATTCAGAAACCCTGTCCATCACCACCCCCTTTTCTGAATCATTTTGTCCACCATAAGCGTGGAAGGGTATACTCAGATGTGAGTCCCTTGCTCATTGCACCATCAGGATTCAAGCAAGCCGGGCCGAAGACGGCTGTAATGCCAGAAACCGGTCCCCGGAAGCTTGTTTCCTTCCCAGTTTAAGAATTGGCTTTGTAGTTTGGTTTGCCCTGTTCCCATGATGCACTGGGACAGGGACAGACTAATTTGCATGTAGCCAGGTTCTGAGCTGGGATGGTGCAGTGAGCTAAAAAACGGTGATGGATCAAGCCCTGATCTGTTGACTGGGTAAGAGTATTCTGCTTTATTCAGAAACCCTGTCCATCACCACCCCCTTTTCTGAATCATTTTGTCCACCATAAGCGTGGAAGGGTATACTCAGATGTGAGTCCCTTGCTCATTGCACCATCAGGATTCAAGCAAGCCGGGCCGAAGACGGCTGTAATGCCAGAAACCGGTCCCCGGAAGCTTGTTTCCTTCCCAGTTTAAGAATTGGCTTTGTAGTTTGGTTTGCCCTGTTCCCATGATGCACTGGGACAGGGACAGACTAATTTGCATGTAGCCAGGTTCTGAGCTGGGATGGTGCAGTGAGCTAAAAAACGGTGATGGATCAAGCCCTGATCTGTTGACTGGGTAAGAGTATTCTGCTTTATTTAGAAACCCTGTCCATCACCACCCCCTTTTCTGAATCATTTTGTCCACCATAAGCGTGGAAGGGTATACTCAGATGTGAGTCCCTTGCTCATTGCACCATCAGGATTCAAGCAAGCCGGGCCGAAGACGGCTGTAATGCCAGAAACCGGTCCCCGGAAGCTTGTTTCCTTCCCAGTTTAAGAATTGGCTTTGTAGTTTGGTTTGCCCTGTTCCCATGATGCACTGGGACAGGGACAGACTAATTTGCATGTAGCCAGGTTCTGAGCTGGGATGGTGCAGTGAGCTAAAAAACGGTGATGGATCAAGCCCTGATCTGTTGACTGGGTAAGAGTATTCTGCTTTATTCAGAAACCCTGTCCATCACCACCCCCTTTTCTGAATCATTTTGTCCACCATAAGCGTGGAAGGGTATACTCAGATGTGAGTCCCTTGCTCATTGCACCATCAGGATTCAAGCAAGCCGGGCCGAAGACGGCTGTAATGCCAGAAACCGGTCCCCGGAAGCTTGTTTCCTTCCCAGTTTAAGAATTGGCTTTGTAGTTTGGTTTGCCCTGTTCCCATGATGCACTGGGACAGGGACAGACTAATTTGCATGTAGCCAGGTTCTGAGCTGGGATGGTGCAGTGAGCTAAAAAACGGTGATGGATCAAGCCCTGATCTGTTGACTGGGTAAGAGTATTCTGCTTTATTCAGAAACCCTGTCCATCACCACCCCCTTTTCTGAATCATTTTGTCCACCATAAGCGTGGAAGGGTATACTCAGATGTGAGTCCCTTGCTCATTGCACCATCAGGATTCAAGCAAGCCGGGCCGAAGACGGCTGTAATGACAGAAACCGGTCCCCGGAAGCTTGTTTCCTTCCCAGTTTAAGAATTGGCTTTGTAGTTTGGTTTGCCCTGTTCCCATGATGCACTGGGACAGGGACAGACTAATTTGCATGTAGCCAGGTTCTGAGCTGGGATGGTGCAGTGAGCTAAAAAATGGTGATGGATCAAGCCCTGATCTGTTGACTGGGTAAGAGTATTCTGCTTTATTCAGAAACCCTGTCCATCACCACCCCCTTTTCTGAATCATTTTGTCCACCATAAGCGTGGAAGGGTATACTCAGATGTGAGTCCCTTGCTCATTGCACCATCAGGATTCAAGCAAGCCGGGCCGAAGACGGCTGTAATGCCAGAAACCGGTCCCCGGAAGCTTGTTTCCTTCCCAGTTTAAGAATTGGCTTTGTAGTTTGGTTTGCCCTGTTCCCATGATGCACTGGGACAGGGACAGACTAATTTGCATGTAGCCAGGTTCTGAGCTGGGATGGTGCAGTGAGCTAAAAAACGGTGATGGATCAAGCCCTGATCTGTTGACTGGGTAAGAGTATTCTGCTTTATTCAGAAACCCTGTCCATCACCACCCCCTTTTCTGAATCATTTTGTCCACCATAAGCGTGGAAGGGTATACTCAGATGTGAGTCCCTTGCTCATTGCACCATCAGGATTCAAGCAAGCCGGGCCGAAGACGGCTGTAATGCCAGAAACCGGTCCCCGGAAGCTTGTTTCCTTCCCAGTTTAAGAATTGGCTTTGTAGTTTGGTTTGCCCTGTTCCCATGATGCACTGGGACAGGGACAGACTAATTTGCATGTAGCCAGGTTCTGAGCTGGGATGGTGCAGTGAGCTAAAAAACGGTGATGGATCAAGCCCTGATCTGTTGACTGGGTAAGAGTATTCTGCTTTATTCAGAAACCCTGTCCATCACCACCCCCTTTTCTGAATCATTTTGTCCACCATAAGCGTGGAAGGGTATACTCAGATGTGAGTCCCTTGCTCATTGCACCATCAGGATTCAAGCAAGCCGGGCCGAAGACGGCTGTAATGCCAGAAACCGGTCCCCGGAAGCTTGTTTCCTTCCCAGTTTAAGAATTGGCTTTGTAGTTTGGTTTGCCCTGTTCCCACGATGCACTGGGACAGGGACAGACTAATTTGCATGTAGCCAGGTTCTGAGCTGGGATGGTGCAGTGAGCTAAAAAACGGTGATGGATCAAGCCCTGATCTGTTGACTGGGTAAGAGTATTCTGCTTTATTCAGAAACCCTGTCCATCACCACCCCCTTTTCTGAATCGTCGACATGTAGCGGCGCTTCAAGGGCACACCGCTCCCAGTGGCAGGGGGCGCTTGGCAGAGATAGCGCTCGGGGTTTTACAGCGTTTTGGGGCCCAACAGTTTCTAGAGTCACAGCGCTAGGTGGGGCACAGAGGGAGAGCGCTTTGGGGAATGGCAGTTCAGGCAGTTTAGCAAAATAACTGAGGCAGGACAGCACAGGGGGGCACAGGTCGAGCAGGGAGCGCTTGGATGATGCAGCGGTGGTACCTGGTTGTTCCCCCAGCAGTCCTCTCTGTAGACAGGTGTTTCTTGGCGCTTGATGGCTTCTGCGCCCTTCTTAGGCAGTTCCTTGGGGGATAGGTATTAAGGGGGGTTGAGTTGGTGGGTCAGAGTCAGGATGGTTCCCTTAGCTCACTGCAGGTGGTTCCCTGGGTTCCCCAACGCTGGGCCAGATCAGTGGGTTTGGTAGAGTCCCTCACTCAGCTTAGAAGGCAGTGCCTTGGCCCAGTCACTTCCAGTGGTGTAGGTTCCTCCCCTAGGCCCTACCGCCTAAACTCCAGCAGAGGTTCCCCCAGGTCCAGTGATGCCCCAACTGACAAACAGGTTTCCCTCCTTTCCCTAAATACCCTTAGGTCAGGAGACCACTCTCTCATGGCGGCAAAGTGTAACCCCTCCCCTATTCCGGAAGGTTCCAGGAGCTTCCACAGTCTGGGCTATGGGCAGATAAGGCGGGATAGCATTGCTACTGTATCCTAATGTCCCAGCCTGCTCCTGACTACTAGTATGTTAGTAAACCACTCCGCAGTAGCAGGGGCCCGTGGCAGCCATGTTGGTAGGAGAGAGCTCTAATAAAAGAGAGAGGGACCCTCTACCAAAGGGATGGGGTACCAACTGTTGACTTTATCAAAAAAGCAATTCCCTTTGGACATATAAATCAGAACAAGAATGACATAACGTACAACAATGATACAGGCAAACTCAGAGCAAAGCAATAGTAAACCAAAATCTGAAACAGCAAATAAATTCCAAATGTACAGTTTTATTCAATTATTAAAAAAAGCAATAAAGCAATAAAAGCAAGTTAAAAAAGTGTATCATTCAAGGGAAAACAGACAATATATGGAACACAAAATATACAAAATTCATCACACAAGTTCCTAAAACAAAAGCAAAGGAGAAACTCAAAAAGGAATTATTCAGCGTCAGTCAGAATAGTCCTTAAATTCTATAGTGAGTTCTCTCCCCCAATCCTCAACGCGTTTCGACGGGCCAAGTATAGTGCAGCCGTCTTCTTCAGGAGAAATATTAGCTGTCTTCCCCAGATTGCTTAAAACGATGACGTAAAAGTCTAATACAGGGTGGAAAGCTCCCGAGTTTCTAATTAGAAGTGCTTCCTTCCGTTTAGCCGTTTCATTGATAGGTCGTATTATGAAATTTAACTTATTTAGTGCACTCCTATCAACGGTTGCTGTACTGGGTCTTTACACCAGAAGGAATATCAATCTCCTCGTCGTAAGTTCATCTGATGAAGTCAAAATATCTTGCTTGCACGCGGTGGTTGAATATTCTATTATTAAAATTTCTTCAATGAAGACCAACTAGTGACTTAATAAGCCAACTCGTATGTGAATGGGGATGCCTTCGTCTTCCCACTCGTTAAAAAAATACTGCTTCTTTTCAAAAGGGACCAAAAAGCCTCCCGCGTGTACTCTTCGTGGTGTGTAGTCGACTACGAGGTAGGAGAGAGCACCTGCACCTTAGCACTGATTGGCAGTGGTAAGGCGCCCAGAGACCTAGGTCCAACGAAAAAGATGGTGGAAAAAACAAGCCAAAGGGCGAAAAAAACGGGGTAAGACCACCCCAGGGCTGACAGGTCTAACATGTGGTTTATGCTAATGTGTTAACGGAAAAGTAGAATACCTTTAAACAGCCTGGATATATGTTTCTTTTACTTTTAATGTGGAAGGGACTGCTTGTATTGTGAACACCTCGTGGACGTACACACATGGGTGTATGTTGCTTACAAGGCTGAAGGGATAATGGTGCAAGTGGACCCCCAGGACAATTAAATATATATGAATGCCGTTCTGCTGCTAATGGAAGAGTTTGAAAATGTCATATAACTGTATTATATAAACAATATGTATGTCGTTTTGATTTCAGTGTGTGTGCAATACAAAGACCAGTGTTGTATTCATACCGTGTGGAGTCTTTTTGTAGCATTCACAGGGTGTTGCTAGGTTGAGGGTTATGCCAATACTTCACACTTTGACCCTGAGGATAAGCCTGACTGCTCTGTGCCAAGCTATCCAAGGGTGAGCGTAGGTTATCAGACAAGTGTATCTAGGACAGTGGATTCTGCCTGGCTTAGATGCATCCCAGCCAGAAACCGTCTAACAAATTCCGAATAATAAATACATTTGAAAAAAATTAAGCTGCACCAATTTTGCACCCAAGACCACCTCAATCTGTCTCAACTCTAGAGTGTTTTTGAAGAGCCATGTCTTCAGCTTCTTGCTTAGCTCAAGAAGTGAGGAGGAGGCTCTGATGTGTTGACGGAAGTCGTTCTACGCTTTAGGAGTGATGTATGAGAAGAGTTGACCTGGATCTGTTTCTGTGTATGCATGAGATGTGTCTGAGTATGAGTCTGGCTGAACGGAGGTTCATAGGGGGTTGATGGAAGGAGATGCAGTTGTTAATGTAGGCAGGGATTTGTTGGGCAGTGTCTTGAATATATAGGTGAGGAGTTTGAACTGTGGACGCCTATGTATCTGGAACTAGGGAGCAGTTATATGTGTTCTGAGTGGGAGGTTGAGGATACGTCTGGCTCCTGTGTTTTTGGTGGTTTTCAGCCTTCTGGTGAGCTGTTTGATGATTCCTGCATAGAGAGAGTTCCTGTAGTCCAAACTACTGTTGATGAGTGTGTGGATGACGGTCTTATGGTTATTCTCAGGAGCCATTTGAAAATGCTCTTTAGGGTGTGGAAGCAGTAACGGCATTGACCTGGGTGAACATGTCCACCTTTTTGTTGATGATGATCCCCAGGTTGCGGGTGCACAAGCTGGAGGTGGGAGTAGGTCCTAGGTTGCATGGCCATCAGGTGGAGTCCCATGGAAAGGTGTTGTTTCCAAAGATCAACACTTCGATCTTGTCAGTGTTGAGTTTGAGACGGTTGAACTTCATCCTGGTGGCGACTTCCATCATGCAGGCAGTGAACTTGTTCCTTGTGTTGTGGATTGTGTCTGAGATGGACAGTATTAGTTGTGTGTTGTCAGTGAAGGAGAGGGTATTGATTCAGTGGGTATGAATGACGTTAGTCAGTGGGGTTATTTAAGTGATGAATAGTGTTCTGCTGAGGAGTGAACCTTGAGGTGCTCCGCAGATGAGATTTCCGGTTTCCAAGGAGTATGACGTCCGGTTGACTGTCGGAGTTCTTTTTATCTGGAAGGAGCAGATCAATTGTGTGCAGGTTCTTGAATCTCGATCATGAGAAGGCGCCTGATGAGGATGGGATGTGGTTACATGTGACACACCGCCATGAGGTTCAATAGGATGACGGCCTTACCCTTTCTTCTGTCTAGTATCATGCGAATGGCGTAGGTAGGTTCAATGAGCCCTGTTTCCGTTCTCTGGTTGGGCCTGCATCCAGACTGGGTGGCCTTGAGGAGCTGGTGGTTCACGAAGTAGCTGGTCAGACACTTCTTGATGGTTTTCTCCAGGACTTTGCCCATGTATGATAGGAGGGTGATTAGTCAGTAGTGGGAGAGTTTGGTGAGGTCCTTTGACAGTTGCCTTACTCCGGGTTTCTGGGAAGAGGACCGCATTGATGGAATCATTCAGGATGGGAGTGAGGACTTCACTGATGGTGGTTAGACCTTTGTTGAAAGTGTGGTGGGGGCATGGGTCTAATGGGCCCCACAGTGGATGATCTTCATGGTTGCAGCTTTCTCTTTTGTGGAGATGGCGTTCTACGTGGTCAAGGTCCATTCTTCAGCTGAGATTGGAAGACTGGCTGGGAGGTTGCTGAAAGTTGAAGTTGGCGTAGATTGCTGTGATCGCCTTGCAAGAGAAGTTACAGAATTTGTTGCAATGGGTCCTGTTAGGGGTGATGTTTCTGGTGGTGGCTGCAGCACCATGAATTTTCTGATCATAAAGAAGATTTATTTGTTGCTGGCTTCGATGCGGGTGATGTGGGCTGTTCACTTGGCATTTCAGACATGCTGGTGGACGAATGTCAGGGCAGATTTGAAGATGTCATTCTCTGCCCTGTCTTGGATCATTCTCCACTTGCTTTCCAGTTTCTTACAGTGCTGCATCACAATCCATAGTTCTTCTGTGTACCAGTTGGCTTGCTTTTGTGATCTTCATTTATTTGTTATCCTCTGCTTGAGGGGGCCAGGTTGTTGGTGCAGGTGGTGATCCATTCATTGAAGTTTTGAATGTCTTCCGCTAGGTTGCTGGTGTGCTTGGGGAGGTGTATGGAGAGGGCAGAAGCCCAGTCCTTCTCCAAGATGTTCTTCCAGCAGCGGTCTATCCAGAGGTGGTGGATCTCCTGTGATTCAGGGTGATGAGCTTGAAACTCAAAAGGATGTTGTCAGATCAGGGAATAGGCGTTGGTTTGTAAACTCTGATGTTGTTTAGTGTGGAGAATATAGGGTCCAAGAAGTGTTTGGCGGTATGTGTGGGTTGGTCCAGTGACGTGCTGAGTAAGGTCGAGGTTCCAAAGGCTTTTAAGAAGGGTTTTTGAATTTCAGTCATTACGGTCCTCTAGGTGAAAGATGGGGTCTCAAAGGAGGATGAAAGTGCTGAAGTTGATGGTAATCTCAGCACTAGATTCCTTCCAATTTCCAGTCTTTCTGTTACACAGAACAATATCTCTATATTATCAAAGTCAAGAGAAGCTTTTCCCCATTTTTCTTCTGTATTTTATTTTGGGACTACTGGCTTTTGATAATTCACTTTGTCGTTAACCTAGAAAGATATAAGTTGGATAGTTCACTGTAATTCTTCCAAACAGTTTGAGGACACTCTGTGCTGAATGCTTCAGTCTCTGACCCACTGAGAACCACATTTATTTTGTGATCATCTGAGGGGAAAAAGAAAATTGGGGTTTTCCCCACACTGGGTTCAGTCCGTGTGAGGGTCACCTTCTTCAGATAGAAACCGTTGTATCCTCTCTGGTTAATTAATTGGTGTCTTGACTACTACGTGGAACACACATCCAGTCTCCTGTGATCCCAAACTCTTTACCAAGAGACTATAAACGGCAAAAGTTTTCCCCAGTCACACTGAGGGCGGCTAGTTCCCCTTCTAACATTGCAATGATGTTACTGGCTGTGGTGACAGCAGATACCACTGTGTTCACTCGCACCCCTAAGTGGAATACTGCTGGCTGAGGGTGGGGAGGGCAGGTATGTGTCTGTCTATATGTCTGGCTGTTTGCTGTTAAATGCTGGTTGTCCTGTGTCCCTGATGTGTCTGACAACCTGGCCATTTCTATTGCTTTGGCTCCCCGTAGCTGATACTGGAAGTAGGTGGTGATGGGGGGGTTGATCTTGAAATTCCTTTCATTGTAAGAGCAGTTTTTCTCTGAGCTCAGTGAAATCCAGCTTCCTCCTTTTTCTAACAATTTGAGCTCTGTGACTTTATCAGTCAAACACCAATTAAGAAGAAAGTGACCTAGAGCAGTTCTGACTCACCTGATCTTTGAATTGCTCAGCCCAGAAAGGAGCAAGCATCACCTGAATGGAAGAAAGCTCTGGAACATCTGCACGAGGCACCTCCTGCCTGGAGGTGGCTGCAAGCCGGTGAACCTCCAACAAACCACAGGCTCCTTCCAGCCCAGCTGGCCTCAGGCATCAGAGCATCAACAAGAATCATCCAGGGCAGTGGTGCTGTAGAAACACATTTTCTGTCGGTCGTTCTGTGAGCACAGATGTCATGGCACTCGGGAACCAAGAACATACTGATAGATCTGAAACAGACAGACAAGCACAAGCCATCAGGGCTGCATGGTAGCAGAATAAATCAGTCACAGCTCTCCTGAAACAATTATGACTTTACAGTGGGAAGGTATGAGTTGAGGGGCCAAAGATAGCTCAATTTGTATGTGCTGCCTAAGTTCAATCAAGGTCCCCAGCTCACATCCAGCCCTCTGGAAGGAAAGAATATGATGCAGGAAATGGTTGCTGGATTGCAGAAGTGACATAGGCGTGTGGGGCACCAACATGTCAGCCAATGAGGTTGGGATGCCTTTGCACTCTGTAAAAGACCTGATGAGTAAGACAGAGAGTTTTAAAGTGGATCAGTTTTTTACCTGCAAGCCCTAACTCTAGCAATATTGGTATATTGTGACTAAATTGTAGTTTTCCCAAAGCAGTTTCCAGCAAGCCGAGGTAGAAAATAAAGGCTCTTACCCCATCCACTTGTTTAGGGCTGTGGTGCAATGGCAATATCATGTTATGATCCATGGTTGTAAAATGCAAGAAGAGCAAACCTTTAGATTTTAAGAATGGAAAGTTAAATGTGGTGACCAGGTTCTTAATCTTTTCAGCTACGCCCTAAGTGGCCTAACACCCCCTTGAGAATAAGGTGAAGCCCCTATCAATCAATCAATCAATCAATCAATCAATCAATCAGAACACTTGTAAAGCGCGCTACTTACCTGTGAGGGTCTCAAGGCGCTGAGAAGAGGGGGTGCCGCTACTGCTCGAAGAGCCAGGTCTTGAGGAGTCTTTTGAAGGTGAGTAGGTCTTGGGTCTGCCGTATGTGGGTAAAGAGGGTGTTCCAGGTCTTGGCGGCGAGGTAGGAGAAGGATCTGCCACCGGCGGTTGCTCGTTGGATGCGGGGGACATCGGCGAGGGTGAGGTTGGTGGAGCGGAGCTGGCGGGTTGAGGTGTAGAAGCTGAGTCTGCTGTTCAGGTAGGCAGGTCCGGCATTGTGGTGTGCTTTGTGTGCGTGGGTGAGGAGCTTGAAGGTGATCCTCTTGTCGACGGGGATCCAGTGTAGTTCTCTCAGGTGGGGGGTGATGTGGCTGCGGCGGGGGATGTTGACGATCAGTCGGGCGGTGGCGTTTTGGATGCATTGTAGTCGTCGTAGGTGTTTGGCTGGGATTCCTGCGTAGAGTGCATTGCCGTAGTCCAGTCTGCTGCTGACGAGGGCCTTTGTCACCATTCTTTTTGTTTCGGTCGGGATCCACTTGTAGATTCTGCGGAGCATGCGGAGGGTGTTGTAGCAGGAAGAGGAGATGGCGTTGACCTGTTTAGACATGGAGAGGGAGGAGTCGAGGATGAATCCTAGGTTGCGTGCAAGGTCGGTGGGTGTCAGTGCTGTTCCCAGTGTGGCCGGCCACCAGGAGTCGTCCCAGGCTGAGGGGGTGGGTCCGAGGATGAGTACCTCCGTCTTGTCCGAGTTCAGCTTCAGACGGCTGTTCTGCATCCATTCGGTGACGGCCTTCCTTCCCTCGCGGAGGTTGGTTTTGGCAGTGTGCGGGTCCTTGGTGAGGGAGAGGATGAGCTGGGTGTCGTCGGCGTAGGAGATGTTGTTGAGGTCGTGTTGGCGGGACACTTGTGCGAAGGGGGGCCATGTAGACATTGAACAGCGTCGGGCTGAGGGATGAGCCCTGGGGGACGCCGCAGATGATGTCGGTGGCCTCGGATCGGAAGGGCGGGAGGCGGACGCTCTGGGTTCTGCTGGAGAGGAAGAACGTAGCAGTCAAGGGCCTTCTTTTGTATTCCTGCTTCTCGGAGGCGTGTCTTTAGAGTGCGATGGCAGATCGTGTCGAAGGCGGCTGATAGGTCAAAGAAGATGAGGGCTGATGTTTCGCCATTGTCTAGTTGGCGCCTGATGTCGTCTGTGGCGGAGATGAGGGCTGTCTCTGTGCTATGGTTTCGTCTGAACCGGGACTGGGACAGGTCCAAGATGTTGTTGTTTTCCAGGTGGCGGGCCAGATGCATGTTGACGATTTTCTCGATGACCTTTGCCGGGAACGGGAGCAGAAGGATGGGCCGGACGTTCTTGAAGTCATTGGGGTCCGCCTTGGGCTTCTTGAGGAGGGCGTTGATTTCGGCGTGCTTTCAGCTTTTCAGGAATGTTGCTGTTTCGAAGGAGATTTTGATGACCTTCCGTAGTTGGGGTGCGATGGCAGCATCTGCTTCGATGAATACGTGGTGTGGGCACGGGTCTGACTGAGATCCTGAGTGGATGGAGTTCATGAAATTGCGCGTCTCGTCGTCGTTGATGTTGGACCAGGTGGTCAGGCGGTAAGCGCTGGCGGTGTTCACAGGGGGGGGTGGGGTCTGGTGTAGTCGGGCGGTCATGGTGTTGAAGCTGTCATGGATGTCAGCGATCTTGCGGTGGAAGAAGATGGCTAGTGAGTTGCACAGTTCTTGTGAGGACGGTATGTCATTGGCGTTGGCGCTGGGGTTGAAGAGTTCTTTTACGATGCTGAAGAGCTCTTTGCTGTCGTGTGCGTTCTTATCCAGGCGGTCTTTGAAGGAGGATCTTTTGGCTATTCTTATGAGGTGGTGATGTCTGCGAGTGGCGACCTTGTGGGCTGCGCGGATGTCCGAAGTGTGTTAATGGAGCCATATCTTCTCCAGTTTCCAGGAGGTGCGTTTGGAGGTCTGCAGCGCGTCTGTGAACCAGTGGCTCTCTTGCTGGCGTGGTTGTTGGGCGGTTTCTTGAGAGAGGCGAGGGTGTTGGCGCAGTCGTTGATCCATTGTCTGAGGTTGCGGGCTGGGTCGTCTGGGTTGGTGGGGTCGGTGGGTGGGTTCTGGGCAAGGGTGGTGATCAGCTGGTCTTCGGTGACTTTGTTCCAGCAGCCGCGAGGCAGCTGTTGGGTGCTGTGGTGCGTGGTTGGTTTTTTGAAGGTGAAATGGATGCAGCTGTGGCCGGTCCAGTGGAGTTTAGTGGTGTGGTCGAAGGCGATGTGGGTGACTGTGGAGAAGATGAGGTCCAGTGTGTGGCTAGCGGCGTGATTGGGTGCGGTGACTAGTTGTCTGAGGCCGAGGTTTGCGAGGTTGTCGATCAGGGTGGCGGAGTTGGCGTTGTTGTTATTCTCGAGGTGGAAATTCAGGTTCCCGAGGAGGATGTAGTCTCCACAACGTCGAGAAAAGTGATGCTGTGGTGGCAATATGGGCTTGTAAATATGCCCCAAAGTGCCATGAGAAAGTCTACTTTCTGTGAGGAAAACTGTCCAACGGATATCTTCTAGACAGAAAAGATGGAAAGAGCAGCTTCTCAATATCTTCCACTCCTTATTCAGAATTCTTCTAATAGTAGCATGTACCAGCAAGGTGTCGGGTTTTTCATGCTTTTAGTCAGAAAGTACATCTTCCTTTTCAGTTGTTGAAGGTTCCAGAAAACACAGGTTTTGTCTGATGTGAGTAAACAGTTTATTAAAATCTGGACCCTGAGTGTAACACCCTCTCCGTCAGCATCGGCAGGACCCTCAGAATGCCCTGATGTGGACTGATGACGTCATGGAAGGTTTGATCCTTTGAAGTAGCCGCCACCTCTTTATTAATCATATCCTACAGATCCTAATAACGTTTGTATTATACAGCATGTACGTTTGATAGATACATATAGGCATCAATGAGTTTTCAATTTATCAGCGCTTTTATGGCTCAGCATACGCATCAAAACATCACCATTAGATCAAGAAACCCTCATAGGGAATAATTACCCCCGACCACCCACACCCAGTCTGCTCTTATGAACCTCTGGAAATCCTGCCAAGCGCCCCATACCTTCTCCCACGTTTTGGGGCATCCCCTCCCTTGATAGACCACCTGTTCTGCTCTCTGACACCAGTCCATGCCCGATACCCACTCTCCTAAGCTCAGGGGTTCCGATTCGCCCCATGCTCGGGCTATGTTTCGCTTGGCCACTCCGGCCGCCTTGAGATCTAGGCCTTGGTTCCACCCCAGATATATATATTATAAGCCCATTGCATCCAGGGGAACTGTGCTGGACTCCACTCGGGCCAATACGGCCACAATCTGCTTCCAATAGTCTTGGATCTTTGGACAGTTCCATAGGATATGGAAAAATGTGCTCTCCTGGCTACATCCTCTTAGACGTAGAGGAGTTGCAGCTCTCCCAGCCCAACACAGAACTGTCCCGGAATAATAAGATCTGTGCAGGATCCACAATTGGACCAGATAAAATCTTGTTCAATTTCTCTGGTACTTTGTGTCCTTCAGTCCAATCATCATCATCAATGTCGCCAGCGCTTAATTTGTGCCGACTGTGTCCGTTGCTGAGCACCAGCACTTAACTGTCAACACCGCTGCTTGTGACTGTCTGCCGCTAGGTGGCGCTGTCTGGCTAATTTAGAGATTACCACGGCAACCGTAAAGTATTAATTTAATGTACATTAAAATCGCAAGTACCTGCCGCCCAAGACAATCTTATAGCGTTGGAGGCCTGTAAAGGTCTGCCTTGTCACACTTGTAGCAGTGTGGTGGACGGTATTTGTGTTGTCACTATCATTGGCAGCGTGGCAGCGGCAATGTATGGTGCAAGCTGCAGTGTCCCCCGGAGAGAGCCCTGACACTGAATGTCACCCAACCACTTGTCCTTTAATTCGTCAATAAATCTGGTGAGTTATTAAGTAGCTTCCTATATACCAAAGAAATACCTTTGTTAGGCATGGGATCTGCTAAAAGTCGATCTTCCAGGGGAGATGTCTCAGGTAACCTGTCCCCTTCCATTAGGGGGCATCTCATGGCATGGCCAAACTGCATATTTTTGTAGTGCTGTTTCAGCCATGTCGTATTCCTGACATCGATCGGTACTGTATATAAGGCTTGTCCCCTCCATACATCGCCCAAGGTTTCTAGCCCAATTAGTTCCCATCTTAAGAAACCCGTTAGTCCCCAACCTCCCTAGGCAGGTCACTGTACCACAGTGGGGTCCGATCCATCAGTTCATCGGCCCACCCTAAATAGTTCCTGGCCTCCCACCAGACCCTAAGGACCGCCTGCGTGTGGGGTGGGGACTCCTTTCTTTTCGTCGCTGGAAGAGGATGTCTTTGTATCATCCTGGCCCATCACACACCTGTTTGCGCTGTAGGCGGGTTCATTTGTCTGAGAAGACCCAATCAAATTTCATAAGTCTTTATTTCGATTTAGAAATCATAAAAGACAGCACAACAGCTGGACATTTACATATTTAAAAGATAGCCATTAACATATTAAACAGCAGATTTTCATAATACCATATATCGCTAGAGAGCCAAATCAAATGTTAACCCATCCATCTGATAATTAAAACAATAAATTAAATGCATTTAATGAATTATAACAAGTTCATTATATCTTGTGTTTTTAAATCCTATCAAAACACATATAATTCATTATTAGGCAAGTTTCTTTAAAAATTTGTAAAAATATTGAAAGGTAAAATGCCATAGTTTTACACCTACAGCATATAACATTATGTATACTTTAAGGTGGCATGATCACATAAATAACTTTAAGAAAAACGCAATTTGTCACTGTAAACTTGTTTTGCGCGCTCGGATAATCCACATCCAGTGGAGAAACTTCGCAACAGCTATAACCACTGCCTGAGAGTTATTGGTTCGAAGAATCCTTACGGACTCACAGCCTGTTTTAAGACAATGCCTTCCCGTTGAGTAGGGCAGAAGGGACGACCAGAGCTATGTACCCCGCTCCATTTTGCAGTGAAGGCATTGAGTAGTAATGTCCCAACCCTGAACTGGTGATATTTCTTCCTATCCCCAGGAATAGTAATCCAATCCCAATAACCCTCAAGAGCTGGAGAATGTTTTAGTCCCAAGAACTCCACCGTTAGAGATGGGCTAGTACAACTCCCAAATCTTTTTAGCACAAGCATATTCCAGTACAAATCTCTAAAACTTTTTCTTGCAGTAAATACATTAGCAATTGGGTCGTCCCACAAGGGGGATAGGCCCATAGCAGTGTAGGTTGCCCTTACCTCCCTCATCCAAGGGATTTTGTGTGCCCTATCAGCATCTCTAACCTCGAGAAAAGCCTGTGCATACTGGGAGAGTTCTGGGGTAACCCACAATCACCACCAGTAAGCTGCTGGTCTATAACAGGCCAGATCTTCGAGGCGTTGAGATCCTAAATCATAGAAAAGGGGAGTCAAGGGAATTAATGCTGGGAGACCTGTAATAACACGCAAGAATTTGTTTTGCGCGCCCGTCAGTTGGTTTAAATTACTAAATCCCCACAATTCTGCGCCGTAACGAACTGCTGCTCCGACTTTAGCGTCATAAATCTTGAGTGCCGGGGTGATAGGCCTAGTATATGACTGATAAAATTATTTGGTAAGTGCACCCGCCAATTGAGCGTGTTTCGTGACCAGCTGGTTGGTGTGATGTTTCCAATTTGATTTAGATCCTAGGGTAATGCCCAGATAGGAGAAAACTTGGGTCTGTTCGAGTTGTACCCCAGTCATAACCACCTTCCCTCTAATATACTTAGATTTGTGTAGGACCATGAACTTGGTCTTGGTTACATTTATAACAAGTCCATGGTCTTTGCAGAAGACCTCAAAAACATCAATGGCCTTTTGAAGGCCTTGTTGGGTTTTTGAAATCAGTAACGTGTCGTCTGCAAACATCAGCAGAGGGATCACCTCTTGCCATCCAGCTTTGGGGCATCTGTTGGTTGATGTTCATAGTAGTTGATCACCCTGTTGATGTATAATGAAAAGAGGGTTGGTGCCAATACGCACCCTTGGCGTACTCCCCTAGCGATTGGAAATTTATCAGTTACACTTCCTGCTGGTTCCAACGGACTTGTGCAAAATTATCCTCATGTAATTTAATTAAAAAGGACAAAATATCCAGAGGCATGCCCTGATCTTTAAAAGCTGCCCACATTTTCGCACGAGGCACCAAGTCGAACGCTGATTTAAGACCGACAAAAGCCGCAAAGAATGTGCTTCCCCCTAGCAATACCACCCACCAGAAAATTAAAACAAATCTAAAAACTTGATCAACCGTACTTGTGTGACTGCGGAACCCAGCCTGGAGAGGCGACAGAACTTCTTTCTCCTCAATCCACCCTTGGATTTGCTGCAGTACTAACCTGGCTACCACCATTTGTATACAATCGATTAGGCTGATCGGCCTGTAGTTTCCTGGGTCCGATCGCTCTCCCTTCTTAAAAATCGTAATAATCTCGGCACCCTTCCAGGATTCAGGTATGGGTGAGCCTATATAGCAATGCCGTTTGCGAGCAATTGGATATAAGGTACCCAGACCTCCTTGTCATGCATTAATAAATCTGCTGGGACTAAGTCTAAACCTGGAGCTCTACCCTTAGGGATAATGCTCAATATCTTAGTAATTTCTGTTCTAGTCAAGGATAATGGAGTAATATCGCAATTTGAAGTAGAAAAAGCCTCACTCTCGTCACCAGCCGCATCAATTGATGCAAACTGGGATGCATAATGAGAAACCCAGAGGTTTGGCGAAACGTAATTGATCGGTTTGCCCCTATTAATCCCCTTTCCCCATTTGGCCATATCCCAGAAGGAGCACATTGATCTCTCTTTACTTGCACTCAGCAGCTCCCTCCAATAGTCCTCGTCCTATTCTCGTTTAGTGTCATATTTGATCTTTTTATACATGGCACGAGCATTCATGATCCTATCCCTATCTTTAGATTTAATTGCATCAGATAGGGCTTTGTATGCAGCCCTGCAGGACTTCCCATACCATTGGTCTTTCTTCTTAACAGGCCTATTCAGCTTGTTTGGCACCTTTTTTTGTAAAAAAAACACCTTAATTGGCTAAAAAATGTATTATGGATCTGGCTAACATTTGATATAATGTCCTCCATAGTGGTATGTTTTTGACATTCCACTGTAGCATGGACAGTCAATTCCCTCATCACGACTATATTCTCTTCTTTCATTAGACAATTAGCCCACCTTATTCGTCTGGAGTCATTGGAAAGGGCTATTTCCACGCAATCCGGAGGGCCCTCACGTTGATAAGATTTAAATAGCCTGAATGATCAGACTAGAGGGTCATGGTCACTCTCGACCGGTTCCACTATCGACATATCCTTAATATTTGGCCAGTTCTCTTTATTAGTAAGGATATAATCAATACGACTCTTGGACGAGCCGTTATTGACAGTAAAAGCGCCATGTTTGTCAGAAATCATTCTTCCATTTGTAGCACGTAGCCCATGTCCTACACATAGAACTTTGAGTTGGAGCGCAGCCTCTGACCATTTTTTAATAGGTGGTAATGTCAACTGAGGGATATTCCATATAGAATCTTCTTCCAGAGTAAGATCTATATCGTTACTGTCCAGGGGTTCAAAACAACAATTAAAATCCCCTGCTACTATAATATTACTTTTTTTGCAGTAAGAAAGGAGAACATCTAGTTGTTCAATTAAATCAGAAGATTTGCCCCCTGGCAATCCCCTGGAGTAAATATTAAAAACAAAAAGATCATTACAATCGGGGCATTTAACTTGAATTAACAAAATATCTGCACTTTTGGTATCCAACTGATTGATAGAATATCTACTATCTTGTTTTACCCATGTAAGTAAGCCCCCCTTTGGTCTCCCCCGCAGACTCGGAGTGGCTGGGACATAAAAATTGAGATATCCATGTTTAAATTCTGGAGCAACCAACCAGGTTTCCTGGAGAAGAATTAAATCCATGGTATCTAAAAAGGATAGTCAATCCAGGGATGTTGCCTTATTTCTCAGCCCTGCCACATTCCACAAGACCAAAGTTGTTACGTCGGGGTAAATATCGCTATTGAGTGGCGCGGTGGAATCAATATCAGCCTGACCCCCATTTACTATAGCGCCATTTAGGCAGCCTCCTTTAATTGCTCAGGAATTTGGTCAAGTCCACTCTTTGATACAGCGTCAGTCCCGGAGGATACATTGACTTCCAGTAAAAAAGTACCCAGGAGTGGGCGGACACTATCAATACTAGCAAGACACAATTCCGCTTGGTCCCTACCCAATTCTGAATGAAGTCAATAATTGGTATCCAATGAGTTAAGGATCTCATATCTATTGCTAACTGATAGAGAGCTAATCGGCGGAAGAGCCAGTGGAGAGCTTTTACTCATAACCTGAACTCCTGGGTGAGATGACGGATGGTAAAAAAAAAACAGTGGTAGGACAATAATGTGATCATAGTGAATCCTAGCTGACCCGGTCTGCCTCAGAATGTGCCTTACCAGTTCCGACGAGCTAAAGTTCACCACAACACAGTCCCCCTGCATTCCCTTCCTTGAGTGACCCACCCATGCTACCCTGCGTACCATCTTAAAGTTGTCAAATAAGTGATCTCCTAGCACTGTTTTGTTTCTTAAAAAGTGGAGGGCTTTATTTTTAAGTGTTGAACAATGCTCTTCCTCACTTTCCGGGAGTTTTGGAACATTTGCCAGAATAATAGAATAGGGACAAGCCTCCGGGGGCAGGTGGAGAAATACTTCCCTAGAGGAGGTATTCGCCAGTGGTTGTAATCTCCCAGTCGGACCCTTGGGAACAGACTTTGCTGGGGGGTTAGTATTTAGTGCCACAGACGGTATCTTAGGAGCTGTGGTCACTAGGCTACCTAGGAGGCTTCCCTGCGCAGTGTCTATAGGAACTATAGGAGCAGCGATGCTAAGAGGAGATACTATTGTCTTGTGAAGCCCCCTATTACTTGGGCACTCATTTATAAGGTGTTTCTCCATAGTGTCTAACCTACGTTCTATCGACTCAAGTTTCTCCATAACGGGATGGACAAATGCTCTAAATAGTCCCTCCAAATGCCCGATTAACTCAGGCAGAATTCCCTCATTAGAACAGTTTAGAGCAGGTGGCATTATATTACTCCCTACTTGTGGCGCGGGATGGAAGATCGTGGGAGTGGCTTTTTCTGTTTGCTGACCCAACCCACATGTGGAATTTTTATTCCTAGCTAATTTTGCATATTGGCGGCTTCCTTTCGGGGCACCATTTGCTTTTCTCTGGGTGGTCTTCACTTTTAACCCCAGGGGGTAGCCGTGACTGTCTTGTACGTATGATGGGGGGAGAGGGCGAGGGACTAGGCGTGGAGGAACAGGTTGAATTAGACATATGTAATACAGGCACCCTATCGTCCTGATGGGGTGATACTATCACCTGTAGGGAATCAGAGCAAAGATGTTTGCTACCGGAGACCTCAGAGCCCAAAACTGGATCAAAATCTTGATTTGATCGATTTAATGGCTCCAACGAGAGCCTTTTCTCCGTTAGTTCTATCTCCTTAGCTAATACTGATTCTGCCCGTTTAAGAAAGGCATCCATCGTCCTAACACCACCACCCCCTGTCCCACCCCTACGGCTAGATTTACTCATGTTTAATGACAGTTGATTCCTCAAAAACCGTAGTATAGTGTCCCGAACACCAAATATAGCATACAGCAAGGAAAATACAGAAAGGATAACTTTTGACGCACTTAACTACACATAAGGTCCCAAGGTCCCAATAGAGGAGGCGATGTTAGGGGAATGGCCCGGCTCGGCCTCCTCTGGCCTCTGATGGCCACAGATGGCCTGCCCTGTGCCCGGGCTAAGCCCGGCGCTGCCCGCACGCGGACCCACGACGCGGGCGCTGTCCGATATTTGAAGCGCCTCCGAGCACGCAGGTGACGTGGGCGGCTTCCGCCGCAGAGGAGCCTGGGTGTTGGAGTTCTCCTCTCGGCGGCCGTGGACCTGGAGTAATGCGGCGGCGGGAGGACGGGCTGGGGGAAGGCGCTAGTGTCCGTGAGCCAGGTAGGAAAGGTTTTGTGCCCCAAACAACTTGTGCAGACCCAATCATTAACCACGATTGATTGCGCTGCCCAGTAATAAAGTTGGATTTCAGACATCTCTCATATACTCCCCTCTGTACAATAAGCAGCTCAATTCTGGGGATTGAGCCATTCCAGAGGAGTGCATGGACTTCCTGTTTTATTCTCTTGAATGTCTCCACTGGGATTCGGAACAGAGTGTTTTGAAATACATATAATAATCGCTGGAGCGTCATCATTTGATAAGTTGATGCTCTTCCCATCAATGGAAGAGGTAAGCTCCGCCAATGGGCTACATCTCCCCGTAGTCCCTCCAGCTGGGGAAGGACGTTCCCACGGAGAAATTCATGTGAGTCCCGGGTGATATTTACACCTAAATACTTAAAACCATCCAGCACCACTGGTGTCGCAGAGTCAGCAGGAAGCTGAGGCATCTCTCCTGCTGGAGGGAAAACCATCACCTTTGTCCAATTTATCTGGTAACTAGTGTACCCACATAACTCATCAAATGGTTGCAGTATTCGTTACTCCCGACTGATGTGGTTGAGTCAATCACAAGAGAACATCGTCAGCATAAAGAGAAATGCGTTCTACCCAACCTCTGTCTGCCCTCAATCCCTTTATCAGTGGGTCCTGCTGTGCCCACACCACCAGTGGCTCAAAGGCTAGCGCCAAGATCATTTCACCAAAGGGGACTACCATGACACGTCTCCTTATGCAGAGGAACTACCTGGGACTCCACTACATTAACTCTGACTCTCGCCAGGGGAGCCTGAGATAGGAGCCTGAACCATCTACAATAGTTCAGGCTGAAGACTTCATCTTGCTTAACTCTACCCTTATGAATATTCAAAACTGGCTCACTGATAACTACCTCATGCTCAACACCTCCAAAACAGAATTCCTTCTCATTGCTCCGCCAAATCACCCCCCCAAGATCGAGCACTGGCTGAAACACCTTATGGCTTTCTACTGCACTCCCGACATTATCAACTCTGTGAACCCTTAGAATCACATTCAATAAGCACTTGAACATGCAGATTCATATCAGGAAGATAAGCAAAGGGGCTAAACACCAGATGAAAAGACTAAGGAACCTCAAACCATTCCTGCCACTGGAGGATTTCAAGATGGCGGTACAAGCTCTGGTACGCCCCATGCTAGACTATGGTAGCTGCACGCTCTGTGGACTTCCCAATTATAACTTGGCCCCACAAAGAGCCTCCATTAATGCCGCAGCCAGGCTGGTCACGGGTACAAAAAAAACAACCACCTCTCCGCAGCCCTCAAATCCATAAACTGGTTGCAATATGAAGCAAGAATACAGCTAAAGAAAGCTGCATGTTTCACAAAGCCCTACATCTCAAGACTCCCCTTTTTCTGGCTCAAATATTAGAACTATCTGGAGGTAGCAAACAGTCAAAAAGTGCAAGCTCATTGCTCCTGAAACCAAACCCTCTTCCACCAGATGTCCGACAAATTTCTTTCACTGCTTCCTTCAAAAAGGAAGTAAAAAAAATCCTAATGAATAGGTTCTTGCCTTAAACGGCCGGGCCCCATTGCTTTGACTGCCTACTGATTGACTACTAGATTGTGGCGCATCTTTGATTCACAGCACTCGCCCGCTATGCTCATTCATGTATTGAACGTTCTTCTCCAATGGGGCTAAAGCTGAGCGGATGTTCTTGGGTAAAGCCTCGCCCCTGAATACCACCTCACTCTGGCCTAGGTGTTTGGGCGTAATGCCCCCTCCTAAAGATCAGATCAAAAGCCTCTGGGCCTCATTTATGAGAAGTGACACATCGCTGTGTGAAAACAGCGATGCGTCACTTCTCATTGCTCCCTCCTTGCAACAGGCTGGATGTGTCATATTTACAGTATGACCCATCATGTGGCAAGGAGTCACAGACACGTCAGTATTTCTGACGTATCTGTGGGTGCAAAAATGATAAATTCCTGGGGTGTGTCACGAAAGTGACGCAACTCCAGCAATGTGTCCTTTTACATGGGGTAAGCCACATGTGAAAGTGCCTGCGTCAGTCTTACGCCTGCTGTGAGGCAGGCGTGAGATTTTGACACATTTGGGTCCTAGAAGTGACGCAGTGAAATCACATAGATTTCATTGCATCACTTCTACGAGGCTTACTTGAGTCACAACACCCCCCCTGTATACATTATACCTGGTGCAGGTATAATGTAGCACAGGGGTTTACAGAATGACGCATCTATTTAGATGGATCACTTCGTAAATATGGTGTAACATAGCCCAATATTTACGCAGTAGCCGCGTCACAAAAAGTGACGCAATGGCGGTGCAAAAGTGACGCAAGGGCTCATAAATAAGCACCTTGGTGTTTGGTTGGATTACAATCTAAAGTGTAATGAGCGAGCACGGAAGGTGGCAGGTACCTGCTATGGGATTTTGAAAATGATAAGGAAAATCCTTCCCCTGCTGCCTTTCAATGCCAGGAGATTGTTGATTCAAGCGATGATTCTTTCGCGACTTTACTACGCCAACGGTCTTTATCTAGGATTTCCGTGCTCAACGACTAAAAAATTGCAGACTGTACTAAAATGTGCAGCACGCCTCCTCATGCAGGCCTATAATCTGGTATCTACAGAGCCATCTATCGCCACCCTCTATTGGCTTCTGTTCGCGGAAAGAGTTTAGTTTAAAGCATTGTGCATCGCCCATAAGACCATGTCTTCCAAGCGTCCACCTATTCTCTGGTGTATCATGTCTTCCTACTGTCCCAATAGGTCTCTGCGTTCCCGGAATAAGCGTCTTGCAGTTGTTCCCAGGATAAAAAGGTCCCGGAGCGGTGGACGTCTGTTCTCCTACAACGCGGCAAAATTGTGGAACCAGCTTCCTAATCATACCCGTCTTGGGGATAACTACTTGTCTTTTTGAAAACTTCTTAAAACCTTTCTGTTTCCTTGAAGACTTGCTGTAGTTCTTTTGATGGCTCTGCTCCTTGCGCTGAGAGGTCTTCTGGTAGCCATGCGCTATAGAAATGCAAATTCATTTATTCATTCATTCTCCGTGTACCATATCCATCCCACCCTAATTGTGATGCACTCGTATCTTGTTCCTTTTATGTATACTCAAGTTATGCTTGTCTTTCCCACCTCAATACCCCACCTATCCTAACTATAAAGCGCTCTGATACCCGCATGGGTCACGTTCGCGCTATATAAAACTTTCTAAATAAATAAATAAATAAAAGAAAGAAAGAAATAAGCCCATCATGGCCAATACAGCAATTCCATTCTTTACTCTCAAAAGCCATCCTAGCATCCAGAGCCAACAAGGCTGCCTGTTGTAGTAGTGTGACTTGACTCTGGCAGATGTAACACTCCATGTAAGCGCCTGATGTGTAGGCGAGTGCTCCTGTGTGCATGAAGCCAGACTGATGAACATCGCGTGCCGTCTGGAACATGTCTGACATAGGCTTAGCCACCCCAGCCACATAGATCTTACATAGCTCGAGAGGCAGACCATCAGAGCACACTGCTTACCAAGACTGCAAGTCCCAAAGGGCAGCCGTCACTTCCGCCTCAGTCAGATCGGAGTTTAACACACCCCTTTCATCCTTTCATTAACTACCTTGTGTCGTGTCTCTCTTTGTAAAGACTCACAGATTGTTGGTTCAAGCGATGATTCTTTCGTGACTTGACTAGGCCAAAGGTCTTTATCTAGGGTTTCCGTGCTAAACGATTACAAAATTGCAGACCGTACAAAACTGTGCAGCACGCCTCCTCATGCAGGCCCCTAATCGGGAATCTGCAGGGCCGTCTATCGCCACCCTCCATTGGCTTCTGGTCGCGGAAAGAGTTCAGTTTAAAGCATTGTGCATCGCCCATAGGACCATGTATTCCAAGGGTCCACCTATTCTCCGGTGTATCATGTCTTCCTACTGTCCCAAAAGGTCCCTGCGTTCTGGGAATAAGCATCTTGCAGTTGTTCCCAAGATAAAAAGGTCCCGGAGCGGTGGACGTCTGTTCTCCTACAATGGGGCGAAAATGTGGAGCCAGCTAACTAATCATACCCGTCTTGGGGATAACTACTTGTCTTTTTGAAAACTTTTTAAAACAAGGTAAGGATCTCCAATACTTTATTATCTCACAAGATGTTGCCCACCTCGTTCCCTCACTCTGCAATGCCCCCTCCCACATCCTTGACTGGATGTGGAGTCCGGTTACCTCAGTGTCCACCTAGTCTCTTGCAGGGTCCTAGTGCCCTGCCCCCAGGTCACTACACCTCGAGTACCCACGACCTGGCCTAGTCTCTTCCTTCTAACCAGGCCAACAACTTACCTGCCATATCACTGATGTCATCAGGTGACGCTGCGTCAACAGCGCATGACTCCTGAATGAAATGAAATGAAATGAAAATTAAATTTATAAAAGCGCGATTGCTGCCCGGGGGCGTCCTAGCGCTAGGAACCAAACAGAGGAGCCGTGGCAGAGTAGTTAGCTGAGTCTATTGAGGGAGGATAAACAGAAATGTCTTCAGTTGTTTCCGGAATAAAGAAAGGTTGGGGTTAGCTCTAAGATGAAGAGGGAATGAGTTCCAGGATTTAGCGGTGTTATAGGTGAACGTCCTGCCACCAGACCTAGCCCTTTTTATTCTCGGGGCTAGAGCCATGAAGGCCTGGCTAGATCGGAGGCTTCTGCTGGGTTGGTACCGTTTTACTAGGTCGCGGGTGATCATAGGACCCGTGTCCCAAAAAGCCTGATGTGCAATACACATGGCTTTGAAGATGATTCTCTGACGCACTGGTAGCCAATGCAGACTAAGCAATCCAGCTCTGGCTGATAGTCTGCGAGGGAGCTGTAGCAGTGTGCGGGCCGCACAGTTCTGCACTGTCTCAAGTCACTCTGTTCTGCAAAGGCGGCAAGGGGATCAAACACCAAAATCGCTTTCTTGATGGCTTCATATTCAAGTTTTTGTTCTTTCTTTTTCCCATATTAAGACCTGATCTTGACCCCTCAGCACTGTTTAGAACACTTCCCAGGGATCTCACCTAGCCCGGATTTTTGTGAAAGTAGAGCGCGGCCCGTTTAGTATTTTGTCCCTCCTGCCCTTGTCTTTGAGGTACTACATATATATATATATATATTTCAAAAACCCAGTCCTACTCCAACGAGAAATGAAGAAGAGGCACGTACACATGGCAGGTAGGTGTCAGGCTTAATTTATTGTGTTCACGTCTCCCACGACCCCACAGCAAAGGAGAGACGTCTTTCGCTTTCTCGATCTGTCGCTTGAGAAAGCATATATATATATATATTACCTACTGGCGGTCGCCAGTAGGTAGTTATAATCTCAAAAGTTAAATCTCAAAATTCTATTTGGAATAACTTTGGCGCCGGTTGACGAATCTGCCTGAAAATTTCCTCAAAATGGCCTCGCGGCATTCCAGTCCTTCCTTAAAAGTTTGGGGGAGATTCGTCAAGCGGGGGCCGAGATAAAAGGGGGGTCCCAAAACGCGTTTTCCCCATGTTAATTTCCATAGGGCGGTCGATTTCACTTTTAGCCCGAACGGCTGAATGGATTTCCACCAAACTTGGCAAAATTGTAGGGACTGGTAGCCCGATGTGCCTTTGCTATGCCCCGGTACGCGCTCCGGGCGCGCTACGCGACTTGCGCACGGAAAGCTGATTGGCTCTCGGGTGTCTGTAAACATTCCAAACGGTCCGGAGTGGCCGCCATCTTATGTCTTGGTATGATCGAGATACAAGAGGTGGCCAAAACAAAGAGGGAAAAAGGGGGAAATGATCATTAGGGGGCAGAGTAGACCCCCCTGACCCCCTAGGTTTCATGTGGGGGCTATAAAAGGGCCCACCGGGGCAAAACATTTTTTTTTTTTCGATTTACGCGGGGGGAGCGCCCGGTATGCGCACCGGGGAGCGCACAAAAACAGGGAATTGTAAATGGCTCAACTGGAGCAAAAAAAATTGTGCAAAAAATTAGGGTTTTTTCGGGCACTTATGGTTCTCCCCAGCACAGATGATAATTTTAACACTTTGCTCACCATAGCAAATTAACTTTCCACAATATTTGCACATGATTTTAAAATCGTTAAATTTGGGTTGTATGATAGGCATTGTCTCTGTTGCCTCTGAACCCGATGGAGTTGGTTCTTTCGATGTTGAGGGTCTTGATGTTGATGGGGGTAGCTTACTGCAGAGGTCCCTTACCTCTGCAGCAGAATAGTTGATTGGGTGCCAACGGATCATGTGCCGAATCATGGTATGATTCCCGAAGGAATATTTTTTGTTAGGGTTCACCCTGGACAGCTCTGCATCACAAATCAAACAAGTCACCTTCGCAGCGTTGACTTTTTTGAAACCCCTTGGGATTTTGTAGAACTGCCATATGAAGTGCTCTTTTGGTTTGTAGGGCTGATGAACTTCTTGCAGGAACTGCCTTGGGCGTTCCTCCTCTTCCTCCTCCTCCTCCTCCTCTTCTTCTTGACCACCAATGTGATCTTCTGGTGGTCTTTTTGATGGTGGTGGTGGTGGTGGTGGGGCAGATGCTCCAGCTGCTGCTGCTACTGTAGCCATAATTAAGTAGAATATATTAGAGACAGATCTCCAAACAGGTCTTCCTCAGTCAAAGGACAAAAGCAGAATAAAGAAAAAAGGAGGGGGCTTTCATCATTTGGAAAAAAAAACTGTTCTGGACCAATGAGAAGTGTTATTTGCAAGTCACATGACCAGGGCTTTCATCATTTGGAAACCAAAAGTGTTGTGAACCAATGAAAAGTGTTATTTTCACGTCACATGAGCAGGGCTTTCATCATATTGAAACCAAAAGTGTTGTGAACCAATGAAAAGTGTTATTTTCAGGTCACATGACCCGACGTGCTTACGCTACGCGACCCGGGGCGCGTAGCGTAAGCGCGTCAGAACGTTTTGCGATCGTATGCGCATGCGTGCTTCCGGGTGCGCTTACGCTGTGCGAAATATGACGCATCACACGGCTACGCGATACGTCACGATCATGTTTTCGTTCGCGATATTGGCGCTTACGGGACGCTCCCCGGGGCGCTTCAAACGAGTACGCTCTCCGGGGCGCTCACCGGGGCGCGCTCCGGGAGCGCTCCTAGGAAAAAAGAAATTTAAAAAAAACATTTTTTTTTTTTGAAAATGGGAAAAATTGAAGGGACAGGTAACCAGATGTGCCTTTGCTATACTTTGCTATACTCAAGTGGTTTTTACGAAAAAAAAACTTTAAAAAAATATATATATTGTGCTACATTGGGCTATACAGCCCAAATGTAGCCCAAGTGTAGCCCAAATGTAGCCCAAATGTAGCCCAAAGATGGCCACCAGAGACAAAAAAATACTAATGTAGCCCAAATATCAGCCATATGTAGCCCAACTATAGCCCAAAGATAGAATGTACCAGAGTGTTCTCAAGAACAACTAGAGCGTTAACAGTCTTACTTATAAAGTGAGACTTATAGTTAGGAATTAGCATTTAAAAAACCTATGAAATTCACTGAAAAAACCATAGGTTTCACACCAGTGAATAAGTGAATGTTCATATAAATGGTGGAATTACTGAATTGGTTGTTGTAACTAGTATAGGTATCCACTTTTTTGTAAATGTTAGTTTCTATTTTTGAATATGTGTTTCAAGGGTTACATTACACTGAAAAGAGGTCTGTCACTCTGTCACAAGGATGGGGTCATCAGTGATGTCATGAGTAATGTCACTGACCATGTCATGAGTGATGTAATATATGACGTCATCAGCAGTGCATTACACACGCAAGTTATAGTGAGTCCAACTAACTATAACATGGAATTTCAATGGTTTTATGTCAGTAAAATTTCCAGGTAACTATAACTGGTATGAAACCTATGGTTTTTTCAGTGAATTTAATAGGTTTTTAAAATGCTAATTCCTAACTATAACTGGTGTGAAACCTATGGTTTTTTCAGTGAATATATATATATATATATATATATATATATATATATATATATATATATATATATATATATATATATATATATATATATATATATTTGGAACAGAACTTACCCAAGGGAATGACTGGTATTAAATTGGACTACCTATTCCAGCATGCCTTGAAATAAAAAAACGCACTGAGCAAAGTAATTGATGAACATTACATGCAGCTGGGTATTTAATCCTTTCTGGAAAACATTCACAATCTGTAAGTCGCCTCTGAAGAAAGGCAGGAGCCCTGAAACGTGTCAGGCGCTATGAATCTTTACTGGATATGCTGGTTCCTCTGTTTAAATAAATCTCTTGGTTTTCAATTGCTGTCGTGTGCTTCCTCAAAAGATTCTGGGCCTTTGCAAACATATATATATATATATATATATATATATATATATATATATATATATATATATTGCTACACGCTCGCTTATGTTAAAGAAAGCAGACAGCACTCCAAGCTGGTGATGATTTCTTAGTTTAATGACAAACCCCCTTACCCCGTACAAAGACAAACGCGTTTCGCCGTGAAACGGCTTCCTCAGTGTTAAAAATAAATAAATAAATAAATATATATATATATATATATATATATACAAAAAAGAAGGAGAGAACTCTGGGTAGTTCTCAAGTTTAGGTGGAAAGCAGCTCCTGTTAGATCACTCTCAACACCAGCAACACTCTAGATCTGCTCACCTCAAATGTCTGTTTTTCTATCAAAGTTTTTAGGCATTGGATTAGCACAGTGCCATCCACGCCGAGATAGAAAAGGACAACGTCTTTTGCTAATCCTATGCTTATCCTATGCTTAAAAACTTCCACAAGGGAGATTAGGGGCCCCTTCCTCCTCTAGAGTGCTTCTGTCTGGAAGGGTCCCCGGCGTGAAGAGGTGGCGGGCTGTAAAGGGAGCAGTGGTTAGCTCTGCAGCCCCCCCATAGACCAGTAACTGCCACTTATCTACCTTGCGGGTCATTCCACATACACTGTATGGTAAAGGGCACAGACAAAGGCAGATCGTTTCTCAGTCAAAATATCTCCGAGGGAACCTGAAATGGTACAGTCGCCAAACTGCCTCCAGACTCCCATCAATCTAGGCCCATAAATCAACGATATAAGACCACAGGGTGCACACTCACGTGTCCACAAGACGAGCTGTTGATTGGCGTCCTTCAGGGGATGCTTGTCATTGTGGGGTTGCTCCTGGCCTCGGGTCTCTAGTAGCCTTAGTCTTGGCCACTTTTTGATTCACCGGTCGCCAACCCTCAAACCAGTTCCAAGCCTCATCCGGGAAGACCAAGTGCTGCATTTTACCATCCACAATAACATGAAGTTTGGCTGTGTACACCATCTTGTATTCGATGTCTTGTCCCATAGAGCTTTCATTACTGCTTTGAAACTCTGTCGCTGTCTTTGTACCTGTAAGGGAAAGAATCTGATATATGCATTGTCCATGTTTAGGTCTCCATGGCCCCGTGCAGCCCGAAGGATTGCGTTGTGGTCTCTGTAATTGAAAATCCTGCTGAATATCGTTAGGGGGGGCACCCAGGTTCGGCCGAGGGTATAGCGCCCTACATGCCCATTCAATTGAGAAACATTTGAATAGTCTCCTGGGGCGAAGAGTATTAAGTTTGTACTTAATAATTCCTTCGCTCCGCAAAAATGGTGGCTCTCAAACCCTCTGCGACTCCCTAGCCTCATTTTTCCACAACAAGATTGCAGACATCCACAACAGCTTTGACAACCAACCCGGAAACCAACCCACCCAACCACTTGCTGATCATCTTCCCCCCGTGAACACCCTTAACGACTGGAACCCAATCTCCACTGAGGACACCATCCGCTTGATCACCGCCCTTCTGAAAAAACCCACAGCGGACCCCACCGAACTCAAAAATTACCGCCCCATCTCGCTTCTTCCATTCACGGCCAAAGTCATCGAGAAAGCTGTCAACAACCAGCTCGACCCCTCACAATCTGGCTTCCGAGCAAAACACAGCACTGAGACCGCCCTCATCGCAGCAACGGACGACATTCGAACTCTACTGGACAACGGAGACACAGTCGCCCTCATCCTCCTCGACCTCTCTGCAGCATTCGACACAGTCTGCCACAGCACCCTTTTACAACGCCTCAATAACATCGGAATCCAAGGAAAAGCACTTGAATGGATCACCTCGTTCCTCACCGGAAGAACCCAGAGAGTCCGCCTTCCACCATTCAAGTCCGAGGCCTCTGAAGTCATCTGCGGCGTACCACAAGGATCCTCACTCAGTCCCACCCTCTTCAACGTATACATGAGCCCCCTCGCGGCCATAGCACGCCAACACAATCTCAACATCATCTCGTACGCGGATGACACTCAACTGATCCTTTCCCTCACCAATGACCCCAGCACCGCCAAAACTAACCTACACGAAGGAATGAAAGAAGTTGCCGAATGGATGAAACAAAGCCGTCTGAAACTGAACTCAGACAAAACAGAAGTCCTCATCTTAGGTACATCCCCCTCTGCATGGGACGACTCCTGGTGGCCGGAAGCCCTCGGAAAAGCACCCATCCCGACAGACCACGCACGGAACCTAGGCGTCATCCTGGATTCTTCACTCTCAATGAACAGACAAGTCAGCGCCGTATCCTCCTCCTGCTTCAACATTCTTCGCATGCTCAGAAAAACATTTCGCTGGATCCCCACCGAAACTAGGAAAACAGTCACCCACGCTCTGGTCACGAGCCGACTCGACTACGGAAACACCCTCTACGCAGGGACTACCGCAAAACTCCAGAAGAAACTCCAACGAATCCAAAACGCCTCAGCAAGACTCATATTATACATCCCACGCAACGAACACATCTCTGGTCACCTTAAAGACCTCCACTGGCTACCCGTCAATAAGAGGATCACTTTCCGACTGCTTACCCACGCACACAAATCACTCTACGACATCGGTCCAGAATGCCTCAACTCACGACTGTCCTTCTACACCCCCTCCCGCCAACTACGTTCTTCCAGCCAAGCCCTCGCCACTGTACCTCGCATCAACAAGACCACCATGGGAGGCAGATCCTTTTCATACCTGGCTGCTAAAACATGGAACTCACTCCCCGCTAACCTTCGCCTTACCCAGAACCACCTAGCATTCAGAAAGCAACTTAAAACGTGGATATTTGACAAGTAATCCTCCTCCCCCTTCCTAAGCGCCTTGAAACCCTCCGGGTATGTAGTGCGCTATATAAATTCTTTGACTTGACTTGACTTGACCTAGTACAATCAGTACGGCACGATATTTAGGGATCAAATTTGATGATACCCTCTCTTTCAAACAGCAAATGGGAGTGGTAGCAGGTAGCTGTTTTTCCATCATAAAGGGTCTGAGGAAGTTTTCTGACCTGCTTCCCCTGGCCGCCAGGCAAACGGTAGCTGTGGCACTGATTACATCCAGACTGGATTACTGCAATAGCCTGTATGCAGGAGCCCAGAAATGGCCCTTCGCTGGCTTCAGATGGTCCAGAATGCAGCTGCACGTCTGGTGCTCAGGTTGGGCAGAAGGTCCTCAGCCTCAACAGCATTGGAGGCCCTACATTGGCTCCCTATTCATAAGAGGATCTTGTTTAAGGTCCTAATTATTACCTATGGAGCCTTTCACATGCTAGGACCGATATACCTGCGCAAATACTTTGCGAGATATTATCCTTCTAGAAATCTTAGGTCAGCCACGGCAAATCTATTGACTGTCCCTAAATTTTGATTGTCTACAAAGGGAGGGAAATTCCTGGCAGTGATTGGCGCATGGGCATGGAACAAACTACCCAACCACCTGCGTCTGATTACAACTGAAAAGGGCTTTAGGAAAGCCCTCAAAACCTGGATATATAGCCTGTCGGAACAAGCTTGTAAAGCCCTGAGCTGAACTTCACACTCCCTTCAGTTGGAATAGCACAGCTGCAGAACATCTATCCAGCTAGCTATGAGTTTCAGCGCCAAGATGCTCCTTGGAGTGAAAGAGCGCTATATAAATATCACCTAATATCAAGTAACCCTGGGCATAGTTTGCATAGCAGCACTACACGTAGATTCACGTAGTATACTTTGAACTTCACGTAGTACAAGTAGTCTGCGTAGAGTAGCTGATGACACTATGTACTTGTCTGCACTGTGAAATAATTGCAAATGGCGCCCTGCACAATGCCAGTTATGATAAAATAAGCATCTCTATCTTTATATGCTAAAGTGCATATAGTACTTTCACAAAAGTGAAACTGAAAAATTAGCAAGCAGTGAGAGAGGTGATGATTTTGGGATCCTCCCTAACCTAGGGGGGTACCAAACAGATGCCTTGAAAACAAAAAAGCACATCTTATTGAACAATTTGGTGATGGTCCCATCCTCTTAGGACCACCCCAAGCACGTTATTGGATGATATTCGCAGTGGGCAGTGAATATTATATAGTATCCTATATCAAAATAATTCTACAAAGAGCTGCAGTTCAACTGGTGGTTACTAGATGTCCCTCACGATGATGGGACCACCACTGACGTTCAACAAAATGTGCTTTTTGTTTATGCTCTTTGTGTTCAAGCCATCTGCATGGTCCTCCCCCTAGGTTAGGGGGGACCCCAGAATCATCAGGTCTCTCATTGCCTAATGTTTTCATTGTAAAAGTTCCCTTTTGTGAATTAGTTATATGCTTTTAAGCACGCAAAATTGCTTTTTCAAAGCATCTGAGGATGTTGTTGATTTAGCTGCTATGCTACGTAATACGTGCAATTTGCTAAGTGCGAATTAGTACAAACTTTGCATGCTCCGTTAGCATAGAATTATGCCCAGGGTTAGTATTAAGAATCAAATCCTTTAGGACGAGGTCTACCCTCGGGGCAAGATGTATGAAGCATTTTACTGGTCGCAAACGGCACATCGGTCTGTAAAAATGCATGTTACTATGTACAGAAGGCAAAATGCAACTCAGTAACTTGTTACCAAATTGCATTTTGCTTTTGTGTTTCGGTATTAGGAAGGGGCATGCTTAGGGTGTCCCTTCCTAATACCGAATAGCACTGTTATGATTTAATGCTTTGCTACTGGGAATGTGTTTGCAAAACATTCAGAGTTACCACTAAGTTCAAGTTGGTGGTAACCCATTCGCAAACGGCAAGGGTCCCAAAGGGGCCCCTTCCCCTTTGTGAATAAGAGCACCACAATCTTTTAAAACTAGGCAGTGGTCCCACTGACCGCTGCCTACTCTCAAAAAATGAAAAAGTACCTTTTCATTTTTATTTTTCGAATGCATCCGGGAAACTGGGCTGCGTTACGAAAAAATATTGTTTTATTTAAAAAGTAATCGCAAACATGGTGGCCTGCTGACCCCACCAGGCCACTATCCCTGTAATTGCAGCCATTCACAATGGGTCGCAAATTGTGATCTACCTCATAAATATTGACGAGTCACATCCATTGGCGACCCACTACGAATCACTTACAATGTAAAACACACTGTGGTACATTGCAGTTTGCAGTGTCCTAATAGCAAATCATTCAAATTCACTATTAGGAAATTGCAAACACACAATTTCGTTCATCTGGGCTCTGGGCCCTCGGATCCCTCAGGGACCCCCACCACTCTCATGTGATTCCGTCTGGATCTACTGTCCTGGTCAGCAGTCTTGGTGGTGAGGATTGTATTGTTTCATGTCAACATTTGAACCAGTTCCTCCAATCTTTAATTCGTAGATTGTAGGCCGTTGATTTGGGACTCTGCAGTCTTTACTTTGTCAGATAAGCTTTGAACATCTAACTGCTGTAGATTAACAACTATTGTGGCTGCATCTAGCTTTTGCTCAAGCGTGCCCCTCAAGTCCCTTATTGCCGCCATTATTTCTCGAACGGTAGGTTCTTCCGTGGATGGAGGATTTTGCCTCTCACTCCTTACCGTACTCTGTGCTGCTCCTTTGGCCATAACAACAGCATGCTTATCAAGTTTATTGGTTTGCGTGGGCTTGGACCCACAACTTCTGACCATGTAATTACCAGACTTGCCCAAATGTGCGTACTGTTACCAGTCCCCAGGGTTCCGCTGTATCCCATGATCCGACCGTGGAGGATTGCACTCAAGCACTTGATGGCCAGTACAACTGGCCACATCTCAGTGTCCCTCAGTAAGAACACTGCAGTCTCTCCACCCACCAAGGCCTCTGCAGCCTGAAATGTTGTTCGATATGAAGGGAGGCAATCAGCACATGGCGCTGCTCCAGAGCGCCATCTCACCAGATGGTTCTTTACTCCTGCATTATATCCCAGGGAACATGTCTTTTCGGGTTGCTCGCCCTTTGAGGCTCAAAGCTCTCTCATGAAGTTCACCTATGCCCCACACTGCACCGCATGGGCTCTGCAATATACTGGGGCTCCCTCACCCCTCCTCGTGGCATGAGTCCAGTTTCGAGAAGGCAGGCCTCTGCTGCATTAATCCTTGCAACTGCCTGTAGGGTCCAGCCACTGCCCGTGGGGTCCAACAACTGGGTGTAAGGTCCACCCACTGCCCGTTGGGGTCCAACAACTGCGTATGGGGTCCAGTCACTGCCTGTGGGGTCCAACAACTGCCTGTGTGGTCCAGCCACTGCCCATGGGGGTCCAACAACTGCCTGTATGGTCCAGCCACTGCCCGTGGTGTTCAACAATTGCCTGTGGGGTCCAGCCACTGTCCATGGGGTCCAACAACTACCCGTGGGGTCCAGCCACAATCGTGGGGTCCAGAAACTGCCCGTGGGGTCCAGCCACTGTCCGTGTGGTCCAGCCACTGCCCCTGGGGACCAGCCAATGCCTTTGGGGTCTAGCCACTGGCCGTGGGCTCCTACCACTGACCACGGTGTCTGGCCAGTGTCAGCGGTCTCCAGCCAGTGCCCATGGGGTCCAGCCAGTGCCCAGGCATGTATGTACTCCAATCAGTGCCACTTTCTACCTGCTCAGTAGTCATCACTGGTTCATCAGCAGGGGGTCTGCCACTCGTCTCTAAACCACCGCTGCACTTCATTGGCCCCTGGTGATACAATCACATCCGCCGCTGCGAGCCGGCAGGCCCACCCCCCTCAGGCCGCAGTCCCAGCTGGGCCATAATCAAGAACCCAAGCAATCAACACAGTCCCTGGTCTGCCCAAAGCTCCTTTAGTTGGCCACCGGTGACACCCTGCAGGGGGTCGGAATACGGTAGCTTACAGGATGTCGCTTATGAGGCCGCTCCCACTTCCAGGCTATGCCGGTTTTCCCAGCCCCACTCCAGGCCTCTCCTCTTCCCATCCCCCACGCCTCTCCTCTTCCCCTCCCCCACGCCTCTCCCCCTCCAACAGGCCTCTCCTCTTGCCCAGTCCTCTCCCCTCCCCTCCTCTCCGCCACTACTTTATTCTTCCTCTCCCCCTCCCCATGCCTCTCCTCTTCCCCTCCCCCACTCCTCTCCTCTCCCCCACGCCTCTCCTCTTCCCCTCCGCCAGGTCTCTCCTCTTCCCCTCCCCCAAGCCTCTCCTCTTCTCCTCCCCCAATCTGCTCGCTTTCTCCTCCCCTCTCGGTGCCTCTCCTCTTTCCCTCCCCCGGGCCTCTCCTCTTCCCCTCCGGCAGGCCTCTCCTCTTCCCCTCCTGCAGGCCTCTCCTCTTCCCCTCCCCCAGGTCTCTCCTCTACCCCTCCCCAGGCCTCCCCTCTTCCTCTCCACCACTCCTCTCCTCTTTCCCTCCCCCATGTCTCTCCTCTACCCCTCCCCAGGCCTCTCCTCTTCCCCTCCCCCACGCCTCTCCTCTTCCCCTCCCCCAGGCCTCTCCTCTTCCCTCCCCCACTCCTCTCCACTTCCCCTCCCCCACGCTTCTCCTCTTCCCCTCCGCCAGGCCTCTCCTCTTCCCCTCTTCCCCTCCCCCACTCCTCTCCTCTTCCCCTCCACCAAGCCTCTCCTCTTCTCCTCCCCCAATCCGCTCCTCTTCCCCTCCCCCGTGCCTCTCCTCTTTCCCTCCACCGGGCCTCTCCTCTTCCCCTCCAGCAGGCCTCTCCTCTTCCCCTCCTGCATGCCTCTCCTCTTCCCCTCCCCCATGTCTCTCCTCTTCCCCTCCCCATGCCTCTCCTCTTCTCCTCCCCCATGCCTCTCCTCTTTCCCTCCCCAGGCCTCTCCTCTTCCCTCCCCACTCCTCTCCACTTCCCCTCCGCCAGGCCTCTCCACTTCCCCTCCGCCAGGCCTCTCCTCTTCCCCTCTCCCACTCCTCTCCTCTTTGCCTCCCCAGGCCTCTCCTCTTCCCTCCCCACTCCTCTCCACTTCCCCTCCGCCAGGCCTCTCCACTTCCCCTCCACCAGGCCTCTCCGATTCCCCTCTCCTCTTCCCCTCCCTAGACCTCTCCCCTCCCCTCTCCTCCCCAAGACCTCTCCTCTTCTTCTTCCCCAGGCCTCTCCTCTTCTCCTCCCCCATGCCTCTCCTCTTCCCCCTCCCTCAGTCCTCTCCTCTTCCCTTCCCCCACGCCTCTCCTCTCCCCCTTCCCCAGGCCTCTCCACTTTACCTCCCCAGTCTCCTTTTCGTTGTCCTCTCTGATGAGCCTCTTCTTGACCCACGGTCTCCACCTAAGGGGTCCTCTCCGATGAGCCTCTTCTTGACCCACGTTCTCCACCTCTGGGTCCTCTCCAGTGAGCCTCTTCTTGACCCACGTTCTCCACCTCTGGGTCCTCTCCAATGAGCCTCTTCTTGACCCACAGTCTCCACCTTGGAGTTCTCTTGATGAAGCCTCTTCTTGACCCACCGTCTCCACCTCGGCGTACTCTCCGATGAGCCTATTCTTGACCCACGGTCTCCACCTCAGGGTCCTCACCGAAGAGCCTCTTCTTGACCCACTTTCTCCACCTCGGAGTCCTCTCCATTGAGCCTCTTCTTGACCCACCATCTCCACCTCGTCCTCCTCTCCGATGAGCCTCTTCTTGACCCACCCTCTCCACCTAGGGGTCCTCTCCGATGGGCCTCTTCTTGACCCACGGTCTCCACCTCAGGGTCCTCTCCAAAGAGCCTCTTCTTGACCCACGGTCTCCACCACTGCGTCCTCTCCGATGAGCCTCTTCTTGGCCCACCATCTCCACCTCAGCTTCCTCTCCGATGAGCCTCTTCTTAACCCACAGTCTCCACCCCGGAGTTCTCTCTGATGAGCCTCTTCTTGACCCACGGTCTCCACCTCGGGGCCTTCTCCAATGAACCTCTTCTTGACCCGCAGGTTCCACCTCGTCCTCCTCAACGAGGAGCCTCTTCTTGACCCACCGTCTCCACCTCAACGCCCTCTCCGATGAGCCTCTCCTTGACCCACCGTCTCTGTAGGAGAGTAGGGTCTGCTTCCTATGGTCACCTCCAGTTTTTGCTGTGATTATCTGGTTTTTCGATTTTAATGTGGCTGTGGTCCTGCTAATCAGACCCACAGCCCAGCTTTTCGCTCTCTAAATTTATACCATGCACTTTAGGTGCATACCAGATTGGTTACTGGGTCACCCTTGTGAGCCCCTGTATAGTGTACCATGGGTACCCAGGGCATAGGTGCACCCTAGGCCTACCAGGGGCTGCAGCATGTAATGTGCCACCCCTGGTTTGCCTTCCAAACTGACACCACAGGTCTGTTCACACAGCCTGGGTAAGGTGGTGTAATCACCCCTTACTTAGATATAGTATACCTATATCTACCTTTATTTATAGACACATATACACCTATAAGCCACTCCTGTGGTAAGCCTCGACAATCCTGGAGGCAGAGTGCTTGGTTTTAAGTGAGAAGGTGCTCTGGCATGAGCTGAGCCCCTCTGCAGCTTTCGGAACCATCTCCTTATAGCTATTCTATGATATAGCCATACCATATACTCTTAAGTGCATTATAATCCCCGCGGTTAATAATAACTTTGGTTTGGCTTTATCAAAACATGTCGTGTAAGGTGTCAACTACTTTGGAATACTACCCCCCCCCCCGCCAATTCTGGCAGCGGGGGTAGCATTCCACCCTTCTAGAGGGAAAAGACATGTAGTTTACTGCTTACCCGGTTAAAGTTAAACAGAGTCTCAGCATCACAAAATGGATGCTGCTGACCTCCTGTTGCTGGGGGAAACTCCAGCAAGGGCAGCCTGGACGATAGGTTTCCTGTCCAGGGAGGTGCCAGCACCTCCCCAGACAGGGGTTTTGTGTATTGGGGCAGCGAGGGCTGCATTCAGTGAATGCATCTAGACACTGCCTGGGGCACACAAGGTGCTCCATGCATAGCCCGGTTCAAACCAGTTGCTGGGGCACTCCAGCCCAAGCTCTGGCGCAAAACTGGACAAAGGGAAAGGGGTATAACCACCCCCTTCTCAGGTTCACCCATAGGAGGGACCTAGTCGGGTAATCCAGCCCCCATCCTTAGTATAAGTATAGGAGCTGTGTCTCCAGGACTTTAGATTATCCTGGATGAATCTTTGTAAGACATATCTTGGACATTTGACGTTCCATTCTGACTGGAAGATGGAAGACATCTCCTTTGTGGTCAAGGAGTGACCACCCTGTGCAAACAGGCACCGACAGCAACTTCGCCGGTCTCCAGTTTCAAGGCTCCCGTCGGAACCCGAAGACTCTGCGACTGAAGAACTGGACTTCCCAACTTCTATGACCCCGACCCACATCCACAGCAAAGCTGAGACACACGGCGGACACGAGAGACGTGCGACCGGACATCTTGGACATCCTGCATTTTGCTAACTGCACACCTTTCCTGAAGCCTCAGTAAGTTGTGCATTGGGGTACAAGATGCCCCAGCCCCGAGCATCATATGTACTGAAGCTCTAGCCCCCACACTCCGCGAGTGTCCTGTGATTCCTGCCTTCACATTTGTGCTTGACGCGTATTCCTGGCTCCTTGCCCGTTGGCTAGTGAGCACCATGAAGATGCCATCTTGAATTTACTTTGCTTTCCTGGTTGCTCCAGTCTTGCTCCAGCTTCCCCCAAAAGGAGAAGCGCCACAGACCTTGCTGGTCTGCAAGAGATCGAATCTTATCATTCTGCTTGGGTTGCGGTTACCAAGGTTTGTTGGGACCAAACTGTATAACGACACCGCAGTCATCTAGATCCATTGTGGGACAGCTCGAATCCAGCTCCTGGTCATCGTCGATGCCTCCTGGACCTTGTGGCTGAAGAGACAATCTCACCTTCTTCACCTTAAAGCACCCGACATCGCCTGGTTCCTTCCTGGTTCCTTCCTGGTCACTGGATAGTGACCCAGACTCTGTCCCCTCTGTTTTCAGGTTCTTCACATCTCCGATCCACCCTTGGATCCACCCGGACACTTTTCCTCTGGTCGCCTGCAGCACTTCTTTGCAGCTCTCCATAGAAACCGACGACGAAACCCGACACGAAAAGACACCTATGCACCCGGCTTCCCTGGGTGAGGTAACACAAATACTCCGGTGCTCCCATGGGTCTTGACTGTCGAAGTGCCCTAGTTTAAAAGGGTTCCATCCTAGTCCATCCGGAAGTGTCCTTCAACTGTAACTTTGTAACTTTTACGAACTCCATAGAAAGTCAATGGGAACCCGCGCCTGTGTTCAGACACTGCACGTGGCTCCTGTGGGTCTCCTACTTCCTAACCTAGCCCCAGTGATTCAACAGGCCCTAGGCCTGCTTTCTAACTCTCACGTGGAACTTATACCACTTTCTTAGTATAAGGTAGTGAGGCCCCTAGAGCATAACGTATACTGTGCAACTTATTGTGTATTAACTGTGTGACTTGTATTGTATTTTTACCTCTGACCTCATAAAGAGTGCAGAGGGGTTGTGTTTAGATTAAATACATATATATTTGATATATAACTTGTGTGGTGTCCTTTCATTTGGTATTCAAGGGATTATATATGGTAAAACAACTTGCTTAACTCACCTACTGAAGTCTTAGCCTGAAGACTGCTGGTTCATGCTACCACTAGGATAGCTTTCTATAAGGTTGACTTTACAACCACCATCAATAAGGGTCGAATAGACTGGTGCAAGGTGCCCACTAGAACTAGTGGACATTATATCCAAGGCTAACTTCTCACAGTCTCCACCTTGGGGTCCTCTCCAATGAGCCTCTTCCTGACCCACAGCCTCCACCTTGGGGTCCTCTGCAGTGAGCCTCTTCTTAACCCACAGTCTCCACCTTGGTGTCCTCTCCCATGAGCCTCTTCTTGACCCACAGTCTCTACCTCGGGGTCCTCTCTGATGAGCCTCTTCTTGACCCACAGTCTCTACCTCGGGGTCCTCTCCGATGAGCCTCTTCTTGACCCACAGTCTCTACCTCGGGGTCCTCTCTGATCAGCCTCTTCTTGACCCACGGTCTCTACCTCGGGGTCCTCTCCGATGAGCCTCTTCTTGATCCACAGTCTCCACCTCGTTGTCCTCTCCGATGAGCCTCTTCTTGACCCATGGTCTCCACCTCAGAGTTCTCTCGATGAGCCTTTTCTTGACCCACAGTTTCCACCTCGTCGTCCTCTCCAATGAGCCTCTTCCTGACCCACAGCCTCCACCTCGGGGTCCTCTGCAGTGAGCCTCTTCTTGACCCACAGTCTCCACCTCGGATTTCTCTCAATGAAGCCTCTTCTTGACCCTCGGTCTCCTCCTCAAGGTCCTCTCCGATGAGCCATTTCTTGACCCACCGTCTCCACCTCAGCATCCTCTCTGATGAGCCTCTTCTTGACCCACAGTCTCCACCTCGGAGTTCTCTCAATGAAGCCTCTTCTTGACCCTCGGTCTCCTCCTCAAGGTCCTCTCCGATGAGCCTCTTCCTGACCCACAGCCTCCACCTCAGGGTCCTCTGCAGTGAGCCTCTTCTTGACCCACAGTCTCCACCTCGGATTTCTCTCAATGAAGCCTCTTCTTGACCCTCGGTCTCCTCCTCAAGGTCCTCTCCGATGAGCCTTTTCTTGACCCACCGTCTCCACCGTCTCCACCTCAGCATCCTCTCTGATGAGCCTCTTCTTGACCCACAGTCTCCACCTCGGAGTTCTCTCAATGAAGCCTCTTCTTGACCCTTGGTCTCCTCCTCAAGGTCCTCTCCGATGAGCCTCTTCCTGACCCACAGCCTCCACCTCAGGGTCCTCTGCAGTGAGCCTCTTCTTGACCCACAGTCTCCACCTCGGATTTCTCTCAATGAAGCCTCTTCTTGACCCTCGGTCTCCTCCTCAAGGTCCTCTCTGATGAGCCTCTTCTTGACCCACAGTCTCCACCTCAGCATCCTCTCTGATGAGCCTCTTCTTGACCCACAGTCTCCACCTCGGAGTTCTCTCAATGATGCCTCTTCTTGACCCTCGGTCTCTTCCTCTGGGTCCTCTCCGATGAGCCTCTTCTTGACCCACAGTCTCCATCTCGGGCTCCTCTCCAGTAAGCCTCTTCTTGACCCACAGTCTCCACCTCATCATCCTCTCCGATGAGCCTCTTCTTGACCTACGGTCTCCACCTCGTCATCCTCTCCGACGAGCGTCTTCTTGACCCACCGTCTCCACCTCGGAGTTCTCTCGATGAAGCCTCTTCTTGACCCACTGTCTCCACCTCGGGGTCCTCTCTGATGAGCTTTGATGAGATACAGCCCAACTCATCACCGATATGCAGGCATTAGGACTGCAGCAGTTGGTGAGGGGCCCTACGCATGAAGCCGGGCACACACTGGACGGCTTGTTCACCAATAATTCTGGCGTTTATTTGCCAGCGGTGTTACCTTTAGTATGGTCTGATCACCAAGCTATTATTTTCAGGATTCGATCGTTACCATCCAAACCCTCTCAGACTAAAGCCCGGTCATCAGTGGGGACACGGATGTGGAAAGACGCAGACATCCCACATCTTACAAATCTTCTAATGTCATCAGTCCCGGAAAGTTCATGCGACCCTGATACTATGTCCATTAATTTTCAGGACTGGATCCTGAAGGCAGCTAATCAGGTTGCACCTGAAAAATTCTATCGCCCAAACAGAGCTACTCCATCGGCCCAGTGGTATACTGAGGAGTTGCATCTCCAACGTCAGTATTGTAGAAATTTAGAAAGGCGCTGGAGAAAGCACTATAGCCCCTCCGCTAAGCAAGTTTATAAAAATACTTTAGCGATATACAAGAAAGCTGTCAACACGCAAAAGAATGTCTTTTTTACTGGTCAAATTGAGCATGCACAGAATTCAGCTAGGATGCTGTTTCAAGTGGTGAGCTCTCTCTCTAAACCTCCTGCTGGACCGGTGATTGAGAAATCTAGGAACTTTGTAGTTCACTGGCCATATTCTTCACCACTAAGGTGATGGATATCTATTCCACTTTTATCCAAGAACCGTTAGGAAGAACCATTGATCAATCCACTAATTTGGCTCTTACTCACCCTCCCCTTTCTCATTTTCAGTCAGTCACTGAAGATCAGGTCAGCAAGCTTGTTGCTAAGATTAAATCGGGTTCTCCGCTCGATCCATGTCCTCCTACCATAATGAATCAATTAAATAATACCATCACTCAGCCGCTCACCGATATTTGTAACTCCATCTTCAAAACCGGTGTCTACCCTGAGATTTGGAAGAAGGCCATTGTCAAACCTTTGCTTAAGAAGCCTTCTTTAGACCCCACCATTACCGCCAACTACAGACCTATTGCATGCCTTCCCTTCCCGTCTAAAATCGTAGAGGCCATTATGAACCAGCAGCTCTCAGAGTTTATTGAACAACATAAACTCTTGGATGATACTCAGTTCGGGTTCCGGAGGGGACACGGAACTGAGACAGCACTGATAAAGGCCTCCGATGAAATTAGAGACATCATGGATTCGGGAGGAGCGGCAGTGCTTATTCTGTTGGACCTGTCGGCGGCCTTTGACACGGTTGACCACACCATCTTGGTCGACTGTGTCGCAGCCCTTGGGATTAACCATCTGGCCAAAGATCTTATAGCCTCTTTTTTAGCTAATCGCAAGCAGGCAGTCAAACTGGGTACCTATTACTCACCGATCTCTGAACTGCCATGCGGGGTCCCTCAAGGATCCTCGCTAAGTCCTACGCTTTTTAACATTTATGTCGCAGACTTGGCGAGGGTCATCAAATCGCATGGGATGCGTTTAACCACCTACGCTGATGACACCCAGCTTGTGCTGGCGGTGCATAAGAACGGCCCAGTGGTAGCAGCTAAACTTCAGGAGGGGCTACTGGATGTACAATCTTGGATGCACTGTAACTGTTTAAAACTTAATGCGGAGAAAACTGAGGTTATGACCTTTGGTAATATTTCCCCAGATCCACACGTGTGAGGAGGAGGAGGAGGAGCAACGAGTGAGAGCAGGAGCGGAGGGTGCAGCAGTACGGAGGAGCGGAACTGAACTCGAACGAGCCGAGAAGTTGAAATAACCCGCTGAAAATCCCGTAGCCGCCGCCGAGCTGACGAGACGGCAGCAGGCTGCGGGAGCGGCAAATACCGAGCGGCAAGTACCGACAGGCAGACACCAGATTCGGCACGGAAGCACCCTCCCTCACCCCCTCTCCGCACCTCCGAGTGAAAGTGATTAACCCGCAGCTGTTGCCGCCGCCGCCGTGGTGAAGAGAAGGCGGCGTGCAGAGGCAGCGGCACCGGCACTACCACTACGAATTCGGCAAGACTCTAAAACAGAGGACCCCGCCCGTACGCCCGTACTCCCTGCATTTTTGAGAAGCTGTTGCCGCCGCTGCAGAGATGATTAGAAGGCGGTGTGCGGCAGCAGCGGCCAGCATTGTTCAAAGACAGGAGGACCCCTCCAGCACACTTATATCCCCTGCATCTCTGGCAGCCGATCCTATTGCACCAGCACCAGCATAGGAGGTGTGCGAGCCGGGTGCCCTGGTATTATGGTGTTTGGAGCCTGTAACTCGGAGGACTAGCATTACAGTACAGTCCTGGGCAAGAGCTGCGGTGTCACTGCACAGAGTGGGATGCACCAGTCGAGTACAGCAAGGGAATTAAGGTGAGCCAGCCTGTTGTATTACTTCTTCGCCTGGCCACTCTTTATACATAGTAATAACTTATCAGAAGCTGCAACCCCCCCCCGGCAGCGTGACCTACCCTCCCACGACTGAAGGAGAACGTGGATAAAACCCACCATTTCATTCAAATAAATACTTTGCATCCTATATTTATCTACTACTACTGATAAGTCGGCGCCCGTTTAGACTGCGACTGGTGGCGATCACGGCGGGGGGACTGCTGAGAGTCGGGGCCTCCACGTCTCCACAGACAGAAGTCACTACGGAGCTCAGGTCTTCACGCCGCTACAGCCAGGAGTCATAAAACGCAAAGTATTCCTTTAAGTCAGTCCCCTTGCTTTAAGTGGGAGTGGCGAGGAGTCCAAAGCAGGCCCCAAAAAACTGCATAATCCTATAGGAACGAACTTGGGGAACTGGAGCTGGGTGCTGGTGCTGGCGTTGCGTGAGCGGCGCGCCGGGCATTGGCCCCGAAGTCTAACTACCCGACTGTGCTTATTGGAAGCACGCACTTCTATCGTGGGTCAAAAGCAGGGAATAGAAGGGGAAAATATATATAGTCTCCGACCTACCTGGACCTCTGGACAACAACGTACCATCTCCAACTGACCTAGCACAGGGCAATGGCTTACAAGAAGCTCAGATCCAGAACCATCTTCATGAAAAGAATGGGAACGGACGACGCAATCAGGAAGAGCACCAATAAGGCAGTAAGAAACGGAAAGACAATAGCAACCCCTGGAATCAGAAAGTATTTCGCAAAAGCAAATCCAGATGACCAGGATCATACAGTAAAAGAACAGACAAACTCGGAAACAGTAGGTGTCATGGAGGTTGGAAACAGCACCCAAATAATCCCAGAAGTAGGGGAAAAAATACCTTTATGGAACAAGTGGACTCAACCTCAGATTTAATGGCAACCGGATCAATAACACCGGATCTCTCCAAAATACAACAGTCTTTCGACTGCAACATTATCTCCCCAGACACCAGTACTAAGGATGGAATATCTCAAATGAAACACCAAAGGAGGATCGACAACATACAGATCAGTACTCCACAAAAATCAATAGATATAGAGGGCCATCTCGAAAATTCACCAGATCTTTCTATCTTTAAAACCACTGGCCTGATCAATCATTACACTCCAGTCTCTAAATCGATGTTTGTTTTACAAAACATCCTGGAATCAGTCCTCAACCATTTAGGTAACATATTGGAAAATTCTGATCAAACACTTGATGCACAAATTGGAATTCTAAAATTTCTGGTTGAGGAAAAAAAGAAGAAAGAACAAATTCGGTCATCAAAAACAACAAAAATAACAGGAATCTGTGGCAAATGTCAAGAGATAACCGGTGATGCCTTAAAAATAAAAAAGGACACTATGCCGCCTCCCTCGAAAAAAGAGATTGCAACAGAAACCGGGAAGAAATCATCTGGCGAAAGTGTGGGAAAGCAGAGAGACATCACCGTATATTCCCTCAGAAAACTCTTTAAAGAGCAAACTAACTTAGAACCACATCAACAATCTGTGACGTTCTACCCAATATTTACAAAAAGCAAATCCAAACTAAACATGACCAATCCTGTAATACCTGATCCTGGAACAAACACTGGGTTAACTAGTGAAGACTCGAAAAAAACAAAGAAGGAACAATGGCAAAGAAAGATAAAAAAGAGAAAGGCGTTAAGAAGATTCAAAAAGAAGAAGGCCACAAAAATCAAATTTCAGATTACCACTCCTCTACTTAACGCCTCATCAGATCATGAAGGAAGTCCAACATTGCCCCCAACACTGCCCCCGACACCGAGTATGAAGCACCAGAAGATACAGGTGAAAACCAACAGTAAAAACCTTTACCGGTACTCTACATTAAATCCAAAGGCTACTGATTTCATACACAGCCCGGGAAGTGCAACTTTAAGAGGAACACTCGTAGGACATCCAGAATCACAGAGAAAAGAATCCCAAGTAGAGGAGATAAGATCCAACTACTTACAAATCACAGAGTTATTCCCTGTTGATGAAGCTCCACTCAATCGTGGCCGAATCATTAACCTACTGCAACAGATCCAGCCGCTAAAAATTTTAGCGCAAAATGAGATCAAACTAGTAATGTTTCCGGACAAAGCGAAAACAAAAATTGCAATTGTAGAATTCTGGTCCCCAGCCTTACCAGGAATTATCCTTAAGGAGAGCGAGATCCTCCACAAATGTGGCTATGATTTTATCCCAGTATTAAAAAATGAAGTCTACAATATGATGTATCCGCTCGAAGCTTCTCAAAAAACGTACCAAACCATAAATAAAAAAAAACTATCCCTTAGATCAATCAGCAGCAAATCTATTTGTTTCAGTAAATAATGGCGAAAGGGAGATTTGGAGCAAAAGCACTCGCAGTAAGGAAACAACACAGAGGGACCAGTCATGGGACTGGATCTCTGAGACCCTGAACAGTAACAAACAAACGAAGGACACTAGCTCTTCTGTTTAGCACAGGCTTAGTAATCTCTTCTTGGAATATAGCGGGAAAAACTAAAGAAAAAATGGCAGAATTAGTCAAAAACTCTCCCGCTATCGTGGCCCTACAAGAAACCTGGAGTACTTAAAATTTAAATCTCGAGGGATACTTCATGATGCCCCTGCCCTGCGGGTCTAGCGGGGGCACGCGAAGGGTGGGATTGCAATTTTACTAAGTGAAGAGTATGACTGGGCCCAAGAAATAATCTCCACGAATTCTTATAATTACCAATGTATTAAGGTCAGGTGCAGGACAAACCTCTCAGACTCCCAAAATAACGTACTAATCTTTAATGTATATATCCCGCCTGGAGGAAAAATGGACGGAATGATGACAGAGATCCTGGATGACATAGATCAAATAATTGAAAGGCATGATTATCCACCGTTGCTCATCATGGGGGATCTAAATGGAAAAGTTTCCAACAAAGAAATATCAAAATGGTCTAACTGGTATAAAGAAGAGGCGCTGGAAATTTCCACACCATTATTCCCCAAAGGGAACAAGGCGGATCAAAGGGGAAAAATTCTACTAGCATCACTCCCAACGCTAAATGGAATAATATTAAACGGGAATGTGGAAGGCGACATCCCCGCTTCAAATACGAGACAGGGGAATAATAGCAACACACTTTTGGATTATATGATATCCAGTGTCGACTTGTTCGGATCCGCCCTACAACTAAAAATAAATTGTGTTCACGGAAGCGATCACGCTATCCTACAGTTATCTACAGAGTGGAAAATACTTCCATGTTCACCTACTCAAATCATGTACAAGCACAGTACAGTCATGGTAAATCAAAACCAAAGGCGGATTTATTGGAACTCAGCGACACTTAATAAGATAACTAATATAATAGCCACTAACCAGCTTCTTCAAACAACACACTCTGTAAACCCAATAATGAATTTTGAACTGATCATAAAAGAACTAACGCAAAAATTGCAGAAAAAGCTGACGCAACCGAGAACTACAAAGACTAAAAACCAAAATCCAAAATTAGATACTGGAACAAAGCTGCTAAATAAACTGATAAGAGCACAGTTCTTAGAAGCTTCACCATCTAGGCAAGCAGAAATTAACAGACTAAAGAACCAATGGAGGAGAGAAAAAGAAAAACACAAGAGAATAACCCAAGATCAGAATTGGGTGGATCTGCAGATAGCAGCTAAACAGAACAACCAACGTGCCTACTGGACCCTAATCGCCAAAGAAACGGGCACGAAAAAAACATTACAAAGTATTCCTGTGCCCCCAAACGAATGGGAAACCTATCTCACTAATCTATACAAATTAAACAATAATTCAGAAATGGCCTATACGTTCTCTAGTAATTCAGAAACTGAAATCTCAAATACAGGAACATCGACTCCCCTCTCTATTGAGATACACATAAGAAGGGCGAGATCAACAGGAGCAACTGGCCCAGATCAAATCCCAATCAAAGTCCACCAGATCGATCCTAAAGGGTGGAGCAGGATGCTTTCCCCCCTCTTCAACTACATTTTCAGCACTGGGGTAATCCCGAAGTCGTGGAAGGGGAGTATCATCATACCTATACATAAAAAAGATCAAGACTACAACCTGGTAACTACAGACAAATCGCTTTGCTGTATGCCACTGGAAAGATCTTCACGGCGAAATTCCTGGATCAACTTAAAAACTGGGCTTCTCATCTGGACTGATCTCTCGATATCATGCTGGCTTCAGACCTAAGCATTCAGTCACCGACAATATTGCCATCCTTCAAACTATCCTAGATAAATATGTGTCCATCAAATCTCAGGCTGTTTACGCAGCTTACATCGACTTTTCGACTGCGTTCGTTAGGGTGGACAGGAGAATACTCTGGGAAAAACTTAGTGAAATGGGTATCCCTGACCAGTTACTACGAATATTAATATCACTGCATACAGACACCTGGTGCCAGGTACAAATGGGGAGAGAAAAGGGCCTAACCAGCCCTATCCCGACCCCCAATGGCCTCAAACAGGGATGTCTCCTTGCTCCCCTACTCTTTTCACTCTATCTCAGTGATATGCCTCAATGTCTCCAGCAAGCACGCAATTTTCCACCAAAAGTTGCCTTCCAAAACATACATACACTGTTATACGCAGACGATATTGTCATATTAGATTTAACACCATTTGGACTACAAAGCAATCTCCAGGCACTGAACAAATATACGGAGGAAAATTACTTAATCCCTAACATTACCAAAACAAAAATAGTTTCTTTTTCAAGAAAGAAAAAGAGTTCTAAATATAACTGGACCCGTGGTGGAGACAAAGTGGATAAGTAAATGAATACACCTATCTAGGCAGGATCTTCACCAAGTCTCTACAAAATCGGCCACACACTGTGAACCTGACCAGAAAAGCTGATGTGCACGCAGGAGCTCTTGCAAGACTATACGCAGCGTCAGGACACAGGCATTTCTCTTCTCTGCTCAAGGTATATAGTGTTAAGATACCGCCTGTACTATCATATGCCTTGGAATATATTCCCATAAACCAGTGGAACTTCCTAGATCTAAAAGAAGGAAAAATATTACGGAGACTAACGAAGGTATCACAGGCCGTTCCTGTACAAGCTCTCCGCCTCGAGTTCTCATTAACCAGCTCCTACTCTCGGGAATTGCTCATGTCATCAGGTGGGCATATAATCTCCTGCACGCCGAGGAAGGAACTCTTCGATCTCTGCTCAAAAAAGAAACAATTGATCGTGACTCATCCAAACACGTTTTTAAGAAAAACATGTCAGTTGCCTTTAAGCTAGCGGAGATTAATATCGATGTGCTGCTAGCCTGGACACCATCCCAACTTAAACTCTTTCTGAAACATTTCACCTCAAGGCTGAGCTTTGATCTAGACCTTTTGCATTGTTCTAAACTATCTACATATAAGAATTTCATTGAAACTATAACATACAAGAAAATTCAACAGTACATTGCTTTCAACCCAAATCATTCTGTCAGGAGAGCGATTGTTCTGCTCCGGTTCGGTATTTTACCAGTCAAAACTGTAACAGCCAAATGGCACTTAAAGGAAAACTCTAAATGTAATCTGTGTAATGGAGGAGAGCAAGATGTCGAGCATCTAATGTTTGCCTGTTTAAATCCAAAGGTGGTAACGGCAAGGAAGCGGTACTTGCAAGCCATATACATTAAATGTAGGATTAACTCAGCAAAGGAACTGATCACTCTATGTAAATTCCCGCCAAATGAATTTGTCTGTTATAACTTTTATACATTTTTAAAATCTTTTTTAACATTGTATTAGCACAAGAAATTTTACTGTTGTAAATAACCTGAATTTTAGGTTTAAAATATTTGTGGTCCTCAGTTGAGTACCAAAGCAAATAAAAATAAAACTTGAAAAAACTTGAAACTTGACCTGCATATTGTTATTGATCGAAAAAGGTAAGAGAGGCTGGCTAAGTAGAAGGCGTCCCTTTAAAGGACGGTTTCCCTCACCCAGCAGAGGCTTCATCATAGGGAATCCCCCTCGCACAATGAAGCCTAGTCATGGTGCGGGCTACAACCCTCTCGCTGCGAGGGAGGAGCTCAGGGATGTTTTGGTTTCAAAAGGGTTCTCATTAACCTCTTCGATGCTCATGAGGGCTCCCGCATGAGGAAACAAACTAGAAACCATGGGCCCAATTCACAGAATGAACTTAAGACTCAATCCTAAACTTACTACTATTTTGGTATTCACAGAATGCACTTACTACTTTTGGTATTCACAGAATGCACTTACTACTTTTGGTATTCACAGAATGCACTTACTACTTTTGGTATTCACAGAATGCACTTACTACTTTTGGTATTCACAGAATGCACTTACTACTTTTGGTATTCACAGAAGTTAGGATTTTGTATTAAGTCTGTCTTAAGTCTGTCTTAAGTTTGTTTTAAGACAAACTTAAGACAAAATCCTAACTTCTGTGAATACCAAAAGTAGTAAGTTCAATCTGTGAATACCAAAATAGTTGTAAGTTTAGGATTGAGTCTTAAGTTCATTCTGTGAATTGGGCCCATTGAGTTGTATACTTACTCATACATTGCTCAGTATGTTGTTTTGTGTTCCCCTACAGGTACCACCAGTGAATCCACCATCTTGCTACCCCTGGATCACTGGTCTAGTATCAAACACAGGTTATTGAAACACTTACCATTCTTGTTATTTCTTTTCACTATTACAGCATTAGCTCACTCACTATCCTGAAGAAAACCATGATACTTTCAAGGTCATAGGCTGAAACATGTTGATTTAAGTTGAGGATGACTTGATCTAATGGTTCCTGTCGTACCTCTTTTTCTCCTTACTGTTTTTAACCCTAGCACAAGGGGTTTTGCTTGGTCTTTTGCTTTCTCGCCCTAAGTGCGGTGGGTAAGCCCCCAGAAGTGGGTCCCGGGCTCACTGTACCTGTGGATTCAAGTTAGCCTGGCTGATGAGGGGTTGAGATCCCGAAACTGGTCCCAGGATGTTTATTTCCAGTCCAGGGAGGACCTAATTTGGCAGTTCAGGCTGGACTGTTCCCATGAGGCACAGGGTCAAGACTGATTTTCATATGGCCATGTCTAAACTGGGGTGGCATGGTGAGCAAATGAATGATGAATTTACCCAGATCTCTTGACTGGGGGTGAATGTTCTGATTTGTCCTACATTCCAGCCATCAATTGTGTGTCTTTTGTAAATGTCCAGTATTTGTAATGCGCAAGCAATTACCTGAAGGTGTCAAGGTGCTGGGGGCCGTTGGGAAGATTAAGCAAGCTATTGCCCAGAGTCACATGGTGCTGGGCAGACCCCCGCCGTCGGAGCCGGGGATCGAACCGTGCTTCAAAGGATTATGGTGGAGGTTTTCAGTGATCTGGAAAACCTAAAGTTTTTCCAGGATAATATTCTGGTTTTTGGAGAGTCCATTCAGGAACACAGCAACATCTTAAGGCTAAAGCAGGCTAAGGGAGGCTGGTCCTACCCTAAGGAAGGAGAACTGCAAGTTCCTTGTAGAGGAAATTGAAAACCTTGGCTATACGATTTCGGGGCAGGGCATCCAACCTAAAATTTAATTAAGTCTGCACCTATTTGACAAGACCAGTTACGTTCATTTATGGGCTTGGTCGAATACTATACAATTAATTTTCCCAATTTTGCAAACAATACTGAGGAATCTAGAATGTTATTGCGGAAGGGGTGTGTTCATTGGGTTAGGGCAATGCTCAGCAAAGTGATTTTGATTGTGTAAGGAGAGACATTTGTGAGGCGGGAATTCTTGCACCTTTTGACACTAATCTTAAAACATTTCTAATGGTGGATGCCAGTGCGCATGGATTGGGGGCAGTATTATCCCAGGTGTGGATGGGTACGCAAAAAACTGTGGATTGAGGGAACGTGAAAGCAACTATTCAGTTATAGAGTTCGAGGCCCTAGCAGCTGCCTGCTCTGTCGAGCATTTTAGGACCTATTTATGGAGTTTACATTTTTGCATACGCACTGATCACTGCTGGTACTGGTAAGGGCTCAGTTAGGCTAGCAAGACTCGCTTCCAGACTTTAGGAGTATGGTTACAACGTTGCCCACATATCAACATGGAAGAACGTGCACGCTGACTGCCTTCTTGTATGTCTTTGGAGTGTCCCGGGGAAAACGGTGACAGTGGGTCTGCCTGGGATCAGGAAGGGGCTTTGGTTTCATTTGTGCAATGTGGAAGAATGTTGCAGTAGCTGGGTCTGTGCTGATGAATTGGGTTCTCAGGAAGTCAAGTGGGATGAAAACTGGGGGAGGGTCTCTCAAAGGGGTGTGGCCGATGGTATTAAGAGCGTGGCTTAAAACATCTAAGCTAAAAACCTATGCTTAGCATAGTGTGCCACCAGACAAATATTTTTCTGCTTCTGTCATTGCATTCACATACATAATACAGCACAGAAGATTACACCTACAACAAACTTGGACTATCGGCTTTGTCATTGGTTGTTATTTGCATAAGATAAATAAGCAACAACTATGGCTTTGTTGTATATAATATTGAAAATACTTCCGTTCTGAAATGAGATTGTGATAGAACTAAAACGAGGCTCTTTGAAGTTACATTAAAGGCAGTGAAGGATGGCACTGATGCAGACTCAAGATTTTTTTTTTCACCCTTTGGGTAAAGTCAAAAATGGGGAGCCCATCTTAGTACCTGCTTTTTAGGACTGCCGGTGAGCACCGGCAGGACATGGCCCGCTTAACGCCTTGGGCGTTCGTGCATGGATTGGGACGTAGTCTTGAAGAGTGTTGAACAAATAGTAGTGCATGGCGAGCTTAGGGAGAGCATGGTTGGCCCTTCTGTGAGACCACTTGTTAAGATTCTGGATGAACTAACTCTGAGAGACACAAAAGTTCTAATGAGAAATTACAAGTTTGTACCACCTGAGGGTTTGAGGTGCTAAAACATTATCGTGAGGGGCACTTAGGGCACACTTTAGGAAAAAACGGGTGAGGGAGAATTTTTGGCGTTCCTGTATGGATGATCAGATCATGGCTTGTGTGTGGATTGTGAAGTGTGTAAGGAGAGGGGAAAATGGCTTAAGACCGGTGTCCTTACAGCACAAGGACATATTGAATACCCTGATGCACCTTGGATAACGGAGTACGATACCCTGAATAATAATTAAGAGAAAACTAAGGCAGAAAAGTGATGTTACAAATTTATACATATGATTTTGTTTAAAGTCCCATTTAGTATCATACCCGGGCCTTTCAGACTCTTAAAACAACAACAACGGGTCGGTATTTATCTTGTGGAAAGGGGTCAACCCTACCTGAGGTGACAGCATAAAAAGCACAGCAGAGTCATAGTGGGCTCTGCTCAAGCCTGCTGGGTGGGGGTGGAGAGGCACCAGAGGCTAGCGCTGAGCTGTCTGCTGCTGCCATAGGCCTGGAAAGTGAGATAAGGAGGCGAAGTGGCTAAATGAAAGAATAGTGACTTGAGCTGGCGTGAAATACCCTGGCCTTGTGCACCTGCAGAGTCCAACGTCTGACACATGTCTAGTCATCAATGAAAAGTGTGTACGGGCTGAAGGCAGAGCCAGCAAACACAACCAAAACAATACACTTACGTGTTGGCACTGCCGTAGCGAATCCAACAGGCTGTTCTTTTAATTTCCGCATTAAAGCATGCCTTATGCCAAACTGAATTTGATCTGGTGGATAAAACATCATGGCATTTTTCTCTATTTACATTGCTATATACCCTGCTGTGCATTTGAAAAACCCAATAAAGAGTTTAAAAAAAAAAAGAAAAAAGAAATAAGCTGTCCAGTTTATTTGCACATCTAACACATTTTCTCATATATTTAATGAAATACAAAGTCTCTCTTCCAGTTGACAGCTTCCTGTAAATACTCTTTAGTCCTCTGCATCAGTGGTTTGTAGATGTGAAGTAAAGCTGTAAATATTTTTTTACAGCAGCAACCAAGAGTGAGACCCTGTATCTTGGACTGTGTGTGTCTTAAAAACATATCTGTGGTATCTAAAACCCAGGTCTTTCCTGCCACAAAATGTTTGATCCTGTGAAATGTGTTCACTCCTGGGGACTGGGAATGGAGGTTCTGTTAGTGGCCACCAGAGGGCGCGCCTCGCTTTCTGAGGAAACCACTGAGCACGTTGTATGAAAGGAAAGAGTTTCCTTTTCCAGGTCAGCGGTGGCAGAGACAGCACCAGCACCGGATGCTGACATCACTTCCGGCCTCTTTATCTGTTCCCAGTCTGCTGCAGAGGATGAAGGACGCCCTGTCTGTGCAGTTATCTTCATCTTGAGACATTCACAGACCCCCCCAGACCGTAGATGTGTACCTTCCCCAGCCATAGGAGGAGGAGAGAGCCTGTAAATGTCTGCACAGGTTTCTACTCAGGTAGGAAATTGTCAGCACCTTCTGCTGTGTTTGTAGAAATAGACGGTATAATCCTGGGGAAATCCCTGCCAGGAGCCGGCTCCTCTATGGGGTGGGTTGGGGGAGGGTAGAGGAGGGGAGGCTTTCATTTTGGCCCTGTGGGTGTTTGTGATCATCATTTGTGTTAACATCTGTGCAAGGTGCTTTGCATCTTACTGCACTGGGACAAATCTGTGCACAATGCACTGCATCTTACTGCACTGTGAGAAATCTGTGCATGCTCCACTGCATCTTACTGCACTGAAAAATCTGTACCACAGCACTGCAATTTAGTAAGATGAAGTGCAGTGACACAGATTTCTCATAGTGCAGTAAGGTGCAGTGATACAGATCTCTCATAGTGCAATAGGATGCACTGCGGTGTGTACAGATTCCTCATAGTTCAGTAAGATGCAGTGCAGTGTGGGCAGATTTCTCATAGTGCAGCAAAGTGCAAGGTGCACAGATTTTTCACAGTGCAGTATATGGCAGTGCAGTGCATAGATTCCTCATAGTGCAGTAAGGTGCACTGCAGCGTGTACAGATTCCTCATAGTGCAGTAAGGTGCACTGCAGCATGTACAGATTCCTCATAGTGCAGTAAGATGCACTGCAGCGTGTACAGATTCCTCATAGTGCAGTAAGATGCACTGCAGCGTGTACAGATTCCTCACTATTTAGTCATATGAAGTGCAGTGAGTGTGTTTAGAGTTTAAGAAATATGTGTGCTCTACACTGATTATTCCCCACACTGTGAGAGGTATTTACTTTTTGTGGAAACTTTCACACACTGTATCTTTTATGTCTGGCACTCTGAGGGGGTTTAAATAAATGTGGGTGTCTGTGACCATTGCACTGCATTGTACTCTGTGATGGTGGGCGTACTGCAGGCTGGAAAAGCAGGCAAGGAGGCCGGATATAGTGGGCGATGTTGTTGTTTATTCGGATACAAGGTATAAAGCAAGATGCGGGGATAAAAGAACAAAGTCCAGATAAGGGGTCCGAGGTCTGCTTCAGGGCTTGGGTCCAGTTCCTTTCTTCAGGTTCGTCTGGCGGGTCCGGCGTCGGGGAGGAACCTCGGAGGGCAATAAGAGACACAAGAGACCTGTTAGTCTGGCCGGGATCTCTATACAATACTTCCACCGTCACCCGGGTAGTGAGGGAGAGAAAGGAATGACCGTGAGGAAGGGGGGGGCGGTATCCAGAAGGGAGGTAGGGGACGAGAGCGAATCGAGTGAGGTCGTGAGGGGAAGAGTTTCCACACAGTGAAGTGCTATAAAACTAATATGCAGTGAGACTAAGAGTATGTTTGTGCCTATGGGAGAAGATATTTACACAGTATCTACAATGAGCACCTAGCGAGCTCTGAGGTGGAATTACGGTACTCACACGGTCCGCCGTGACTCTCCGCTGAGTCACGGCCGCTCTTCAGCCACCTCCTCGGGTCTCCACCAATCCTCCGTCCACACGTCTTCTTTGGTCGCCTCGTCTCCTTCTCCAGCTCCAGTTCGAGTGTCCTGCCACGATACTCCAACGTCGGTCTTCTGCCAAGTCTCGGCTTTTCCCTGTTCTGACGCTGCCACGGGGGTGGGACTTCCGGGGTTAGAGGGTTGTACTTCCTGTGATCGAAGGTCTCTGATTGGCTCCTGCAAGAGAGAGGAAGGCGGAGTTCCGTTGGACATGGTTGCAGCTCCTATGCTCGTTATTGTCATGGGGAAGCGTTCGTGGGGCTGCAGTCCCGGCGGGAAGGAAGGTGACACAGGTGTGTGGGGGCGTTCGCGGGGTAGGAGGGTCCGAGTCTCCGTCTCACATACTCACACTGTATGCAGTGCTAACAGAAGAGGAAACCACTACACTGCACTTCACTTTGTGGAGACCTTCACTGAAGACTTAATCTGTGTATATGGAACCTTGACTGGGGAAAATAATTGGGATATGCATAATCGTTTGTTAAGTGTATTTGTAGAACGCATTATCACCCGAGAGGTATCCTGGTGCTGTGCAGGTGTGTAAGTATAGCCTAGAGGGAGGAATCATTCAAAGAACCAGGGCATCAGCTTCTTGGTTAGCTCAAGAAGTGAGGAGGAGGCTCTGATGTGTTGAGGGAAGTCGTTCTACGCGTTAGGAGTGATGTATGAGAAGAGTTGGCCTCCGGATCCGTTTCTGTGTATGCGTGGGCTGTGTCTGAGTATGAGTCCGGCTGAACATAGGTGCATAGGGGGTTGATGGAAGGAGATGCAGTTGTGAATGTAGGCAGGGATTTGTTGGTTAGTGCCTTGAAATGTGGCCGCTTATATATCTGGAGCTAAGCAGCTCTGAAATGTGTTCTGAGTGGGAGGTTGTGGATACGTCTGGTTGCTGCATTTTGGTTGGTTTGCAGCTGTCTGGTGAGCTGATTGATGATTCTTACACGGAGAGTGTTCACATAGTTGAAACTACTGGTGATGTGTGCGTAGATGGCGGTCTTCTGCGTGAGCCATTATACATTTTTTTGCAGGGTGTGGAAGCAGTGACGTCATAGACCTGGGCGAACAAGTTAAGCTTTTTGTAGATGATGATCCCTAGGCTGCTGGCAGGCGAGTTGGGATTGGAAGTAGGTCCTAGGTTGGATGGCCTTCAGGTGGAGTCCCATGGGCAGGTGTTGTTTCCAAAGATCAACACTTCTGTCTTGTCAGTGTTGGTTTCTACTTCCGTAATGCAGGTAGTGAACTTGTTTCTTGTGTTGTAGTTTTTGCCCAAGAGTGTCACTATTAGTTGTGTGTTGTCACTGTAGAAAAGGATGTTGATGTACTGGGTATGAATGATGTTAGTCAGTGGGGTTATTTAAGTGTTGAATAGTGTTCTGCTGTGGAGTGAACCTTGAGGTGCTCCGCAGATGAGATTTCTGGTTTACAAGGAGTATGACGTCATGTTGAATGCCAGAGTTCTTTTTATCTGGAAAGAGTAGATCAATTGCATGCAGATTCTTGAATCTCGATCTTGTGAAGGCGCCAGATGAGGATGAGATGTGGTACCATGTGACACACCGCCATGAGGTTCAATAGGATGACAGCCTTACCCTCTCCTCTGTCCTGGATCATGCAAATGGCATAGGTAGGTTCAATGGGTGCTGTTTCTGTGCTCTGGTTGGGCGGCATCGAGATAGGGTGGCCTTGAAAAACTGGTGGTTGATGAGGTTGCTGGTCAGACACTTATTGATTGTTTTCTCTAGGACTTTGGCCATGTATGGTAGGAGGGTGATTAGTCCGTAGTTGGAGAGTTTGTTAAGATCCTCGGAGGGTTTCCTCTCTAGGGCTGTGACAGATGCCTGCCTCCAGGTTTCTGGGAAGAGGACCACATTGATGGAGTCATTCAGGATGGGAGTGAGGACTTCACTGATGGTGGTTAGACCTTTGTTGAAAGTGTGGTGGGGGCATGGGTCTAGGGGGCCCCGGAGCTGAGGGTCTTCATGGTTGCGTCAGTCTCGTTTGCGGTGATGCCGTTCCACATGGTCAAGGTCCATTCTTCAGCTGAGATTGGAAGACTGGCTGCGAGGTCACTGGAGTCAGGTTGAAGATTGAAGTTGCGTACGTGGATATAATCTTCCTCCAAAATAAGTTAGAGATTGCTTCAATGGGTTTTGTAAGGGAGGTTGTTGCTGACTTCAATGCGGTTGTTGTGGGATGTTCACGTGGCATTTCAGACATGCTGGTGGAAGACTGTCAGGGCAGATTTGAAGACGTTGTTGTCTGCCGTGTCTTTGCTCATTCTCAACTTGCTTTAGAGTTGCTTATACTGCTGCATCACCACCCTGAGTTCTTCTGTGTACCAGCTGGCATGCTTTTTTATCTTGATTTTATTTTTGTGTTGCTATGCTTGAGGGGGTTGCAGGTGGTGATCCATTCATTGACGCACTTGACGTCTTTTGTTAGGCTGCTGGTATGCTTGAGGGGTCCACGGTGTTGATGCAGGTGGTGAGAGATTAATTGAAGTTCTTGACGTCTTCTGTTAGGCTGCTGGTATGCTTGAGGGGGTGCAGGTGGTGATCCATTCATTGAAGTTCTTAATGTCTTCCGTTAGGCTGCTGGTTCGCTTGAGGGAGGCAGGTTGTTGGTGCAGGTGGTGAGCCAGTCATTGAAGTTCTTGATGTCTTCCGTTAGGTTGCTTCTGTGCCTGAGGGGGTCCAGGGTGTTGGCGCTGGTGGTGATACATTATTTGAAGTTCTTGATGTCTTCTGTTAGGTTGCTGCTGATATGCTTGAGGGGGCCAGGGTGTTGGTGCAGGTGGTGATCCAGTCATAGAAGTTCTTGATATCTTCCGTTAAGTTGATGGTATGCTTGAAGGGGGCTAGGGTGTCGGTGCAGGTGGTGATCCATTCACTGAAGTTCTTGATGTCTTCCGTTAGGCTGCTGGTATACTTGAGAGGGGCACGGTGGTGGTGTAGGTGGTGATCTAGTCATTGAAGTTCTTGATATCTTCTGTTAAGTTGCTGGTATGCTTGAAGGGGGCTAGGGTGTCGGTGCAGGTGGTGATCCAGTCATTGAAGTTCTTGATGTCTTCCGTTAGGCTGCTGGTATGCATGAGGGGTGCCAGGTTGTTGGTGCAGGTGGTGATCCAGTCGTTGAAGTTCTTGATGTCTTCCGTTAAGTTGCTGGTATGCTTGAGGAGGTTCAGGGTGTTGGTGCAGGAGGTGATCCAGTCATTGAAGTTCTTGATGTCTTCCGTTAGGTTGCTGGTATGCTTGAGGGGGTCCTGGTTGTTGGTGCAGGTGGTGATCCAGTCTTTGAAGTTCTTGATGTCTTCCGTTAGGTTGCTGGTATGCTTGAGGGGGTCCAGGTTGTTGGTGCAGGTGGTGATCCAGTCTTTGAAGTTCTTGATGTCTTCCGTTAGGTTGCTGGTATGCTTGAGGTGACGTGTGTTGTGGGCAGAAGCCCAGTCCTTTTCTGAGATGTTCTTCCAGCAGCGGCTGCCTACCCAGAGGTGGTGAATCTCCTGTGATTCAGGGTGCTGAGCTTGAACCTTTAAAGGGTGTTTCAGTTCAGGTGATAGGTGTTTGTTTGTAGACTCAGATGTTATTTAGTGTGGAGAAGTTAGGGTCCAGGAAGTGTTCAGCTGTGTGGGTCAGTCTGGTGATGTGCTGAGTACGGCCGAGGGTCCCAAGGCATTTGAGGAGGGAATTTGAATTGGAATCAATACGGTCCTCTAGATGAAAGTGCTAGTCTCCATGGAGGTTGAAAGTGCTGGAGTCAATGATAATCTCAAGTCTAGATTCGTTCTGATGTCCATTCTTTCTGTTGCACAGACCTATATCTCTATATTATCAAAGTCAAAACAAGCCTTTTCCAATCTTTCTCCTGCATTTTTCTTTGGGTCTACTGGCTTCTGATCATTCACTTTATCGTTAACAGGAAAAGACATAGGTTGGCTAGTTCACTTTAATGCTTCCAAATATTTTGAGGATACCCAGTGCTGAATGCTTCAATCTGTGACCCAAATTGAACCTCGTTTGGTTCGTGAACATCTGAGGAGAAAAATAAATGGTTTTATTTCCCCACACGGGACTCGGTCCTTGTGAAGGTCACCTTCATCAGATAGGAGCCTGCTGTATCCTCTCTGGTTGTCTACTTGATGTCTGGAAATACTACGTGGAATACACATCTAGGCTCCTGTGATCCCATACTCTTTACCAAGAGACTAAAAACAGCCAAAGTTTACCCCAGGCAGACTCGGGGCTAGTGAGCGGAAGGTTTATCTTCCAGTGCACTTGTGAAAGAACTCAACAAGGTGTGACTGCAGGACTCGTACTTCGAAATTTTGGACATTTACAGAGATACTGTCGCAAAGACAATCTCAGCCTAATTTAATGACAAAAACATCAAGCTTGATCTGACTGTGAAAGCAACCGTAGATGTACCATGAGAAGCCTTCTGGTCCTGGTACTTAACCAGGGTCAATCACATCAATTCACCTTGTTTCACGCCCAACCATCCATTCATTTTGCATTTTGTGCAGTTTTCCGATCCTGCTGACCCAGGGAAACATCGCTAGGGCTATTTCCTGCATTTAGGCTTCAGGCTTCAGGTTCAGTGGGTGGAGGCAAGATCTATTTTATTTCGTCATTGTTTAAAAAAATCTTGAATAACCCTGAACACCTACCTGACTTATTACACACTCTTGCGCCCCGGTCCAGCGCAGCCCTGTGGCTCATTGATGTGGAGGGCACAGACAAGAGCAAAGACCGGAACCACTCGCTACCGGTAGCGCGCCATTTTGGTCGGCACTCTGCTTGCTGCACGCTGCATTTCCTATTTAAAGCTAAGAGGCGGCGCGGGCATACTGTTTGTGCAGTTTTCCAATCCTGCTGACTCGGGGAAACATCGCTAAGGCTATTTCCTGCATTTAGGCTTCAGGTTCAGTGGGTGGAGGGAAGATCTATTTTATTTCGTCATTGTTTTTAAAAAATCTTGAATAACCCTGAACACCTACCTGACTTATTACACACTCTTGCGCCCCGGTCCACCGCAGCCATGTGGAGGGCATAGACAAGAGCAAAGACCGGAACCACTCACTACCGGTAGCACGCCATTTTGGTTGGCGCTCTAGTTGCTACACCCCCCCTGACAACTATTTTAATCCAATATGGCGCGTGCCCGCAGCGGACGCGTGCAGCGGGTGTGCCGGCGGTGTGCCGAATGGTGCGCCAAAGGCAAGCCCGTCTGCACCCGTCCCCGCCAGTATGTCGCCTCTCGCCAGAAATGCTGGCCAAAATCTGCCAGGTAGCTGTCTTTACTCCAGAGAGGTTTTATTAAATCTGCGTTCTTCATCTCACCATTGTAGCTTTCCCCCACTTCATCCCTTGAGTGGCCCGTCATGCTGTCCGCGCGGCACGTTTGTACTTTCTAAACCTATGCCTTTATCCGTATCTCCTGTCATACCCCCCTCAACATGGGCTAAAAATACTGCTGTTAAATGTTTGGTCATTAGCTAAACACCATGCAGAAATATACGACCTTATCATTAATGAAACTCCTGATATTTTCTTTCTGACCGAGACTTGGCTTAGTGATGATATGACGAATGCACTGAATCTGGCGCTACCCCCTGAATACTCGATTTCTTTGGTGAACAGAGCGACTAGGGGAGGCGGTATTGCTGTGATTACCAGGTCTAGCTACTCCTGTCTTTTTGATAAAGTTAATATGGAGGGAGGTGAATGTGCTCACTTTAGTATCTCTGTGAGCACTCATTTTACCCTTTCCGGTCTATTAATATATAGGCCTCCCAGACCTGCCTCCGGTTTTAACAATGCTCTCTTAGAGACAGTTAGAGCATTTGCTGTGGAATGGGCTAATTTTAGCATTTTTGGCGATCTTAACCTCCACTTTGATCTGGATCAGGATCAGACTATTTGCACTATGCTTGCCGATTTAGCCGCATTTCAGCTCCATCCAATAGTTAAAAGCCCTACACATAAAAGAGGCCATATTTACCAACATTGAGATGTCCACAGCGACTACCCCAACTCCTATGGCCTGGTCCGACCATCTCCTAGTCGAAATGACCACTCCCACATCTACATCTTCACACAACAATACTCAACGTTCGGTATATAAAAGACTGTGGCGTAAGTTTCGACTTGAAGATTTCCACGCACTTTTAGAAGCGGACCCTTTAGGCCCTTTTAGTAATGTTGAGACAGGATATGATTCATTTTGTGCCTGGATCACCCGGGCTCTTGACACTCTTATCCCGGCAACCTGGATTAAGGGTCGCACGCAGGATTCTAACCCCTGGTATAATGACACCTTGACTCCTCTGAAGAAGGCATGTAAAAGGTATGAGCGCGAGTGGAGGAAAGACTATACTCCTGGAAAAAAGCTTGCTATCTAGCCGAACTTAAAACGTATCATAGAGCTGTATGAGGGGCTGGAGCGGAGTGCTATGCTTCTGAGATTAAATTGAGCTCCAACCCCGCTAAAGTCATCTTCAAAATTCTCAAAGATCTCCGTGCCAAAAAATCTCCAGCGCCTATTCCTACGTCAGAACCCCAATGTGAAGAATTGGCCTCCTTCTTCGTGGAGAAAATACAGGCTATTTATCAATATTTTCCTTCCATGACTATGCCCGTTCCATCTCTTTTCATTAGACCAGCCCTAGCCTCTAATCTGACGGCTATCCCCGAGATTTCCTGGGAAGAATTTAGCAAATTGACTGTGAAAATTAAGTCCGGCTCTTTGGCCGACCCACTCAAACCTGCTCATTTCAGAGAATCCTCTCTGCCCTGTATGGCCCCGCTACACCAGCTGATTAATGCCTCTTTCTCATCCGCAATTGTTCAGGTGAAATGGAAATAGTCGTGGGTCTCTCCCATCTTTAAAAAACCTAATTTAGACCCTATGAAGCCTGAAAATTTCAGGCCTATCTCTTTTCTTCCCTGGGTAGCGAAGGTGGCAGAATCACATGTTAATATTATACTCACCAACGTCCTGAGCTCCAATAACATTCTGGACGAAACGCAACATGGTTTCCGCGCCGGTCATAGTAAGGACATCACTCTCTTGGCCATGACGGAACACCTGCGGATTATCCTTGACCATGGTCAAACGGCGGCACTGATCCTGTTAGATCTCAGTGCCGCCTTTGACACTGTATCCCACAAGGTTCTGCTCCACCGTCTTGAGGAGGCAGGGATCACTGATCTGGCCCTTGCTTGGTTCAGATCCTTTCTGACCGAGAGGTCCTTTTGTGTTTCCACCCCTCCTTTCCTATCTCAGGTACATCTTATTGAGCAGGGCATCCCCCAAGGCTCGGCATTGAGCCCCACATTGTTTAAACTTTATGTTCAGCCGCTAGCTGATGTCGCCAGACAATGGGACCTCACCATCGTCTCATATGCTGACAACACGCAGCTAGTGGTTGCCCTAACTGAAGGATCGGCCCCAAATGTCTCCAGGTTTAAAAGCGGCCTTATTGCCGTGGAAGACTGGATGACATCTCACTGTCTGCAACTAAATGCAAACAAGACAGACATGCTACTGGTTGGAAAAAACGTAGACCTATGGGGCGATCACTGGTGGCCCAATGCTCTGGGTAAAGCCCCAGAACCCAAAACAGAAGTCAAAAACTTTGGGGTGTGGCTGGACTCCGCCCTTAGTTTTTGCTCACATACAAAAAAAAGTTGCTGCTACATGCTTTGGCATTTTACGTGGTCTAAGACCTATTTTAAAGTAATTTGACTCATCTACAAGACAGCTGATAGTCCAGTCCACGGTTCTTTCCCGATGATACTACGCTTGTTCCTTGCTTCTGGGAGCCAATCAAGCTGAGATCTCTCTGATGCAGCGCACTCAAAATGCGGGTTTGTTTTGAAACCCAGTGAAAAGTGCACGGTGCTAGTAAGTTCTCTTGCTAGTACTTCATAGTATCCCCACTAGATAGCCAGCCTGTGCCACACGGCACCAGGGAGAATCTCCCCATGCTCTGTATTTTTCCTCCCAACCATAGTCCTGTCAGCACCTGCATCCTTCAGGGTAATGAGCTTCCTCCCTTGGAGGATAACTAACAACACAGACCCCATGATATTTAAATGGATGCACCTAGGGACATCTGTGTCCCCTTCCAAAATGGTGATTGCTGCTAGATTGTGCCCAACAGGGGCTCATTACCCAAGTTAACAACTCACTATAATGGGTGCTGCTGGGACACGTCTGTCACCTGACAGTTCTTTAGTGAATGCCCCCTCAGTGTGACCCCTGTAGCAAGTTATCCTTTTGAGCTTGAAAGGATGTTCTTTTCCTTTTGTACTGACTTGAAACCCAATTCCTTTTTGCCTGCGTTCTATCCATGGGAATGTTATCGGTTCCTACGTATTAAGTAGGACTGTGTATTCTGGACAACATAAGCGTCACAATATGGGAACTTGGTTCACAAGTATCATCAGGAATTGTTGGCCTGGTTCCTAACTAGCTCCCAATGCCCCATCGGAACCCCCTAAACTCACTAGGGTACCAGATGGTATGAGCAACCACGAACATGACCCCTTTTGTACTCCCCAAGGGAAACATGGAAACAGACCTAGCCTTTTGTTGTTTACTTTTGCATGCCCAAGGCACCTCATGAATATTCATGAGGCATGCAATTTGCAACCCCATTGGGAATCGCTGACAGTGTCTCAGAAACTGTTGTACATGGTATTTTCCGACTCTCAAATTGCAACTCGCAATCAAGCGCAATTCGCGAGTCACAAATTGTCAGGGTCGTACATCTGGCATCTGGTGTCTCCATCACTTGAAGTGCTAGGGGTGAACAGAGGGCGGCTGTGTTATGTTAATTGGTTAAAGTTAATTTAGGTAGCGTCTGTCAAGGTTACAAGCACCCTTACCTGTAGGTTGCTTGTAGATGATTCCGCAGAGACGTTATGGACCAACTTCCCCAAATTCTAGGCAATCCCTAGTGACTATATGTAACACTGAGGTAATCTTCTAGAAGTCAGGGAGGTAGGCCGGATCGTGGACGCTACCAGCTCCCTTATTGTCGACCTGCGAAGCAACAAGGAAAACTATTTGTAATCTCTATTCAGAACTCCTATTCTCTGCTTTATTAACACAAGGTTTCCCTGGAATATTCTAGACAAATTATGTGCTAGCCTACCTGCGACTGAAAAGGCCTAGACGTCGCGTCCGTGTTGTCGTCGTGAAGGATGTCGTGAAGGATGAAGTGTAGAAGAGCTGTGCTGATAGTATGAGTTGCCAGAGAATCTCCGTGACACTGAAGAAGCAAACAGTTAAAAATAAGTTACTTTCTTTCCTATGCTTGTTTATTAACTTCTATTATTCTTAACTATTAATCCCCCACTTACTCTCTCAGATATTAGTTGTTTCTTCCTTCACTCTTTTCCTCCTAGACAAATTAACATTCAAACAAACGTTTTGCACGAAATCACAATACAAGAAACTAGAGCTCCAAAGTTAGCCTTGATACTTCTCAAGGCCTGAAATACTAAAGATAATTCAGTTCGGCATATGCAGTTCAAAAGTTCTCACAAAAGTTCTTTAAGCCAAGTCCAGGTAAGTTTGTTCGAGTCTTTGGTTGTTTGCCGCTTGCTTGCGTTGGGCGCCTGAAGAAATAAACAAGTAATGAAAGGTTTCACTTAGCTTTTCTTTCCGATGCTGAGTTGAAGACCTTCGAAGTTTCAAGGGCGTTGGCTGACGACCGCAGGCTTCCAGGATTCTCCAGGACGTTCCAGCGCGGGGCGATGATGGAAGGCAAAGCGATGAGCAACTTTGGGTGTGGCCTTTTATAGCTGTGCCACACCCTGGGATTATTTCACGTAACGCGCACCAATCATATGCGTGCGTTTTTTCACTGCGTGCGCACCTTTCCCTAGCGTGTGTCTTCCTCCGCATGCGCTCGCACCAATCTTATGCGTGCGTTTTCTCTGCATGCGCTCAAGACCTCAGAATGCACTTGAGACCCTGAAAGCTCAATAAATCAACTGGTCAACATCCTCGCCTGCAAATACAAATGTCTAAAAAGCATTACACTATCTCTGGTCTCCTCTCAACGTATTACATTAGCGTCTGACTAAATAAAGAGATAACAGCATACAATTTACATGTAAGTGAAAATACAAAACACAGTTCACCAAACACTACACCTGACATATTCGGAGTGCTGGTTGCACGGGACAGGGGTGGGTTTCCTGAAGGGGCAAAGTGCTCTTGTGGGAGCCAGATGTGCGTGATTCATGACAGTACTCCCCTCTCAAAAGCCCTCCCAAAATGTGTGGAACTGGTTTTGGTTTGTTCGGATTATGAAGATGGAAACTTCTAAGTAAACGAGGGGAATTCTGCAAATTGGAAAGAGGTTCCCAAGATCGTTCTTCTGGACCATACCCCTTCCAATGAATTAGATAAAACAGCTTTCCTCGAATTCTCTTTGAATCTAAAACTTTCTGGACTTCAAATTCTGGAGTACCATCTATGTCTAAGGGTCCAGGATTCCCTCTGAATCTGGTCTTAGGATCACAGGGTTTAATCAATGACACATGAAATACAGCATGGAATTTATATTTTACAGGCAACTTTAGTTTAATACTGACCGGATTGATAATTTTCTCTACATCAAATGGTCCAATGAATTTTGGGCGAAACTTTTTACAAATATTAATCTTTAGGTTTCTTGTGGATAACCATACCTTGTCTCCGATGGAGTATTTAGGTGATGGTTTTCTGTGTAAATCCGAAGATTCCTTTTGGCTTTCTTTTGCTTGAGCTAAATGATACTGTGCCAATTGTTGTACATGAGTTAATTTTGTAATGTGGTCTTCTAAAGATGGTATAGCCGAAGGGATTAAAATGGTTTCTGGGATGTTTTTAGGATGGAAACCATAGGTGCAGAAGAAGGGTGACAAAGTGGTGGAAGAACTATCCATGTTATTGAATGCAAATTCTAAAACCCATAAAATTTCTGACCATTCTTTCTCTTCTTCTACCAGGGCACATTTTAAAAACTGTTCTATGGTTTGATTGGTTCTCTCTGTTAAACCATCTGTTTGAGGATGATATCCAGAAGACGTACGGATATCCATACCTAAGGCTTCACCTAAATGTTGCCAAAACTGTGAAACAAATTGGGGACCCCTGTCAGAGATTATCACCGAAGGAATGCCATGTAGTCGAATTATCTCTTTGGAAAAGATTTGAGTTAACTCTTTTGCAGAGGGAATTTTCTTTAATGGGATGAAATGTGCCATACGAGAGAAATGATCGACTACAGTCAGAATTGTGTTAAAACCTTCCTTGGTTTTAGGAAGTTCTACGATGAAATCAAGAGATATGGTGTGCCAAGGTTGAGGGGCTATTGGAAGTGGGAGTAGTTGACCACTAGGTGCCTGATGTTGTGTCTTATTCTGTGCACAGATTTCACAAGTTTCAATATATGATTTAACATCACTTAACAAGGAAGTCCACCAAAATTTCCTTCTAATCAATTGACAGGTCTTGATAATTCCTGGATGCGCAGACATAAGTGTGTCATGATGTAACTGAATAACTCTGTTTTGTAATTCTGGTGTGGGTACAAATATTTGTTCATTCATATACAAAAATTCGTCTCTTAACTTTAATAGTGGATACAGGTCATACCATTCTTGTGACGTTTTCTCCTGCACCTTCTTTTTAATGTCTTCCAATACATTAGATACTACCACTCCAACCTTAAAACAACGGTCTGGCAAAACAGCTTGGACTTCTTCTACTGATCCTTCTTTTTCATCTAACATTGCCAGACGTGACAAAGCATCTGCTTTTAGATTTTCTTTTCCTGGGCGGTAAGTTATCACAAAATTAAAATCATTGAAGAATAATGTCCAACGTAATTGCCTGGCTGTGAGTGCCTTCACAGAGCGCAGAAATTGCAAATTTCTGTGATCAGTATAGATCGTTACAGGATGTCTTGCCCCTAACAAGTAATGACGCCATTCTTCGAAGACTGCTTTGATGGCTAACAACTCCTTGTCAGCGATAGCGTAATTTTGTTCTGTAGGGGTTAGTTTCCGTGAATAAAATGCAATTGGATGCATTTGACCAGTTTCTTTGTGTCTCTGAGATAGAATCCCTCCAATGGCAAACTGAGAGGCATCTGCTTCTACGATAAAGGGATTAGAAGGATCCGGATGCATTAGCACAGGAGCTGTAGTAAATTGTCTTTTGAGGTTCTGAAAGGCTTCCTCTGCATCGTTGTTCCAATCAAACTTTACACCTTTCTTCAGAAGCTTAGTAATTGGGGTTATCAATTGGGAGAAATTACAGATAAAACGCCTATAAAAATTAGCGAACCCCAAGAAACTTTGTACTTGCTTCACTGAAGAAGGACTACTCCAATCTAGAACTGCTTGAATCTTTTTAGGATCCATCTCTATGCCTTCTGGACTTAGAACATACCCCAGGAATTCTACCTTGGTAGTATGGAATGTGCTTTTCTCAAGTTTTACATACAAGGAGTTGTCAAGAAGCTTTCGAAGAATAGCTCTTACTTGTTGTACATGTTCAGTGGTGTTTTTCGAATAAATGAGGATATCATCTATGTACACAATACAACAGATGTCTAGATATTCCCTTAAAACCTCATTTATAAAAAATTGGAAGGCTGCGGGAGCGTTGCAGAGTCCGAATGGCATAACCTGGTACTCGTAAAGACCGAATTTGGTACGAAATGCTGTTTTCCATTCATCCCCACTCCGAACCCTAACCAAGTGATAAGCTCCCCGCAAATCCAATTTTGTATAAATGACGGCATCTTTCAATTGATCTAAGAGAGTTGGAATTAGAGGAAGTGGATATCTGTTCTTAATGGTTACATTATTAAGAGCTCTATAGTCGATGCACGTTCTCAACTCACCTCCCTTTTTCGGAATAAAAAAGAGAGGAGAGGATACGGGCGATTTTGAGTGTCGAATAAATCCGTTTGCCAAATATTCATCCAAATATTCTCTTAAATGGTCGTTTTCCTTTTCAGTGAGTGCATAAATACGACTACACGGTAGAGTAGCCCCAGGTACAAGATCTATTCGACAATCAAAATCCCGATGTGGTGGTAAGGTATTGGCCTTTGATTTATCGAACACATCGTGAAGATCGGAATACTCTTCCGGAATACCCTCCAAAAGTAATACACTCTTTGAATTCAAGGGGAAGTTGCTACCTTGAATCAGTACTTTTGAATCTTGTGATAACAGACAGGTTGATGAGCAATAATGTGAATCTAACAACACGGTTCTCTCTACCCAATCAATCTTGGGGTTGTGTTTAGTGAGCCAGGGGATACCTAGGATCAAGCGAAATTGAGGTGCATCAATGATGTCGAAGGTTATGTTTTCTCTATGGACATTTAAACAAGTCATGGCAAGTGTTTCTGTGTGGAATTGGATTAAACCTGATGATAACTCTTTGCCATCAACTGCCCTAACCACTTCAGGATGTTCTTTGGATTTGGTCCTAAACTCTAATTCTTTTAAAAACATTGTGTCTATGAAATTGCCCGTGGCTCCTGAATCAATTAACGCGTCAACCGTCCTTTTTTTCTTTGATTCTGTAAGTGATTGTAAAGTGACCTTAATACTGAGATGTTGAGAAGTTATCTCAGGAGTGATGGAGGCCAAACTAGAAATTTTACTCGACAATCTGACCTCTTGATTTGTCGAGCTAGCTAGTTTTCCGACTGTTGTATTAAGGCTACTTCTGGACTCTTCCCCTTGGGTTTGTTTGGACGTACCGGACATTCTTTGACAAAGTGGCCTGACTTGCCGCAATACAAACATTGATTTAATTTTCTTCTTTTGTCCTTTTCTTCTTTAGTTAAGGGACCTTTGATTGTACCTATCTGCATGGGTTCTCCTAAATCTAATTTAGGTGTGATCTCTGCTCTCGTACTATTATTCCTCTCTTTAAAGGAGAAGACTTTGACCTCAGTTTTTCCTTTTTCACCTCTGCGTTCAGATATCCGATGATTTAATTTCACCACTAAATCAATGAAATCTTCTATGGTATCTGGAGGGTCTAAAATTTGAGTGACCATATCTTTCAATTCGTCTTTGAGTCCCTTGTAAAAAAGAGAAACCCTTTTTTCTTCTGGCCAATGAGCTTCAATTACAAGTCTATTGAATTGAGAGATATAATGCAATAAGTCCGATGAACCTTGTTTTAAATGTAATAACTCGTGATCTGCTGATTGGACAAAGACATGTTTTGCGAACAGTTTTTTCATAGTGTTTTTAAAAGTCCGAAGATTATAGAGAATTGGATCATCTCGATCCACTATAGGCACTGACCATAAAGCTGCATCACCTCCTAAATAGGAGAGAATAAAGGCTATTTTTGAGGAGTCATCAGGAAAAGCTGCTGGTTTTGCTATAAAATGTAAATGACATTGATTTAAAAATATGGATAATTTATTACTGTCTCCATAAAACCGTTCTGGAGGTGCTAAAGGAACAGGTACTGGGGTTACCACTTGAATCTGAGTTGAGGTTGAAGATGAGCTAGGGTCGGGATGCAAGGTTTGAAACCCTGCCTGAAAAGTTGCTGGTTTCAACACAGACTTCTGAGTTGGAGAGAAAGTCCATGTACTAGGACTGGATGAACCAGGCTGCATATTACTTCGAATATCAGCAACCTCCCTACGAAGGGCTGCGTTATCTGCTTGAATTGCAGTTAACAAATCTGCCATTTCCTGTAAAGAATTTGTAATGGAAGGATCCATAACGTCTGGGCGGAATAAAAGTCGTGGGCTTTGCCTTCTGTCAAGGTTACAAGCACCCTTACCTGTAGGTTGCTTGTAGATGATTCCGCAGAGACGTTATGGACCAACTTCCCCAAATTCTAGGCAATCCCTAGTGACTATATGTAACACTGAGGTAATCTTCTAGAAGTCAGGGAGGTAGGCCGGATCGTGGACGCTACCAGCTCCCTTATTGTCGACCTGCGAAGCAACAAGGAAAACTATTTGTAATCTCTATTCAGAACTCCTATTCTCTGCTTTATTAACACAAGGTTTCCCTGGAATATTCTAGACAAATTATGTGCTAGCCTACCTGCGACTGAAAAGGCCTAGACGTCGCGTCCGTGTTGTCGTCGTGAAGGATGTCGTGAAGGATGAAGTGTAGAAGAGCTGTGCTGATAGTATGAGTTGCCAGAGAATCTCCGTGACACTGAAGAAGCAAACAGTTAAAAATAAGTTACTTTCTTTCCTATGCTTGTTTATTAACTTCTATTATTCTTAACTATTAATCCCCCACTTACTCTCTCAGATATTAGTTGTTTCTTCCTTCACTCTTTTCCTCCTAGACAAATTAACATTCAAACAAACGTTTTGCACGAAATCACAATACAAGAAACTAGAGCTCCAAAGTTAGCCTTGATACTTCTCAAGGCCTGAAATACTAAAGATAATTCAGTTCGGCATATGCAGTTCAAAAGTTCTCACAAAAGTTCTTTAAGCCAAGTCCAGGTAAGTTTGTTCGAGTCTTTGGTTGTTTGCCGCTTGCTTGCGTTGGGCGCCTGAAGAAATAAACAAGTAATGAAAGGTTTCACTTAGCTTTTCTTTCCGATGCTGAGTTGAAGACCTTCGAAGTTTCAAGGGCGTTGGCTGACGACCGCAGGCTTCCAGGATTCTCCAGGACGTTCCAGCGCGGGGCGATGATGGAAGGCAAAGCGATGAGCAACTTTGGGTGTGGCCTTTTATAGCTGTGCCATACCCTGGGATTATTTCACGTAACGCGCACCAATCATATGCGTGCGTTTTTTCACTGCGTGCGCACCTTTCCCTAGCGTGTGTCTTCCTCCGCATGCGCTCGCACCAATCTTATGCGTGCGTTTTCTCTGCATGCGCTCAAGACCTCAGAATGCACTTGAGACCCTGAAAGCTCAATAAATCAACTGGTCAACATCCTCGCCTGCAAATACAAATGTCTAAAAAGCATTACACTATCTCTGGTCTCCTCTCAACGTATTACATTAGCGTCTGACTAAATAAAGAGATAACAGCATACAATTTACATGTAAGTGAAAATACAAAACACAGTTCACCAAACACTACACCTGACATATTCGGAGTGCTGGTTGCACGGGACAGGGGTGGGTTTCCTGAAGGGGCAAAGTGCTCTTGTGGGAGCCAGATGTGCGTGATTCATGACAGCGTAGGCAACAGTTGTTCTGTGGTGTGCTGGACTCCTAAGAGCGGGATCTTTCTATAAATTAATCAGAATCTTTCTATAAATTAATCAGAATCAGAGTGTCTTGAGCATGGACGGTTTCTCTTTCTGTCTTGAGGTACGATCGTGTCCCCTGGCATTGGCTGTCCTAATCAGGTGAATTCCCCCTGTTTTCTGGGTAGCCTTCTTCACACAGGCACATATTAGTTGAAGGTTGCATCACAGCAAGAGTAAGATTACAACCACTGGTAACAAGGCTTTGCATAAGTCTGCGATCCTCCTTGGTACGCAGGTAAACAAACCTGTGAACAATTCTATGTTTGGGGCACCTCCTTCTTTAATCATGACCTGCTGTAGGTTGTGCAGTGTTTGGATGGCTATTGACAGTGTGCAACTGTATAGGTCTTTCATGGGGATGAAGATACAACATGCTGTACCTATGTTGGCGCATACACACCCTTCCATTATGCTCATTAAGTCCAACACATACCAGTGCTGCCTCACCAGGAGACAGATGATGCACATTTTTTATTTTCGTTGAGGCCATCTTCGGTGGTGTTCTGCAGGTCCGGATCTCTGTACTGAGATTAATGTATGACATTGTTGCGCATTCTGTCCATCAACTTTTACTTTTGCATCTGTCTCCCCGAGTGTTTCGGGTATGCCCAGATGTGGGTCCCGTGCTCTCCATGCCACTGGAATCAAGCTATCCTGGCTGAACAGGGGTGAAACCCCGAAACCGGTCCTAGGATACTTGTTTACAGTCCAGGGAGGACCTGGCTTGACAGTTTGGGTTGGACTGTTCCCATGAGGCACAGGTTCTAGACTTATTTACATATAGGTGGGTTCAAACTGGAATGGCATGGAGAGCAAAAAAACGATGGATTGAGGCCCAGATCTCTGTACTGGGGCGAATGTATGACATTGTTCTGCATTCTGTCCATCAACTGTTGTTTTTGCATTTGTCACCCTGAGTGGTACGGGTATGCCCAGACGTGGGTCCTGTGCTCTCCATCCCACTGGAATCAAACTATCCTTGCTGAAGAGGGGTGAAACCCCGAAACTGGTCCTAGGATGCTTGTTTCCAGTCCAGGAAGGACCTGGCTTGGCAGTTTGGGCTGGACTGTTCCCATGAGGCACAGGGTCAAGACGGATTTGCATATGTCTGGGTTCAAACTGGAATGGCATGGTGAGCAAAAACGATGCATTTAGGCCCGGATCTCTGTAATGGGGTGAATGTATGAGATTGTTCTGCATTCTGTCCATCAACTGTTGTTTTTGCATTTGTCACCCTGAGTGGAATGGGTATTCCCAGATGTGAGTTCTGTGCTCTCCATGCCACTGGAATCAAGCTATCCTGGCTGAAGAGGGGTGAAACCCCGACCGGTCCTAGGATGCTTGTTTCCAGTCCTGGGAGGGCCTTGCTTTGCAGTTTGGGCTGGACTGTTCCCATGAGGCACAGCGTCAAGACTGATTTGCATATGGCTGGGTTCAAACTGGAATGGCATGGTGAGCAAAAGAACGATGGATCTAGGCCCAGATCTCTGTACTGGGGTGAATGTGTGACATTGTTCTGCATTCTGTCCCTCAACTGTTGTTTTTGCACAAGGCAGCTTTAAGCGCCATGATAAAAGTGTAGCTTCAAACATTGATTTCCCATGAAATACAGTATCCTTATCTGTCCCTGGAACTTCCTCCTGTGGCATGGGGGTCTGAGCTGTTTGTTCAGCTGCAGCAGCGGCCTTTTTCTCCTCCCACAAATGGAACGCATCAGTTCGTAGTTTAAAAACACGTCTAATTAAATCGGCCATCTAGGAAGGGAGAAAAAGACTGTCACTCAATTGTTTATGTATTTCAAAAGACAGTGGTCCCTAGTAGTTCAGGGATAGGGCAGAATTGATAGACATACACTCAATAGTTGGTATGACCTTTGTCCTACAGGACAGGTTTTTATTGTAAGAGATATTGAAAACATAAAAGGATTTTTTTACAAGGTGGGTACAACCAGTAACCCACAGGGGACAAGACAAAACAGGGGGGTAAACTTTACGCAACAAGGGCAGTCTGTGCTAGTATCTCAGTAAACAGACAATTATGAAGTGCAGAGCATCATTGTAAACATGTTACTATTTGTAGGGTACATATGATGCTACTTTGTCGACGGCGTTTCGATGCCTACACTCAGATACATGGCATCATCTTCAGGACAAAAAATAATTAGTTTGTCTTGGAAGCATAACAGTTTTTTAGGGCCTATATGCGTACACACAGTTATATTGGGGAAACAAAAGAGGCGAGACAAAACATAAACAATGATCAATAACACCAAAGCAACTAGGCATGTATTTAGGTCTGACCGGTGATCATCTGTGCCTTTGTGAGCTATATTGTGACTTTTTTGGCATTCTTTATATAGAGCAATATTTTTGTGAGTTAAAACGTGGTAGTGTGACTGGCTTTTATTTCCATGCAGCATATAGTGACCACATTTAAAATCCGACGCAGTGACAAGTTTGTGGGGGGCGACGCATGAAATTTAAAAACATTCAGGGAGCTCAGTGTTGGGCCGTGTGGGGTTTTTTTAAAAAAAAAGGCGAGTGGCGCGCATCATTCAATGTATTTAGTCTTGGACCATGCAAGGTTTAAGAACGAGTGGCGCGCATTGTAAGCGGCGAAGTGTTTGGTGGTTATGGGCAATGTGCTTTGACGTCTAGCTCTAAGTGGTCAGGGGTAGCATGAAAAAAATATATATGTGTGTTTACCAAATTTGAGGTCCACAAAGTTTTCTGTTAAGCAGTGCCCATGCTTTTTTAGGTTCAAAGCAAGTCGGCTGTTTAGGCAGTGCCTATGCTTCTTAGGTTTAAAGCAAGTAGGCGGATAGAAAATTTTGGGAGCACAATGAGAACCTGCCGAGAAAGCGGGAGATACAAAGGTGAGTATTTTACAAAATTATTAAACTGGTGCGGTGGTTAACGGAAACGCATAAAATAGTTACCAAACCAGGGCAAGGGAGCCTCTAAATACGAGACCGGACCAACCGCGTCTCACTAAGAAGGAAAAAGTAGGGATTGTATAAGTTATGGTCCACGCGGGGTTAGGAAAAGTCGAGCCGAGCTTTCTACTGTTACTTACTTCCTGGTTTGGCTGCTCCTCGTATAAGCAGGATACAGGATGGCGGGGATCGCTAGCGGGCTCGTGCCTGAGAGCTAGATGAAGTGAGTATGCGAAATGAAAAAGGGACTAATCGTTGTGAGAACGGCGGCCATGCTGGAAAGGTGTGGGGGTGATTTAGAAATAAGAAAAGGACTAATAGTAGTGAAACTGGCGGCCATGCTTGAATGGTGTGGGAGTGGAGTGAAAAAAGTGAAAAGTAAACATTGTGCAATATAAACAAATTTGCATATGTACAAGATTCACTCAAGAATCATTTAAGAAACATCTCGAAACCTAGGAGGAAGTCAGATATACAGTACAGTTTGAATGATCACAGGAGAGATGTCCAATCTTCGAGGCGATTGAGGCCTGTATGGATGCTGTTAGTTCGCAGTATCCAGTGAAGTTCCTCCTTGTTGAGTAATTGGGTGACGTCCGCTCCTCTCGGTGGTGGTTTCACCATGGTAATGATTGTCCATGTTAGGTCATTTTCATTGTGTCCTTTTTCTTTGAAATGTTCAACAAGAGGGGCATTTGGGGTGTTGCACCGGATCCTACTGCGGTGTTGTCCGATGCGTAGCTTGACCTTCTGACTGGTCTGTCCAACATATATCAATTTGCAGGGGCAAAAAATGGCATACACCACATTGATGGAGTTACAGTTAGTGAAGTGTTTTCTTTCAAATGAAATGGTACCAAAGGTGAATGTTTATGATCACTTTTTATATCAACAGGCTTTAAGTCTGTGGAATGTTTCCTAAAATTTTCAATTACTTCTCCGGTAAATGACTCTGTAAAATATAACTGCTCTGAGTCCGGCCATTGCTGAACATCTGCTACAATGTCTGGAGCAGAGGCATCACCACGCGCTGCCTTGTCGAGCAGCAGATCTGAGAGTGGCTGCACGGTCAGCGGTCAAAAAAGAGCGAGTCAGTCATTTAGGGTCTAACTCTTTCTCTGTGTGATCTGAGGAAGATTTATCATCATCAGAATCATCTTTGGGGGCAGAGGGAAAAGTATATGGTGGAAGAGATCGATCTAACAAAATTGAATCATCCTGTGGTTTATTAAGTAGAGGATAGAGAGGACACCCGACAGGGTATTGGCCATTTACCTGTAAACTGCGCTCCCTATCCTCTTTTTCTTTTATTTCCATAATTTCTTTACTTTTTATATCCTCCCCTTTCAGATAGATGTTTTTGCCCTGTTATTTGTCTGCTAAAACTTTCTCTTTCCTCACTCTCTCATGCGCTTCTTTCATCCACATTCGCAGACATTCAAACATATCTGGTCTACTTTGGCGCTTAAACACACACTTTTCCACATACTAAATTTTTCTAATATTGAATGACCTATGTATTTGTCATCTTAAATCAGGATCATTCTTAGTATATTTATTCCATAGTGCACTATACATTGTGGAAGAAATACCATTTTTAATGTACATATCCCTATTTGGTCTCCCCTCGGGGGGAGCTGTCTGATTTTGTTCTAAATCCACATTGGTTCCTCCAAGAAAGCAACACATCCTTCGAAGCGTGCGTGAAACAGGCACCCAAAAATATTATAGTATATATAATATTATAACAAAGTGATACTTAACACAAATATTGTACCATTCAAGAATTAAAAAAATTATAGAAAGATCTCCACATTACTTTCCTATATAAATTGCATTTTATATATACCCAAACCAAACCAAAATCTTGGCCAAGCAAATCGAAACAAAAAGCGCCACATTTAGCGATCTTACCAAACAAAAGTCTCCAGCCTCCAATTGCCAAGCTCTGAATCGACCAAATGGTCACTGTAAGACGAACGCCAAAAGGGATCTGAGTCGTAGACCGGCACCACCTAGAGGGTCGAGTCGGGAAAATCGGAAAAGCACTTCAGCCTGCAAAGACAAGGGCCTCCTCATGCAGTGCACATCCTTAGCGAGATTCCAAATCTCCGTCAAGACCACTCCATCAGGCATCTGAGTCGCCGATGAGCCCCACGTAAAGGGCGCCAATTTGTGGAGGTGAGCCTTTTCAGGAGCCCACCTGGTGCAGGGGTTTGCCCTTTTGCGCAGTGGTCCTTTAGACTGACAAAGTAGAGATTGGCATGGAAGCTGTAATATCACGAAAGTATTTTTATTAGGACACATGAGTGGAACTGCATCGATACAGAACCCTCAGGCAAAGTATGAGGCAGCACATGGAATACAGAAACCATGGGCCTTATATATACACCTTTTACTGCTGAGTAAGCACAGAGGCTCAAAAAGAGGCGGTACAAGTGTACACACAAATAGTCAGTTACATACAACGATACATCAGAATTGCTTAGTCAACAGAATGGGAGCAGCTACAATGCTGCTGACATCAGTTAAAATAGCCTGACAGTTAAAAACATGACAGGTGCATCCTAACAGCTAAGGCCTCTCTGAGCATGTGCAGTACTCAGTGTCGGAGCTAGTTATAGATGATGACTCGGCGAAATAGAGAAGCAGGCACCAGCAAGGACGGGGAAGCTTATGGCAAACACATGGCTTAACTAAAATTGATGCTAAAAACAAAATGCTCATCCTAACAGTAGTCTCTGCCAAGTTTCCACAGCATGAAGTCCCATTCCCAGATCCCAGAGTATGGTACCTGGTTCCCGGTTAAGAGGGGGACAGGTTGATATTCAGGGGAAGTAAGATGCTGTCTCACCAGTCTTGTGGGGGGAGTGTGGATGAATGTTGTGATGCCCTGGACATTTGAGTGATTGGATAGCATGGTAAATGGTGTTTAAGGGCTATTCAAAATGTTTTGTCAGACCGAACAGGCCCCATAATTGTTTTTCGGAGCCGCGCCAACACTGTTGGAGTGTGTAAGTTCTGTGGTTGTAGGGAGCTTACACTGGGGAGGGATACTAGAAGAATGGTGCAGGTGTCTTCCAACCCAGAGTGGTGGAAGTGGTTCAGATTAACCCAGCTAGGTGACCTTGTAAGTGAGGAGGTTGCAAGGCCTCACATCCTGTCCCGCAGGGGAAGGTGTGAGACTGGGCTGAATTCCGAGCCTCTACCTCAGTCTCCTGTACTGGATGGTTCTTAGAGGGAACACCAGGTAGGGACACTAGTCTGTCCTGTCAGACTGTCCTTCGAGGGGGATCTCCCCGTGTTAGGTAAGCTGGGAGTGTCTGAATTCAGGCCTCCATCAGTTCTGGTGTCTGGCAGTGCTACTCTTCAGTGGAGTACGGAAGTCCAGATTGAGGTGTGACAGAGGAAAGAGTCCCCAGTGGGGACTCTTTCCTCTGTCATGCTTCTGTCAGCCCTTCTGGCTGGCCTCCGACCCATTGGGCTGGGGCCAGCCAGAAGTGCTAAGTCACCAATTATTGGCCATGTTGACGCCACTTCTGTCCAGGGGCATCTTCGCACACTGTCGGAGGGACAGGAGGTCACGAGCTCTGCGCCAGGCAGACTGTATTGTAGTATTGTAAACAGATCTATAAAGCGCATGGATACCCAGAAGCGTCCCAGCGCTAAAAGAAAGAGCCAAGCTCACAAAGGGAAGTGGAGTCAGTAGGATCACTGGGGAAAAAGAAAGGTTTTGAGAAGCTTCCGGAACCGTAAATGGCATGGTTCAGCCCGCAGCTTCCGGGGAAGAGCATTCCACAGAGTTGCTGCATTCACAGAGAATCGGCGACCTCCAGTACGCGCTTTCTTTACTCTCGGAATTCTGGCCAGGCATTTGTGATCAGATCGAAGAGGCCTGTTGGCCTTATATGGCAAGACTTAACTCTTCAAAATAGAAGGTCCCTTACCTTGTAGAGATTTGTGAGCGATACACAAGGATTTGAACTTTATCCTTTCGCGAATAGGTAGCCAGTGCAGCAATCTGAGTGCCGGTTTAGCTGACACCCTGGCCGTGGTGCCCGTGAGCAACCTAGCTGCAGCGTTCTGGATCTGTTGCAGTTTATTAATTGTGGCTTCACGACAGGTATGTGTCACCCTAGGGGAGAGGGGTAGGCGTGCTCCCCATGAAGTCCTGATTCTGCGGCCATCTGACCAAAGGGTAGCGTCTCTGGGTTGGGGAGCCAGGAGCAGGTGTTTCCGAACTGGACGGCAGGGCAACTGTAATCAGTGTCCTGACCGGTTTGCCTTCTAGGGGTACCACTCCAGAGGGGTCGTGCATGCCTAGCCGGGATCTTTAGGGTCCCTGGCTGAGTGTGGTAGTACTACCCTGAGAGCAGGTGGGGCCCATCTTAAGGGGAGGGACCCTGATCTTTAGAAGGGAGGGTATAGGGCTCTGGAAGGGGGTGCAGAGGGAGCGAGTCCTCACCTCTGACCCCGGTGCAGCTGGTAAATGTGGATCCATGGTGGTAGACCAGTTGATGGAGAGAGGTCCTGAACTGGTGGGAGAGTTGTGTTCTGGTGGGTGCTTCTCCTAGGAGAGTGCTGAACCCCTGAAGTAGAGGTAGGGTTAGGAGAGGCTTCACCCATGACCTCTGGTTAACCTGAGGGTGCAGACCCTAGGTTGAAGGATCGGTGGTAGTTTGGAACTACACAGAGTGCGAGTGGATAACGGCTATTATGTGCCAGGGGTTAAGGACCAATGACATCTGGAAGGCCTGGTCCTGACCGTGGACAACTAGGGAGTACCAGTGGGGTAGCCTAGTTGGGCCTGAGAGGTTTTTTTTCAGAGGGAACCACGTGGGTTCAGAGTGGCGTAGAACCGGAGGGTGTCCCTGCAGTGCTGGCCCACGTCCGTGTTCTATCGCCCGAAGCAGGGAAGCCCATCAACATAGTGATTGGTCTCCCCTGCATTTTGGCTGGTAGGGGTTTGTGTTGGAGTTGGCTCTTTTTGTAGGTTCACCCCTAAACATTTAGCATTTCTCCCAGCCCTTTTCTCTGTGTAGTGTTAGTGGTTTAAGGCCGCTGGGCACTTTAGCCCTGTGGTCCAGTGTAAAGTGTGGGCACTCTCTGTTACATTTAGTGGGAGTGAGAGTGGCCTGCCCTCCCATAGGAATGCCTGGGGGATTCCCTGCGCAGTGTGTGTCAGTGGTAAATCCTGTTATGAGAGGAGCAGTATGGTCAAGTCTGGTATGTATGAAATTGTGAGAATAAATGCTGCACAATGGTGTGCGCAGATTTATTATGACTATGTGAAAAATGCCACTTTTAGAAGTTGGCATTTCTGTGTGCTAAGTGTCCGCCTGCCTGATGTGAATTGCATGTCTGGTTTTGGAGGGACAGGGCAGGCTGAGCCAGACGTGGGTTGAATAGAGAGATCTGCAGTTGGAGTATGGGGAGGGGTGACCCTTTGATCTGAACAGGGCTGTGCCTGGCAAGGTGAAAGATGGATCAACCTTCCACTGTGCGGCTGATGGCAGACCACCTCTTCCTCAAAGGCAGGATGCAGCCTTGTAAACAAAGTTCTCCAGGACCACACCAAACTGGTTCTGGCTTGGTTCAGTGACTTGTGACTTTTGAGAACAAAGTCTTTTGGTGGTATAAGTAAAGGGGCTGTGACCCAATGAAATTGTTCAGTTCTATGGTGCTCTTCTAGGATGATGTGCTGCTCCTGGTCCTGCTGGGGCATGCTGCTGCTGGGTCCCATGAACTGCCATGAGGGCTTGCCTCCCTGGCCCCTGCATTGCCCCCTTGATTGCTGAGGGCTATTTGTTTTGGAGCTATGGCTCCCTGCAGCCTGTGAGCGATATATTTTAATTCTTTCCTGGAGGAAGAATGTGTTACTTCTGGATGATAAGACGAACCTCTGTCCGTGTAACTAGAGGGAAAGGACTTTGAAACTTTCATCCATCTTGCTGAAGCAACTACCCAGGGGCCTGATTTGAGCTTGCCTCCTCCTGAAGTCTCAGGGAGATTAGACTTCACCCATCTGCCGTCCGGATTCTTATTTGAGGGGAATTCTCCTCGCAGGTGAGGCCTCTGTTGAGAATTCCAAAGCCTCTGGTTCAACTGCGGGGAACGCGGGCTGAAAGTCATCATTATCACTATTGTGGGCTGCCACAGCAGAGGAGCTGTTGCCGCTGAGAGCCCGCATTTGCCTGTGTTATCAAAGTCTTTGTTATCGCTTTTGTGGGCCGCTGCAGCTGAAGAGCTGTTGCCGCTGAGAGCCCGCATTTGCCGTCCTGCCGTCCTACGAGAATCATCGCTATCGCTATTGTGGGCCACTGCAGCTGAGGAGCTGTGGCTGATGAGTGCCCGCATTTGCCGTCCTATGAGAATCATCGCTATTGCTATTGTGGGCCGTTACAGCTGAGGAGCTGTTGCCGCTGAGTGCCCGCATTTGCCGTCTTACGAGAATCATCGCTATCGCTATTGTGGGCCACTGCAGCTGAGGAGCTGTGGCTGATGAGTGCCCGCATTTGCCGTCCTATGAGAATCATCGCTATTGCTATTGTGGGCCGTTACAGCTGAGGAGCTGTTGCCGCTGAGTGCCCGCATTTGCCGTCTTACGAGAATCATCGCTACAGCTATTGTGGGCCGCTGCAGCTGAGGAGCTGTGCCGCGGAGTGCCCGCCTTTGACATACTACAAAAATCATCACTAACAATGTTGTGGCCGGCTGCAGCTGAGGAGATGTGCCTCTGAGTGCCCACCTTTAAGCCCCGTACTTTCAAAGCTGTGCATCACTTAGTGCCAGCTGCAACGTTTAGGTCTGCGCAATTGCGCACATGGATTCTGCTGCATTGGCAGCCGCCCTGACATTTTGGACATAGGGCATTTTGAACCCCTTTGAGAAGGCCGGTTGGCCAGAGGAACTGTTAGGTTTGTAGGGCGCCAGGCCCTAATGTGATGCATGTGGTGCTTGGAAATGTGATTTATGTAGTATGATTTACGCGCCCTGTTTTATGCCTCTAAATGTGGTTGAAGATTATGAGGTTTTGAATTATGCATTTATGTTTGAGTTATCCTCTACTGTGGTTTATGGTAGTGAGATTATTTCCTAAGGTGAGTTATGCTTAGAAGGTTATGGTCTAAAATGTTTAGGCTTATGAGGTTGGCGCAGGATATATTTCATGCCTAATGTGATACAGTGGATAATATGATTTTTGTTGCCGGATGATGCTGAGTCCAGTGTTTGCCAGTAATTGCTGGTAGTGTTCTATGCTTATTATATGTTCTCCGTTTACTATCTATACTAAGTGATGGTTCTGACAGTGGTCCAGGTGGCCCTGTCATGTGTATATAATCTCCTGTAAATATTGCCCAGTGCCAGTTGGCACAGTGTATATTGTGTGATTACTATTCTAATGTGTTTTATGATAATACAATGGCTATTTTTGATATCAACTTGTGTGGAGTTCCTTTTGTGGTGTGCCTAATATGTTGTTGCTGTGTGGGTTGCGCAAATGCTTTACACATGGCCTCCGGGATAAGCCTGACTGCTCGTGCCAAGCTACCAAGGGGGTGAGCAGGGGTTATCTTTGGCGTGTAACTCCCTTGTTCTGACTCTGGATGGATACAGCTCAAGTCCTAGCGAACCAGAAATCCCATTTCTAACAAGTCTCATCTAAGGGCTCAATTGACATCCACCAGCTGGTTGGAGTCACGTGTTGGGAGCCTTCACTAAATATTCAGTGATGACAAAATAGTCGTATTTATTCCGGGAGCAGCGCGCGTCCGTCTGTCAGCTTCTTAGATGAGTTAAAGCAAACGTAAGACATTAAGTCAGATACCATGGTAAGGTAGAAAAAGACAAAAAGCGCACACTTTGCAGCAGGGATATCGAAGATATATTACTGGCTGTGATGAAATCTCTATTATAAATGCTGCAATCTTCCAACAAATGCTTGAACCATCCCTAGGAATGTGGCAAAGATAACTTAACAAACAGAAAAGTAAAGGCAGGAGTTGGAACTTCAGCTGCTCCAATGTGAACAGGAAAGTATTGTCAAGAAGAGTGTGAATGGAGCTGCATTTGTTATATACTGCCTGAAGTGTTACCTTTATTACATACATCTTGAAGAGTTTCCTTTGTCATATACTGCCTGAAGAGTTGCAGTTGTTATACACTTTGTAAAACCCACGTGACAGCAGCATATCCTGATCATCTCTTTTTCCACAATGTCTTCCTGTTTAAATCTTGACTATGTGCGTCTCCCTAAAGCTATACCGCTAGCGAATGCGTGCTCCGTGAGTGCTCTTTCTTTACTAAGTTATCACCTCCTTTTCTGAATTAAGATGTGGCATGTTCACTAGAACATTTAGTTAAATATCTGTGTATTGTGAAACATCTCTTGGTTACTTTAAAAAATGGTAAAGAAGAGCTGGCTTTTACAAATAGTTAAATATTGTATATTTACATTCTCTTACATTTCGATTTAGTGATTTTAAATCTCTTTACATCCAACAGGAAACCAGCCTTGAATGCACAAATGATTGTGAATAATGACTTTAATCGTGTAAATCTGCAAAAAGTCATCAGAAAAAATTAGCTCCAATATTCAGGTAAAGAGCTGCACAGTCAGAGACTGAGGAACCTGAACATAAACTGATAGATCCTGGAAGAAGCAGTCCAGAGCAATTCAGTGGATATAAGAGTCTGAGCTCTGCATCTCCATGCCACAAGACGAAGAAATGACCTCTAGAAAATTAACGCAACAACAATAACAACTAACCACTGCCTGTATTATCAAGACTCCAAGATTTGATTATTGGATCGGTGTGAGGTGTATACAGCATTGTACTGATGGCAGACCACCATTCAGTGCGCTAGGTATATTGTAAACTATTTATGGCTAGACCATAGGAGCAGGAGAAAAGCACAATGGAGTAGAGCCAGACAACTGAAGGGTAAAGGAAAGAGAGGGTCTCTGGTCTACAAGTCTGTCCCAATTTGCATCGAACTTAAGGAAGACTAATCTTCACTCGTAAACATGCAAAACCTTTATACAATCTAAAGACATAACCATATACAAAGAAGCTTTACTTGCCACAATTACATCATATGTAGTGGGTGGGTCTTGCATTTCATTGTGAAATCTGAAATCAACCATCCAAAATGCCACACACATGCAGGGAATGTGATAATAACACCAGTGCTTCATCAACCGTGTAAGCTCCTCAGGAAACACAGTCATGGGATGCAGACAAATATAAACCTGACCCAGAGACACTAACCAAGAAGGAAAAATCATACATATGCAGCAAGAGCTTTAGTTTATCATCACTACTAAAGAGCCATCAACAAACACACACAGGAAAAGCAACGTGCAATTGCAATAAATGTGTGAAGAACTTTAGTCAGTTAACACTCCTAAAAGATCATCAGCGGACACACATGGCGGAAAAACCATACCATTGCAATGAATGTGTGAAGGCATTCAGTCAGTTATCAAATCTACAAACACATCAGCGAACACACACAGGGGAAAAACCATACCATTGCAGTGAATGTGTGAAGAAATTCAGTCAGTTATCAAATCTACAAACACATCAGCGAACACACACAGGGGAAAAACATACCATTGCAATGAATGTGTGAAGAGCTTCAGTCGATTATCACACCTACAAATACATCACCGAACACACACCGGGGAAAAACCATACCATTGCAATGAATGTGGAAGTAGTTTTAGTCAATCCTCAACTCTCAAGATTCATCAGCGAACGCACACAGGAGAAAAACCATTCCAGTGCAGTGAATGTGTGAAGCGATTTAGTCAGTTATCACAACTCCAAACACATCAGCGAACACACACTGGGGAAAAACCATACCATTGCACTGAATGTGTGAAGAGCTTCTGTCTATTATTTCAACTCCAAATTCATCAACGAACACACACTGGGGAAAAACCATACCATTGCAATAAATGTGTGAAGAGATTCAGTATGTTATCAAATCTTCGAAAACATCAGCAAATACACACAAGAGAAAAACTATACCATTGCAATGAATGTGTGAAGAGATTCAGTATGTTATCAAGTCTTCGAAGACATCACCGAACACACACCGGGGAAAAACCATACCATTGCAATGAATGTGGAAGTAGTTTTAGTCAATCCTCAACTCTCAAGATTCATCAGCGAACGCACACAGGAGAAAAACCATTCCAGTGCAGTGAATGTGTGAAGAGCTTCAGTCGGTTATCACAACTCCAAACACATCAGCGAACACACACAGGAGAAAAACCATACCATTGCAATGAATGTGTCAAGAGATTCAGTCAATTATCACACCTCAAAATACATCAGCGAGCACATACTGGGGAACAACCATACCATTGCAATGAATGTGTGAAGAGCTTCAGTCGTTTATCACAACTCCAAATACATCAGCTAACACACACTACTACTTTATTGTGCATGATTAATTAAAACCTTTACAATGTAAATCAAAGAGGATTCATAAAACATACGTCAAATTTAAGCGTGTTAAAACAAAGGTTCCGTCCTTGAGACTAAACACAAGAATCCATGGTGAGATAGCAGCAGCAAAATTAAAAGAAGCTTAACATCATGTTAGACAGCCTATTTATCCTAAAATCAAAACAAAACAACAACAAAAAAAAGAAAAAGATTAAGAATTAGATTCTTCCTCACTGTCTGGCATGGGAAGATAAAAAGATGCCAAGGTGCAAAAAAGAATAATTAATTTATGATAACAGATCGGGGGAACCTTATTACCTAATCAGTTCTAGACAGTGTAAGGGAGGGCCAAAGGAGTCACTCTGGGGGATACTCTTCTGAGGTACCATTAAGCTCGTCCTTAGGGCCCTTTACGGTGCTACTTGATTTGTTTGGATCCTTCAAAATTTTGAAGCGGGCCTCAGCGATTTGAAGAAATGTTACCATTCGGCTACTCAATTGGATGTCATCTCCTTTGAAGCAGGCTAGCACCGCTTGCCTGCAGGTCCGTAAATTACGGATGTTGAAAAGTGGTCGCAGGAGAACGCGACGATCTTGGGTGAGCTTGGTGCAGGTAGTAATCAAATGGATTAAGTTTTCCTTACCAGTCCCGCAAAGTCGGCATGTTGTAGGTAGGTGTGGCCGTAACCATGGAGGTAGATGAGCCGCTGACGGCAGTAGACCTAGGTGAAATTTCAAGAATTTCTCTTTAGTTTTATTAGTAAAGCCTTTCTGCAGATAGTTTTGAGGCAAGAGCATGGTGTATGATTGAACTGTAAGCCAGCCATGAGCCCGCTCTGTTAGGGCGGCTTTGTCCTGCAGCAATGATTCCTTCCGTACTATTTTGTTGACCACCTTTTTGAAGAGTGCTGTGGAACCTGAAAGTTCCCAGAGTTGCTTTAAGACAAGGTCCTCAATGGCTGCTTCCAAGTACAGCCTTGCTGGGCAAGTTTCTTTGTTTTGAAGTTCCTTCCACAGGAGAGCATTCAAGGCCTTCGCGTCCCCCCTGCTTACTTTATGCCAGGTTTTTATGTAGGCTCCCTTGCGCACCAGCTCTTCTTTTCGTAACCCAAACTCTAGTCTCAGTTGGGCTGGTGATGCATACCTTGGAAGGCCGAAGATCATGCGAAGTGCTTTTGCCACTGTTCTGTCTAGTAAGAGAGCATCCCTCCCCCTCATAGCTTCACTACCATAAGTGATTGCCGGGACTAATTCTGCCTGGATTACCTTTATCAGAGGAAGTAAGCTTGGCCCCGAAACTGTGTTTGTTAGATTTCTGAGTGCCGCTGCAGCGATTAATCCTCTCCTTTTTATGGCTTCACATTGCGGTGTGAAATTACCCTTGTGATCTATGATGACCCCCAGATTTCGATATTCCCAGACCTTTTCTAGCTTACTGGAAGACAAGAGCCATTTTCGTGTTGTTTTGTGTTTTGAAAGGTTAATACACATAACATTTAATTTATCACGATTGATGGTGAGCCGGTTAGCAGCGGAAGAACTTGAGGTGATGTCCAACAGCCGCTGAAGACCAACCGGGGTTCGACTGATGAGTAACAGGTCGTCTGCGTAGAATAAATTTGAGATCTGTGAGCCCCCTAGCTTTGGAGCGTGCGAGTTGCATTCATTTAGTAGTATAGATAGTTCTCCCATAAAAAGATTAAAAAGTATCGGGCAAGTATACAGCCCTGTTTTACCCCTGTATGTGTCGGAATCTTTTTTGTTAGAAAGTCACCTGTGCCGAGCCTAACTTGCAACCATGTCTCGCTGTGTAGGAGAATTAATTGGTTTAACTGCAGCGGGGGAATGTTCAACTTGTGTAGCTTTTCCCACAAAAGGTTTCTGTCCACATGATAGAAAGCCGAGCTATAATCAATATAGCACAGGTAGAGTGAATGGTTCGCTTCTTGGGCTGCATCAATAAATAAAGAAAGAGCTAAGATATTAGAGGTAGTTCCCATACCTTTGCAAAAATCTGTTTGGTTGTATGGGATTTCTGAAACTTCGGTTGCCCAGGATGACAGTTCCTCTAGAAGCAGACCCACGAAGTATTTAGCTTCGTTATCGAGCAGAGACACTAGCCGATAATTTTTTCGGTCGCTTTTGTCTCCCTTTTTGAAGATGGGGGGAAATGATGGCTCCCCTCCATGAAGTCGGGATTGATGATTTCTGCAAAATCTTGACGAACATTGGTCTGAGGGCAGCTTGTTTGAACAATATGTGGGGGATCCCGTTTGGTCCTGGGGCCCCCCTCACGCCTTCACTTGGATATTCGGTAACAGATCGATGCACACTTAATTTCAATTGTCTGGTCTTGCTGCTGGGGCTCGTAAAGGTCACAGCTGAGTGTTAAACGTTCCTCAGTGTATTTTGTGAATTTGGGCATTCCTTGGGTGTTAACATCAGTACCCTTGAAGTGAGTGCTAAGAAAGGTTATCCAATCTTCTTCAGGGACAAAGGAATTAATGCCTTGACTCCTCCCCGTAGACAAATTGTTGGTTTTTCTCCAAAATTGAGCGCTGTTGCTTGATTTGGCGTCATGTAGTAGTTTGGCCCACAGGGACTTTTCGGATTCTCGCTTAAGCCACCAGACCAGCCTCCTGCGATCACGCTTTAATAGCCTCAGTTCTTCTTTGGCAACAGGGTCTATCCTTACCCTTCGTACCTTTTGGCCGATGAGAATTTTTTGATTTTTTAGGTGAACATTATTTGTAAAAGCGTAATTGAGATACCGCATTGGATTGACAGTGTGGAGAAGTGTGGCTCAATGGTTAGAGCGGCAGACCCTGATGCAGAGGTCTAGCCCGGGACCAAGGTTCAATTCCCCGCCTCGGCAGGTCTTGGGCTCAAAATTCCACGGACCTGATAATTCTCGCCTCGGTGCCTATTCCAATCATGGAGTCCCACTCTGCAACTCTGGGCAATAGCTTGCTTAATCTCCACAACGGCCCCCACAACGCTAAGGATGCCTGGCCTCCACCTTGGGGGTGCCCAGGAGTGGACGCCTCACAGGGAAAGCCAGGATGGGTTCCACAGCGGTATTCGTACCAGCGCCTTGAGACCCTTGCGGGCGAGTAGTGCGCTATACAAGTATCAATTTATTATTTATTTATTTACAGTATTGCCCCCTCCATCACGCTGGTTTTTCCTCTGTGTTTTTCCCATGTTTTTGCGTAGTATTTCTGTAAATTTCTCCCAGCTGGCAGTTAGGTCTGCTGTTTCTTTTTGAGCTTCGCCAAGTGCTTGCTTTGCATAGAGCAGGAGGCCCAAAGGGTCGTCTGTTCTGCACTTTAACCGCCTATCGTTCGCTGTGTAAACTAGTTCATGCCCAATGGCGCGTGCTGGGCTTGGAGTTGCAAAAGCCTCTAGTGTCACTTCTTGAGGTAAATGGTCACTGTAGTCAAGTAAACCGATATGGAAGTCAGTGGTCACTTGAAACAAATTACCAGAGAGGAAGGTGAAGTCAATTATTGAACTGGTTGTTGTACTGTGGAATGTTGCTACTTGGGGACAATCCCCTGGGAATCTCCCATTAAGCGCTCGTAGACCAAGTTCTTCAAGTGTTACTAAAAGTCGCTGTTCTGTTTTTGTACTTCTTCCCCCTGATGAGTTGTCCTGAGAGTAATGTTCCAATGCCAATGGGTCCTCGGTGCTGCTGACTTTAGTGGCCAATTTATTGAGCATGTTCTGATTGAAGTCGCCGCTAACAATCAGACTGTATCCTCTGCAGTTAATAGCTTTGTAAGCTCTTCTTTCAGTTGCAGGGCTCCTTGCTTCTTTCCTCGAGGATGTAGGCAAAGGTTTACTAGAATTAACTCCTCCGTCTTTCCTTGGTCTCGAATTGAGATTCGTGATACTTGCATTGCATTGGGGGAGTCTCGATTGTATGGTAGCGGCACTACTGTACGCGTTCTTTTTAATGAACAGTATGTTACGAGGCCCCCTTTTTTGTGGCCAAATCTTGCAGACTGGGTTGGAGCGATGATATGCAGGGTAAAGCCTGGTAGTGGTGGAGGAGAGTCTGACCAAGTTTCTTGCAAGGCTATGATGTCAAAGCTTTGCAAGTAGAGTTTTAGTTCCGAGTCCAAAAGCTTATCCCCAATGCCGTTGATGTTCCAGGAGCAGACTTTTAAGTTTTTAAGAGAATTCCCAGTTACAGACTTGTCATGTCAGTGTTTTTCCGGCTTGTTATTTATAGTCCTGGATAGCCATGTCCAGTCTAAATTAGTGCGCTCATTCCCAGCGTATTGCCTTCTTACGCCCAGTTCTTTTGGTTCTGAACTGGACGGGGAGTTGCTGCGAGCCCCTCGCAATACAGAGAGCGAGTGATGGTCCTGATTGGCCTGGTTTTGTGCGTTCCGATGTACAAAGTCACTTGCCAAGGGGTCTGGATATCTCAGTTTTACAAATGGGCGAAGTATTATGCCCCAGCTATTGAGTTTCGCTTGTTCATTGAGCACGCTCTCAGCCAACTTTGTTGAGGCCCATACTGTTTTAGTGACCTCCACCCCTGGGTGCTCCGGTGAAACTGTGAATTCCACTGAGTCGAGATCATTGGTGGATATGTTTGTTAAGCTGTCAATGGAGTTTAACAAACGTAGAATGTTACCCCTGTTTAGGATGTCAAAAGCGCCCCTTGACGTGTATTCCGGAATTAATAAAACTGTGGGGTTGCCTAAATGCTCCTTTATCCTGTTGGAGCTGCTCTGCGGGGTTGTGGAAGTGATCGCAACCCTGGTGGCTTCCTCTACTGGGGTTCTCTGGTCCGGGGCCTTTGGTTCATCTGCTCCACTTACAACCTGTTTTTAGGAACTTCCGGTTGGTATGGCTTCTGGGGGATGGTCTAATTGTACCCTTTTGTCTGCTTTGGGAGGTGGGTTTTTAACTCTTGTGGTGCTCGTGCTAATATTGGTTCTTTCCCCACAATCGATCAGACCCTCGCTCGAGTTAGATTTTGTAATTTTTGCGCTGCTCCTCAGGGCGGGGCTTTCAACTTTTGTTGGGGTCGTCATGTCAGAAGTATTTTTCTTTCGATTCTTTTTCCTTTGTCTCATATGCCACTGATCCTGATTAGGGAAGGGACGTGAGTCCAATTCCGTGTCTGTCTCTGGACTCGTTGGAGCCAGCTTGTCGGGCATTGGGTCTGGAGGCAAGATGCTGACTTGGTTATTCTTAACTTTCCCTTCAGCCAGAGTGCCTAGCTTTAACTTGCTTTAACTTGCGGCCCTTCTTCCTTTGCTTTCTGCCCCGCTTTGGGGAGCACACGTGGTTCCGTGGGACGTCGTTTTGGTTGGATTCCCAGGGGGGGAGTAAGATATTATTTGCTGCTACCTGGGTTTCTCCTTCCCTGGTATGTCCTTGTGCTCTTAATAGCGTTGCATTTTCCTCTTCCCTTACCAGCTTGTCTTTTTGTATTACAGGGGGGGGGCTCAGTAGGAGTTAGAATTCCTCTGTTGTTTTTTTGCCATGCACTGTTTGTTCTCTCCAGTTGACCCGTCGATGAACTATTTTTGACGGCCTCTCTAATACCTGTAAGGAGGTTGTCCATTGCTCCAGGGAGTGTAGCCAACTTGTCCACAATTGCGATCCCAGGACAATTTGATTGTATAAGTGCTGTCTCCTCTTGTGCCCTTTTGACCAGACTGTTCAGTTCAGCTAGCTTATTATCGATGTTGGAGACAAAAACTGATAGTGAGTGTAGAACTGTTAGCTGAAGGTCAATTTTGTCCGATTGATATTGGATGGCATTAACAGACAGTTGCATTGTGTGCAAGAGAGATTCCCATATGTCTACCATAGGTTGCGGTGATGGAATCGTGGTGCTGAGCTGTGCGGCTTTGCATTTTAGACTTGTTGCAGCTTCTTTTGGGGCCCCATGAGGGGGTGAGGTGTAATAGGCGACCAATTCTTCCCACTCTTCTTGCGTGGGGTATGAAGCCATTGGGTCCAAAGGTTTTGATGGGGTGGTGACTGTGCTAGCCTGCCCCGGGAGCTGACCTCGGGGAGGGGTTAGGGGTTGCTCAAACTGTGCCGAATGATGAACTTGTGCCTGAAGCACGAGCGGTTCCGGTGCCATGGATAGGTTCCCCACACGAGACTAGCCCGTTGTTTTGTCCTCATAGTCTACAGTTACCCCTGAGCACTTACTAAGTTCTGGTTGCTCTTGCCTGAGATCTTGTGATGAGGGTGTGTTTTTCTCTACCATAAGGTCCTGTGGTAGTCCGGGGGGGGGCTGTGCCCTGTTACAGGACCTGGGATCCACACATTCAAACTGCTTGAAGTGCTAGGAGCTGGTGCCAGAGAAACCGGGGTTTCAGGAGTGTCAGGAGTGCTGGGCACCTTTAGATCCATTTGTACCCCTGGATTTTTCTCAGAATCTCTGGCGATCTTAGACCAGTCTTCTGGGGAGCCTTTTTCTCCAGATGATTTGATGGTGACCTTCTGGGCCGATTTTATTGTGGAACCCGTACTCATAGCACTCTGAATAGATTCTTGCTGTTTGCTCGTGAGTGCCTTTGTTTTTAATTCATGCACCTGAGGCAGGATTGATCCTGGGTCAGAATCGAGGCCCCACTTTCTGATTGTCGTTGAAAAGGTCGCCCCTCTGTGAGATTCGCTGTAGTTTCCACTGCGATTTTCGGTCTGTGTGGTGTCAGGGCAGTCCCTCACGTCGCAGTCTTCTTCTCTGTCTTCATCTTCTTCTTCTTCTCCTCCTCCCCCTCCTTCTCCGTCTTCATCATCCAACGCCTCAGGGGGGGCTTTCTCTTCAGCCCTCTCATTAGCTCTTTCTTTTGCTCTATCTGAATTCCTTGTTCTGATGCGTAGGAGACCGGTAATATCGGTGTTGGCAGATTGTCGGGCTGCCGAGTGTTCAAGCAAAGGACCGAGCCTGCATACTTGATGAGTGAGAATTTTGTATAAATTTTAGGTTGGAAGCTTAACCCTTTGGGGTTTCGTGCGAGCTCAGGGCTTGGGAGGCGTGGAGAAAGGGGGATCGGCCGGTCATCCCCCCTTCCTCACCCCCTTCCCCTGCCCCCTTCTTCAGTTATTTTTTGCCGTCACTCATAGAATCTGTGTTGGAATTCTTATTGCCCTTGTTTGCTCTCTTCGATCTTTTAGTTGGGTTCAGGGGTACATGAGGATCCCTAGATCTCCCGGATCTCATTATGGTCTTCTTGTCTTCCTGCTTTTGTTCCTACCCCTTGTTCTTTATTTCTTGATTCTTCATCCTCTTCTCCCGGAGTCCTGCCTTAGCCCTTACTGCGGTTGCTCCCTTGGCCCCCCTTGAGCCCTTTGGGCCCAGCACCCGAAATTGAGAAATCAGGTATGGTAGAGTCTGGAATAGTCTGTTGGGGTCTGGCGGTAGGAGAGCCAAAAGACAGTAACACAGGTTGATAGGGCTAGATCCTAAACAAATTGCTGTGGTGTTCGTGGTTTTGTGGTTAGGTTGCTACTTCCTTCTAACACCTCGGCATAAAACACTGAGGCGTCCCTCTTGTATGTGCCTCTCGTGGTGCCTCTCCCTCCTGCTCTTACTGTTTCTGTGAATCCAGCCTCTGCCTTGAAGGATGCCAAATAACACTTTCCTTCCCGCTGCCTAGGACGCCGGTTCCATCCCAGCCACGACATGTGGGTAATAAGGCTGCAACCTCCGCCTATCTCACTTACAGGAAGGGCAGGGTGGAGGGGGGGAGAAGCAAACAACTCACCCCCCCCTCTCCGGCCGTGCACTCCAAGGTGAGGTGAGAAGAGTGCTTGGGGCCCGCTATTACTACTTGCTGCTCACACAGCGCTATTCCGCTGCCACAGCTCACCTGCTCTATGGCTGCCGACAGCAGCGAAGGCTTGAGTAGCGGAGTTGCGGAGCTCTTTCTTTTTCTGTTGCGGCTGCGGCATGACTAAGGCTCCCACTCCCCAGCTCCCTTTGCTCCCGGCTGCCGGCTGCTCCGGGGGGTTAGAGGGGGCTAGAGGTTGAGGTTTAAGGCTGAGGAACGGCAGAGCGATGAGGCGGCGTCCTCCTTGATCCTCGCTCACACAGTATGATTGGTTGGCTGCTGCGGACTGGGAAACCCGGAGTGGATTCCTGAACTGATGGAACACACACAGGAGAAAAACCATACCATTGCAATGAATGTGTCACAAGATTCAGTCAATTATCACACCTCAAAATACATCAGCGAACACATACTGGGGAAAAACCATACCATTGCACTGAATGTGCAAAGAGCTTTAGTCGATTATCAATACTACGAAGACATCAGCAAACACATACAGGGGAGAAACCATACCATTGCAGTGGATTTGGAAGTAGTTGTGGGAAGGATTTTCAGCTAACTACAGGGATTAGTGATAAAACCTATAAACACAACACACTTGAATAAGTTTAACAAGCACAGACTGGAGAATATTTGTAGCTGGTTTTGGTGTTTGCCCATTTTGTGCAACAACTGGTTCAATGACAGCTGCTAGAGAACAACGTCCAAAGGCACGAGTAGTCAAAGTAGGAAAATGTAACCTGTAACTCTGAGAGTTAATGCTTGCAGTGCAGAACATTTACCTGCGAAGCCCTGACACAGGAAACAATGATGCTCATTTCGATCATCACTTGCATCTGTTAATGCACCCACCACAGTGGCACTTCCCCAGAGGTGTCCAATATCTAGCTGGACCCTTGGGAAATGTGCTGGCTCACCACTGACTGAAAATGATTCACAGTGAGATTAATTGTATCTGATAATATTTTAGACGTTTCTTATTTACAGAGAATTACCCAACCAACTCCTAACTGGTGAAAGGACAGAATCGGTGATTGATGGCGATCGGAAAGAGAGCTGTTGAAAAGTTTAGTTCTTAAAAGGTTTCTGAAAGCTAGACAGTTAAATAATGAATCTTGAGCAGTAAAGAATTCTAGCTCTTAGAGTCCAGAACTATCCATTCCCTGCTTTACATTTCTTGAACTTTGGCACTGGAAAATAAATCTGGATTCAGAAGTAAAGGAACACAAAAGATACTGAATTTTGACACAAATGATATTCAGGTTCGTTTTTACATGCAAAAAAAACCTCTTGTTTTATAAACTGCCGGTGAATGAATGGACATAAAAAGTGTGTGCTGCCTCGTGAGCAAGCAGTGAAACTTTGTGATGCAGTTGGGACGTCCTCAGACCACAAATAAGATAAATCGTAGCATTCTGAATCATCTGTAATGTGCTTTTGTGTTGCTGTAGCTGCCAAATACACAGTGTTCTCATAGCCCTGCCTTGCTTAGAGGAATGTGTTCACCAATATAATATGCACATCAGAAGAAAGAATACATCTTCAGCAGCCAAAGATAGTAGAAACTAATGCTTTCCACCGAGGTCATTTTAACAAAGTGCTGAGTCCGGGAAGTTCTTCCTGCTGCCGACCATCATCATCACCACCGCCACCACCCAACCAGTGAGGAACAACAAGAAGACTGCTCTTCAGCACGCCCGTCCTATACATAACACACTGCAGGGGTTTGCTCAAGGGTCAAACTCACTTTACCTTCACGTTAACAGCAACAAGTTCTAAACTGAACAAGTCTTTTGCATGGCCATTAGTGGCATAATACATTTGAAACCCAATACTTTATAAATCTATATTAATAATACATAACCAAACATCCAAACACCACCCATGGATGGACATCCAAGAGCCTTTAAAAACTACACTACAGAGGTGTGTACCAGGATCAAACTCAATTTATTTTAACGTTACCATGAACTAAATTATGATACAGCAAGAGCAGGCATGATGCTATGAAATGTACACAATGATGACTAGATTTTACATATTACTACCAAATGTATGTTTTTTGATTTGTAATAAAAACAAAAAATGTATTTGAATTCATGGTATTTGACTGCTGATTGTATGGAAAGAGATGTTAAATGTGATTTATTCCCTAAACTATAAAGATAATTTGTGATGTCAGCAAGGAGCCTAGTTTTTTGGCAATAGAGGGGTCAAATCTCGATAGCATGACTGATTTCAGCAGGGAGTCTGTCGCAGGTAGTATCAGAGGGGACTATTCTCCTCAATGTGCCTTCTCTCAGAGCGAGAGGCGGTTGAGATGGTAATTCGTCTCCTTCTGTATAAATGAAGAGTGAAATGCTACCAGTAATACTGAGATCTGGGCTTCACTCCTGTGTTGGGAACTTAATTCAGTCGTTTTTACCCATTAAATACCGGATTTATTTTGGAAAACGAAACATATGCGTGTATCGTGGCACTACTCTCGTTAATAATCCATAAAAATGCTACAGAATGGTGAGTGCTTGAAAGCATTCTGCCATACGAGGGATTTAAATATGCATTTGTCAAATACAAAATTGACTTTTTATTTGAAGCTTCTTATATAGCGCTTCTTTATCTAATAATGCCTGATGGGTTTTCTCCGAGAGCCCCTTCTCCTTCGGAAGAAGTTTTTCATTGACAGACCCAATGTGATCTCCAATGCAAAGATGACAGTCTCTCTAACTTTAAACAGGGCTGGTGTGTGGACCGTTGGTTTGGCTGGTATAATGCTTTGTTTAATTTTTGATAGAGAGCCCTTTTCACCACACCCTGAATCCCGCCCGTCTTTCTTTAGTGATTTTTGTATTTTGAGTTACATTTGAAGACTGTCCCCCTCATTTATAGTTTGACAGGTGGTCCACGGTCTGCCAGAGGAGCAGGCGTAACAACTTCCACTACCCCATTGGACTACCGTCCACCATATTTAGCGATCTCCACCAACCTGGCTATCCCTGTGTCTTCAGAGAAGCAACAGGAGCTCCTCTAAAAGCACCTAACGTTGCTGAATGGCTGCCATGGTTCACACGGGCGCCCAGAAGACTCTTTTGTTTTACTCCTAAAGTGAAAGTTTGCTTTTACTTTTTGTAAAACCAATAAATGACGTACTTGGTACACTGAGAGATTTCTACAAGGGAGTCGGGGTACTATTTTCTAGTTTTTTTCAGTTTGAAACAGCCAGTCTTTACATAGTGCTCCTGAAGAGAAGCAAGTAGGTCAGAATGCCTTCCATAAGTAGGGCGGACGGTCTGATGTATTTACACCAACGGCCCCAGGTATGTCGATCTTTGTTGTGAGGGTTCCTGAGGTTCTGACCTCACTTCAAGTAGAAGGGAACATTGATGGCTTCGTCTCACCAACCTCCAACATGCTCCTATTTATTTTTATATTCCGTTAAAATACAATTTACTAATGGATTATAAATGAGAACCACAGCCATGCTCTCTTCTCTTATTCATGCATTAGGGATCATGAAGGTGTCTCTATGATTCTTGGCCTCTTATTCGCCTGCTTTGCAGTCCTTCTGGGATAACCTTTTCCAACAATGTATTCTTTGAGAATTCCTGTTGCTTCATGAAAGAGCCTTATATGTGCAGTTTCTCCTAAATTGTAAAAACTGTTATATGCGAAGTTTCTCCTTAGAGACTGTGAGAAGTTAGCCTGGTATATGATGTGCACTATTCTAGTGGGCACCTTGCACAAGTCTAAACAACCCTCATGGTGATGGTTGTAAAGTCAACCTTATAGACCAGCTATCCTAGTGGTAGCATGGACAAAGCAGTCTTAGGCTAAACTTCAGAGGGCATGTAAAGCCAGCTGTTCTACCATATATAATCCCTTGAATATCAAATGAAAGGATACCACACAAGGTATATATAAAAGATATATGTATTTATTACTAACACAACCCCTCTGGACTCTTTATGAGGTCAGAGGTCGAAGTACATTACAAGTTTCTTAATCAGCATTCTATAAGTTGCACAAAATACAGTTATGCCCTAGGGGCCTCACAAACCATATACTAAGTAAGTGGTATAAGAACCACTTCACGAATAGGCCTAGGGCCTAAGGAATTGCTGGGGCTACACTGGACAACCCAAGGATTGGAAGTAGGAGGCCCACGGGAAGCGTGTGCAGTGTCTAAACTCACACGCGGGTTACCGTAGAGTTATAATGGGAACGTAAAAGTAACAAAGTAGGAGATTTCGGACACTTCCAGGTGAACTACGGTGAAACACTTAAAGCTAGGACACTTGGCTAGTCAACACCCACGTGAGTACCGGAGCACTCGAGTTACCTCACCCAGGGAAGCCGGGTGCATAGGTGTTCTTCTGTGTCGGCTTTCGTCGCTGTTTCCTATGGAGAGCTGCAAAGAAGTGATGCAAGTGACCAGGAGAAAAGTGCCCAGTTGGATCCAAGGGTGGATCGAAGATGTGAAGAACCTGTAAGCAGAGGGAACAGAGCCTGGGTCACTAGCCAGTGACCAGGAAGGAACCAGGCAATGTTGAGTGCTGTCCAGGTGAAAAGGTGAAGCTTGTCTCTGCAGCCACGGGGTCCAGGAGGCGTCGACGACGACCAGGAGCTGGAGGGCGACTGTCCCACAAAGGATCTTGTTGGCTGGGGTGTCGGTATCCGGATTGGAGCCACCAAGCCGTGGCTAACGCAACCCATGCAGGAGATGAAGATCGGCTTCTGTTCAGACCAGCAAAGTCTGGGGAGCTTCAACTTTGCAGGGAAGCTGGGGCGAGCCTGGAGCAACTAGGCCAGCAGTGTAAATTCAAAGGATCGTCTTCAAGGGGCTAACTAGCCAACGGGCTAGCAACCAGGAAGACACGGTGAGCTGTAAATTGCCAGCAGGCCCTACGCGACACTCGTGGAGTGTGGAGGGCTAAGCTTTGGCACAAATGGTGCTCGGGTCTGGGGCTTCTCAAACCCCAATGCACAACTGCAAGGGTGCCTTGGTAGTTGCACAGTTAGCAACAAGCAGGATCTCCAGGGAATCTGGTCCCCCGTCTCTCGTGTCCTCCACGGGTCTCAGCTTTGCTATAGGTGTGGGTCGGAGTCGGAGAAGTCTGGAAGTCCAGTCCTGAGTAGCTGAGTCTTCGGGTTCCGGCAGGAGCGTCGACAAAGCAAACCGGCGAGTCACTGATGGTGCCTGTTTGCACAGGGTAGTCACTCTTTGGCCACAAGGGAGATTTCTTCAGTCTTCTAGTCGTGTAGAACACCAAAGGTCCAAGAGTTTCGTTTCAGAGTTTCGGTCCAGGATAATCTAAAGTCTCTTGACACAGCTCCGATCTTTATATTAAACTAAGGGGCTGGATTACCTGCTAGGTCCCTCCTATTGGTGGGACCAGGGAAGGGGGTGGTTACACCCCTCTCCCTTTGTACAGTTTCATGCCAGAGCGGGGCTGGAGTGCCCCAGCAACTGGTTTGATCCGGGCTATGCATGGAGCACCTTGTGTGCCCCAGGCAGTGTCTCATTTCTCAACCCACCCTGCCCCAATACACTAAAAGCCTGTCTGGGGAGGTGCTAGCACCTCCCAAGGCAGGAAACCTATTTTCCAGGCCTCCCCTGTCGGGATTTCGTCCAGCAGCAGCAGGTCTGACTCGTGTCTGTGGCAGCAGCATCCATTTTGTGATGCTGGGGCTCTGTTTAACTGTAACCGGTATTAACAGTAACTACATGTCTTCTCCCTCTAGAAGGGTGGAATGCTACCCCGTCGCCAGAACTGACGAGGGGGTAGTATTCCAAAGTGTTTGACACCTTACACGACATGTTTCGATAAAGCCAAACCAAAGTTAGCACTAACCGCGAGGATTATAATGCACTTAAGAGTATATGGTATGGCTATATCATAGAACAGCTATAAGGACATGGTTCCGAAAGCTGTAGAAGGGCTCAGCTCATGCTAGAGCACCCTCTCACATAAAACCAAGCACTCTGCCTCCAGGATTGTCGAGGCCTACCCTAGGAGTGACTTATAGGTGCATATGTGTCTTTATATAAGGAAGATATAGATATACTATATCTAAGTCCGGGGTGATTACACCACCTTACTCCAGCTGAGTGATCATCAAGTGGTGTCAGTTTGGATGGCCAGCCAGGGGTGGCATAATACATGCTGCAGCCCCTGGTAGGCCTTGGATGCACCTATGCCCTGGGTACCTAAGGCACACTGTACAGGGGCTCACAAACGTGACCCAATTCCCAATTAGGTATGTACCTAAAGTACATGGTATTAATTTAGAGAGAGAACAGTTGGGCTGTGGGTCTGATTAGCAGGCCCACAGCCACACTAAAGTAAAAAAAACAGAGAATCACAGCAAAAAGTGGGGGTGACCATAGGAAGCAGACCCTATTCTCCTACAGAGACCTTGGTTGGAAGCTTGCAGCAATGTGTCAGCTGTTGTGTAAAACCAGTGTGACATTCTCCAAGGCTGCTTTGTTGCATCAAATGTTGTGTAAAATCAGTGTGCCACCCTCCAAGGCTGTGCTGTTGAATCGGATGATGTCTAAAAAGTAGTGTGCAGCTCTCTTAGACTGCACCGGGCTTGTGCAAAACCATTGTGTCTCCAAACACTTGCTGCTGACTGCGGTGTCTTCGTGTCCACGTTCTACCTGGGATCTTATCTGTTTGACGCCACAGTTATAAGAAGCTGGTGCTGCAGATAAAAGGGCATGAGAACTGTAGGGATGCCTTCATACAACCAAAGATCTTTCAAAAACATTCTCATGTGTCTGCGCCCAGCTGTCGCCAGGAGCCCAGACCCCTGCACTTTTCATGCCTGACTTGGGACACAGGCAAATATACTCTTATACGGGCCGGGAACTCCTAGATATCAAATGATCAAGTACATCTAAATGTATTAACCACCCACATGACACTTTCGGGTATACCATGACATGGAGGGGCCTTTCGCGTGCAGGAGCATGCGGCCCGCTGCTATCTGATCCAGAAAAGTCAAAACATAATTATAAATTAGATGCTCTCCCCCAGACTTGCCCTCAGACTGCCCAAGACTGTCCTTCCGACAAATCTGGTCAGGGCTGGAACTGCTTTTGGGGCAATGTTAGATCTCTGCCCAAGCATGCCACTGAAATCTGCGACCCACTATCTTGTGAGAATCCCGACATCGCATTTCTGACTGAAACCTGGCTCAAACCTAGCTCCACCCCTGCTATTGCGGTGACAGTTCCTGATGGCTACCATATTCAAAGGCTGGATAGACAGTCTAAGGTGGCTGGAGGGATAGCCATTATCCATAAAGACATTATTAATGTATCGACACTTGAGCAATGTTGTAACGATTAAACAGATATGGCGGTTTTTAGATTTTTTTTTCACCTCATTACAGCTGGAAAGGTGCCCTTGTATTTCAGCCGCCAGGGCCCCTTTTAGATTTCTTGCTTCAACTGATGGAATTAATTGCCCCTCATATTATCTCCACTAAACATTTTCTGTTACTAGGTGACTTCAATGTACATAGTGAGAACACTTCTAATCAGGAGGCCTTTATGTTTCTCGCAAACTTGGCCACTTTAGGACTAGGAAAGATCAACAAGGGTCCTACACATCTAGCAGGACACACGTTAGATCTTATCCTGACCAACTCTCCAAACATCTTTTGTGGACAGATCACTCTTTAATTTACTTAGGGGACCCAGGGTCAACTCTGCCCCTTCCATGGCCCCTTACGTTCTCGGTAGACAGTGGCATAACATACACCTGACTCTTTTCTTGAACACATTCCCGGCAACTATTATCCTGGAATCAGCGAATATTGAGGAATGTTTGACTAGCTACAACTCCATAGATCTTTCGTTGGGTAAACCTTTGTATATGTATATGTATTGTATATATTGTAATTGTGATTTGTATATATTTGATTGTACTGTATATAGTTGATATGTGCTTTCTGGAGGGCGGGATTTCAATGTCTATGGGTTCCTTATGACTCTCTCAATACCATAAGAAAACTCACCAAAATGGTTAATTTAAATGTGGAAATGACTAATGTGAACAGCAAGTAAAATGCAGAAATACAATGCATTCCCATACATTCACTGGGGGGGAAAGGACTGCATAATCATCCTAAAGTAAAACGGATAGATTCCGAACTACAAATCCCAGAAAACCCAAAGTTATGGGCGGTGCCAGTGATTAAGGGGGTGTAACGTTAATGTTTTGTTTGTTTTATAAAACTGTGAGCTTCACTAACCAAACTGACCGTGATCAAGACAGCGGACGCTGTCGAAACGCGTTGGTTGCTTTTTGTTGTTTAAATCCCCCCACATGGATTGATGAAAATAAACTGTGATTCTTCATTGAAATAAGCGTGTCAGAGCCGTCTTTCTGCGACTCCATCCTTCCCCGGGACCGGGGAAATCCTGTGATAATATATATATATATATATATATATATATATATATATATATATATATATATATATATATATACTAGCAGCCCGCCCCAGCGTTGCCTGGGGTAGAAGGGGGCTGGGGCTGCATTTCAGGTTTGCGTGCTCTCCCGCCCGCCACGACATTGTCTGTGTCCCGGACAATGTTGTGGCGGGCGGGGGCCGGGGCGGGAGAGCACGCAAACCTGAAATGCTGGCTTCCCCTACCCCCGCCTGCCCTGACATTCCCCTGCAGCCCGTGCCCCGCCCGCCCCGACCCTGGCTGCCCCGGATTCTTACCTTGCCTCTGCTGCTCACACCGCCGGTCCATATTTCTCTGCTCTGCCACTCACCACCTGTCCGCCGCCGCTCCTCCCCGCGCCATATCCACCTCTCCGCTCCGCCGCTGGCCTCACTTCACCGCTCCTCCCCTGCGCGCCATGTCCGCTGCTCCTGGGACGCTGCTCCTCACGTGACGACGCACAGTCGCGGCCGGCGCTACTTTGGGGGAACTACTTTTTGTAAAAATGTAACTTTTTATATAACGTTTATTTTTTTAATTTTTAAAGCCTATGACCATCTACACACCCTGCCGATTTCTACGGTGTATCGGGTGTGTAGATTGGCGCTGTGGTTCCCGAGTTTACCTTGCCTAAAGGTGCAAGTTCTCTTTTTATAATAGTAGTATAGATTACCACCCTTGGACTCTCCACTTTGTGCCATCTACTTGAAATAATAAATATATATATTGATACTACTTGATTCCTGATCATTCTTCACTACTATTGGGACAAGGATAAATCTTGATCTCTCCCTGTTCTGCTGCCAAGAAGCGAGTGTCCCATTCCTTCTGCCCGTTCTTCAACATTAGGATTCTCTGCTTCCTCTGTGCGGCGTTGCTCAGGAAAGCTCTTGCCCTGTTGTGCTGTTGTCCCTATTTCAATCTCTGTGATTTGTTCTGCCATTTTCAAGTGATTAACTTGTGAGAAAGGACCTCCAGCGCGCAACTTTCGACAACTGTCTTCATAATAATTCCTAGCTACCTAATTCAAAGGCTGCCTGACTGAGTTTATTTTTGCCTTCTCATTTTATTCATTTTCTGAAGTGAAGCAGGATTCCCCTGTTTTAGTGTTGTTTTTTCCACGTTGAGATCTTCCATGAATTACATCAGCACCACCAGGCATTCGTTTTCAAAAACTACTTTAATGATTGAATTTGACAATGTGTATGAGTTATTGCCATCGTCTAAAAACTCATTTGTACCTAATTTGATTCTACTGAAAGGGTTTATTTTCAATTCATACCAGCACTTCGAAAGTCAGTGTATTGTGGGCTGTTTTTTTCTGGGCTTTTGAGATTTCCGACGGCATTGGAGTAAGTTGGGAGGTGCTGCCTTTCACTGCTTTCCGGAACGTCTTATACATGCAGATTAATGTTGACACAACGTGGATATTTTAACTGTATTTCACCTTGGGGAATCAACTGTTATATTAACATGCGCCATTCACGGCAGTTTCATTCAAATAGTCTAACGTGCCTCCTTACCTGCTTCCTCAAGGTTTTCTGTGTCAGTGACGTTCTTCCTCCAGCATCATCACTGCTGTCTTACTTGGTGCATCTTCGTGCCTTGAACCACCCGGTTGTGCGTAAGAGTGCGTGCCTCCACTTTAAGAGTGGGCTAAAGAACGGGCCATGTCCGCTGCTCCTGGGACGCTGCTACTCCCCTGCTCCTCACGTGACGACGCACAGTCACGGCCGGCGCTACTTTGGGGGAACTACTTTTTGTAAAAATGTAACTTTTTATATAACGTTTATTTTTTTAATTTTTAAAGCCTATGACCATCTACACACCCTGCTGATTTTAACGGTGTATCGGGTGTGTAGATTGGCGCTGTGGTTCCCGAGTTTACCTTGCCTAAAGGTGCAAGTTCTCTCTTTATAATAGTAGTATAGATATATTCTTCTGTGTGTCACTTTTTTCTTGCAGCATGTCTATATGTCTTTAGAAATTTGTGATTAATAACCTCTATACATTAAGTTGTACAGAACAGGATAAATAATTTTTTTCTTGTTCGAAATTAAATGTTGAATTAATCCCTCAGTATCATCTTTTCTACTTTTTCATCTTTTCGATGTTCCTTGCCCAGATATGTGAGGGTGATGTGGGCAGAACCCCTGTAGTATTTTCAGTATAACTTAGGGTCCAGCCAATGTGATGCCATTGCTACTTGGAGGAGGAATCATTTCCTACAGCTAAATGCTGGGAAAACTGAGATCACGCTATTCGGAGAAGTGCCTTTGCTCTGGTATCCAGAATTGTGGCCTCCAGAATTCGGCGAGACCCCGGTCCCTAAGACTGTGGTCGAGAACCTAGGCATACGTCTGAACCAGAAACTCACAACGAAAGAGCAAGTTACAATCACAGTAGGCTCATGCTTTCATATATTATGCCTCCTACACAGGGTATTTACATTCCTCCCCCTAACCGTACGGAAAACACTCATCCAGGCTCTGGTGATAGTACTCTTGGACTACTGTAAAGCTCTCCTGATTTCAGCAAGTGAGTCCTCCCTAAGTAGACTTTAGGCAGTCCTAAACATCGCACTCACCTGGTCTCAAACTCCCTTGCCAGAACAGCTTCTCTCTCTCTATTGCAATGTTTGTACTGGCTTCCAATACGTAAGCTGATCAGATTTAAGATATGCTGTATTGTGCACAAAGCACTAAACGGTAAAGGTCCTGGCTATCTAGCAGAAAAGCGTATCAGCCACCTAGATCTCTACGCTCATGAGCCAAATCCTTGCTCCTTGTCCAGCGTTTCCAAAAATCCCGCTTAGGTGGGAAAGCATTTTTCCACATGGCCCTCTATTATTGGTGCACACTATCAATATGGAGCATAAAGGGAAAAAAGAGCCCTGGTCGCCCTCCGTTCAAAGAGTTATAAACCACAAAAAGACCAGGATCCTAGGACTACAGAGATCCTATTCTGTTGTATCTCCTATTATAGTCCACGTGAAGATTTGTAGTTTTCTACATAACCGCAGAGGGAGACAATACGCTCCGTGTTGCCTGGGCGATACAAGTGACTACAGGAGCACTGGTCTACCGGAAAGGGTCTCACGTGAGGGAACCTGTTTTTACTCTTGAACCTCTTGGCTGGTAGGCCACATCATGGTTCACAGAGGATTTTTAGATTGATGTGTCCAATATATCGTGCTGTGGGGAAAGAGCTTGGTGATGAATTTGCATAAAGTATATGAAGCAGAGAAACTTGTTGGCATCTAACAGTGGTATGCATATATGGCAACCTACACTGTCTTTTAGTTTGATTGGGTTCACTGAGTAAATGAATAAAGTTGCTGTGCATTGAGTGAATCCCTTCAATTTTAATCACTATTTTCCACAGTGTGAAGTGTAATTTATCTTTTCACTTCACTTTACGCACCTTTACACCGTTTATATTTGACTTTGGACACTTTTCTGTTAGGGCTTAATGACCGCCAATGATGATAAAAATGGGCTTCACACAAATTAGTGTGTGAATGGGACTGAAGCAGTTGAAAGTGTCATTCCTATGAGTCCCTGATATCTTAAAAACTGTCAACAAAGTGTGGGAAGGGGTTTTTATGTTATATACATATATATACTACTGAGTAGAGTATAATGAAGGTTATGTAGAAAACTACAAATCTTCACGTGGACTATATTAGGAGATACGACAGACTAGGATCTCTGTAGTCCTAGGATCACGGTCTTTTTGGGGATTATACCTCTATTATTGGTATCAGCTCCCTATTCTTCTCCGGAAATGCCCAGAATACCTTCTATTTAGAAAGCTCCTTAAAACCGACCTCTTTTTGGGGTGATTCGGGCACTTTATAAGCCAATAAAAATTAAAAATTAAATGTGAGGACACACAGGGCTGAGTATATCGGTTTTGTTTGCTGCTCGCAGTGGCGTAACGAAACTTGAGGGGGCCCCCCTGCAAGGTACACACAGAGCCCCCCTCTGGACTCAACCAGGAGCTCTCTTGCCAGGGTACTGTGCTGAGGGGGACCGCTGGAGCTCAGGCCAGCCCACACTGCAGGGTCTGGAGGGCGTTTGTTACCCTGCTGCTTCTTCTTGTAACATCCAATACTGTGCTATTGGTCTGTTCCAGGCGCTGCTTGAAGATATCACCTTATTAGCTGCTTAATGTCTGTCTTTATAAGGTACATGCAGAAAAAGATTACACGCAAAATTACACTCTATGATCTCTTCAAAATGTGTGCTCTGAAGTTACGTTGTGATGTTGCAAATATTCCAAACACTGTCCCCCTCATACTCTTCATATTTTAGAAAGACAACCCACAGTGTACTAGTGCTCATTGTTTTAGCGTATGCATTTCAACACAGCTGAGCACATTTCACTTTCTGACACCATCAATGTGTTGTCTTATATAGGGACCGAGGACATTTAATTGCCACTGAATATTAGCTTACAACCGTTGCTCGCTAGTAGTGCTCAGTTGACTTCCCAAGGTGAAAATGAACAATGTTTGGATCTTGGAACATGTTGTGAATGAATCACGTTGTAACAATATGTATTACATCGTGAGTATTCGAATGTAAAACATGTGTATGGGAGAAAGTGCAGCATAAAATCCTGCCTATATCTCTTCGAAGCTAGGAGTGAATTCAGTTGAACCCATAAGGTGTTGTTATTAAAATGTTACAGATCACAATGACCAGTCACACTCCATTAAATGCTGTGGCTCTGTCACTATTGTGGCAAATATCTTAATCTAGCTAGCGTCTTCATCTAAGTCTTACAGAAAGGTGAACACACTTAGATGGACCATCGTATACATCACACTCTATTGATAGGACACCCGTGGTGAAGCATCCAGTACTTTGACTATGAAAAAAAATTCATTACGATAAGTAGACCTCCTTTACCAAAATATCAAATGTTACAATGTGATAACGCAGTCTTTATTGTGTTGAAGGCCTGGCCTGAGAATCCCGATCTCTCTCTGATGGGTCTATTGAGTCTAATTGACCATGATTTTGCGTTTCATACAGCCATCCTATGGATGTTTTGGCTAGGCAGTGTTCTCTTGGAATTCTGTTCTCTATTTCCAGCTGTACAAATCATTTTTAACAGCAGTGGATTATCCTGCCTTTCCAGAGCGACCAAATCTCTGTGTTGCTTGATGTGTTAAAGAATAGGAAGCTTGAACATTGGGTCTCTGTTGGACTTGGCCCTTTTCCCGGAGATTTTTTGCTTTTCGCTCCCCTAATTCTGTATGTCCCCCCATTGTAATAAAATTGTATAGGTTGAGATGCCCTGTGTATTATTAAAATCAATGCTAGGTGCAGGTGCTCTCTACTCCCAGCATGGCTGCCGCTGACCCCTGCTACTGCAGCATGGTCTTTTCAGGCGCATTCTAGTTACCAGGAGCTGGCTGGGACCCCAAACATTGTTGCCATTCCAGCCTGCCTTGCCTGCCCACAGTTAGAATAGGGAAGCTCCTAGCACCTTCTAGAATAGGGGCGGAGCCTATTTTTGCCGCCTTAGAGGGTGGTCACCTGACCTGGGCCAATATAAAGGGAGGGAAACTTTCCAGTCAGTTGGGGCATCACTGACCTGGGGGACCCACGCACGAGACTTAGGCGGTAGGGCCTAGACAAGGACCTATGCCACTGGGAGTGACAGGGCTTATGTGCTGCCTTTCAAGTTGAGTGAGGAACCCTGAACTAGCCCACTGATCTGGCCCGACGGGAGGGGAACCCAGGGACCACCTGCAGTGACCTGCTGAGGAATCCTGTCAGCAGCCCTCAACTCAACCCCCCTTCAAGAAACGAGGAACTATCCACAAGGGCGCCAAAACAATCAAGCGCCAAGAAGAAGAAGTCTAACTCCACTAACCAGGACCACTGGGGATCCACCAGGTATTGGGCTGTGCTCCTTCTGCCCCTTTGTCCTGACCTGGGTCTATGCGCAATCCTGCCACTGTCATGTGGCCTGTCCTGTGTGAACTGCTGAATAAACTGCTTGCTAAGCGCTAGCCCCCTGAACTGCCTCACTGGTCTTAGCTGCCTTTCCAGCTCTCTCCTACTGATCTGCCAGAAGAGCGCTGGGTTTTCCCCTCAAGCGCTGGGTTTTCCCCTCAAGCGTTGGACTTTCAGGGGTGCTGTGGCCGTCCTAGCGCTACCATTGCCAAGCGCCAACTGGCCTTCAGTCGCTGTGGGCCCCCCCAAGAAGCGCTGCATTTCGTCCCAAGCGCTATGTCTACCCAGCGCTATAATTGTGCCTCAAGCGCTCACCTGCCGAATCCTGTGAGGAACTTCTAAGCGCTCCTTTGACCAACGAGGCGCTGCGCAGGCTGAGCACTGTGAGCGTCCCGGCAGCGCTGCCCCTTATCGGCGCTGTCCCCAAAACATCACCGCTGGTCGTGGGACCGCCTGCTGAGCCGACACTGCGGCCATCTGCCCCCTCGGCGGCCCCCGTAAGGAGAGGGCCGCCGCCGTGTGCTGAGGGCCGCGCCAGGCCCGGAAGAGTGGGGGGGGGGGGGGGGGGGGGGGTAGAAGACGCCGACCTCTGGCGCACCCAGGGGCCGCTATCACCGCCGTCAGCCCAGATCCCAGGAGGGCCTTCCTGCCACTGCCAGCATCGTCGCGGCAGCCCCACGATGTCAGGAGGGACCTGCTGCAGTGTCGTAGAGGGCCACGTTAGGCCCTGAAGCAAGAATACCCCCCATCACGTGACGGGGGATGCCAGCCGTGTCATCGGCCGCGCCCCCGTCCATAGCCGCGCAGCCATTGGCTGCAAGTGTCATGCCCCCAGGAGCTGCTCCGCCATTGTCCGCTGAGGTCAAGTCCCTCCTGCACCGCATACCGATTGGTTCCCGGGCCGGGGAGGCTGCAGAAGGCCCGGGAACAGCCTTGCATCGTCGGGGAGGGCTCCGAGAGAGTCTGAGCCCCCCCCCCCATCCCCAGAGAAGCCACCGCAAGGGCCCGGTAGGCTGAAGACTGAGGTAATACCCCGGGTGGGCGGGCGGAAGGCCTGAGACCGCCCCCACCCCGGGGGAAACTGTAGTTGGGCCCCGTTGGCCCCCCATCGGCCCATGTAAGTGCTGGAACTGGGCCAAGGCCCCAAAAGACACGCTTGGGAGCATGGAGCTAGTCGAGTTAACCCCTGCCTAGGGTAAAGTTAAATGTTTATTTTTAGCCTCAGGCCTGGTTTGCTCTGGATCAATGAAATGTTCATTCGTGCTTAAAGCCATGTCTATTCCAGCCCTAATGACAAGAGCACCTTAGCCTGAAGCATGGGTTATCCTGGTCTAGTGAGAGGCTCACCTTCGCTTGATGCTTAATTAAAATGTGTAGGGCTGAGTACTGAAAGGTTTGCTCTCACCTGCTAACAGGGTATTCCTGATTAAGGAAATGTTTACTTCTGCTAATTGAATGTTTTACCTTTAATGAAATGTGTAAGCTCCTGTTTAGTGCTGCAATCCCTAAATGCCTACAGGTATCTTTTGAAATGGTTGTCCTTACCTACTGAAAGGTTTTACCTCGGTTAATTGACTGTTCTACATTTAAGGAAAAGTTATTCCTACCTAATGAGATGCCTGTTCTTTCATGATGAAATGTTGCCTGGTTTTCACTAACGTGTTTAGGCCTGCAAAGGAAGCTGTTGACTCAAGGCATCCAGTTATCTAAGGAACTGCCTATGACAGAGTAAGGAAATGTTTTACCTAGGCCTAAGGAAATGTTGACGCCCAGTTAAATGCAAGGGTTATACTGACCTCCTGAAATGGGGGCCTTGCCTGATATTTAATGGAAGGTCCTATACTCCTGCCAACGGAAATGCTAAGTGAAAGCCTACAGTTATTCCATGACATGTTTACTGCTGAGTAATAACACGTTTATTCCTGCTAAGTAGTTTAATGAAATGTTCACCCTTGCTTGGTGAGAGGTTAATTGGTTTGTCTACTGAACAGGTTCCTTACCTGGTGAGACGTGGACTCTTGCTACAGGATATGCTCATCCTTGCCTGGTGAGCTGGTTGTCCATGTTTAATGCGAGGCCCACCGTCGCGGGGTTCCTTGGTATTTAATGTCTAATGAAATGTACCCTGGTTTATAGTAGAGTAATGAAATGCTAATCTCTTTATGAAATAGTTATTGCAAGACGCTACATTGATTTTTGAACTGTTCCCTTTACTCCCCTCTGATGAAACAAATTGATACTGTGATTTTTGATTACCCTGACTCTGCTCTAGATACAATTATTTGATTGTTTTAATAAAACTTGCTGGTGTGGTCTCCGTCATTGCATGTGCGTTTATTGTCTCAGTGGATGCGTGTGCTGTGTAGTCACTTAACACCTAAGCTTTTGGGTGCCTACCTGCTCGTGCCAGGCTACCCCCGGGGAACTGGTGACCCCAGTTCCTACAGTCTCTGAGTGCTTGATTCTCAAATCCATCTTCACTTTAGGAAACGTCATTGTCCTGTATCCTCTGCTACTCTTTCCAGATGTGTTACATGGTCCATGAAACAATCTGTAATTTATAGAACCTGTTTCATGGGGTCATTCCTCTAGGGGTGCCATGGCTTTCTAAACGTGTGCAATACCAGAACATTCTTCTTTTTTTCTGTGTATCTTTTTTTACTCCTCAACAAGCAGTCAGCGTTCCAAACTATTTTGAATGGAATAGTACAATATGGCAGTCTTTCCTCATCCATGTTCCTCATCTCATATCAACTCTTTCAAATACTTCTGCAACAAAGCTGGTAACACCATGCAGTTTAAAGCAAGGGAGTGTTCCTTTAGATCTGGCCTAACAGTGCAGTTCTGTCAACCATTTTATAGTTTTTATTTTTGTTTATTGAAATGCTTGCCACAAGTATAAACAACACCCCAAGGCTGGGAGGCATCAATATCATCCTAACATGTGTCAATACAAGCCAATTTTCGTTTTTAACATAGAAAATGCAAAAAATAACTGACCCACCCCCACCTCTCCCGGCACTGAAATAGTTTTGCATCATACAATTGTCGGATCCAAAAGCTATGTGAACACACTTGAGTGATAGCACAAAAAAGGTAGTTCCAAGTCCAATAAGTCCTGGCCAGACACATGAGGGAAGAGATCAGGTAAATACGTAAGGCACGTTACACGTCAGGGGGGCTCAATAAGTACACAGTCAGTGGAGCCCAAAAGTCTTTGGTTCGTGAGGCCTCAGACAGCTCTTCCGTGTATGCCTCCAGTTGTTCCCTACAATATATTCAGTCTCGGATCCATTTCTTCACAGTAGGCGTGGATTTTTCACCCCAGCATTGCGCCACAGTACGCTTATCCAGCAGGGGCGAGACAGCGAGTACCCGCCTGTTGCAGGGCTTAAGATACTTCACACTACCCATTAGGCATACCTCCGGTACACACCGCATGCTCTCCATCACAACTCGCAACCTTGGCCCAGAACGCAGCTGTCCCATTTCACTGCCATGCCAGGTGTAAAAAATAGGTGTCAGCCTGTCCGCACCGTACATAATTAGCTGTGTCCCGCAGGCCGAATCTACGTAATTGCACTGTATAATATAACTGGTGCAAAAATTTTAAATGAATGATGCGTAAATTATAGTTCGCCATGAAGCGCCCAGCAACTCTCAGCAAAATTTCCAGTGATCTAGAGGTAACTCATACACCAGCGTAGTGTTCCACTTAAGATATGAAGGGTGGTCCCCTGGCTCCCTCTCCCACTGTGACGCATCATATAACCTAGTGATCTGACCCTTGCGTTCATAGAAGGCGTGTTTAAAGCGTAAGAGTGGGTATTCCCTACGAATTGCTTTCTAGCGGCCTCAAGTTCTCTCCATACTAGGTGGATATGTTCAAGCTCTAGCACCTGTTGCTGAAGCTGTGTGCTTATCCCTCTTGATCTTATTAACAGCTGCCGAGATGGTGATAAATTTCCTCCTTAACACTGCCTTCATTGTGTCCCAGATCGTTGAAATTTGTACATCTGGAGTGTCATTGACTTTCAGATAGTTCTCATTTGTTCTTCCTCTCTGACCAACCACTGGTCTGAGAAAGAGAGTCTCTTGCAATCTCTAGTTGCAAGTAGAGGTTGTGTATCATGGGAAGGAGGGATCTAAGAGGACCAGAGAGTGGTCAGACAGAGCACCAGGCTCTATCTCTACCAATGTGGTCCCATCCTGTACTCGCAGGAGCCCAAGAAATGGTCGAGATGGGCATGGGATTTATGTGCATGGGCATAGAAAGTGTAATCACATGTAGCAGGGTGTCTTTCTCTCCATACGTCCCGCAGACCCATCTCTTGAAGCCAAAGGACCCCGTGGATGTGACTCCCGCTGCCCCCTGATGTTGCAATGAGCGATCTAACTCATTGTGGAAAACTAAATTAAAGATCATCCTGTGTCAACATAATGTCTGCTACCGCCCTTTGCAAAAACTGTTCCTGACCCTCATTGGGGTCATAGATGGCGCCTATGACCAGAGAGTGCTGACTAAAGTGAATTTGATACCCCAGTAGGGGGCCAGTTATATCAGTGATTTTTGTCCTCACCTTCCTTCGAAAGGAGCGTAAGAAGAGCAGTGCCGCCCCAGCTGCCTTACATGGCAGAGAAGAGAAAAACTACTGAGGGAACAATCTGGATTTAAGTCTATGCCAATCGCTAGCTGGTTGGTGAGTTTCCTGAAGTAAGCAAGCATCAGCGCAGGAATTGCTCCAGGTATGAAAGAATAGCCTGTCTCTTAACTGGATTGTTAAGTCCTTTCACATTGAAGGTCAAAATACTCAAGTCCCCGTCATGGATGCCATAGGAAGTGTCCCTCACCTGTCCTACCGCTCCTAGCCCCTAGCCCTCCTGAACCTTCCTCTCCTGGCCACCCCCTACGGGATCTCCCTTACCACTATGTCTTTGATTGCAAAATATGTGACTTTGTGATGAGCAGCCAGAAACAAACCCCCAATTCAAAAACAGTAAACAGCTATTGTCCCTGGTTCGGGGAGTGGGGGGGAGAAGTCCAACCCTAGAAAAAAAAGTGTAGATGGGGAACATGGCCATCCTCCTCAACTCTTACTCAGCCACTCCAAACATCAAATAGCTTATCTTCAGATGGGACCCTGAGCCACAGAGTCCTCTGACAGCTTGTCCAGCAGAGCTCTCCTCTCTGACGCGATGATCTCCGAGCCCCCCAGACCAGTAGCCACCCACCTCTACCTCTGGCGTCCACTTGCTCGACTTTTCCTCTTCTCGGGTACTGAGCAATCCAGATCATGAGCATCTATCTGTAGGAGTTTACATGGCTCCGCCAAGGAGTGTAGATGATGATGTTGATCTGGCCAGTGAAAAGTCAGTCTGAAGGGATGCCCCCATGAGTAGGAGATCTTGTCCCCAGGAAGGCTGTTACCAGGCGAAACTCCCTCCTCTTCTGGAGCGTAGATGTCGCAAGGTCGTGAAATAACTGTAGGGTTTTTCTTCTGAACACTATTGCATTGACGACCTGGCCACCCGCAAGATCCGCTCCTTCAGGGGAAAGCGATGCACACAAGTTAGGTTGTCCTATGCCTGTGGCTGTCCAGGAACCCCACGGCACACTCTCTGGGTTCTGTCAAGGTGTATCTCAGTTCCTGACTTGTCTCCCAGTATCTGGGCAAACAGATCTCCCACATAGACTTCAACATCCCCTTTCTACTGTGGGGCCCCTCTGATGCGAATGTTGTTCCACCTGGAGCGGTTTTCGAGGTCCTCCGCATGGGCCTGCAGGTCCAATTGCTGGTCCGTGGGCCGTATTATCTCCAGCTGCAGTTTCTCTATTTACTCATCCCATGCTCTCTCATGACCCTCCAAAGCATCCATTCGATCATCAGTGTCTGTCACCTCCTTCCTTATTGCCTGTAATTCGCTAGTTCGGTCTCCCTTGATGTGTTGCAGACCCTTTCTTAGGGACGAGAACAGAGTCTCCATATAGGAGCGTGTGACTAGCGCCTCTAGATCCTCTCCGGGCAGAGAAGTCCCTCTTCCGGCAGCCATCGGATTTTGTGAACATGTCTTTGAGGGTGCCTCCTTTCTTTGCGCGGGCTGACGCCATTGAGACGAAACCACCAAGTCCACTGCCAAGAGGCCTGTACCTCAGGCAGCTCTCCGGCTGCAGCGAAGCCCACTCCTCCTCCTTGCATGGGGGGTGAGAACCCCGCTCCACTGCCTCCCCATGGGCTTCTTCGCACTCACTGAATACAGGCTTCCTCAGGGGAATTCCTCCTATACTCAAATGGCCAGATTGCCCCTCACTGGGCCTTGCCACGCCTCCTCAGATCCTCTACCTGTTGAGGCACAGAACCCTGCTGGTTCGCTCTGCTGCTTTTTTTTCCAAACTGGTCTCCCTGCACTGTCCAGACAAGGGGGGGGCAGCAGCAAACCTCTCTGCCCTTGGGCCCCCCACCACTTACTTCTTGTTACTAAGCGACTAACACGCCCACCAGTCAGGCTACATAAACGCTTTGAAAGCGCAACAATTCACTTGATTTAAACTCCCTCTGAGGCGGAAAGCCGGAGGTATTGCACGCTGTATATTGATTTTAAAACCTGTCACTTGTTGTTGTTTTTAAACTAGAAAGACTAACGAAGCTCACCTGTCTTAAAGCGTCGCTATTACGCGCTAAGCCTGTCCTCCCTGACCCTCCAGATACAGCGAGTTCTCAACTGTTAGAGGGGGAAAACGCCCACACCGCCAGCGCGGTCAAAGGTGAAGCCACGCCCACTGCGAGGACACGCCCACCAGTCAGACTACATAAACGCTTTGAAAGCGCAACGATTCACTTGATTTAAACTCCCTCTGAGGCGGAAAGCCGGAGGTATTGCACGCTGTATATTGATTTTAAAACCTGTCACTTGTTGTTGTTTTTAAACTAGAAAGACTAACGAAGCTCACCTGTCTTAAAGCGCCGCTATTACGCGCTAAGCCTGCCCTCCCTGACCCTCCAGATACAGCGAGTTCTCAGCTGTTAGAGGGGGAAAACGCCCACACCGCCAGCGCGGTCAAAGGCGAAGCCACACCCACTGCGAGGCCACGCCCACCAGTCAGGCTACATAAACGCTTTGAAAGCGCAACGATTCACTTGATTTAAACTCCCTCTGAGGCGGAAAGCCGGAGGTATTGCACGCTGTATATTGATTTTAAAACCTGTCACTTGTTGTTGTTTTTAAACTAGAAAGACTAACGAAGCTCACCTGTCTTAAAGCGCCGCTATTACGCGCTAAGCCTGCCCTCCCTGACCCTCCAGATACAGCGAGTTCTCAGCTGTTAGAGGGGGAAAACGCCCACACCGCCAGCGCAGTCAAAGGTGAAGCCACGCCCACTGCGAGGCCACGCCCATAATACTCACTACAAATGTGCCGGCCACTCCAGCGCAGCGGACGAGCGCAGCGGGAGCGCCTAATGCAAGCCCGTCTGCGCCCGTCCGCGCACGGCCGGGCCTAGGGCCAGACCCCCTGGTAGATAAAGCTGCCACTAAGGTAACTTACTCCCGTTGAGACCTCCTAAGTCTCAGACCTCCCATCGCTGCCTCATGTGAATATGTTCACGACATGAATGGACTTTTCACCAGCTGTACTCACTGCCAGCCAGCCCAGCTTAGACTCCCGACGCGTGCGACTAAGCCTGTAGCCCTCAAATGCGCTTCGCTGAATTGCCGCTCTCTCCCCAAACATGCGACACTGATTAACCACCTCATAGAAGATCGTGAGATCGACATCCTCTTCCTGACGGAAACATGGCTCACCCCACACTCTGATTCAGACATGGTATTAGCCACCCCTCCGGGTTTCCTCATCCAATCGCTCCCTCGCCCATTGGGTAGAGGTGGTGGTGTCGCCATCATTTACCGGGACTGTTTCACTTGCAAATCTAACGACGCACAGATTCCCGACTCTGAAAGCCTACATTTTACAATCAAACTGGATCCAACTAGTTCACTTTCAGGAATCCTAGTATACCGCCCCCCCCCCCCCCGGGCATCCGGGCTCTTTCACCAGCGCCCTCTTGGATACAGTGGCTACACAGGCTCACTCAATCACGAATTTCATGTTACTGGGAGACTTGAATATTCACTTCAACGACCCTTCAGACTCTGGAGCAGCCGACCTAATCACTGAGCTGGCGGCCCTGGACACCTCAACTCAGGTGCCACTCACATTAAAGGCCACCTGCTGGACCTAGTGTTCACTAGCACCCCCACGATGCAAGGGAGAGACTCCCTCCCCTTACCTTGGACTGACCACTTCTTAGTCCCCTTTCAATTCCCAGGAACTCTTAGGAAACCTCAAAAACTGCCTACCTACACCAGAGATAGGACCTGGTCCAGACTCCCCACCGAAGAATGGGCCAAGACCCTTAAATCAACCGCCCCAGCCCACGAAGAAGACCCGGCCATCGCCGATAGCAATTTCAGAAAGTGGATCACGACCTCCCTTGACTCCGTACTCCCACTCAGAACGCGGGAAGACAAAACCAGCAAAACGGGATCCGCACCGTGGTATACCCCGGAACTTCGACAGCTCCGTAAAAACTGTAAGAGAGCCGAACGGCTATGGAGAAAAGACTGGCAAAACGCTAGCAAAGAGGCCTATCACACTTCAGTTAAACTCTATAAAACTGCTATCAAGCGCTCCAAAGCCTCCCACTACGATACTCGCATAAAGGAAGCATCTAATTCCTCCAGGGAATCCTTCCTCATCGTAAAGGAGCTATTGAAAGTGCCCATTTCCTCCTCCTCCACCACCCCCCAGGTAGACAGAAGCAATGATTTAGCCACATACTTCAATGATAAAATTGCCCGTATCCTTACATCCCTTCCCCCCCCATGTCCCTCCCACCATAGGAACAACAATTCACCCCCCTGTCAGACTGGAACACGCCCCCAACTTGCGACATTTAGGGCAGTCACGCCGAACGAGGTAGAAGTAACATTGAATAAAATGAAAAGCGGGTCTCCCCTGGACCCTGCACCCATGAGATTCCTCAAAAACGTAGCTCCCGTCATCACCCCCACGCTCACGGAGCTTATTAACAGCTCACTCGCACAGGGATCGGTCCCCGACAGCTGGAAAAGCGCGGTGGTGAAAGCACTCCTTAAAAAACCCCAGCTCGATCCAACAGACATGGCAAACTACCGGCCAATACCCCTCCTCCCTGGAATTAGCAAGGTAACCGAGAAATTGGTCAACAGCCAACTATCCCAATTCCTCGAAACTAACAACATCCTACGGCAATCGCAAACCGGGTTCCGTCCAGGGCACGGCACAGATACCGCCCTTCTTGCCGTCATCGAGGAGGCAAGGCGCATCCTTGATTCAGGAGGGTCAGTGGCAGTGATCCTCCTGGATCTCAGCGCTGCCTTCGACACAGTCAATCACCGTGTCCTCCTCCATCGGCTGGCGACAGCAGGGCTCACCGGGACGGCACTCAGTTGGATAGAGTCTTTCCTTACCGGACGCACGTTCCAGGTGTGGGACGGAATCTACCATTCATCCACCCTCTCTCTTACGAGCGGGGTCCCTCAGGGCTCCTCCCTGAGCCCCACGCTTTTTAACGCATATATGGCCCCCCTTGAAGACGTAGTGATACCATTTGGTATAAAAATAGTGAGCTACGCTGATAACACACAACTGGTCGTCTCCCTTTTCCAACTAGACGACCACCCAGACAACCTGACAAACTGTCTCACCGAAATCCACGGTTGGATGTGTGAATCATCATTAAAACTAAACGGATCAAAAACCGAAGTGATGCTCATGGGTAAACAATGGGCGACCATCCCCCCAGCGGTCTGGCCGGACGTGTTCGGGGAAATCCCCACCCCGAAACACGAAATCAAGACCCTCGGAGTCTGGCTAGAACCCAACCTCTCAATGAAGACACAAGCGGCCAAAACTGCAGGTACCTGTTTTGGGCTTATGCGGACTACCCGCAGAATCCTCCCCTTACTTCCACCCGCGTCCAGGAAATTACTAGTCCAAGGGCTCATACTGTCACGGCTGGACTACAGTAATATGGTCTATCTGGGAGCGCTGGAGACTACCCTAGCGAGACAGCAACGAACCCAGAATGCAGCAGCCCGTCTACTTATGAACGTTCCCTCTAGAGTGTCCGCCAAGCCTGCTATCAAGGCGCTGCACTGGCTCCCAATTCGCCAAAGGGTGGAATTTAAAGCCATGTGCACGGCCTATAAACTGATCAACGGTTCGGGACCTATGATTCTCAGCGGCCTGGTTACTCCATACAAAGCTCCCAGAGCTCTACAGTCCGAGAACGAGCACCTAGCCAACATCCCCAAATTCAAGAGGACACGTACCGGAGGCCGACGCTTCTCTGTAAAAGCGTCCACTGGATGGAACTCCCTCCCACGTTCCCTCAGACTGGAACCCAGCTATCTGAGTTTCAGAAAAAAGCTTAAAACCCATCTATTTCCCAAATAAACCCTCTGTACTTCTCCCTCTCAGCTGGACTCAAATCTCTCATAGCGCCGGGATGCCCTCGGGTCACCAGGCGCTTTACAAATCGCTAAATAATAATAATAATAATAATCTTGACTTCCTCTGGTGATCGGGCCCAGGCAGCCCGCCCTCCCGGTCCAGCCAGGCACATCACAAACCGGATCCTTCGTCACAGTAAGGGCCACGGCAGGTTTCAGATTGCAGCCCTCGCTGCCTCCACAAGTCCGCCTCCAGGAGGGCGGCGGTGGGGGTAGCAGCTCAGTCCAATTAGGCCCTTTCTCCTCCCTTCTTCCTTCAGGGAAATGCTTCCCTCACTGTCGCAGCCCAGGGAGACTCTCCATACCCACAGGCTCAGCAGGGGGGTTCGCTCCTAACCGCTCCTGCACTGGATCCAAACGCATAATAGCCCGGCACACTCTGTACACAAATGTTACAAATTCAAAATCAGTTCAAAGGAAATTGTTCCAAAGATGAGTCGATGTTCGATTTCAGTTCATTCTTTATTTTTCAGTCTTCGAAAACTTTTGAAACCGCCACTTTTGAAACCGCCAACGCGTTTCGTCCCATCCAGGGACTTCTTCAGGGCTTGAAATGTAAATACAGAGTATTCAAATTGATAATCTCTCATATGTTCATAATTGGTGATTTTTTTATTTTAAGTTAGTGCACTTCCTTGTACATTAGATGTGGTATTGGCAGCTAAAGAATCTCTGATAAGAAACAGTGTCCCGGATGAAGTGATTCCGGTTCCGCCAAAAAGTCCTCGACAGTGTCCGTCTCACGTAGATGTGGAAAGCGCTGTTTCTTATCAGAGATTCTTTAGCTGCCAATACCACATCTAATGGAAGTGAAGACAAGAAAAAATCTTGGCCAGAAAAGTCTTTAGTGGTGAAGAGTCATCAATGTTTTTAAATTATAGGTCAATATATTATGTGATGTGTTGGAGGGAATCTAAAAAATGTTCTGGCTTATTGGGACTAGTACCCCTTCCTGCAAAAGTGCAGTCCAAAATAATCAAACTTTGCTTCTAGCTTTGTTCCTTTAAGGAAGACATTCCTTTGCCAGGGGTTGCTACTTTTCATTACCAAGTATTCCATTCCCATGCTTTAATTTACAAGGTGCTCCAGAGATGGAAAGTGGTGCTATGTGTTTCATACGATAAGAACTTATACCATCAGCGCAGAGCAGAACTGAGATTGCGACACTGTGGAGACCAGTGGTCTTTAACCTTTTGACCTGTGTGGACCCTCCCACCAAATAACTATTAGAAGCATAAGCGAATGCTATAATCTTAACCTCAGAAAAAATATACAAAATTATGAAAACAAGTGTACATCAAATAAATACAAAGATTGTGATATACGTTCTAAAATTCACAAATGAAAAAACATGCAAAGTCGAAAATTTTATTTTAATGGAAAGGTTGGAGCTTTTCAGAAATGTTTTATTTCTAAAAGATAAATCATTATACTAGAAACTCACATGTGACTTTTTCTTTGTTGCTTCTAAAGCATCCTTTCTTTTTCTCAGCACCAACTAGTGCTTACGTTGAGGCCACCAATCGTCCATACTACTGTTTGCTGTACTTGTGCGGCTCCCACGAATAAAGCTAAGGAGACCAACCTAATGTTCAAGTCCAATCTCACATTCTTTCACATTAAAGAGAGTTTTTGATTTTTTTAAGTTTACAGTCTGCTTTTTTATGCATAGGCACTTTATTAAAGTAATAATGGTATTTTACTAGCTAAACAGTTTCCGAGTCCATTTTGTTGACATTGCAGACCCCCAGGGGTCCACGGACCACACGTTAAGAACCGCAGGTCTAGTCTGGGGACATTTACAGTTGACCAGGTCTATGTCATAAGCAAGTCATTTTTAAAGATATTAAGTAAATCAGGGGTGCAAGTACATAACTCTTTATCAACTCTGAAAAGCAAAGTGCATTGTCCCGATTTCACAAATCTTAGGCATGCAGAGTTCTGTTGAAAGAAACTAAAACTTGCTTTTACATGATCTCCGTGCACTTTTTGACTAACTAAGACACGCCCTTGGGACCAAGAGGCTGATATTATCCAATGCTGCTGCAAGATCTAGAACAAATCCACATAGAAGTCCCATTTTTTTAGGTTGAGTATTCAAGACCTGTAACTTCTCTTGTGGAATGAAAGCCAACCCCCCCTGCTTTTGATTTGTTTGTTTCAGTGTCCTTTAAAAATCCTTGATTGCTAGTGGTTAGTCCTGCCTCTTTGTCCCTCCTTTTTATCTTCCATTCCTCCCACACAGCCGGGACTAAGTACTGTCTCATTACGCCATCATTCTTTATATGTTGTTTGGGAGGCTATTTTTCTTGCTTTCCTGCTCTGTCACTGTTTGCCTGTGTTCAGCTTTGGTACCATAGCTGCTTAGATTTAACTATAGAATTTCTCCCTCCGACCTCCTCTTAATGCTACAGTTGTGTTAGTGTGTTAGGCCACCCACGCCATCCCTGCCGCTCCATTGGTTGTATTGTTTTAGCCTTTCTGCCATATTCAATGTCTACCATCAGTTGGCCATTTTTTGGTAGGATATTACTTTGTTTGGGCTTCTTTTTTTAAGGGGGATCAGGCTTGTTTTTGTCTCTCGTGGCTTCTGATAACGTTTTCATATCCAGCACTGGCAATGGCCAAAATGAATTAAGATGCTATTAAATGGTAGCTCCCTTAAGAAGGTGCAGCAGTCTTAGTGCTCAGCGTGAAGATGGTGCAGTTCTGCTCTGCTTACGTTTGCAGGAACGGGTACGACAAGGAGAAGCCCTTCTTTTTCCACAAGTTAGAAAACCCTTTTGCTTGCGTGCTTTGAGCGCTGCACTGTTCACTTTTTAATTAGGGTTGATAATTAATAAGCTGTGTCTGCAGTGTCATGTCTTCATTGATGATTTCTGCTTATTACTGCCTTATTCAGACCTGTGTGCTTTATCCCGGGTGACTTTTAAACCTCTCCAACATGGTCGCCCTTGTCCATGTTCTTTAATTTTCCTTCTTTTGCTTTTTTTCGTCGGACTTGCTGCACACATGCGCGGTAATTTCATTGAGGGACACACCTTCGCCACTTTCACCTTCCCCTATACTGGCGTTCGCGGTCCTGACTCCCCATGCTCGCTAGTAAGTCCTGCCCCTCGCCTTACATTAATACTCTCCGTCGGATTTCCTCTAGTGACTGCAACAACAGAATCCGTCCCTCTCTGCTCTCCCCACCCCGCTCCAATTTCCTGCTGTAGCAAGGGGCAGCTGTCCAGGAACCTTCCATTCATTTCTCTTCACCAAGAAGTGCCGTCGCCCGTTCTCCCTCCCCTCATTTTACTACGATGATCTCCCAAGTACCTCTATCTGGACTCTTCCCTCATTTGACTCATCCCAAACCAGATTTTACTACTATGATCGCCCAACTAACCAATACTAGACCCTTCCCTCCTCTATCCCTCCCTTGACTCATCCCAAACCTCATTTTACTACTATGATCGCCCAACTAACCAATGCTAGACCCTTCCCTCCTCTGTCCCTCCTTTGACTCATACCAAACCTCATTTTACTACTATGATCGCCCTACTAACCCTTTATAAGCTCCTCCCTCCTCTGTCCCTCCTTTATCCTATTCAATCCAACTAACAGACTCACATGCCCACCGCTCCAACTAACAACTTACATTTCCCTATACTAATCCACCTCTATTTCACCTTGGGTTCCGGAGTAGCGTGCTACTTGTCGAAAGCGCTTCAGCACCTCGTCAGGGGTTCCAATTCCAATTAATCACCTTGCCCCATTTGGTCTGTTTTCAGGTTGGTGAGTTTATCTTCTTGAGCCGCCCTGATTGACTCCCCGGACAACTTGTTTCTGCTGCTCCGTTTTATGTTGGTTAGAGTCTTTCCATGTTTCAAATTGGCACCCACTAGACTCAGCTATAGTTTAACGTTGCACCATTTCCCCACACAGAGGTTAATTTGCCTCAATGCTCCTTTGAGGGCACCTGTGCTTACTTGAAACTCAACCTCCGTCACAGAGTGCCTTCTACTGGTGCTATCATTTCTACTATTGTTACGTACATAATCATTGGTACTGTATGATATGTGCCATGATTGCTTTCATTAATAGTGATATGCAAACATTACTCCACTGCATAAAAAAAAAGTTTAAAACGTTATCATTTCGGGGGCTTGGCCAAGCAGCATGGCCGACAGGACATGAGCTCCATTAGCTCCTGGCCGGCCCAGCTTACTAATCCTGATTATTAGCAGATCCTGGTGTGCTCGGACCGAAAACGTTGTGGGTTGGGAGACTCGTTTGCCTGGGGCTCCATTGGGTGTCGAGGAGAGGTGGATGGCCTGTTGACCGCCGGCGCTGAAGCTACGCGAGGCCGGTGCTGCGGCCTACTCGCGGCCTACTCGCGGCCTACTCGCGGCCTACTCGCGGCCTACTCGCGGCCTACTCGCGGCCTACTCGCGGCCTACTCGCAGCCTACTCGCGGCCTGGCGGCCGAGGCTCTCTGTGGCCGCGGCGTCGATCTATGGGGGAGCGGAGGTCGAGCCTGTGAACACCCGGACCCCGGAGATCAGCGGAGGTGCAGGGGATCTCCCTGGGGGGCCGGGACCCGACGGAGTCCGCCGCACGGAGAAGCCGCGGCGGGAGTGACGCGCCGCGATCCCAGCATCGGAGCCCTTGGGCTGGCCTGGTCGCGCTGATAGCTGGGGGGGGTCCCTACTGCCATCGGGGACCTCCCGCTGTCTTGGGGCTCCTGTGTTTCCTGGAGGAGGCGGTCGGTGATCTCGACCCGGCTGCCTGAGACGTGAGGGAGTGCCGTGTGGGACCAAAGTGCGACCATCTGCAGGCAGAGCCCACCGGAGCAGCGGCACCGCCCCAGAGGGGGATTGTGGTGCGGCGGTGAGGGGAGTGATCCGGGTCCGGGGCTCCCATCGGCCCGATCCTTTGGTTGAACCGGTTAGACTTGTAGGCCCTCCATCATCGGAGATCCTCGGAGTTTGTCTAACCCGGTGGGGGGTGCCGGCTGTGCATGGCTGCCGGCCGGACTCGGAGAACTGGTCGTGTCCCTAGGCATTTCCACGTTGGGCCTGGTGAGTGGCGGCGGGGGAGGCATTGGCTGCCACCCGAAATCAGGAACCCAAGCATTCTTGAATGGGGACAGTGGGCATGTCCTTATTGTCTGCGGGGCACCTCTGTGACTGGGGGTGAGGAGACAACTGCCCCTCGCTGTGGAATCAACTGGCGGTCGGGGATCTTGGCTGCCCCCTGGCCGAATCATTGCCTCAACTGGACAGCGGGAGGTCCGGGGTGCCCCTGGGCTGGGCCTGGACGAGTGCAGCGGTCCCAGAGGACTGGCATAGGGGCGGAGCCTCGCCCTGGGACGGACACTACGCAGCTGGTGTGGAGGTGAGTGGGACCTGGCACTGTACGTGTCCCTGGCGGAGCACGACCTGGGGGACTGCTGAGGACCCTCTGTAACCCCGGGCATTGTCGAGGGGCACATTGTTGGTTCGGACATCTGGGGGGGTCCCCATAGACTCTGATAATGCGTAAGGACAGGATGGCCCGAGCCTCACAGCCAAACACCATCACGCAGTACACCACGCAGCGGCTCCATTCGCAGCGCATCACGCGTCAATCCGGTCAGGAAGAGGAGGGAGGCGTCCCCGGAGGTTCCGGCGAGCCCTCCCGGGCAGAGCTACTGAAGGCAATACAGGGGTCCCACACTGCCTTGGAAAGACAGATCGAGACGGTATCCATAGATGTGAATCTCCTGAGGGCGGATCTCCGCAAGGTAACAGATAAAGTCACTGCGGCGGAGGGGAATATAGTCCAGCTACAAGAGGAGGTGGTGCCTCTCAAACAGACTGTATGGCTGCTCTCAGCCTCGACGGGGGAACTGGAGCGAAGAGCGGAGGATGCCGAAGGGAGGGCACGCCGCAGCAACATCAGAGTTCTTGGCATTCCGGAACGCGCGGAGATGGGGAATGCAGAGTGCTTCCTGGAACGCTGGATCAGCTCCACGCTTTGTCCTACCGGACTGTCCGTTGTATTCGTGATGGAGCGCACCCATAGAGCGCTGGTCCCGCTGCCGAAGCCTGGCGTTCTGCCACGGGCCCTCATAGCAAAAATCCTGAACTATCGCGACAGGGACTGTATCCTGAGGGCGGTGAGGGAAATGGCGGACCTCACCTTAAAAAATTCCTGGGTTTCCGTGTACCCGGACTACACCCGCCAGGTCCAGGAACAACGTAAATCCTTCCTAGCGGTTAAGCAGAAGCTCCGGGAACTGGACCTACAATATATGCTACTGTCCTAGTGGAGGAGCCGCCACTGAAAAGGCATCATTCCAGATTCTGGACACAAGGGCCAGAACTGATGGATCGACTCCAGCTCTTTATTGAACCTCATCTCTAAGAAGATGTGGAGAAAGGAGAGGCCTTATGTTACGCTTCTGCCCAAAGATATTAATCCTAGAGGTTACCGGGAGAACAGATAGAAGTGTTGGGATATTTTTCATCTCCCGTTGAGTTCAAATCACGACAGGTCGTGTGAAAAGCTTATGTGGCTGAAGATGGGCCAACTATTTTGGGGTCGGGATATCAGTTTGACCTGCATATTGTTATTGATCGAAAAAGGTAAGAGTCTGGCTAAGTCGAAGGTGTCCCTTTAAAGGACGGTTTCCCAGTAGAGGTGGCATGCTTCATCGTAAGGAATCCTGCTCGCACAATTAAGCCTAGTCATGGTGCGGGCTACAACCCTCTCACTGCGAGGGAAGAGCTCAGAGGGGTTCTCATTAAGACCCGATGTGAGCTGGCAGAGTGTTGTGAGTGGTACAGTGCTAATGAGGGTGAATTAAAGATAGCTACAAGATTTACCGCATACCTTTATTCTGGCTTCCTTATACTAGGGTTAAAAACAGCAAGGAGAACATACCAGGCAGTGCATGAGTAAGTATACAACTCACTATGAGTTGTATACTTACTCATACATTGCTCAGTATGTTGGGCCCGATTCACAGAACTAACTTAAGACAAAATCCTAAACGTACTACTTTTGGTATTCACAGAAGTTAGGATTTTGTCTTAAGTTAGTTCTGTGAATCAGGCCCGTTGTTTTTTGTTCTCCTACAGGTACCACCAGTGAATCCACCATCTTGCTACCCCTTGATCACTGGTCTAGTATCAAATTCAGTTTACTGAAACACTTACCGTTCTTGTTATTTCTTTTCACTATTACAGCAGTAGCTCACTCACTATCCTGAAGAAAAACATGATACTTTCAAGGTCATAGGCTGAAACATGTCGATTTAAGTTGAGGACAACTTGATCTAATGGTTCCTGCCGTACCTCATTTTCTCCTTGCTGTTTTTAACCCTAGCACAAGGGGTTTTGCTTGGTCTTTTGCTTTCTCGCCCTAAGTGCGCCGGGTATGCCCCCAAAAATGGGTCCCGGGCTCACTGTACCACTGGATTCAAGTTAGCCTGGCTGATGGGGGGGTGAGATCCCGAAACTGGTCCCAGGATGCTTATTTCCAGTCCAGGGAGGACCTAACAAGGCAGTTCAGACTGGACTGTTCCTATCAGGCACAGTCAATCAATCAATCAATCAATCAATCAATCAATCACTGCATTTATAAAGCGCACTACTCACCCGGGGGGGTCTCAAGGCGCTGGGGGAAGGGGTATGTTACTGCTCGAACAGCCAGGTCTTGAGCTGCTTTCTGAAGGAGAGATGGTCCTGGGTTCGCCGAAGGTGGGTGGGGAGGGAGTTCCAGGTCTTGGCTGCCAGGTAGGAGAAGGATCTTCCTCCGGCGGTGGCTCTGCGGATGCGTGGTACGGTGGTGAGGGCGTGGCTGGCCGATCGTAGCTGGCGGGTGGGCGTGTAGAAGGTCATGCGGTCGTTGAGGTACTTGGGGCCCAGGTCGTGGAGAGCCTTGTGTGCTTGGGTGAGGAGTCTGAACGTGATTCTCTTGCTGACGGGGAGCCAGTGCAGGTCTCTCAGGTGTCCAGTGATGTGGCTGTGTCGGGGGATGTCCAGGATGAGTCGTGCGGAGGCGTTCTGGATGCGCTGGAGTCTTTTTTGAAGTTTGGCTGTGGTTACGGCATAGAGGGTGTTCCCGTAGTCCAGTCGGCTGGTGACGAGTGCCTGGGTAACGGTCTTCCTGGTTTCAGTGGGGATCCATCTGAAGATCTTGCGGGGCATGCGCAGGGTGTTGAAGCACGAAGATGAGACGGCGTTGACTTGTCTGGTCATCGACAGGGAGGAGTCCAGGATGAAGACCAGGTTGCGTGCGTGGTCCGTTGGCTTGGGAGCGGTGCCCAGGGCCGGGGGCCACCAGGAGTCGTCCCAGGCGGAGGGTGATGATCCCAGGATGAGGACTTCCGTCTTGTCTGAGTTCAGTTTAAGGCGGCTGTTCCTCATCCAGTCGGCGACGTCTTTCATCCCTTCGTGTAGGTTGGCTCTGGCGGTGGTGGGGTCGTTGGTGAGGGAGAGGATCAGCTGGGTGTCGTCGGCGTAGGAGATGATGTTGAGGTCGTGTTGGCGTGCGATGGCTGCGAGGGGGCTCATGTAGACAGTTAAGAGGGTTGGACTGAGTGAAGATCCTTGTGGTACGCCGCAGATGACTTCGGTGGCCTCGGATCTGAACGGGGGGAGGCGGACTCTCTGGGTTCTTCTGGCGAGGAACAAGATGATCCACTCCAGTGCTTTCTCTCGCACAGGGTCAAGACTGATTTACATCTGACCATGTCTAAACTGGGGTGGCATGGGTGAGCAAAAGAATGATGGATTTAACCCAGATCTCTTGACTGGGGATGAATGTTCTGATTTGTTTGCCATTCCGTCGGTCAATTTTGTCAGTCGCAACCGGTGGAGGTAAGAGCGGCGGGGCAGTTGGACCGGCTTGGGGAGGAGGGGGGATTTTGAGAGACAACCACAAGGGAAAATGAATTATTCATTTAATTTTTCCTTGTGTTCGTCTCTCTAAATTCTCCCAGCTGGCTCCACTGCTCCTACCTGCAGCGCTGATTAGTGTGTCTTTTGCTGTCTCACCCTAAGTGCGTAAGGTATGCCCAGATGTGGGTCCCGGGCTCACTGTGCCACTGGATTCAAGCTAGCCTGGTTGATGAGGGGTGAAACCCCGAAACCGGTCCCAGGATGCTTGTTTCCGATCCAGAGAGGACCTGGCTAGGCAGTTCGGCTAGACTCTTACCATGAGGCACGGGGTCAAGACTGATTTGCATATGGCCAGTTCTAAACTGGGGTGGCATGGTGAGCAAAAGAATGATGACTTTACCCGGATCTCTTGACTGGGGGTGAATGTTCTGATTTGTCCTGCATTCCAGCCATCAATTGTGTGTCTTTTGTAAATGTAAATGTAAATGTCCAGTATTTGTAATGCGCGATCAATTACCCGAGGGTTTCAAGGAGCTGGGGGCCGTTGGGAAGATTAAGCGAGCTATCGCCCGGAGTCACATGGTGCTGGGCAGACTCCTGCCATCGGAGTCGGGGATCGAACTGTGCTTCAGAGGATTATGGTGGAGGTTTTCAGAGAGCTTGAAAACCTAAAGTTTTTCCAATATAATGTTCTGGTTTTTGGAGAGTCCATTCAGGAACACAACAACATCTTAGCGCCCCTGCAAGGCTAAGGTAGGCTATTCTATTCTATTCTATTCTATTGTTTTGGTAGAGCGCAAAACAGCGGCCCCAGCAATGAGGCGTCTCGGCGCTAAAGAACCACAGATCCTGGCCTGAGCGAGAAGGAATGGAAGAGAATTATGGAAGAGGGAATAGGTGTGTTTTAATTGCTTTCCGGAACGCCGGCAGGCTTTCTATGGAGCGGATGTGTTGTGGCAGACTGTTCCATAGTTTGGCTCCAAGAACCCTAAATGAGCGGCCGCCCATGCGGCAGAGTTTTATGCGTGGAACGCATAGGAGGTTTTGGTTGGAGGATCGCAGGTTACGTGAAGGGGCGTAGGGGGTAAGGAGTGGTCGAAGCAGTGGGGGGGTGTCCAGTTTGATGATTTTGAAGGCCATGATGAGGGTCTTGAATTTGATTCTGGAGTCAACGGGTAGCCAGTGTCGTTTTTGGATAGTCGCTCTGGCTGAACATCTGCGGGGGAGGCCGACTAGAGTTCTAGCCGCAGAGTTTTGCACGCGTTGGAGTCGTGCTAACTCGCTTTTGTTAGCGCCAAGAAGGAGTACATTGGCGTAGTCAAGACGCGAAAGGATGGTAGCTTGAATAATAAGTTGGCGAGTCTTGGCGTCGAAGAAGCCTGGTATGTGGCTAAGACTCCTCAGCAGGCCGATACAGGTGCCAGCAACTTTTTTGGTGTGGGCCTGAAAGTTGAGTGAGGCATCCATTCAAACTCCTAGGTTTTTCACTAGGGATTTGGGAGATGGGATGGTGCCTAGGGAGGACGGCCACCAATGCTCATTCCAGAGGCTGGTGTTTTTGCCAAGGAGTAGCACCTCTGTTTTACCTGCATTGAGCTGTAGACAGTTATTTGTCATCCATTGGGCAACCGCGGAGAGACCGTTTTTAAAACTGGAGGATGGGATGGAAGGGCCTTCTGTAAGAGCGATGGCCAGCTGTGTGTCGTCGGCGTACGACACTAATGTCAGGCCCCACTCTTTGGCCACTGCCGCCAGAGGCTGTACGTAAAGATTAATAAGGGATGGGCTCAACGCAGAGCCCTGCGGAACTCCCTGTGCAATGGGGCGGGGTTTGGATAGAAAGGGGGGAGCAGAGACCCGAAAGGATCTGTCTTTGAGAAAAGATCGAAACCACTCCAAAGCATGGCCAGATACTCCAAATGTCTCCAGACGATTAAGAAGGATGTCATGGGATACCGTATCAAAGGCCGCACTGAGGTCAAGAAGAATCAGCGCAGCACTTTGACCGGCATCTAAAATCGTTCGGAGGTGCTCTGTGGTGGCCAGGAGAGCAGACTCAGTACTATGGCCTGGTCTGAACCCATTTTGAGATGGGTCCAGGATGATGTTTTGGACCATGTGCTGGGATAGAGTACTGTTCACATGTGCTTCAGCAAGTTTGGACAGCCATGGGAGCAGGGAGATTGGTCGAAAATTCTCCGGTTTAGATGGGTCTAGGGTGGGTTTCTTGATAATGGGTGAAACCCACGCTTGCTTCCAGGCAGATGGTACACTCGCTGAGGTAAAGGAGAGGTTCAGAATAGAAGTACAGCTAAGGGGGCTGGTCCTACCCTAAGGAAGGAGAACTGCAAGTTCCTTGTAGAGGAAATTGAAAACCTTGGCTGTACGATTTCGGGGCAGGGCATCCAACCTAAAATTTCGTTTTTGAATGCTATTAAGTCTGCACCTATTTGACATGATAAAGACCAGTTACGTTCATTTATGGGCTTGGTCGAATACTATACAATTAATTTTCTCAATTTTGCAAACAGGACTGAGGAATCTAGAGTGTTATTGTGGAAGGGGTGTTCATTGGGTTAGGGCAATGCTCAGCAAAGTGCTTTTGATCGTGTAAGGAGAGACATTTGTGAGGCGGGAATTCGTGCACCTTGTGACACTCATTTTAAAACATTTCTAATGGTGGATACCAGTGCGCATGGTTTGGGGGCAGTATTACCCCAGGTGCGGACGGGTACGCAAAAAAACTGTGGATTCTACCTCATGCTCATTGAGGGATCGTCAAAGCAACTATTCAGTTATAGAGTTCGAGGCCCTAGCAGCTGCCTGCTCTGTCGAGCATTTTAGGACCTATTTATGGGGTTTACATTTTTGCATACGCACCGATCACAAACCCTTGGTGAAAGTTTTGAGTCCTGGTGGTACTGGTAAGGGCTCAGTTAGGCTAGCTAGACTCGCTTCCAGACTTTAGGAGTATCGTTACAACGTTGCCCACATATCAAAATGGAAGAACGTGCACGCTGACTGCCTTCTTGTATGTCTTTGGAGTGTCCCGGGGAAAACGGTCACAGTGGGTCTGCCTGGGATCAGGAAGGGGCTTTGGTTTCATTGTGCGATGTGGAAGAATGTAGCGGTGGCTGGGTCTTTGCTAATGAATTGGGTTCGCAGGGACTTAAGTAGGATGAAAATTGGGGGGTCTCTCAGAGGGGTGTGGTCGATGTAGTTAAGGGTGTGGCTTAAAAACATCTAAGCTAAAAACCTATGCTTAGCATAGTGTGCTACCAGACAAAGATTTTGCTGCTTCTGTCATTGCATTCACATATATAATACACCACATAAGATTACACCTACAACAAACTAGGACTATTGGCTTTGTCATTGGTTGTTATTTCCATAAGATAAATAAGCAACAACTATGGCTTTGTTGTATATAATATTGAAAATACTTCCATTCTGAAATGAGACTGTGAAAGAACTAAAACAAGGCTCTTTGAAGTTACATGAAAGGCAGTGAAGGGTGGCACTGATGCAGAGTCAAGATATTGTTTTTACCGTGGGGGTGAGGTCAAAATTGGAGAGCCCGATAGGGAACCATCTCAGTACTTGATTTTTAGAACTGCCGGTGAGCACCGGCAGGACCTGGCCCGCTTAACGCCTTGGGCGTTCGTGCATGGATCGGGACGTAGTCTTGAAGAGTGTTGAACAAATGGTAGTGCATGGTGAGCGTAGGGAGAGCATGGTTGGTTCTTCTGTGAGACCATTTGTTAAGATTCTGGATGAACTAACTCTGAGTGACATAAAAGTTCTAATGAGAAATGACAAGTTTGTACCACCTGAGGGTTTGAGGTACAAAAACATTATCGTGAGGGGCACTTAGGGAAAACTATGACAAAAAACGGGTAAGGCAGGATTTTTGGTGACCCTGTATGTATGATCAGATCATGGTGAGTGTTGTGAATTTTGAAGTGTGTAAGGAGAGCGAAAAATGGCTTAAGACCGGTGTCATTTCAGCACAAGGACATATTGAGTACCCTGATTAACCTAGGAGTACGGAGTACGATACCCTGATTAAGAATTAAGAGAAAACTAAGGCAGAAAAGTGATGCTACAAATTTATATATTTGATTTTGTTTAAAGTGGTATTTGGTGTCATACCCAGGCCTTTCAGATTCCTTAAAACAACAAAAACTGGTCTGTATTTATCTTGTTGAAAGGGGTCAACCCTACCTGAGGTGAGAGCATGAAAAGCTCAGCAGATTCATAGTGGGCTCTGCTCAAGCCTGCAGGATGGGGTGGAGAGGCACCAGAGGCTAGCGCTGAGCTGTCTCCTGCTGCCATAGGTCCTAAAAGTTAGATAAGGAGGCGCAGTGTGAAATGAAAGAAGAGTGACTTGAGCTGGCTTGAAATACCCTGGCCTTGTGCACCTGCAGAGCCCAACGTCTGCCACATGTCTAGTCATCAATTAAATGTGTGTACGGGGCTGTAGGCAGAGCCAGCAAACACAACCAAAACAATACACTTATGTTTTGGCATTGTCGTAACGAATCCAACTGGCTGTTCTTTTAATTTCCGCATTAAAGCATGCCTTATGCCAAACTGAATTTGATCTGGTGAATAAAACTTTATGGTATTTTTCTCTATTTACGTTGCTATATACCCTGCTGTGCATTTGAAAAACCAGATAAAGTGTTTAAAAAAATTAAAAATGAAATATGCTGTCCAGTTTAATTGCACCACTAACACATATTCTCATATATTTAATGAAATACAAAGTCTCGCTTCCAGTTGACAGCTTCCTGTAAATAGTCTTTAGTCCTCTGCATCAGTGTTTTGAAGATGCTCATGTAAAAAGAAGCTGTAAATACTTTTCTACAGCAGCAACCGAGAATGAGACCCTGTAACTTGGACTGTGTGTCTTAAAAACATCCATATCTGTGGCATCTAAAAACCCAGGTCTTTCCTGCCACAAAATGTTTGTTTGTGTGAAATGTATTCACTCCTGGAGACAGGAAAGGAGGTTCTGTTAGTGGCCAGCAGAGGGCGCTCCTCGCCTGCTGATGAAATCCACTGAGCACATTGTATGAAAGAGACGAGTTTCATCTTCCAGGCCAGCGGTGGCAGAGACAGCACCAGAAGCAGATGTTGACATCATTTCCGGCCTCTCCCTCTGTGTCCAGCCTGCTGCAGGGGAGGATGGTCGCCCTGTCTGTCTGTGCAGTTATCTTCCTCTTCAGAGCCTCACACCTGCCCCACCCCAGCCCTAGGAGGAGGAGAGAGCCTGGAAATGTCTGCACAGTTTTCTGCTCAGGTAGGAGATTGTCAGCACCTTCTGCTGTATTTATAGAAATAGACGGAATCATCCTGGGGAAATCTCTGTCAGGAGCCGGGCTCTTCTATTTGGAGGGGGGGGGGGCTTTCCTTCTGGCCCGGTGGGTGTTTGTGGTCATCATTTGGTTACTATCTGTACACGGTGCTTTGCATCTTAATGCACTTTGAGAAATCTGTGCTTGCTGCACTGCATTGTACTGCACTATGAGAAATCTACGCACACTGCACTCATCGTACTGAACTATGAGGAATCTGTACACACAGCAGTGCATATTACTGCACTATGAGGAATCAGTGTACTGCACTGCATCTTACTGCACTGAAGAACCTGTACCACTGCACTGCATCTTCCAGCACTGTGAGGAATCAGTGTACTGCACTGCATCTTACTGCACTATGACAAATCTGTGTTACTACACTTCATCTTACTATATTGTGAGGAATCTGTACATGCTGCAGTGCACCGTACTGCACTATGAAGAATCTATGCACTGCACTGCCATATACTGCACTGTGAAAAATCTGTGCACACTGCACTGTCTCTGACTGCGCTCTGAGGAATCTGCACTGCATCTTACTGCACAATGAGGAATCTGTGCACGCTGCACTGCATCTTACTGCACTATGAGGAATCTGTGCACGCTGCACTGCATCTTAATGCACTGTGACAGATCTGTGCACACTGCACTTTACTGTACTATGAGGAATCAGTGTCACCACAATGCAACTTACTGTACTGAGGAATTTGTGCCACTGAACTGCATCTTACTGCACTTTGAAAAATCTGTTCACATTACACTGCATCTTAGCGCTCTATGAGAAATCTGTGCACATTCTTTGCTCGGCTCTCGCTGTTAGTTTATTGACTTGCCCCCTGTGTCAGAAGCATGTCCCCAGGCAGTTGAATGTCAAGGGTTCCCTACTGCCCCATGCCCCCGTTTTCCTATCCGAGTCTAGGTAAAACCTCAGTCATTGCCATAGTTTCCAGCGGCTTAGGTTGGCTTATAGCATTATCTGCTGCAGAGGTTGTGTGTCTGCTGCCGGGATTGTGTGTGTGTGCACTGACCTTGAGTCTCCCAGGTAGGCGACCTTCCAATCAGTGGAATGTACATGTCTGTGTTTTTGATTTGTCTCTGCAGGTTGGATGTGTGTTTTATGTGAACAGGGTAGCGTTGTCTTTGCAGACTGTGTTTTTTTGTGTGAGTGTATGAGACACGTCTACAGTGTGTCTTTTTAAAAGCTGTCTGTCTTAGCAGATGTTGGCTACTGACAGTAACTCTTCTTGGCCTCTCCTCTCTGTACAGAAATCTTTAGGATCACTGGATGTAAGAGGGTCTTCTCCGTGCAGAATAGTCGGGTGCTACTCCGCACACTGCAGTTCTTCCCCATTGTTTGGTAGAATTTGGCAGCTTTGAGTGAGACTTCAGCACAACCTCCAACTGTGTGAGTGAACCAAGCACCCAAAGGCTACTTGTTTGACAATGCCACAAGGGGTTGCTTCACTCTCTCATCAACGGTGTGTTGAAGAGGATTGTACTATGATATAGGAGTCTATGTGAAGGATTCCATTCTGCTCTGCTTGTCACTTCAGCAGGAAGGGGAGAATGTAAATGTAAATGTTTTTGTACTTGTATAGCGCACAGCTACCCGCAGTGGGTTTCCCGGCGCTTGTACGAATACCGCAAGGGAACACTTCCTGGCTTTCCCTGTGAAGTGTCCACTCCTGGGCACCCCCATGGTGCAGACCAGGCATCCCTCGCGTTGTGGGGGCCGTTGTGGAGACTAAGCAAGCTATTGCCCAGAGTTGCAGCGTGGGACCCATGATCAGAATAGGCACTGAGGCGAGAATATCCGGTCAGGGGAATTAATGAACCCAAGACCCGCCGGGGCAGGAATCGAACCCTGGTCCCTGGCCAGAGCGCTGCATCGAGGTCTGCCTGCTCTAACCATTGAGCCACACTTCTCCACAAAATGCAACAAAATGCACAAGCAGAACATGCTAGAAGAGGCCAGAAAAGAGAAATAAGAGTGACACAGAGAGTAACATGAAGGGTGGAATAAAGTAATGAATAGATATTGATCAAAAATATGAAAGAAATATGTTTGTAGGGGAGGGAATGAGAGTTCTTGAAGAAGAGCAGGAAAATAAATGTAATGAAGATTGTGTAGAAATTGCCAAAAGTTGAATTACATGTTGTGAATTAAAGAATGTGATTTTAAGTGGAACCTTCAGGTGATTTTTCAAGAGTCTATAGGTGTAATGTGCTGTTTAGGGGTACCAATACTTGAACCAACTTTAGAGCTATGGGTCTGGGATTTATTCCCAATCAACAAACGGTGTGAAAGGACCCAAATGGAGGAATCAATGTATTTTCCTGCGTGTTACCAATTTGAACTCTAGTGAGATAGCTAGGAGGTCCTAGGTTTGCCCTTTCCTCCTGTATAATTAGGTTAATGTCAAATCACAAGGGGGGGGAGTAGAGGTAGGAGAGATAGGGACTCGTCCTTCACGAAACTTGTCAGATAACCAAAAAGAAAGTCCCTTGTATTGCAGAAGGAAAGTGCACCTCTTGCTAGGACTGTAAAGAAAGAAAAAATGTTTTCTTTCAAATAACCCTTACCCCTTCCCCAGGTTTCCCCTCGGTGGCATCCTTCATCATAGGATCCATCCCTGCCCTCTACGGACAGGGGCGTGCTGCTACTGAAGAATATGCGTGAGCACTTAAATGAAAAATAAGGGTGTCCCTGTACACCTATACACCTATGTGGTCTTGTTATGAAGATGAAGTGGGTTTTGGAAGTGAACGTTAAAAATATCAAAATAGTGGGACAGAAACAACTTTCTTTTCTACCCCTAATTAATATACTAAAATCTGGGGACAAGCAGAAAATGCTAGAGGCGTGACTACCTACTGCTTCCCTAGTTGGTCGGCTCGTTTCAAGCCCTACCCCAAGGCTTTTAGTTAGGTCCACAAAGGAGAAATGATGATCCCACTCCTGATTCTACTATTAGCTCAGTTAAAGTGATGAACAAAAATTAAAATTAAAATACATACAGCACCTAATTGGTTTGCTTTAAATCTCAAAAGTCCTGCAGAGTTACAAAGAGAAAGAAAAAGGTAAAAAAATGCACAACCTTCTGGTCTACAATGTGTTAAAAATCATTGGTTTATTCAGTGGTTATAGTGGTGAAAATAATCCAAACCAGTGCGTATAAAGTGGGAAAATGCTGTGATAATTGGACTAACAAGACATTACAAAACATTTAAAAAGCATAAATTGCTGACACTCGCTGTGTTCCCAATGTGATTGAGGTTCATTACATACATGATCAGAGACCTTGACCGGGCCTCATGAGTTGTTCGGAGGGGGTTGAAGGGACGCCTGTAGTCAAATACTAAAGGTACGTTAATAAATGAGAGATTCTCAGATGTTAGAATACTGTCTAAAACGATGTGACAAATCGTTACGGGATGTTTGGCAGAGCGTGTCTACTTGCTTCGTCAAGGCTACTCCCTTTCGGCAAACCTGATTTGCTCACTCGAGGCTCCGATGTTACTAGAGCAGCGTGTGAGTTCAGCATATAACGTTGGTTCATTGCCAAACATAAGCTTCCATGTGGGTTGATACACATACTACACAGATCTGTAATTTTGTATCCTACATACCAGTCCTAATAAGTTCTGTTGGAAATGGCGCTTTCTATGGTGCATTTCCTGGACTTTTTTTGCTTTTCTCCCTTCCGGTTTTCCACTGATCTATGTGCTAGACTTAGGATTTTGAGCACTTTTGACACTTCCATTTAGTGTCAAAACGCTGTGCTCGTCATATACATACTGGTGATTAGTGTAGACATGATTGGCTGAATTGAGTTAGCTGGAAATCCTTTGTCTATAGGTGAGATATATATCTAGAGCATGTAACTCAACACCTCCTCCGACGGCCTGCAGCACTGGTTGTGCCACCCACGGATGTAACTCTTTAAACGTGCCGCAGGTTTGCCATGACGGGCCTGTGTTTGCAGGTTACTGTTATTTGGCTTAGGATTTAAAAGGCTAGTTGCACAGGTTCTGCAATTCTCTTGCTATACCGGAGTACTTCCTAGTGACAGGGTGCGGTGTCGGGAAGAGGTAGGGCATGTGTGCGTTTGTGCTACATGCACTTGTAATGATTGGCACCAGGTGGTGTGTTCGGTACAGTAGGGCATGTTTCCCGCATTGGATTGATATGAGGGATCTGTGGAAATGCGCAGAAGCTGGATTTCTTGCATACAGATGTGTGGCAGTATAGTGTTTGATATTGATGAGTTTGTAATGGCGAACCTGCTCCGGTGGTGCGAGTGAATTCGACATTATGACTGTGGAAATACCACTTTGAGAAAGTGGGCATTTCTGTGCTCATGGCTCTGTGTGCCTATCTGACTGTCTCCAATTCACAGCTGGGGTCTGGGGACAGTTCCATTTGTGCATTCCTAATAATACAGCCATAATCTAGGGGCTCAAAAGAAATTGCAGACCTCTGACTTTGAGGGGCCTTCTTGGGTTGGTTAAGAAGGGGTAGAATTGGAACCTGCATTCCAAGGGGCAGGGTTGTGACCCAACTAAAGATACTGATCAAGCCTCCCAGGGTAGGATGTCAGACAGGACACAATTTAGAGAGGGCCCTGTTGCAGGGATTCTGCCCAAGAACAGAGCTATGCGTAGGATTATGGGTTCTTAGTGAGTAGTAACTGAGTCATCCTTCCACCTGAGTACCCATAAGCCCACAACGGATTTGCTATAGTGTCTCACTTGCTCTCCTACGCACTCACAGAGACATCCCAGAACACAACACTCCCAGATCTCTCAGGAATCGCACACCCTTTCACTCAAACTCTTGTACCTGTACTTAATAAAATCTGACAGAGACACAAAAATAGTTTTAAAATATTTATTTTAACTAAAATGCCCTAACATGCAGTATACGTGCCACAACAAGCCGGAAAATGCATAATATAAATAGTCAGCATAGCAGCTAGTCCATATATCATGAAGGGAGATGACATGATGAAAAGACAGTAGAGCCTAATCTCCCTCCCATTGCTATTAAGAAATATTATTATATATTGGAAGAACTCTGGGCTTTGTCTGCAGACCCCATACCTTAGATTATAGATGGTAGTTCTACATCGTAGGGGCTGTCTTGCTCTTCACCCTGTAAAGGTCCCTCTTCAAGTGTGTGATCCCTATGCATGTATCCTCCTTGTGGGTGCCGTGGCATGAGGAGTACAGGGGTTTGCTGTACGAGGAACCCAAGCATACAGCCGGAAACCTGGCCTAGCTTGCATTCTGTAGAGTGTGGTGAGGAAAGTTAGCTGAGTCCACGGGACTCGAGCTCGCAGCCTAGACTGTTTCAGACCTCAGGATCGGGAGAATGATAGTGTCTGACATTGTGGCCTCAGTCCGATGGCGCTGGTTCCCTCCCCGCAGACCCATGCCATAAGGTACCCCATACAAATTTCTTCCGAGCACTCAATTGTCCATAAATTACAGTCTTCCAAATATGGAATTTTTCAATTTATTTTCTTCATTGAAAAGTTCATTTCTAATTTTCCATAACGTTCTGACGCGGCCAACACGTATTTCGTCTGGTCTGTATCGACCTTTGACTTCTTCAGGGCTGCAACCCAAATAATAAAAGATATACATATTCAAATAAACTATACATATGGAAATTCATCCAATTACATTAATAATCACAGGTTCATTATAAATCTTGAAGTAATACACCCTCATGCCATAGAGTGTCCATAGCAATAGTAAAAAGCAAAGACCAAATTCACACTCAAGACACCCAAACGTGCTATAAACGTCTATATAGATAAAGTGTAAGTAGTCACCAAAGAGTAGTGTCATTCCAAGTTACTATCATAGTCATGAAGTGGTAAATCATGGCTATTAAAATTTACCATTAGATGTGGTCTGAGATGATCTACAACGTACCAATATAACGTTTTCTTAATCCAATAATGGTCCTAAGTAAGTATGTTCTAGTTCTTATGTTCCGTCTAAAAATAACCACAACAATATAAGTGTGATTATTTAAGCATATGTACTATAGTATATGTAGTTAAGGTCCTCTCTTAATAATAAGCTCACCCGTCTATGTAGTACTTCTGATTATGTACTTTTCATCATAGTTGGGAAATTCAATCTACAAAGAAAATTATTGATGTTAATCTGAACTACATGGTTTTCAAATATAACACAATGTGACGGACTCTTTTTTAGTAATCCCTCACCTCAAATTTCGTGAATTATTTCGTTGCCGTTTTCCTTCTGCAATTTTATAGTTCCTCCGTCATAATGTGCGAGTACGACACCTATAATATTAATAATATTTATCACTGTTAAATCCTAAGTAAATATCGTGCACCAATATTGTCTATTCGTAACCTGTATTTATGCGCTCGAAGTTTCGGCTCACCTATTGTTTTCTAATGTTTTCGAAAATCCGTAGCGTTCTACGTCTGCGCCATCTTACTTCTCCTTTTTATATGGTAGCTAGGCATGCGCCATTTTAGTAATTTACCTTCGGATTACCAAATTTAGAGTATAACCTAATTATTTAAGTAAATGTTTCCGTTTTAACATTTCTTTGTTAAATAACTAGTATAACTGTTATAGAATTCATTAGATATTACGCAATTGCCGAAATATCTAAATTTATTGTATACGTTCGTACAATATTCATATGTCTATTAATAAGCTACATACCTAATAAATTCTCAAAATTATATTTACTGACATTAACTACTATGTATTAATTAACTCGTAAGAGCGATTTGACTCGAAAAATACGGTCGCCATCTTAGGTCAGGCCGCAAGGGAAAGTTAGATAGCGGACTATTATATTGATACACTATCTCAAAGTTGATGTATAATCTAATACTCATACGAAAAATTGCAACGGGCTAACAAGTTACTTCACCTGTTGTTCATAATATAATATTCTACATACAAATTAGTAGTAACGATATTTGCCACGTTAATTATATCATAAGGGGTGAGCTTCTGTTCGCGTATGTCTATCTTTCTCTAAAGTAACATTTCTTATAGTATAAGCAAATAGATAATTAAATGTTGACTGGTCATTTCACCTATCTATTATTAGTTATATATGGTGTATGCACTCTCAAAAAGCCACATGTTCTGAATATAGTATATTAAAAAGCAAAAGAACCAAGTTTAGGAGTGAAAGTGAAAGTTGATCATCATGTCTTATAAGAACTCATCAACAAGAGATGATATTTTAAATGAGGTACAAATGGATATTAAAAAGAGAAAAGCACGTAAACTAAAACGTGATGAGAATGACTACCAATCAGGACGTATATATACATTTGCTAAAAGATTTGACTACCTTGTTAATAAAAGATCAGTGGGGAAACAGTCAGGCAGCACCCCAACGATCAGTGATACTGATGCATCTTCTAGCAATATATCGAGTGATGAAAATGAGGATGCTCCTGTTTAGACATCAATTACAACACCTGAGACCAATTTTTTAGAAGAGGTTCGATGACTCAGGAGGGGGAATCGAGATACAGAAAACAGGAATCGAAATACAATTGCAAAAAGACCAGGAGAGGGAGGAGAGGTGGAAGGAGATCCAGAATCAAGGATAAAGAGGAGCTTGAGATCATGGAAACAACAGCCGTGAATAGAGAGTATAATGTAAGTGACATTGAAGTTATCAATCTGTCTGAGTTGGATTTATCTGATGATATGGTAATTTTACTTAAGAAAGGCTTGGGTTTCTGTACTGCCAAGAGACAGGACTGGTATATGACAAAAATTGTTCTATTTAAATTCGTTAGAAGATTAAAACTGAAGAAATTATTTTCTAATGCACCTGAAAAAAAGAAATATACAGCTAAAGAACTTATGAGTAATCTTACTATTCAGGAGCTAAAGGACACTCAGCTACTAATGTCACTCACAGATAAAGAAGATGACCCTATAACCATATCTAAATTATTAGAAGACCTGGAAGTAGATCGTTTTCAAACTGAAGGGAGTGGCCTTAAGATTAAATCTAAATGGACACCACAACTGACCCCGGGTAACACCATAGATGTATTCTTTAAGGCAGTCAATACTGAGATAGATAAGGAAATTGATAACAGACAGAGGAAACAACTTAATACTAGAGAAGATAATTTATCCATAAGTGAGAGAAATGCCCTTAAAGAACCTATGAGTAACAAAACTATAATGATACGAAGGGCCAATAAAGGTGGGAATCTAGTTATTCAGAATACTATAGACTATAACAATGAGGTTCAGTCCCAATTAGAGAACACACTATACTATGAGAAACTGTCATCCAACCCGATGAGGGAACTTGCAGATGAGATCAATCAAAAAGTTAAGGAATGGCATGACCTAACCCTTTTAGATCATGATGAATATTTATATCTGCAGGTGTCTTATCCAAGGGCACCTTGCATGTACACTCTGCCTAAGATTCCAAAATGCCGAGACAAACCACCTGGAAGACCTATTATATCCGGCATAGGTGGACCGACAGAACACTTATCACAATACATTGATACTTTTTTGAGAGAATATGTTTATAACTTACCATCGTTTATTGAGGATACGAAGTACGTTCTAAATCTGTTAAGTGACTTGGTGTGGGAAGAAGGGATGATACTAGCTACATTAGATGTAGTATCATTATACTCAAATATTGATCATAACTTTGGAATTCAAGCACTAGACTTTTTCCTTAGCCGCAGATCAGCGGAATTATATGACCATACTCAGATGATCTTACACATGACAGAATTGTTCCTTAAAAATAATGTATTTTTGTTTAATGGACAATGGTACAAACACCGACTCGGAACTGCGATCGAATCCAGATTCGCTCCGTCTTTTGCTAGCCTCTTCATGGGGTGGTTCGAGGCGGGCGAATCTGGGGTCCCGATAACAAAGAGTGGATACAGTATATACAATACTGGGGTCGTTTTATAGACGACTGTCTTTTAATTTGGACGGGAACTGTGGAACAACTAAAGGTTTTTTTGATTATTTAAATGACAATACTCTCAACCTGAAATTTAGAACCCAATATGACTTTAAGAGCATCACATTTCTGGATATAGAGTTGTTTGTAGATGGTGATAGACTGAGAAGTAGAATGTTTAGGAAACCAACAAGTTGTAATGCAATTTTACACGCTAGAAGCTGCCATCTTAGCAGCCAAATCAATGCCATCCCATATGGGGAAATGGTGAGGGCATGACAAAATTGTTCTCTAGATAGTGATTTTACTTACAATGTGAAAGATATGTCACATAGATTTAGAGATCGAGGTAACAAATAGAAAGTGATCAAATCTGCAATAACAAGAGTCAATAAACTTAAGCGTAGTGTAACCCTTAGAGAAAGAAACAAGAATGACAAAGAAGATAAAGTTAGATTGATAACTAATTATAGTCCAGAGAGTTCGAAGCTCTTTTCTATTTTGAAATAACACTGGCACTTGTTGACATTAGATCAAGATTTACAACCTTATCTTACCAAAAATCCAAGTATTAACTTTAAGAAAGGACTAACTCTGTCAAATATGCTAAGTCCTAGCTACCCTAAGAGACTGGAGACTTCAGATTGGTTGACGAGACATAAAGGGTTTCACAAGTGCGGGAGATGTAACTCATGTAGGTGGGCTAAGAAGAAAGTAACAATCTTTAACTATAATGAGACAGGAGAGAATGTTATTGGAATGTTTATTAACTGTGATACCACCTATGTGGTGTATGTTATCGTTTGCACCTGCGGTAAAATTTACATGGGTAGCACGATAAGAAGATTGAGAGATAGGATGACTGAACACTATAGAGCGTTAAAACAAGGAGATACACGCTACCCTACTGCATCCCATATGGTTCAGGACAATAAAAGCAGAGGGCGTCATGTATTTAGTTATCATGGTATCGACCACATTAAACAAGATCCTAGAGGAGGTAACAGACTGTTGACATTAAGAAGAAGAGAAGTAATGTGGTTGATTAAATTAAAAGCAGTAGAACAAGGACTCGATATAGATCATGAATATGAATTCTTTTTGGGTCATGAATAAGGTATTTAGGTAACTGATCTGTATGAGTTTATGAGATAAAGATTTGTTAAATGAACCTGAATATATCCAGGGAATGATGCGTAGAGAGATGATATAAAGAGATATTAGATTATTGATTGCTAATGATATTTAGAGTATACGAAATGTATGTATATAACTATGAGATTGTACCATCAATTGTGATAATAATATACATACCATGAATTGTTGATGAGTTTTCATAAGACATTATGATCAACTTTTACTTTCACTCCTAAACCTGGTTCCTTTGCTTTTTAATCTACTATATTCAGAAGATGTGGCCTTTTGAGAGTGCAATACACCATATATAACTAATAATAGGTAGGTGAAATGACCAGTCAACATTTAATTATCTATTTGCTTATACTATAAGAAATGTTACTTTAGAGAAAGATAGACATCCGCGAACAGAAGCTCACCCCTTATGATATAATTAACGTGGCAAATATCGTTACTACTGATTGGTATGTAGAATATTATATTATGAACAACAGGTGAAGTAACTTGTTAGCCCGTTGCAATTTTTCGTATGAGTATTAGATTATACATCAACTTTGAGATAGTGTATCAATATAATAGTCCGCTATCTAACTTTCCCTTGCGGCCCGACCTAAGATGGCGACCGTATTTTTCGAGTCAAATCGCTCTTACGAGTTAATTAATACATAGTAGTTAATGTCATTAAATATAATTTTGAGAATGTATTAGGTATGTAGCTTATTAAGACATATGAATATTGTACGAACGTATACAATAAATTTAGATATTTCGGCAATTGCGTAATATATAATGAATTCTATAACAGTTATACTAGCTATTTAACAAAGAAGTGTTAAAACGGAAACATTTACTTAAATAATTAGGTTATACTCTAAATTCGGTAATCCGAAGGTAAATTACTTTACTAAAATGGCTCATGCCTAGCTACCATATAAATAGGAGAAGTAAGATGGCGCCGACGTAGAACTTTACGGATTTTCGAAAACATTAGAAAACAACAGGTAAGCCGGAACTTCGAGCACATAAATACAGGTTACGAATAGACAATATTGGTGCACGATATTTACTTAGGATTTAACAGTGATAAATATTATTAATATTATAGGTGTCGTACTCGCACATTATGACGGAGGAACTATAAAATTGCAGAAGGAAAACGTCAACGACATAATTCACGAAATTTGAGGTGAGGGATTACTAAAAAGAGTCTGTAACATTGTGTTATGTTTGAAAACCATGTAGTTCAGATTAACATTGATAATTTTCTTCGTAGATTGAATTTGCCAACTATGATGAAAAGTACATAATCAGAAGTACTACATAGACGGGTGAGCTTATTATTAAGAGAGGACCTTAACTACATATACTATAGTACATATGCTTAAATAATCACACTTATATTGTTGTGGTTATTTTTAGACGGAACATAAGAACTAGAACATACTTACTTAGGACCATTATTGGATTAAGAAAACGTTATATTGGTACGTTGTAGATCATCTCAGACCACATCTAATGGTAAATTTTAATAGCCATGATTTACCACTTCATGACTATGATAGTAACTTGGAATGACACTACTCTTTGGTGACTACTTACACTTTATCTATATAGACGTTTATAGCACTTTTGGGTGTCTTGAGTGTGAATTTGGTCTTTGCTTTTTACTATTGCTATGGACACTCTATGGCATGAGGGTCTATTAGTTCAAGATTTATAATGAACCTGTGATTATTAATGTAATTGGATGAATTTCCATATGTATAGTTTATTTGAATATGTATATCTTTTATTATTTGGGTTGCAGCCCTGAAGAAGTCAAAGGTCGATACAGACCAGACCAAACACGTGTTGGCTGCGTCAGAACGTTATGGAAAATTAGAAATGAACTTTTCAATGAAGAAAATAAATTGAAAAATTCCATATTTGGAAGACTGTAATTTATGGACAATTGAGTGCTCGGAAGAAATTTGTATAGCTTTGAATCACCTAGGTGGTTTGTATGTGTTGTTATGGTAACCGACCTCTTTCATCCTGAGCACCTTTCATATTATTCTGAATACTTACATTTACCTGTACTTGCAGCGCACTCAGAGATATAACTGTTACCAATCTCTTTTTGTGCCATAAGGTACCCTGTTGTTAAGGATATTGTTACTGGACCGAGGGGTCTCTTCATGCCTTGGGTGCACCCTCAGCTGGCTGCCGAGAGCTGCTGCAGCTTACACCTCTGCCGAAGGGGAAACCATTCTCCAAATTGTAAGCATGCCACTTCGGGTGTCAGTCTTTTACTTACAGGGGTTATCGTTTTTTTCTACATCGGGTGATAGTGATCCCACACTCATGTAGCAGCCGCTGGGTGCCTCAGGACCTAATCTGGATGAACGAAAACACATAACTGTTTCCTATAGCTTTAGGTGGTCCCATCAATCTAATCAAAGTGTTGCCAGCATGGGCAACACTTTGATTAGATTGATCAAAGTTGGCTGGTGTAGTTTGAGTGGCCGGGTCACGAATCATAGTCAGAACCTGTGATTTCAACTGTACGGGGTACTGGATATTGGTAATGTCGTGGTTTATACTAATATGTTAGCGGGAAAATGAAATAGCTTGAACAGCCTTCCTATATGGTTCTGCCCCTTTTGATGTGGGAGAAATTGCTTGGATTGTGAAAACCTTGGAGATATACGCACATGTGTATGTTGCTTACAAGGTTGAGGGGATAACTGTGCAAGCGAACACCTACGACCAGAACATATTTGTTATTGCTGTTCTTCTGCTAATGGAAGAGTTTGACAATTGCATATAACTTTAAAGTATATATCCAATGTGTATGTCATTTTTTTGTATTTTTATTGATCAGGTTGCAACACATGAGTGCATAGTTCCATAAGTGAACCCATCCAGATATTTAGCATCTGTATGGTAATACAAGCATTTCCATTTCTTAGATGTACAACAACAAACATAACTGCACCCCCACCCTCCCAGACGCTCTAGTACATATTGGTGATTTCGTAGCAGCTTACACGTCATGATTATGGCACCTTACACAAGTAATGACAGGCCTATACAGCAACTTTCGCAGTTATGTATTATACCTGCTGCAAGTCAGGGTACCCACGTAGGTACATGGTCAATGGAGCCCAGAACTCTGCCGGTCTAGAAGTCTCAGGCAGTTCTTCCACATATACTCCCAGCTGCACCCTAGAGTAAATTAAATCTCGAACCCACTTTTTTACAGTTGGGGTAGCTCTGGCACCCCAGCATTGAGCCACTGCTTTCTTGGCGAACAGGGTCAAGACAGCAACACTACACCTGTTGCACAGCTTGAGGTTCTTAACCATCCCCAGCAGACACATTTCAGGAATACATGCCACATTTTCTAACACAACTTCAGTTATCAATCTTGTAACTTAATTCCAAAATGCATATGTTTTAGCACAGCTCCATGCAAGATGCATAAAGTCTTCATCATCCTGCCCACACCTTATACATCTCGCAGTATCCTGCAAGCAACTTCCGCAATTGGCATGGTGTATAATACAGCTGATGCAGGAAATTGAAATGAATAACACTGAGATTGCAGTTTGCGTTCAGTCTGCCAGTTAGTTCGCAGCAGAGCTGCAATTGTTCCAGTGGCATTTGGGACTCTTGCACCTCATTCCATTTGATAAGTGAAGGAGGCACAATAATTGCAGTCTCTCTCATAGACGCGTTGTACAATTTTGTTACCAGACCCCTACTATCTTCCGCAGCCAGCACCGCCTGCAACACTGTCAGTGTTTTCGGCTCTGCTGGAAAGTCAGGAAATATGGATCTGATCCTCTGTCGCACCCTAATATATGTAAAGCCCAGATTTATGCTGTGGTCACTCCCAGCCTCCACGTCTGAAAGCGATTGGAACCAGCTATTCCTCTATAGGCCCCCCATCTGTCTGACCCCTGCCGCCTGTTCTTGGGTCGCAGTAATATCTGAATGTGTAGCTATCGGTAGCGCCGGGGCATATAAAAAATCCAGTCGCGCCCACTTAGCCAAAGTCATCCAGGCCCGAGCAGTGCATTTGACAGAATTGATCTCAGATCTCAGGGCTTTCCTCTCTCCTGACAGCGCCAGCGCCAGCAGGGGGATCGGGGCACAGTATCTGCTTCGACCGCAACATGTGGCAGGAACCGCTGACTGCGGGAAGTATCAATGGTGTACAAATTGCACTTGGGCACATAGACAGTATAGTCGCATGTCCGGCGCTTCAAATCCTCCCCGATGAAATGGCTACATAAGCAAGTCCCAGCTGCATCTCTGTTTCTGACCGCCCCACACAAGGGTCAGTAGAGCCGTCTGAAGCGTGTTGAATAGTGCAATATTGAGCCTGATGGGGATATTCACAAACAATTAGAGGAGTTTGGGCAATACTGTCATTTTTGTCACCGCGATCCTGTCCGCCAGCGAAAGAGGCAGCTTAGCCCATCATTCTGTATGCTCAGTGATTCGGGTAATGACTCCACTATAATTCATGGAGAGTACTGTATCAGGGTCTCAATGCACCCAAATCTCTAAATATTTCATCGGGTCAGTAGACCACGACAGGGGGAAATCCAGCTCCACCTCTTTCGTTTCTGCCATCAGCGGCAAGACTGTTGACTTCTCCCAGTTTATCCCTAATCCGGAATATCTCTCAAATTTCACATATTCCTTCAGTAGTGCCGGGGGATTTTCGGCATGTTCACGCACATTCAGCATCATATCATCTGTGTAGAGCGAGACCCCAAGAGATCTCTGCCCGAATAGCAACGCTGCATGAGCATGTTTTTGACGAAATCTACAAGCTAAGGGCTCCGATGCAAGTTAAAAGCGGATCGGCGACAAAGGGCATTCCTGCCTTGTGCCTCTCCTAATTGAGAATGCATTTGCGACCCAGCCATTCCTTCGCACTTTTGCCTCCGGCTCATTAAATAATAATTTGACCTATTTAAGGAAAAACAGTGGCATACCCATTCTAAGTAAAACAGTAAACATATACTCCCACCGCAGGGAGTCGAATGTCTTTTCCGCATCAAGCAGCTCAGCCACTGCTTGAAAATCCAGCTCAAAGTAGTGCAACGCTTCAAAGATAGTACTCAAGTTTTGTGTCATTGATATATTGGGGACAAACCCTGACTGATCCGGGAGGATTCATTTTTGGTACGAAAGGCAGTAGCCAGTTAGCGATCATTTTTGCTAAAATCTTGGCATTTTATATTAATGAGGGAGAGAGTTCTATGGGATTCACACCTGTTTACCACCTTGTCAGGTTTTAGCAATGTAACAATAGGGGCTTCCTTAGGAGAAGGGGGCAGTCTCCCAGTCTCGTACGCTTCCACAAAGACATCCAATAATCTAGGCTCCAATTCCTCACGTATGCTTATAGAACTCGTTCGGAAGCCCATCAAGGCCAGCTGACTTACATGTGGGGAGGGACATTATGGGAGTTTTTACATCTTTAACGTCAAAGGGTTGGTAAGGGGTGCCGCTCGCAAGCCGTTCTGAGTGTGAAGCTGTTTCCTGGGATTTCCTTGCCTCCACCCACGGACTGATTTTAAAGACTCCGGGGAAAAGCTGACCAGGGGCGAAGCAACATCACCCGCAGGGGCCGGGACTGCGAGACCCAGCATTCTCAGCGCTTAGCCAACTCTGCGCAGCTGGTGTCTCTTCCAGCCCCCTGCTCCCCCGCAGGCTACTTACGGCTCGCGGCCCCCGCTCCGCGGGAGCCGCTCGCGAGCCGTTCTGAGTATGAAGCTGTTTCCTTGGATTTCCTTGCATCCATCCACTGACTGATTTTAAAGACTCCGGGGAAAAGCTGACCAGGGGCGAAGCAACATCACCCGCAGGGGCCGGGACTGCGAGACCCAGCATTCTCAGCGCTTAGCCAACTCCGCGCAGCTGGTGTCTCTTCCCGCCCCCTGCTCCCCCGCAGGCTACTTACAGCTCGCGGCACCCGCTCCGAGGGAGCCGCTCGCGAGCCGTTCTGAGTATGAAGCTGTTTCCTGGGATTTCCTTGCTTCCATCCACGGACTGATTTTAAAGACTCCGGGGAAAAGCTGACCAGGGGCAAACCAAATCACCCGCAGGGGCTGGGACTGAGAGACCCAGCATTCTCAGCGCTTAGCCAACTCCACGCAGCTGGTGTCTCTTCCCGCCCCCAATTCCCCCTACTTACTCACGCCCTTCCTCGCGGAACGCGGGACGGAGCACGGGGCGAAGCCCGGGCAAAGGGCGGGCCGTTTGAGGCCGTTCGAGAACGGAGGGGACCGGGATCGGGCCACCCTCTTTGGCTTCTCTCTCTTACCTTCAAGCCAGCCTCTTTCTGCTTAAGTGTAAGGATTATGGCCACCAGAGAAACAAGGAGCAAAAGCACGCTGGCAGCCGGACCAACTAAAGGTACTTTGGACACATATTTTGTTAAAGCTGGGGCTCTCCTGATTGATGAAATTAATGTACTGGAAAGGCGTATATCCCAAGAAATAGAATGGGTAAGAAGATCTTCCATGGGCGCTATAGCACAAGCAAGGACTCCTGAAAATAGACTGGATTGTATAGAGTCAGACAGAGGTGAAAACGTGGACAATGAGGGGGTAGTTTTGTCTGATGTTGTTAATTCTGTATTCTATACAAGGGATAATGAAATTAGGGGACCTATAGAGTCAAGCCAATTAACCCCACCCGGGATTCACATACAATCTAGCTTACCATCTCCTGTTGCTAATGTTGCTAACACTGAAAGCGCTAATGTTAGAGATAGCCGTTCAAAACAAGGTGATAGGGAAGGAGCCATACCAAAAAGGAAAAGAGGGACCCAAAATCTAGGGGGACGCAATGCAAAAGTGGCAAAGCACAACCCCGTAGCAGAGGCTAATAGCTTAGAAAAAGGTAATCTTGCACCCACCCTTCCTGTAAAAACCCACACACTACCCCTAGAGAACCCACCTGTTCGGGTTATAGAGCAGATAAATCCCAGTCCCAGTTTGAATATAGGTGGTGACCTTACTATCGCTAATATTGGTGCTCTCATGAGGTCATTGTTAAGCCCCCTAGAAGCTCGCCTGATAAAGGTCGAAGCTAGGCTATCGATTATAGAAAAATCAACGGTGTGTCTAGCTGACGGTCTTAATACCGACAACAAGGTTTTTAGTGGTGGGGCTCAACCTAAGAACAAGAGGGGTATAACAGCTCCCCCAATGAAGGATGCAAGCTTAGCTCCTAATATTTTACAATCACAGCTGCCCTTAACACACTCTTTAATTCCACAGCCTATCGAGGGCGATGTTACACCCATTCACCCTGAGAATAATGTTGCAGTTACTCAGGGAGTACCAGTCATCGCTAAAAAGTTTAAGTCTGTAAACTTGCCTCCTGAGGCGAGCCCATATATAGTTATTTTGGCTGGTGTCCCGGAGTTAAAACCAGACACTAAAGAATCTGTTGCCTCCTTAAAGAACAAGGTGGTTAACTGGCTTACCATAAATAGACCTCTCCCCAAGGAATAACGAGTGAGGTACTTATTGTAAGAAGAGTTCCTTGGTTGGGCAACACAAGGAAATCAATTAATGGGGACTGCGTCCTGATTCATTTTAGGGAACCCAGGACCGCCTCTTACATACACGGATGAGCGTACTGTGATCAAGGGACCTCTATCCAGTCCCTACCCATATCTTTTTTCTACCCACCCCTGAGTTATATACGTAAGGAGGAGGGTTGGGAGACAGTCCCTAGGAGAGGGGGTGGATGGCGAGGCAGAGAGGGCGGAGACTCTTACCATCATAGAGTCCAACAGCAGCCTGACCACTTTACAACATTCATCAGGTTCAGCTGTCTGGATATGGTCGATTGACATCGCTTGTCTAGGAGGGGGTGGCTCATTACCACTCAATGGGCAACATGGTGGGAAGGACTATTCGCTCTAGACACTGCACTGATCAAATGCTGGGAATCGCAATCTATACTGAACAACACTTTACAAAGGAGGACCAAATGACCACAGTAGGCCCACCTTCCAGCAATAGGGAACCCACACCCAATCTAGGGGAACCAGACCAAAATGTAACATCACCGGTTAGCTTAACTGACGTGGGAATTATTGCAACTTCCGTAGGGATTCCCAGACCACCGTCACTAAAGATTCTATCTTGGAACTTGGCTGGCTTGGGAAACAAGCTGGACTGCCAATGCTGGAGTTCATTCATAGATTGTAAAGACATCTGCCTATTCCAAGAAACATGGGCGAGAGAGGAATACTCTCGCCCTGGTTTTGCGGCATTTTCCACTCTTGCCAGCTGGGGAGGTAGAGGGCGTCCTTCTGGAGGTCTTGCAATCTGGGTGGCTTCCCACCTGTGCTGTGAGGCCACACCCCTCCCCACAGGTTCAGGGGATATCTCATGTGTCCTGCTGAATTGGCCGAATTCTAGCAAACTTGCTGTGGTAAATGTTTAATCTAGGCCGGTAAACATAACCCAGGAATCGAAGACCATTGAGGAACTTTCCGTCTTTCTCAGTGACCTACCCCAGGGCATACCTTTCTTGGTTGGTGGGTACTTGAATTGTCACTTCGAGCCTCTCCCAGGACTACTGGACGGGTTATCACTAGAGGAGGATGCGCTGTGGTCAGTACCTCCTACGCTGGCCCCTTCGCCCAGAGCATGGACACCCCTGGCGGTACAGATCACTGCCCTAACCCTGAAGCACGGTGTGAGGGCTTGTAATGGACGCACGACTTCTGACATTCCCCCCAAACACACATTCAACAAAGTGGAAAGGGAGTCAAGACTGGATTACATCTTAGTGCAATTGTCCGCCTGGTGGTACATTAAGATTTCAGGGTGATACCCAAGGAGGACTGCGATCACAATGCGCTTGAATTAGAATTTGCGCCCCCTGGAATAGATGAAAATGGGGCTGGTGCCGATGCGCCCGTCCCAGGGCTGGCCATGGCGAACAATAGACGGAGAGTGAAGTGGGAAAAACTAGCCACTAACCCAGAGAAGGTCGCAGTGCTGTATGCCCGTGTCATCCCTATACTTGAAAAGGTGAGCGTATTGGTGGAGCAACCCAACACTTCCGAAGTACATGAACAATTGTGGTCGGCACATGAGTGTGAGAAGTTGGCCCGATATGCAACGTTCGCTATTCTAGCGACCGCTATGTATCGTTCCAACGACCCTTATGGTGTTTGGTTGTAAGTCAACCTATAGACCAGCTATCCTAGTAGCGTGGATACGAGCAGTCTAAGGCTAAAGACTCGAGAGGGCGTGTTAAGCCAGCTGTTATACCATCACATTCCCCTTGAACACCAAGTGAAAGGACACCACACAAGTGTTATGAAAATAAACAGTATATTTATTAAGAATCATAACAGCCCTGTACTCTTTATGAGGACAGGGTACTAAGCACAAACCAAATCTCTTAGGAAAATACTTCAAGTGCACAATTAAAACAAGTGTCCGAGGACACGGAAAGTTTAAGGTCTCGGGCGGACCCGATAAGGCAAGTCGGAAGCGAGGGACTCGGGACCCTAGAGTAAAGAGGCTATGCAGGCACCGAAATGCCGAGTTACCTAGCCACGAGGGCTGCGGCTGCACAAGTCTTACAGGCGTCGGGGTCTTCGCTGACGAGCCAGGAGCCGGAAGAAAAGGAGTTGCTGGCCGGCGACCAGTGATGAATAGTTCGTAGAGATCCAAGCCTGGATCAGAGATTGATGATACCTGAAAGCAGAGGGGACCAAGTTCGTACTACTAGCCAGTAGTCAGAGGGTACCAGGAAGGCACCGGTTGGCCGTCACCTCGACCAGGTGAGTGGGCGACGCTAGGCTCTGCAGTCTCACGGACCAGGAGGCGTTGTCGGCGACCACGGTGGAGGTGCGAGCTGTCCCACGAAGGATGATGCTGTCGGCGTCGCTGGGCCCAGGATGGGGCAACAAGCCTTGGCAGATCTCAGGGCCACGTGGTGGGCCTAAGATGGCGTCTTGAGTGGACCAGGAGGGCCCGGGGTGCTTCTCGCAAAGATGGAAGCAAGGGCCAGTCTGGAGCAACCAGACCAGCAGTGTTGTTTGTCGGATGTCGTCACAGAAGGGCACAAGCCAGCGGCTAGTGACCAGACAACGTGCTGAGCAGCGAGCAGAAGGGCCCCACGCAGATCGTGGAGATGCTGGGAGACTGCCCTTCGGTGCTGGAGCGGCTCAAGGTCGGGGCTTCTCGGACCCCAGAGCACTTGCCAGAGAATTACTTCGATGGTCGTGCTGGTTAAGAGCGCGTGCAGGTTTTGATGATGGCCGGTCCCTCGAGGTCTCGTCGCACCCACAGATCACAGCTGAGCTGATGACGTGGGTAGAGGTCAGAGGTGCCAGGGAAGCCGGTTCTCGTCGAGCTGGGCCGTCGGATTCCTTGAGGAAGGACTTACAGCAAACCGCAGAGTTCTTAGATGGTGCCTGCTGATGCAGGGTGACTACTCCTTAGTCACAAGGGAGAAATCTTGAGAAGAGTCTTGAATGTCCTTTCGTAGAAAGTAGTTCTTGATTCAAAGATGATCTGATTTGGAAGGGTCCCCGCTCCGGTCTTTATCCTAAAGAAAGGGGTGGGTACATGACTAGGTCCTGCCCTAAGGGTGGGACCAGGAAGGGGGGTAGTTACACCCCTCTCCCCTGCCGGACTTTCCCCAGGCCAGGGCTGGCGCCCCTGGAACTGGTTCTGACCGGCAGATGCGTAGTGAGCACCGGGGTGCCACTCCGCAGTCACCTTCTCGCAAAAGCCCTACCTACCGAGAATACACAAACCCTGTCTGGGACGGTGCGAACACCGCCCTCGACAGGAAACCCTTTGTCCAAGCTCTCCTCGCTGGAAGGACTCCCAGCAGCAGGAGGTGAGACTCGTGTCTGTGGTGGCAGCATCCATTTTGTGGAGTTGAGGCTTTAGTTAACTTTAACCGGGGTTCACAGTTACGTACATGTCGTGTCCCTCTAGAAGGGCGGAATGCTAACCTCGTCGCCAGAATTGGTGAGGGGGCAGCATCCCGATTCGTATGACACCTTACTCGACATGCCTTGATAACGCGACACCGAAGTTACCGATGTGGTACGCGTTATCATGGAACAGCCATTGGGTCTTGATTCCGCAAGCTGCAACCGGGCTCGGCTCGGGCCAGAACCTAGTTCACACGAGCCCACGCACTCTGCCTTCAGGATTGTCAAGGCCTGCCATAGGAGTGACTGATAGGGACTCGGGTGTCCATTGTATGGTTAGATATAGAGCTACTATATCTAAAGCAAAGGGTGATTACACGACTTTGCCCCAGCTGTCATGCAGCCAGTTGTGTCAAATTTAGGAGGCCAGCCAGGGGTGGCATAATACATGCTGCAGCCCCTGGCGGCCCTGGGTACACCTATGCCCTGCGTTACGGGGTCTGATAAGGTGGCCCAGTACCAATTGGTAGATGCACTTAGGGTACATATCGTAATTTAGAAAGAGAACAGCCAGGCTGTGGGTCTGATTGGCAGGCCCACAGCCAGAGAAAGTCGTAAACCAGTGAAACAAAAGCAAAAAATCTGGGTGATCATAGGATTGCAGACCCTACTCTCCTACATGACCCCCCCCCCCCCCCCCCCCCAAACGTCGGAACAATAAGCTAACCTTGACCAGGTGAGTCTTCTTGTTCTAAGTGGAAATATCTGGAGAGCCCATCGGCATTGCCATGATCAGTACCAGGTCTATGTTCCACTGTAAAGTCCATCCCCTGTAGGGAAATGGACCACCTAAGCAGTTTGGGGTTTTCACCCTTCATCTGATTTAGCCACAAGAGGGGCTTATGGTCGGTCTGAATCTTGAAGTGAGTGCCAAACAAGTATGGCCTCAGCTTCTTCAGGGCCCAAACCACAGCAAAGGCCTCCCTCTCAATAGCTGACCAATTCTTCTCTCTAGGGGTCAGCCTTCTGCTTATAAAAGCAATGGGCTGGTCCTGACCATCAAAATTCAGTTGAGAAAGAACAGCTCCCACACCCAACTCAGAAGCATCTGTTTGGACAATGAATGGTTTGGAGTAGTCCGGACTCTTGAGGATAGGCGCCTTGCACATGGCCTGCATTAGGTCATCGAATGCTTTTTGACAGCTCGCTGTCCACTGAACCTTTTTTGGCATTTTCTTACTTGTCAGTTCATTTAATGGTGTCACGATGGAACCATAGTTCCTGACAAACTTCCGGTAGTAACCAGTCAGGCCCAAGAAAGCTCGAACCTGAGTCTGGGTGGTTGGAGGAGCCCAGTCCCTGATTGACTGTATCTTGCTCTCCAGTGGCTGAACCTGGCCTCCACCTACAAGGTGGCCCAGGTATACAACCTGTGTCTGCCCTATCTGGCACTTGGTGGCCTTGATAGTGAGGCCTGCTGCTTGCAGAGCCTCTAACGCTTTCCGCAGGTGGACCAGGTGATCCTCCCAGGTGGAGCTAAAGACAGCAATATCGTCAAGATACGCCGCACAGAAGTCATCCAGCCCAGTAAGGACTTGATTCACCAACCTTTGGAAGGTGGCAGGTGCATTTTTCAGACCAAAGGGCATTACCACGAACTGATAATGCCCACCAGGGGTTGAAAATGCGGTTTTAGGCTTGGCGTCCTCAGCTAACCTGATTTGCCAATACCCAGCTGTCAGGTCAAACATACTTAAGTAGTTGGCCGAAGCCAATCTATCGATAAGCTCGTCTGCCCTTGGTATGGGGTGGGCGTCAGTCTTAGTGACTGCATTGAGACCCCTGTAGTCTACGCAGAACCTCATCTCTTTCTTACCGCCCGGGGTGTGAGGTTTCGGCACTAGAACTACGGGACTAGCCCAAGGGCTATCCGAGGGTTCAATGACTCCCAGCTCCAACATTTTCTGCACTTCACTCTTGATGCAGTCTCTAACGTGATCAGGCTGCCTGTAGATTTTACTCTTGACGGGCAAGCTGTCACCAGTGTCAACCTCATGGGTACACCAATCGGTCTGACTGGGTGTTAGAGAAAACATATGTCTGAAAGACTGAAGAACCTGTTTACAGTCTCTCTGTTGATGTTCGGAGAGGCTGCCACAAAAGACAACACCATCTACCGATCCATCGTCAGGATTCTGAGTGAGCAGGTCGGGGAGAGGGTCGCTCTCCTCCTCCTGTCCCTCATCTAGGGCCATGAGCAAACTCATGTCCTTCCTGTCGACATATGCCTTGAGCCTGTTGACATGAAGCACCCTGTGGGGGCTCCGGGGAGTTCCCAGGTCGACCAGGTAGGTGACCTCTCCCTTTTTCTCCAGGATGGTGTAGGGCCCGGACCATTTGTCCTTGAGTGCTGCTGGGGCCACTGGCTCCAACACCCACACCTTCTGTCCGGGCTGGTAAACAGTCAAGACAGCCTTTTGGTCATGCCAAGCTTTTTGGAGTTCTTGGCTGGCCTTAAGGTTTTCAGATGCCTTCTCCATGTATTCAGCCATCCGCGAGCGGAGGCCAAGCACATAGTCCACTATGTTGGCTGCAGGCTTTTTGAGAGGTCTCTCCCATCCTTCCTTCACCAAACATAGGGGTCCTCTCACAGGATGCCCGTACAAAAGTTCAAAAGGGCTGTAGCCAACCCCCTTCTGTGGGACTTCTCTGTAAGCGAATAAAAGGCAGGGGATCAGGACGTCCCATCTACGCCGAAGCTTTTCAGGTAGTCAATGAATCATCCCTTTAAGGGTCCTGTTGAATCTCTCAACAAGCCCATTGCATTGTGGATGATAGGGTGTAGTGAACTTGTAGTTGACACCACATTCCTTCCACATAGCAGTTAAGTAGCTCGACATAAAGTTTGCACCTCTGTCGGAGACGACCTCCTTAGGGAAGCCCACTCTGGAGAACACTCCAACTAGGGCTCTTGCCACAACAGGTGCTGTAGTGGTCCTAAGGGGAATAGCTTCAGGATACCTGGTGGCATGATCCACTACCACCAGTATAAACTTGTGCCCTGATGCTGTTGGTGGTTCCATGGGACCGACAATGTCGATCCCCACCCGTTCAAAGGGCACCCCCACCACAGGCATTGGTATAAGGGGGGCCTTTGTCGTGCCACCTGACTTACCACTGGCTTGGCAAGTGACACAGGAGCGGCAAAACTCCTTGGTATCTTCGTTCATATGAGGCCAGTGAAAGTGTGAGACAAGCCTGTCCCACGTTTTCGTCTGGCCTAAGTGACCTGCTAAGGGAATCTCGTGGGCCAAGGTAAGTAGGAAACCACGCTGAGACAAGGGTACAACCAGCCTCCTGGTCATGCCAGGCTTGGGGTCTCTTGACTCAGTGTACAGGAGTCCATCTTCCCAGTATACCTTGTGGGTACCTGTGGCGTTCCCAGCAGCCTCAGCAGCAGCCTGCTGTCTGAGGGGTTCAAGAGAAGGGCAGTCTAACTGGTCCTTCCCCAGGTCTTCCCTTGAGGGTCCCCCTGAACCCAAGAATTCAACTTGATCAAGTTCGAACTCCCTAGGCTCAGTTTCCCTCAATTCCTGTAGGTCAGCCTCCTCTGAGACTTGATCCACGACCTGGGGCAAGGGGGAAGGCGCAGCCTTAACCCTACCGCTCTTTTTCTTGGGAGGTGTCTGGTCCGTTGTTCCAGGATCCAGCACCTGTTCAGTGGGGCATTTCCTGACCTGTGACCTGGTCACAGCGAACACATGTGCTGGCAAGCCTAACATTTCCATGTGAGTCCGGTGCTCCACTTCTGACCATTGTGATGACTCCAAATCATTGCCCAACAAACAATCCACTGGGAGGTCTGAACTAACTACAACCTTCTTTTGGCCAGTTACCCCTCCCCAGGAGAAAGCTACAATTGCCATACTGTGATTGGTAGTGACATTGCTTGCATTGGTCACCAGGAATTCCGTACCTGGCATGATCTGTCCAGGGTCCACAAAGTTAGGCGTCACCATGGTGACGCTGGCACAAGTGTCCCTATAGGCCTGAGCCATCTTTCCATTTATGAAAGGCGTCTGTCGGTATTTGCCCAAAGTATTGGGACTTACGTCAGGGGACACGTCCACGTCCCCTGTACTGACAAGGACAGCCTGAGTGAGTGTGCCAACTAAGTTGTCACGCCCCTCAGAACCCAGGGTTAACCCTACTAAACCCTTGGGAGGTGCACTACCACTGCTGGCTGTACTAGGGGGCACAGGTGCCTTAGGGGCTGCAGTGGCAGGAGCCTGCCCTCCTCCTTTCTTGGTGCACTCACTAAACCAGTGAGATTTACTTTTGCAGTACTGGCACCATCTTTTGGATTGGCCTTCTTTCTTCTTTTGGGGAGCCTGACCCCCACCCTCTTTGGGTTGTTGGGGACCTGTCGAAGACTTCTGGTCATTTTGTTCCCCCTTAGAATCTTTACCCTTCTGGTCTGCTTTCTTCTGACCACCTTGATTCTGGACCTGGTTCTGTTTAACTCTTGTACGAACCCATCTGTCTGCCTTCTTTCCCAATTCTTGGGGAGAGGTCAGATCCGAGTCGACAAGATGCTGATGCAACAACTGGTTCTGACAATTGTTTAAAATTTGTTCTCTCATCATCAAATTATACAATCCTTTGTAATCAGTAACCTTACTGCCCAGCAACCAGCCCTCAAAAGCCTTAGTGGCACAATCGACAAAGTCAGACCAATCTTGAGACTGCGTTTTCTGGGTATCCCTGAACAGCACCCTGTACTGCTCAGTGGTTAGGCCGAACCCTTCAACGAGTGTATTTTTCAAGACTTGGTAATCGTTAGCGTCCTCCACCCTTGTGGTGAGGAGCTTGTCTCTTCCTTTTCCTTCAAAGGAGAGCCACAAGATAGCTGCCCACTGACTTTGGGGAACACCCTGCACAGTGCAGGCCCTCTCCAAAGCAGTAATCCATTTGTGGATGTCGTCCCCTTGTTTAAAGGGGGGCACTATCTTCCCAAGGTGTTTCGTATCAAAACTCCTTTCCCTATTGCTAGGTACATTGCTGCCACCAGTGGGGGCTACCCCAGTTAACTGTTGCTCTCTAGCAAAGGCAAGCCTTTCTTTGGCCAGGGCAAGTTCTTCCCTTTCAATCCTCAGATTAGCTGCCCTTTCCTTAGCTTCGTACACTCTCCTCTGAGGGGACGTCATCCCTCTTTGAGAAGAGTTGTGAGAGCCATTGGTTTGAAGGGATCTGCCAGAGTCTCTTGACAGAGATCGGGCTCGTCCATTCCCAATGTTAAGCGGACCTGACAGTAGCGCTGGGGGTCCCCCAGTACCACTATCATGTTTGCTTAAGTTGGACCTGCTTAGTCTAACGACTTCTACCTGTCCCTTATCTGCCTCATCCCCAGAGGGATCCTCATCCTCATCATCCTCCACATCTTCGTTCTCAGTTGAGAGGTGGATGAGGTCAGGATCGTCTCTGGTTCCCTCGAGGGGAGGCATGTCTCCTTCTGGATTAGAAGAGCTAAGACGGGTCTCAGCTTTTCTGGCATCATAAGTCTCCAAGAGACCAATCAGAAAGGACGTTGTGGGGTTAGACCCCTGCTTGATCTTCCTGGAGTGACACACCTGTCTTAACTCCTTGAAGCTCAGCACAGTATATCTTGAAGGAATGACCTGTGGAGGGTCAACTGACATAAGGTGAGACTCAGAGTTTCCTCCTTTGTCCGACATACTGTTTCTAGTGTGGTGTAAGTGATGCACCTACCTACACTATGTGTTTACCTACTATTCCCTTGCTAAGAGTTGCAGCCAAGGTGTGCTAAGCCTTGAGGAGCTGCAACAGCTGGTTCAGTAGAACTCAGAGTATTCTAAGCTTCAGTCATATGTACTAACAGTACTTATGTGATCTTTCAACAAGATATTCTTAGGATACGTGTGGTAAAACAACAGCAAGCTCAAATCCCAACCGCTGCTCACCAATGTGAGAAGTTGGCCCGATATGCAACGTTCGCTATTCTAGCGACCGCTATGTATCGTTCCAACGACCCTTATGGTGTTTGGTTGTAAGTCAACCTATAGACCAGCTATCCTAGTAGCGTGGATACGAGCAGTCTAAGGCTAAAGACTCGAGAGGGCGTGTTAAGCCAGCTGTTATACCATCACATTCCCCTTGAACACCAAGTGAAAGGACACCACACAAGTGTTATGAAAATAAACAGTATATTTATTAAGAATCACAACAGCCCTGTACTCTTTATGAGGACAGGGTACTAAGCACAAACCAAATCTCTTAGGAAAATACTTCAAGTGCACAATTAAAACAAGTGTCCGAGGACACGGAAAGTTTAAGGTCTCGGGCGGACCCGATAAGGCAAGTCGGAAGCGAGGGACTCGGGACCCTAGAGTAAAGAGGCTATGCAGGCACCGAAATGCCGAGTTACCTAGCCACGAGGGCTGCGGCTGCACAAGTCTTACAGGCGTCTGGGTCTTCGCTGACGAGCCAGGAGCCGGAAGAAAAGGAGTTGCTGGCCGGCGACCAGTGATGAATAGTTCGTAGAGATCCAAGCCTGGATCAGAGATTGATGATACCTGAAAGCAGAGGGGACCAAGTTCGTACTACTAGCCAGTAGTCAGAGGGTACCAGGAAGGCACCGGTTGGCCGTCACCTCGACCAGGTGAGTGGGCGACGCTAGGCTCTGCAGTCTCACGGACCAGGAGGCGTTGTCGGCGACCACGGTGGAGGTGCGAGCTGTCCCACGAAGGATGATGCTGTCGGCGTCGCTGGGCCCAGGATGGGGCAACAAGCCTTGGCAGATCTCAGGGCCACGTGGTGGGCCTAAGATGGCGTCTTGAGTGGACCAGGAGGGCCCGGGGTGCTTCTCGCAAAGATGGAAGCAAGGGCCAGTCTGGAGCAACCAGACCAGCAGTGTTGTTTGTCGGATGTCGTCACAGAAGGGCACAAGCCAGCGGCTAGTGACCAGACAACGTGCTGAGCAGCGAGCAGAAGGGCCCCACGCAGATCGTGGAGATGCTGGGAGACTGCACTTCGGTGCTGGAGCGACTCAGGGTCGGGGCTTCTCGGACCCCAGAGCACTTGCCAGAGAATTACTTCGATGGTCGTGCTGGTTAAGAGCGCGTGCAGGTTTTGATGATGGCCGGTCCCTCGAGGTCTCGTCGCACCCACAGATCACAGCTGAGCTGATGACGTGGGTAGAGGTCAGAGGTGCCAGGGAAGCCGGTTCTCGTCGAGCTGGGCCGTCGGATTCCTTGAGGAAGGACTTACAGCAAACCGCAGAGTTCTTAGATGGTGCCTGCTGATGCAGGGTGACTACTCCCTAGTCACAAGGGAGAAATCTTGAGAAGAGTCTTGAATGTCCTTTCGTAGAAAGTAGTTCTTGATTCAAAGATGATCTGATTTGGAAGGGTCCCCGCTCCGGTCTTTATCCTAAAGAAAGGGGTGGGTACATGACTAGGTCCTGCCCTAAGGGTGGGACCAGGAAGGGGGGTAGTTACACCCCTCTCCCCTGCCGGACTTTCCCCAGGCCAGGGCTGGCGCCCCTGGAACTGGTTCTGACCGGCAGATGCGTAGTGAGCACCGGGGTGCCACTCCGCAGTCACCTTCTCGCAAAAGCCCTACCTACCCAGAATACACAAACCCTGTCTGGGAAGGTGCGAACACCGCCCTCGACAGGAAACCCTTTGTCCAAGCTCTCCTCGCTGGAAGGACTCCCAGCAGCAGGAGGTCAGACTCGTGTCTGTGGTGGCAGCATCCATTTTGTGGAGCTGAGGCTTTAGTTAACTTTAACCGGGGTTCACAGTTACGTACACGTACGTGTCGCCAGAATTGGTGAGGGGGCAGCATCCCGATTCGTATGACACCTTACTCGACATGCCTTGATAACGCGACACCGAAGTTACCGATGTGGTACGCGTTATCATGGAACAGCCATTGGGTCTTGATTCCGCAAGCTGCAACCGGGCTCGGCTCGGGCCAGAACCTAGTTCACACGAGCCCACGCACTCTGCCTTCAGGATTGTCAAGGCCTGCCATAGGAGTGACTGATAGGGACTCGGGTGTCCATTGTATGGTTAGATATAGAGCTACTATATCTAAAGCAAAGGGTGATTACACGACTTTGCCCCAGCTGTCATGCAGCCAGTTGTGTCAAATTTAGGAGGCCAGCCAGGGGTGGCATAATACATGCTGCAGCCCCTGGCGGCCCTGGGTACACCTATGCCCTGCGTTACGGGGTCTGATAAGGTGGCCCAGTACCAATTGGTAGATGCACTTAGGGTACATATCGTAATTTAGAAAGAGAACAGCCAGGCTGTGGGTCTGATTGGCAGGCCCACAGCCAGAGAAAGTCGTAAACCAGTGAAACAAAAGCAAAAAATCTGGGTGATCATAGGATTGCAGACCCTACTCTCTTACAATGAGGACCTTATCAAGTCCATGGCTGAAGTTCTTTTCTCTATAGGAAAGACTAGGGGTGGCCGCCTTAATCGCCCTACCTGGTATAATGCTGCATGCGGAAAGGCCAAATCAGATCTGTTGACTTCCATTAAGGAAGGTAAAAACAGTGTCGTGATACAGGCCAGGAGAAGGGTTTACAAGCGGCTGGTCACCCATGCTAAGATCGAATGGGACCACGAGAAATGGGAGAACTTTACCACTTCACTAGCTTAGGGATTCCCGTAAATTCTGGCGAATAGTAAACACGGGGTCCGAGGAGTTAGCTTCGGCTAGCGAACCTAACATTTCAGCCAAGGTCTGGCAAGATCATTTTCAGTCTCTCTATATGGACGGAGATGGAGCCCCAACTTATGCATTGCCTATTACTGACATGCAGCAAGAGGGGGATCTTTTTACAGAGATGGAAGTACGAGCTGCCATTTCCAGACTGGTATCAGGTAAAGCGCCCGGTTTAGATGGGCTCCCGGGCGATCTCTTTAAACAAGAGCCAGATGTTTGGGCCCCCTACTTGCTGATGATATTCAACGCCGTCCTGTGGGGCATGGAGGTGCCCTGTACTTGGCTGGGTGCAGAGATTGTCCCTATATTTAAAAAGGGTTCCCCTCTGCTCCCAGCCAACTACAGGCCCATCAGCCTCATAGATGTCTCACTAAAATTATTTGGCAGGCTGATACTAGATCGCCTCCAAAATTGGATGGAAGAATTTTCCATTCTGAGCCCCTATCAGGCGGGATTCAGAAGGAAGGTCTCAACTACGGACCAGATCTTCCGTCTGAATCTTTTGTTCTGGAAAACTGCAATCATCGAGGGTGGCAGTTTTTACACTGTCTTTGTGGACCTACTAGCCGTCTTCGATCTGGTGCCAATATTTAGATTGTGGTCCGTGTTGGCGGAGTTGGGTATTCCCACTGACATTCTCCCCATTCTGATAAGACTGCACCAAGAAAATGTTGCACGTGTCCGGTGTGGCAAGAATGGGACGCTTTCAGGAAGATTCCCCGTCGACAGGGGGGTGAGACAGGGCTGCGTGCTTGCACCTATCCTGTTCTGCCTCTTTGTCAACGGGGTAATCGCCCATTTGACCAGGATGGGTGACATTGACGCCCCAAGGCTCAATGGCAGCAGGGTGCCGGCGATTATGTTCGCGGACGACACCCTGCTGTTGTCAAATTCCCCCATGGGAATACAACGTGTCTTGGATGGGTTTTTGACCTTTTGTGTGGAGAGGGGGCTGGAGATCAATGCCCTGAAGACCAAATACATGATTCTCAGCCCCCCACCCTCAACATGTCCCAACCCCACTATAGGCACGTTATGATTAGAGAGGGTTCTCACTTTTGAGTACTTAGGGGTGACCATTAACCAAAACATGACCTGGGACACTCACAGGACAAAGGCCAACATGAAATTGGTGCAGATAACGGGCGGTATCTGTAGGATATCAAATAGATCAACCTATAAACCCCTTGGCCCAGTGCTCCAAATTTACAAAATGCAGGGGAGGGGGGCAGTCATATATGGAGGGGAACTGTGGGGACATACATCCGCCCAAAACCTGACGACTACGGAAAACAAATTCATTAGGCAATTGGTAGCTTTACCCCCAAGCACCCCGCTTCTCCCGCTAAGATTAGATCTGGGCCTTAGACCAATTGCAGAAGAGCTGGGCTTGAAGCCAATAACTTTCTGGCGTCGGATCTGGAGCACGCCAGAGCTCGTGAGTTACAGGATGGAGTTACAAGAGATCCTATGCTTATCAAACATAAAGAACATTCCTTGGCTAAAATATATAAAAAGGACATGTGAGAGCCTTGGAAGGCCAAAATTATGGTCAGATCCTCTAAACGCCTGCAGTAGGGTCTCACGAAAACTCTTATCAAAGGTTTACTATGATTAAAAATTGAACTCCTCAACAGGGAGTCCTCGGCTGGGGTCTTTAACACACTTATTCATTCAATTTAATGACTCATATTGCTTGGAACATGTACTTGATGGTATCAGCCCTGCACTGACTAGAAAACTATTCTTGCAGTGGAGATATGGTACTCTCCCTCTCAGGTCATTTACTAGCACCTGATCCCAGCCCCCGACAACAGAACAATGCCCGGCATGCTCACACCATTTGGAAAATGAACTGCACGTTATTTTTTTTTTGCAATGCCTATCAGAGACCAAGAAAGTATTGCTTGTACCCCTTCTTAAAAATTTGGGGTTCAGGCACTGCTTTCCGGCTTACAGAATACTAAAGACGAATCTATCTCCATCGATTGTGTTCAATCATAACTGTTTTTTAACTCCTTTGTACATCTTTTATGATCTTATCGATCGAAATAAAGATTGAAATGAATGATTGGTAAGGTACTCATTCTGGCCCTCTGAGAGCCACCCGAGTGTGACATTGTCTAGGTGGGCACATATATCAGCTTCAGACATCTGTGCCTTGTCACCATACAGTTCAGCGTAAAAGATTAGAACCGTCCTGCTAATCTCTGGTGTAGTGTGTTGGGCCACCCCATCCCTGTCTAGCCTTTCAGTGATGTTTTTCTAGCACCTTGGCATAGCTATCTTCTGGGGCAACGAACGGCTGGGCCTGCCTCCCTCTCAAGAATACCTCTCTATGCTTCGTCTAGACCTGAGCACCAATTCTTGATCTACTGTTTGGTTGTGCTAAGTCACAAGGTGCCTTGTTTTGGCAAGTATTTCTGATTCAGGGTTCTACTCTTACACCAGTTCCAATAGATCTCAGTTGCAGCTTGCTGATTCTGCACCTTAAGTCCTTCAAGACATCTGCCTGTGCACTTATTCATTCTCCCTGTATCGTAACTTTGAATACCTCCCATAACAGCCCGCAGTGTCTACTGAGCACTCATGTTCTATATATTGGTTTCTTATCGCATTTTGCTATAGTGCTCTTAAAGACGGGGTCTGCCAGGGAAGCCTGCTATAATCTCCACATAAAAGGTGGTTGCGCACAGTCTGGATTTCGTAGCTCAAGGAGCACTGGGAATGATCCAAAAGCGTCTTGGCCAAGTGACCTACATGAACTGCCCACGTGCATGCCATCTCGGTCACAAGCCACTAGTCCATTCTGGGCCACTATCCATACTCATAGGAAATAAAGGTGCCTTCCTGGGACCCTGGGTGTCGCAGTATCCATACATCTCGAATGTCCCCTGCTTCACTCAATCCTAGCTGTGTGTCTGATGCCTGCTTGCCTTTTGCACTATCCGACCTGCCCATGTGCATATCTAAACAGATGTTAAAATCCCCCCCTTCAATATCACCACAGGAGGATACATAGAGATTTGACGCCAAACGTCAGTGAAAAAAGCAGGGTCTTCTAGATTGGAGCTGTATATGTTTACCAACAGTACTATTGCACCTCCTATTTTGCCCAGGATAATTGCTACCCTGCCCTGCTCATCCATCTCTGAGCTGATCATAGTAAATGGCACACCTTTTTTGACAAGAATCATCACACCCCTGGAGTAGGAGGAGTAGGACGCAGCTACACGCACCCCAGCACTTGCCTTTTACATCAGAAACAGGTCCAGCTTCAGCTCGTCGGCCACTCAATCATTGGTTCTGCCAGATTAGCGTGACCGCCATTTTGCGCTCGCACAGTCTGGCTCCGTTTCTCCGGGTTTTGGCAGTTTCCTCAAGCACAGCCGGTATTCAGTGCCACTGCATGGAAACTCTGAAGTCATGAATATCAGTTCTGTCCGTTTTGCAGCTTAGACGTAGTGGATTTCGGGCAGATTATGGGCGGATTGCGGATCAGCCAGGCAGGGCCGCACTAAAGCACAGGCATCTTGCCGTGTGCCCTCTAGCGCCCCACCTGTATGTCGTTTTGATTTTGATGTGTGTGTGTAGATGTGTGTGTGTGTGTGTGTGTGTAATAAAAAGACCAGTATTTTATACATATCGTGTGTAGTCTTTTTAGTCTTTTTGTAGCATCCACAGTGTGTTGCGAGGATGAGGGTTGTGCCAATGCTTCGCACTTTGACCCTGAGGATAAGTCTGACTGCTCCGTGCCAAGCTACGCAAGGGTGAGCACAGGTTTTCGCACAAGTGTATCATGCCTGGGTCTACTCTCAGTTACAAAAAAAACAAAATCCACAATGTTTACACTTTTGCTCTTTCTTTGCTGCTGCTGTAAGTTGTTTTAAATGGTATCCTAAAAGCTGCCACTGAATATTGTTGGGTGGCGGTTCTACAGTCACCGAGGGAAGTAAGTACAGACACGACCGCAGATAGGCGCCTTGCAACATCTAGGTACTTGAAGTAAGAACCAGGGGTGGGCGATAAATGAAGAAGTATATTGGTCCTAATACATTGTGTTTTGGCGACTGTCTGCGAAATGTTGGCCGTTCCTGAGTAATGCTTGCACAATTTCACTTGCATACTGATGGCAATTCTTGACATATCGTACTCAGTGTTAGCATACCTGGGCGTTGTTTTCACTGGTCCAATAGTGGTCATTTTCACTGTGGGCATTCATGTCAAAATGGTGCCCAGCCCTTGGATAAAGCTTCAAATGGATAATTATGGGTATTCTGGGCATCTTTATAGTCATCGCTATTGCTCTCAGAGGCTATTTGAAGTCTGAGACTGCTGCTATAACCATTCTCCGTCCATCCATGCAGGCCCTTGCCTATTCCATGTACGCGCTCGTTTATTCTCCCCTTCATCCACGCATGTACTCAGTCTTTCGTTCATTCACCAATACATTCAATCATCCATTGAGTGGTTTCCACATTCACCTACCGAACCACACAGCCAAACTTAACAATCAACTAATAAACACTTTCATTCCTAAAGTAGCCAAATCTAGCTCTCTCACTGCTTTTCTTAATTGTTACAGATTTAAAAGTTACCGGACTAAATAACTTCTTAAAATACGTATACAGTCATCACATAGGTCTATTGGAGTGATTTGAACGCACACCTCTTTCAATAAGAGGGTTTGCATGTGCTTTTGTGAAAAGGTTAAATTGACCTTTTCTGCTTTTAACAATATGTAGAAGAGTTTCAATATTGTCTTGCTATTATGACGGAATTCAGCCCCATAACTGGGTGTAATATGCAGATTAATTATTTGAGGGCATATCATTGACTTGCTAAAATTAGTCGTACATAATTATGAAACCAGTGTACTTCAGTACTGTCTGATGATTTAGACGAATTCTGTTTCTGTTATCCTGTATATTTAAAAATGCTATTAATATCTGTACTAATGATACTCGGTCTTCATGAAACTAGAATATAGAATACACTCTATACGTGATACTCCCGTTACTGGTGGCTTCAAAACAAATCTATTGGTCCATATGAGAAGCCTGAGAAAAGCTCCACAAGACCACAGTGGCACACACCTCGTTAGTGTATGACAAGCCGAAGAGAACACAGCTAACCTATAGGAGGAGAGCATCAGGCATCCTTACCGTAGTCATGGTTTCTTTCCCTGCGGCACGCGTGGCTGCCTAGTGACTCCACTGTAACACGCGTTGTTGCCTTGTGGCTCCGCTATAACACGTGTGGTTGCCTAGTGGATCCACTGTAACACGCGTGGTTGCCTTGTTATTATTCTGTATCCTCGGTTCAATCCTGGGGTGCTTTTTCAACTTGTTGCTAGTTGCTTGCGAATCTTACCATTACTAATTCAAATCGTGTTACCTTTGGCTTATTTGCAATGCAAACTTTATCTCAATAAGCATACGTTGCTGTAACAAGCTGCAGGTCCGCTATGTAAGCCAATTCATTTGCTTTTTATTGTCACATAAGGTTGCAGGATCATAAAGTGGAGTTTTCAGTATTTTGAATAGTTTCTTGTTTGAAGATACTCTCTTCTGCGTACCCCAGTCCTATACTAAGGTTACGAGTGACTTAGCACCCGTATTTCAGAGGTTCTAGCACCCACCCAAGTCTGGCCTGGCACTGGTGCGTCCCAGCCTGGCACACACCGGGTGATCTCTGCACCTCCTTCTAGACCCCAGCTCACTACTGTTTGCAGTCTGTCACTCCCCCCTCACCTCCCTGGCACTCACCCTTCGCCTCTCTGGCCTGGCAGTCACTCCTCACACCTGGCACTCACCCTTCACCTCTCAGGCCTGGCAGTCACTCCTCACACCTCGCACTCACCCTTCACCTCTCAGGCCTGGCAGTCACTCCTCACACCTGCCACTCACCTTTCTCCCTCTCTGGCACTCCGCATTGGCTCTCCGTGACACTTAACTGTCACCTCCCTGACACTCACCCTCGACCCTCCTGGTACTCATACTTCCGCTCCCTGGCACATATCCTTCACCTCCCTGACGCTCACCCATGTCCCTGCTGCCATTCACTACTCGCACCCTTGGCACTCACCCTTCACCTCCATGGCACTAGCCCTTCATCCCAATGGCCTGGCAACTACCCTTCAACCCTTGCACTCACCCTTCCCCGCCGGTTTCTCGTGCTCTCTCACTCGCCCCACGTTTCTCTTAGCTCTTCTGCAGCCAGATGGTTCACTTATTCTCTTATTTTCTTTACTCAAAAGTGATTGTACCCCCTGTTGTTTTCCTTATTATCCTTTAATACTTTGCCGCCTCTCGCTGCCCCCTCTACCAGCATCTTTCTAGTGCCTATTTCTGCATTACGTTATTTTCGTCTCTGTCTCAGTTGGCATTGCTAATAATAATGCAACACTAGCACCTGACTGCCTCAAACTAACTACACAACATAAAACAGACCACAGTTCTTCAAATCAGCCACAATATCTGAAACTGATCACAGTACGTGGAACTAACTGCAGTACGATATCTGAAACTGACCACAACACTTGAAACAAGCATATGTGGCACTGAGTGGTATTATGTTGTGTGTAGTTATGTTGTATTCAGTAGAGTGTAAATATGTGTTGTAAATATTTGTTGTGTGATTATGTGGTATTGAGTGATTTGATGTGAAGAGTATTTATGTTGCATTGATTAGTGTGTAAATATGTGGTTTGTAATTGTATGGTACTGAGTGGCATGAGGGTGTATTTATGTTGCATTGAGTAGAGTACATAACTGCAGTCAACATAATACCACTCAGTACCACATAATTACACTGTATTCAATGCAACATAAATACTCTCCACATACCACTCAGTACTACATTATTGCACCTCACATACTCTCTACTTAATGCAAGATAAATTTACTCCACACAATACCACTCTGTGCCACATAACACAACACATAATTACACTGTACTCAATGCAACATAAATACTCATCTTTCACTCAAGTTCGTGCTATATAAAAAAAATAACAAGTGCAATACAATAGGTCTCACATGACTGAATCTTTGAGCTGCGAGTGTTGCATTATTATTAGCAATACCGACAGCTCAAACTTTTATAATGCGAGACATATTGCATTGCAAATGCTTGTTATAATGTGTATTAATTAATGCACCAACACGACACGTGGGGCTAAAGCATTTTGCATGAAAAAGCTCTCTGAAACATTAGAGTATGTTGCTATAAGTATGAATCAACTGCGTGTGCTTTGAAAATCCACACTGGTTCATGTTTTATGCGATGTTGTACATTGCACACTTTTGCATGTTGTGCACAAATAATAGAAACGCTGCTTTAAAATGATTAGCTTTTTGCTAGGTAATGAATAATACAAGGTATTAGTATGGGGGAGGTAAACATAATGGATTTTATGTCATGAATTAATGCTCTTTTATGTTTGGTTTGTTGTTTGGGCCGATCATAAAATGGCTGCCTGGGAATACAGCAAGGCTGAGAATTTTGCTGAATTTTAGAGCAGGTACAGGTTATACCAGCTTGCCTCATGTGAAGACCTGGTCAAGGCCACTGTGAACTGTAAGTTCTTGATATTCTGTCAACGTACCAGTGCTTGTGGAATGTGTCCTTCCTGCGTGCAATGTCACAGGAAGGAGGAAACTGGACTGAAACATTTTTCCTATTAAATGTTGCTGAAATATATGATTGTATTTAGCATTAACGTTTTCTTTGTTAAAACCGGTATGGGTTGGATTTGCCAATGTGAACAGGATGGTGATACCCTCATGTCACCTATGGTAACCAATCACAGTGCGAGTTTCTCTGAATCTGAAACAATTATTACTGTAGTCTGCCAAGAATTAGAGTATAAATCATGACCCCATAGGGGTCGTGTTTGCCTTAAGCCTGAGCTTTAAGAGGGAGGAGAGGCAGCAGATGAGGCCAGACATCATATGGGTTAGGTACGTGATTGTCGCGGTGCAGATTGTGTCCGAGGAGAGTCAGAGGGAGGTGGGGGCTTTTTGCATATATTTTTCAGAGAGTCCTTGCACGTCATATTTTTGGCAAGGCAGATCACATTCCTCTGTGGTCTGTGAAGGAGGGGCTGTCTTGCTCCTTCTGTAGCTCAGAGTGGCAGAGAGGAACGGACCAGGGAAAAAGGTAGATTTAGAATGCTAAAACTTTTTATGCTTTGACTAATTAACTCATTTTTTAAAGGATTTATTTGTCTTATGCATTTATTTCTCTTTATGGGAGATTTTTGCCATTATTAATTATTGATTAGCCTTGCAAACTCACTCTTGAATGATATTTTCCTGAACTCTTTAAAGAATTCTGACTGACATTTGATGCCCTGAGAGCAGATCCTGTGCACACGCACGTATAGTTAATAGTCCCAGTATAGTGCCTGAGTTCTTTGCTCATAAAGAGTGAACGTTAATGAAAAATGAAAGCGAGGAATGTCAATGATTCGTGTGAATAAAGTTTTTATAAGTCAAACAATGGACAGTACAGTAAGGAGGTAGCCAGCCGACACGTGTTTCGTCAGACCGTGAAGGAGGTGTAACTCATCAGGGCTGTAGGGCTACAAGTTGGGTGGAATCTTATTGATAAGACGCGGTGGAGAAACGACTCCGACCGCAAGTGCACAGGCGGTGAAACCGCTGAGGGGTGGTAGCTCGGGTCGGCACGGGTAGCAGGGCCAGTGGCATCCTGAAAACCGACTGAGCATAGAGGAGAGGGCACGCGGTAAGTGCGAGTGGCGAAGTAAGAAAAGTATCCGGGAAGTTCCCGAGCTACCACCCCTCCGCGGTTTCACCGCCTGTGCACTTGCGGTCGGAGTCGTTTCTCCACCACGTCTTATCAATAAGATTCCACCCAACTTGTAGCCCTACAGCCCTGATGAGTTACACCTCCTTCACGGTGTGACGAAACACGTGTCGGCTGGCTACCTCCTTACTGTACTGTCGATTGTTTGACTTATAAAAACTTTATTCACACGAATCATTGACATTCCTCGCTTCCATTTTTCAATAACGTTCACTCTTTATGAGCAAAGAACTCAGGCACTATACTGGGACTATTAACCATACGTGCGTGTGCACAGGATCTGCTCTCATTCCAGTTGGTCTTGGCCTGCCTAGATCACCTCAGGGACCTTTTTCACGAAGGGTTTGTGTTCCCCTGTCCTCCTTTGCACCGCGTGCCTACTGCACGATCTCAACCATAAACATCATACTGCTCAGAGCACCACTACTTCCTACTCCTCAACACAAACCCAGTCTCCTACCAAAACTGACATTTGATGCCCTATTCCTTTCCTTTATGGAATGCTTTGTATGCAACCTAAAATATGTTCTGTATTCATTTAATTTTTCCTGTTTTCAATATTCTGTAACCTGATTGATATTTGACTAATGAATAAAGGTTAAGAAAAACTTCACTTTTAACTAAGAAAATAAAACCCTTTAAAATACTCACTAACTCTCTTTATTGGCTTAAATATTCATTGCATTTTTGATTTTTCATGTTTATGTAAAGTCTCCGGAGGGTAATATAGAGTGGCAAGGGCCCAGTACCTTTACAGTGGTAAATTAGAGGTAAATGAGGTTTTGCATTGAGAACTTACCGTGAAATTACCGCTGTTCAAAGGTAAACAAGCCTTTGCAATGCCATTGGTCGCGCATTTGTGAGAGTTAGAGCTATTGACGTTGTAAAGGACAATGTATTTTACCTATGCGTTTTCTCTTTGGAGTGGAGCGAATGTCTGTGGTGTCAAGTGGACATATGTGGTTTGGATTGGATTAGTTGTGGAATTGTGTTGTGTGGATTGGATCTGTGTAGTGAAATAATGTGGCATGGTGTGCAGTGTAATTATGTGGATAGTAATTATGTGGAGTGGGATTGTGTGTCATGGAGTGGGATTGTGTGTCTTGGAGTGAGATTATCTGAAATGGTATTTTGTGTTGTGGAGTGGTATGCAGTGGAGTTTACTTATGTGGTGAGACGTGGGGAGTAAGCTCTTTGTTGCCTCTTACCCTGCACCTCTGTTGTTATTCTAATGAAGTGCTTTTAATGATATTTGCTGCTTTTTAGCTTCATTTGGTACTATTTCACGCATTTGTTTAATGTTTTTACCTGATTTTGTGCAGTGTTTCTTACTTTCTTTGCTGCTGAGTAGTTATCTGTTTCTTTACTTTCCCTGACTCTTTGGTCTGCCGCGGGGGTTCCCCGTTTGTGCAGAAAGAGCCTGGGAAAGAGTTGCTTTTGGTGCTCTCTGTCCCTTAATGTAACTTTGTCTAGATGCCATTCTTGGGTTGGCAGTCTATTTTTTTCTGCCCTTACCCCCATCCAGTTCCGGTTAAGAGGGCATTTTTATCGGATGCTTCCCACGCGCATAGCGGACGTGCCAAAGGCGCGCCAAATGCAAGCCCGTCAGCGCCCATCCGCGCATGTCCAGGTCCGGGGGCTGGGCTTGCTGTAAGTTCCTCTAAAGATAGTATCTATCAGGGAATTAGGTACACGGGGGCCCAATTACTTGCACTTCGACCCAAATCTCCACCTAGGAGGTGTGAACCCAGTATTAACCTTACTAATGGGGAGGCTGACCATTGCCATTTGTGCAATTTAAATCCATTAAAGAAATTTCCGTAACCCCAGGAGCTCCACTCCTTAATCCTACTCAAGACTTCTGCGATGACATAGCACTTTACTTTCAGCAGAAAGTCCTGAAAATTGTTCACAAATTTCCCTCCTCTGAGGAAATTAAGCCTGCTACGGGTGGCACTCTGGCAGTCCTGCCTACTGCGCCTAACTTGGCACTGTTCCCAGTTATTACAGCTCAGCGTATTATGGAACTCCTTCCTGGTCTTAAATCTGGGTCACCTACTGATCCTTGTAGAGTTTCCACACTTAAGCTGGTGCCCGATCTTATAGCAGAGTCCTTGTGTAAAATTTACAATATCATTCTTTTATCCGGATTTTAGCCAGTCATTTGGAAGGAAGCCACTGTCTCACCCCTTCTTAAGAAACCTAATGTTGACCCCCTAGAATTGAAGAACTATAGGCCTATTTCTCTTCTACCCGCAGCTGCCAAAATGTTGGAAAAATTCATTAATTTAGAACTCATGAAATTTATCGGAACACATGACATTCTGGACAGCTCCCAGAATAGGTTCCGGGCAGGACACAGCACCGAGTCCGCCTTGGTTGCAGTTTCTGACTGTATCCACATGCAGGTCGATCAGGTCGGGTCAGCGGTGCTGGTCCTGCTCGACCTTTCGGTAGCATTTGACACCATATCCCCAGTTTCCATGATTCCGCGGCTGCGGGATGTTGGTGTCATGGGGATGGCCTTACAGCTCCTTCAATCTTTCATGCACAACAGGACTAATGTATTCATCTACGACGGGTTCAAAACCAAATCCTTCAGTCTTCCTCGTGGGGTCCCCCAGGGCTCTTTGCTTAGCCCTGCACTTTTTAATCTTTATGTGACCCCCTTGGCTTCTCTAGTGAGATCTTATGGCTTCCAAGTCCTTTCTTATGCGGATGATACGCAAATCATTATTTCAATCTCTGATGATCTGCAGGTGGTTGTGCAGTGGTTTAACACCTGCATGACCAGCATAATACACTGGATGCAGGAAAATCTCTTGAAATCAACACGGAGAAAAGTGAAGTTCTGGTTTTTGATACTCCGCTCTTAATCTGGTCTGATGTCTGGTGGTCTTTTACCTGTGGCCCTCTTCCTGTTCCGGTTTCAACTGCCAATAACCTAGGTGTTATTTTTGACAAGGGGCTAGCCTTTGATGCCCAGGTGAATCGTACGGTTAGCACCTGTTTTTACATCCTTAAAATGCTTAAGAAAGTGTTGCCTTACATTCCCCAAGAGCTTCATCGACCCACCATCATTGCTCTAGTCACCTCACGGCTTGACTACTGCAATGGCTTATATCTTAACATCAGTAAAGGCTCACTGAAGAAACTGCAGGTTGTTCAAAACTCCGCGGCAAGACTTATTCTGAATATTCCCAAATATTATTTCATCAGCGAAGGTTTTCGGATCTTACATTTGTTTCAGATTAGGAACCGCATCATCTTTAAGGCCCTGAATTTTGTGTACAAGGCTATGCATGGTATTCAATCATCACACCTTGCAACCTTATTCCATTGGTACACCCTAGGCAGAATCTTTAGGTCCTCCACCCAGAAAAATCTTGTCTTGCCTCGATTCAATCGTTCTAAATTGGGGGGTCGTTCCTTTTGTATTGCGGCCGCCAAACTCTGGAATACTTTACCTCTCTCTATCACCTCGGCTAACTCACTTGCCTCTTTTAAAAAGATGTTGAAGACCTGGCTTTTTGCATCATAGTTGGTGACTGTTTGTCTCCCTATTGTTCCATTTAGCGCCTTGATACCTTTTTGGTTTAGTGCGCTTTATAAATTGTTATCCTATACTATCCTGGTGTGCTGTTAAATATTGTAGCATGATGTGGAATTTTGTGGATTGGATGTATGTGGTGTGCTGTGTAATTGTGTTGTTGGTTTGAATTATGTAGTTTATTGTTGAATTATGTGGTGTGGAATGGAAATGTGTAGAGTTGGATTTGTGTGACGTGGAAGTGAGCGCTGTTGAGTGCAAATTGTGTTGCGTGGTATTATGAGGCATGGTGTGAAGTGTAGTTGGCTAAGCCAGCAATGGGAGCGGACGTTCCTGAGTAGAGCTCCGTCCATGGCTCCCCATCCCAGCATAATTTCTCTGTCACTACAGCGCTGCTGGAGCTAAGGTTTGCTCCAGCCACACCTGCCAGGGTTCTGAAGCCCTGACACCAATCTGGAAGGAAATGAGCCACTACATTCGCGCCGGGACACTCGCTTCTGCGGGCCGCTGCGCTGGTTTCCACTGGGCCAGCGAGTTCTGCAACCTTAGCCTGGGGATTGGCCCCGCCCCCAGTTCGCAGAAGATGGCGGCGTGCACACAGCGCTAATCGGGAGGCCACGGCTCAGTCAGAGACCAGCGATGGTGGCCCTGCATCCGTCAAGCGGCTCTGCATTTGTGGCCGAGTGTATTGATCATCACCCTGCCAGCTTTCCTGTGAGGAGATTGCGAGAGGGTGGCGCTGTCCTGACAGGAGGAGGCAACTGAGCGATGCCTGCTTTGACTGCCAGGACATAGTGTGTGAATGCCCGATCGCTTCCTGTATGTAGAGGGGACGGGGCTCCGGACGTGATCACCGAGGTGCCCTGACTGCAGTGTTGTTCAAGGAGTGAACTTGGGAGCCGGCCATGCCCTGCAGGCTGCAAGGTTCATGTGGAGATGTCCTGACATTGGCCCCCTGACGGGGTAGGACTGCCTGTGCCTTGCTTTGGCCTTTGTCCTGTGGGGGATTTACCTGCACTTTGCCGGCCCTTTGGCCCCACACGTGTGACCCTTTGGTCACCCCTCACCAGCCCATAAAAAACAGAGGGCACGCAACATTGTGTATCGGGTGTTGACTATGAAGCTGTGTCCCGCTCTCGGTGTCACCTGGAGTTAGCCTCACACCAACCCATGCGAGTGGGCCGCCTGAGGCAGCAGAGGTGCACTGATTATAAGAAAATCGGACTGACCCAATACCTCACTTGAGCATCTGGTGTAGGGCAGCTCTCTCTGCACCAGGGATCTATAAACTTTGTCACACCCAGCGGGAACATCCCAAGCGTGTATTAACCTTAGGAGCAGTCTTAGACATTTGCTTTATCGCTGAGGCCCAGGAGTGTAAGCTGTGAGACATACGAGGTGTTGGGATGAGACGGAGCGGTGGTGGGCGGACACGTGAGCAAGCGGGGGCCCAGAACTAGGTGAAATACCTGCAGGCCTGTTAAGTAAATCTGTGTCTGGGCGCAAAGACACTCATTCAAGGCAGTGAAGAAGCGCTTGCTAAAACACAACGTCAAATACTCACTGTTGTTTCCAGCGCACCTAAGGGTAGCCGCAAATGGGAAGATGCATTTCTTCAATACTTCCGAGGAAGCAGAAGAATGGGTGGACACATACGCCCCACCGGGACCTGAGACTGCCACCTCCGGAGTGAGCAAATCGCTATCTGATGCCTCATCATGCCGCCGCCGAGTGAATCGTAGATGGAAGCAGCCGCAGCTTTCCCAATCCGTTGGACCAGACCCAGACTAGGCAATAACTGAACAGCGAGCAGCCCTCCAGGCCGCACCAGACATCAGTGGACAACAGATTGATGACACTGATTCCATCTCCAGCCGACAGGACCAGGCTAGCAATGACGACTTATCGGACGACCTTCAGGACTCACAGGACTCTTGTGAAATGCCTAAAGTTACCCCACAAACATCAGACAATATAGTTTAAGTGGACCAAATGTAGCAGCAGACTCACTGTGAGGCACGCAAGTATAACCTGTTGTACTTGAACTGTTTGGAAGGTCAGCGAATAGATAACACATGATCAGGATTTAGTATTTGTAATGTGCGGGGGTGGATTGGGGGTGGGCAGGGATTGGGGATACACTCAGTTACTACTCAACATACTTACATAAATGAGGGGACGATCTGGGAGACTTCACTACTGCTGGCTATGCCCTCTCTCTTTTCACTCTTTACCTCCAGACGATACAGATTCATATTGAGGGCGACACAGCTCTGGCTCGAATAGCACTAGCTGGTAGCTTGGGGAACTCAATTATATTGTTTCAAAACTTGATACAAGAACAGTGCTGTGCGCAGCATACCCTCCATAGACCTCGTTTAGATGTTGCGTCAAGGCATGGTTTGGACAGCTGCTAGTTGTATGCTCGACCACATGGTATTATCTATTTGTTTGTTTTTGTTGATGTTGTTATTTATGGGGTGTCGGAATGTGCCATCTGAGAAGACAGCGCAAACGCCATTGCAATTGCTAAAGTGGGTACACCATTGCTGCTCATTATGTATTCCTCATTAGCTTGCCTGTTGCATATACGATTGTACTAACTAAACGTCATGGCTTCGATTAAGATTGGTACCTGGGGAATCCTCTCCGCTCGAGGATAGAATACCAGATAGCACTATCTCCTTAATATATAAAAAACTAATCAACGGTAGGACTGACCTGTTAGTGCTCCTCTGGGACGTATGGACCCGAGACGGTCTTGAATTAGACGATGAGGACTGGCAGTCCGCGATCTCTTCTCCTAAGGAGGTCGCGATTCCGGCCCGTCTTCGGTTGGTGCAACTTAAAATTCTACACAGAGTCTATGTGACTGGTCCCCGCTTGATTAGAATGGGTTATTCAGAAGATGGTCTTTGTAAGCGTGGTTGTGGGCTGCTCTGGACTTTTTTCCATATAATTTGGGAGTGTCCCGTGGTTGCTGCCTTCTGGATTGGGGTGCACAATAAGATGGGAGAGGCTACCGGTGTTGCTCTACCACCTGAGGCTAGACGTTGTCTCCTGAATGTCTGGGAACCAACTGATTATAATGTCACACAGACGCAGTGGGCAACCCTGGGAAATATGGTGGCTAAGAGAGACATAGCACAGTTGTGGGGTTCCCAGAGGCCACCCACGGTCGAGGCTTGGAGGGACAACATGGATTGTTGCATGTTTAGGGAGAAGACGGTTTATGTGGCACGGGGGCGACCCAGGAAGTGGGGTAAGGTCTGGGGTCATTGGAACACTTACAGTGGGGATATTTGCACTCCTCCTCTTCTGCATGTCCCTGAAGTTCAGCTTTCCCCCTGACCCACCAATCCCGTAATGTAGACTAAATAATTGCTGTGGAGCTCGTCGGCCAACGGCACTGCAGTATAAGGCCCCACGGATTGGGGACACGGAATCTTTGGTAACGAATTAGAGCTGTCTATAAGTAGTGCGGTCCACACACTTTCTAATTAGATACGAAATGCAAGTGTGAATGGAACAAGAAAACGGTCCTGACGCTGAAATGTGATTTCAAATGAGTCTTCCTTAAAAACGTATAGTGATCAAGTCTCAGTGAGTGATGCGCTAAACTCCGGGAGGACACTGTGATAGGTGGCACTGGATGTCACAAGTTATGAGGCAGAGCGAGGTGACGCCATCCAGCACCCGGTTCAGTTTCCTCGTACGTGTCAGTCTTTTCAAAACTGCCTTATAACTTGTGACATCCAGTGTCACCCATCACAGTACTTATAAGTATAGCTAATAAAAAATATTCATATAAAGATACCTAATCTATGTGGAATAATTAACCTTTATGCACACCTAGTCACATATGGGTTGATTGAATTATTCACAAGATGACCTGTTACTAGTTTTTCTTGTCAATTTTATGACTGACTGAGCTATACAACTTTCCTTACCGTATCTTGGTTGATTCGCCAAGACACAGTGATTTTGCCAGGTAACATCCATATGTACTCCCCAGGGCATCACAGTCTACACAAAAAGAGTCAAACATGCTGCGTTTACGGCTCACTATGCCCAGCTATATAAATCCCAGCTCCAGACTACATCGGATGATATTCAATCCTACCTCACTAACTTGACGTTGCCACAGCTAACGCCAGCACAAAGAGCGGAACTCAACAACCCTATACTTTCAGAGGAAGTTAGGGACAACAGTTTCTCTTTATCTAACGGCAAATCGCCGGGCCCAGATGGCCTGCCAGCCGAATTTTATAAAGCTAACTCACAGGTTCTGATACCATAATTGATAAAATCATATGAAGCTGCTATTGAAGACTCAGCCTTAACAGTCACGCAAAATGAAGCAACATTGGATTCACTCCTTAAACCTGGTAGACACCCAGAATCTCTTGGCTCGTATCGTTAATTAGCTTTATTAAACACTGAATACAAAATATTCGCATCCCTCCTGGCTAAGCGCCTAGCCCCCTTGGTGCGAACGATGATCCATCCTGACCAGAATGGCTTTGTCCCCAACAGGAACACATCCCTGCATATCTGCTGGCTTTTCAGACTCCAGAAATATGCCTTAGATAAGTGGCCGCGCTCTGGCTGTTTGGTGCTTGATCTGGAAAAGGCCTTTGACTCCCTAGAGTGGCCCTGCCTTGCAGCGGTCGTATGCAAATATGATGTGGGTGATCAATATATGCAGAAGATCCAGTTGCTTTCTCAGCGCCCCACCATTCAACTCCACCCAGGGAAGCTAATCTCCGATACAATAAGGGTCAGACGTGGGAGAAGGCAGGGATGTCCTCTGTCGCCGCTGCTCTTTTCCCCTGCAATTGAGCCCCTAGCTGTGCTACTCCAAGCTAACTGCATAGATTGGGGAATACCGATGGAAGATGGGCTACACACAGTCTCTTTATATGCAGATGATCTGTTATTATATGTGCGAGACTTGTATAATGTTCCCCCCGTGATAGCAGCCATCTTCCAGCAATTTGAAAACATGTCCGGGCTTCGGGTAAATTGGACCAAGTTAGGAGTATATGCATTCAACGAAAACTTGAATGTGACCACCATATCTATCAATGTGACCGATCTGCCCTGGTACTCAACTAGGTTTCGATACCTAGGCATGTACGTGTACATATCCCCAGCTGATATACTGGAGGGAAATCTTAAGAGAGCCAGTTCTGCGGTCAAAGCACAGATGCAATTTCGGAAGACTTTTCCATTAAGTGTAATGGGTCGCGTTGCTTTAACGAAAATTATAATCCTGCTGAGACTGCTATATTATTTCTCAAACCTTCCAATATATGTCCCAGTGAAGATACTTCAGAACCTGGAAAGCCAGATGTGGGATTTGATTTGGAATAAAGGGAGGCCTAGAGTGGCACTTCGGAAGCTATACGACCCTACCAGCAGAGGCGGACTGGCAGTTCTAAATATGGAGTTATATTATCTAGCATCTCAATTGCAGTGGGTGACAAAATGGTTAAGGGTTAAAACTTAGAAGATACTGCGACAGCTCTTCCTCAGTGGTCTCAGCCACGAGTCTGCCATTTGTTTCACCCTGTGGCATCACTTCCCTGTCCTCCTAAAATGTATATTGAACTTGCGCACAGATGTTATCGCAGAAGTTTGTACCTCACCCGAGATATGACTCCCTATGTTCCATCGTTACCACTGATGGGGATGCCCAGAGGCTGGGACAGAGTGCCAGATTCGGCCTTTATATGTTAGTGGGAGGCGGGACTGAAAACGATGGGGAACCTATATGCAGACGGCACGCTGCTCACGTTCGAAACTCTAAGGAATGACAATGGTATCCCTGCGGAGCAATTCCTTCTATGCAATGCAGTAGTCAGATCTTTAACGGCTGCATGGGGAGACACTGCAGAGGAATTGCCCACCCATTTACTTCTACAATATCTCCATGTCATGGGAGAGGACTCCCATATAGTGCATTGGTTAGCGGAGGCCCTCTTCACGCACACATTGAAACCAGCAACTGCGCTCCGTTTGTGACGGGCAGTAGATAGGGGCAGCCGTGGGCGGATGTGGAATGGGACAGAATCCTGGCAGGCTCCACTCACATACCCGGAAGCTCTAAATTTAAATTGATTCAAACATATATAATACACAGAGCATACCTTTCCCCAGACAAAATACATTGGTACTTTAATACTGCCCCCTCCGCCTGCCCTAGATGCCTACTCGCAGACGCCAGTCTTTTACACATACTATGGTCCTGCACCCAGCTCCAAACATATTGGTGTGCGGTTGTTGAGGCGCTTGAGAGATGCACTGAGTCCTCCCTAGCGTACACCTGGGAGGCCTGCACAATGGGACTCTATGCACGAACGAAATGGAACAAGGTTGTCACTAGATTTAAAGATTTGGGCCTAATAGCAGCAAAGCACCTCATCAATAAAAGATGGAAGCATAAAGATCCTCCAGCGATAACTAGTTGGGAGAAATCTATAGCGGTGCGGGTGCAAGCTGAAAGCACCACATTGCATAAAGAAGAAACTGCAGGACTGCGTAAATATTGTATTGCACAGTCCTGGGATGCCATCCTACGTACCCTTGTGCATCCAGATGGCAAAGAGGAAGGCATATCCCCGCAAGTGGCCCGTGGTGATAAAGCAGCTGCCACCTGATAGCTGACTACGTGCGACATCTGACAGCCCAGCCCAGTATACTCACTCTAACATGTCTCCTTTACTGTCAGTTCGTACAGTGTCCGGGTATAGCTACTGCGATAATTTTTGCACTCACCTCTCTGGCAGCACATTTAGTAAATCATTGAGCTACGCGCACTGATAACTATATGCGCACTACAATCCAACCACAGTCACTATTAGATGGCAGTCTTATCACCCCCTTTTCATTAGTAACATGTTCCCCTTTTGTTTTTTTGTTTTTTAGGCATTTATCATTTATTTGTTGTTTTAATCGGTTCATGATTTTTATAAAGAAATATCTCTGTTGGATTGAGAATTGCTGTTGGACTTGGCTCTTCTGGCAGGTTCACCCCTAAACTTTTTGCTTGTTAATGTGACTTGGTGTTAGTTACTTTTGGGCTTCTGTGCACTTTCACTGTGTCCGAGGGTAAAGTGCGTGCGTGTGGTGAGATTGGCCTGCCCTCCCATAGGAATGCATGGGGAATGTATGTGTCCATGTTAGTTCCTGATGCATGGGGTGTGCAGGCTCGAGTTTGGTATGTGCGGACTCGTGTGATTAAATGCTGCGCGATGATGTGTACGGCGTCCATGTGTCTAGTGTGGAAGTGCCACTTCTAGAAGTTGGCATGTCTGTGTAATTTATGTGAAATGACTGGCTGGCTTGTGATTGGCTGGAGCTGGCTGGTGTGCCAGGCTCCTGGAGCCAGGATGGGTCTGCCCCGGTGGTGAATGGGAGATCTGCATGAGTGATGTGAGGGAGGGGTGCACCTGGGACCTGAATAGGGCTGGGCTTTCCCCCACACAATGCTGGCTCCGCCCCCTGTGCTGCGACTGATGACCCTACCCATCCTGTGAATAGGCAGAGGGGCTGAGCAAAACAAAGTGCTCAGGAACCAGTTGTATCTGGTTTGCCCCTTGCCTGCACCCATGTAGACAAAGGATTTCTGGGTATAAGAAGGGGCTGTGTCCCTTTACAAAAGGTTCTCTGTTCCTGATCCTAATCTGAGTGGGGCCTGCTGCTGCTGGGCGCAAAGGAGGACCGTCACTGGGAGTGCCTTCCTGCCTGGAGGGCCCTGTGAGCTGGTCCCTGGGCCCAGCCTTTGCCCCCCCTACCTTTCTCTTCCTAGGGACCTTGCTGGACTTTGGACCCTATTCCCTAAAGCACCTGGTCAGCGCTTGATTTTTCCTCCTGAGGAGCGCTGTGGTTTCTAACTACAGCCCAGGGCTGCAATTCCCTTTCTCCAGGGATCCCCGGGTGTGGGGATCCCCCTGCCGTTGTGCCATCTTGTGCACCTGACGAGTGCCCACCCCACCAGGGGCTTGGTGCTTATTTGCGGGTGCCACCCCGTTTCCTGATTTATTTAATCAGGTGCCACCCTGCTCATTTCCGCTGCTTCTTTGTCATTGGGTAACCGGGAGCCTACCCTGGATTGCTGCCGAGAAGAGCTCCTGCGGGCCGCCGCGCTGCCGGCGGCGACCCGGAAGCAGTAGCCGGAAACCGGAAGCAGGGAGGGCGGGAGCCTACCCCGCCTCCCCGGAAGAGTCGCGGTTGGACGATTACCGGAGCGGGCAGGGGCCTACTCTGCGCCCCGGTGCACTCTCAAAGAAGAGGGAGAAGCCGCCTGTACAGCAGCGGGGCCCCCGTGGTGTGGAGAGAGCCCCGCAGCTGCAGGCGAAGAGGAGCACCGGCCGCCAGAGCAGCGAGGCTCCCCGAGTGCAGGGAGAGCCCCGCAGCCTAGGAGCAGAGACACCGCCGCATGAGTCCCGGTGAGTGGGGCTGCATGGTTGCCGTGTTGGGGCAGTGTTGTGTATCTCGAGTCCCCCGAGCGGGACTCTGACGAATCTGGGCATTTGTTTAGAGCCCGAGGAAGCTCCTACATTCCCGGGGGCATTGGTTCCTTTCCTGAGTCCATGAGAGGCGCCAACGTGTGGGGCATATTTGTTTTAGAGCCTAAAAGGCTCAGGGGCATTTGTATTTGTATCCCAGAGCCCACGAGGCTCCCACGATCCCTGGTATTCCTGGTGGTAGAGCGGCCCCAGCTGGCAGCGGGCCGCTCCCCCAGTGGTGGCAGCATTGTTTTGAGAGCCCACGAGGCTCAAAGGGGGCATTTGTTGTTCAGAGCCACGAGGCTCCTGAGGCCCCAGTTATTTCTTTAGAACCCACGAGGCTCCAGCATCTTCGGGGGCATCCGTGTCAGTTGGGAATCCACAAAGGAGGCTCGGAAGGCACGCTGGTGCCTGCGGACAGTTCATGTGTTGTGCCCTTGCGTGGGGTACATGTTTTTGGCCCTATGTGCTCTTTGCACAATTTGTAATGACCTGCCTAATGTAATTTCTGCATCATGTATAATGTCTTTGTGCCTATATCTCTGAATGTGTTTTTATGCTGAGGTGGTTGTTTTTCCTAGTATAATTTATACTAGTAAGCTCATGGTTCCCTGCGTGATATTTTCCTAAGGTGGTTAGGGTTGCGTAGGTGGTACTTACCTTTTACCAGTGGTTACTGGTTGTGTGCTACATTTGCTATTTGGTGCTACAGTTATTATATGTTCTAAGTGTTATTCCTACAAAGTGCTAATTCTACCAAGTGCTAGTTCTAAAAGTGCTTATTCCTGACAGTGGTCCATGTGGCTCTGTCCTGTACATATATCCCCTGTAAATTCCGCCCGTGCCTGTTAGCACATTGTAAAATGTGTGTTTATTATCTAATGTGTTTGGTATAATACAAAGGCTATTTTTATATATAACCTTGTGTGGAGTTTCCTTTGTGGTGGGCCTTGAGTGTTGTTGCTGGGTGCGCGCGCAAACACTTAACCTACATTGCCTCCGGGATAAGCCTTACTGCTCGCGTCACGTTACCTAGAGGGTGAGCGGGGGTTATCTTTGGCATGTAACTCCCTTGCCCTGACTAGAGTGGTGGTTTCTGCCTGACTTTGGCGCAAGCCTTAGCCAACCGGAAATCCCATTTCTAACAATTGCCATTAGTATATTGTCACATAAATATTCGTAAAGGATAGCTTTATAGCACCTGAAGAGTCGCATTGTCCCCCAGTTAAATATAAGAGATAAGCAGTATCGCAGCTGTCGATCGCATGAATAATACGTGAAAACAGTGTTAGTGCATATGGTGTAATTGCTTTTGCTACACTGTCTCCTAAGGAGTCGTAAAAGTACCTCTGCAAGTTTGCAACTAATAGTGGTTTTCTTTTTCAAAACCAGATCAATGTATTGTTTTATGTCTGTGTGGATGAAATTCAATAAAGATATTTTTTTAAAATGAGGGGAAGTGTAGTTATGTGGAATGTTGTTACGTGGCAAAGACTGGATTTATGTGGAGTGTATTTATGCAGTATGGAGTAGAGCATAATTATGTGGAGGTAAATTATGTGGTACTGAGCGGTATTATGTGGAGTGTAATTATGTTGTGTGATGAATTGTGTGGGCATGAATTGTGGAATTGTGTCACATGTGGAATTATGTTGCATGGTGTGGTGTATAATTGTTCAGAGTGGAATTATGCAGCATGTTGCAGAGTTGTATTTTGTGGAGGTTAATTATGTGTTTTGGAGTTGAGTGTAAATATGTTGTGTGAAGTATAATTATGTAGGTTGAAACGAAATTATCTGTAGTTGAATTGTGTTGTGTGGAGTGCAATTTTGGAGTGGTATTACGTTGTGTGGAATGTTATTATGTCATGTTGAATTATGTGGTATGGCGTGAAGTGGAAATATATGCTTTTTAATTTTTAGGATTGTAATTATGTGGTATGGAATGTTGTAGGTTAAATTGTTTATAGTTGAATTGTGTGGAATGGAATTATGAGATGTTCAAATGGGCTGTGTGTGGTAGAATACAGTCTGCCACATGTCTAGTCCTCAATGAAACATGTGTACGGGGCTATAGGCAGAGCCAGCAAACACCACTAAAACAATACACTTACGTGTTGGCACTGCCGTAATGAATCCAACAGGCTTTTCTTTTCATTTCCGCATTAAAGCATGCCTTATGCCAAACTGAATTTGATCTGATGAATACAACTTCATAGTATTTCTCTCCATTTACGTTGCTGTATACCCTGCTGTGCATTTGAAAAACCCTATAAAGTGTTTTAAAAAAATGAATAAGCTGCCCGTTCAATTGCACCACTAACACATATTCTCACATATTTAATGAAATACAAAGTCTCGCTTCCAGTTGACAGCTTCCTGTAAATACTCTTTAGTCCTCTGCATCAGTGTTTTGAAGATGCTCATGTACAGTGAAGCTGTAAATACTTTTCTACAGCAGCAACCAAGAATGAGACCCTGTACTTGGACTGTGTGTGTCTTAAAAACATTAATTTCTGAGACATCTAAAAACGCAGGTCTTTCCTGCCACAAAATGTTTCTTGTGTGAAATGGATTCACTCCTGGAGACAGGAAAGGAGGTTCTGTTAGTGGCCACCAGAGGGCGCTCCACAGGATGAAATCTAATGAGCACAGTGCATGAAAGAGGAAGAGCTTCCTCTTCCGGGTCAGCGGTGGCAGACACAGCACCCGCACCGGATGGTGACATCACTTCCGGCCCTTAGCCCATGGTTGCCTTGCCACCGTCCTGTGCTGACCTCGGGTGTCTGCCCCCAAGTATCACCCGCAGGGCCGGGTATCCTGGCGCGCGGGAGCTTCCTCCAATGAGGGTCCTGCAGGAGCAGCCGTGACCTCCGACCCGCTGCCCTCCCTGGAGTCCCTGTGACCCAATCCTGGCTCAGGTTGCTTCCTCGTGCCCGCCCCGCCCCCACAGCTGTTTGACCTTTGTCTGGCAGCTCTGCCCCCTCTTCCTCCCTTTCAGCTCCATCTGCTGCGACCACGGACCCCCGACGGGGCCCTTGGATGGAGGCGGCGAGGCTTCCGGGGGCCGCGGGTCCTTCAGCTTGAGCCGGTCCCAGCCCCTCCTCTCGCCTCGAGTGAACCGACCCCCAGCACGATCAAAGGTGCGTGAAAGGAGGGAGGTGTGTGCATGAATGTGTGTGCATGAATGTGTGTGTGCATGAATGTGTGTGTGTGCATGAATGTGTGTGCATGAATGTGTGTGTGCATGAATGTGTGTGTGCATGAATGTGTGTGTGTGCATGTGTGTGTGTGCATGAATGTGTGTGTGCATGAATGTGTGTGTGTGCATGAATGTGTGTGTGCATGAATGTGTGTGTGCATGAATGTGTGTGTGTGCATGAATGTGTGTGTGCATGAATGTGTGTGTGCATGAATGTGTGTGTGTGCATGAATGTGTGTGCATGAATGTGTGTGTGCATGAATGTGTGCACGAATGTGTGTGTGTGCATGTGTGTGTGCATGAATGTGTGTGTGCATGAATGTGTGTGTGCATGAATGTGTGTGTGTGCATGTGTGTGTGTGCATGAATGTGTGTGTGCATGAATGTGTGTGTGTGCATGAATGTGTGTGTGCATGAATGTGTGTGTGCATGAATGTGTGTGTGTGCATGAGTGTGTGTGTGCATGTGTGTGTGCATGAATGTGTGCACGAATGTGTGTGTGTGCATGAATGTGTGTGTCTGAATGTGTACATTTATTTATTTATTTTATCCGTATAGCGCGGAGTTTACCCGAAGGTGTCAGAGCGCTTCACAATAGGAGCAGAACTGATACATGAGGAGAACATTACAAGTGAACAAATTACAAAAGCCAACGTTAAGTTACACAAAGCAAAAGTGACAATGGTGAGGAAACAAAATACAAGAGGTAGCAAACGGTGCTTTACAGGAGGAAAAGTGACAAGTGTGCAGTTTACAAAAGCGTACAAAGTACAAGTAGAGGTATAATACTTCAATAAATGGAGGACACTCAAACACAAGAACAAACGTTGCGCAGGCAATGGTGGCACTTATGCAAGTATCGAAAGCAAACGAAATGTAAGAGGTAGCAAACAGTGTGTTACAAGAGAAAAGTGACGTGTGCATGTTACAAAAGAGTACCAAACACAGGTAGAAGGATAATACTGCAATAAATGGCAGACTCTCAAACCACAAGAACACACTGGGAAGGCACTTCCAAAGTGATAGAGAATAGAATTTTCTACAATGGAAGGTCTTCCTTCCGATAATAGAGAGGGCGTGAATTAAGTTTGGAAGTGTCTTTGAAGGAGGAGAACTTTGACGTCAGTTTTGAAGGCCTGGGAGGAGGTGGTGGTCTGGAGCTGAGCATAAGACTCAGCCAGCGCCGCCAGAGGGGGACATATAGATGTTAAAGAGAGTGGGGCTCAAAATAGACCCCTGGGGAACTCCCAACTACAATGGTGGCACTACGGCTGAATACGGAGGGGCCCATTGGCGGTCAGAAAGAAAAGACTCAAACCATCTGAACACCGTCCCCTCTACCCCGATCTCCGAGAGTCTTACAAAGAGGCGGTTGTGGGGGACAGTGTCAAATGCCGCAGAGAGATCTAACAACACCAGCAATGCTTTTCCTCCGCCATCTTGGACCTTTTTGATGGCCTCCGACACCTCCAGCAGTGCCGTTTCGGTACTCATATTCGCCCGAAACCCGGACTGGGTGTAAAGGAGGACACCGTGTGTCTCCACAAAATCCGAGAGAACGGACTGCACGTGCTTTTCCACGACCTTCGCCGGGACCGGGAGCAAGGAGATAGGCCGATAGTTAGCATGAATACTAGAGTCAAGGGTCTGCTTTTTCAAGAGGGGCAAAACCAGCGCCTGTTTCCAGGCCTGCGGCACCACACCCAATTCAAGGGAGTGATTTAAAATCGGATTAATGATGGGGTTGATGACATGTGCGATTTTGGCTAAAAACTTAGCGGAACAGGGGTCCAGCGGGGAACCCGATTTCATTTTGGATAAGAAATCCAATGAAACTTTAGGCCAGAGAGGCGGAAAGTTAGACAGTGAAGTCCGCCCAGAGGCGGGCAGAAGCGACAGGGGCACGGGATTGGAGGCTCCCACAGGTACGACAGGCGAAAAAGACGCCTAAATGCTCTGGATTTTGTTGGCAAAAAAAACGCCAATTGAGTGACCCACGGTTCTGAGAAAGAACACTTAGGTGTAATGGAGGCAGGCGATGTGAATTCCTTCAAAATTATAACGATTTCCTTGCTGGTGTTAGTAGCCTCATCAATCCTCCTAGCAAAGTAGGATTTCTTTTCCAAATAGATTTATTTATGATAAGCCTTAACGCACAATCTATAGGCTTCCTTCAGTGGTTCCTCGTAGTTCAATCGCCATGCTCTTTCGGCCTTCTTACAATGCCTGCGGCTGGTGTTAAGCGCCGGCGTGAACCAGGGTGCCGAGGCACGAGTGGAGTTTTTATGAACCGACTGGGGAGGTACTAGCTTATTAAGACACTGCGCTAGCCACATTTGAAAGAGCTCTAGATCTTCCTCTAGATCGCCAGTGAACAAACAAGGGTGTACCGTCAGGTACTGTGCTATCGAATTCGATGACACCCTGTGGAAAGCACGAGGGACCTGGGATTGATCACCAGGACCCCTGGTGGTGGACCTGGATTTATACAGAATATCCAAATTCACCAGCATGTGGTCGGACCACAACACTGGTTTAGGTGCAGCTACTACAATCTGAATAGTAGAAAATATTTGATCCAATGTGTGGCCTTTATTGTGAGTGGGGGACGCAAGATAGGGCAACAGGCCCAATGGCTTGGTGCTATCTAGGAGCTTGATGGTATCAGCCGCATCAGCCAAATCCATATGGATGTTAAAATCGCCTAAAAGTAGGCAGTGTTTAAACTTCACACACAAGGAAGACATCACTGTATAAAGCTCCTCATGAAAAGAACCAATTGGGCCTGGGGGTCTATAAACCAACAGCCCAGCACAGGATTGGTAAGGTGAAATATTCAAGCAAAAGCCTAGCGCCTCTGCTCCATGAATGTCATCCGTCGGGACAATAGAGCACTCAAAACGTTTATCAATCACCAATGCAACCCCGCCTCCCTTACCGGTTCCCCGGTCTTTCCTGATCATAAAATAATTAGGGGGAAGGGCGTTGGCAATATCCGGACCGGAAGACAGATGGACACCACACAAGGTTTTATATAAAAAATAAGTATACTTTATATAGATTTACCACAAGACCATAAACGACAAAAATACACAATACTGTTACTTTAGGATGGTAGTTTTAGCTTAGTTCAGTTCTTAAGATGCAACACTTTGCGTCAATGTACCTTCCGATGCGTTGCGCTTCCACAACAAGCAATGTTGCAGCAATGGAAATGTGGCAAAGTTCCGGTGCAAAGAAATAAAGACGTGAAGATCTTCCAGATGCGGCCTGCTTCTCCGGGGATGCGAGAAGTTCTCGGTTCGATGCGTGGGCTGCAGCGGTGACATCCTTGTTCAGAAATGCGATGGCAGCAGCTTGGACAGCGGCGCGCTTCTCCTGGGGTGCGAGGCACTTTCCTCGATGCGGTGCAATGCGACCGTTCCTGCGGCAACACCCTTTACGGAAGGAAACCTTTCTTTGTAAGAACTTGGAAAGATGTTGGCGTCACACCCATGATTTAATTGATAAAGAAAGGTATAAGACCTCTCTGGCTCAATATAATAAGAACTTAAAGAACGCACACAGAGCCCATATTGCGTTGCACTTTAACCAGGCAAGGAACGCCCCTAAAGATTTATACCAAATCCTTAAATTCTTTACGAACCCGAAGGCCTGAAACAATGAAGCTGCTTCATTTCAAGAACTCTGCGATATTATAGCTAATCATTACATAGAGAAAATCAAGCTCATTTATGATAAAATCACTAAAGACAGGAACCCTCTGAATGACAATGCATTCCACCATCTTCCATCTTTGACCAATGTGCATTCACTGGAAAGCTTTCCCCCTCTCACAGTTGATACAGTTGGGACATTGCTGTACACAGTTAAATCAGGTTCCCCTTTGGATATTATTCCAGCCAACATTTCCTCGTTACTCTTTAAACCGTTGTCCCCATCTACCTGCTCAATCCTTAATCTTTCACTAAGAGAGGGCCAATTACCACTTGAATGGAAGGCTGCACAAATAATTCCCATCCGAAAGTAAGCTAATGTTCCAATGGAGGATCCGTCCAACTATCGTCTGATTTTCTCTTCTACCCCTTCTGAGTAAGTTATTGGAAAAGCATATTCATAAACATCTCTTTCTATGTCGAATCTACTGGATGCCATGACTCCTCCCAGTCTGGTTTAGGCCACTGCACAGTATTGAGTCAAAACTGATTGCTGTCACTGACAATATAAGACACTCCCCTGACAATGGACAAGCAGTACTACTAGTGCTGCTGGATTTGTCAGCGGTTTTCGACACGGTTTCTCATCACATCCTACTCAGACTCAGAGAAATTGGAATCCAATGACAAGCCCTTCAGTGGATTTTGTGCTTTTCACTCATCAGACTCTGACCATCAATCTTGGCCATTTCCAATCACAGACCATGGAATCGACCAAAGGAGGGATCCTGCCATAGTCTTACTCTGGTCAGCATTTATGTTGCTCCATTAGTTGGACTACTTGGAAAGCTGGGCTTGACACCAATCTCGTATGCTGATGACACCCAGCTTTTACTGTAATTTGACTAAAATTCCCATAATACTCAGACTGCTTTCTCGGAAGGCATGATTGCCATCGCTAATCGCTGCTTAAAAAGTCGACTCTGGATCCTGAAATCCTCAAAAACTTTCGACCAATTTCGTTGCTGCCTGCCCCAGCTAAAATGCTGGAATGCCATCTTAATCAGCATTTGACTTCCTTTCTTGAGGTCTCTGGGTTTTTGGACCAATCTCAGCACGGTTTCAGAAAGTACCATAGCACCGAGTCGGCTCTCACGGTAGTGGTCGACAATATTAGATCTAAGGTTGACCGAGGCCAGACCATTTTGCTGGTCCTACTCGACTTGACTGCAGCTTTTGACACCCTATCTCCTTTGACTTTAACAGCTCGACTAAAGGAGATAGGGGTGGAGGGCCCAGCACTGAGCCTCCTGTCCTCTCTCCTTAGCCAAAGAGAGCAGAGGGTCAAGCTAGGAGAGTTCCTCTCCCCTGCCAAGCCTGTGCAATGTGGGGTCCCACAGGGGTCGGCCTTGAGTCCGACCCTTTTTAACATCTATGTGGCCCCACTTGCCAGGTTAGTAAGATCTCACGGGATGGAGGTGGTGTCATACGCCGATGACACGCAGATCATGGTGTCCCTCTCCCACTCGGTGAGTACCTCCGCACTCAGCTTCAGGAACTGCATGCAGGCAGTCTCTGAATGGATGATTCTAAATTCACTGAAGCTGAACGGAGAGAAAATCGAGGTCTTGATCTTCGGCAAAGATCAAGACATATGGTCCAGTAAATGGTGGCCCCCCTCCCTAGGAATATGTCCTGTGCCTGTAAAATCAGCCCGTAATCTGGGCGTGATTATTGATACGTCATTGGACATGACGCAGCAGGTCAACCGTACTGTGTCCACCTGTTGGGGAGTCATTAAGATTCTTAGGAAAATAGCCCATTATCTCTCCCCCCAAGCTCGTAAACAGACCGTTGTGGCCCTTGTGGCATCACGGCTGGATTACTGTAACGCACTGTACACGGAAATAAATAAGAGCCTCATTCTATGCCTTCAGACCGTCCAGAACGCGGCTGCTAAATTTGTCCTGGGCGTCCCTAACACCTCCTCGGCTACTTTCGCCAGGAAGAGTCTGCATTGGCTCCCGATCCATCTCAGGATCACCCTCAAAATTCTATGCCTGGTCTTCAGTGCTTTAGCAGGTGGAGGTTCAGAAGCCATTGGCTCTCTTCTTGTCCCCTACACCCCTAGCAGAAGCCTTCGTTCTGCCTCTAAGAATCTCCTATCTGTCCCTCGAACAAACAGAGTCAGATGGGGTGGAAGGGCCTTCTCCTATATGGCCCCCAAACTGTGGAATGACCTCCCTTCTGAGTTAAAAGCACAACCCTCTTTGGCCCTTTTTAAGAAAGCATTAAAAACGCGGCTCTTCATCGAGACCTATTAGTAGCATGCTCTTTGACTCTGGACAATGTTTGGTTAGGAGCCTTGACGCCCGTTGGGCAAAGTTGCGAGTTATAAATTGTGTTTCATTTCATTTCATGAGAGTGGAGAGGTGCACCACTAAATTGTCTTTTCAAAAGATGTAAGTGTTTCAACTGTGTCAAAACTTAGGGTCCAGCCAATGTGATGCCATCGCTACTTGGAGGAGGAATCATTTCCTATAGCTAAATGCTGAGAAAACTGAGATCATGCTATACGGAGAAGCGCCTCTGCTCTGGTATCTAGAATGGTGGCCTCCGGAATTCGGTGATACCCCGGTCCCTAAGACTGTGGTCGAGAACCTAGGCATACGTCTGGACCAGAAACTCACAATGAAAGAGCAAGTCACAATCACTTTGGGCTCATGCTTTCATATATTAAGCCTCCTACACAGGGTATTTCCATTTCTCCTCCTAACTGTACGAAAAACACTCATCTAGGCTCTGGTAATAAGATGCTTGAACTACTGTAAAGCTCTCCTGATTTCAGCAAGTGAGTCCTCCCTAAGTGGACTTCAGGCTGTCCAAAACATCGCACAAGCCTGGTCTCAAACTCCCTTGCCATAACAGCTTCTCTTTGTCTATTACAATGTTTGCACTGACTTCCAATACGTAAGCTGGTCAGATTTAAGATATGCTGCATTGTGCACAAAGCACTAAACGGTGAAGGTCCTGGCTATCTTGTAGAAAAGCGTATCAGCCTCCTAGATCTCTACGCTCATGAGCCAAATCCTTGCTCCTTGTCCCGCGTTTCCAAAAATCCCGCTTAGGTGGGAAAGCATTTTTCCACTTGGCCCTCTATTATTGGAATCAGCTCCCTATTCATCTCTGGAAATGCCCAGAATACCTTCTATTTAGAAAGCTCCTTTAAAACCGAGCTCTTTTGGGGGTGATTCGGGCACTTTATACGTCGATAAAAATAAAAAATTAAATAAATGTAAGAACAGGCAGGGCTGAGTATATCGGTTTTGCTTGCTGCTCGCAGTGGCGTAACAAAACTAAAGGGGGCCCCCCTGCATGGTACACACAGGGCCCCCCTCTGGAAAGGTGAAAATGAACAATGTTTGGATCTTGGAACATTTTGTGAATGAATCGCATTGTAACAAGATGTATGACATCATGAGTATTCGAATGTAAAACATGTGTATGGGAGAAAGTGCAGCATAAAATCCTGCCTATATCTATTCGAAGCCAGGTGCCTATTCAGTTGAAACCATAAGGTGTTGTTATTAAAATGTTACAGATCACAATGACCAGTCACACTCCATTAAATGCTGTGGCTCTGTCACTATTGTGGCAAATATCTTAATCTAGCTAGCGTCTTCATCTAAGTCTTACAGAAAAGTGAACACACTTAGATGGACCATCGTCTACACCGCACTCTATTGATAGGAAACCTGTGGTGAAGCATCCAGTAATTTGACTATTAAAAAATAATTAGCATAAGTAGACCTCCTTTACCAAAATATCAAATGTTATAATGTGAAAACGTAGCCTTTATTGTGTTAAATGCCTGGCCTGAGAATCCCGATCTCTCTCTGATGGGTCTATCGATTCTAATTGACCATAATTTTGCGTTTCAGAGAACAATCCTTCGGATGTTTTGGCTAGGCAGTGTTCTCTTGGAATTCTGTTCTCAATTTCCAGCTGTACAAAGCATTTTTAACAGCAGTGGATTATCCTGCCTTTCCGGAGCAACCAAATCTCTGTGTAGCTTGATGTATTAAAGACTAGGAAGTTTAAACATCGGCTCTCTGAGAGCTTGATTCTCAAATCCATCTTTACTTTAGGAAACTTCATTGTCCTGCCTCCTCTGCTACTCTTTCCAGATAGGTTACATGGTCCATGAAACAATCTGGAATTGATTGAACCTGTTTCATGGGGTCTTTCCTCTAGGGGTGCCATGGCTTCCTAAACATGTGCAATACCAGAACATACTTCTTTTTATTCTGTGTATATGTTTTTTACTCCTCAACAAGCAGTCAGCGTTCCAAACTATTTTGAATGGAATAGTACAATATGGCAGTTTTTCCTCATTCATGTTCCTTATCTCATCAACTCTTTCAAGTACTTCAGCAACCAAGCTGGTAACACCATACAGTTTAAAGGAAGGGAGTGTTCCTTTAGATCTGGCCTAACAGTGCAGTTCTGTCAACCATTTGTTATTTTTGCTTATTGAAATGCTTGCAACAAGTATACACAACACCCCAAGGCTGGGGTGCACCAATATCATCCTCACATGTGTCGATACAAGCCAATTTTAGTTTTTTACATAGAAAATTCAAAAAAATAACTGACCCTCCCCACCACCTCTTCGGCACTGAAATAGTTTTGCATCATACAATTGTCGGATCCAAAAGCCATGTGAACACATTTGAGTGATAGCACAAAAAAGGTAGTTCCAAGTACAGTAAGTCCTGGCCAGACACACGAGGGAAGAGATCATGTAAATACGTGAGGCACGTTACACGTCAGGGTGGCTCAATAAGTACACAGTCAGTGGAGCCCAAAAGTCTTTGGGTCGTGAGGCCTCAGGCAGCTCTTCCGCATAGGACTCCAGTTGTTCCCTACAATATATTAAGTCTCGGATCCATTTCTTCACAGTAGACGTGGATTTTGCACGTCAGCATTGCGCCAGAGCACGCTTATCCATAGGGTCGAGACAGCGACTACCCGCCTGTTGAAGGGCTTAAGATACTTCATGCTACCCAGCAGGTATGCTTCCGGTATACACCGCAGGCTCTCCATCACAACATCTGAAAGCACACTCGCAACCTTGGCCCAGAACGCAGCTGTCCCATTGCACTGCCACGCCAGGTGTAAAGAATCGGTGTCAGCCTGCCTGCACCTTACACAATTAGCTGTGTCCCGCAGGCCGAATCTGCGTAATTGCACTGCAGTATAATATAACTGGTGCAAAAATGTTAAATGAATGATGTGTAAATTATAGTTCGTCGTCAGGCGCCCATTTAACTCGCAGCTAAATTTCCAGTGATCAACTCATAATCCAGCGTAGTGTTCCACTTAATATATGAAGGGTGGTCCCCTGGCTCCATCTCCCGCTGTGACGCATCATATAGCCTAGTGATCAGACCCTTGCTTTCTTTCCCAGCCAGCACTGCCTCCTGTGCTTGCAGTGTTTGTGGTTGAGTGGGACAGTTAGGGTAAACGGCTCTGACCGCCTGCCACACTCACATAGGTGAATCCCAGGATCAACCTGGAATCCCGAGCATCCTGTACATCTTGGAGTGAGCGGAACTGACCCCGTTCATGTACGTCACCCATTTGCGTAACACCAACAGTCTCCTGAGCTGCCGAAATGTTCGGCTGTGCTCTCTTGGCAAGCGTCCGCCAGGCCCAAGCAGTGCACTGTACCAGAGACATCTCCGTCCTCAGGACGCCGTTCCCTCCAGAGAGTGTTGCGCCACTAGCGGCATTGGGAGTGCCGCGTCAGACTCAATTGCCGTATGAGGCTGCAGAAAGAACCAATAATGGGCAAGCTGTGCCTGCACGCAAAGATAATATAAGCGCATATTGGATGCCTCAAATCCTGACCAGTCAAATGGCTGCACCAGAACATTCCAACTACATCTTGGCTTCTTACCCCCGCATACAAATCACAGTAGGGCTGATTGCAGCGTCATGAACAAAGAGATAATCAGTCAAATGGGGATATTCACAAACAAATATAACAATTTTGGTAATGTAGGCATTTTCATAACTGCAATACGATCAGCAAGCAACAGCGGCAGCCGAGCACACTGCTCCGCCCTATCTGTGATCTGTGTTACAACACGCCCATAGTTCATGGAGATTATGTGGTCAGGATCCCAATGCAGCTATATCCCTAAGTATTTCACCAGGTCCAAGTCAGAGGAAAGTTCAGCTCAACTTCACGCGTGCCAGCTGTCAGCTGGAACACCGTCGACTTAGCCCAGTTAATCCCTAACCCAGAGTAGCCCTCGAATTTAACGTACTCGTAGAGTAATTCCAGCAGGTAAGTCGCTGGCTCGTGAACATAAAGTAGCATGTTGTCAACATATAATGAGACAACAAGGAGTCGCTGCTGGAAACGCAAAGCAGCTGACGCATGCAACTGGCGTAATTTGCACACCTAGGGGTCTAACACGAAAAGCATTGGCGACAGGTGGCAACCCTGCCGCGTGCCTCTGCTGATCGGGAAGACCGAAGACACCCAGCCATTGACACGCACTCTGGCCACGGGCGCGGTATACAGCACCCTAAACCATTGAAGGAAGAACGGTGGAAGGTCTATCCTTGTTAAAACAGTGAACATATAGTCCCACTGAAAGGAATCAAATGCTTTCGCTGCATCCAGCAGCACCGCCACCGCTTAGAAGTCAGAGTCAAAGTAATGTAAGATAGCAAAAACCGTGCGCAAATGTTTCGGCTTCCACTTTCAAAACTTTCCATTGCCAACCAATTGTGCATGCGTCTTCTGTTATTAAGCAGCTTTAAAATTGCATGATGGCAGGCTCCAGTCTGGCAAGAAAATCCAGATTTTCCCAGTTTTAAAAATGTCAATTCATCCAAATAATAACTTTGCTACCACACAATGCGACACACGTCTGCTACCAGCTCCATGATATCTGCCTATCAAGGTTGACAGTGAATGAGCAAAATAAATATGTAATCTGGTTTGACATTTTGGTACTCTAGTTTTACATATTTTCATCATGCTGGTTTATCCCATTTATGTCTCGGGTTGATGGAAAGCCCGCCAATGTAGAGTAAACGTCTGTTGTTAACACTATATATACCTCATGAATTGACCACTGAATTAGAGAGTTCTTTGCCCCAGGTTACCGCAAGACCTCCTGCCAGACGGCTGCAGCATCCATTCATATCCTGAGTGCCAATCCGGAGCGGAGCTAAGCCCAGCTGATATTTGTTTTCTTTCCAACTTAAGTCTCGTAGTCACAGCTTCTCCAATGTGAACAGGTATGGAGTGTGCCGAATCCCAAGATACTCTAGAGCATGGGTACTCACAAACTTTCTCTCGGGGGGCCAAATTTACAGTTTGGTTTGTGTCCGAGGGCCGCACCGGTGGGGGTGGGGTCAGTGGGGGTGGGGGTGGGGCTAAAGCAACAAAGAAATCGTTGACCATGAGGTTGATCACAGATCCCTGCAGTGGACGCCTTTGTCCACTGAGCCACCAGACCCGGCATACACACATCTCTCTTTCTCTCTTTCTGTCTCCCTCCCTCTCTCTAGCTCTCTCTCCCTCCCTCTCTCTCTGTCTCCCTCTGTCTCACTCACTCTGACTGTCTCACTCACTCTCTCTGTCTCACTCCCTCCCTCTCTCTCTCTCTCTCTCTCTCTCTCTCCCCCTCTGTCTCCCGCTTACTCTGTCTCCCGCTTACTCTGTCTCCCGCTTACTCTGTCTTCCGCTTTCTCTGTCTCCCGCTTTCTCTGTCTCCCGCTTTCTCTGCCTCCCGCTTTCTCTGTCTCCCGCTTTCTGTCTCCCGCTTTCTCTGTCTCCCGCTTTCTCTGTCTCCCGCTTTCTCTGTCTCCCTCTGTCTCTGTCTCCCTCTGTCTCTGTCTCCCTCTGTCTCTGTCTCCCTCTGTCTCTGTCTCCCTCTGTCTCTGTCTCCCTCTGTCTCTGTCTCCCTCTGTCTCCCTCTGTCTCTGTCTCCCTCTGTCTCTCACTCCCTTTCCCTCCCTTTCCCTCCCTTTCACTCCCTCTCACTCCCTCTCACTCCCTTTCCCTCCCTCTCCGTCTCACTCCCTTTCCCTCCCTCTCATGCCCTCCCTCCCTCTCACTCTCTCCCTCTCACTCCCTCTCTGTCTCACTCCCTTTCCCTCCCTCTCATGCCCTCCCTCGTTCTCATTCACTCCCTCTCTGTCTCCCTCCCTCTCCCTCCCTCTCTGTCTCCCTCCCTCTCACTCCCTCCCTCTCACTCCCTCTCTGTCTCACTCCCTCTCGGTCTCCCTCCTTTCCCTCCCTCTCACTCCCTCTGTCACCCTCTGTCATCTCACCCTGCGCACACACACACACACACACAGCCGCACCCGTGCACTTCATAGGTCTTTAAAGGACCATTTGCATGTTAATGAGGCTTTGTTGTATTTCACCTCTTCTTAGGCCCCTGCAGCTTTACTCTGGCTATTGCTAGGATCGCCGGGCCCCCACAGAGCAGCAGAGTCTCTCAGAGTCGCGCTGCTGCAGACAATCTTTAAAAAAAATGTAAAACACTGGTACAATGTCAGCAAGGTCCGCAGGGCGCCAAGGAAGGCTTGCCGGGCCGCTGGCTGCTCTAGAGGCACGTTAGCTACTCCAAACTCTTGTAGTGTAGCACATAGAAGTAGTCTTCCAGTTGCTAAGCTCCTAGGAACATTCCATTCTTGTAACAAATGTTCATATTATTTTTACTGCTAGCACATACATTAGTGCTGTACTAATTATTTTCTATGTGGTTATTATTACTCATGTTCTAAGCAACTAGGCGGTAGAAATAAACACTTTCAAACCTATTTAAGGCATCATTAGGATGGCGGGCGGACTTTGTCTGCCCGCCATCCTGAAGGAAAATGGGACTGCCCACCATATGTGCGGGGGACCCGTGGGGGAGATTAGGATGCGCCCGCCACACTGGCGGGCGCATCACTCATTTTTACCATTGCGGCGGGCGGTGCTTTCAGCAGCACCCGCCGCAATGGTAAAAATGCATGTTGTGCATTTGCATGCACAATGTGGAAGGCACCGCACGGTACCTTCTGCATTGTGCATGCAAATACAGGGGGGTACCATAGGTACCCCCCATGTGCACCCCCCAACTACCTGGGGGCCAGCAACGGGCCCCCAATAGCAAAAACTGCATGCCTTTCCGTGGCGGCAACGCGCCGCCACAGAAAGGCACATCCCTGCATGTTTCGTAATATGGATGGCAGTGTCTAACAGACACCGCCACCATATGAAAACCATTTCCGCCCAGTCGACTTGTGGACTAATATGGCCAGGGGGAAATGGGTGGTGGGCGGGGAAGGATGTAGGGTGGATCGCCACCGCCCACATGGCGGTGGCGATCCGCCATCCTAATGGACCCCTAAGTGTCTTTTCTCATTACAGTGAGATTCTAAAGAAAGAAATGTGGTTTGAATTACCACTGCGTCCCTGACCCCTTCAAAGAACTGTTGGTATCCCAGAAAGCATTGATACCACACCAGCAGGTATGCCCAGTGGGGTTGTGTGGTGGTACAATAACTCTGAACTCTGTTTAAGCGAAAGAGCACTGAACTCAGTCCAGGCACCCGTGGGTGGGAAGGCCAAAGCCTAGTGAGCTAGGCCAGCGCCCTTGTTTATGCAATACAACAATATTGTTTACATGTTATTGGGTTATCATAAACAATATCTTTAATCCAAAAGCAGACAAACAGTTATCATATGTTTCACTTTGCTTTACATAAGACTGTGTCTTCAAGACCATAATTAATACACAAAGAAAACATTTTATTAACAAAGGTCAATTATCACCCAAAAAAGTACATGAAAATAATTTAAGATATCAAAACAATTGTAAATAAGAATGACATCTCAAAAATATAGTGTAAAGTCACAATAAATTTCCACAAGATTATTTTGCTCACTTAAGTGATATTCTTTTACGCCTTTCCACATTTAATTTAATAATTTTCTTAGTAAAATATGACACCAAAAGTTATTTTACAGTATTTGTCCCTGTTAAATATATAGCCTTTCATATTTAATATTACACCATAAAGCAGTTGACTTAAACACTAATGTTCGAGGCATGTGTGCTGTAGATAAGTCCGCTATCTAGTGTTGGGCTCAGATGATTATAAGTTGTTTTTGTTCCAAGAAGTTTTCTTCAGCTTTTTAACTCCTCCTCTTGGTGATACTGCGCATGGTCATCGACGCCATCTTCAGAATGTTTTTTTTCCGCTGGCGGGTTGAGATGTAAAATCTCGCAATCCAGTTCGAGTCGACTTCCGGCTCCCTTCGGTCCGTTATATCTATGGCAGGGGTCTCCAACCTTTTCTGTAGTGAGAGCTAATTCTGCTCAAGGGAAGTCCTGCTGAGCTACTACCATATTTTATCACTATCAAATGCTGATGATATGTACTAACATTACACTTTGACCACCCTAAGCACAATTATCATTAGTAACCACCAAAAAATTCCAGATTAAGTTATCAGCAGAATGCTAGGAAAACGTTTATCAATATTAAATGCTTGTAATCAAGTAAAATTCAAATCGTCACACACAGTGCCACAAACGGTATTACCATAGTAGTAAGTCTCCCTAACTCAGATTTAAAGTGGATAAACATGTTTCATGTGGCAGACCCATAGGCCAAAGCTGCAGCTTCCACATGCCTCAACATCCTCCACATACTCAGCAAGACCTTCAAATGGACCCACCCCCCCGAATCAAGGAAGACCGTCACCCATGCACTCATCACCAGCAGGCTGCTCTATGGGAACGCCCTTCATGCCGCAATCAACAAATCTCTACTCTACAAACTTCAGACTGTCCAGAACGCCGCAGCCAGACTCATCCTCAGCATCCCTCGACAAGACCACATTATCCAGCATAAACGAGTACTCCACTTGCTCCTTGTCGAAAGACTGGACCAAGGAAACGCCCTCTAAGCCCCAATCAGCAAGTCTCTGCTCCTCAAACTCTAAACCATACAGAACACAGCAGCCAGACTCATCCTCGGCATCCCTCGACACGAACACAACACACAGCACCTGCGTAACCTCCACTGGCTCCCACATCAAGAAAAGAATAACTTTCAAGATACTCACCCACACCTACTAATGCCTCCACAACACTGGACCCCAATATCTCAACGACATAATCTACTTCCACGTACCCAAAAGAACCTCCGATCCGCAGACCTCGCCCTCACCGACCCCCCGTGAATTCGCAGAGCAAGAACGGGGTGAAGAACCTTCTCCTACATTACTGCCAAGACCTAGAACGAGCTGCCGATCAACATCAGACGTGCCCCCACCCTGCACATCTTCAGGAAGACCCTCAAGACGTGCCTCTTCGACTGACCGGAGCCGCTCCCTTCCTCCCCCAGCACCTTGACTCTCACGGGTGGGTAGCACGTTTAAACTTCCCTGATTGATTGATAGAAGTATCTTGGGCCACGCCAGTGACGGTCAGGTGACTGCACAGTGGTGACGGAGCTAGTGTCACTCCTACTCGTTGAAATGTCACTCATAATTACCCTGAAAATATGAAAATGTCACACATAGCAATCTGAAACCCTGGTTGCTATGTCTAATTTGGGCCTAAAATCAGAGTTGTTTGAGGATATAAAACTGTATTAAATATAAGGAATAACCCAAAAACACAGGAAGAATAGAAAAAAATCTGTTCTTTTAATTTTCGCTTTGACATAAGACTTATGCCACACTTGGCCTCTCCTCTCTGTACAGGAATCTTTAGGATCACTGTATCTAAGAGGGTCTGCTCTGTGCAGAATGGTCAGGTACTACTCAGCACACAGCAGATGTCTAAGCAAAGTCATGTGCGAAGTTCTAATTCTTCCCCATAGTTTGGAAGAATTAGACAGGTTTGAGTGACACTTCAGCACGACTTCCAAATGTGGGAGTGCCACAAGCACCCAGGGTTACTTGTATGTCAATGCTGCAAGGGGTTGCTGCACTCTCTCATCAACGGTGTGTTGATGATGATTATGCTATGAAGTGAAGCCTGCAGGATGGATTCCAAGAGACTCTTGAAGCCATTCTGCTCTAGTTGTCACTTCAGCAGGAAGGGGAGAACAAGATGAGCGAGCGGAAAAAGCAAGAGGAGGCCAGAGAAGAGAAATAAGAGTGATACAGAGAGAAAAACACAAAGGGTGGAGTAAAGTAATTAATAGATATCGGCCAAAATATGAAAGAAAGAAATTTGTAGGGGAGGGAACAAGAGTTCTAAAAGATGGCCAGGAAAAGAAATGTAATAACCATTATTTATAAATTGCCAAAGGTTGAATTATATGTTCTGAGCAAAAAGTTTGATTTAAGTGTGATGTGAATGTGAGTCTTGAAGAGTTATAGCTGTAAGGTGCTGTTTAGTGGTACCAATATTTGAGCCAACGTTAGAGCTATGGATCTGGGATTTAATCCCAATCACAGAACAGTGTAAATGAACTAAATGGAGGGACCAATGTATTTTCCTGTGGGTTACCAATTTCAGCTCTAGTGAGATAGTCAAGAGGTCCCAGGTTCCAACCGCCCTCCTTAATAAGTGGGTTTATGCACATACGGCACAGATCTGTGTTACCTATGTAGCACACATACCAATACCAATAAGTGCTGTTGGGAATGGCCCTTTCTAGTGTTCTTTCCCTCAACAGTTCTTCTGCTTTTTCCCCTCCTGGTTTTCCGCTGATCTATGTGCTAGCCTAAAGACTTTGATCTCATTTTACACTGCATTGAGTGTCAATATGATGTGCTCGTCATATACATACTGGTGATTAGTGATTAGTGTATATATGATTGGCTAAATTGAGTTTTCTGTAAGTTTATTGTCTAGAGGTAAGACATATACCTGGGGCATGTAACTCAACACCTCCGACGACGGCCTGCAGAACTGGTTGTGCCAACCACGGAGGTAGTTCTTTAAATGTGCCACAGATTTTCCATGACGGGGCCTGTGTATGCAGGTTACTGTTACTAGGCTTGGCATTTAAGAAGATACTTGACAAGGTTCTGCATTTCTCTTGCTATATCTCCTGGGGACTAGGTGCGATGTTGGTAAGAGGTAGGGCAGGTGCGTGTGTGCTCTACATACACTGGTTGTGAATGGGACCGAGTGGTGTGTTCGGTACGCTAGGGCCTGCTTCTTCTATTGGATTGGCATTAGGGACCTGTGGAAAGGCTATTGTGCTGGATTTTCTGCATGCAGAAGAGTGTCAGTATAGTGTTTGATATTGATGAGTTCGTGTTAGCGGACCTGCTCCGGTGGTCTTGGTGAATTTGACATTGTGACCATTTAGACAAAAACACTTTGAGAAAGTGGGAATGTTTGTATTCATGGCTCTGTATGCCTATCCGCCTGTCTCCAGTTCACAGCTGGCTGCTGGGGGTTGACGATGTAGCTGATCAGACACTTCTTGATGGTTTTCTCTAGGACTTTGGCCATGTATGATAGGAGGGTGATTAGTCAGTAGTTGGTGAGTTTGGTGAGGTCCTCAGAGGGTTTCCTCTGCAGGGCTGTGACAGCTGCCTGCCTCCAGGTTTCTGGGAAGAGGACCGCATTGATGGAGTCATCCAGGGTGGGAGTGAGAACTTCACTGATGGTGGTTAGACCTTTGTTGAAAGTGTGGTGGGGGCATGGGTCTAGGGGGCCCCGGAGCTGAGGGTCTTCATGGTTGCAGCAGTCTCTTTTGTGGTGATGGTATATGGCCGGGATACCCGTCACCCCCTCCCAACACAATCCCCAAGGATGGGAAGACGGACACAGTTCTTGACTTTTGGAAGGCGGGAGGGAGTTACCCTCCCGGCCGTATTTATTAAAATATGAAACAAAATTAAAACATTAAAATAACAGTTTCATATCATGTACAATTTCATTTTCACATTACGATGTTTATTGGCTAACCTTAACACAGCTCTAATACAAAGGTTCTCCTAGCCGATTCTAAACATCCTGCAAATGCTTATACTCAAAATTAAATTGTACATCCTAACATTACGGGCCAACGGCAAGGTCGTAACCGGTGTCAGATCCCTAATACCAGAACTCCCCCCCTTACTTGTGAGGGGCGGGCGCACAGAGGACTGTACCTCTGTGCCAACTTCCAATTTCCCTTGTCTTAACGGGGGCCCCATATTTACTCGACGCCATCTTAGTGGTCGTCCGAGGACTCGTGTGAGGTGTCTAGAAGGTAGCGTAGACCCCCCTCCCACCCCACACTGCTTACCACATCCGCCGTCGCGGATGTCCTGGCCCCGGGAAATTCCCAGGAGGGGCCCGTAGCCCCTCCTCCCCAGGGAGGGGCCTATGACCGCCTTCCCTTTCGGCGGCCCCATCCTTAGAGGGGTACCGCCTCCCCGTGTGAGGGGCCAATGGCCGCCTCCCCCCGGGCGCTCCCATCCATAATGGGTGGCGCCCCACCTCTAGGGATCTTCCAATTACTGCTCACCGATCATGACCTTACCGCCCGACCAAAATAAATACGACATTTTGAACCTAATGAGGACGGAATAAACGGTTAAACTGGATATTACACAATAACCTTTATTTACACAAGTAACACATCATTCAACAAGGCTGTGATACTTCGCCTAAGAACATGCTAAATAGCAACCATTTTATTATCCTCAAAAAAGACAATCCAGACTTTATTAAAACAACCTGTAAAAGAGATAATATCACCGTTAATCGACTTTATTGCAGTACTAATCGTTGCCATAAGGGGCTGGTGGGTGGGTCAAAATTGGCTCCTTGTTCCGTCTCGGGCTCACGTGCAACGAGGAGGTGCAGCTTCCAAGCACAGGAACAAGAGGATGCTTCCTTAGATTGTTGCTCTTTTTTTCTTCCTCGGGAGGTCGTGTACCCTCCTCCGATCCGCCTACGGGGCGTGGCCAACGGTGTAGGTGTCTAGGACAACCCCTCTTGGGCGGGAAAAGGCGCGCCCCGGCTACGCCGCTTCCGGCATACCAGCCGGGACACACCCCCGCCCAAAATGGTTTCCCGGGGGGGTCAGGGCACCCTACCATACGTTCGGGGGGACCGAGTGGTCGCCCCTTTCCATATGGCCGGGATACCCGTCACCCCCTCCCAACACTATCCCCAAGGATGGGAAGACGGACACAGTTCTTGACTTTTGGAAGGCGGGAGGGAGTTACCCTCCCGGCCGTATTTATTAAAATATGAAACAAAATTAAAACATTAAAATAACAGTTTCATATCATGTACAATTTCATTTTCACATTACGATGTTAATTGGCTAACCTTAACACAGCTCTAATACAAAGGTTCTCCTAGCCGATTCTAAACATCCTGCAAATGCATATACTCAAAATTAAATTGTACATCCTAACATTACGGGCCAACGGCAAGGTCGTAACCGGTGTCAGATCCCTAATACCAGAACTCCCCCCCTTACTTGTGAGGGGCCGGCGCACAGAGGACTGTACCTCTGTGCCAACTTCCAATTTCCCTTGTCTTAACGGGGGCCCCATATTTACTCGACGCCATCTTAGTGGTCGTCCGAGGACTGGTGTGAGGTGTCTAGAAGGTAGCGTAGACCCCCCTCCCACCCCACACTGCTTACCACATCCGCCGTCGCGGATGTCCTGCCCCCGGGAAATTCCCAGGAGGGGCCCGTAGCCCCTCCTCCCCAGGGCGGGGCCTATGACCGCCTTCCCTTTCGGCGGCCCCATCCTTAGAGGGGTACCGCCTCCCCGTGTGGGGGCCAATGGCCGCCTCCCCCCGGGCGCTCCCATCCATAATGGGTGGCGCCCCACCTCTAGGGATCTTCCAATTACTGCTCACCGATCATGACCTTACCGCCACAGGCCGGATAGTTGACCGGCTATCCGGACCCCCCACAAACTCCTACTAAAGGTCATGGCTACACAAACTCTTTAAACAAGCTATGAAGTCTCCTATGAGTAAGACATTCCCCTCCCGGGACAAATGGACCCCATCTTCAAGATACATATGGTCCCCCCGAATACATCCATGTGGAATACAATGCAACTGGCCTGAACGAAACAACCTACTAAGTTTGTTATTAACTTTCTTTACCGACTGATTCAAAGCTGACACCGAGAGGGCCCCCCGCCACACCCTTCTAGGAATCATGTGTGACCATGCAATCGTGCACCCCGGAACCCTTCTCGCCAACCAACTCACTGTGGATAAAATTAACTCGAGAATTACTCGTCGACCAATGGTTACCAAATCATTGCCCCCAAGAAGAAGTACTCGTCGACCAATGGTTACCAAATCATTGCCCCCAAGATGTACTATGATTACAGACGGCGGTGACCTCGTCCGCCCTAGCAGTCCCTCCATAAAAGTTTGAAACTGGTCAATACAGAGTCCGCCCCTTCCGTGGAAGGTCACCCTGCACCCGTATTCCCCAGCCACGTGAATCATGTCACCTGCTTTGAATACGTCCGCGGCTCGCCTCACGTATGAGTGGCCAACGACCCACACCACTCTTCCCTCAGCCGGTGATCTTTGACCGCTGGTCCCCAGGTGTCGGGTCAACTGCACAGTCCGACCCGCAAAGCCTGCTCGCGAAACTGTAAACCAAACAGAAAACAAGAAGCGTGAGTGCATGACATTAGCTTCACAACATGTGCAACCGCACATACCTTTTATAACAATTCGAGGACCAACGCCCCAACTGTTTCATCTTTTCAACACTCAGACCCCTGGCTGTAGCCTCTGTAGCAGCCCCTATCCGGAAGGAATGGGTCCCAAAATCGCTCGGGTTCAAGCCCGCTGCTGCGATTGCCATTGTTAACACCCGCTGGAACTGAAACCTAGTCAGTGGGGTGGCGTCGGTGTGCCTCAGCAAGCTTCCCCCCCATGATGCCGCCCTCTGCGCTAAATACTCCTCCACGCATTTTACCGGGCACATGGGAGACCCTGGAATCCGCTGGACTACCACACAGTCCCCGATCGCTCCCTGATCGGTCTTGGACCTGGCTATTGAGACTACCATCGTCTCACCCTTAATTTGAATGTGTTCTCGACACAGACCTTCCCCCGTATCCTGCTTATTCCTCGCTACCAGTTCGCTCACTCGCATAGCCCCATGGAATGCTAATGCAAAAGCGGCCCGGAACAGCACTGTCTCTGATTGAGATGAACATGTCGCAGGGAGTACGGACATTAACAGGGACAACCTTTCTAGACCTATCGGGTGCCTCTCATCCACTCTATGACCCTCAAGGCGTTGCCACCCACGCAGAGCCTTCCTTACGAGAAAGGACGATGTGGGGTCCCGGATGCCATGAGCCTGCGCCATGAAGGCAATGGCGGCCCTGTGCCTATTGGCTGTTGCCAATGTTCGGCCTGCCTGATGTAGTGATACCAGAAATTTCAGGACATACTCCTCCTGCCCCCAATGCTCCCCCCTAGCTGAACCCAAAAATTCCCAATAGGAACGGAACGCCCCTTCATATGCATTCCTTGTCCTGGGTGCTAGACTCTCTCCCACGAGGTTTTGTAATCCGGGGCACCGAGAGACCAGAGAGCTTCGGGAAATGGTGCCGCCACCAAGTCCGCTGAGGGCAGAAAACCCCGGAAGGCCTGCATGTGGGAACGAGAGAGTTCATCAACAGCCTGGTTCAGTACCCCAGGCACGTGTCTTGCCCTAAAGTGGACGTTTAGTCTCATACATAGCAGGACAATTTCTTTCAGCAATCTCAAAATCCATTTGCAGCGTGCTGCCTGATTATTGATACATTCAACAACTGTCATATTATCAGACCAGAACACCACAGTGCGATCACGAAACCCTTCTGGCCATGTTTTCAAGGCCACCAGAATGGGGAACAGCTCAAGAAACCCAATGTTACCTGTGAGCCCACTATCGTGCCACCACGCCGGCCATGTTCGTGCCGACCATTGATTACCAAAGATGGCGCCAAAGCCCACACTCCCCGCCGAGTCGGTCCACAACCCCAGCTCCTCGGAGGAAGCTGGCGGTTTGTTCCACACGACGCGACCGTTGAAATCCAGCCATATGCATATATCCTGGCGAACCTCTGCTGACAGTCGTGTGCGGTGGTGCCCTTCTTTGAGGCCAACCATGGCTTGTGCGATAGAGCGGGAAAAGGGGCGAGCCATCGGTATCACTCTAAGGGCAAAGTTAAGCTGACCCACAGCCTGCTGCAACTGATGGAGAGTTACTTTTTTCTCGCTGAGGCACATTTTAAGTGAAGCTATAAATTTCATTACCTTCTCTTTGGGCAAACGGAAGCACCCCTCTACCGAATCGAGCTCAATTCCCAGAAACTCGAGTGAAGTAGATGGCCCTACCGTTTTGCCTGGTGCCAGTGGCACGCCAAAACGTTTCATGAGACTACAAAATTCCCTCAAAGCCTGTGCACATTCCGTGTCCCCAGCTGCCCCCAGGAACAGAAAATCATCAAGGTAATGCATAACCTGCGTAAAGCCCGTGGCTCTGGTGAACGCCCATTGCAAAAAAGTACTGAACTTCTCAAAATACGCACAAGAGATGGAGCAACCCATCGGCATACATTTATCCATGTAGTAGCGTCCTTGAAACACAAAACCTAAGAGATGCTGATCGTGTGGGTGTACCGGGAGCAACCGGAACGCTGACTCGATATCTGATTTAGCCATCAGCGCTCCGGGCCCCAGGCGATTCAACATGGCGACGGCCTCATCAAAGGATGCATACCGCACCGAACAAACTCGCATCGTTCACCGAAAGACCCTTAGGAGCGGACAAATTATGGATTAACCTGAACTCACCCGGGTCCTTCTTGGGGACTACTCCCAACGGTGAACAAACAAAGTTAACAACCGTCGGGTTTCCATATGGACCCGTAACCCGACCTCGGGCCACCTCCTTTGCAATCTTTGCCTGTACCACCGCCGTATTTTGTTGAACCGATAGTTGGTTCTTACACTGTGCTTCCCCCCGAAAATCCCCCGCCGGGATGCGGAAACCATATGAGAAACCGTCTCGCAACACCCCGGCAGAGACATGATCAGGGTATTCGTTCAGCCAAGGGATCATTGCCATGATATCAACGGGAGTAGGTAACGGGGCCCCTCGGTCGACGTTAGACCTGTTTGGCCCCTCCTCTACCTCCTGTATCACCATTCTTGGCTCTGCACGAACTCTCGGGGTGTGAAGACTGTCCGCACCCTGCACACTCATGCCTGAACTTGCATGTCCCTTGTGGCCTAGTGCACTTGCCCCTGTTAAAGCTCCAACAGACCCCTTTTCTACCCGAGTTCCCGTTATTCTTTGTGTGCTGATCACTGTTGGCGCCTGCCCGAAAGGGCGCCGCCATATAATGGCGGGAAGGCTCCGCCCCATTCCCACCGAAAGAAGACGACTTCGTCGTGTTCGGCATAACCTGCTTCTGCCAAGAAATGGAGTCGAAACAATCCCATGTCAGGGATGAGTTGTGCTCCTTGGCCTTACGAAATTTGTTATCATAACCCATCCATTGATTGCCTTCATACGTTTCATAAAATTCCATTATACGTGTCTGGTAACAAGCTAATTCCGACAATACTTCAGGCCTACGTTCCCCCATGATTGCAGTGAACATTCCAAACGCTCTGGCCCAATTCGCGATCGTTTCATCTACCCTGAAACCCGCCATTTTTGCACGCCATACAATCGGATGCAACAACTCCTTCTGATTTTTAACGTGCTCTATCTCATAGTGATCGGTCAACAGCGAAAACATGTTCACATATTTATCCGCCCAAATCCTTTCTTTCACATCCATCGGGATATGTTGAACCACCTTTTCCCTCCTTGAGGGTAACGATCCCTCCCCCGCCATTGGCAACGGCTGCTTACCCGAACCAGTAGCTGGATCTGTTGTTGCTGCCTTTCCCACGCTCGACGCCGGTTGTTCCGAGGGATTCTGCGGGGAAACAAGAGGACAAGGTGCCTTCGCAGCATCTCTCGATTGCCGCAACTGCTTCATTATTAACCTGGCCTCCTCGGCCGTGTCTCCCGGTGCCACAGCACCCTCGTTGCTCTTGCCTAACCACGCCGCCAACTGGGCGGCCAGCTCGGGAGGCATATCCCCCTCGTTAACGGGTGTAACTACCACAGGGATCAGCTGTCCCTCGTTCGGGCTCGGAACTGGGGCCTCCACTGGACTGACCGGGCTCGCTGGAGGTGACTCGGGAACTGGGGCCTCCCCCCCTGCCGCCCTATTCCTGGCCCGTTTACCTCTCCCGGCAGGGACTACTCCCGGCAATGCTGGCCCGATGACTTTCTTCGGTCTCCCTGTACCATTCATTGCCGCCATCTGCTTCTTCATGTTCGCCATGTCTTTCACCAGCATGCGAAGCATTTGTTCGGTCCCCACCTTCTTTCCGACCTTCTTGCCAGGCATCGTTCACGGCTATTCAACTCGAGGTCCTGGATCCAAAGCTTCGGAATCACTGAAAGGAGAAACACAAAAGTTCTCAAAATTGGCTCCTTGTTCCGTCTCGGGCTCACGTGCAACGAGGAGGTGCAGCTTCCAAGCACAGGAACAAGAGGATGCTTCCTTAGATTGTTGCTCTTTTATTCTTCCTCGGGAGGGCGTGTACCCTCCTCCGATCCGCCTACGGGGCATGGCCAACGGTGTAGGTGTCTAGGACAACCCCTCTTGGGCGGGAAAAGGCGCGCCCCGGCTACGCCGCTTCGGGCATACCAGCCGGGACACGCCCCCCGCCCAAAATGGTTTCCCGGGGGGGTCAGGGCACCCTACCATACGTTCGGGGGGACCGAGTGGTCGCCCCTTTCCATTCTACATGGTCAAGGTCCATTCTTCAGCTGAGATTGGAAGACTGGCTGCGAGGTTTCTGGAGTCAAGTTGAAGGTTGAAGTTGGCAATGTGGAAGTGATCTCCTTCCAAAAGAAGTTACAGAGATGGTTGCAATGGGTCCTGGAAGGGGAGATGTTGCTGGTGGTGGCTGCTGCACCCTGAATTCTCTGATTATGGAGAAGATTAATTGGTACTGTTGATGCTGGCTTCGATGCAGTTGGTGTGGGCTGTTCACTTGACATTTCATACATGCTGGTGGAAGCACGTCAGGGCAGAATAGAAGACGTAATTTTCTGCAGTGTCTTGGATCATTCTCCACTCGCCGTTCTGTGTGCCAGCTGGCTTGCTTTTTGTGATTTAGATTATTTTTTGCTGTGCTTAAGGGGGTCCAGAGTGTTGGTGTTGGTGGTGATCCATTCATTGAAGTTCTTGATATCTTCCGTTAGGCCTCTGGTATGCTTGAGGGGGGCCTGGTGGTTGGTGCAGGTGGTGATCCATTCATTGACGTTCTTGATGACTTCCGTTAGGTTGCTGGTATGCTTAAGGGGGTCCAGGGTGTTGGTGTAGGTGGTGATCCATTCTTTGAAGTTCTTGATATCTTCCGTTAGGCTGCTGGAATGCTTGAGGGGGTCCAGGGTGTTGGTGGTGATCCATTCATTGAAGTTCTTGATATCTTCCGTTAGGCTCCTGGTATGGTTGAGGGGGACCAGGTTGATGGTACAGGTGGTGATCCATTCATTGAAGTTCTTGATGTCTTCCGTTAGGTTGCTGGAGGTGACCTGTGTTGAGGGCAGAAGCCCAGTCCTTCTCTGAGATGGTCTTCTAGCAGCGGTCGCCTGTCCAGAGGTGGTGGTTCTCCTGTGATTCAGGGTGGTGAGCTTGAAACTCAAAAGGGTGTTGTCAGTTCATGTGATAGGGGTTGATTTCTAGATTGATGCTGTTTAGTGTGGAAAAGTTAGGGTCCAGGAAGTGTTTGGCTGTGTGGGTGGGTCTGGTGATGTGCTGTGTAAGGTCGAGGTTCTCAAGGCATTTGAGGAGGGTATTTGAATTGGAGTCATTACGGTGCTCTAGGTGAAAGTTCAGGTCTCCATGGAGGTTGCAAATTTATGGAGTCAATGATAATCTCAAGTCTAGATTCATTCTGATTTCCATTCTTTCTTTTACACAGAACTATATCTCTATATTATCAAAGCCTTTTCTAATCTTTCTTCTACATTTTACTTTGGGACTGCTGGCTTCTTGTAATTCACTTTGTCGTCATCATGAAAAGACATGGGTCGGCTAGTTCCCTTTAATGCTACAAATACTTTGAGGACACTTTGCTGAATGCTTCCATTTCTGACCCAATGAGAGCCTCATTTAGTGTATGAACATCTGAGGGGAAAAATACATTTTGGGGGTCATTAGGATGACAGGCGGACTTTGTCCACCCGCCATCCTATCGGGAAACAGGACCACCCGCCATAAGGGCGGGGGTCCCGTGGGGGCAATTAGGATGCGCCCGCCATAGTGGCGGGGGCATCCAGCATTCCTGACATTGTGGCAGGCGGTGCAGTCAGCACCGCCCGCCACAATGCCAGGAAGGCCTGTTGTGCACTCCCATGCACAACATGGCAGGCACCGCGTGGTGCCTGCCATGTTGTCCATGGAACTGCTGGGGGGTACCATAGGTACCCCCGATGTGCACGCCCCACCCCCCAGAATCCCTGGGGGCCCGCTACGGGCCCCTAATGTTAAAAAACGCCTGCCTTTCCGTGGCCACGGAAAGGCACATCCCCGCCTGCATACAAATATGGATGGCAGTGTCTACCAGACACTGCCACCATATAAACTGCTTTTCCGCCCAGTAGGCAATCTGGTGGATTGCCTATCGGCGGAAAACCGGCGGACGGTCTTCCTGTCTGCCGGGGTCCCCCCCGCCATGGTAATGTGGCAGGGGGAAATTAGAGGCGGGCAGTGGTTTTTGGCGGGCGGATCGCCACCGCCATACGGGCGTTGGCGATCCGCATGTTATCATAATGGGCCCCTTTGTGTTTTTCCTACACGGGGTTCGGTCTTTGTGAAGGTCACCTTCTTAAGCTAGCAACCGTTGTATCCTCTCTGGTTAATTACTTGATGTGTGGAATACACATACTATCCTGCGATCCCATACTCTTTACCAAGAGACTAAAAACAGCCAAAGTGTACCCCAGTCACACTGAGAGTGGATAGTTGTGTGTGTGTGTAAATGTGTGTAAATGTGTTTGTATTTATATAGCGCCTTCTACCCAGAGGTCTCGTAGCGCTGTATTCATACCGCTGTGGAACCCTTCCTGGCTTTCCTGTGAGATGTCCACTCCTGGGCACCCCCAAGGTGAAGCCAGGCATTTAAGCGCTGCTGGCACCGTTGTTGAGATTAAGCAAGCTATTGCCCAGAGTCACAGAGTGGGACCCATGATTAGACTAGGCACCGAGGGGAGAATTATCAGGTCCAGGGAGATTGAGTCCAAGAGCTGCCGAGGCGGAAATTGAACCCTGGTCCCGGGCCAGACCTCTGCATCAGGGTCTGCCGCTCTAACCATTGAGCCACGCTTCTCCACGCTGTTCCCCTTCTGACAATGCTATGATGCGACTGGCTGTGATGGCACCAGATTATTCGTCAGGGTATCACTTTGTTCACTTGCACCCCTAAGGGGAATACTGCTGGATGAGGGTGGGGAGGGCAGGTGTGTGTGTATGTGCGTGTGTCTGGCTGGATGGTTGCTGTTACATGCTGGCTGTCCTGTGTCCCTAATGTGTCTGACATCCTGACTATTTCTATTGCTTTGGCTCCCCATAGCTGATACTGGAAAGGTGGAGGTGGGAGGAGGGGGGTCTTGGCATCCCCTTCCGTTGTAGAATCAGTTTTCCTCTGAGCTCAGTGACATCCAGCTTTTTCTGACAACTTGAGCTCTGTGACTTTATCAGTCAAACGCCAACTAAGAAGAAGGTGACCTAGAGCTGCTCTGACTCACATGATCTTTGAACTACTTTGGCAGGAAAGGAGCAACACCTGACTAGAAGAAAGCTCTGGAAGATCCGCAGGAGGCACCTTCTGTCTGCAAGTGGCTTCAAACCGGTGAGCCACCACAAACCACAGGCTCCTTCCAGCCCAGTTGGCATCAGAGCAACAACAAGCATCATCCAGGGCAGTGGTGCTGTAGAAACACATTTTCTGTCTGTTGTTCTGTGACCACAGGTGTCATGTAATGATGTCTTGTAAAGCGCCTGAATCACCTCACATGGGGTATCTCCGCGCTGTAGACCGCTGGGGAACCCGTCCTGGCTTTCCCTGTGAGATGGTCCCTACTGGGTATCTCCAAGGTGAAACCAGGCATCCCCGGCGTATGTGGGGGGCCATTGTGGAGATGAGGCAAGCTATTGCCCAGAGTTGCCGAGTGTGATCCCTGGTTAGAGTAGGCACCGAGGCGAGAATTGTCAAGTCCGCTGACCCTGGCCCACGACCCTGCCGCATCGGTAATTGAACCCTGGTCCCGGGCCGTCCTCTGCTTCCGGGTCTGCCGCCTCTAACCAGTGAGCCACACCACTCCACTGGCACTAGGGAACCAACTCCACTCCACTGGCACTAGGGAACCAAGAACAGACTAATAGATCTGAAACAGACAGACAAAGCACAAGCCATCAGGGCTGCATGGTAGCAGAAAAATCAATGACACAGCTCTCCTGAAACAATTATGACTTTACAGTGGGACGGAATGAGTTGAGGGGCCAAGGATAGCTCAATTTGTATATGCTGTCTACATTCACCGAAGTTTGAAGTGTGGCTTGGTTACACCTTGCGCAAACCAATATATTATGTAGCAATATGATCACGTTTCATAAGCAAATGCTCCAGGGAACAAAAAGGCAACGGCCACCCACGTCCCAAAGAAATCCTTTTTTTAGAGGAGCACAGTGGATAGACTATAAACAAAATATTTGGTGATGTCAACTACACCAACTCATCATTGAGAATCATTGCTTCAAACCTCTGCATTATTCTGAACCTTCAAATTTGGGTGTTTAATTGGAAGGATTAACTGATATGATCAAACTTGATTGCTAACTAGTTCTTTTTGCTCTGAGGCAATATTTTGTTTACATTCACCGAAGGTCCCCCCATTCACAACTAGCCCTCTGGAAGGAAAGTATATGATGCAGGACCCGGGCGCTAGATCACAGAAGCGACATAGGAGTGTGGGGCACCAACACTTCAGCCAACGAGGTTGGTATACCTTTGCACTCTGCAAAAGACCTGATGAGAATTTTAAAATTGATCAGTTTTTTGCCTGTAAGCCATTGAAGAAGGATGATATTTCGGTCGCTAACTCTAGCAATATTGGTATATCGTGACTAGACTGTGGACTTCCCAATTCAGTTTCCTGCAAGCCGTGGTAGAAAATAAAGGCTCTTACCCACTACACTCATTTAGGGTTGTGGAGCCATAGCAATATCATATCGTGATCCACGGTTGTAAAATGCAGGAAGAGCAAACCTTTTGATTTTAAAAATGGAAAGTTCATGTGGTGACCTGTGGTCCAACTTCCCAGCTGATGTAGTTCCACAAACTACAAGAGCATCTGAATACATTTAGCAGTCATCAGGACATGAATCACAGATCCTCCGATGACTGATGGAATTGTCAGAATCCTGTTCCAGTGTAAGGAAAAGCTGTGTGTCATCGGCATTGGCTTACACTTTGTTAGACTTGGCCCTTTTTCCCTGAAATATTTCGCTTTTCAGCCCCCCCATTAGAGGATATCTCCTCCTTGGTAGAGGAATGTACAGGCCATGTGTGGTGTGAGATGCCATAATACATGCTGCGCAATAGCGTGCGCAAATTGGCTTTCACTATTTAAACATGTTACTTTTAAAATGGACGCCATTTCTGTGTGCCTGCCTGCCTATGCTGGGGTTACCAGTCTAGTTGTTGTTTCCCAGCAACCCCAGCTTTTGGAGGGACGCCTGGGACCCTGGGTGCTCTACACCTCCCCCTAAACTAGTTGGGACCAGTTCCCCAGGGAACCTTCCAGAAGCTTCTGGCACTGTCTGGTAGGTGGAGTGAGGGGCGTATAAATAGCACAGCTGGGATGCCATGTGCTCAGACTGAGCGTGGACTTGAATGAGAGGAGACCTACTGCCAGGAGGTACCGCCGCATGGGCCTGTGTGCTGGCCCCTGTGCCCAACTGTACCCCTCAGCTGTCCACAGGGCTAGTGAGAGCCCCGCTGCCAGCCCAATTAGAAACACAGCGGGTGCCCACCCCGCATGCCGGCGCCTTGAGAATTGGAAAGACTGGAGCCTACCCCGTGTGGGTGCTGTATTCAAAGACGGGAGCCTATCCCGTATTGTCCGCAGCGCCAGGCCGCCGCACGGAGGAGTCCCCGATCACCTCCGCAGCCTAGAAGGTGCGAGGGGAGCTGCATGGGCTATGCCGCGTCGAGGAAGGAAGGGGCGCCAATGAAGATCCCCGCCGCGGGCCCTGAGGCCTAGGGAGGGCCGCCGTGGTAGCAGTGGAGGCCGCACTGGGCCGGTGGCGTGAAGAGGAGCGTTTCCAGGCAACCGGGGCACCGGCCGTGTGCCCAGGAAGCCGCGCTCTGATTGGCTCCCGGGCCCATGATCCGACCGTGAGCCCGGAGCCGTCTAGGCCTAGGAGGACGGGAGCCTACCCAGCCTCCCCAAATGGGGAAACCAAAGTCCCGGGTGCCAGGAGGGGGCCCGTGTGAAGCCAAGTGAGATGGGGGCTCCCGGTGGGAAGAGAGGAGCCCCGTGTGTCACCTGGATCGACCGGAGCCTCGTAGGCCCCGGGTGGAAGTTCCTCCGCAACAGCGAGGAGCAGAGTTATCCAGAGGAGCCCGGTGAGTGGGACTCGGTCGTCCTGTGGTTGGGGAGTGTGTCGGGGCACATTGCCGGTGCTCGTCCCCTCAGTTGGTCCCTTTGAGGGGACCCCAGTGCCCGTGCTGATTTGTGCATCACAGCTGCACCGCGACGGTGGGCGTCTGCAACAGGGTGGCCAGGGCAACAGACAGCACCAGCTGCGCCGCAGAAGCGGGCAGCTCTCACAAGGGCAGAATATTGTTTGCTGGGCATTAGTTCCCGACTTCTGAGCCCCAGAGGATGTAAATGTAGGCGTATTTATAAAGCGCACCGTTACCCTGGAATCTAGTGTGTCCTGGCGCTGTATTCATACCGCCAGGGAACTCATCCTGGCTTTTCCAGGATGAGTTCCCTGTCCACTCCTGGGCATCCCCGGGGTGCAGCCAGGCATCCCTAGCGCTGTAGGGGGCCGTTGTGGAGACTAAGCAAGCTATTGCCCAGAGTTGCAGCGTGGGGCCCATGATTAGAATAGGCACCTGGCGAGAATATCAGGTCAGAGGAATTTATGAGCCCGAGACCCGCCGAGGCAGGAATCGAACCCTGCTCCCGGGCCTGAGCTCTGCATCAAGGTCTGCCGCTCTAACCATTTGAGCCACACTTCTCCACTAGAGGAGGAGGAGGGGGCTCCCACTTACCAGTGATGTTTTGGGGGCTCCAACGGACCCGGGGCTGACTTACACTTATTCACCTGCCCTGCCGGACAGTGGGCAGTTGCAAAGATTGGGCCTTCATTGTAGAGGGTACTATGGGTGCCCTGCCCAGCTGATTGGTGCATTTCGTATATTTGAAGACGCCTTATGCCATGAGATCTGCATAACGTGTGGTTACCCTAAGAATATTGTCCTCATGCTTAGGGGTTCATGCCCACGGTGACTGATGCGGATGTCTATGCCTAATGCATTGCTATGTTTGACCGAATGTCGTTTATGCCCATGTTGTGGCCTCCTACTTCATGCCCAAGGTGGCCCATGCTAAGTTGAGGACTACAGGTTACGCCTCAGACTGTTGGACTGCCAATAGGTTTATGCCTAATAGGAGGCTGTGGTAATGATGCTTAACTGTGTATTACCCTGATGTTCTAGGGTCATGCCTATTGGTAATATTATCCCTACTAATGTGGTTGTGCCTCATATGCGTTGCACTTAGATAATGTGATTTAGACGTGCAGCGCTGATTCCCTGCCCATATGTTCCCATGATCATACTTTGGTGGTGATATGATGATGCAAGGATGTTTTCCTTCTAGACCTCGTGTGTAGGTCCCATGCTACTGGTGTGCATTTATGCCTAGGGAGGAGCCTCATGATTTATGCAAATGTGTGGAGGCCCTTACACTCATTGTCGATGTGCATAATATGCCCCTAATGTTTCCATGTTTATGCCCACAGCTGTATGCCGACTGATAATGCTTTATGTTTATGACAATGTTGCTAAGGCTAGGCACAATGTGAAGTATCGGGTTTTTAAGAACCCAGCGGTGCCAGGGGACACACCCAAAGACTTCGAGTCCTTCCTGTTTCAGACCACAGAAACAGAGTCTTCTAGGTGAAGTCAAAGATCGAATTTATTGGCTGCAGCCAGTAACAGATATCCTAGAAGTACAACACGGTGTATATTCTCAGGAGACTGCTCAATCTTACAAAGCCAGCCTTCTCCTTTTATACAAAATATTATGCCCTCGGCAAACATTCCTTATTTTACAGTTGACCATTCACATATTTTCACTACAAAGAAAAAGCAGAGTCATGATGACAAGCCCACATTTCAGTTTGTCCAGCCCATAATCAATTACCCGGCAAGGCCCAGTATTTTCATCAGATAGCGACGGACCCCTAATAAAAACGGGCACCTCCTCCTTGTAAAGCAAGTCATAAAGAAAGAAACAGGGACAGGTGTGTGTAAGATTAGGCATGGTTCGTGTGCGATGAAAAGTTTATGACATGTTGTGCCTTGATACTAATCTCATTCGGCCACTGGGAAAAGAACTGGCCGAACAGGTTTGGCTTCAGGCAGTGGAGTCAGCTTGCCCAGGTCACAGAGGAGTCAGCAAAGGTGAACGTGTCCTTCAGACTCGGTTTTGCCTTAGATACTGGACTATGTGAGGGCAATCACAAAATGGCTGCCGTTCACAAAATGGAACCCGAGGGTTCAGGACGGAAACTGTGATTTATCCCATCACTCGAACACAGCGAAAATGCTTGTATATAGTATACTCGTCATTTCCGGTCTGCTGATACCAAAATCGTCATGATACGGCGATGTTTATAACACGGGTCCAGAATTTTCAGTACTACAGACCCTCCTTTTGCCCTTACATAGGCAATAACCTATACTCATGCTAATCTGAGTCCAGGTCTACATTCCTAAAGTCATTGAGATGTTGCTGTAGCATCATCCTATTACTTAGCTCGTCCCTCGATACAGGTTTTCTTATACACGATGTAGCACAGAGGCCACATATAGTAGGAGCACACTGTATGCACAGACAGAACAGGAAAAGAATGGCTAAGATCATCCCAATGAACATTAGAATCTTCCATCCCCAGGCAGATAACAGTTCCCAGAACCATCCCATCAACGACCAGTCTCCTTTATCCACATGAATAGATTCAGAGATTTTATGCAGTTTGGAAATGGCCTGGTACACTGTCGGAGCGTTATCTGGGATGAAAACTCAACAACTAGATTGGATCACTTTACATACCCCACCTCGGTCTGCAAGTATGACGTCTAATGCGACCCTGTTCTGAAGAGTCATAAGGCGGTCCGACTGGAGCTCAGCAGTCAAGTTACTAAGGGCACCGGCAGTTTCAACTACGGTGTATTCAACCACCCTTGTCAATTGCCTTATGTTCCTGCTATTCACCATAGGCCCCCAAAACGGCAGAAAACCCTTTACAAAATCTCCAAATTCTTGTCCTGCAGTGTCTTCTTTACTCATGACACCTCTAACTATCCTTGTCTTATGATAATCTGCCGCGGCCGTGTAGGTGGGAGGCAACAGGAACGAAAAAAAACATGTGCCCGAGAAGTCAGGGGGCAACCATGTATAGGCTCTATCATGGCAGATGAAATAGGTACCCTTAGCTGCTAGGAATGAAGGGGAAGTCCGAGACGCAAAAACATATGTTTCAGTGCAGATACTTTTCCCTAACTGAGCTCTGGAATTCTTGCCATTACCTTGCAGACATAGGTGGCCCTGATGGGGTACAATCCAAATCGGGGAGGATCTCTTTGCTCGCTGGTTCTCACTCAGAGTAACTCCATATTCTGTTACGTTCCATCTACCGTAAGCCTGGAACTCATCTCTGGGAATCGTTCTATACAAGTCAATGTCTCTGCTCATATTTGTGATTCCCACTACCAATGCCTTGTTGCTCGAGTTACCTCTCGTGGAACGTGGGGGATATGGTTCGATGGCATATATGAACATCGTCTGAAACACCCACAAAGAACCATTGTAGCTAAATGGTAAGACAAAATATGGGATACCCTTATCTGTCGTATGTGGCATAAGACCACACACCCAACAATTAGTTGTGTTCACTACTAACTGGTGTTGGTGCAAAAGCTGTACGAATGAATTATTGACAAATTCCAATCTTCTAGCAGACTCGTGTTCAGGCAGAGGGTGAAAAGAATGTGAGGAAACAGTAGAAGGAGGTATGGGCTGTGTAGTGGGTGCAAATGTCACTTGAAACGAGAATAAAACATATCCTATTAAAAACGTCATTACACTAAGCAACATGAAAATACATAATATCAAAAATCGTTTCTTTGTCATCATTATACACATTTTCTTTCTAAAAATCATTGTCCGTGCAGGTCTCTCCAACTCGAAGAAATCCATCCTAAACTAAATATGCTGCTCGCGATGGTAGGGTGTTCTATGCTAAGGAATGCCTCTGTCAACCCAGGGCAACTCCCTTAGGCCAACCAGAACCTTCGACCTAGTGTCTCAGGGTTGCACCCCGAAGACTTTGGGCAACCGCGACCCTACAGCTGAACCAGGATGGCGGTTCGAAAAACAAAAATGAGTATATCTTCGGTGGAGAGTCAACCTGCAAACAGAAAAATCATAAAAACTTTTATTTGTTTTTTTTTTATTTGTCCATGACTCTCGGTCACAAATTATAGCGGTTTCTTCCAGGCAATGTCTGGTCCTGGAGCAAAAGTTCAGGCTCTGAAGTGTTCAATCGAATTGACGGTGGCACAGCTCCTTGCAAAATATTGTCGCTCTCACGTTCAGAATTTGTTCCTTTTACACGTGCATCGCTAAAAGGCAGAAAACGAGGCACAGTCTCAGTTTCAGAGTCAGCGATATCCTCCTGGACCCAACGGTCGTACGGCAGAGGCAAAGGGACCCTCTTGCAATGACTGCCGTGGATCCAGTTCTTCTTTCCTTCCACTCGAACAGCTGATCTTGTTGAGAGAAGGACTAGATGGGGGCCGGTCCACCGGGGCTGGTCATCCTTTGTTCGCTGAAAATTCTAAATCAGCACCCAGGATCCAGGATCGATCTGGTGTCCTAAAGCTTCAGAGACCTGAGGCAGAGAGTCGTGGACCTGTTGTTGTAAAACACGCAATTTAGCCGTCAATTCATACAAATAATCAAGCAGTACAGGGTGTTCTATTTCGCTGAATTTTGTTGGTCTTGGCACTCCCCATATGTTGGCCGGGCGGCCGAACACTACTTCGTACGGACTAAGTCCCACTCGCGAGTGCGCAGTCATTCTTGTTGATAGGGGTGCTAAAGGCAGAGCGTCAGGCCATTTAAGACCAGTGCTTGGCCAATTTAAGTTTTAATGTGCCATTATAGCACTCTACTAGTCCAGCTGATTGGGGGTGATTTGCAGCGTGAAACTTTTGCTGGATTCCTAGCCCTTCACATACTTTCTTCATTACTCGACCCACAAATTCACTCCCATTATCACTCCAGACCATTCTCGGCATTCCAAATCTCGGGAAAAATTCTTTGACAAGGGCTTTAGCTGTGGATAAGGCAGCGTTATCTTTTAGGGGGTATGCTTCTACCCATCTTCAAAAGGCACAAACAACAACGAGTACGTATTTTAAATTGTTGCACCTTTCCATGTGGATGAAATCTAGCTGCAAAACCTCGAACGGATACGTTGGAGGCGCAAAATGACCAGCTGGAGTTGGGGTTCCCCTACCAGGATTGTATTTCAGACACACCATACAATTCTTGACCACATTCTCCGCACACTTAGGAATTCCAGTGTTTTGCTATACTGGATCCAACAACTTGCAAATCCCTTTCACAAGTCAAGTCAAGTCAAGTCATGAAATTTGTATAGCGCACTACATACCCAGAGGGTTTCAAGGCGCTTAGGAAGGGGAGGAAGATTATTTGTCAAATATCCATGTTTTAAGCTGCTTTCTGAACGCTAGGTGGTTCTGGGTGAGGCGAAGGTAAGCGGGGAGTGAGTTCCATGTTTTAGCAGCCAGGTAAGAAAAGGATCTGCCTCCCATGGTGGTCTTGTTGATGCGAGGTACAGTGGCGAGGGCTTGGCTGGAAGAGCGTAGTTGGTGGGAGGGGGTGTAGAAGGATAGTCGAGAGTTGAGGCAATCTGGTCCGATGTCGTAGAGTGATTTGTGTGCGTGGGTAAGCAGTCGGAAAGTGATCCTTTTATTGACGGGTAGCCAGTGGAGGTCTTTAAGGTGACCAGAGATGTGTTTGTTGCGTGGGATGTCTAATATGAGCCTGGCTGAGGCGTTTTGGATTCGTTGGAGTTTCTTCTGGAGTTTGGCGGTGGTACCTGCGTAGAGGGTGTTACCGTAGTCCAGTCGGCTCGTGACCAGAGCGTGGGTGACTGTTTTCCTTGTTTCGGAGGGGATCCAGCGAAATGTTTTTCTGAGCATGCGAAGAATGTTGAAGCAGGAAGAGGATACGGCGCTGACTTGTCTGTTCATTGAGAGTGAAGAGTCCAGGATGACGCCAAGGTTCCGTGCGTGGTCTGTCGGGATGGGTGCTTTTCTGAGGGCTTCCGGCCACCAGGAGTCGTCCCAAGCAGAGGGGGATGTACCTAAGATGAGGACTTCTGTTTTGTCTGAGTTCAGTTTTAGACGGCTTTGTTTCATCCATTCGGCAACTTCTTTCATTCCTTCGTGTAGGTTAGTTTTGGCGGTGCTGGGGTCGTTGGTAAGAGAAAGGATCAGTTGAGTGTCGTCCGCGTAGGAGATGATGTTGAGGTTGTGTTGGCGTGCGATGGCCGCGAGGGGGCTCATGTATACGTTGAAGAGGGTGGGGCTGAGTGAGGATCCTTGAGGTACTCCGCATAAGAGATCAGAGGCTTCTGACTTGAATGGAGGAAGGCGGACTCTCTGAGTTCTTCCGGTGAGGAATGAGGTGATCCATTCAAGTGCTTTTCCTTGGATTCCGATGTTATTGAGGCGTTGTAGAAGGGTGCTGTGGCAGACTGTATCGAATATTGCAGAGAGGTCGAGGAGGATGAGGGCGACTGTGTCTCCATTGTCCAGTAAAGTTCGAATGTCGTCTGTTGCTGCGATGAGGGCGGTCTCAGTGCTGTGTTTTGCTCGGAAGCCAGATTGTGAGGAGTCGAGGGATTTGTTGGCTTCGAGGAAAGCGGCGAGCTGGTTGTTGACGGCTTTCTCGATGACTTTGGCCGGGAATGAAAGAAGCGAGATGGGGCGGTAATTTTTGAGTTCGGTGGGGTCGGCTGTTGGTTTTTTCAGAAGGGCGGTGAGTTCAGCGTGTTTCCAGCCTTCTGGGAAGGTAGCGGAGTTGAAGGAAGAGTTGATGACGTCTCTGAGGTGCGGTGCTATGACGGAGTCTGCTTTGTTGAAGATGTGGTGAGGGCAAGGGTCTGTGGGGGATCCTGAATGGATGGAGTTCATCAGGCGGATGGTGTCCTCAGTGGAGATTGGGTTCCAGGCGTTAAGGGTGTTCACGGGGGGAAGATGGTCAGCAGATGGTAGGGTGGGTTGGTTTCCGGGTTGGTTGTCAAAGCTGTTGTGGATGTCTGCAATCTTGTTGTGGAAGAATGAAGCTAGGGAGTCGCAGAGGGTTTGAGAAGGGGTGATGTCGTTGGAGTTGGCCGAGGGATTGGAAAATTCCTTGACGATGTTGAAAAGTTCCTTGCTGTTGTGGGCGTTGTTGTCAAGTCGATCCTTGAATGCTGTTTTCTTGGCTTTTCGGATCAGTTGGTGATGAGTGCGGGTGGCGCTTTTGAAGGCGTCCTTGGTGCTGGTGGTTGGGTCTTTTTTCCAGGCCTTTTCAAGGGAGCGGCAGAGTTTCTTGGACTTCTTGAGATCATCGTTGAACCAAGAGGCTTTCTTGCTGCCAGGTTTGCTTTGACGTTTTTTCAGTGGGGCTAATGAGTCGGCGGTGTTGGATAACCATAGGGAGAAGTTGGCGGCGGCTTCGTTGGCGTTAGAAGAGAGGGCTGGGGAGTTTCGAAGGAGCGATGTGGAGATTTGGTCCGTGGTGATTTTGTTCCAGTTTCTTTGAAGGGTAGGTTGGGAGTGGTTGATGGGTTTCGGCTTGTTGTAGGTGAAGTGAACGCAGCTGTGATCGGTCCATAGGAGATCCGTAGTGTGGCTGAAAGAGACATGATTGCTGGATGTGAAGATGGGGTCGAGTGTGTGACCTGCGATGTGGGTGGGGGAAGTGACTAGTTGTTTAAGTCCGAGGTTGGCGAGGTTGTCCAGGAGGGTGGCGGTGTTGTGGTCGTTTATCTTTTCAAGGTGAAAGTTGAGGTCTCCCAGAAGAATATAGTCTTTGGAGGGGAGCGCGTGTGGAGAGATGAAGTCCGTGATGTCTTCACTGAATTTTGCGCGAGGTCCTGGTGGTCTGTAGAGGAGGGTGCCTCTGAGTGTTGTTTTGAGGTCGATGTGGATTTGGAAGTGAAGGTGTTCGGAGTTGGCGAGGTTGGCGTCAGAGCAAGTTGAGATGCGGATGGATTTCTTATGAACGATAGCGATTCCTCCTCCTGTGTGGGTGGTACGGTCTTTGCGGGTGATCTTGTAGTCTTCAGGGATGGCAATGGTGATGTCTGGTGCGGAGGAAGCGTTCATCCATGTTTCCGTTAGGAAGGCGACACTGATGTGAGCCATCCCATGCGGTATTGTAACCACTGCAAGCACATACGCATTGGGTAACAACCATCGCTGATGTTCTGATAATTCAACCCAACAACCATTCGCATCCAGTTTACCCGTACTCTCTCTCCACACGCTCAATTCTTTCTCTGTGGCTTCAGCTTGAATAGACTTCACGCTCTCAATCGTATCTTCACATATACCTACATCTGGAACCCATCTAGCTGGACCTGCAACGTACATTCGACTCATCACATTCCCTGCCGTTTCTTTCGCGACTTCATCTGCAAATGCATTACCATGACCAACATCATCAGTGACCTTTTTGTGTGCACTACATTTCACAATCGCAACTTGTAACGGTAAGGTCAGTGACTCAAGAAGCTCATTCACCAACTGACCATGTTGTATCTTAGCTCCATGCGAAGTCAGAAACCCACGTTCACGCCACAAACGTCCAAAACTATGACCCACACCAAATGCATACTGACTGTCAGTGTACACATTCACTTTCATTCCTTTCGACAACACACACTCTCTTGTAAGTGCAATCAATTCTGCTGTTTGAGCTGAATTATGTGGAATACGTGCAGTTTCAACAATCGTATGCAAAGTCGTAACAGCATATGCCGCAGTCGTGTCACCATTCGGAAGCTTGAAGCATGAACCATCCACCCATACAGTACCATCACATTCAGTAAGAGGAGTATCCCTAAGATCTACTCTCCCTTTCGTTTCTTCTTCTGTCCTAAAGAAACAGTCATGCTGCTCTTCAGCATTCTCTGTCTCAACTGGAATCGGCAACAACGTGGCTTGGTTTAGCGTGTTGCATCTTTTAATGTGCACATGACTCGCTAACAAGGTCAATTCGTAACCTGACAATCGAGCACTAGTTAAGTGCTGTGTCTTGGTCCTGTTTAACAAAGTGTCCACCGCATGTGGAACCATCACAATCAACATGTTATTCATCACTAAACCAGCAGACTGTCGAATAGAAACAGCTGCTGCCGCCGTGGCTCTTAAACAACTCGGCAACGCTCTAGCTACCGGATCCAAAGTCGACGAAAAATACGCGCATGGTCGCTGCTTGTCTCCGAACGACTGTGTCAACACTGACAATGCACAACCTTCTTTCTCATGGACATACAACGTAAAGGGCTTACTGTAGTCGGGGGTACCCAACACAGGAGCCGAACACAATGCATTACGCAATTCGGAAAAACTTTTCTGACAATCTTCAGACCACGGAATGGGATTCAGTGTATCTTTACAAGTTAATGCTACCAAAGGTTTGGCCAGCAAAGAAAAATTCGGTATCCATTGTCTGCAATATGATGTAATGCCTAAGAAAGCACGTACTTCTCTCTGTGTCTTTGGCACACTCAATTTTGCAATTGCCTGAATTCTTTCTGGGGTCAGTTTCCTTCCCTCCTTCAATAAGAGATGACCTAAGTAGGTCACTTCTTGTCAACAATATTGCAGTTTTGAAAGAGACACTTTGTGATGTAAATCAGACAAATGACACAACAACAAGGTAGCTTCTTTACAAATTTCCTCAGTATTCGCAGCGACAAGCAAATCATCGACATACTAAATAAGTGTAGCGCCATCCGGGCAAACAATCGTATCAAGCTGTGTTTTTAAAGCCTGACTATATATTGATGGACTTTCACAGTAGCCTTGAGGAGCGCGTTTAAAGCGGAAGCTTCGGCCTCCTAAACTGAAGCCAAAAATATCCCTGCTCTCCTCGGCTATCGGGATGCTGAAGATAGCATTCTTCAAGTCAATCACGAAAACCAAGTGGCTGATGCTGGAATCATAGTTAATAGGGCAGTGATATAAGGAACAACTGGAAACTGTGGCACAACTATTTTATTGACCTCTCCAAGATCAATCACAAACCTGTAAATAGGTGGCTGGGAAGGGTCAGTGGGCTTCAAAACAGACAGAACAGGACTATTACAAACGTTGCCTCTTGTCTCTTCAATTACATCTTTTTCAATCGGATCATAAATGATCGCTAACAACGCCTTTTCACTTTCACTAGAAATCTTGTATTGGGGAATGCGCGGCATTCTAACATTGGCTTTCAATGTTACAACATATGGCGGTGTTTCCAAAAGACCTACATCATTAGGACCAGTAGCCCAAAGAATATCCGGAAGAGAAGACAATTCGGCCGGAAGTTTATCCTTTGACAAATACGTCGGAGAGATCACTTTCTTACCCAGTGTAAGTTGTACTCCCGAAGGGGAACAATACAATGTCGCATACAATCTTTTCAACAGATCCAATCTTAACAAGTTTTCACCACAACCTGTCGTCAGAATAAGGGGTGCTTCCAATTCACAAGGTCCAACAGAAAGGGAAATCGGGTTGCGCCAGGGAGTTTAGAGTGCATAATAGAACTCTTTGTAGCACCAGTATCCAACAGAAAAGGCTCTGACACACCTGATGTAATCACCTCAATATAAGGTCCACTCTGATCTACTGGAACTGAAACAACTCCCTCTCTTTGTCTATGGCTGTCCTAGCAATCATCACCTTCCATATTCTCATCTTCGGCATAGTAGTCATCAGCATAGTACTGAGCCGTTCTACCAGACGCGTTATTTTGCTGATCAAAGCGATTCATTGAGTTCTGCGGAGGAAAGGGACACGCGTTATTGGGAAAACTTCCACGTCCCCTACCTCTAGGAGCTTGCTGAACACCTCGACCTCTTGTACCAGAAGCACCATTCATACGTTGCAATAAAATAGGGCAACTATATTTGAAATGACCCTCTTCCTTACAATATGAACACTGACTGGGGCCTACAGGAACACGTGTGTAGTAAATAAGGAGAAATCCAAGATATATGTAGATAAGTCCAGGATTTATTCAGCTGCAGCACAGTACTTCCAAACATCAGGTTGACAATGCCAGTATATCTTTTCAGATCATAACAATTCTAAATGGAACCAAATGGATAGTGTGCATGTGCAACATAGAACAAAGGTTCTATTAAAAGGGAAATATATACAGGGTTGGTTTAAAAGGGAAATACCAAGAAGTCAGAATATAACACATCTTTCCCCTTAAAGAAAAGAAAAGACATTAATCTTACAAACTGTATGTTCAAACATCAGTATGCATACGTAAAAACAACTATGGTACACATTTTGAAACTCTTCTAACATTCCATCTTTTCCCATCTTGAGTGACAACACTATTATGAAAAACTCGCACAACCTTCATTGGCTTACCAAATTTGCTCTCTCCTTTAGCAATGAAACCTGGTTTGCGAATCCTGACAACATCTCCAACCATGAATTCTGGTTGTCTGACTTTCATTCTAGAATCATAATTGGATTTGTACTTATTTTGTTTTACCTCCACTCTTCCAGCCACATCCTTAATATTCACATCAGTAACTTGCTGACTACAACTTTTCTTAAACCACCAAGGACATAATCCCGAAACAGGATCTCTACCTTTTAGTAAGCGGAAAGGAGAGACTTCAGTAGTGGCATGAGGTGTAATACGGTATAGCCATAATTTCTCTCTCAACTTATCTTTCCACAGACCTCCTGATTTGCGGGCCCAAATCAAATCTTCCTTGAGGACTCTATTATATCTCTCCACTAGTCCATTACCTTGTGGTTCATAAAGAGCTGTGGTACAATGCTTAATGCCATACGTATTCAAAAACTCTGACATAAGTGAGGACTTGAACTGTACCCCATTATCTGATACAATACACTCAGGAGAACCTTCTCTGGAAAAAATCTCTTTTAAAAAAAGAATAACACTTTCAGTATTTGGATGTGGCACTAGTTTGACCTCGGGCCACTTTGAGTGATAGTCCACAGCAACAATGGCAAACCTACATTCCTGTGGTAAGAAATTGAAAGGACCTGCTATATCAATCCCTAACTTCTGCCACGGATGATCTGGCCACTTTACAGGAACTAAAGGTGCAGGATCACACTTACACGATTTATCACTCTCAATGCACTCAGGACATTCCCTGACATATCTATCCACTACTCTGTCAACCCCTGGCCACCAGAAATTGGACCTAATGAGTCTTTTCATAGAAGACATTCCCATATGACATTCATGACTCATTTGTAAAATCACACTTCTTATAGCCAACGGTGGAATACATTTCCCAGCTCTGAACAAAAGTTCTCCTTCAATGGCCAACTCATCAGCAACGTTGTAGAATGGTGTGATCTCAGCAGGAATACGTTCTTTAGAAGGCCATCCTAACTTCACATGGTCTCTGACCTTACATAGCAAATCATCCTCATCCATACCCCTCTTCCACATATCTTCCGATATCACTTTGTATTTTTCTGAAAACATTTCAGAAACACTTGTTACCACCTCTGTATCCTCTTCATCTCCAGAGCTAGTACATGGCAATCTAGACAAACAGTCCGCAGTTACATTCAGCTTCCCAGGTACATATTCAATGTCAAAACTATATTCTTGCAGACGTGACATCAATCTTGCAATGCGAGCTGTGGCATTTAACCCTCCACCAGGTGAGAGGATGCTCACCAATGGTTTGTGATCAGTGCGTATGAGGAATCTTGCACCCCAAATATAATTACGGAAATGCTCAACGCCCCATACACATCCTAACAATTCCTTTTCTATGACAGCATACCGTCTTTCAGTTTGATTCAACGATCTAGATGCAAACGCAACGTTCCAATCCTCCTTTCCAGAGCGTTGTGAAAGTACACAACCTAACCCATAAAGACTGGCATCCACTGTCAAAATGCAAAGTCTATTCAAACAAAAAGGCCTTAAGGTAGGTGCAGACACCATATCGAGTTTGACACTTTCGAAAGCATCTTGCTGTTTAGAACCCCACAAAAACTCTACCTCCTTCCTCGTTAGTTCCCTTAACGGCTCCATCTTGGTCGCAAAGTTTGCAATAAACTTACTGTAATATTCACACAGTCCTAAGAACGACAACAACTTGTCCTTACAATCTGGTGCAGGAGCCTTTAAAATAGCGTCTACCAAAGATTTTTTTGGAGCAACACCATTACCAGAGATGGTGTGTCCCAAATATTCTATAGTTTTTTGAAACAACTTACACTTCTTACTCTTAATAGTAAGTCCAAACCTATCTAACATTTTGCATACATTCCTCAGATGCTCCATGTGTGTCTCATCATTCTTGGAGAAAACCAAAATATCATCTTGGAAGCACTTCACGTACTCACTCATGTCCTTAAATATATGATACATAGATCTCTGAAAAACAGAGGCTGCCGACGCCAAACCGAACGGCATACGTTTAAACTGGAACAATCCCTGGGGTGTAATAAAAGCAGTGAGATGGCGTGACTCTTCTGCTAACACAACCTGATGATACGCCGATCTCAAATCCAACGTGGAGAATATAACACCACCCCCCAGCATACTCACAACTTCGTTGATATTGGGCAGGGGGTGACAGTCTACAACTATGTTTGCATTAAGCGCTCTCAAATCAATGCACAACCTCAAAGATTTGTCAGGTTTACGTGCCAAAACCATTGGCGAAACCCATTCGGATGACTCAATTTCTTCTATGACATCATTTTTTAACATATCATTAAGTGCATCACTTAATTCTTCTCTAACATTAAGTGGTACCGGCCTAAGTTTTTGTACAACCGGCATAGCTCGTTGTTTAAGCTTGATGACATGAGTGAAACCACTTAATTTTCCTAATTTGTCAGAAAACACACTGGGAAACTCATCCGACAAAATCTTCCAAACATTATTCTCTTCTACTGACCTGATACTATCTTCTGACATATCACTATCATATGACACCATGACAGGATCTTTGTTACGTGGATTCAATGTAATGTGGAGTCTGAATTGATCCCGCCACCCCAGGACATTCACTCCCTTCACAGCCACATACAGTTTGATAAATGCAGATTGATCTTTAAAATAAATCATGGAGGCAATGTATCCTATAAAATCAATACTGGATTCGTTGAAACCTTTTGCCATAATGTCAGGAGGACACAACTCACTTTTAGGAATTATGTTCTTGTACATTTCATCAAAATACTTTTCAGTTATAATGGTCCAAGGAAACCCGGAATCAGCCATCAATTCTAACTCTACTCCTTTAAACCTAACAACACATTTAGGAGACTCCAAATAATCCTCCTCAAGCAAACTTATACTTATAATGGACACAATCATACCACTTACTCTGTTAGATTCATCAGACACAGTATGTTCATACCTAACCAGACTTGAATCATAGTCTGTTTCATCTCTCACACAAGAAACTTCCTTTTTCTTGAAAAAATTTCCTTTATCCCCACCTTTCTTTTTGTCTTCTCTACATGAGTTGGAAAAATGACCTATTTTTCCACACTTGTTGCACTCTTTGCCTAAAGCAGGGCAAAATTTAAACGTAGCAACGTGATTGTAACTCCCACATCTAAAACATACAATGCGGCTACGCGGTCTAAATTTTTGGCTTGGTGAACCTCTTGCAACATTGTTCATTGCACAAACTTCTTCAGTTAACTTATTACTCTTACTGCTCTTATTACTCGTCTCCTCTATTGTCTTCATCCACTTGTTAGACTGTTCAAAAGCCTTAGCAGTAGAGATACACTCCAACAAAGTTGGATTGCCTACAATCCACAATTGTTCTTGTGTTTTCTTGCACTTAACATTTACAATAATATTATCTCTAAGCATCTCATCCGTCATATCACCAAAATTACATGGCATCACTAAAGCTCTTAAACCTGTTAAAAAATCATCAAAAGATTCATTTTCTCTTTGCGTTCTGGTGTAAAACTTGTACCGGTTTAAGGCTATACTAGTGGTAGGTTTAAAGCGTGTTTCTACACGAAGCATAGCTTCATCAAAAACCCCATTATTACCAGGAACAGCTGGTAAATTTCTGAAAATAGCTTGTCCCTCAGATCCCAAACAATGTAAAAAAATGTTTTTCTTCCTTTCATTTCCCATCCTTTCTCCATCAATGGCTTTTAAATAAGTCATAAACTCCTCCTTCCATCTGTTCCATGGAATGGGAGGATCACCCTTGTTTTGCAAAAACTTAGAAGGAGGGTCGAACTGCATGTTAATTAATAAATGGAAGTATCACAGCAATGAACAACCAAACCAAAAATAATACCAATAACAATGTAAATAATGATAACACACTAAGAACTAAGTTGCACTGATTGCTACAACTTAATGACAATTAAGCTAATGAGTACACATGCTGTGTACATCAGCGAAATTGAAATGATCATCGGCGTAGGATTCAACTTCTAATCTGTGGTAATTTCTATGAGTTCAGTTTATTACGTTGCTTATGTCAGTTTCACACGCGTTCCTAACAGCTTTAGGTAAACGCGTTTTCCAAATACCTTCAAACACGTTGTAATGCAAAATCCGCTCTTCAGTAGCGCTTGGATGTAGCCTTGTTTATAAATACCTTCAGTTTTTGTAGTTAAACGATGCTCGTTTTCCGTAGCACTGAACGAAGCAAAAGTAAACAAATATGGCCGCTGTCGACGCAATGCGCATTACGTCATGCGCTGTGTGCAGCTTCCTTCGTTGCCATGGGCACAGCTTGTCTCACAGCGCACGCGTTACCTTAGATACAGCTTTTCCAGCGGCGCATGCAAACTATAAACGAAGAGTCCGATCTTGAAGGTAAACACTTTAAAATAAAGCGTAAAAGTTAGTAAAATGTGCAGGATTACCAAGGAAAGGTTCCAAAACAGCGCAATTTCTGTAGAATGACGAAGAAATCTGCAGGCATGTAGAAAATTGTAATCCCTTGAAATAAATCCACAATGAGGAAGTAGAAAAACGAAAATTTTGTTGAATCGTTCCCAAAAAGATTTACAGGTCACATTCCAGATCACTCTTGAAACAATGGATTCTGGAGGAAAACAAAGTACTTTTGGAGCATAAATCTTAATCCAAAAGCTTCTGGAAATGGTTAAATACTGCAAAGAGCTCAAAAATTTCCCAAAATTCCAGTTTTGTACCACACCTGTGCTGCTGATGTAGAAGTAGTAGGTACTGGTCACCCTCGTCGCCAATTTTGTAGTAAATAAGGAGAAATCCAAGATATATGTAGATAAGTCCAGGATTTATTCAGCTGCAGCACAGTACTTCCAAACATCAGGTTGACAATGCCAGTATATCTTTTCAGATCATAACAATTCTAAATGGAACCAAATGGATAGTGTGCATGTGCAACATAGAACAAAGGTTCTATTAAAAGGGAAATATATACAGGGTTGGTTTAAAAGGGAAATACCAAGAAGTCAGAATATAACAACGTGGTTGAGAAAACTCGACCCTTTGCGAGTTTCTCTGAAACTGTTGAGGTTGCTGATAGTTACTCTGATTATTGCGAGGCGGATACGCCTGCTGTAAAAGAACCTTCGTCTTTAACTCTTTTTAGTTTTCTTGTCTGCTCTATCGTTCTCGTCCTTATCTCTATTTTCGTAATACTGCGCAGTAGCCAGTATTTGCGCTGAAGAGGAAACGGCCCAAGACCTCTCTGAATCTTTTAATTTCTTACACAACTCGGGAAGCAAATTGTGCACAAACTTGTCAACAAACAACTGTTGACCTCCCTCGGTGCTCATATCTTGACCACTATGGTCGACGAACGTTTCTTCAAACCTAGTGAAGAAATCAGACACTGTTTCATCTTTCTTCTGCTTACATGCAGACAATTTATCACAGTTTACACGCATCGCAGGCATTAAAGTCTTCATATAAGTAATGATCCTACCAGGGAGTTCTGCAACAAAAGGCTCGGGTTTAGCACCACCAACTTGTCGGCCATCTGCAGCAGCAATATTAGCCCATGTATCACCTAATTCCTGATCATGATCGGCATGACGAATCTTTCCCCATAAAGGCTGTGGAACAACATTCCCGAACAACATGTCTACATCGGCTAAATTCATAACACATAAGCCTGCAGTCTGTGATAATTCTTTGTAATACCCCGCAGGATTTTTACGGGGGTCAGGTAACGTCTGTTTAAGAGCCAAAACTTCAGCTCGCTTCCATGGAATATGCACCCAAACAAGCTGAAAATGTCCCGGAACAGCCGGATTAGCGGCTGGATCTCCCTCTCTCCAAATTAGTGGAACCTCTCTCATTGGATACTGTCTCGCCCTTCTCCTAGCAGAAACGTCATGCTCAAACAACTGCTGAGAAGGAGACTCACTCCTAAACGACGACAACGTCGCAACTGCTTTTCCAACATCGGAACCCACAATAGTTCCCTTCGCAAACTCGGACTTTAGATTGATCAACTCAGAAGGAGCCTGTCCCACATCATCATCTTCCCATTCATCACGAAGGAAAGTACACGCTTTATCGAAAACATATCTCTGCTTCGGCGCTTCCCATTGACGGAAGACATCCAAAACAGATTCCACATCATATCTTAAAGGGCGAGGACCCATTTACGCGCCAGGCGGTCCAATATTTCTTTCTCCCGTGAATCGGGCAGTTGACTACGCAACTGTTTACGCTCTGATTCAGGGGTCTTACTCTGTGACCCAAAGAAAAGAGGAAGAAGACTAGTAACAGTGTTTGTCATTCTCTGTCGAACAGAAGGAGAGGTCGACAGGACGGGAGATAAAGCGGACTGAGAAAAGGTCAACGTAGGAGCAGTAGTAGGGGAAGTAGCAAGAACAGGTGGAAAAGTTGCAGAAGTTAAAGGCGGAGCAGGTAGCAAAGTCAGTGGCCCTTGAGAAGGCTGCACCAGAGGAGTAGGAGCCGGCTGAGGAGGAGCTGGCGGCTGTGGAAGAACCTGAGGCACAATAACCGGAGGTTGCACAACTAGAGGTTGCGGGGGTGCTGTAGCACTCTGCGCATAAGGGGGTGGCGAACTCAATAAATGCGACATTAAAGGATCTTTTTCAAGTTCTTTTGCTGCATCTTGCTGAAGAGTTGGCAAAACTGGATAACATTTATCAATCGCCATTTTACGTTGCCTGTGCAACTGCTCACTTGCCTATTCTTCTTCGTTATCTTTGAACTGCATAGCAGCTTGCGTTATCGAAATACCCTTTTCTCTTTTATTTTTCTTTGCTAATTTTATTTCTTTCTGTTTGGCTTCCTTTCGCCATAGGCGGAAAGAGTCAAACATCGCCGGCCGGGCTTTCTTTTTAAAGAGTCTAACCTCCAAATTATCTAAAATTTCGGTGTCAAAACTACCATATTGGGGCCATTTTAGAACACCATCTTTCCTGGGGTATCGGATCCATACTTCATTATATGTGATGGGGTCTACGCCATGCTTCACATAGAGCTCATATGTTGGAGTTCCAACTGGAGGAACCGGACACGAGTCCTCCAATCGGGAATCCCTACTACAACCAAGACAAAACAAATTTCCAAGTCTGCTAAGACCAGGCATCTTCGCTCACTAGTCTAGCTTCAAACTTCGAAGGATTATCGAATACGATAGTCTCGTGAATACACGAGTCCCTCGGTTTTGGCGCTTGCAAGTTCCAAACAAAACGGTCCCGAGGAAATCAAAGATCCCCTTGGAATACCCAAAAACTTAGAACCAAACTAAGGACTGGGAGACGCTCCACTTATACTTAACTGAGGTATCGATGACGTTACCAGAAGACTCGTCTATCGTTTCGCTCTACCAATCATCAAGGGTCAGCAGTCCTTCGTAGCCGTCGGGAAGCGGGGAACCTCGCAGCAAAGACTTTCGGACCACGTCGACATACAGGGGTCGATGAAGTGGCGGCCTTCCTCCAGAATTTTCACACGAAGCTCCTCACGAACCTCTGGCTTGGACCGGTACCGCTGAAATCGTCCCGCGTTGGGCGCCAACTGAAGTACCGGGTTTTTAAGAACCCAGCGGTGCCAGGGGACACACCCAAAGACTTCGAGTCCTTCCTGTTTCAGACCACAGAAACACAGAGTCTTCTAGGTGAAGTCAAAGATCTAATTTATTGGCTGCAGCCAGTAACAGATATCCTAGAAGTACAACACCCTGTGTATATTCTCAGGAGACTGCTCAATCTTGCAAAGCCAGCCTTCTCCTTTTATACAAAATATTATGCCCTAGGCAAACATTCCTTATTTTACAGTTAACCATTTACATATTTTCCCTACAAAGAAAAAGCAGAGTCATGATGACAAGCCCACAATTCAGTTTGTCCAGCCCATAATCAATTACCCGGCAAGGCCCAGTATTTTCATCAGATAGCGACGGACCCCTAATAAAAACGGGCACCTCCTCCTTGTAAAGCAAGTCATAAAGAAAGAAACAGGGACAGGTGTGTGTAAGATTAGGCATGGTTCGTGTGCGATGAAAGGTTTATGACATGTTGTGCCTTGATACTAATCTCATTCGGCCACTGGGAAAAGAACTGGCCGAACAGGTTTGGCTTCAGGCAGTGGAGTCAGCTTGCCCAGGTCACAGAGGAGTCAGCAAAGGTGTACGTGTCCTTCAGACTCGGTTTTGGCCTTAGACACTCGCCTATGTGAGGGCAATCACAAAATGGCCGCCGTTCACAAAATGGAACCCGAGGGTTCAGGACGGAAACTCTGATTTAACGGTGATCCCATCACTCGAACACAGCGAAAATGCTCGTATATAGTATACTCGTCATTTCCGGTCTGCTGATACCAAAATCGTCATGATACGATGATGTTTATAACACAGGTCCAGAATTTTCAGTAACACAAATGGACTTATGAGAATGCTGTGGTGCTAATGATGTTGATAAGTTTTATGTTGATGTGAAATTATGCTCACATGTTCCGGCCTGAGCTATTGTGACTGACGTTACAGCAGTAGTGCTGCCCGCATTATTTTACTAGTAAGTACTGGCTGGGGCGCATTTAATCCTGTCGGTTTTACATTCATCTTTATACCTTGTGATCATTCTGGCAACGGCCCGATTGGAGCTGCCCTGTAAATAGTCCCTGTGTAAATTGCTACCCAGTGCCGGTTGGCACATTGTGTAAGCAACTGTGATTACGTTCTGATGTGTTCATTATACAATACACACACTGTTTTTCACCCAACCTGGTGTGGAGTCTCTTTTTGTAGTGTGCTTTATGTGTTGCCTGTGTGTGCTGCACGGATGCTTTACACATTCCCTCTGGAGTTTGGCCCGCCCGCTCTGCACCACGCTACCCGTTTCTAACACACTTTCAAACCAAAGGAATGGAATACCCTTCAGTGCTGCCACAAACAGATTAAAGAGAAAGGGTGAGGTAGCATAGCCCTCGAGTTGCTTAGTTATATTGCTGAGCGGAAGAGCAATGTTCTGGAACCCCGACACTGATAGGAGCAGAATGATTGGAAAGTCTGCCTGCAATGCCTTCCATCGAGGGATATTCGACCTAAAGCAAGTGACCTCTAAAAACAGCGACTGCAACTGGAAGCTTTCAAGACACTGCAGCAGAATCCTATTCCAGTGGACTCCATAGAGGGCACTGACTCAGCACTGCCTTTATTTCCAATTGAGTACCTTGCAACTACCAGACCAGTTAAGGCCTTAATTAGTCTAACCCAGCACTATGTCTTGATTGATACCAAGCACTGGGCCTTGATAAACTGAATACCGAGTGCCCAATCTGTAACAAAAAAAAGTGTAAACACGTATAGTAGCAATGTATCACTTTTTGGTGACGTGCCATTTTTCCAGTGCGTATTGTCATTTCCCATTTGAGACACCCTTGTACACACCACAATGTTTGGTGGGTGATCCATTTGCCTTCCCACTACGGTAGGAAAGTTACCCCAGCATTCTGCTGAATTAAAATCGAACGTTTTCCAAGTTGTGAAAAGTTCAAACTAGAGTTTATACACATACAATCTGACAATGCAAACCATGCGTGTGTAATGCTGCGCATATGTGGCCGGAAATTAAACTGTGTCAAAACATTTACACCTGACTGGTATTCTTTTGTGGAACACTGTTGGGCATCAGTAAAGCCATCAACGACTTTCACTGGGATGCTTTGATGACCTAAAACTAACTTTGGTGAGTCCTTTTGTGTCTTAAATGTTTTTGTGGGCAAGGTAATACTGCCACGTCACCACTGACTGATCGTGAGACCCAAAGAAAAAGCTTCTCCAGCTCCTGCACCTGCCAGCTCCTGCCTGAAATACCCAGGTGGAGTGTTCTGCTAGGTGTGTTCAGCTGTTCTGGTCAGGACGTCTTCATGCTCAGGACGTCTTCCTGCACCTGTTTGTTGCACTGCACTTGGCTCCTTTGCAGATTTATTTTCACAAAGATGACCTCTCTGATTCCAGCAGGTCACAGGACCAACCTTTTTACCATGCTGTAACCTCTTGTCTCTTTGGACTTTTTCTGCTCTCCTTACCAGAGCTTTTTTGTAGTTTCTAACTTTTCAAGCCTCCAGGCTTCAGTTATACATTTCATGTGGCCATTGGTGCCCAGAGTTCAACTGTTCTACGCACACACAGGTTTCTTGATCACATGTCTCAACACCTCAACTGACACAATATTGGAAGCATTTCATAGCTGCCCATTATTTACAACAGTTCTTGATCCAAAGTCACCGCAGGGACATTATTCCAACTCTAGAAAATGATACAATGGCAGCAGGACTTACTACTACAACTGAAATCTGCCAAACTCCATATTATAAAGTCATACCTAAGCGTACACACTTTACGTTTATAGCTATTGCTGTGAAATGGGTACCACAAAGTCTTAAGCAAGGTTGATCTTCTTAAGAGAGCTCTAATTTGTGAGAATATGATCCCTATTGATGTGGTCTATCTCAGAAGTCCATATGTTGCTGCATGTGCTCTCTATCAGTAATCCAGCTGTTCCGCCCTGTGTCTTAAGCTGCTTCTTTGCTTTTGTGGTTGTTGATCTCCTTTTTGGAGCCAGACTAGTGGGCAGAAGGTTTATTTTCCAGTGCACTTGTGAAAGAACTTAACAAGGTGTGGCTGCAGGACTCGTACTTCAAGATTTTGGACATTTGCAGAGATTCTGTCACAAAGACAATCTCAGTCTAATTTAATTAGATAAACAGTAAGCTTGATCTGTCTGTCCAAGCAACCGTAGATGTATCCATGAGAAGGCTTCTGCTCCTGGTACGTAACCAGGGTCAATCACATCATTGCGCCTTGCTTCTCGCTCAACCCTTCATTGGCCGTGGTAGACTTGCCATTAATTTCTACCTCATCTCTGGTAGCGGGCACTCAATGTCATCCCCACCGCATAGCTGGCCTGTGCCAACCGGCACCAGGGAGAATCTCCTCGTGCTTAAGATACTCCCTCCCAACTATAGTCCCCTAAGAACCTGCATCCTTCAGGGTAATGACCTTCCTCCCTTCGAGGCTAGCTAAGAACACAGACCCCATGATATTTGGATTCATGCACTTAGGAACATCTGTGTCCCCTTCCAAAATGGTGGTTGCTGCTACATTGAGTCCAACAGGGGCTCATTACCCAAGTCAACACACTCAGTATAATGGGTGCTGTGAGACACGTCTTTCACCTGACAGTTCTTTACTGAATGCCTCCTCATTCCCTGTAGCAAGTTATCTCTTTGAATTTGAAAGAATATTCTTTTCCTTTTGTACTGACTTGAAAACCAATTCCTTTTTTCCTGCGTCCTACCCGTGGGAATGTGCTGTGGTTCCTACAAATTAAGTAGGACTGTGTATTCTGGACTGCATAAATGTCATAATATGAGAACGTGGTTCACACGACTAGCTCACAGCGCCCCATCTGAGCCCAGTAAACGTACATGGAAAGAGAACTACCCTTTTGTTGTTTACTTTTGCGTGCCCAAGTTAAAAACAAGAAAGATACAAATTGACTTTTCAAACATTTATTGAAACCATCGTAATCTTGTATACAAAGACTGTACTGCAATTATTAGGCAAAAAATAGCAGTGTAACCATCCTTACAAGAATGGATAAAAAGATACAAAAGTTTCTAGAGATTTCCCTTTTGGGCCCATTTTGTCTCTCCCTTAGTTTTGCATTTTAGAAGTTTTAGGCTGCCCCTGCTTGCTCTGCATTGCCACATATAACACATTTGTGTTTGCGATATTATTTTGAGAATACGCTGTACATGTTTGTTATTCCCAGACTCTTCTTCGGATTTCGTCTTTACATTTTATACAAGGTTGTTTGGAATACATAACAACATGGTGCACTGTTTTCTTTGCTCGTCCAGCAACAGCTCCTTACTTTTAGACATAACACGGACACACTGCTGTATCTCCAGCACAATTGTTTAACGATAAAAATGGTGTTCTGACCCCTTGTGGGCAGAGAGGAGAATTCCGGCAGAGAGGACTGATCTGGAACAACAGCAGTGCCTAACATGCAACCCTGCATAAACTAAGTTTACACTCATGATGCAGACCATGTAAATACATACACCAGAAATGGGGTCTTGGGCCAATCCCAGATCACAAATATATCCCTGTGCTCCCAAAATAAAGGTAGAACTAGACAGATATATAGTTTGCCATTGTTGGGATGTGTGTCCTATACAGTCTGGTAGTAATTCTAATTACTATGTTTAGTTGCATTTGCCTAATGATCGCAGCATATTTGCTTCCTAATAGACTACGATAGTTTCAATAAATGTATCGTAAACTTTCTTTGTGTCTTTCTTATGTTTACAATGGGCATGCATGAGTGAGTAAGTGAGTAACAAAGGTGAGGATCTGTTTCCACAGTGCCCTTGGGTATAGAGGGCCGTGTTAGAGTTTGCTGAAATCACTTGTTACTCTGGGAAGACTAGGAGTTCAGGTGAGGCACTGTGAGCTAGCAGGATTGGCCCAACAGGGACTGACGTACTTTGTAGATAGACTCATTCCCTACTCTCTCACGTCCTGTTGTCCTAACACACAATTCTGCTTTACTAGTGGAATCCGTGGAACAGGTTCAACCATTATAACATTACTGTGTGGTTATATAAATATATAATATTCTATTCCTACCTAACAGTACCTATACTATAGTGGGAGTACCCTTTGCCAGATACCTTGGGATACCCTAAACTTCCATACGTAACTGTGATGTATGACTGAGCCAGCCTGTGTAGAACAGGTTATCGTCCATCTTTTTTTGCCATCAGTCTTTGTGTGCGTGTTAAATTATAAGGCAAAAACCGTTCTGTTGTGTTTAGATATTTCCATGGCACACGGTTTGATTTTAACCCCTGCAATTTCCACTCAATTACATAATCGTTCTCAGTTGACTTTGCCCATGCTGTAAGAGAGAAGTGTCATTAAGTATAACATTGAATGCATATGATACAGTATTATTTAAAGAATATATGTGAGTTGACAATGTAGTCATGCCTTTGTCCACAACAGGCAATGACTTTTCCAAATGAATCCTGTCAATTTGTCTTTAGTGTTCAGCAGCTTCCAGGGTTCATTGTAAGTGGCGCATATGAATCAGTTAGAATGTGGTGACCTAGGACCCAACAAGAAATCTTGTAATTTCATGTTATCAGAAAGGAGAGGTAGATGTCCCTTAATTGCAGATAGTGTGGAATGTTGTGACCATTGCTGTATTGAAGCAGGTTCTGATTATTAAAAAGTAGAACAATGAGGCTTGGCAATCAGGAACAGATTACGTTTAATTAAACAATAATAGCCAGGAATAGCAGCCACATCTCTTACAGTTGCGTGCTGGCATTCAATTTGCATTAGGTACTTGGCCTGCTTTATACTGTACACCTGGTGCAATAAAGTGAAGCTTGTCCCTATTGGGCAGGAAATACTGGTGCAGTGGGTCACAGGCAGATGGCGGTCTCTGCTTGGGGTGACACTTAAAAGACACTGGACACGATGCACACCAAGGGTCTCATTTAGATTTTGGTGGACAGGTTACTGCATCACAAAGGTGATGAGTATTCCGCCCGCCATATTAGAAGTGCATTTAACCCAGTAAACAATTTTATTAAGATGGACTGGGATATCTGTCACATTTGTGATGCAATAACAATTCAGCCAAACTCCAAATCGTTCTTCAAGTCTGCAACCAATGTTGTAGCAGAGAGAACCAGCATTACAGGAAGGGGGTCTAGAAGCAGCTATAGTCCCAGAGGCACAGGAAATGGAATCTGAGAGAGTGGACTGATAGCACATGAACCTTGGATCTGTTGTGGCTATGCCCGAGAAGCAGGGTGTTCCTTAGGATCCTTTTATGCCCCTTGCTGATATTGTCGGACATCTGGACCCTCACCTCCCCCCTTCAAGACAGTCATACTCTAAGTGTTGTGCTTTTTCAGGCTTTGCTCCTCTCATGGAAAGGTCAAAGTCCAATCTACCATAAAAGGTGGCCATAAAAAGGCGGCCAATGCACAGACACTGTCTTTGTGGTGAGACTTTGCTGCTAGACTCGAGGCGCTTTTAAAAACTGGTGTCATTAAATTTTAACATTCTTAAACATTGTGTGCTGCTACTGAATCCTATGAATTTGATTGAGTGGTGGGGCGCGATTTGCTGACGTTCTTCACTGTAGTTGAGCTACTGTTCTCATCAGTGGCCATTTTGTTCTGCCCACAGAGTGAGAGAGGTTAGCAGTCTAGTGGCTTCACCTGGGGAAAGCTCCATGAGCCCGATCTGCTATAAAATGGCAGTCAATGTTCGGATGTGCTGAAGGTGAACCTAAGGCAAGCCTGTCAGTGCCTGAGTCCAGAACCCCTGCTCCTTTGACATCGCCTAGGACTACCCAATCTGCCCCTTAACCGCTGTTATTCAGACCATTTTGCACCAAGGTTTGTCTACACCCGTTCGCCTTTGGGGAAAACGGCATGGCCGGAGTGCACTGCAGACATTGTCGTTTTGCTTCAACTATTAAGGGTAACTTCACTAATTCTGCTACTACTTCCTCTAAGGCTAACTCATTGTCATTAACTTTACAAATGCACAGCATTAACTTTCGCGCACTGACCTGCCACTATGCTGATATCCCCGTCCTGGATCACAAGCTCAGTGTCTTATTCCTCACAGAAACATGGCTCACTCAATCTACATATGTAGAACATGTTTGTGCTCTCCCTCCAGGATCTCTCATTCAAAGATGCGATACACCCTGTGGCAGATGGGTTGGTATCACAATCATTCACAGAACCTGTGTTAAGTGCATTCTGTTCCCTGGCCTGGTTAGTAAAACAATCAGCTACGAGGCCGGCCACCTGCTGGACCCTATTTTTTCCAACCTGGCCACCCTTCAAACTGCTCCCCCTGTTCAAGGGGCCTGGTCAAACCATTATTTGGTGCCAATGACGATTGATACTACTAGCATTGAAAAAAATATTACCGGTAACCCCACGAGAGGTCGTGGCATAAACTGGACCCATCTGCCTTTTTAAGGTTTAACGAAAGGAGTGTGCCTCTATTAGACTCCAATATAGAACGTGCGAAGGCTTCCACCAAAGCATGGCTCAACTCTGCCTTGGATCATTTGATTACTGCTACAACAATACCGGGAGAGGAAGGGTCAAAGGGAAATTTTAAAGACCAGCCCAGGTTCACATCCCCAATTACTAACTTATGAACAACAAAACAAGCCGGGGGTCTAAAGGCCAATACTGTGGCAGGCTATCTACAACTTCACAGAGGTAAGTTGGTACCTAAGTCACAAAAAAAGCCAACGGATACGGAACTCAAAACAGAAGAAGAACGCTACAGTGATATGTGGTGAGAACCAAACTCCTATATCTGGATTGCCATCAACTTCTCGTCGTGATCAGCATTATCATTTGGTCATCCAGCTAGAGAAATGGTGTATCTCATGATCATAGAGATCTCCATTCCGATGGTAATGGGTTGGATCACACCCACATTCACTTTAGAAAACAAAATAAGCAACTGAGTAGTTGACCATAGAGAAGATGAAGTGCAGAGCAAAACACAAAAATATGTGGGGGGTTAAAATAGGGTGATGTGGCAAAGAATGGTGAACATTTTATTAAGGTATAGACACATCCCCTAATTAAAAACAGAACAGTGCAACAGGCATTTTAAACAAATAGCTGCCAAAAAGGGCCAGTTGCTTGGTTCAATGAAGCATTGCTCAGAAAAGAAGCAATTCTAAGAAATAGAGTGCGCTTGGAACAAATCCTATGATGCTGCCGCATGAATGCCATACTTGAGAGCGATTTAAATGCTATAAGAAACTGATTAAAACAGCCTGTGTCGAATTATTTGCAGACAAATCAAAACAGCTGTACGCCTTCTGAGGAAGTCTTCTATATTGTTAACACCTGAATAAACCCACCTCCACTCCTGGATTATCGGAAGCTTCTAACAGCCACTGCAGCAAGCTTGGTCAATAATCTTTATCTTTACTTTAACAGGGGTGAGAAAACAGTCAGACCTGTCTCTTGACACAGGGACCTACCACTCACAATGGGCTCCCTTGGACCAATTGGCTCTACTTGACGCAGATTCTATTCCCACCTTAATGCGTCAAGTGAAATCTGGATCTACGGATGACCCATTTAAACCTGATTATATTTTGAAATTTCAGGAGAGCATCAGACCCCTATTTCTAGAATTACCCAAACTCTTGCTGAGCACTGAAGAAGTATCAATATCATGGAAACACGCCAAGGTTATCCGTCTTCTAAAAAAGTCTTCGCTAAATTCCACTCAGCCAGAAAACTATTGACCCATTTCTCTTCTGTCGTTTCTGTCCAAGGATGCAGAGAAACATGTAAACAATCTCCTAACCAAAATATTAGAACAATATGAAATATTAGATTGTTCCCAAAATGGATTTAGATCATACAGCACCGAAACTGCTCTTGTAACAGTTACTGAATCCCTTTGCAGTACTGTATATGCTGGCAAATCCCGGGCTGTGATACTCCTAGATTGAAGTGCGGCCTTCGACACTGTCTCACATGCAATAATGTTAACTCTCCTCACTGACCTGGGGGTACGGGGCAAAGGTCTGGCCTGGTTTACTTCCTTTTTAAAGGAGTGGTCCTTTCAAGTTATACCCCCTCTCTATCGTCTCATCACACAGAGGACCGGCTCCTGGCATCTCCCAGGGTTTGGAGCTCAGTCCTACCCTTTTTAATATTTATTTTTATTTATTTATTATTGCCATTTATAAAGCGCGAACGAATACCCGCAGGCGTCTCGGCGCTAAACAATTCGCGTAACTTCAGCTCGATGTTAAATGCTTCAAAGGAATATGGTGGAAATTATTGATTAAAGAGCCATGTTTTTAAACTCTTGCGGAACTGGAGTAGTGAGGGGCTTAGTCTGATGTTTTGAGGCCAAGTGTTCCATAATTTGGGTGCCGCGACTAAAAAGCGGCGGTCGCCCCAGGACACTGTTTTGGAACGTGGGATCACTAGCTGGTTAAGGGTGGTGGAGCGAAGCTGTCTACAAGGTATGTAGGGAATCAGCTGGTCATTAAGAAAATGCGGTCCTTGATCATTGAGTGCCTTGTACACTATACACAGTGATTTAAACTTAATCCTGCTCCGGATCGTCAGCCAGTGGTATTTTTTGATGGTTTCAGATATGGCCGCGAATTTAGGTGTTCTTGAAAGCAGACGTGCTGCGGCATTCTGTATTGCCTGTAGCTTCATCGTGACCCTAACCTGAGCGTTTAGGAATAGGCCGTTGCAGTAATCAAGGGACGATAGGACCAGAGAGCTAACCAATGTTTTAGTAGCTGCCTCTGGCAAGAACGGGCTGATTTTCCTAATCATTCTTAATTTATGGTGTGCTGTGGTTGCTACTTTGTTTGCATGATCCATGAAGTTAAGACCCTCGTCAAAAATGACACCCAAGTTCCTGACCTTATCCGTCGGACTCGGGGATACTCCGAAGGCTGGTGGCCACCAAGATGATGACCAGGCTGGTGAGAGGGGCCCAAAAATGACTACCTCAGTTTTTTCAGCATTGAGCTTGAGGCAGTTTGTTGCCATCCACTCTCCAATTTCCAACATTCCATTTTGGAAGCATTGTGCCACCTCGCCTCCGTCACCTTTGATGGCCAGTACCAATTGCGTGTCGTCCGCATAGGAGGTTAGGCTCATCCCATGTGCTTTGATAACATTAGCAAGGTCCGACACGTAGATATTAAATAGGGTCGGACTGAGGGATGAGCCTTGAGGAACCCCACACGGCAGCGAAAGCTTGGCAGATTGGTAAGGTCCTAAGGTGACAGCCTGTGTTCTATCTGCCAAAAAAGATGCGAGCAAATCTGTAGCAGTATGGCAGATACCCATCTTTCCGACATGGTCGACTAAGATCTTATGGTCGACCGTGTCGAAGGCTGCTGATAAATCAAGCAATACCAAAACTGCTGTCCCACCATGGTCCCGAATTGCTCTGACGTCATCTGCGGCTTTGATCAGGGCAGTTTCGGTCCCATGATACTTTCGGAAACCGAATTGTGTATCGTCCAGCAGTCGGTGTTTCTCAATGTACTCCGATAATTGTAAATTCATGGCCTTTTCGGCCACTTTAGCTATAAAAGGGAGACTTGCTATGGGCCTGTATTTTTTTAATTCATTTTTGTCCAGGCTTGGTTTCTTTAATAGAGGTTTCAGCAGCGTGTTTTTTAGAGGGTTAGGATATATACCGGAGCTCAGTATGGAATTACAAACTTGTGTAATGACGGGAATGATAGATTCCATCACTGGTGGGAGGACTGAGAAAGGGCAAGGGTCAAGAGCGGATCCTGTTTTAATTGTAGAGACAATGGTCCTTATATGATCGGTTGTAAGTTAGTTAAACCTAGAGAAGGCATTTATCGGGTGTATACTAGAGGAAGGGGTGGTTGGTTTAGAAGTGAAGGCTTGATATATGTCGTCCACTTTGGAGAAGAAAAAGTTAGCCAAGGCATCACACAATAGTTGTGATGGGGGGGGGTATAAGATCAGGAGCGTTACCTGACAATGTTTTAGTAATCACGTATAATTGCTTGCTTGAATTTTTAGCTTTGTCAATTTGTTCTGAATAGAATGATTTTTCGCCTTTACTATCATTGCTTTATAGACAGCCAAGGATTCTTTATAACGAATCTTGCTCACTGTATCATACGTTTTCCTCCAATGCCTTTCCCTATTCCTGTTACATTGTTTTTGTATTCTTAATTCCTCAGTGTACCAAGGAGCAGTCGGTATGGATCTGTTCCTAGATAGGGACTTGATGGGAACTAAAAGATTGGTAGCATGGCCAAGCCAATTGTGGTATTGTTGTGTTGCCATGTTAGGATCGGTGGACACCTGTGGACAGGTACTGTCCAATTGTGTTTTTAGATCTAACTGGTTTATGTTCTTCCAATCTTTAAAGGAGCCTAGGCCGGTTGAAATAGCTTTCTTACTCGAGTGTGCCTTAATTGTCATTTTACTAAATATGGCGTAATGATCAGTCCAAGGCATCGGTAGAATATCCGATATATGCAGACCCTCGACGTTAGAAAATATACCATCTAAGGTATGCCCCGCCAGATGGGTGGCAGAGGGAACCAATTGTCTTAGCCCCAGTGTCAACATATCTGAAATAAGGGCGGAAGTGTCCATGTGGTTATTTTGTTCTAAATAGAAATTAATGTCGCCCAGAACCGTAAAAGACTCTTCTGTAGCTAATGATTCCAATATGGTACTCAGGTTAGCAAGGAAACCTGTCCTTGTTCCTGGGGGTCGGTATAGAAGTAACCCCTTGAAATTGCAAAGAGCGCTGAGCTTGATACCAAACTGCAACGCTTTGCATGAAGTGGTTGGAATGGGTGAAGTTCTGACTGCGAACCGTTCCCTAGCTATAATAGCCAACCCACCTCCTCTTTTCCGAACTCTATCCTGTCGATGGACTTTATATCCATTAGGTACTGCGATCACTAGATCAGGGTCCGACAAATCATCGGTCCATGTTTCCGTGATAAAAAGAATATCTAAATTGTAATCGATGACAAGGTCCGCTATTTCCTGACTGTGCTTGCATAATGAGCGCGCATTAATGAGAGCCATAACAATGGTGGTTTCATTCGGGTTAGTTTGTTGCTTAGCATGAGTCTTAAAATAGTTAGTCAATATTCACGTCAGACCTCTGGTAAAGGTAGTTAATTCCTTTGGAATCTCACCAGTGTTGTATGCAGACGACACTCAGCTAATTATTTCCCTGTCAGCAGAGTTGACCAGCGGTTGTATCAAATATAGAAACTGTCTAACAGCGGTGGCGGCGTGGATGCACAACAACTGTTTAAAACCTAACTCCTGCTCGGCAGACATACCCATCTTTGGAGTGATCAATGATGTCCAGAAATACTATGTACCGGTCGAACATAAAGTGGTGGTAGAAAACCTTGGGGTATGGATGGATAGCTCTTCATCCTTTGAAACCGAAGTCAAGATTCTAGCAGGGGAACTGTTTTGGTATTCTAAGGAACCCAAAGCCAATTATAGGATACTTTTCCTGGCAATCCCGCCAGCTGATTGTACAATCCCTTATCGTTTTGCTCCTGGACTATTGCAAATATCTCTATTTAGGCTCAAAGAAATCTGTTCTGAACCGATTCAGCTCTGCTTCCCAACTTTTGAGCAAGTTCCTTTGGCTGCCTATTGGAAAGCGTTCAAAGTTCAAAGCCCTATCCATCTCCCACAAAATCCATGCAAGCAAGGAGAACCCAGCCTAGCTGCCTGGATGCAATTTTACATGCCCTCCAGAACACTACGCTCCGCCAATCTAAACCTGGCCCATATCCCTCGTCACAGCAGAGGCAGAACTGGAGGTTGCTCCTTCCATGTATTGCTCCGACCCGATGGAATTCTATGCCTCCTAACTTTAGAAAGAGTCAATATCACTTACTGATCCGGAAACAGTGGAAGACCCGTCTCTTTTGCCGCTGTGATTAATAGGATCCATTCATGTCCCTTGCTGATATTGTCTGACATCTGGAACCTCACCTTCCCCTCAAGGCAGGCAGTCTCCAGGTGTTGTGCTATCTAATGCTCTGCTCTCTTCTTGTAAAGGATCAAAGTGATAACACCCCTGCAGCAAGTGCCTCTATCAGCCGCAGGAATAAGATATAGTGCACACCAATACCCAGCCCAGTAAAGTCCTGAAACAGACCGAAAAAGGAGCATATACCTACAGGTTCGCCTCCTCTGTTTGTACCTCATTAGTAGCTACCTGTGCACTTCCTCCGTTTGTATGTTCCTGGCGAGCCTCTTTAATGACGCTTGGGATCCTGGTACTGCCAAGCATGGCCGTTTGTCTATCAGATCATTACCTGATGTCTGCATCGAGTCACTCATCTGCTTTAGCTGTGAGTGAACCCTGTGGAGCGAGTACGCAGACATAAGGGAGTATGGAAGACGATGAACAGGGAGTAAGGTGAAGTTGATTTCAAGAAATGCCCAAAGGTGTAAATGCTGCACTCCCCCTCAAGCAACGGACATCTTGTCGCACTCTGCCAACGCTCCATCCACCCACAGAGTAGCATGCTGGCACCAAACGGAAAACATTAAGTCAGATGCCATGGTAAGGTAGAAAAAGACAAAAAGCAGACACATTTGCAGCAGAGATATTGCAGGTATATTACAGGTTGTGATGGAATCTCTATAATCAATGCTGAAATCTTCCCACAAATGCTTGAACCAACCCCAGGAAACTGGCAAAGATAACTTAACAAACAGAAAAGTAAAGACAGGAGTTGGAACTTCAGCTGCTCCAGTGTGAACAGGAAAGTATTGTCAAGAAGAGTGTGAATGGAGCTTCATTTCTTATATACTTCCTGGAGCGTTACCTTTATTATATACTTCCTGAAGAGTTTTGTTTGTGATACGGTTCTTGAAAAGGTTACCGTTGTTATACACTTCCTGAAACTGAAGTGACAGCAGCACATCCTGATCCATCTCTTTTTCCACAATCCCTTCTTGTTTAAATAAAATCTTGGCCATGTTGCATCTTCCTAACGCTGTACCTCTAGCGAGTGGGCACTCCATGTGTACTCTTTCTGTACTAAGTTACTCTGTGAACACTGGAAAATCACCTCCTTTTCTGAAGTAAGTAAGAGTGACATGTTCAATGAAAGATTTAGTTAAATATCTGTGTATGGTGAAATAGCCCTTGGTAACTTTCAAAAATGGTAAAGAAGAGATATCTTTTACAACTAGTTAAATATTGTGTATTCACATTCTCTTACATTTCCATTTAATGATTTTAAATCTCTTTACATCCAATAGGAAACCTGCCTTGAATGCACAAAGGATCGTGAAGAATGACAGTAATCGTGCAATTCTGAAAAAAGTGGTTAGACAAAATAAGCTCCAATATTCAGGAAAAGATCTGCACAGTCAGAGACTGAGGACCCTGAACATAAACTGATAGATCCTGGAAGAAGCAGTCAAGAGCATATCAGTGGATGCACGCAACAGGACTAAGAAATGACCTCTAGAAAATTAAGGCAACAACACTGACAAACCACCTCCTGTAGAAACAGGCCTGCACCACCAGCTTTGATCATGTGTTCGGTATGAGGTGGATACAGCATTGCTCTGCTTCCTGTAATGATGGCAGACCACCATTCAGCGTGCTAAGTGTATTATAAACTCTTTCTGGCCAAACCACATGAGCACGAGAAAAACACAAGGTAGTGAAGCCAGACAACTGAAGGGTAATAGAAAGAGAGGGTCTTTGATCTACAACAGACTGTGCTAATTTGCATCGACCAGAAGGAAGACTAATCTTTACCCGTAACACACAAAACTATTATGCAATCTAAAGACATACCCACCCACAAAGAAGCTTAGCTTGCCAAAATAATAATATATGTAGCTGGCGAATCTTGTATTTCATTGTGAAATCTGAAATCAACCATCCCAAAATACCAAACACACACCGGGAATGTGAGAATAACACAAGTGCTTCATCAACCATGTTAGCTCCTCAGGAAACGCAGTCATGGGATGCAGACAATTATAAACCCGACCCACAGACACTAACCAAGAAAGAAAAATCATTCCCATGCAGCAAGAGCTTTAGTTTGTCATCGCTACTAAAGAACCATCAGCAAACACACACAGGAGAAGCAATGTGCAATTGCAATGAATGTATGAAGAACTTTAGTCAGTTAACACACCTAAAAGATAATCAGCGAACACACACAGGGGAAAAATCATACCATTGCAGTGAATGTGCGAAGAACTTCAGTCAGTTATCACAACTCCAAAGACATCAGCAAACACACACTGGGGAAAAACCGTACCAATGCACTAAATGTGTGAAGAAATTCAGTCAGTTATTAGACCTCCAAGTACATAAACGAACACACACAGGGGAAAAACCAATCAAGTGCAGTGAATGTGAAAGTAGTTTTAGTAATTCCTCAACACTCAGAAGTCATCAGCGAACACACACAGGGGAAAAGCCATTCCAGTGCAATGAATGTGTGAAGAGCTTCAGTCAGTTATCATATCTCCAATCACATCAGCGAACACACACTGGGGAAAAACCATTCCAGTGCAATGAATGTGGAAGTAGTTTTAGTAATTCCTCAAAGCTCAGGTGTCATCAGCGAACACACACAGGGGAAAAACCATTCCAGTGCAATGAATGTGGAAGTAGTTTTAGTAATTCCTCAAATCTCAGGTGTCATCAGCGAACACACACAGGGGAAAAACCATTCCATTGCAATGAATGTGGAAGTAGTTTTAGTCATTCCTCAACTCTTAGGTGTCATCAGCGAACACACACTGGGGAAAAGCCATTCCAGTGCAATGAATGTGTGAAGAGCTTCAGTCAGTTATCACATCTCCAATCACATCAGCGAACACATACTGGGGAAAAACCATTCCAGTGCATTGAATGTATGAAGAGCTTTAGTCAGTTATCAACTCTACAAAAACATCAGCGAGCACACACAGAGGAAAAACCATTCCAGTGCAATGAATGTGGAAGTAGTTTTAGTAATTCCTCAAATCTCATGTGTCATCAGCGAACACACACAGGGGAAAAGCCATTCCAGTGCAATGAATGTGTGAAGAGCTTCAGTCAGTTATCACATCTCCAATCTCATCAGCGAACACATACTAGGGAAAAACCATTCCAGTGCAGTGAATGTGTAAAGAGTTTTAGTAAGTTATCAACTCTACAAACACATCAGCGAGCACACACAGGGGAAAAACCATTCCAGTGCAATGAATGTGGAAGTAGTTTTAGTAATTCCTCACATCTCTTGTGTCATCAGCGAACACACACAGGGGAAAAGCCATTCCAGTGCAATGAATGTGTGAAGAGCTTCAGTCAGTTATCACATCTCCAATCTCATCAGCGAACACATACTGGGGAAAAACCATTCCAGTGCAGTGAATGTGTAAAGAGCTTTAGTAAGTTATCAACTCTACAAACACATCAGCGAACACACACAGGGGAAAAACCATTCCAGTGCAGTGAATGTGTAAAGAGCTTTAGTCGGTTATCAACTCTCCAATCACATCAGCGAACACATACTGGGGAAAAACTATTCCAGTGCAGTGAATGTGTAAAGAGCTTCAGTCTGTTATCACATCTCCAATCACATCAGCGAACACATACTGGGGAAAAACCATACCATTGCAATGAATGTGGAAGTAGTTTTAGTCAATCCTCAAATCTCAGGAGTCATCAGCGAACACACACCGGGGAAAAGCCATTCCAATGCAATGAATGTGGAAGTAGTTTTAGTGATTCCTCAACTCTAAGGAGTCATCAGCGAACACACACAGGGTACAAACCATTCCAGTGCAGTGAATGTGTAAAGAGCTTCAGTCGGTTATCACAACTCCAAACACATCAGCGAACACATACTGGGGAAAAACCATACCATTGCAATGAATGTGGAAGTAGTTTTAGTGATTCCTCAACTCTCAGGAGTCATCAGCGAACACACACAGGGGAAAAACCATTCCAGTGCAGTGAATGTATGAAGAAATTCAGTCAGTTATCAACCCTCCGGAACCACCAGCGAACACACACGGGAAAAACCATACCATTGCACTGAATTTGTGAAGAGCTTCAGTGGGTTGGCAACCCTCCGGAGCCACCAGCGAACACACACTGGGGAAAACCCTCACCACCCAGCCAGTGAGGAACAGCAACAAGACTGCTCTTCAGCACACCCATCCTTATACATAACACACTCCAGGGGTTTGCTCCAGGGTCAAACTCACTTTACTTTCACGTTAACAGCAACAAGTTCTAAACTGGAGAATATATATTTAGGAACAAAGGGTTTATACTTCCATTAGTGGCATAATACATTTGAAACCCAATACTTTATAGATCTGTATTAATGATATATAACCAAACACCACCCATGTATGGACATCCAAGAGCCTTTAATAACCACACTACAGAGGTGTGTACCGGGATTTACTTTAACATTAACATGAACTAAATTATGATACAGCAAAAACAATCATGATGCTATGAAATGTACACAATGATGGCTAGATGTTACATGTTAAAAAGAAATGTATGTTTTTAGACGTAATAAAACAACAAATGTATTTGAATTCATGGTATTTGACTGCTGAGTGTTTATAAGGCGATCTTAGATGTGATTTATTCCCTAAACTTTAAATATAATTTGTGATGTCAGCAAGAAGCCTAGTTTATTTGGTAATAGAGGGGTCAAATCTCGAAAGCATGACTGCTTTCAGCTGGGAGTTTGGTGCAGGTGGTATCAGAGGGGACTATTCTCACCAGTGTGCCTTCTCTTAAGAGTGAGAAGCGGTTCTTTGCTTGAGGTGGTACTACCTCTCCTTCTGTGTTAATGAAGAGAGAAGTGCTACCAATAATACTGAGATCTGGGATTCACGGCTGTTTTGGGAACTTAATTCAGTCTTTTTTACCCAATCAATACCTGATTTATTTAGGAAAGCTAAAATATGTCTGTATCTTGGCAGTTCTCTTGTTAATAATCCATAAAAATACCACAGGGATTTAAACATGAATTTGGCAAATACACATTTTTATTTTTTTAAGGTTCTTATATAGCACTGCTTTATCTAATAATGTCTGATGGGTTTTCTTCGAGCCCTTTCTTCATCGGAAGAAGTTTTCCATCGACAGACTCAATGGGATTTCCGATGAAAGGCTGACAATCTGTCCAACTCTAAACAAGGATGGTGGGTGGGTCATTGGTTTGGCTGGTGTAACTCTTTGTTGCATTTTTGATAGAGTGCCCTAAATCCAACCCGCCTTTCTTTAGTGATTTTTCTATTTTGAGTTACATTTGAAGACTGTCCCGCTAATTTATAATTTGACAGGGGTCCATGGGCTGCCAGAGGAACAGGCGTAACAACCTCCACTACCCCGTTGGACTACCATGCACTATATTTAGCGATCTCCACCAACCTGGCTATCCCTGTGTCTTCAGAGGAGCAACAGGAGCTCCTCTAAAAGCACCTAAAGTTTGGTGAGTGTCTGCCATTTTTCACACGGTTGCACAACAGACTTTTTGGTTTTACTCCTAAAGTGAGAGTTTGCTTTTTGTAAAACCAATACATAATGTACTTGATACCCTGAGAGCTTTCTACAAGGGAGTCTGTCATTTTTCATAGATTTTTTCAGTTTGAGACAACCAGTCTTTTCATAGTGTTCCTGAAGAGAAACACGTAAGTCAGAATGCCTACCATAAGTAGGGTGGACGGTCTGATGTACTTATACCATCGGCCCCAGGTATGTCAGTCATTGTTGTGAGGGTTCCTGAGGTTCTGACCTCTGTTCAAACAGAGGGGTACAGTGATAGCTTCTTCTCACTAACCTCCAAAATTCTCCAATTTATTTTTAAAATCCATTTAAAACAATTTGCTAATGAATTATACATGAGAACCACGGCCACGCTTTCTTCTCTCACTCATGCATAAGGGTGCAGGAGGTTGTCTCTATGATTCTTGGCCTCTTCTTCGCCTGCTTTAGTCCTTCTGGGATAACCTCTTCTACCAATTTATCCTTTAAGGATTCCTGTTGTTTCATTAAAGAGCCTTACATGAACAGTGTCTCTCTCTGATAGGTCTATCAAGTCTAATTGACCATGCTTTTGTGTTCCAGACAGCAATCCTTTGGCTGTGTTGGCTGGGCAGTGTTCTCCTGGAATTCTGTTCTCAATTTCCAGCTGGACAAAACATTTTTAACACCAGTGGATTATCCTGCCTTTCCTGAGCGACCAAATCTCTGTGTAGCTACATGTCTTAAAGACTAGGAAGCTTGAACATCTGGTCTCAAAATGCTTATTTAATTTTGGAAACTGCATTGTCTTATATCCTAAAGAACATATATTTTATTAGAACAATCTTCAATCTCAAAAATACAAATACATATATTACCTAAACATTGTTTACATGATTATATGGCTATCACAGACAATATTTTTTTCCCAAATAGATAACTAGACACACAACTGTTGTAAACTCCCAACACGTTATCCTGTCTGTGTGTGGTCGATGTGCAGCATGTCATTATCTTTCCGAGAACTAATGAATGTTTCAATTTATCCAAACAATAACTTTGCTACCGCACAAGGCGACACAAGTCTGCTACCAGCTCCATGATATCTGCCTTTCAAGGTCTGACAGTGAATGTGAAAAATTTACATGTTTTCTCGTTGGAATCTTTTTATCATGCTAGTTCATAGCAGTTAGGTCTCGGATTAATGGGAAGTACCCCACTGCAGAGTAAAAGTTAGTCATTAACACTCTATGTACCTCATGAATTGACCACTGAATTAGGGAGGTCTTCGTCCCAATTTACCACAAAAGCTCCTGCCAGACGGCTGCAGCATCCGTTCCTATGTTGAGAGCCAATCAGAGAGGAGCAGATCTAAGCCCAGCTGATGTGTGTTTTCCTTCCAAAGGAACACTCTTTCTTAACTTAAGTCTGATAGTCACTGCTTCTCAAATGTGAATACGTATGCAGTGTGCCAAGGTCCAAGAAACTCTATAGGCAAGTTAGCTACTCCAAACTCTCATAGTGTAGCACATAGAAGAAGTATTCCAGTTGCTAAGCTCCAAGGAACATTCCACTCTTGTTACAAATGTTAATATTATTCTTGCTGCTAGTAACATACATGAGCGCTGTTCTAAATATATTCTGTGTGGTTATTAATCAAGTACTAAGCAACAGGATTAGACGGTTGAAATAAACACTTTTAAACATATTTAGTGTCTTTTTTTTTTAGTACAGTACTTGTGAGTGCTATGCTAAAGAACAAAATTGGGTTTGAATTACCGCTGCATCCTTGACCCCTTCGCAGAACTGTTAGTAATACAAAAAGCAAAAGCATGGACGCCACGTCACGCCACACGTATGCCCTGTGGGGTTGTGTGTGTGTGTGGGGGTACAATAACTTGGAATTCTGTTTAAGCGATGGAGCACTGAACTTAGTCCAGGCACCCGTGCGTGGGAAAGCCAAAGCCTATTGAGCTTGGCCAGATCCCTAGTTTATGCAACACAACAATATTGTTTACATGATTATTGGGTTGTTATAAACAATATCTTCAATCCAAAAAAGACCGATAGACAAACAGTTATCATATGTTTCACCTTGCTTCACATAATCTGTATCTTCAAGACAATAATACATACACAAACAAAACATTTTATTATCAAAACATCAATTATCCCTGATATTCTTTTAAACCTTTGCACATTTAACTTAATTATTTTCTTAGTAAAATATGACACTAAAATTTATGTCACAGGATTTGTCTCTGTTAAATATATAGCCCTTCATATTTAATATTTCTCCATAAAGCATTTGATTTAAACAATAATATATTTTGCACTAGCCCTAATATCTTATAGATTAATTTAATTGACAATACTTGTGCTGAATCAATGTAAGAATCTCAAACTTATGTTGTGTATCAGTAATTATGGCATTATGTCTCATCCTACGATTAGTGTAGATAAGTATACCTTTATTTAATGTACGCATTTATTGTCATGATAACGTCCTCAGTTTTCCAACAAACACAGAATTATTATCAAGTCTTTATTTCTGAACAACAAGTACAGCAGTATCACTATAAGTCACAGTAGTGGAGGAGTAATGCTGTCTTTAATAAGATTGAGGCTTTCAGTGACTGCGTCAGCGGCAGTAGGCAGGCACCAACAGACACCGAGGAGCAGCCGTCGGCAACAGACGGGTATTTGCGGTAGTGCGGGAGCCCTTTCAGTGACTGAAAAGACACCTGGTAGGGTATTATGTATACCAACTCTGTATCCTACGTTGTGGGAAGAGCGAGAACCAGCTTGACAGGAAGGAGGCCTGGAGGCAGCTGTAGTACTAAAGGTGCTGGAAAAGGCATCTGAGTTTGAGAGAGTGGACTGATAGCAAAGGAACCCTTGGACCAGAGGTGGGAACGCCCCCGAAACAAAGTGTTTCTTATAGGCATGTATTTGCTGTGCTTGACACCTTAGCCTGGCTATCGCCCCTAGGGAAGGGGCAGTCTCTAGGGCAGAGGTCTTCAAACTTTTGTAGGTTGAGCCCCCCCAGCTCACTTTTTTCAGCTGTTGGGCCCCCCCAATACCTGACAGAAATTTCTGTAATCTGGTACACTACATAATTGACCGCCGCGCGCATATCCGGGGCCATATCCAGCATATAATGTCCAACATAATAGGAGTGTGTTATATCTTGTGTTCCCCTGCTGCTCAGCTGGTATGCATGTCATATGGAATGTTGGATGATTGGAATGTGGGTAGTTTATGAATGTCAGTTGAGTGAGGGCTGAGCAGCAGGACAGCTGCTCCTGATGGGGTTTTGTATCTTATAACTTCACGAAGGAATGAAAGAGGTAGCCGAGTGGATGTCGACCAGCCGCCTGAAGCTGAACTCGGACAAGACGGAAGTCCTCATCCTGGGATCCTCGCCCTCCGCCTGGGACGACTCCTGGTGGCCCCCCGCCCTGGGCACCGCACCCAAACCGACAGACCACGCACGCAACCTGGGCTTCATCCTGGACTCCTCCCTCTCCATGACCAGGCAAGTCAACGCCGTATCCTCGTCGTGCTTCAACATTCTGCGCATGCTACGGAAGATCTTCCGGTGGATCCCCACCGAGACCAGGAAGACGGTCACCCAGGCCCTCGTCACCAGCCGACTGGACTACGGCAACGCCCTCTACGCCGGAACCACCGCCAAGCTCCAGAAGAGACTCCAATGGATCCAGAACGCCTCAGCCAGACTCATCCTCAACGTCCCACGACACAGCCACATCTCCGAACACCTGAGAGACCTGCACTGGCTCCCGGTCAACAAGAGAATCACCTTCCGTCTCCTCACCCACGCTCACAAAGCCCTTCACGACCAAGGCCCGAGCTACCTCAACAACCGCATCAACTACTACGCTCCCAAACGACACCTCCTATCAGCCAGTCACGCCCTCGCCGCCGTCCCCCGCATCCGAAGAGCGACGACAGGAGGAAGGTCCTTCTCCTACCTGGCCGCCAAGACCTGGAACTCCCTCCCTCCCGACCTGCGCCTGACCCAAGACCACCTCGCCTTGAGGAAGAAGCTCAAGACCTGGCTGTTCGAGCAGTAGCAGCACCCACCCCCCCCCCCCCTAGCGCCTTGAGACCCTCCGGGTAAGTAGTGCGCTCTACAAATGCCTATGATTGATTGATTGATTGATTGATAACTTATTATCTTAACATGTTAATTAATAAAGTAACTGAAGAATCAATCCTGGAGTTTCCATCATCTTATTGATTACAACATTTTGGCGGCATCTTTGGAGAATCTACGCGTGCAAAATTGAAGAAAATGAAAAGCTAAGGAGTACTGATAAGAAATAAGCAGAGAGATCCAAGTCTGAAGTGAAAAGGTACATGATGAGTAAGGGAAGCGGAACCGGGATATCTCGAGGTAAAAGATTCTTAATTTAAATGTGTGTGACGCAGTCTGGCAAACTAACCCCATCAGTGACCCGTACATCGGTCGCCCTGAAGATGAAGTTTGCCAGATCCATCACCGAGTTGTTTGTTGTATTCGGGGGCAGTAAATCGAGCCTCAGTGAAAAAGCATTTAAAGCATTTATAATTTTGCAGCTGCTGTGTCATTCTATGTGGATCGGGGGCGGTTAAATCGAGCCTCGGTGGAGAGTGACGAAAATCACAGCTCTGCAGTTCATTTGTAACCAAGGGAGAAAGACGAGCCTCAGAGAGTGGTGTGCGAATTAAGAGAGAGGAGGTTTAATGACTGCCGCTTTGCCGTTTACTTGTACACGCAGGAAAAAAAAAATCGGGCCTCAGTGAGAAGTCTGCGCATGGATGTTAAAGAGTAAAAGATTGACTCTCGCTGACCTTAAATTAGTTTGAACTTCGGGGGCAGAGGATCGAGCCTTGGTGTGGAAATGTGACTAATCCTTGGAAAAGCTTTTTGTTATTCGTGTTGGAAGTAGGAGGATTTACTTGGAATATACCTTGTGGGGATTGAAATTTAAAAAACGAGTGACTTATTAGGTGTGTGAGCCTGGGGAACTGAAGTAAAGAAACAGTGAATTCGAGGGTAATACGGTGGTTTAGTAACAACGTTTTATTGATCTTGGATGAGTAATCTTACTTGGCTCCAACTGTCAACTGCTGTGTTCATCGTGCTCGAGGACATTTTCTCACTGGGAGATCGTCTGTTGTTTGATGACGTGTTACAATTGTTGGGGCTCATGGTGGACAAGCTGCGTGTTCCACGTCACACGTTTTCCTCTGTCTTCCTTCGAGGATTAGAAGCCGCAGCTCCTGGTGACTCATGCCGTTACGTTCTGACGTGGCTGGCAACCATTTGCATTTTTATAGCAACAATGAGGGTTGCTAAGTAACGCGCGGCTCGTGTGGTAACTCCGCAGCAGTTGTGGGAAGGCGAGACAGTTCAGGAGGTCCATGTGCATGTACAGCGGTTTTAAGGGTATTGTGCTCGGATTTTGAGACAGTTGAGACCCAGGATAAGTAATTTTGTTGAAGTGAGAAAAACGGAAAATGGAAAGTAACAGTGTGTTATCAACATGACTTTCTTCTGTAAAGTTCAACGGTCAACACAATGGGGTACCGTAATTTGGGGTCCAAGAGCCAGCGTGACTATGTTTCCAGTACTTGTGGTGGCTCTGAGAGTCTACGTTCGGGGCTATGTTCGAGATCAAGAAAGGCTTTTAAGCATGGAGACCTGGTGAAAAAGCCAATGAGAACTATTGTACTATTCTTAAGTGTTTTAAATTTTTTTTTTATACACCCTTATTTGTGGTTGTGTATAGGGTGACTGCTGTATAGTCTTATTTATGAGTTTGGTTGGTTTGGGTGTAGGTTTTTGATTTACCAAGAGCTGTCCCACACTGGTGGTGTGTGTGAGTTGGCGTCAGGGTTGTTAGGCCACTCATTAGCTCGTGTAGGAGGTGGTTATGCTGTATATGGTCACTCCTTGGTTGTGTGGTTTGGGTGTTGGTATTAATTTAACAAGAGTTGTTCCACAACTAGTGTTGTGTGTGAGTGTGTCTAGATGTTAGGCGACTCATTAGCTCATGTTTGTGGGGGCTATGTGGTATATGGTCACCCCTTGGTTGTGTGGTTTGGGTGTTGGTACTAATTTAACAAGAGTTGTTCCACAACTAGTGTTGTGTGTGAGTGTGTCTAGATGTTAGGCGACTCATTAGCTCATGTTTGTGGGGGCTATGTGGTATATGATCACCCCTTGGTTGTGTTGTTTGGGTGTTGATGCTAATTTAACAAGAGTTGTTCCACAACTAGTGTTGTGTGTGAGTGTGTCTAGATGTTAGGCGACTCATTAGCTCATGTTTGTGGGGGCTATGTGGTATATGGTTACCCCTTGGTTGTGTTGTTTCGGTGTTGATGTTTATTTCAACAAGCTTTGTTCCCACTGGGTGTTGTGTGTGAGTTGGCGTCAGGTTGTTGAGCCACTTATTAGCTTGTCTACAAGTTGTTTCCCGCATATGTCCAGTTTGGGTTTGTTGTGTGCACGTGGTTTCCCGGCTACGTAAGTGCTTGTCGTGTGCACGTGTGGTGCTGAGGTGTGCTTGATGTGTGTGTGTGGTTTCCCGTAGTATGGATGAGTTATGCGACTACTTGTTCTTAGTCTAGGATGTGCGCGTGTTTCCTGATATGTGTTGCGTTAAGTTTGTTCCTTTGTGTCTTGCTTGTTATACTGGTCTGGCCAACTTGTATAATTAGTGGCATAAGGATGTAGGATGAAGATAGTTGTTCATTTCAGGAAGTAATGCGGTGCGGGATGTGTTAAAATATTTTGTTTGTGTTGTCCATTTGTACTTTGGTGCACTGTTTTAATATCCTTGACTTTGTGCACTAGAGTGCATCTTATTGACAACTATTTTATTGCTTTATGCAATTGTACCCATAACGAAGGGAGATATGTTATATCTTGTGTTCCCCTGATGCACAGCTGGTATGCATGTCATATGGAATGTTGGATGATTGGAATGTGGGTAGTTTATGAATGTCAGTTGAGTGAGGGCTGAGCAGCAGGACAGCTGCTCCTGATGGGGTTTTGTATCTTATAACTTATTATCTTAACATCTTAATTAATAAAGTAACTGAAGAATCAATCCTGGAGTTTCCATCATCTTATTGATTACAACAGAGTGTTTAGTTAAGTGCAGGTTTGTGAGTGGGTGTGCTGAAATTACAGATTATTACATAGCTAAAACCACCATTTTCCTAGCTAAAATGTGCGCAAATTGTTTTTATTAGGATGCTTTGTTTTACACATGACATTGATTGATAACACCACCAACATAAATGTGACGAGTGTGCCTGTTTTTTGCCACAGACGGTCAATCTGTGGATGGATTTTTGAGAATGAGAAGCGAGTTGTCTGAATGCAAGGTGCATTACCAGACACTTGAAGTAACTCAGAATGTTATTGAGGGCAGCGTAGGGTTTCAAATGTGTTAAACTATTGCTAATATGGCAGTAACAAGGAATCAGGGTGTAGGAAATAAATAATGTGGTGATCCTGCAACAAACTCCCAGTCTTGTGATTAGTTTTGCCAACTCATTATTTTGATGTCCCAGGCGGTACAAAAATAAGCAGTCACCTAAAGCTGTTTTGTTAGCACTTGTCCATGCATACTTTGAACAGCAAATATAAATTGAAATAACTTTTACTTGTGTTCTAGGGCTGCCTGAATAATCTATGGCTGATAATAAAAGGGAACATGCTTCTTTATTTATAGAGAAGCAATTTGCAGTCTGGTTAAAAAAACACGTGGCTGGCTGGCATTTTGCGCGCCTGCCTTTGTAGTTTTAAATGAAACTTTGTCTCCTTTCTGGGAAGCGCTAACCCTCCCTGGAGGGGGTTAATCCATAGAGCTGAAATCAGACCCTCCAGGATTTCGCGATTTGCAAAAAAATTGCAAAATCAGCAGTTCTGTAAAAAGAACGCGATTTTTACAAAACTGCCGTAAAATTTGGAAAATGCGTTTTTTTTCGGAAAACTACAGAGGAGAGAATCGCTGGCGCCTCAGAAACTTCAGGGCCCGTAGAACCACTCACAGGGCGGTGGAAAGATGAGCTCGAGCGCAATCTCAGGATATTTGAAATCAGTAGTACACCCCCCCCCCCCAGCATCTATGTGCTTTTTCTCTACCTGGGGACAGGCAATCAGGAATGTGTGGTTAAGGGACCATTGGCAAGCACCACAAATCAATTGCTTTAAAGGTGTCAAAATGATATGTCCTGTTTGGTCTGAATGTTGTGACTTTGCCCAATTTCTGGATGGTTTTGTTCTTTATGATTATGTGCTCTTGTTATGGATTCACTTCATCTCAAAGGGGGGCCCGGGCTCTGTGTCAACTTTAAATGCTTCCTGTTTGCAGTTGGCGCTGTTCCCATTTTTTCACGAAGCAAAATTTGCATTTGGGCTCAGTCACCTGAAGCAGTGCCTCCCGCGTCACCATGGCTTCTGCGAATATCAGCAGAAACCCTCACAGACCTCATTTCCTAAATTAAATGTCCTCGAGAGGCAGTTTACCTTCGGTGTAGCAGAGGAGACTTCCTGCCTCCTCGCTGAATCTGAATGAATTTACCCCCTCCTGGGAGGGTAAACATATCAAAAGCAAGGGCACTTCGTGCACCGTCGATTTCCCCTCCCTCCTCCCTCGACTTGCGCCAGGGAACAAAGGTGAAATTAGAGAGGAGTAGTGAAATTAGAGAGAAGTGCGCGCCCCCCCTAGGATGGTGTCGCGCCCCACAGTTTGAAGAACTCTGCTCTAGGGACTGTGTTGTCTGTGGCTCTGCTCTCCAATGGTAAAATATTTACAACAAGGGGTGGTGAGGGACAGAGTCTCTGAATTAAACAGAATACTCTCACCCAGTCAAGAGATCAGGGCTAGATCCAACACCGTTTTTTAGCTCACTGCACCATCCCAGTTTCAGAACCTGGCTGTATGCAAATGGTAAAAGGCCAAAGTAGTAACAACCCAGTCAGTATATGTCCATGCAAGAGTATGGAATCCGAGGAGACAGGAAAGCACAGGATCAGAGCTATGACTGACCACCCGAAAAACCCTGTTCGGCCTGATCTGGAGAGCACCCCACTGTGCCAAGCTTTAATTATCAACAAAGAGCCACACGCACTGTCAACAGACTTACGCAAACAAATGATGGACGAAATGCTGACAATGCAAACATTCTCCCCCAGTCAAAAGATCTGGGTTAAATCTATAGTTCTTTTGCCCACTATGCCACCCTAGTTAGTCCCATCCATACGCAAATCAGTCTTGACCCTGTTCCCCATGGGAACAATCCAGACCGAACTGCCAGGTCAGGTCCTCCCTGGACCGGAAACAAGCATCCCGGGACCGGTTCAGGTTTGTCACCCTTCTTCAGCCAGGCTAGCTTGAATCCAGTGGCACAGTGAGCAAGGGACCCACGTTTGGGCATACCCATCCAAATTAGGGTGAAAAGTGTTACGCAAACAAATTATGGACGGAATGCTGTCAATGCAGCCATTCTCCCCCAGTCAAAAGATCTGGGTTAAATCCATCGTTCTTTTGCCCACCACGCCACCCCAGTTTGGACCTAGTCAACAGACTGCCTGCTACAGGGACTATTAGTCCCATGATAACTGCTTGTCTGCTGATGGAGGAGAAGGGGTCACATCGTCTACATGCTCTATAGTGCCGGACTATCAAATGCAGCTGGATGCCACACCACTGCAGCTGCCTGGTAAAGGGACTACATATCCCAGGAGACCTGTTTGTCTGCAGTTGGAGGAGGAGGGGCAAGATCTTCTACACGCTATATCGTGCCGGACTATCAAATGCAGCGCTGGATGCCACACCACTGCAGCTGCCTGGTAAAGGGACTACAAATCCCAGGAGACCTGTTGTCTGCTGGGGGAGGAACCACATCTTCAACGTGCTACGTAGCCCGTACTGTCTCCTGCAGCACCGGATGCCAAACGACGTCTTCATTCAGCCTGTAACTGTTACTTTAGCTGAGAGACTGCTCTGCATTTTCCTATATGCAGGCAGCTGCACAAAGTAACTTCACAACTGGGAGCCCCTAAAGCAATTGTGAAAGTGACACAGCCCAGAGCTCTGCAGTCACTGACTGCACAACAAGTTGAGTTCTGTTCCGTTTCATAATGCTGGCGCAGGCCCGCTCACCGCAGGGGCCTCTCACGAGTGCCCTCACTTATATTTCAGGTTCTCTGCAGCAGTAAGGTCAGTTGAGATAATGAAATGAAAAGAACAGATTGCAATACTTTGTGAGCTTTTGAAAATATATTTAGTTTGTCAAATAACCGTAAGTTAGCCTATAGCAGCCAAAGAAACCATATAGCAGTTGATTATAAACACTTATATTATGAAACACTGTTGTCTCTGAAGTGTGCAAACATCAACCGATTTCACAAAAATGGAACCAAATAGGTACAGTTAGGAAAAAAGCGATCTGACATGGCAAGTACTGGCTGCATCACAGCTCTTTGTATTCTCACGGCAGGTTGGTAGTATGGGTGTTTGGGTAAGATGTTTCTTTATAAGTCTAGTTAGCTGTGTAAGTACATATATTTAAAAATAGGTTAACCTATTGCAATTCAAGTCTGTAAAAAAATATAATAAGGAAATTGGCTTTAAATGGTTGAAAGAAACATATGTATCCAGGATGTACATCTGTCAATGACATACAGTCACAGGGAGAGCTGACCACGCGGCATCTCGGCCAGTAGGTGTTTGAGGCCTCTGTCTGCCTCTCTGCTTGTGTCCGATTTTGTGCTGTCTTTGTCTGTGTCTGTTATTACTGTGCCTTGGTGCCTTGTTATTGTGCTTTTTTAATTGGTGCCTCTTTATCTGTCTTTCCGGTCTTTCCTGTTGTTCTGTTGTGTCCTCTGTGCACAGGTTTTTCCTGCTGCCCCTGTGGCCCCTCCACCTGCTGGTTTCCAGCTCCCGCCTCCCAGCTGCACTTCCCTTCCCTATTTAATGGCAGCCACTGAGAGGGAGCACGAGCAAGACCCCTGACCAGGGACCTGCTTTCTCCCCCAGCAGCTCTGCTGTTTTGCCACCGCCGCCGACCCGCGTCACCTCTACCAGTAGGTGTTCGAGGCCTATGTCTGCCTCTCTGCCTGTGTCCGTTTTTGTGCTGTCCTTATCTGTGTCTGTTATTACTGTGCCCTGGTGTCTTGTTATTCTTCTTTTATGATGTGTGCCTCTTTGCCTGATTTTTCTTTTTCTTTATCTGTCTTTCCTGTTGTTCTGTTGTGTCCTCTGTGCACAGGTTTTCCCCACCGCTGCTGCCCCATGGCCTTCCCCCTGCTGGTTTCCCTCTCCCACCTCCCAGCTGTGCTTCCCTCCCCCTTCCTTATTTAATGGCGGTCGCTGCACGTCAAAGGCGTACCAAAGGCAAGCCCGCATGCACCCGTCTATATTCAGCGCCAGGGACCCTGGATCTCCACCCACCCACCGCTACGACAGAGCTGCCCTCCTTGCATTCAACCCCGACAAGAACAACTGCCAGCTGTCCACGCCAAACATCACCCACGGCCAGTTCTCCTGCCATCACTGCCGCCAGACCTTCACCTCCATCTGCACCCCTATGGGACCCGCACCCACGTCGGACGCCAATACCACTGAAGTCCTGAGGTGTATCCTCCTCAACATGCACTCCATGGACAGCCTTGCCATAGAGATCTGGGACTTCATCAACACCCTCTCACCAGACATCACCTTCTTCACAGAAACCTGCACCGCCCCGACATCGCCTCCGCCCGACGAATACAAGATCAAGAGGAAGGACCGCCCAAGAGGAGGACTTGCCATCGTACACAAGAGCGCCCTCGGACTCATGACCTTTAGTTCAAGTGACAGCCTGCCACCACCGAACCCCTCTATTTCAAGATCCAGACCAGTCCCAGAAGGACCCTAAGAAGCACCCTCAGCTACAGACCTCCTGGACCGCGAACTGCGTTTACCACCACCTTCGCCAACCTCAAATGACCCCACGCCATTGCTTCCACGGACTACATACTCATCGGAGACCTCGACTTCCACCTCAACAGCATCACTCCGCCACCCTCCTGGACAACCTCACCAACCTCGGACTGAAACAACTTGTCACCACCCCCACCCACAAGGCAGGACACACCCTCTAACCCATCTTCATAGGAGGTAACATCCACTTCAGCCGCACCATGCAACCCCCATGCAAGGACCTCCACTGCGTACACTTCCACATCGACAAACCCACGGCGTCCAAACCTGCACCCCAACCTACAGGAAGAAACTAGAGAACAATTACTGAGGAGCAGCTGAAGTCCTCCCTCAACCCCGATGCCTACGCCACCCCGACCAACGACAAACTCGTAGTCAAAGAACTCCACAGATGGATCTCCAACTGCGCAGACGAGCTTGCACCCCTACTTACCCCCAACAAATATGAGCCCCAGAAAACCTACCTGGTTTACCGCCGAACTCCAAGAATCCAGACGCACCTGCAGATATCTCAAGAAGAACTGGAGAAACAGCAAATCCTCGGAGGACTGCATCACCTACAAGAACACTATGACAGAATACCACCAACGCTTCTGATCCACGAAATGGACCTTCATCCAGAACAAGATTCTTGCCAACTCCAGCAGCTCCAAGGAGCTCTTCAGCATCATCCAGGAATTCACCAAACCCCCCAACAAAACCACGGATATCAACCCCTCCCAGGACCTCTGCAACAAGCTCGGCTCCTACTTCCATCAGAAAATCAAGGGCCTCCACAACAACTTCAGCGACCAGACACCCTACTCTGAAACCACTCCCCCCTCCAGCAACCCCAGCCAGCCCACCATCTCCTCCTGGAAACCAGTCCACCACCGAAGACACCGCATCGACCATGAAAGCATCCACTCGGGAGCCCCCACGGACCCCTGCCCATGCACATTTTCCACAGAACCACAACCACCACCATCGCTACGGAACTACGACGCACAATCAACGCCACCAGCATCTCTCCAGATGACTGGAAATGCACAGAAGGTAGACCCCTACTCAAGAAGCGCACAGCAGATCCATCGGACCTCAAGAACTACAACCTATCTACCTCCTCCCCTTCACGGCAAAAGTCACAGAGAAGACCGTCAACCTCCGACTAACGAAATTCATCGGAGGAAACTCCATCCTAGACCCCTCCCAATCCGGATTCTGCAGCAACCACAGCACTGAGACCGCTCTACTCGCAGCCACAGAAGACATCCGCACCCTCCTAAACCAAGGACACACCGCAGCCCTGATCGTACTCAACCTCTCTGCAGCCTTCAACACTGTTTACCCCCGCACACTCACCGCCAGACTCCACAAAGCTTGCATACAGGGAACCGTTCTCGACAGGCTCCGCTCCTTCCTCACCGGCAGAAGCCAAAGAATCAAACTTCCACCCTGACCTGACAGGCCAACGCCGTCGCATCCACCTGCTTCAATAACTTCTGCATCCTCTGAAAGATCTTCAAATGGTCACCCATGCACTCATAAACAGCATACTGGACTAAGGAAACGTCCTCTTCGCCGGAATCAACAAGTCTCTGCCCCTCAAACTATCCAAACCATACAGAACACCGCAGCCAGACTCATTCTCTGCATCCCTTGACACGAACACATCACCATAGCACCTGTGTAACGTCCACTGGCTCCCACATCAAGAAAAGAGTAACTTTCAAGATACTCGCCCACACCTACAAATGCCTCCACAACACTGGACCCCGATATCTCAACAACATAATCTACTTCCAGGTACCCAAAAGGACCCTTCGATCGGCCGACCTCACACTCACTGAACCCCCGCGCATCTGCAGAGCAAAAGCGGGGGGAAGAACCTTCTCCTACATCACAATCAAGATCTAGAACGAGCTGCCGATCAACATCAGACATGCCCCCGCCCTGCACATCTTCAGGAAGACCCTCAAGACCTGCCTCTTCAAATGACCGGAGCTGCTCCCTTCCTCCCTCAGTGCCTTGAGACCCTCACGGGTGGGTAGCGTGCTTTAAACTTCCCTGATTGATTGATAGAAGTATCTTGGGCCACGCCAGTGACGATTGGATGCCTCTGGTCAGTGGTGACGGAGCTAGTGTCACTCCTACTTGTTAAAATGTCACTCATAATTACCCTGAAAATATCACACATAGCAATCTGATACCTTGGCAGCTATGCCTAATTTGGGCCTAAATTCAGAGTTGTTTGAGGATATAAAACTGTATTAAATATAAGGAATAACCCCAAATCACAGGAAGATTAGAAAAAATCTGTTCTTTTAATTTTCGCTTTGACATATGACTTATGCCACATTGTATTTGGTCTGGTGTATGAAATTGTATGGTATTTTTCTCTATTTACTTTGCTATGTACCATGATGTGCATTTGAAAAACCCGATAAAGCGTTTAAAAAAAAAATATGAAAAAATAAATAAGCTGCCCAGTTTAATTGCACCACTAACACATATTTGAATGAAATATAAACTGTCACTTCCAGTTGACAACTTTCTTTAAATTCTCGTTAGTCCTCTGCATCATTCTTTTGAAGATGTTCATGTGTAATGAAGCTGTAAATACTTTTTTACAGCAGCAACCAAGAGTGAGACCTTGTATGTGGACTGTGTGTATGTTAAAAACATCCACATCTGTGACATCTAAAAACCCAGACCCTGCCACAAAATGCTTGTTTGTGTGTATTCACTCCTGGAGACTGGATGTGAAGTTTCTTTAAGTGGACAGCAGAGGGCGTGCCTCGGCTCCTGATGAAATCCACTGAGCCTAGCCTAGCCTGCCTGACCCACGCCACGCCCTCGCCAGACCAAAGCAGTCGAGCGGAAGCCAAGCAGGAGCAGGAGAGTGTCGGAGCCACGGAGAGAGTACGGAGGCAGTACCCGCACTCACAGCAGGACACCCGCTGCTGGACGACCGCTCGCATTTCACCAGCGGTAAGCGGCAAGCGCCTTGATTGCGGGAAAGCGGGAAAAAGCGCACCTCTAGAAACTCCGTCCCCCGCCTGGGTGCACTACGGAGCCCGCGGGGGGGAGGAGACGCGAGCCGGTGAGCCGCCAAGAGTCAAGGCAAGAGTCACGGAAGAGGGACTCTAGTGAAGCGGCAGCCTTAATTTAGTGCAATCCACACTTCAGCGCTAACTCCTAAACAGCGCTAGCACTCCATAGCACCCCTCTGACCCAAAGCTGACCAGACATTTAGCTGGAGCTGGAGTAGTAACCAGCAGAGCCAGCAGAGCCAGCAGACCCAGCAGGGAAACAGGGAAACAGGGTCCACAACTCTGTAAGGGGGGAGTCCTAAAGGCGGTAAGGCAAGAATAAAGTAACTTAAAACATAGGTTCAAAGAAGCCGGGAGCTACTGTGAAGCAGGAGGTCCATTAAAAAACGACAGAAAGGGCAAGTGTGGCAAGAATAGCGGAAGGAGAGCAGGCGGAAGGCATCTAGGCAGAACAGAGGTAAGTGATTAACGTGAAATAGAGAAATTCAATAATCAAGTGTAACACCTTCATTTACACAACAGCACTTGTACCCAGCAATGGTCCCCAAAAGAGGGACGAACTTACGTACAGGGGACGAACAAGGGAGGAGTAAAATAACGGAGGGCTCAAAATCTCTGGAAGAGAGCCAAGAAAGTCAAGCATCATCCCCGGACAATAGTAAGGGTAAAAGAAAGAAAAGAAAAGTTAAAAAAGTAGCGAAAAATGCACAGAAGGCAAAAAGAGGTGGCAATCAAACGAATAACAAACAGAAAGAGAACACGGGAGTGACAAAGTCCATAAAGGAGTTCGTGGGGAAACACTATAAATCATTGAACCCAGCGATTACATCAGAAATAGATGAAGAAATAGTGGAAATTGTCGGGGAAATTGATGGAAACCCCGGCAAACCGGACGAAAGTCGAAGACAGCTAGAAAAGGGAGGAAACCACGAAGAGGCGAGCCCGGACAGCAAAGAGGAGGGGGAGAACCACATTACTATAAATCTAACTCTTCAAAGCTTAAATGACCAAATCTCGGCGCCTCGACTATCGTCATCTCCCAAACTGTTCTCTCAGCTGTCACTAAGAAACGAAGACCCTAGGGGAAATGAAGAGCAGAACCAGAGCGCTATCTGGGGAGGCGCGCCTGATCAATTCCAGCAGCTCTTCCAATTGCAAAAATCATCAATGCATCATGAGAGCAAAAGGTCTGGCAACCCAGTAAATCCTGACAGAAACACAATACAGGATTCAGCGATCTCGGAAACGCCTACATCTTCGCTGATAGAGGTAATCTTGTTACTCCAGAAGGCATTACAAGGAATCCTGGAAGTGAGTCTCTCAAATAATGGTCTGATGAAAGCTCAAAAACAACACCTAAAGAAAATAGAAGAAGAACTAGGAGAAATAAAGAGCAAAATGCCATTTAAGGAAATGTCTATGAATTTAACCCCGTCAAGGGAGAAAAGTGACATGGTAATAATAGAAGAAGAAAGTAGTGTATCCCTGGGAAGTGACCCCCAACCCACAAAACAATCAGCAGAGGAGGCAGACGAGTCTGCAGACAACGTATATATATCAAGAAGACCTATGTTGATAAAAAGGCGCGGGGGGTATGTCACACGTGGGACCACGACCAGGTCTGGAAAAAACAGGAAATTGAACCAAGTAGGGAAGAAAAAAGGGAAGGAAACAGTGTCAGGAGCGATACAGTCAGGCCTGAATGCATCAGCACCAACTTTTACAACAATTAGACCCACGCAAGTAGAGACAAAAGACCCAAAGTCCCCAAGGACCCAGAGGGTACAAAGGAAATCGCTGAGATGCAAGGAGGCAATTGAGACCATCCCTCCCTTCCGTACGACGAAACAGAAAGTAAGGCATAGGGATGAACAAGTAATAGTTCAAAGGACAGTAAGACCTCAGGTACATGAAGATCCCAATGAGAGAAGGAACGGACGGCAAACGGGGAGACCAATCGACTCTCAGCAGGCGCTGGTAACAAACACGTATCCATCTGAGAGGGATAAGAACAATTGGTTATTTCTGGACCCAATACCTCCCGGGAGGAAAGAGAAGCCGACAGGAAATCCAGGTCCCCTAAATAGGGCACGGATTCTGTCCGCATTTCAAAAATGCGACAGCTTGAGAGGGATTGGTACTAAAGATCTACAGCATGTTGGTTTTGTAGAAAACAGGTATGGAAAGGAGATAACAAAAATTACCCTCCACTCAGGCCTAGTAAAAAGGTCAATCCTAAAAGCCTCAATTGAGATAACTCAACAGGGAATAAGGATGATCCCAGAGAGGGAAATAAAAACCTCCAATGATAAAAACTTCCTAAATCACCATGCCGGGCTCCAGAAGAGGCAAGTAATCCTCTGTAGAGAAACGGAGAAGGATCTAAGCCGCCTGAATGTCGTAATAAATAACACAAGGAACGACTCCTCATGGGGCAATTGGTCGACCCAGAGTAATCCTATGGAAGAAGGCAACCCAAGTAATCTTTTGGATATGGAGGAAGAAGGCGATTTGAGTGACGTTGAATAGGATGGAGGGGGGTCGCAAGATTTAGGTCTCTTAACCTGGAATATAAATGGGATAGGCAATGAGCAAAAACGTGAGTATATAAAGGAAGTCATAAATAAAGTGGACATTGCCTGCCTGCAAGAGACCTGGTTATGCCACAACACCCCTACATTTGACGGATACGCTCAGATACAGCAGTCAGCCATAAAGAAAACCCATGGACGGCCCTCGGGGGGGCTGCTGACATTGATATCAACAAAAGCGATGAGGGACTTTAAATTGTTGAATACAAAATGCAAATGGGCACAAGCTTGCAGAATTGAACTCATGAAGGTGGATCGGAAATATAAAATGTTGATTTTAATGAATGTATACATGCAGTGGGATAACGGGAAGGAATATGAAAGGGAAATGAAGTACTTCAAAGAGGATGTAGACAGTTTTTTAGAAAAATATCCCGCAGAGTCAATAATGATAATGGGGGATTTTAACCATAAACTAAATCAAAAAAAAGCAGACCAATGGAATAGGGAACAGTTAGAGGTGTATGGAATAAACCCGGCTAAGTTCCCAGATGGGGAAATCTCGAAACAAGATCTCGATCTTGTTCACACCCTGGGAGGGAGAGGCTTTCATTGCGTAAATGGGAGATCGGAGACAGACTCCCCAGCAGGAAAGACATTCATCCCAGGGCAACAGAAATGCCCAATAGATTATATATTCCTGCAGGCCTGGAATTTCACCCAGATCAGGGAGTTTAGATTAGAACAAAAAGCTGTGAGTGATCATAAACTCCTGTATATATCAATGATAGGGGGAAGTGAACTACAGAGAGAAAGGGTGATCACCCAGGAGGTTGAATATCCCAAACGGGTGACGACACGCCTAACTGAAGAATATATGGAAAAATTGAAGGCCCTGCAAATTAAATTAGCACCGGAAAACTGTGAGAATAAGAAATTGGAATGGTTCATAGGGAAACTAGAAGAGGTGGTCCAATGCCTAAAGATAAAGTTAAAAGGGAACCATCGCACAATGGCTAAACAAATAAATCAATGTAAAGGGTTTTCAGTGGAGTGCCAAAATAAGAAAAAGGAGATACGCGCAACACAAAGAAGACAAAAAAAGAACTTCACATCTGAGAGACAGGCCCAGCTAGCCAAACTGAAAAAAGAATTTAAGATAATGGTAACTAACGCAAAAAGGGTTTATAAAGAAAAGTGTTGGCTAGAACTACTAGAAGCCATAGAGGATAAAAACTTAAGGCAATTTTGGAGATTAGTAAAGTCGGTAGCGGGAACACCAGATGGAGACCTGAACTGTGTGGTGAGTGAGGCTGCATGGGAAGGGTACATAGGGAAACTGTATGGGGCAAGGGCTTCTAGAGAGGAGGTGGAGCACAAAGTATGGCAAGAAATCTCAGATGACCTATTACTACAATTTAATGAAGACTACGTCGAGCGCACAATAAGGGAACTTAAGCTAACTCGGGCAGCAGGTCCGGACAATCTTCCTGCTATAATTTTGAAATCCGAGGTAAAATGGTGGGCAAGATTTCTTGCCAAGATGTTCCAGGTAGTCCTAAAAGAAGGGGTAATGCCACCAACTTGGAAGGGGTCAATAATTAGGCCAATTCATAAGAAAGGGAGCAAGGAAGAGCCACAAAATTACCGGCTAATCAATCTGCTAGATATAGGCGAGAAGGTGTTCTCTAAAATTGTGTTGAAACAATTGAATGTATGGGTAGATGAGTTTCAAATAATACCCACAGAACAGGGGGGATTTAGAGCAGGCCATTCTACAATAGACCACGGATTTGCACTATGGGCGATGGCGAAGAAGTCGACGGAACAGAACGGCAAATTATGCTGCTGTTTTGTCGACTTCAGAGCTGCCTTTGATTCAGTGGATCGGGCCTGCCTATGGGAGTTATTAGAGAGGCTGAAGATTCCCAATGATCTACTCAATATAATAAAAGAACTCCACAGGGAAAACTGGGGGCAAGTAATTAAGGATAAGGTCGGATCCTTAACACCAAAAATACCCATAGAGAATGGATTAAGACAAGGCTGTGTGCTGGCCCCACAGCTCTTCTCAATCTTCCTGTCAGATCTCCCGGCACATTTAGAGGTGGAGGGCAGCGCCAGCCCCAAAATGGATGGCAATAAAATACCCTGCCTATTGTACGCAGACGATCTGGTGATAGTAGACCAGACCGAGAGGGGCCTACAAAGGAAGCTTAACGCCTTCAAAACATATTGTGACAGAAAATTCCTAACAATCAATTTAGATAAAACTAAAACCTTATGCTTCGGGAAAAAGATAAGTAAATTTTCCTGGTATATAGGCGACCTCAAACTGGAGACGGTTAATGAATATCGATATCTGGGTTTGTGGTTCGATAGAGTTTTAAATTGGAACTCCCATCTGGATACCCAAAAAGCTAAGGCACTTTCCTCCATATGTGGGTTAAAAAGGTTTAATGGGGTGTATGGAGAGATGTCACACCGACCGATGCTGAGAGCCTTCGAAGCAATGATACCCTCTCAAATTTTATATGGCGCAGAGATCCTTTATTTGAGTGGTAAAGGGTCCTGGGACGTGATAGAGGGAAATTGCTTAAAAAGACTCTTATCCCTTCCTCGATCTTCGATGACACAAGCCATCAGGCTAGAAATAGCCTCAAAATCCTGGAAAATACAAACCCAGATGGCCGTGATTAGATTTTGGAAGAGATTGGAAGACCCCGGGAGCCAAAAAGTCGCATATTGGTGTCGCAATGAAATACTGAGAAGTGAGTTAAAATGGGCAAAAGTCTGCAGGGACAAATTGAAAGGAATCTGCAACTCACTAGAGATTGATTGGGACCAGGAAACGTTGCAGGTAATAAGTACCAAAGGGGAGCTGAAACAAAGGGGGAGGGAAGTTTCTAAAGCAATTGATTTAAGCTATTTAACAAACAAAAAATCAGTGGCGCATATGCTAAAGGCTTGGCCCAACGGAAACTGGTTCCCCTACCTTGATAGACTACCTAACCGCGGGTTTAGGCAAGAGATCCTGAGGTGTCGAATTGGGATTAACCCGTGGATAATAAACAAAGAGCTCAAAGTCACATTCCTAGATCAAGAAGGCCGCTGCAAGTGTAACCTGAGAACTAAGTGTGACTGGCTGCACATTCTGTTGGACTGCCTGTTTCTCCTTGAACAGAGAAAACTATGGCTGCGCCCAGTTTTCCTAAAATACGGAATTAAAACAAGGACGCAGGCAGCCAGCCTCCTAACAGAAGTACCCTCCATTGACATTGCAATTGCCCTAGGGAAATTTCTAAAAGTGACCCAGAGGTACTGAGAACCTAGGGAAAATGTAGTTCTGTATGAAGTTTTATTGACCGAAACTGTTAGGATGGTGAGAAAAGTGAATATGATTTTAAACTTTTATAACACGTTTTAAGGCATTTGTAACTTTTAGAGGTGACTAGTATTTTATAACTGGACTTTGTATTTTCGGAATTGAAATGTAAATTTGTTTTAAAGAATAATTTTTTAAAAATAAGAATAGGTTTTACTGTATACACTCCTCTTAGTGTGTTATGCTCACTGCTTGTTTGTTTAAAGACTACGGTCATAATAAACATAATTTTGACTTGACTTGACACTGAGCACATTGTATGAAAGGAAGAAGGGTTTCCTGTTCCAGGTCAGCGGTGGCAGAGACAGCACCAGCAATGGATGCTGATATTACTTCCTGCTACTCAATCTGAGTCCAGCCTGCTGCAGAGGAGGAAGGGCGCCCTGGCTCTCTGTGCATTTATCTTTATCCTCTTACAGACACCCCCCTCCCCAGACCCCAAATCTGCACCTGCTGCTCAGGTAGGAGATTGTCAGCACCTTGTGCTATTTTTGTAGAAATAGACTGAATAGTCTTGGAGTAAATCTCTGCCAGGAGCCAGACTTTTCTATCTGGGGACCTGTGGGAGACTTTCCGTCCGGCCCTGAAGGTTTTTGTGGTCATCATTTGTGTTAAAGAGGGGATCTGTGCACGATGCACTGCATCTTGCTGCACTATGAGAAATCTGTGCACACTCTTTGCTCTGCTCTCGCTGTCAGTTTGTTGACTTGCCCCCCTGTACCCCATGTCAGAAGCATTTCCCCCAGGCAATTGAACATCAAGCTTTCCCTGCTGCCCCATGCCCCTTTGCCCCTGTCCTCATATCTATGTCTAGGTAAAACCTCAGTCTTTGCAATAGTTTCCAGCGGCATAGGTTGGCTTATAGCATTATCTGCTGCAGAGGTTGTGTGTCTGCTGCAGGGATTGTGTGTGTGTGTGTGTGCACTGACCTTGGGTCTGCCAGGTAGGAGGCCTTTCAAGCAGTGGAACGTACGTGTCTGTGTTTTTAATGTACAAATGCAAGTTGGATGTGTGTGTATCTGAACATAGTAGAGTTGTCTTTGCAGGCTGTGTGTGTGTGTGTGTATGAGGCACATCTACAGTGTGTCTTTTTTCAGTGCGTCTGTCTTAGCAGATGTTGGCGGGACTGTCAGTCACTCTTCTCGACCTCTCCTCTCTGTACAGGAATCTTTAGGATTACTGGCTGTAAGAGGGTCTTCTCTGTGTAGAATGGTCAGGTACTACTCAGCACACAGCAGACGTCTAAGCAAAGTCACGTGCGAAGTTCTAGTTCTTCCCCACAGTTTGGAAGAATTAGGCAGGTTTGAGTGAGACTTCAGAACGACGTCCAAATATGTGAGTGCCCACAAGCACCCAGGGTTACTTGTATGACAATGATACAAGGGGTTGCTGTGATGTGAAGCCTACATGAAGGATTCCAAGAGACTTTTGAAGTCATTCTGCTCCAGTTGTCACTTCAGCAGGAATGGGAGAACAAGATGAGCCGGCATAAAAAGCAAGAAGGGGCCAGAGAAGAGAAATAAGAGTGATACAGAGAGAAAAACACAAAGGGTGGAATAAAGTAATTAATAGATATCGGCCAAAATATGAAAGAAAGAAATTTTGAGGGGAGGGAGTGAGAGTTCTAAAAGATGGCCAGGAAAAGAAATGTAATGAACATTATTTATACATTGACAAAAGTGGAATTATATGTTCTGAGCTAAAAATGTGATTTAAGTGTGACGTGAATGTGAGTCTTGAAGAGTTATCGCTGTAAGGTGCTGTTTAGTGGTACCAATATTTGAGCCAACGTTAGAGCTATGGATCTGGGATTTAATCCCAATCACTGAACAGTGTAAATGAACTAAATGGAGGGACCAATGTATTTTACTGCGGGTTACCAATTTCAGCTCTAGTGAGAAAGATAAGAGGTCCCGGGTTCTAACCGCCCTCCCTAATAAGTGGGTTCATGCACATACGGAACAGATCTGTGTTGCCTATGTAGCACACATACCAATACCAATAAGTGCTGTTGGGAATGTCCCTTTCTAGTGTGCTTTCCCTCAAAAATGTTCTGCTTTTTGCCCTCCCGGTTTCCGCTGATCTATGTGCTAGCCTAAAGACTTTGATCTCTGTTTACACTGCCATTGAGTGCCAATATGCTGTGCTTGTTATTGTTATTGGGTTTTATAAAGCGCATGACTCACCCGGGGGCATCTCCGCGCTGCCTAGACAGATTACTGAAAACGACAAAGAACCAGAAAAGAAAAACGTGTCAGTATAAGAAGGCTTTCAAGTGTTTCCTGAAATTCAGATAAGATGGTGACTTATGCAGGGCTTCTGGAAGGGAGTTCCAGTATTTGGGGCCAACATAAGAGAAGGCTTTACCTCCCAGCCGGGTCCGTTGAATACGTGGAATCGATAAAAGAGCCTTTCCATTAGATCTTAAATTACGGCAGAATGTCAATTTGAGGAGTTTATTTTGTAGATATTTTGGGCCCGTTTCCCTTATTGCCCTATAGATTATGCAGCAAGTCTTGAAAAAGGATCTCTTTTTAACTGGAAGCCAGTGTAATTCCCTCAATAGCGGAAGAGATGGTGTTCCAGGGGGACGATTTAAACCATCCGGGCTGCTGTATTTTGAATAACTTTTAGCTTTGCTAGCAGCGTCTCCCCCACTTCCGCCAGCAATGCGTTTCCATAGTCCATCCGGCTGATTACCAAGGCCTGGACCACCGTTCTACGGTGGTTCAGAGGAAGGTATGGGATGATTTTCCGTAACAGCCGGAGGCTATAATAGCAAGAGCTCATTATGTTGCTGACGTTGTTCTTCATAGACTAATTATGATCCAACAGTATTCCTAAGCTTTTTACTGAGTCCGAGGGGACGGGGGCAGTGCCCAACTCGGCCGGCCACCAGTCATCCAGTTTCAGATCCTGACTTTTTCCCAGGAACATCAGCTCTGTCTTTCCTGGGTTTAATTGGAGGCAAGAATCTGCCATCCAATTTGCCACGGCCAGCATTCCCTGCGAAAAACGCCCTTTTTCCTCCGCCAGGTTAATCCCAATAGGGAAAATCAGTTGAATGTCATCTGCGTATGAGACGACCTCAAACCCATAATTCTGCACTATTCTAGCTAGTGGAGCCATATAAACGTTGAAGAGGGTAGGGCTTAGCCAAGAGCCCTGTGGAACCCCCCTCTCCAACAGAAATTTGTTTGACCTGAAAGGTCCCATCATGACCTGTTGTTCCCTATTGATCAGAAAATTGCTCAGCCACTTCAGAGCGACGTCACCGACCCCACAGTCCTGTAACCTCTCCGCAAGCAGTCGATGTGAGACAGTATCGAATGCTGCGGAGAGGTCCAGAAGAACAAGCATCACAGACCCCCCTCCATCCAGAGTCCGCCTGATGGAGTCCGTGATTGCCAGGATAACCGTCTCTGTGCTAAATCCCGTCCGGAAACCGGATTGCGATATGTCCAGAATGTTGTTGGACTCTAGGTAATGGCTCAGTTGTGTGTTAATGTGAGCCTCCAGGATCTTAGCTAACAGAGGGAGTAGTGATATTGGCCTATAATTGCTTAGGACCGTGGGGTCTGCAGACGGTTTCTTAAGGATAGAGCGAACATGTGCTTCCTTCCATTCCGTGGGGATGTAACCACTGGCAATTGAGGAGTTAAAAATCTCCTGAATGGCCGGCGCACAACTCGTTGCAATTAAGGCCATAATGTAGGGTAGGCAAATGTCTCTCGGAGACCCCGATTTAGATGCTTGGAGATGACGAATAACATCATGCCGCAAGATGGGGTCAAATTGATTGAGATGATTCCTGGCGCTAACTTATTAGTGCCAGGCTCATCAGAGCCAGTGTTTTTTGGGGAAAATTCTCATAGATTAAGGAGATCTTATCCTGAAAATAGGAGGCTAGTGCTTCGCAGAGCTCCTGCGATTCCACCGGTGATTGTTTACAGGCCGGCGGGGAAGCAAAACCCCTCACAATGTCAAACAGCATCTTTGAGGAATTCCCTGCCTATTCTATTGGCAACTGGATATAGACACATCTGGCTTTTTTAATATTGTGGTGGTAGCCTGCTAAGGCCCTTTTGTAGATCCTTTTGTCCCCCTCTTTTTGGATCGTCTCCATCATCTCTCCAAGGTTTTACAGGAGGATGTTTCAGTTTTTAGAGCCCCTGAATACCATGGTGCCGAAACCCGGTGACGTCCTGGCTTCGTGTTATTTCCTGGGATAACCATGTCCAGGGTCTGGGTCAAGGCCCGATTAAAATTGGCCAGTAATCCAACCGTGTCCTGAACCTTCAGATTTTTGGCCCGCTTCTCAATGATCTGGAACTGTCTCTCAAAGACTTCTAAGGTAAGCTTCTGCCAAGATCTGGCTCTCTGTGCTCTTATTAATGTGAGCAGTTGTTTGTGTCCAGATTTAATTGCCACAGGGCCAACGAAGGAGATCAAATAATGATCTGTTCACGTCAAAGGATAGGCAGAGAGAAAGAGTCGGGCCAAGGACATACTGCGACAGGCCCATGTCCGATAGTCCTGAAAGCAACTGAACGACTTCCGAATCATGAAGGGCTTCTCCGTGATAGTTGAAGTCTCCTAGCAGGATAAAGCTACTAGAGGCCACGACCTGTGCGACTATAAACTCCGTTAGTAAGTTGACAAAGTTCAGTTTTGGCCCTGGAGGACGGTATAAAAGTGCGCCCTCCCAGGTCTTAGTGGGTGATATAAAGACCCTGAAGAAGCCCATTTCTTGCTTATCATTCCTAAACATGTCTACCCATTGAACCTTTAAGCCCTCTTTGAATGCTATTGCAATCCCCCCCGACTTTCCCCTCTCTGTCCAAGTGAATGAACTTGTACCCATCGGGGATCGCAATGTTAATTACTGGAGCACTATGGGGGGTTAACCAGGTTTCTGTAAAGAAACATATATCAGGGGAAAGTGTGGATAGTAAATCCCAGATTTGGATGCCATGTTTTGTCAGCGAGCGGACATTGCATAAAATATAGCTCGGTCCTTTATGGGATAGCTTCTGTAAGGTACCGACGCTTTCCTCTCCGATCTCACATTGGACCCTGCAGGAGTTACAACCTACCAGGCCTTCTAAGGTGGTTGGTAATATATTAGGACAACTAAGCGATTTCTCTTGGTTTTTCAAAGCTCTACTGCCAATGTCATGCAGCGCACTGCTCGAATAGGTCAGTACGCCTATAGCCTGAGGGTCAATACCCGGTTGCCCAGCATTTCCTGTCCCCCGTCTTCGTCCGGCACGGACGGGCGCAGACAGGCTTGCCTCTGGCACGCCATCGGCGCACCCGCTGCATGCGTCCGCTGCACGAACGGGGATGGGGTATCATTTTATTCCGGAAGTCAGGTGGTGCAGGGCGCGAAAGACTAGCCCGCTAAACAGGATTTCTCCCAAGATGGCGCCCGCTATTAGCCCTGGGGAGATTCTGCAATAGGGCACAGGTAAGGCAGAGAACCTATGAATCTGTCCTGCAAGCAAGTTTAAAATAAGATACCAACTGAAATAAAGTAACAGTGAGCTTTAAAACAAGCGTCTAGATTCCCGGCTTTCCGAATCATCTAGGATGCACGCGTACCTTCTGTCCGGGCTTTTATTCCGGAAGTCAGGTGGTGCATGGCGTGAAAGACTAGCCCGCTAACCAGGATTTCCCCCTAAGATGGAGCCCGCTATTAGTGCTGGGGAGATTCTGCAATAGGGCACAGGTAAGGCACAGAACATGTGAATCTGTCCTGCAAGCAAGTTTAAAATAAGATACCAAGTGAAATAAAGTAACAGTGAGCTTTAAAACAAGCGTCTAGATTCCCGGCTTTCCGCCTCAGGAATCGTCTAGGATCATATACATACTGGTGATTAGTGTACACATGATTGGCTAAATTGAGTTTGCTATAAGTCCATTGTCTAGAAGTAAGACATATACCTAGGGCATGTAACTCAACACCTCCTCCGTGGGCCTGCAGAACTGGTTGTGCTACCCACGGAGGTAGTTGTTTAAATGTGCCACAGATTTGCCATGGCAGGGCCTGTATGTGCAGGTTACTGTTATTAGGTTTGGCATTTAAGAAGACACTTGCCAAGGTTCTGCATGTCTCTTGCTATATTTGAGTACTCCCTGGGGACAGGGTGCGATGTCGGGAAGAGGTAGAGCATGTGCGTGTGTCCGCTACATACGCTGGTAGTGAATGGAACCGAGTGGTGTGTTTGGTACAGTAGGTCCTGCTTCTCATATTGGATTGGCCTGAGGGACCTGTGGAAAGGCTATTGAGCTGGATTTCTTGCATGCAGACTACTGGCAGTATTTGATATCGATTATTTCTTAATGCAGTGAATTCGACACGACAACAGTGGAAATATCACTTAGGGGAAGTGGAGATTTCTGTACTCATGGCTCTGTATGCCTATCTGCCTGTCTCCAGTCCACAGCTGGCTGCTGGGGGTTGACGAGGTAGCTGGTCAGACACTTCTTGATGGTTTTTTCTAGGACTTTGGCCATGTATGATAGGAGGGTGATTAGTCAGTAGTTGGAGAGTTTGGTGAGATCCACAGAGGGTTTACTCAGCAGGGCTGTGACTTCTGCCTGCTTCCGGGTTTCTGGGAAGAGGACCGCATTGATGGGGTCATTCAGGATGGGAATGAGGACTTCATTGATGGTGGTTAGACCTTTGTTGAAAGTGTGGTGGGGGCATGGGTCTAACAGGTCCCCACGGTCGTTGGTGTTCATGGTTGCGGCAGTCTCTTTTGTGGGGATGGCGTTCTACATGGTCAAGGTCCATTCTTCAGGTGAGATTGGAAGACTGGCTGCGAGGTTGCTGGCGACAGGTTGAAGGTTGAAGTTGACATAGGTGGATGTGATCTCCTTCCAAAAGAAGTTACAGATATTGTTGCAAGGGGTCTTGTAAGAGGAGATGTTGCTGGTGGTGGCTGCTACACCCTGAATTCTCTGATTATGGTGAAGATTAATTGGGGAGAGGATGAGCTTGGTGTCGTCAGAGTAGGAGATGATGTTGAGGTCGTGTTGGCGGGCCACTTGTGCGAGGGGGGCCATGTAGATGTTGAACAGCGTCGGGCTGAGGGATGAGCCCTGGGGGATGGCGCATATGATGTCGATGGCCTCGGATTGGAAGGGCGGGAGGCGGACACTCTGGGTTCTGCCGGAGAGGAAGGACATGGTCCAGTAAAGGGCCTTCTCCTGGGTTCCAGCTTCTAGAAGGCGTGTCTTTAGAGTGCAATGGCAGACCATCTTGAAGGCGGCTGACAGGTCCAGGAAGATGAGGGCTGATGTTTCGCCATTGTCTAGTTGATGCCTGATGTCGTCTGTGGCAGCGATGAGGGCTGTCTCTGTGCTGTTGTTTCATCTGAACCCGGACTGGGACGAGTCCAAGATGTTGTTGTCTTCCAGGTGGTGTGCCAGTTGCATGTTGACGATTTTCTCGATGACTTTTGCCAGAAACGGGAGCAGGGAGATGGGTCTGAAGTTCTTGAGGTCCTTGGGGTCCGCCTTGGGCTTCTTGAGGAGGGCGCTGATTTCGGCGTGTTTCCAGCTTTCGGGGAATGTCGCTGTTTCGAAGGAGATGTTGATGACCTTCTGTAGTTGGGGTGTGATGGCAGCGTCTGCGTTGTTGAATACGTAGTGTGGGCACGGGTCTGACGGAGATCCTGAGTGGATGGAGTTCATGACCTTGCGTGTCTCGTCGTCGTTGACGTTGGATCAGGAGGTCAGGCGGTTGGCGCTAGTGGTGCTCACACAGGAGATGGGGTCTGGCGTAGTCGAGGTGGTCAAGGTGTTGAAGCTGTCATGGATGTCAGCGATCTTACGGTGGAAGAAGATGGCCAGTGAGTTGCACAGTTCTTGTGAGGGCGGTATGTCGTTGCCGTTGGCGCTGGGGTTGGAGAGTTCCTTTACGATACTGAAGAGCTCTTTGCTGTCGTGTGCGTTGTTATCCAGGCGGTCTTTGAAGGAGGATCTCTTGGCTAGTCTGATGAGGTGGTGATGTCTGCGGGTGGCGTCCTTGTGGGCTGCGCGGTTGTCCGGATTGCGTTCGTGGAACCATATCTTCTCCAGTTTCCGGCATTGGCGTTTGGAGTTCTGCAGCTCATCGGAGAACCAGGTGGCTCTCTTGCTGGCGTGGTTGTTGGAGGGTTGGAGGGTTTCTTGAGTGGGGCGAGGGTGTTGGCGCAGTCGTCCATCCACTGTCTGAGGTTGCGGGCTGCGGCATCTGGGTTGGTGGGGTCGGTGGGTGGGTTCTGGGCGAGGGTGGTGATTAGCTGGTCTTCAGTGACTTTGCTCCAGCAGCGGCGAAGCAGCTGTTGGGTGCGGTGGTGGGTGGTTGGTTTGTTGAAGGTGAAATGAATGCAGCGGTGGTCGGTCCAGTGGAGTTCGGTGGTGTGGTTGACTTGGGTGCCTGTGGAGAAGATGGGGTCCAGTGTGTGCCAGCGGCGTGGGTGGGTGCGGTGACGAGTTGTCTAAGGCCGAGGTTGGCAAGGGTGTTGTGTCTAACAGGGGCTCATTACCCAAGTCAACACACTCACCATAATGGGTGCTGCTGAGACATGTCTTTCACCTGAGAGTTCTTTTCTGAATGCCCCCTCATTCTGTCATTCTGACCCCTGTAGCAAGTTATCTCTTAGAGCTTGAAAGAATATTATTTTCCTTTTGTACTGACTTGAAACCCAAATCCTTTTTTCTTGCGTCCTACCCGTGGGAATGTGCTGTGGTTCCTACGAATTAAGTAGGACTGTGTATCCTGGACTGCATAAATGTCAAAATATGGGAACGTGGTTTACACATTTGATCAGGAATTGTTGGCCTGGCTTCTAACTAGCTCACAGTGCCCAATCTGAACCCCCTAAACTTACAAGGGTTCCAGATGGTATCAGCAATCACAAACACAACCACTGTTTTACTCCCCAAGGGAAACATGGAAACAGACCTACCCTTTTGTTGTTTACTTTTGCGAGCCCAATGTAAAAACAAGAAAGATACAAATTGACTTTTCAAACATTTATTGAAACCATCGTAATCTTGTATACAAAGAGTGTACTGCAATTATTCAGCAAAAATAACAAAGCAGTGTAACCAGCATTACAAGAATGGATAAAAAGTTTCTAGTGATTTCCCCTTTGGGCCCATTTTGTCTCTCCCTTAGTTTTGTGTTTTAGAGGTTTTAGGCTGCCCCTGCTCACTCTGCATTGCCACATATAACACATTTGTGTTTGCTATATTATTTTGACAATAAGCTGTACATATTGTTTGTTATTCACAGACTCTTCTTTGGATTTCGTCTTCAAATTTTATACTAGGTTGTTTGGAATACTTAACAACATGGTGCACTGTTTTCTTTGCTCGTCCAGCAACAGCTCCTTACTTTTAGACATAACACGGACGCACAGCTGTATCTCCAGCACAATAGTTTAATGATATAAATGGTGTTCTGTCCCCTTGGGGGCAGAGAGGAGAATACCGGCAGAGAGGACTGTTCTGGAACAACAGCAGTGCCTGACATGCAACCCTGCATAAACTAAGTTTACACTCATGATGCAGACCACCTAAATACATACACTAGGTATTGGGTTTTAGGCTAATCCCAGAGATCGCAAATATATCCCTGTGCTCACAAAATAAGGGTAGAACTAGACAGATATATAATTTGCCATAGTTGGGATGTGTGTCCTATACAGTCGGGTAGTAATTCTAATTACTTTGTTAAGTTGCATCTGCCTAATGATTGCAGCATATTTGCTTCATAATAGACTACGATAGTTTCAATAAATGTATTGTAAACTTTCTTTGTGTCTTTCTTATGTTTACAATGGGCATGCATGAGTGAGTAAGTGAGTAACAAAGGTGAAGATCTGTTTCCACAGTGCCCTTGGGGATAGAGAGTCGTGTTTGAGGTTACTGAAATCGCTTGTTACTCTGGGTAGATTAGGAGTTCAGGTGAGGCACTGTGAGCTCGCAGGATTGAGCCGACAGGTACTGACGTTGTTGAGAGACTCAGTCCCTACACTCTGACGTCCTGTTGTCCTAACACTTAGTTCTGCTTTACTAGTGGAATCTATGCAACAAGTTCAACCATTATAACATTACTGTGCGGTTATATGAGTAAATTATTAGACTCCTACCTAACAGTACCTATACTATTAAGAGTATAGTGGGAGTACCCTCTGCCAGATACCTTGGTATCCCCTAAACTTCCATACTTAACTGTGATGTATGACTGAGCCAGCCTGTGTAGAACAGGTTCTCGCCCGTCTTTTTTTGCCATCAGTCTTTGTGTGTGTGTTAAATTATAAGGCAAAAAACGTTCTGTTGCGTTTAGATATTTCCAAGGCACACAGTTTGATCTTAAAACCTGCAATTTCCACTCAATTACATAATCGTTCTCAGTTGACTTTGCCCATGCTGTAAGAGAGACGTGTCAATCAATCAATCAATCAATCAATCAATCAATCAATCAATACATTTGTAGAGCGCTCTACTCACCTGTGAGGGTTTTCAAGGCGCTGGGGGCGTGGTGGTGCTGCTACTGCTCGAAGAGCCAGGTCTTGAGTAACCTCCTGAAGGTTAGTAGGTCTTCGGTCTGCCGCAGGAGGATGAGGAAGGTGTCCCAGGTTTTGGCGGCGAGGTAGGAGAAAGATCTGCTGCCAGTGGTCGCTCTTCGGATGCGGGGGCGGTAGCCAGGGTGCAGTCGGTGGAGCGGAGCTGGTGTTTCGGGGTCTGTTGACGTATGCTTGTCTGGTGTAGTTGAGTGCCTTGTGAACGTTGGTGAGGATCTTGAAGGTGATCCTCCTGTTGATGGGGAGCCAGTGCAGGTCTCTTAGGTGGGGTGTGATGTGGCTGTGGCAAGGGATGTCGAGGATCAGGTGTGCAGAGGCGTTCTATCTGCGCTCCTTGTAGAGGGCATTTCCGTAGTCCAGCCTGCTGCTGATGAGGGCCTGGGTGACAGTTTTTCTTGTGTCGGTGGGGATCCACCTGTAGATCTTTCGGAGAATGCGGAGAGTGTTGAAACAGGAGGACGAGATGGCGTTGACTTGCTTGGTCATGGAGAGTGCTGAGTCGAGGATGAATCCCAGGTTGTGTGCATGGTTGGTGGGTGTCTGTGCGGTTCCCAGGGCTGTCGACCACCAGGAGTCGTCCCAGGCTGAGGGGGTGGAGCCGAGGATGAGGCCCTTTGTCTTGTCTGAGTTCAGCTTCAGACGGCTGTTCTTAATCCATTCGGCGACGGCTTTCATTCCTTCGTGGAGGTTGGTTTTGGCGGTGAGGGGGTCCTCAGTGAGGGAGAGGATCAGCTGTGTGTCGTTGGCGTAGGAGATGATGTTGAGGTCCTGTAGTCTGTTGACGTGGGCGAGCAGGGCCATGTAGATGTTGAACAATGGCGGGCTGAGGAATGATCCTTGGGGTACGCCGCAGATGATCTTGGAGGCTTCTGATCGGAAGGGGGGGGGGGAGGCGGACACTCTGTGTTCTGCCGGAGAGGGAGGAGGTGGTCCAGTCCAGTGCTTTGCCTCGGACACATGTGTCGTGGAGGGGAGCGCGTAGGGTGCTGTGGCAGATAGTGTTGAAGACGGCCTACAGGTCCAGAAGGATGAGGGCCGCTGTCTCACCGTTGTCCAGTAGGGCCCTGATGTCATCAGTGGTGGCGATGAGGGCCATTTCGGTGCTGTGGTTGCTGCGGAACCGGACTGGGGTGTTCTCCTCGAGGTAGCGGGTCAGCTGTTTGTTGACATTTATTTTTATGACCTTTGCCTGAATCGGAAGCAGGGAGATGGTCCGGAGGTTCTTGCGGTCCCTCGGGTCTGCCTTGGGTTTCTTGAGCAATGCGTTGATCATGACATGCGTCCAGCTCTCCGGTAAGGTCACGGTAACGAAGGAGATGTTGATGGCCTTGCGGAGATGGGGTGCGATGGTGGTGCTGGCCTTGTTGAAGATGTGGTGGGGGCACGGGTCTGACGGGGAGCCGGAGTGGATGGTGCTCATGATTTTGATGGTGTCATTGTCATTGATGTTTGTCCAGACGAGCAGGGGGTTACTGTGGGTGGTGGTCTTGGGGTCTGAGGTGTTGTTGGGTGCCGTGGTGGTCTGGTTGTCAAAGCTGTCGTGGATGTCTGCGATCTTGCGGTAGAAGAAGGAGGCAAGTGAGTTGCACAGGTCTTGCGATGGTGGGATGTCATTGGTGTTGGAGCTGGGGTTGGAGAGTTCTTTTACAATGTTGAAGAGCTCCTTTCTGTTGTGTGCATTATTTTCTAGGCGGTCCTTAAAGGAGGTCTTTTTGGTGGATCTGATGAGGTGATGGTGTCATTAAGTATAACATCAAATGCATATGATACAATATTATTTCAAGAATATATGTGAGTTGACAATGTAGTCATGCCATTGTCCACAACAGGCATTGACTTTTCCAAATTAATCCTGTCAATTTGTCTTTAGTGTTCAGCTTCTTCCACAGTTCATTGTAAGTGGCGTATATGAATCAGTTAGAATGTGGTGACCTAGGACCCAACAAGATATCTTGTAATTTCATGTCATCAGAAAGGAGAGATAGATGTTCCTTAACTGCAGATAATGTGGAAGGTTGTGACCACTGCTGTGTTGAAGCAGGTTCTGATTATCAAAAAGTAGAACAGCGAGGCTTGGCAATCGGGAACAGTTTAAGTGTAATTAAACAATAATGGCCAGGTATAGCAGCCACATCTCTTACAGTTGCGTGCTGGAATTCAATTTGCATTAGGGACTTGGCATGCTTATACTGTACACCTGGTACAATAAAGTGAAGCTTGTCCCTATTGGGCAGGAAATACTGGTACAGTGGGTCATAAATTGTGTGTTTACATGCTTGATCCCACTCTGATATAAGCAGCCATAAATACCAACTGGAGGTCACATTCTGAGGTGGTCCAGGTTGCCAGGTGTGTCATGTGTGTTAAATAGTGGAACGATTGCTACTAGGCATTTTTTGAGCTTTATCTGATGAATGCAACTGACCAGCTGCTCATCCTTGGCCATAATGCATGCTCTCTGCTGTGCATTTATTTGTATTTGAGTGTGTGCATCTGACTCGTTACTTTAGGTATTACATCCTGGGGCCATATGTGATTTACTACGGCAGTCTTCTAGGTGTGTTTGAGGCTTGTTCCATATCTCGTGTCTCCATCACATGAAGTGCTAGGGGTGAACAGAGGGCGGCTGGGTTATGTTGATCTGATTAAGGGTCACTCTGAAACCGTAACAAGTGTTTTATGGTGAATTTAGGTAGCGCAGGCAACAGTTGTTCTGTGGTATGCTGGACTCCTAAGAGCGGGATCTTTCCATAAATTACTCGAAGCTAACATTCCCCCCTCTAATTGAGTTTTCAACAACTACCGTGTCTTGAGGAAAGACGCAGGAACATCTTAAGGCCCCCGGCCGAACGGAGATTGGGGGCCCTGTTCAGAGCAGCTTTGGATTTATGATCCAAATTCAGCACTTTCATGCCCTCTTTGTCCATGTCACTGATAGTGCACATGCTCACTCCAATTCAAAATGTTTTACATCTAATATTCAGAAATATTAAACATTGTACCACAGCAGCAGCTCAATAATATTACTGAAAATAACCTCTTTGACCCCCTCACATTTCTCATATGTCAGGTCCTGTTTTGATTGGTGTGAAAAGAAATGTATGCTTGTTGCATGAAACAGTCACAACATTTCTTTGGAAAATGCCTACAATAGACTCTCACACTTCACCCACATAAAATAATAAATGAAAGGAAAAACAGTATTTGAAACCTGTTTAAGAATTATTCAAGGTCATCAGGGCAAGACTCTGCAGAACAAAGCTGACTCTATTAGGCCCCCCTGGATGCCTGGGGCCCTGGGCCAGAGCCCACTTTGCCAATGCCTTAAAGCACCTCTGCATGGGCGGTTCCTGTTTCTGGCTTGTGGAGTGAGTGTTTCCCTTGGCATTGGGTGTCCTAATTCCCCCTATTTTCAGGGTAGCCTTCTTCACACAGGCACTTATTAGTTGTACGGTGCAGCACAGCAAGAGCAAGATCACAACCACTGATAACAAGGCTTTGCATAGCCACCTTGGTACTTAGGTAAACAAACATGTGAACCATTCTATGTTTGGGGTACCTTCTTCTTTAATCATGACCTTCTGTAGGTTGTGCAGTGTTTGGATGGCGATTGACAGTGTACCATTGTCCAGGTCTTTCATGGGGAAGAAGGTACAGCCACTGTACCTATCTTCGCGCATACACACCCTTCGGTTCTGGTCCTTAAGTCCAACACATACCGGTGCTGCATCACCATGAGGCAGATGGTGCGCAGTTTTTCTTTGCGTCGAGGCCATCTTCGTGGTGTTCATAATTTTCAGCAATTGCCACCTAGTGATCTGCAGCCACCAAGAGTAGGCCATGGTTTCCACTGTGATGAAGCCGGTCGAACCTCCTACACCTATCTGTGCATCGGTGAAGAGCCTGAACTCTTCAGGAATGTCTTTGAATCTGTCCCAACCAAAGTACTGACCTGACCTGCTTTTGAATACTTGGTGTAGAACCGTGGTCCCTTTACTGATGGGGTGGTGATACAGCGCAAAAAGATCTTCTCCAGGTATGACCAATGTTGGCATGTAAAAATAATAATAATAATAATAATAATAATAGCTTTATTGCATGATTAATTAAAATCTTCGCAATCAAATAAAACATATATTCACAGAAAGCAGCTTCATCATTAAATAATGCTAAAAGAGATTACAAATGTACGGTGATCCTATAAAAGTTGCAGAAGAATAAAAACTGATAGGAGAGGCAGTTCATCAAAAACGCTTGGTCTCATAGTTAGTCACGCCCCGTAAGGAAATGTTTATAGAAAATTGTAAGGGCGATGAACTGTGAGCGTACCCAGGCTGGCTGCTGACAGCTTGTGGACCGTTGCAGTAGGCGTGGATCTGGTCAAGGTCCTAATGGTCGGTGATGTTGTGCTTGTCTCATGAACCAGATGACATGGGCTGAGGACCAGAAGCTTGTGGACCTTCCAGGGTTAACTTTGTGTTTGCTTCCCTCATAAACCGGACAAGGCTGCAAGCAAGACGAATGTTGCAGCCTTCGAATCAGGCCTTTACCGCTTCCCTGCATGATCGAACCTGACTTGCGATCAGGTGCTGCTTTAAAAACTGTCTCCTTTTCACTCCCAGGCCGATGCAGATGCATAGTTGGTGTATTACATCTTCATTTTGGTCCCCACACAATCTGCAGCAGTTTGAGGTGTCTGTACGGTACACAGACAAAATATTGAGTTTTAAATATCGATATACAATAATATCGAAGTTTAAATATCGATGGGACAAAATATCGAAGGTAAGTAATATCGACAGTCTTAATATCGATATTAGTATGATATCAGTAAAATCGAAGTTTGAAATATCGATGTCAATAATATCGAAATAAATAACTTCGATGTTACTAATATCAATTTTTAAATAAATTTAGTGTATATTATATTGTATTTATTATGTTTTATTATTTATTTTTAATGTAATTTAATTAAATATTGTCTTTTACTACTGTAGCGGGTTGTGGGTTTATAGGGGAATAGGGTGGGAAGTAATTTAATTATGTTAAATTAATTATTAATTAGTAGGAATTATTAATTAATTAATTGAGAAATAATTTTTAATTAATTTTAATTAATTGATTAATTGATAAATATGTTCTGTAGCGGGTTATGGGTTTATAGGGGAATAGGGTGGGAAGTAATTTAATAATAATTCATTAATTAATATATGTTTGTACATATTTTAATTAATAATTAATTGGTAATTAATTTATATTAATTAGTTCATTAATTAATATAATTTTGTACATATTTTTACGTATTAATTAGTTGGTAATTAATTAATATTAATTAGTTAATTACATTAATTATAGTAATTTTTTTATATATAATTTTTTGTTATTCTTAATTAATTAATTGGGAAAAATAATATTAATTATTAAATTAAATTAATTACAGCTAATGTGCTAATATATTTACTTTATTGTTATTGTTAATTAATAATTAATTGGTAATTAAATAATATTAATTAATTTTGGGTAAAGGAGTATTTTTAGGGTTCAGGGTCAGTTTTCAGTTTTTGGGTAAAGAGGTATTTTTAGGGTTCAGGGTCAGTTTTCAGTTATTGGGTAAAGGGTATTTTTAGGGTTCTGGGTCAGTTTTCAGTTTTTGGGTAAAGGGGTATTTTTAGGGTTCAGGGTCAGTTTTCAGTTTTTGGGTAAAGGGGTATGTTTAGGGTTCAGGGTCAGTTTTCAGTTCTTGGGTAAAGGGGTATTTTTAGGGTTTAGGATCCGTTTTCAGTTTTTTGGGTAAAGGGGTATTTTTAGGGTTCAGGGTCAGTTTTCAGTTTTTGGGTAAAGGGGTATTTTTAGGGATAAGGGTCAGTTTTCAGTTCATGGGTAAAGGGGTATTTTTAGGGTTCAGGGTCAGTTTTGGGTTTTTGGGGTACAGGGATATTTTTAGGGTTCAGGGTCAGTTTTGGGTTTTTGGGGTACAGGTGTACAGGGTAAAAACAAAAAAATATTACATTAAATCAATTAAATAACATTAAAAAAAATAAAATTACATTAAATTATTAAGTGTTTTATTTATTTTAAATGTATATGTATTAGTTTTAATTTTTTTTAATATTTTTATTTAATATTTGTAAAATTATATGTATTTTAAAATTATTTTTACATTATTATTAATACATTTAAAAAAACGATATTTTTAATTCCGATATTTTTGTACTACGATATTTTTTTTTCGATATTTTTGTACTTACCTTTATGAAGATAGGATTCTGATATTTTTGATGTCGATATTTTTGTTCCGATATTTTTGTAGTTCGATATTCTGTCTGTCGATATTATGTCAGACATTCGTCTGTACGTTTCCACGAAGGGAGGTAACGCTTTGCTGGTAGAATTCCCAGCCTCAGATGTAGGAACCGCTCTTTTGTAATTCTTGAAAAACCTGCTCCTAAGTATGACTGGGGCTTATTGACTTGTAGCTCTTGATTACAAACCAGCCGTGGGCCCTCCTACTGAGGGCAGCTTTATCTTCTGCGAGAGATACTATCTTTACTGACTTGTTTACCAGGTCCTTGAAACTTTTTGGGGATGAACAGGAGTCCCTTAGGTCATGTAGAGCTAACAGCCTGATTGCTGATTGAAGGTAACTCATAGCTGGACTATCGTTTTCCTTATGATTTCCGTCCACAGGTGTGAGTTCAATGTACCCTGCTCGGCTCCCTTTATTTGAAACCAGCACGTAGCGTAAGCCCCTTTCCGTGCGATTTGCTGCTTTTGGAGTCCGAACTCTAGTCTTATCTGGGCAGGAGAGGTGAATTGCGGAAGATTACATATTATTCTTATGGCCTTAGTGACCACTGTATCCAAAGTAAGCTCGTCTCTCCCTCTCATTGATTCACTTCCATACATGATCGAGGGTAGTAGTCGGGCTCGAAGCACTTCTAATAGTGGGAGAAGACTAGGGCCAGTTATTTTTTGCTTAATGTTTTTTAATGCAACTGCCAGTGCGGTCCCTCTGCCTTTGATGGTTGCTTTCTGTTTGGTAAATGAGCCGTTTCTTTCAAATATGACTCCCAAATACTTATAATCTTCGGTTGGCATCAGCAGCCGATCCCCCATTGACCACCGTAGGTGGCGTTTGTTGATTCTTTGGCTTAATGCCATTACTTTGGATTTTTCTAGGATTATGGTCAGCCCATTCCTGTCGGCAAAGATGCTTGTGGTGTTTATCAGATGCTGGAGTCCGATTGGAGTACGGCTGATTAGTAGCAGATCATCTGCGTACAAGAGGTTCAAAAGGGTTAGGCCCCCCAAGTTCGGAGCGTGATGGTTGCACTTGTCCAGCTCGGTGGAGAGGTCTTAGACAAAAAGGTTGAACAGGGTAGGGGCCAGAACACAGCCCTGCTTCAGCCCTTTGGTAGTTGGTATTCTCCTAGACAGGGTATCGCCCGCTCCAACTTTAATCTGGACCCACGTATCAGAGTGAAGCAGAATTAGCTGGTTTAGAAGGTTTGTGGGAAGTCCTCACCTTGTAAGTTTGGCCCAGAGTATCCCCCTATCGACGCTATCAAAAGCTGCTTTGTAATCAACAAAGCAGACGAATAGCGGTTTGTTGATGTTTTTAGAGGCGTCAATCAAGAGAGAAAGGGCGAGAATGTTTGCCGTAGTCCCTAGACTTTCCTGAAAGCCAGTTTGATTAATAGGAATTAGGGCTTTTTCCTGTGCCCAGACTGTAAGTTTGTTTAGCAAAAGCCCTGCATAGAATTTGGCTTTAATGTCAATTAAAGCAATGAGCCTGTCATTTTTCGGATCAGTCATGGCGCCCTTTTTGTGGATCGGTGAAATGATTGATCCTTTTCAAGAGTCGGGGATTCTCTCAGTTTCCAGGATGTTGTTGTAAAGGGGTAATAGTGCTTCAACCCAGTAATTCGAGTCCTGTTTAAATATGATGGCCGTTGGGCCCAGGAGCTCCGTCTTTCCGACCTTTCATGATTCTACCCCCAAGCTGCCTGGTTGTAAAGATGATGGGAAGGTCCGGTCCTTCGAATCTGGAGTGCTGATGCGCACTTTGGAGCACCAGTGAGACTTCAACGATTCCGCCGGCTTCTGTATTGAAGTGACTCAATAAGTACGTTGCCCAGGTATCCTCAGTTATATTTGAGTTGATTCTTGGAGCAGATGGATTCTCTAGGGCTCTGACGGTCTGCCAAAACCTGGCGCTATTGTTGTTTTTTGCATCGTATGTCAGTTTAGCCCATGTTGATTCATCGCTTTCTTTTTTAGCGAACCAAATAATTGTTTTCCTGCGTGCCTTGAGCCGCCTTAATTCGGACTGGATGTTATCAACTGGGCCGTGTATGTGGAGACTGCGCAGTACCCTGTTGATTTTGTTTTTTAACCCTTAGTTCGGCGTCCTGGTGTCGTGAGAGGTGGATTCTTTCGCTTCTTACCTGCTAGCATAAGGCGGCCCGTCACTCTTTGATCTTGCTACTCCATCTGTTGGCTTATTTTTTGGCTTTATTGGGACAAAACTTTCCTTGAAGTTCTCCCATGCCGTTAAATGGTTAGTGCTCAGCTGCTTACTTTCCTCCCATCTTTTTGTTGCAATAGCCTGCAGTTGTTCTGGATCGCGAGTGTTGTATTTGATTCGTCGGTGGCTTGCTGTTATCATTAAGTTTGAGTCCTCCATTGGAAAGGTGGTTGCTGTTCCGTGAGCATCGAGTATAAACTCTTGGGGTTGATGGTCGCTGTAATCCTGCTTTCTGATCATAAACCCCTTTATTAAGCTGAAGATTGATAGAGAAGTGAAAGTGTAGTCGATTGCGCTGCTAAATTGGGCAGTGTGGAAAGTAGCGGCCTGTGGGCGGTCTCCTACGAAACGCCCGTTTAATGCAACCAAAGACAGATTCATCAGTTCGATCAAAAGGTCCCTCGAAACTTTGGATGGTTTGCCCCATCTGCAGTTATACAGACTTGGGATTCCCCATGCTGCGTGACGTTTTGCTGCAGGACTATCCGGGTTGAAACCCCTGTAAGGGACATATTAAAGTCCCCAGAAACGATATAGTTCGAAGATGGTTCCTCAGTGATGAGTTTTGTCAATTCGGCTACCAAAGTGTTTGCGCCGATTTTTTTATTGAGCGGGTGAATATAGGAGTTGACAATTGTTAAGGGTTCTTTATTTCTGCAGCTTGATATTTCAAACTGTATTATTTGTATTCCGTTTGTCGTGGTGTTTATGCTTGTTAGCTCCTTCGCTGATGATATGGATTTAATTGAAGAATAGGTTGTGAGCCCGCCTTTCAGATGGCCAAATTTTTAGTTTCTAGTCCCTGGGAGATGGTATGATTTGAAGCCTTGTATGTGGAAAGGCTCTTCCAGCCATGTTTCTTGAAGTAGGATTATGTCGAATAGCTGGAGATACATTAATAATCCTTTGTCAGAAATTTTTGCACCAAAGCCGTTTGTTCCAGGAGCAGAATTTTAGTTTCAAAGAGCTTGTTGTTTTTTCTGATCTCTGTCAATGTGCCTCGGGTCTGCAGTTTATTGTTTTTGAGATCCATGACTAGTCAATTGATGATTCCCTTCCTCTTTCGTCCCGACCCTTCAGGGTAGTTGCTCCGCTGTATCGTGTGGCCTCGCTGGAGGTGCTTCTTGCTCCTTTGAGCACGGAGATGCAGGGACCAGGATTGGCATTATTTTTTGAGTTGTCGACGTTCGATTCATGGAACTGGTCGAGAAGGGATTCCGGATATCCCACTTTGCGGTGGGCATATAGTCTAATCCCCCAAGCTTGCATTTGGGGCTCCTCTTTGAGAATTTTCTCTATTATTTTCTGGTTGATCCAGGTAGTTTTTGTTGCTTCCTGGTCCAAATGGTTTTTGAATGTTTTGAATTGAACAGATACTAAGTCTTGTGATCCAATCCCTGCCAAATTATTAATGGCGGTTAGTATTTAAAGAATATGCCCTCTATTGAGGGTATCTCCCCGACCTTTAGATTTGTAATCGGGGATGAACAGTACTGACTGGGTAGGATCCCGTTGGTGGCTTTTTGTTAAGGAGAAGAAGTGTGGGACCGTTTCCCTCTCCACTGGGGAACAGGATGACTGTGTTGCTGGGCCCTCTCTATTTCCTGATTCTGGACTTGTCCCTTTCTTCCACCACCCTACGTTGCGGGAGATTAATCCGACTGGGCCTTCCCTTGTTCCTATTTCCATTTTTAATTTAGAATTAGCTGGACTTGCTAGCTTGGGGGAGATCATTGAGGCTGCCTTTAAGGAAGGGGGGGTTCCCCATCGTGATTGGAAATGCCGAATTGCTTGATGACTGTTCCGAAGTGTTGATGTTCGCAGATTGTTTCAGTTCCTTTGAGTGTGTGGTTCCTGTATTTGCTAGTGCTGTTGTGCCTGGTGCCGAGACAGTGGTGGCATTGGGTTGGGGAATTGAAGGCTCGCTCCGTGGTCTTTGTTCAGACTTGTGTTCACTCAGAGCTTCGTTTGGAGCTTGGAAGAAAGTGTTGATGGCAGGAGTGGTATACCTCCCTTTCCTTCTTTGTTTTCGCCGTTGTTTAGAGGTTTGGATTTTGATTGACGAAGCTTCCCCTTCAATTGGATGGATTGAAAGTTTTTTGAAGATGCTGGATCCCTGCACCGCCAGTGGTTTATCTAAAGGGGCCGTGTTGCTGGTGGAGGCGGGGCTTGGGTGGGTGCGTGCGCTGCCCCTGCCTTGGGTTCCTAAGTCATCTCGGGGAGCCAAATTGATGGCCGCTGCATTGCTGGAAGGTAGTTAGATTCTGGCCTCAGCAGAGATAGAAGCCGGGAGAGTTCTGTTCTTGTCAGTTAGGAGTTGGCCGTTGTGGTCCTCGGTAGACGGATCCCTGTTATATTTGAGATTTCCTGTTTGTTTAATGTTGTTAAAATTTTGTTTACCTAAATTGGTTAACTCTGTTGTGTTGATATTTTTTAAATCCGTTAGGAGGTCAGCCATCACCGTAGGTAGTGTTGCAAGTTTGTCGATAATTAGGTGACACAAACAGCTTAGTGGAATTACCGTTGTTTCGGCTTGAACTTTTGTGATAAGGTTATTCAAATCACATAGCTTCCTGTCGATGCTGGTAACGTGTAGGGCTAGACAGTAAGGTAGGATTAGCTGTATATCCATCTTGTCAGGCTCCATAGCCTTTGTTGTAAGTTGCCTTGTGTTGAGCAGAGGAGCCCAGATTATGTTCTCGGCTGTTGGCGTGTCTTCCTTATTGATTGCCTTGGTTCATGACCCCCTATTTCGCCTTTGGACGCAGAGGAATATGTGGTGACGAGATTTTCCCTTTCATCGTTTGAAATTGCGGGTGCATTGCCTAGGGCGAAAGCTGAGACCTCTACATCATCTCCACGGGCCACCCCTGGGCTGCTGATGACTGCTGGCATGTAGAGGGTGACCAGTGAGCAGACCCCTCTCCAGTCTGGGATGAGCTGGGTGTAGTCGTGGTCGCCGCATTACCATTAGTAGTCCATCAAGGTGGAGGTGCCCCACTGCAGATCAATATTATCAGTTAAACTCTTGCATTTTGCTGTTCACTCCGACAGGTATTGTCCTCTCCCCCCTAAAACACAAGGAATACACTGGTAGCTTCCTGGCCACGCTGGGTTTCTTCTTACCTTCTGTCCATGTGTACACTCCTGCCTCTGATCTCCAGGTGTTGTGTCTTGGCATTGCATCAATGTTGTAGCAGAGAGAACCAGCATTACAAGAAGGGGGCCTAGAAGCAGCTGTAGTCCCAGAGGCACTGGAAAGGGAATCTGAGTTTGAGAGAATGGACTGATATCAAATGAACCTTGGATCTGTTGTGGCTGCGCCCGTAAAGCAGGGTGTTCCTTAGGATCCTTTTCTGCCCCTTGCTGATATTGCATGACAGCTGGACCCTCACCTCCCCCCTCAAGGCAGGCATCGTCTAGGTGTTGTGCTTTTTCAGTCTCTGCTCCTCTCATGGAAAGGGTCAAAGTCCAATCAGTCATAAAAAGGTGGCCATAAAAAGGCGGCCAATGCACAGACACTGTCTCTGTGGTGAGACTTTGCTGCTAGACACGAAGCGCTTTTAAAAACTGTGTCATTGAATTTTAATATTCTTAAAAATTGAGTGCTGCTACTGAATCCTATGAATTTGATTGTGTGGTGGGGCGCGATTCGCAGGACGCTCTTCACCGTAGTTGAGCCAAGGAGTGAGAGAGGTTAGCAGTCTAGTGGCTGCCACCTGGGGAAAGCTTTATGAGCCCGATCTGCTATAAAATGGCATCCATTGCGCAGATGCGCTGAAGGTGCACCTAAGGCAAGCCTGTCAGTGCATGAGGCCAGAACCCCTGCTCCCTTGGTATCGCCTAGGATTACCCACTCTGCCCCTAAACCGCTGTTATTCAGACCACTTTGCACCAAGGTTTGCCTACACCCGTTCGCCTTTGGGGGAAACGGCATGGCCGGAGTGCACTGCAGACATTGTCGTTTTGCTTCAACTATTAAGGGTAACTTCACTATTTCTGCTACTACTTCCTCTAAGGCTAACTCAATGTCATTAACTTTACAAATGCACAGAATTAACTTTCGCGCACTGACCCGCCACTATGCTGATATCCCCGTCCTGGATCACAAGCTCAGTGTCTTATTCCTCACAGAAACATGGCTCACTCAATCTACATATGTAGAACCTGTTTGGGCTCTCCCTCCAGGATCTCTCATTCAAAGATGCGATAGACCCTGTGGCAGATGGGTTGGTATCACAATCATTCACAGAACCTGTATTAAGTGCATTCTGTTCCCTGGCCTTATTTAGGACTGTGAAAGCATTCCATTTAAACATCATTTTAGCAAAATGGTAGTCTTATGTATAGACTACCAGGTCTAAACAGTCCAGGGAATCTAAATTAGAGCTCTCTACCTTGCACTCACTTCAACTGTCCAACTTTAACATAATTGGAGACTTTACATAGGACAGATAATGCAGGTTACTGAAGCACATGTACCTCGCAACTTCCTCCTGCAACCCCAGCTTCCATCCCCACAGATACGGCAGCATAAATTAACATTCCAAAATAGTGTCTACCTTCCCCCTGACATCAGCATTGTACCATATTTTATCCTAGTCAGTCCCATCTATGTGGCTGAGGATACATTCACAGACAAGGCCTCGCTTCCTGCCCCCAAGTCTGCAGATTCTGCCTCTCCCTCGCACTCCACTTCCTGCGCAAGCAAGTAGGAGGTGAGTGGGCCCCAAATGTCCTTCGGACGTGATTTAGTGGGCAATAGTTCTGCATAGTAGCTCATATTTTCTTGCCAAGTAAACATTGTGTGCACCCAGCACTTGAATTTGCGTGTGAGCCCTCTCCCCACCGGCATGCCACATGCCGTTTCGCCAGGAGTGATTCAGAAAAGGGGGTGGTGATGAACAGAGTGTCTGAATTAAGCAGACCACTCTTACCCAGTCCAAAGATCAGGGCTTGATCCATCACCGTTATTTATCTCACTGCACCATCCCAGCTCAGAACCTGGCTATATGCAAATCAGTCTGTCCCTGGCCCAGTGCATCATGGGAACAGGGCAGACTAAACTACCAAGCCAATTCTTCACCAGAAAGGAGACAAGCTACCGGGGACCGGTTTCTGGCATTTCAGCCTTCTTCGGCCCGGCTTGCTTGAATCCTGATGGTGCAGTGAGAAAGGGACTCATGTCTGAGTATACCCTGCCACACCTATAGTGGCCAAAAACGATTCAGAAAAGGGGGTGGTGATGAACAGAGTGTCTGAATTAAGCAGACCACTCTTACCCAGTCCAAAGATCAGGGCTTGATCCATCACCGTTATTTATCTCACTGCACCATCCCAGCTCAGAACCTGGCTATATGCAAATCAGTCTGTCCCTGGCCCAGTGCATCATGGGAACAGGGCAGACTAAACTACCAAGCCAATTCTTCACCAGAAAGGAGACAAGCTACCGGGGACCGGTTTCTGGCATTTCAGCCTTCTTCGGCCCGGCTTGCTTGAATCCTGATGGTGCAGTGAGAAAGGGACTCATATCTGAGTATACCCTGCCACACCTATAGTGGCCAAAAACGATTCAGAAAAGGGGGTGGTGATGAACAGAGTGTCTGAATTAAGCAGACCACTCTTACCCAGTCCAAAGATCAGGGCTTGATCCATCACCGTTATTTATCTCACTGCACCATCCCAGCTCAGAACCTGGCTATATGCAAATCAGTCTGTCCCTGGCCCAGTGCATCATGGGAACAGGGCAGACTAAACTACGAAGCCAATTCTTCACCAGAAATGAGACAAGCTACCGGGGACCGGTTTCTGGCATTTCAGCCTTCTTCAGCCCGGCTTGCTTGAATCCTGATGGTGCAGTGAGAAAGGGACTCATGTCTGAGTATACCCTGCCACACCTATAGTGGCCAAAACCGATTCAGAAAAGGGGGTGGTGATGAACAGAGTGTCTGAATTAAGCAGACCACTCTTACCCAGTCCAAAGATCAGGGCTTGATCCATCACCGTTATTTATCTCACTGCACCATCCCAGCTCAGAACCTGGCTATATGCAAATCAGTCTGTCCCTGGCCCAGTGCATCATGGGAACAGGGCAGACTAAACTACCAAGCCAATTCTTCACCAGAAAGGAGACAAGCTACCGGGGACCGGTTTCTGGCATTTCAGCCTTCTTCGGCCCGGCTTGCTTGAATCCTGATGGTGCAGTGAGAAAGGGACTCATGTCTGAGTATACCCTGCCACACCTATAGTGGCCAAAAACGATTCAGAAAAGGGGGTGGTGATGAACAGAGTGTCTGAATTAAGCAGACCACTCTCACCCAGTCCAAAGATCAGGGCTTGATCCATCACCGTTATTTATCTCACTGCACCATCCCAGCTCAGAACCTGGCTATATGCAAATCAGTCTGTCCCTGGCCCAGTGCATCATGGGAACAGGGCAGACTAAACTACCAATCAATCAATCAATCAATCAAAGACATTTATAGAGCGCACTACTTACCCGTAGGGTCTCAAGGCGCTTGGGGGGCGGGGTGCCGTTACTGCTCGAACAGCCAGGTCTTGACCTTCTTCCTGAAGGAGAGGTGGTCTTGGGTCAAGCGCAGGTCGGTCGGGAGGGAGTTCCAGGTCTTGGCGGCCAGGTAGGAGAAGGACCTTCCTCCTGTTGTCGCTCTTCGGATGCGGGGGGGCGGCGGCTAGGGCGTGGCTGGCTTATCGGAGGTGGCGTTTGGGAGCGTAGAAGTTGACTCGGTTGTTGAGGTAGCTCGGGCCTTGATCGTGTAGGGCTTTGTGTGCGTGGGTGAGGAGACGGAAGGTGATTCTTTTGTTGACGGGGAGCCAATGCAGGTCTCTCAGATGTCCGGAGATGTGGCTGTTACGTGGGATGTCGAGGATGAGTCTGGCTGAGGCGTTCTGGATCCGCTGGAGTCTCTTCTGGAGCTTGGCGGTGGTTCCGGCGTAGAGGGCGTTGCCGTAGTCCAGTCGGCTGGTGACGAGGGCCTGGGTGACCAAGCAAATTCGTCACCAGAAAGGAGACAAGCTACCGGGGACCGGTTTCTGGCATTTCAGCCTTCTTCGGCCCGGCTTGCTTGAATCCTGATGGTGCAGTGAGGAAGGGACTCATGTCTGAGTATACCCTGCCACACCTATAGTGGCCAAAAACGATTCAGAAAAGGGGGTGGTGATGAACAGAGTGTCTGAATTAAGCAGACCACTCTTACCCAGTCCAAAGATCAGGCCTTGATCCATCACCGTTATTTATCTCACTGCACCATCCCAGCTCAGAACCTGGCTATATGCAAATCAGTCTGTCCCTGGCCCAGTGCATCATGGGAACAGGGCAGACTAAACTACCAAGCCAATTCTTCACCAGAAAGGAGACAAGCTACCGGGGACCGGTTTCTGGCATTTCAGCCTTCTTCGGCCCGGCTTGCTTGAATCCTGATGGTGCAGTGAGAAAGGGACTCATGTCTGAGTATACCCTGCCACACCTATAGTGGCCAAAAACGATTCAGAAAAGGGGGTGGTGACGAACAGAGTGTCTGAATTAAGCAGACCACTCTTACCCAGTCCAAAGATCAGGGCTTGATCCATCACCGTTATTTATCTCACTGCACCATCCCAGCTCAGAACCTGGTTATATGCAAATCAGTCTGTCCCTGGCCCAGTGCATCATGGGAACAGGGCAGACTAAACTACCAAGCCAATTCTTCACCAGAAAGGAGACAAGCTACCGGGGACCGGTTTCTGGCATTTCAGCCTTCTTCGGCCCGGCTTGCTTGAATCCTGATGGTGCAGTGAGAAAGGGACTCATGTCTGAGTATACCCTGCCACACCTATAGTGGCCAAAAACGATTCAGAAAAGGGGGTGGTGATGAACAGAGTGTCTGAATTAAGCAGACCACTCTTACCCAGTCCAAAGATCAGGGCTTGATCCATCACCGTTATTTATCTCACTGCACCATCCCAGCTCAGAACCTGGCTATATGCAAATCAGTCTGTCCCTGGCCCAGTGCATCATGGGAACAGGGCAGACTAAACTACCAAGCCAATTCTTCACCAGAAAGGAGACAAGCTACCGGGGACCGGTTTCTGGCATTTCAGCCTTCTTTGGCCCGGCTTGCTTGAATCCTGATGGTGCAGTGAGAAAGGGACTCATGTCTGAGTATACCCTGCCACACCTATAGTGGCCAAAAACGATTCAGAAAAGGGGGTGGTGATGAACAGAGTGTCTGAATTAAGCAGACCACTCTTACCCAGTCCAAAGATCAGGGCTTGATCCATCACCGTTATTTATCTCACTGCACCATCCCAGCTCAGAACCTGGCTATATGCAAATCAGTCTGTCCCTGGCCCAGTGCATCATGGGAACAGGGCAGACTAAACTACCAAGCCAATTCTTCACCAGAAAGGAGACAAGCTACCGGGGACCGGTTTCTGGCATTTCAGCCTTCTTCGGCCCGGCTTGCTTGAATCCTGATGGTGCAGTGAGAAAGGGACTCATGTCTGAGTATACCCTGCCACACCTATAGTGGCCAAAAACGATTCAGAAAAGGGGGTGGTGATGAACAGAGTGTCTGAATTAAGCAGACCACTCTTACCCAGTCCAAAGATCAGGGCTTGATCCATCACCGTTATTTATCTCACTGCACCATCCCAGCTCAGAACCTGGCTATATGCAAATCAGTCTGTCCCTGGCCCAGTGCATCATGGGAACAGGGCAGACTAAACTACCAAGCCAATTCTTCACCAGAAAGGAGACAAGCTACCGGGGACCGGTTTCTGGCATTTCAGCCTTCTTCGGCCCGGCTTGCTTGAATCCTGATGGTGCAGTGAGAAAGGGACTCATGTCTGAGTATACCCTGCCACACCTATAGTGGCCAAAAACGATTCAGAAAAGGGGTGGTGATGAACAGAGTGTCTGAATTAAGCAGACCACTCTTACCCAGTCCAAAGATCAGGGCTTGATCCATCACCGTTATTTATCTCACTGCACCATCCCAGCTCAGAACCTGGCTATATGCAAATCAGTCTGTCCCTGGCCCAGTGCATCATGGGAACAGGGCAGACTAAACTACCAAGCCAATTCTTCACCAGAAAGGAGACAAGCTACCGGGACCGGTTTCTGGCATTTCAGCCTTCTTCGGCCCGGCTTGCTTGAATCCTGATGGTGCAGTGAGAAAGGGACTCATGTCTGAGTATACCCTGCCACACCTATAGTGGCCAAAAACGATTCAGAAAAGGGGGTGGTGATGAACAGAGTGTCTGAATTAAGCAGACCACTCTTACCCAGTCCAAAGATCAGGGCTTGATCCATCACCGTTATTTATCTCACTGCACCATCATTCGCCAGGAGTAGCCCCATAGCAAGGAGTGTTTTATGTGGTGTGTTGATGCCAGTAAGAAAGTATGCAGGTTGGGGGTGGCAGTTCTCACACTCTGGCGGAGTCGGGTGTACAGAAATGTATCCATTATTGTTGGCGGGTGTGTAGTGAAAAACTGCTCCTTAGTACGAAATTGCTCCCCTATATAGAGGTCTCCCCAAGTAGAGTAATTAAGGTCTTCAAGCATCTTCCTGCATATGCCTTCACCCGTAACCTGTAATAAGGGATTGCATAGCAGGGTCATCTTGGGAGAGTATAGCATCGGGGACTCATGCTTATGGGCTATTTTCTGCCATGCAAGAACAGTACAATCTACTGTAGACAGGTCTCTCTCCTGCTCCCTCACTGCCGTGAAAATGTAAGCCGCAAGGGGTGTCGGGCATGTAGTCATCCTCAACCGCCAAGTGGGGCATGAAGGGCGGCGAGTGGAACCAATACGCCGCGAAGTGTGCCAGTGCGCAGTAGTAATAAAATTCAAAATCGTGGGTAGATTAAGGCGCTTGCTTCATGCCCCATATAAGCCTAGTGAGTTGGGATTTAAGTGTGGTGAAGAAAAAAGTACCGGGTGGTATGGTATGTTAATGAAAAGGTACAACAACTTCGGCAGAAGTACCATTTTGATCAGCGAGATTATTCCCGCCATGGAGAGGGGGAGTTGCAGCCACTTCGTAATGGAGTCAGTAATCGTGCCCATAGTGGTGCCATAATTAAGTCTCATTAACGCGTCTCTATCTCTGGTAATATGTATGCCCAGGTACTTAAGTTCTTCCAATTCCCAAACTAGCGAAACTCGGGGGAGGGGGGGAAAGTTGATGTTCTACACAAATTGATGCGGGACGATGCTACCCCCTGTGGAATATAATGTAACTTATGATTTGATAATTTATTATTGCTGGTCCCATCTGCCTTTTCAAGGTTTATCGAAAGGAATGTGCCTCAATTAGACTCCATTATAGAACGTGCGGAGGCTTCCACCAAAGCATGGCTCAATTCTGCCTTGGAAAAACAACAGTTGATGGACAGAATGCAGAACAATGTCATACATTCACCCCAGTACAGAGATCTGGGCCTAAATCCATCGTTTTTTTGCTCTCCACACCACCTCAGTTCAGACATGGCCATATGCAAATCAGCCTTGACCCTGTTCCTCATGGGAACAGTCCAGCCCGAACTGCCAAGCCATGTCTTTCCTGGACCGGAATCGAGCATCCTAGGACCGGTTTCTGGCTATCAGCCGTCTTCAGCCAGGATAGCTTGACTCCAGTGGTGTGGAGAGCATGGGACTCACGTCTGAGCATACCCATCCCACTCGGGGTGACAAATGCAAAAACAACAGTTGATGGACAGAATGCAGAACAATGTCATACATTCACCCCAGTACAGAGATCTGGGCCTAAATCCATTGTTCTTTTGCACTCCACACCACCCCAGTTCAGACATGGCCATATGCAAATCAGCCTTGACCCTGTGCCTCATGGGAACAATCCAGCCCGAACTGCCAAGCCATGTCTTTCCTGGACCGGAATCAAGCATCCTAGGACCGGTTTCTGGCTATCAGCCGTCTTCAGCCAGGATAGCTTGACTCCAGTGGTGTGGAGAGCATGGGACTCAAGTCTGAGCATACCCATCCCACTCGGGGTGACAAATGCAAAAACAACAGTTGATTGACAGAATGCAGAACAATGTCATACATTCACCCCAGTACAGAGATCTGGGCCTAAATCCATTGTTTTTTTGCACTCCACACCACCCCAGTTCAGACATGGCCATATGCAAATCAACCTTGACCCTGTGCCTCATGGGAACAGTCCAGCCCGAACTGCCAAGCCATGTCTTTCCTGGACCAGAATCAAGCATCCTAGGACCGGTTTCTGGCTTTCAGCCGTCTTCAGCTAGGATAGCTTGACTCCAGTGGTGTGGAGAGCACGGGACTCACGTCTGAGCATACCCATCCCACTCGGGGTGACAAATGCAAAAACATCAGTTGATGGACAGAATGCAAAACTAAGCATGGGCGAATTTTGCGAATTTGCAGTTCGCGAATTTGCGTATTCACGGATTCGCAATCCGCAAAATCCGCAAACTCTCACAAATTAGCGGATTTTTTCTTTCTTTTGTGTTCGCAAGGGTTTCTGCCAGTTCGCAAGGGTTTTGTACCAGTTCGCAAACGCGAACTTACTTGTCGGGTCGCAGCGGTCGCAACTATGTTGTTTCTTCGTCTGGTTCATCACAGCACCCTCTGTTTCACCACTGCCACCCTCTGGTTCACCCATGCCACCCTCTGGTACATCACTGCCACCCACTGGTTCATCACTGTAGATTATGGGAGGAAAAGCACACCTGCCCTGCTTCAACTGACATGAATTAATTTGGGGTTGATTAATGTGTCACTGAGTCTGGCACCTGCTTCCTCATCTGTAATTGCTTTCTGTTGCAGTGCAATTTTTTTTCACAGGACCTTTGAGGCCTACTTGTAGCTATTCTCTGAGCCTGCTGTGAGGGTCAGAGCAGGGTCATAGAATAGTTGCAAGTAGGCAACTGAACTCTGGAGGGGGCCCTCAGGAAGCACTGCAGGGAATGGTTACTAATGATGAGGTTGAACTTTTGCACCTGCTGAGTGCTTTTAGTTTTGCCAAAATCATTTTTCTGCAATTTCGCAGGATTTGCGGGGCGCGAATTTGCGCGAGATCGAATTCAGAAGCCGCGAATTCGTGCGAATATGCGATTTGTTTTTTTGCAGCGTGTTAGTTCGCAAGGTTTTTTGCGTTTTAGCGAGCCGCTTGTAGCGCAACGGCGCGTAGTTACCCTCACGGTCGTTCACGGGTGCGGCCATCTTGTTTGCGTGACGTATTTCCGTTTCCGGGCGCTATGTGTAATCTCGCAAAGTGTGCGGCTCGCTAGTACAAGTTCGCGTGTGATCGCGAGGGAAATTTCGCGCGGACTTACCCACGCGGTCGTGAACAGGCGCGGCCAGCTTGTTTCTCATTCATTGCTATGGTTCTGGTCATGCTTTCTGTATCCTCTGTCAATCTCTGCCATCCTTTGCTTGTTTGAAGTTTTTTTGATCAATTGTACTTATTATCTATCCCTCTATTTTTCTAGCTCTATATTTTTGTGTTTTCTGCTACTTTTGGTTAATTTTAAACTACTTTTTTTAACTCTTTTCTTTTCTTCTTCCCTATTCTATTTCTTATTTATTATTTACCTTCCTTTCTTCCCAGACCATGGTAAAGGGCGTTTGAGGGGGGAGAGAGTCACAGCCCGGGAGATCTTTAGCGCGGAGGAGGTGGCCGCACTAGTTTTTTATGTCCAGAGCCGCTTCCCCAGGACCATCATGGCAGGCGGCAAGATCGCTAGCGGCTACGGGATCTGGGAGCGCCGGAAGCGGTGGGAGAAGGTGTGCCGGGCCATGTACCAACACTCTCGGGTCCGGCGCACCTACAACCAGGCCACCCACCGTTGGACGGATCTCCTGGACCGGGAACGCGACTTGATCGACCTGCTCGGCCTCGAGATCCCCGGGCTTGGTGAGTAGTAGTAGCTATTTCTTCACTACTCTGTTTTCTCCTGCTCTGTGTGTTGTTATATTGCAAATTTTTGTTTTTTACCAAGAGCAATAATGCTGCTGATTACATTGTAGGTAAATTATATTTCAACATCTTCTGTGCATTTCAGGTGCACTGCTCTCCTTCTCAGTAGCGTTGCTACTATGCTTATTTGTTTTCGATTTTGTGTTCATTTCATTGGCCTGAGAAATTATGTATGAGTGTAGTTTAAAGAACTGCGTAATGCTAGACACTAAGTGTCAGATGTTTAATTACCGGCGCATCCCTGCAAAGTAGCAGGGATGCACCAGTAATTGTGCGCCACGCCACCACCACCCATGGTGCGCCGTATTTACAATGCGGCGCACCATGGGCCCAAAACGTCACCGAAGCGTTACGCATCTGTGCCGTAAAGGTGGCGCATTGCTGGAGTTGCGTCGCAACGATGGCACAGCTCCAGCAATGCTCTGGGGTGCTGTGTCTCCCCAATGCTGTGTCAAGCCGTATGTCTGCTTCAAGCAGGCGCAGGGTTTGAGTCACGCATCATTGTCCTAAAAGTGACCGATTGAAATCTTGTAGATTTCCCTCAGCTACTGTTAGGATGTGTTCCTGCGCAGGAATGCCCTCCCTTGCGCCATAACGCCCCCTGATGGCGCAGGGCTTTACAACGTGATGCATCTCCCATATGCGTCACGTTGTTAATATACGCCACACCATGGCGCCTCTTTTGATCTGCCGCTGCGTCACAAAAGTCACGCAACAACGGAGCAAAAGAGCCGCAAGGGGCTTGTAAATCTGCCCCTACAGACTCAAGTCCAGTCCTTCCTTTGTACACCTGGCAATAAGAAGAAATAGTGGTGGTGGATTGATAGTTTGAGTATTTTAATGACTGGTTAATGTAGTAGGAAACCTTTTAGTGTTGTCGCTGATCTGCAATCACGATGGAGTTTATCTGTCACTTTGCGTGCTGCGGACTGCTGCCTGCCAGTCCTAGGTGAACCTTTTTAGTAGTTTGTTTAGTGAGTTACATAACTTTCTAAGTCCACGGTCCACAAATCAAGCAATACTAATATCGTAGTAGACCACATGAGATAGGTCAATATATCCAGTGGAATAGTTGTCTATTTGCTATTTCGCCAAAATATTTTGTTATTGTTCTTTTGAAATGTTTGATTTGGTTGACAACAATCATCCATGTTTTCGGGTCTTTCTTTCTTTCATGTTGTACATCAGCTCCCCCCAGGGGCAAGAGGACATTGGAGGAGGCTGCTGCTGCTGAACAAGGCCAGGATCGGTCAGGCGAGGGCTCCTTTGCTGGCCCCGGTAAGTTTTAATTTTAATATAGAGTACCTATTTTTTCCTAGCGTTCCTCATTCGATTTTTTCTAAATCGTCTTTGATCTTCTTGTAGACTGTATCTAAATTCTTATCCTGCCTCGACTATGACTCCCTGTGGTATTGATGTAAATAATTAATTTACTCTCTTAATTTCTATGCAGGTAAGTACTTAATCAATAATAACTCAATCGGAATGAAGGAAAACAGAGTCCGTGGTGTAAGAGTTTCTAAGGGTTTTATTCCTCATAAAGGAATCAGGATATCATGTTCTGACCACCACACAGGGTGTCAGAAGGGATAGATGAGCGCGCCAACGTTTATTGACAATACATGGCTTATATACTTGATTTACATCATAATGTTCAATGTAAGAGGCGTAACAGCTGAGAGAAGACAAGATAACAGTATACACGTGGTGCTAGTACATCATCAAGAGGCGTAAACTAGGCGTGTGTGCTAGAAACGTCACTGATAGGTGACGCAAGTGGGTGGCACCAAGGGGTGGTGCTAACAGAATGTTGCAATGTCAGCAGAAATCGGGAGCTTGGATGCGCGCGCAGCTGCATGACGTGTGATAGACGGGGTGCAGGGGACTTGACATTTATACTGGCGGAAAGAGACAGAAGTCTGGCATGTCAGATCAACTTGTGCTTCTATCATATCTGGTATCTGATGTTTAGGAACTAAGCTATCTGGGCAGAAAGGTTTCTAGAGCAGAAGCTATTCTATACTTGCTGTGAGTGCGTGTATAAGCGCCTGAATGTCTGTATGAGAAGCGTGGGGGCATGGGGCCTTCCATGGAAGCATGGCAACAGAGGCTATGAATTACTTGCATAAAGACAGGTCGGCCCTTTAGCCCTGTAGCTGGGGAGGGATGTTTACTGAAGCTAGCAGGCTGGAATGTATCTTCGGGAGGAAAACAGATAACTCGAAGGTTATAGTCAATCTTGGCAGGCAGCAGGCTGAGCTGAGCACGGAGGGCCGCGCTAGAAGTAAGTCAGAGTTCACGGGAACGGGGGCCGCTTGGGCAGAGGCCCTCGCAGTCAGAAGCCAGAAAAGAGGCTCGATGGCAGAGATTCAGGGCCTACTTTCAGCCAGGCTGAAAAACGTAGGAGTACACTTCAAAAAGACGTTGGCATAGCATACTTAGGAACGGACCATCAAACCCATTCATGGTGGGTCTGAAAGAGGACAAGTTAACGTTGGACGCAAATGTATTTGCGTCTTCATAGCTGGCACAGGAGGGAAGTTACATGCACTTTAACTCGTACATGGAGACGTTGGGGTCTACGATAGGGAACATAACTTGACCATAAAATTTATATTACCTCATTCCCTCCTTGTTCCCTACGGACCCTTCATGATATATCGATCCTCATAAATCGATCAGTTTGTTCTTGTAACATTATATGTTCGTCTTTCTTTCTTTGACTGTTTGAGAGGCAACTGGAATGCTCAATGCAGGATGTGGCACACAGTCCACATATCGCTGGCCCACACTGCAGGCATAGGCAACAACTGAATACTATAACAAGGCCAATGCCTAGGAAGGATAAGATCTTCCATCCCCAAGCTGTTAACGTAGTCCAGAACCAACCGGACCAAGTCCAGGTGCCTGGATTCTGATGTATCTGATTTGCAATTTTATGTAAACGGGTGATAGCTTGATAGACAGATGGTGCATTTTGTGGAATGAAAACACAGCAACTTGACCCGATGACCTTACAAGCTCCACCTCTATCTGCCAAGATGACGTCAATCACAAGACGATTTTGAAGGACAACAGTCCGTATAGCAGACTGCTCCTCTGTTAAGTTACCTAGAGCGGAGGCAGTTTCGTTCACTACTGCTTCGAGTGTTCTCGTTAATCTGCGTATTAATTTACTGTTTTGGACAGGTCCTAGGAAGAAAAAGAATCCTTTATTGAAATCAGTGTACTGTTCCCATGCCGTTTCTGTGTAGTCGACAAGGGGAATATTTCTTTTGGGTCTATTCGGTGCTAGATTCGTATTTCTATGGTAATCAGGAGGAGCTAGGAAAACAGGTGGCAGAAGGAATGCAATGTAACAGGTACCATCCCAATCTGGGGGCAAACGTATGTATGCGGTATGACCACAAACAAAGTAGGAATGACTGGTAGCTTTAAAAGACGATTTACCATGGTCACTGAACTCGACCACAGTAGTGCATTCACTATGACCTACGTGTACTGAACCTTTCTTGCTAACACATAATTCACCTGTGACTGGTAACACTAACATATGGGGCAAAACTGGAGCAGTTTCAGATTCAACAGTGAGGATCATAAGGCTAATTGTGTAATTACCTAATCCATATACTTCATTTTCTAGATCAGTTCCTATTCGAGTGGGAAGTCCTTCTTTATCAGGATAACAGACGTTGAGCAGGACTAAGTTCAAGTTTCCCCAAACCCAGCCCCCATCGGAAACAGCAATATCAGGATCTAAAGAATTTATTATTTTAAACCATGCTCCACAGGAGCCATTGTGAGTGAATGGGTACGGAAAGAGGGGCAGAGCTCCCTTGTAATTCTGGTAGGGAGGGAGTCGACCACATATCCAGCAGTCTGTAGCATTACTTGTCTGATGGGAATGGTGTAACATACTAATAAATGTATTGTTGCGCAGCGCAAGTCTGTAAGAGAGTTCATGTGCAGGAAGTTCACTAAAAGTGTGTTCAGCAGAGACATTGTAAGCAGATTGTTCACGCCTGAAAATAGGCCAGTACATAGGAAGCAGAATGCTGGCAATAATAATTAGAATACTCAGAATAAACATGATTATTAGTGTCACTATGCAGTGACTACGAAGTGATTGGCAATATGTTCTTCTCTTTTCCTCTCTCTCTCTAACTCGATCTAGGGGATACATGTCAGAAACTATTTAACCGATTCACCTAGGGGAGGACTTAAACAATTAAACTGTCTGACTTGCTAGATCGAAGCTTCATTCGGTAAAGTTCTTGAGGAGTCTTTTCTCTTTTAGGCACAGTAACGTCTTGTGCTTCAACACAGTCTTTGGTGGGGGTGGACGAGTCAGAGTCCTGTTTCAGTCCATTTTTTAGTTCATTGCATAGCTTGATGTGACTCGTGTGGACCCACCCCTTTCTCCCCTCGATTTTCACGGCGGTCCTGGTGGTAAGCAGAACGGTCTTCGGAGACTTCCAGCGGGGCTCCAGCGGACTTTTCCGGTCGAAATTCCGGACGAGTACCAGGTCACCTGGACGGACCTCATGCGCCTTTACATCGGTGTTGTCAGGGAAGGCTGCGACAACCTGTGAACGACATGATTGGAGTGCAGACATCAAGGAGGCAAGGTAATCTGTCAACATGTTACAATCAATATCAGTGATCTTTTTCGGAACGGGCGTCCCCCACATATTCGGCGGTCTTCCAAAGACCACTTCGTACGGAGATAGCCCTGATCTCGAGTGCGCAACCATTCTCATGTAGAATAGTGCCACGGGCAGGGCGACTATCCAGTCGACCCCTTTTTCCTGACAGATCTTGGCAAGACGGATCTTTAGTGTCTGATTATGCCTTTCTACAAGGCCAGCTGCTTCGGGATGTCGGACACAGTGGAACCTCCACTGATATCCTAGCAAGAGGGAAACTTGTCTCATCAGCTCGGACGAGAACGGCTGTCCGTTATCTGAATACACGACACGGGGCAAACCGTACCGTGGGAAGAATTCACGAACCAACTGTCTGGCAGTGGTCGGAGCAGTGTAGTCTGGGACTGGGTATGCTTCGGTCCAGCGGGACAGAGCACAAACAATTACAAGGACATACTTAAATCCTCTACAGCTATTCATCTGGATATAATCCATCTGGAGAACTTCAAAAGGGTGATCGGGAGGATGGAATCCACCTTGCTCAACAGGGACGCTTTTACCTGGATTGAACTGACAACAGATCATGCAAGTACGCACTTTCTGTTTTGCTGCTGCTCGTAAGTGTTTGTTGTACCAGAGGTTCTGTAAACTGTCTAACATGGCTTTCTCTCCAAGATGGGCAGGACTATGTGCTGTATTTATCATGACTTGAACCATTGAGTCGGGGAGAAACCATATAGATTTTCCCTTCGTCACCCAACCTTGATCTGTCTGAATCCCTCCTAGTTCAGTCCATTTCTTTATTTCCTCTGGAGTAGCATGTGTCTGGATGTCAATTACGTCTAGGGCGGGATCTCTAACTGTCATACACTGTGTTTGTACTATTGTCTTTGTCACATCAGTAGTCTGGGTGTGAGTCAATGCTGTATGTTTTGCTGTCTGGTCTGCCAGGTCGTTACCCTGGGAAACAGAATCTGTGACTTTAGTATGTGCCTTACACTTCATGACTGATATGCCCGAGGGCAAATGTATTGCTTCTAACAGTGCTTGAATGAGGGGGCCATGTTGTATCTTGGCCCCATGAGAAGTCAGAAAACCTCGTTCTTGCCAGAGGACTCCGAAGTCGTGTACAACTCCGAAGGCATAGCGGGAATCTGTGTATATGTTAACATTTCTGTTCTTGGCTAGAATACAAGCTCGGGTCAGAGCGATGAGCTCTGCTGCTTGAGCAGACAGGGTGTCAATACGATGTGTTTCTTTAATTTCAGTTTCAGTGGTCACGGCGTACGCGGCCACTAATTCTCCTGTACTTGTTCTCATGCATGAACCGTCCACATAAAGTGTCAGGTCTGGATTTGTCAATGGGACATCTGTTAAGTCTCGTCTAGGCTTAGTTACTGCATTAATTATTTCTATACAATCATGCGGAGCTGGATCTGTCATAACTGTAGGTAACAGTGTTGCTGGGTTCAGGATGCTGCAACGTCTGATTTCTATGTGTGGCTGGAATAGTGTTAATTCATAACCTGTCAGTCGTGCTATAGTTAAGTGTTGAGTCTGGGTTCTGTTTAACAAAACCTCTACAGAATGTGGTACTTGAACTGTTAACTGATGACCTAAAACAATTGAATCACTTTGTCTTATTGCTAACGCTGTTGCTGCTACTGACTTTAAGCACGCAGGGAGTGCTTGAGCTACTGAATCCAATGTACTAGAAAAATAAGCACAAGGCTTATGTGAACCTGCTTGGTCTTGAGTGAGGACAGACAACGCTGTGCCATCACGTTCTGTAACAAAAAGTGTAAACGGTTTGCTGTAACATGGTGTCGCTAAAACTGGTGCTTGGCATAAAACTTTCTTTAATTCTTCAAAAGCTTGTGTGTGTTCCTGAGTCCAAGGGAGGACAGTCGAAGTCGCTGCCTCCTGTGTCGTTAACTGGATGAGTGGTTTAGCTAAGAATGCATACTGGGGAATCCATTGTCTGCAGTACGAGGTGAGGCCTATGAAGGCCCGCACTTCCTTTTGTGTCTTGGGTTGCGGCATGTTCACAATTAACTGAATGCGATCGGGAGTGAGCTGTCTCCCCACTTTGGACAGTAAGTGACCCAAGTACACAACTTGCTGAACACAGAATTGTAGCTTCGAAGGAGACACCTTGTGTCCCTTGTCGGCCAGGAAATGTAAAACTGTCAGTGATGCTTTTTCACATTCGGGCTCACTTCGTGCGGTGATCAGCAGATCATCGACGTATTGTAGTAAAGCGGTGTTAACTGGCATTTGAATACAATCTAGTTGTCTTTTCAGTGCTTGACTATAGATGCTGGGGCTTTCTGTAAATCCTTGAGGTGCGCGCGAAAATTTGAAACTGCGTCCATTTAAACTGAATCCGAAGAGATATTGGCTCTCCGGATCAATAGGCACGCTGAAGAAGGCGTTCTTGAGATCAATTACAGTAAAGAACGTTGCTTCTGAATCAATAGCAGTCAAGAGAGATGATATATCGGGGACCACAGGATACTGTGGGATAATGCATTTATTCAATTCTCGAAGATCAATCACCAGCCGATATACTGGCGGTGCATTGGGATCAGTACGTTTAAGAATCGGAATGATGGGTGAATTACAGATATTGGAGTCGGTCTCGACGACCACTCCTTGGGCAATGAGCTCTTCAATGATTTTCAGTAAAGCCGCTACAGCATCGGGTGGTAACTTGTATTGTCTGATTCTGGGTAATACAACACCTGCCTTGAGGGTAACGCGGTATGGTGTAATGTGCATACATCCTACATCAGTTGGGCCTTTTGCCCACAAGTAATCAGGTACATTTTTCAATCTGACGTCAAACTCACGAAGGACGTAATGACCCTTGAAATCCCGCAGAAAGAGTCTAACTCCCTCCGGGGAGCAGCATATTATAGCTCCTAGAGCTTTCAGTGTTTTAATTCCTAACAGATTTTCCGGACATGATTTTGTTAGTAACAGGTCTGTAACGCGTGATAATGGACCCACAGCCAGGGGAACTGGTTCTGATACTTCATTTACAATAGGTTGTCCTGAAAAACCAAGGGAAACATTTTGTGAGCCTGAGAGGGGTGCCCCTGGAACTTCGTCATGACTTATTGTAGTGCGACTTGCCCCTGTGTCAATTAAAAACTTTCTATCTTTCCCCAATACTTGACTGTGTACATAAGGACCTTCTTGATCTACAGGAATCTCGATAAGAGGCAAGCCACCTTCCCTCTCTAGGCTGTTTCATGTATATCGGGAATATTCGGGGTAAGCAGACTGGGCATACTGATACATCTGTTGTGAGACTTGCTGAGTTGCAGCAATGGGCTGTGGCTGTGGTACTGCTACGGTCTGTGCTGTCTGTGCGGATGCATGCATGGGCTGTGTATTCGGGGTAGACTGATGCTGGTTATAGTCTGGTCTAGGCGGATGCGGTCTCTCTTTAGTTTTACCTGTCGCTATGTTATGTTTTAGAACTGCACATTCGTGAACGTAGTGACCTGGCTGCTTGCAATAATTGCATGTCCCTTTAACAGGAGCTGCAGCGTGACTTGTCTGGGTCGTACCTTTCCTGTGACTGTCGGATGGGACCGTCTGGGCTACTAACATTTTCATTTTCGTGTCTTTCATGCGCTTCTGTTCCTGATCTTGTTCTTCCCTAATTCTATTCTGGTGATATTGTAACATTTGTAACATCTGGGATGGCGTATTTGCTTGCCATGTACTCTCGACTTTATACACTCTATTTTTAACTAACGGTAGGGAATTCTCGACTAACTTTGATACAAAAAGATGTGGGTACGACTCGCTACTTGGCTGGAGGCCACTATTGATAATAAAACATTTCTCGAATCTTGAATAAAAGTCGCTAGTATCTTCATCATGTTTCTGTTTACAGGACGAGATTGCATCCCAATCCTCCTTTCTAGTTGTCAATAATCTGGGCAGGACCTGTACTATTAAACCTGGTAATGCTTTAGTTTTGTCCCCAAGGCCTAACCCTGGAACCCGTTTCTTTTCTTCATCCTCTATTTCTGCCCAGGCAATCTTTGCGTCTCCCACCTCCCAGTCCTTTTCCTTTAATTTCTCGAATATACCCGTAGGCAATAATACTTTCAACATTTTCATGATATCATCATATGTGTAGTCCCCCATCAGTAACATGTCTTTGAGCTCTCTATGAAAACCTGCAGGGTCTTTATCATGGCACGGTACTAATTTCTTCATTTCTAACAGTTCTAATTTAGTTAGAGGCGTGTGTACATACACGCGTTTCAAAATTTTATCCTCACCCATAACAGGGTGCACTTCTCGCAAGGGGTTCTGACTTTCAATACCACCCCCGCACTGCATATGGTACATTTTCCTTTCTGGAGGTGGGGCGGGAACATATTCAGGACTTACAAAGGTGTCATATCTGCGTCGTTGTTCTAGAATTATTTGAACTAATTTAGTGCTTAGGCCTCTCCATCTATCCATCAGTAGTGCTTCTAGTGTCTCATGTAAGGGACCTGGATCGGAATAATGTTTTCTGTACTTAATGAGAAGGTGCTGAATCATATATACCCCTGCTAATTTCTGTTCGTCGGGGGAGAGGTTCAGAAATGTCTGTGCTACGGTGTCATCATTATATATGTCTGCATTTTCGGCCCATGATACCGCTGATCGGGCTAATTCTTGTTCATCCATAGAATTGAGTACATGGTACCCAACTCGATCTCGAAGCCGTTTATCAGTTTCCTGGAACTGATGTTCAGCAGAATTCGGATTCGTTAAGGCAGAGAAGAAAACTCTCTTGCTTTCCGGACGGACACCTTTCCTAAGGTAGTTTCCCCTACCTACATATGCTATAGTGCTTGTAGTTGGTTCTGGTTCTTCATATTCTTCTTCCTCCTCGGAGGGAGCCTTTTCTTTCTCTTTCTCGTGTACTGCTATCACTGCTTTCTTAATCTTTTTATACATGGCCTCTATGCAATTTTGTCTGTCATGTTTTCCATCGGCTATATTTTGACCCCACTTGTTCAATGCATCTAATTCACTCTGCTCTGTTCCGGGCCTGTCTCGTTCTCTTATTAGACAATTTATGAAAAATCTTAGTATCAGTGCTTGCATGGTAACTTTCTGTTTCTCCAGGGCATCCTTAATACTGTCGGGGTCCTTTCCCGTTTGAACGAACTCATATATTCTATCTAGGTGCTCCTTCATTCCTGCGTAACATAACAAACTATCAGTAGCAGATCTTAACCGTAAAGACGCTAATACCATTAAGTCGTCCTGTCCAGGTTCTGGATCATATCTACAAACTGACATATTTTCTTTTAGTGCATCAAGACGGGATGAATTAGAAGAACGGGGGGATCTGTGCGTAAGAGGACTCTGCAGACCTCTGAGATTTAATCTGTGAGTCGGTGGCGGGGTCTGTAGACCCGCGGTCGCACCTCCTGAAGCGGAAGCTTGGGCATTATCTCTGTGTGTAGTCAGTATCTGAATTTGTCTTTTAGTAGGATCTGATTGAAGTGGTTTCGGCAGATCAGTTTTAGGTGAGGGAAGTGGCGGAGCTGGCGGAACGGAACTAGTCTTTTTCGGTGTCGGCTGAGAGTGATCTTGGGGGGCAGTACCACCCCCGGCCCTGTCAGTAGGCAGGGCACGAACAGGCAGATTGGTGTAAGCTGGCGCTACATCTTCGAGATATGAATTTAGGAATATGTCTTTAGTAGTCTTATGCATTACTTTAGTTGGAACTAATGGTGACGGCAAATTTTTCGGTATTTCTGAAATGGCGTCAGGGGTACCATCGGCCAAAAGATACATGTTGTTCACTTTGCTATTTTGGATACGGTCTATTTGTTCTACTTTTACTCGAATTCCCTCAGTAACTAATTCGTTTTCTTGGGCCTTTTCTGATTCTTTAAGCCTGTCTTCTCTACGGAGTGCTCTATCAGCACGCTTACGTGATTCCTTACGCCAAAATTCTATGGCGTCTTTCTGAGATTGTCTAGCTTTCTTTTTCCGTAATATTTCTTCTACCTTTATGATGCACTCGGCATCCCATGTTCCGTTAACTGGCCATCGGTATCTTTCCTCTAGGTGCTTGGTATAATCTGTCCATAACTCTAGATACAAGATGGCGTCTATGCCATGCTTATTATACATGAAATTACCTGGAGTGTCCCTAGGGGGGATCGGAATCTCTTCCTCTAACATCCCTTTCCTAGTTCCTATCTGCTTTAATTTGTTGAAAAACGGCATTGTGCCTACTTGATACTGGAATGCTTGATCCTTGATACTTAATGTCAACTGTAACTATTTATACGAAAACACAATAATGCACAAAAACAATCACATTCATACCACGACATTAATCACATGAAACATTTAAAGACATAGCTAATTTCCCCTTACTCTGGATGTACCGCTCAACGATACAGATACACTGCTGTAACAGTGCAGAAATTCGGAATACTTTATATACTGCTAAACAGTACAGATACACTGCCTAAAAACAGTGCAGACCGGACTTGCGTACCCAAACCCGTCTAGATACGACCCAGCAATGGTACTCACCGGGAAGCACGGAAAACAGAAGGCCTCGGAACTTCGGAAAACTTCGGAAAACTTCGGAAAACTTCGGAAAACTGGTGGGCCTCTTCACACCTCGGACCTTGCTTCCTTCGGCTGGGCTCTGGTCGGGATCCTCCGCACTCCTCACCGCCTCGTCTGGGCACTGATCGCAGTCTTCGTCACCTCCGTGTGTCAGAGGGGGATGCAGGAAATCCTGCCAGTACACGTGTTGTCCGTCTAACTGATGGCAGGGGACACGGATTGCAACGCACCTTCCGGCGCGTGAGGTGGGGGAGGGGTCCCTATTCGGGCGCCAAAATGATGTAAATAATTAATTTACTCTCTTAATTTCTATGCAGGTAAGTACTTAATCAATAATAACTCAATCGGAATGAAGGAAAACAGAGTCCGTGGTGTAAGAGTTTCTAAGGGTTTTATTCCTCATAAAGGAATCAGGATATCATGTTCTGACCACCACACAGGGTGTCAGAAGGGATAGATGAGCGCGCCAACGTTTATTGACAATACATGGCTTATATACTTGATTTACATCATAATGTTCAATGTAAGAGGCGTAACAGCTGAGAGAAGACAAGATAACAGTATACACGTGGTGCTAGTACATCATCAAGAGGCGTAAACTAGGCGTGTGTGCTAGAAACGTCACTGATAGGTGACGCAAGTGGGTGGCACCAAGGGGTGGTGCTAACAGAATGTTGCAATGTCAGCAGAAATCGGGAGCTTGGATGCGCGCGCAGCTGCATGACGTGTGATAGACGGGGTGCAGGGGACTTGACATTTATACTGGCGGAAAGAGACAGAAGTCTGGCATGTCAGATCAACTTGTGCTTCTATCATATCTGGTATCTGATGTTTAGGAACTAAGCTATCTGGGCAGAAAGGTTTCTAGAGCAGAAGCTATTCTATACTTGCTGTGAGTGCGTGTATAAGCGCCTGAATGTCTGTATGAGAAGCGTGGGGGCATGGGGCCTTCCATGGAAGCATGGCAACAGAGGCTATGAATTACTTGCATAAAGACAGGTCGGCCCTTTAGCCCTGTAGCTGGGGAGGGATGTTTACTGAAGCTAGCAGGCTGGAATGTATCTTCGGGAGGAAAACAGATAACTCGAAGGTTATAGTCAATCTTGGCAGGCAGCAGGCTGAGCTGAGCACGGAGGGCCGCGCTAGAAGTAAGTCAGAGTTCACGGGAACGGGGGCCGCTTGGGCAGAGGCCCTCGCAGTCAGAAGCCAGAAAAGAGGCTCGATGGCAGAGATTCAGGGCCTACTTTCAGCCAGGCTGAAAAACGTAGGAGTACACTTCAAAAAGACGTTGGCATAGCATACTTAGGAACGGACCATCAAACCCATTCATGGTGGGTCTGAAAGAGGACAAGTTAACGTTGGACGCAAATGTATTTGCGTCTTCATAGCTGGCACAGGAGGGAAGTTACATGCACTTTAACTCGTACATGGAGACGTTGGGGTCTACGATAGGGAACATAACTTGACCATAAAATTTATATTACCTCAGTATTACTAGATTATTCTTATTAGTCTGTCTGTGTAGCTAACTAAGATTGCACATTTGGAAAAAGGTGTTAAAACGAAATTCCCATTCTAGTCAGCAATAGCTCTATGCACTGAGTGCAGTCCTCTGGGATTGTCCATAATGTATTTTCAAGTCTTCTAAATGTTTATGCTTTGACAATTACCAACAATAAAAAGGTGAATGACCACCAAGAAAGAATAAGATACTACTTTACTTTTGGTTTGGATAGAAGGACAATCCATACTACTACTGTTGCAGGGACAAATCTGCACAAACAGAACTATGGACACTAAATAGTGCATTGTTTATCAATTATAATAGGCGCAGGTAGACTTTCCACATACCTCAGTGATATCAGACTTTGAAGAATCCCCAATCTCCTTACTGACTAGATAGTGTGGCAGAGTCATTTAGCTTCCGAATTCATCGATGATTGATCCCCAATGATGATTATCCAACGCAGGACAAGAGTACGGAGTCAGAGTCCAGAAGTGTCAGAGGCACGGACTCATGCTTGCAAATTGCAAAACCTTTTGCTCATTCACTCTTGACCAAAAACCAAGCAGTCTATTTAAGTTTTAAAGCTTTATTAAAAGTAAAAATATTTATTAAAATCAAGCTTGTCATAAAACATAAACGGTTGATTAAAAATGGAAAAGTGCTTATACTGATTTATTTCACACATTTATTGTGGGCGAGCCGAGCCCTCACCTGGTTTGAACTTTAATTTTTCTTTTTGGTGCTGAATCGTTGGTCCCTCCGTCCTAGTGATGATGATTTGTTCTTAGAAGTGAAGCTTCTGTCTGTTATGAGAAAAATGGTGCGTGTTAAAAAGCAAGCATTCATCAGTTGTGCCAAAAAGTGCAGCAAGACAACACCCTTCCCTGGAAAAAGGGACATTTTTACTTTAGAGTAGACAGTCACAAATTATTAGATTGGTTTCTGTATTCACATTTCTTCATTCCTAGACAAAATACTAGTGAGTGGTGTATGTCTATGACATCTAACATTCTTAAATGTACTTCGTAGGTGGAACATCTGGTGCTGGGCCCAGCGCGGAGGTTGAGGAGGAAAGTTCTGGGGAGGAGGCGGTGCAAGTGCCGGAACAAACTGCTGTGCGGGTTGCCACGGTAGTGGCGGACAGTGGTAAGCTCTTATATTCTTCACTTGCCCTTTTCCGGAAAAATCTCAAAACCTGGCTATTCGCTCTATCATATCCTTAAGTGCTGCCTCCTTCTGATGTCTCCGATCACTCCGTTGTTTTCTTTCCATCTTCTGCGCCTTGATGCCTCCGGGTTAAGTTGCGCTCTCACAAATCGCGAATTCATTCATTCATTCATTCACTTATTGAGATTGCAGACTGCATAGTGTGCTCCCCGTGAGACAACGTAAGGTTTGTCCAGATGAGAGACATGAAGAAGAATGATTGACATATAGTTTGAATGGATGGATGCCTGGATCATGGTACTATCTGACTCTTAGATAGCATATGTGTATCTAGAGAGAGTAGATGGTCACTGGATGAACTAAGTGTTACTTTGAAGAGCATGTAACACCGCACCCGCACGTCCGTCCCAGTGTAGAAAAGGCAAGGAAAAGAAGTTGTAATTTTGTCCGAATACTACCATGAATAGTAGCAGTAGTTTGTATTACAAGCACAGCATATATCCAGCTATTACGATGGCCACTCACTACCTCTGTTAATAAGTTTAGTAGAACTCGTTCATTCATGTGTGGATGTATCACTGTTTACTCAATAAAAAGCAAAGCACCTAAAGTCATCCCATATGTAAGCAAATACATACCATGTGCAGTGATAGATAATCAGATTATTTATCTTCTTCATTTTCCTTCTCTAGTATTCATTGGCACTGTAGGGTGAAAGTTAAATTAATTAAGCAGTAGCCCTTGTAACAGAGTATTCTCAGTGCCACCCGTAATAGAAAAGTAAGAGCATCACCACCTGCATGTACTGGACTGGTACAGTAACGCAAGTCTGTCTCACTCATCATGGCGGGCGTCTATTTTTCTCTGGTGCAAGTTGACTGCGCTGGCATTATGCCGGCTTGCAGAAGTTAACGTACCAATGTTGCTAAACAAGAGAGAAGAAGAAGAATAAGACTGGTGTACTGTCATAGTCGACTCTAATGGAGTGAGTCCATAGTGCTCGTAGAATTGATTCCTTAAACTCCCACTAATGTTAGAGTAAGGATGAAGAAGTGGGAGGTTAGATAGATACTGGCCACAATAGTTATGTACTGCGCTTGCAGGTTGATAGTTCTACTATGACACAACTTTCTGCGGAATCATTTTGTGCTAATCTTAAAGAGCATTGGTTACAGACTATGTCTTTCTTTCTTCATATAGATGCTCCTTCCGAACCAACACGGAAGGAGCTGGCTAAAAGGGCCCGGCAACGGAGGCTGGAGGCCACTGTCGCCGAATATCGGCGGCTGGTGGCCCAGGAGGAGGAGGACACGCAGATTACGTCAACAACATCCACGGCGACACCTGCATCCTCCTCCGCGCTCCCTGGGTCAGCCAGTCAGCGCAGCAGGTCTCCAGCGGTACGGAGCCGGGGTACCGCAGCCACCCGCCGAGCAGCAAAGAAAGCAGCTGCCCCCCACAGCAGTTGCAAAAAAAGGATGCACCGCCTTTCCCTCAGGATGTCCTACCTCGAGCAGGAGCTCCTCAACACCAAAACCCTGCTCGAGACCCTCCGCAAGGAGCATGCCGACCTGGCCTGAAAAGTCAACAGCAGCCAGCAGTAGGAGGAGACTGTCCCTTGCCCCTTTTTTAAAGACTTCTGGGAGGTGGGAATTGGGAGTTGGGTTTTCTACTTTTTTGGACTTAGTTTTCACAGACATTCGTTGGGGTTCGGGAGGGGGGGTGGGTTGGGTCTTGCTGGAGATTATTTATGTTAGGGATATATAAATATACTTTAAACTTTATCTTAGCATACGTGTTTTTTACTGCTTTTGAGGCTGGTGGGTGGGGGTTTAACAGTAAGTTTGTTTTCCTGAAACTTAAGTGGCATCTTGATTCAAGTTGTGTAAGTACTAGTAAGTAATTGCCCAAATGTTTTCAAAACTAAGTGCCTGTCACAGAGTAAGTGAATTCAATAGTCCTAGGACCATCAGTCTCTCGTCTCTCCTAATACTCCATTATACTACCTCCCCCCAAACGCTTATCTTACCTGTAATTTGTGTTTGGAAATAGGGCTAGGCACAGGGCTGGCTGCACGGGAAATGGCGATTAAGGTTGGCAATCCTGGGCGGATGAAATGTCATCATTGCGGTGGTACTTGTGGTGTTACACAGTGGCAGTTGCAGCATCTGAAAAAAAAGAAAATGAAACCTTGTTTGTCCTTACCGTAGCATTAGAACGGTACGATAGAGAATATTGCAGGTGACAGTACACTAGAACAGTGCCACAATGTAGCCTAACAAATGGTAAAGTATTGAAAGTATAACTAGTGCTTACGTTTAATTTCTTTGACATTGGCTATTACTACAAGAAATAGTACTGACGGTGAAGGACACAGCAGCGTAATAATTTGCCACGTCTAGGAGGAGGATGTTCTTGATGACCAATCAAGTTGATGGCGCACATGAAAATCTGCTTTCATTTGCCAATAGTGACTCAGTGTCAAGCTGAGTAAGAATATATCCTCGGATTCCTTCACCAGCCTGTTGCTATGACCTTATCCTCCCCAGCAAGTGTGTGGAATTATTGCTGTCATTTAGTCACACATCAATCAAAACCACACAGCCCGGGGGAAGAGGGTTAGGGTTTGGAAAATGGATGGGAATGGGGGTTTTTGGGAAAGTTTTGTTGAGAGAAGAAAAAAAAGCACAGCAAGGACAAACAATAATTGAAGATAAACAAATCTTTGGGTACAAAGCTAACTATAAATCTTTTAAGTGACATAAAGGAAGTGCATGCACTACTGCATGCATGGTTACTGAAAAGTAAGTAGTACTTTCGACAACCGTGAATGAAAGAATGCGACAGTACAGGGCTGCAGTAATAATTATGCGTTTTCACTTGCCTATCTCTGCACTCAGAGAAACACTTTTACATTAAATTAGGTTTAAAAGATAGCAGAAGTAAAACCTATAGAATGGCTGTAGGGATGAATGTAGAAGCAGAGATCAAAGAAATGAAGAGTCACACTCATAGAAGTTCACATCAGTAAAATTACTTAAAAGAAAATTAGAAAAGAACGGATACTGTTGTTGTAGTTGTCCTGTTGAATTTGGTAAGTTGCATGCATCAAACCATTCCTCTTATTAGCGGGACTCCTCCATTCCAGCTGACGCTCCATCCATCAATGTTGGTGACCAGAAGACACCCTGTCCACTGCCTGCCTGGCGGATGCTGAATTGCGGCTCGCTAATGTGAAGCCTGACTTCATCCTTTTTCTCCCATTGCACAGACTGAAACCCGGCCTGTAATTATTGATGGAAAAACAGGAAGTGATATTAGAACACCACTGACAAATAAATATAAGGTATGTACGCTGTGTAGTGCAAAAAGTCACACTTTGAGTTTCCTAATAGACAGTACAATATTTTTGAAAGTGCGTACTCTGTCTGAGTCTCCTTTTGAAGGATAAATAAGTATGGGCGAATTAATTTAGCGGATCTTTCCCCTCAAGCTAGGTGTACTGTAAGCTGTGTTTTAGAACAAAATTAGACCTTCCCAGCAGTGCTCCCAGACCCTTACTAAACCCAGTCGCAAAAATGTAGAAGACCCCCAATCAGATCCCCAAAAACGAGGCCTAGTAGAAAATGGTGACAAAACGTACTTTGAAAGTAAAGTAGGCCCAAATCCCCCCTTACCCACCATGGATTGAATTCAAACCACTTGTAAGCAAGCAAAAGTATCCATACCCAGCATCGCTCCAAGACTCGCAAACCCCCCCAAAAACAGCCCCCGCCCAAACACATGCAATACAATACTGCTAACCCTAACGAGCCCTAAGTTAAGAATAGTGGCAAACGCTTTCTTTAACTAGGCCAAATCCCTCCTTTCCCACCATGGATTTTCTTCAAACCACTCGCAACCAAAATTACACATTCCCACGAGTGCTCTAAGAACCCAGAACTCAGTTGCAAAAATCTAGAACACCCCGAAACACATGCAATCCTGCTGCTAGTGCTAAACCCTAACGAGCCCTAAGTTAATGTGCCAAAACGCTTTTCAGCATGGATTTTCTCCAAACCACTTTGATCCGGTATTAGACATTCCCAGCAATGGCCCAAGACCCCTGCAGCCACCCGCAAAAAAGCAGAACACCCCCAAACTGTCAAAAAGCAAAAATGGGCCTACTACCTGGAATTCTGTCCAAACGCGCTGTGCAGCTAGGCCCTAACTCCCCTTTTCCACCATGGATTTCCTGAAAAACAAATGTAATCAACATTAGACTGTGCCAGCAGTGCTCCCAGACCCCAAAACCCACCCACAACAACCTAAAAGCCCGCCAAATAGCACCCCAAAGACAGGCAAGTGATCAAAAGCGCAACATTTTTTTCTGCTCCTATTTTCTCCAAACCACTTTTATCCGGTATTAGACCTTCCCAGCAATGGCCCCAGACCCGTCAACCCAGGTGGAAAGAAGTAGAAGACCCCCAAACAGCCAAAAAGAAAAACTACAAAAATGGGGACTAAAATTTTCAGGCAAATTTCCACAATCACTCCGCGCGTGCTCTGCAGCTAGGCCCTAACTCCCCTTTGCCACCATGGATTTTCTTCAAACCACTTGCATTCAAAAGTATCCATACCCAGCTTTGCTCCAAGACCCCAAAACCCACCCACAAACACCAGGAGGCCCCCCAAACAGGCCCCCAAAAACGCTAAAGTGAACAAAATGTCAGAAAATGCAAAAACGTTTTCCTCACAGATTTTCTCCAAAACACTTTTTTCCGGTATTAGACCTTCCCAGCAATGGCCCCAGAGCCGTCAACCCAGGTGAAAACAAGTAGAAGACCCCAAACAGCCAAAAAGCAAAACTACAAAAATGGGGACTTTGAAATTTTCAGGCAAATTTCCAAAATCACTCCGCGCGCGCTCTGCAGCTAGGCCCTAACTCCCCTTTGCCACCATGGATTTGCTTCAAACGTCTTGCAATCAAAAGTATCCATACCCAGCAGTGCTCCCAGACTCCAAAACCCACCCACAAACACCCGGAACCCCCCCAAACAGCACCTCAAAGACAAGCAAGTCAGCAAAAATCCAAAAAAATGTTCACCTCCGATTTGGTCCAAACCACTTTTATCCGGTATTAGACATTCCCAGCAATGGCCCCAAACCCCTGCAGCCACCCGCAAAAAAGCAGAACACCCCCAAACTGGCAAAAAGCAAAAATGGGCCTACTACCTGGAATTCTGTCCAAACACGCTGTGCAGCTAGGCCCTAACTCCCCTTTTCCACCATAGATTTCCTGAAAAACAAATGCAATCCACATTAGACTGTGCCAGCAGTGGTCCCAGACCCCAAAACCCACCCACAACAACCTAAAAGCCTGCTAAACAGCACCCCAAAGACAGGCAAGTGATCAAAAGCGCAAAACATTTTTCTGCTCCGATTTTCTCCAAACCACTTTTATCCGGTATTAGACCTTCCCAACAATGGCCCCAGACCCGTCAACTCACCCGCAAAGAAGTAGAACTCCCCCACAAGTGCAGAGTCTTTCTTCATTGGGCGTAATCCAGCCATCTGCTTTGAGGGAAATAGGAGTCTGGAGGAGGAGGATAGAGGAGCATGTTCTTGTGAACTTGTGAACCTGAGGAATGCAGACTGTGGCACCTTCAAATCAATACGCAAATAAGTGAGGACAGTTCTGCTGATGGGCTTGTTTTTGTGATTAGGTGATTAAAGTTTTTTTAATATAGATTTTGAAAAACAAAGAAAAACAGACACACAGGAATAAAAGTGAATAAGGACGAAAAAAAAAGTTATTGATTCATTGACTCATTTTCAGGGCTCGGTGTCAGGGAAGAAGAGCTCGTCCTCATACTCTGCGAATTCAGGCGGGAGTAGGTCACCTAACAGAGAAGAACTTCCCTCATCTAAGTTGGTGTCCTCCTCGTCCTCGTCTTCTTCCTGCGTGTATTCTTGTACTTTGTAATCTGGTGGTATGAGGTGCTGATTCATCTTGATCATTGTTAACCGCTCCACATTTTTGGGCGAGAGGCGGTCCTTTTGCAAGTTACAATGCAACCAGCAGCACTGAAAACTTGTTCAGAAGACACGCTTGCGAGTGGGCAAGACAAGTAATTTATAGCCAGGTTGGTGATCTCTGGCCACAATTCTCTTTTCCCATGCCAATACGCCAATGGGTCATCATGAACATAGACCTCTGTTGAGTCATTCAGATAGTCCTGCACCATCGGCTCAAGGTTCTCCACGGTTCCTCCACTTTGCTTACTTTTTGCTGGGACCTTTTGAGAAGCAAACCCAAGCCGAGTTAGCCAATCCTCTTCTTCACACAATCTTACTGTTGTGTCTGGTGCAGATGATCCGGTTGCTGGTGTCTTTAACGGCTGAGAGGGAAAATCACTCACTTCTGCCACAGATGCAGAAGTGGATTCTTTTGACTCGGGATGGCCTGCTGATGCTGATGTACTGCCTTTTCCTTAAATTTCCTGCCGTTCTCTTTCAAACCTCATGACTGACACAGCTAGCCAATGTTTGTACTTTGTAACTTCTGCGTCATCAAAAGGAAAGAATACTCTGCCTGCCAGTGCCTTTTTGTACTGTGGATCCAGAATAGTAGCACAAATGTACTGCTGTTCTGTGTGGATGTTTTGAAGACTTTCATCGCAAAGTAGGCGCCCTATTAATTTCTCCGCCAAATCAAAAGCTTCTTGCTTTTCTTCATCTCTTTGAAACGTAGAAGACATCGCCTTCAGTTGCTGTTCTAGCATGCGCAACAATGGGATAGCTTTTCCCAAATTACAGTCCTCCCTGCTGACTGCACGCGTGAAGACCTCAAAAGGACGAAGCATGTCTGTCAGGCTTTGAACTAGCTTCCATTGCTCCGCATGTATCCTCAGGTCCTTCATAGCTGCACCCTGTGTAAAGAAATACTGATCGACTACCGCACACTGCTCAAACAGACGCTCAAGCATGTAGAAGGTTGAGTTCCAACGTGTTGCCACCTCCTGGATGAGTGCTTTCACTGGCAGTTTACGTTCATGTTGCAGGCCCCTCAGATGCTTCCGGGCCTTAAAAGAATGGTTGAAATGTGTGCACATTCTTCGGCAGGTGGTCAGTAACTCGCACACAGGAATTTCTTCACTCAAGAATTTTTTAACAACCAGGTTTATACAGTGCGTCAAACACGGCACTCTGAAATAGTTACCAATATCCATGGCCTTAACTACATTAGCGCCATTATCCGTGGAAACATAACCAATCTTGCGTTTTCTTGGGGACAGCCATTGAAAGACCTTTGTGTTAAACTCCTGCAAAATGTTTTCACCTGTATGACTTTTCTCCATGCCAAACATGGCTAGTGTTGCATGTTTCCGAGCAGCTTTAAAAACGTTGTTCGGGTCAACACCTGCATTTAGCTTTGCTCTAACCCCTGAAAAAGAGACCCAGTGTGCAGTGACGCACATGTAATCAACGGCTTGGCAACTGGTCCACATGTCTGGTGTCAGATGTATAGTGTGAACAGCACTCTTCTGCAAAGCTGCCCCAATCACCTCCAGCACATCTTCATGTAGTGCTGGAACGCAACTCTGGCAAAATAGAACCGGCTAGGAACCTTCCATTTAGGGCAGAGCGTTGCCACTAATTCATGAAAACCAACCCCTTCCACAAAAGAAAAAGGGAGAAGGTCCAGAGCTATCATTTTAGCCAGCTTAGTGTTATACAGACACGTCATTGGGTGGTTGCGTTCAAATGGCGCATCTGAAAACAACATGCTTCTAATGGTGGGCTGGACCATGATTTTACGGGATGATGATGATGATGACTTCTTCGACCCAGTTACGCTCGGTGATGATGAACTTTTTCGCATTGGTGTCTCACTCTCTCCCACACTCTTAGTGTGGCTCATATATCTTGCAGGGGGTGTGCTGCTGACAGGGGTACTGGGTGTAAGTGAAGAAATGTTTGACGCTTCTTCCTCCTATTCATCATCAGATGAAACATCAACGGATACAGTTTGTTGACTTGCAATTCGGGCTTCCTTGATCTCCTTTAGGTGCGCATGCCATTTGACAGTGTGCTGTCTCTCAAGATGACCTCTTTGGCCTCCGGTACCATAGTTGGTACCAAGCTTACCACGACTAACTCCAAGCTTACAAATGGTACAAATGGCTATGTTTTCCCTTGTTGTGCTAACACTAAAGAAGTCCCAAACTGCGGGCTTCAAATGTCTGTGGGGGGCGGAGGAGGCGATACTGGTAATGCTAATGCCAGATGAAGTGGAGGATGTGTGTTGCCTAACTTTACTATGTTGTGCACTTGCAGCACCACTAATTGAGGAAATGGAGGTCGAGGTGGATGGAGGTCCCTTCTGGCAAGAAAATATGGAAACGGTAGGTGGTGGTGTACTAGTTAACTGCATTGGTGGTGGTCCCATTCCCACGTCGCCAACATCACGCTCAGCAGCATTTCGGGCTAGGGTAAAAATGTCTGTTTGCTGCATGCCCGCTGAGCCTGGAGTGACGTTTATGATGACTGCGTCGTCGTCGTGAGAGTCTTCATCAGCAGGAGTATACGCCACTTCTTCTTCAGCGTCATCATCACACTCCATAAGTACAAGACTTTCGGGGACCTTCCTTTTATGCTTAGCTACCTTTGTCAGATCATGGTGTGCCTCACTCTCAGACGGCTGTGGTGGTTCCCAATTGTCATTGATATCATCAGAAGGAAGGGGGCTTGAAGAAGATGTAGACACCATCCTTGATCTTTTCCTTCATAGGGATCTGGAAGACAATGAAGGATCAGGAGGAGTGGTTTCCTCAAATGATACCTCGGCTTGAATGTCGATTTCCTGATGTGCCCCTACTTCGGGAGGAACAACTATTGTGGGCACTTGTGCCGCTCCATGCACCTCTGCTTGCGCATCTCCTTGCGCTGCCTCTCCTTCCACATGTACTTGGGCTTGTACTTGCACATGTGGTTGTTGTTGCGGCTGTGGTTGTTGAACACTCGTCAGATGAGTTACAACAACCTGTGTTGATTGAGGGATGCTGCTACTTTCTTGCGATGAGCCAACATCACTGGTCGATGGTGATTGAACAACTATATTGGCTGCCTCTAAAGCACTCAAGGGCTTGGACTTAAGTTGGCGTGGTGGTGGTGGCACTGAGGCCAATGGAGCGGGGTTGCTGCTCCCAGCTTGGTCCCCAGCAGACCCCGCTGCTGCTGCAGGCGTACTTTTTTTTCCCAAAAAAATGTGGCGGTCGGCACACCAGTCTCCTTGGTAAGTGGCGCCACTTGCTTCTTCTGCTCCTTACTGGCAACTTTCTTGCTAGATGAGCTACGGGGAACTTTGTTTGGGGCCATCTTCTTCAGGTGTCAGAACAGCAGGCCGCAGTTGCACAAGTTGCAGAGTTCTCTGTGGCCACACGTGACGTTGTGCTGCACACACCGCAGCAGGACTTGTTCCTGGCACTGATGATGAGGAACAATGAGGCTGATGATTTGTCTTTCTGCACCTAAAAGCAAACGAAGCCAGAGGAACATCAGTTAAATAAATGTTGCATATGTAGCGCTTCAATTAATAGTTTACAAGTAAGCATTTTTATTATATCCACCCCGCAAAATGGAAAGACCAATAAAATGAACCACTGACAGAGTACCCCTGGGCATAATGGATGAAAGCATGGCCGACTGGGTGCAGGCCTATGGCACAACAAAGCACACTGCCTAGCTTCAAAATGGCCCCTAGACCCCCACCACATGGCCAGGCCCTGCCTGTACCAGTCCTCAAAATGGCCCCCACCCACATGGACAGGCCCCATCACCACCCCAAAAAGTCGAAAAACACACAAAAATCACCACAATCCAATGCCATCCATGCCCTCCATGATGTTTACAATAAAGAGACCCCGCAGAAAGACACAGTCCATGCACCACTAAGTACCCCTGGGCAAAAGGGCCCAACAACAGCCCAAAAATCGAAAAACACACAAAAATCACCACAATCCAATGCCATCCATGCCCTCAATCATGTTCAAATTCAAGACACCCCACAGAAAGACTAGGCCCATGCACCACTGAGTAAACCTGGGCATAATGGATGAAAGCATGGCAGACTGGGTGCAGACCTATGGCACAACAAAGCACACTGCCTGGCTTCAAAATGGCCCCTAGACCCCCACCACATGACCAGGCCCTGCCTGTACCAGTCCTCAAAATGGCCCCCACCCACATGGACAGGCCCCATCACCACCCCAAAAAGTCGAAAAACACACAAAAATCGCCACAATCCAATGCCATCCATGCCCTCCATGATGTTTACAATAAAGAGACCCCGCAGAAAGACACAGTCCATGCACCACTAAGTACCCCTGGGCAAAAGGGCCCAACAACAGCCCAAAAATCGAAAAACACACAAAAATCACCACAATCCAATGCCATCCATGCCCTCAATCATGTTCAAATTCAAGACACCCCACAGAAAGACTAGGCCCATGCACCACTGAGTAAACCTGGGCATAATGGATGAAAGCATGGCAGACTGGGTGCAGACCTATGGCACAACAAAGCACACTGCCTGGCTTCAAAATGGCCCCTAGACCCCCACCACATGACCAGGCCCTGCCTGTACCAGTCCTCAAAATGGCCCCCACCCACATGGACAGGCCCCATCACCACCCCAAAAAGTCGAAAAACACACAAAAATCACCACAATCCAATGCCATCCATGCCCTCCATGATGTTTACATTAAAGAGACCCCACAGAAAGACTCAGTCCATGCACCACTGAGTACCCCTGGGCAAAAGGCCCCAACAACAGCCCAAAAATCGAAAAACACACAAAAATCACCACAATCCAATGCCATCCATGCCCTCAATCATGTTCAAATTCAAGACAACCCACAGAAAGACTAGGCCCATGCACCAATGAGTATCCCTGGGCATAATGGATGAAAGCATGGCAGACTGGGTGCAGGCCTATGGCACAACAGAGCACACTGCCTGGCTTCAAAATGGCCCCTAGACCCCCACCACATGGCCAGGCCCTGCCTGTACCAGTCCTCAAAATGGCCCCCACCCACATGGACAGGCCCCATCACCACCCCAAAAAGTCGAAAAACACACAAAAATCACCACAATCCAATGCCATCCATGCCCTCCATGATGTTTACATTAAAGAGACCCCACAGAAAGACTCAGTCCATGCACCACTGAGTACCCCTGGGCAAAAGGCCCCAACAACAGCCCAAAAATCGAAAAACACACACAAATCACCACAATCCAATGCCATCCATGCCCTCAATCATGTTCAAATTCAAGACAACCCACAGAAAGACTAGGCCCATGCACCAATGAGTATCCCTGGGCATAATGGATGAAAGCATGGCAGACTGGGTGCAGGCCTATGGCACAACAAAGCACACTGCCTGGCTTCAAAATGGCCCCTAGACCCCCACCACATGGCCAGGCCCTGCCTGTACCAGTCCTCAAAATGGCCCCCACCCACATGGACAGGCCCCATCACCACCCCAAAAAGTCGAAAAACACACAAAAATCACCACAATCCAATGCCATCCATGCCCTCCATGATGTTTACATTAAAGAGACAAAAAAAATATGGGAGTGCAGGGACTGCCTGCACTGTTTCCGAAGGCACTCCGGTGGGAGAATATACTCCTGAGTTCTAGTATCCTCATAAGATATCACACGTTGAATATAAACGTAGTCTGTTGTAATCCTTATTTATTGAAGGTTTATTTACTTGATGGGTCACTTATTATCTCATCATAGTGACCAATCCGTGCAACAATGTATCAATTGTGTTTATTCACAATGTCCAATGATCAATGCATCATCCCAATGCATTTCGGGCGGAGCCCTTCGTCAGGGGATAGCAAAGGATCTGTTGATGAACATATTAAATGTCAGGAAGGGGAGCTCGCAACCACGAGGTAAACGAGGTGATCTAGACCAGAAAGGTTAACCCAAACATGCTTGTTTACGATGTTAAAAAAAGTGAGAAAATTCTCCAGGTGCGTGATGAAAAAATAAACAAATACAAATTACTGGTGGGGAGACCGTTACCGTTGCGCCCGTAGAGTGCAAGTTAAATTAAAGTGGAAACGCGAGTGAACCGGCAAAACTGGACATTTCACCATTTAAAACATCCCAACTAACGTGCATAGAAAACGAAGCAGTGGCAGATGGAGTTTAAAACAACGTGAAAGTAGCAGTCCAGAAAGGTATAGAAACGTGCTTACCAATAGTTAGAAACAGCAACACACGACATGCGGGGCTGCCGACTGTTAGTCTGAGGTCGGAGTGAAATGCGGAAGTAAATACCCGATTGGGAAACAAAAGATAGAAAGCGGACTTACGTGAAAGTAAATAACGCAAAAAGCATGCCGATAATAATAAGTGAAAATGAAAAAGCGTTCAAAATGTGATAGCCTAATGTTCTACTACGTTGGCTATAGCTGTGTGTGAAGACAAACAGAAGAAATGCGTGGGTCAACATACATCAACAAAGAAGACATTATCGATCTACTATAGCGGCCATCTTGGAATGGTCAATCACATTAATCATGCACATTGAGTGCCTTCAAAAAACTGAACTGAACAGCATGTATACAAAATGAATGTTGAGAGAAAACACGGAATAAGTAAAAATAAGAGGCACATAAGTAGTCAGTGTGGAAAATGGAAAATACAAGATGTATAAAGAACCACAGATGGGAAAGAGGGTTGCCAGACAATAAAGGGAATAACGAAGGGAAGGATAAAGACAGGATGACAACGGGTTGAATGGGTGAACAGAAGGAGAATTGAATTATGGGGTGATTACACAATAAAAGTGGAACAAGAACGTGGAATGATGGAATGTAAGGAGGTGAAGAGGGTGGTTGCCAGAAAGGTGATATGATGGTAAAGCAATAAAGGAGGGTAAAAGTAGGATAACAACGAGTTGAAGGAGTCGGCAAAAAGAGAAGTAAGCCATAGGGTAATTACGTAATGACTGTAGGACGAGAATAAGGAATATTAACATATAAGTGCAGAAAAGTAGAAGAGGAAATATGTGCATTGAGACAACAGCACTTTAAAGGAAACAACTATATTCCGCTGAGTGCGAATTTTCGGCAAATTCGCGAGAGTTCGCGGATTGCGAATTTGCCGAAAATCCGCAAATTCCGCGAGCGGAACGGATTTTACGCCCATGCTGATGCAGAACAATGTCATACATTTACCCCAGTACAGAGATCTGGGCCTAAATCCATCGTTTTTTTGCACTCCACACCACCCCAGTTCAGACATGGCCATATGCAAATAAGCCTTGACCCTGCGCCTCATGGGAACAGTCCAGCCCGAACTGCCAAGCCATGTCTTTCCTGGACCGGAATCAAGCATCCTAGGACCGGTTTCTGGCTATCAGCCGCCTTCAGCCAGAATAGCTTGACTCCAGTGGTGTGGAGAGCATGGGACTCACGTCTGAGCATACCCATCCCACTCGGGGTGACAAATGCAAAAACAACAGTTGATGGACAGAATGCAGAACAATGTCATACATTCATCCCAGTACAGAGATCTGGGCCTAAATCCATCGTTTTTTTGCACTCCACACCACCCCAGTTCAGACATGGCCATATGCAAATCAGCCGTGACCCTGTGCCTCATGGGAACAGTCCAGCCCGAACTGCCAAGCCATGTCTTTCCTGTACCGGAATCAAGCATCCTAGGACCGGTTTCTGGCTATCAGCCGCCTTCAGCCAGGATAGCTTGACTCCAGTGGTGTGGAGAGCATGGGACTCACGTCTGAGCATACCCATCCCACTCGGGGTGACAAATGCAAAAACAACAGTTGATGGACAGAATGCAGAACAATGTCATACATTCACCCCAGTACAGAGATCTGGGCCTAAATCCAAAGTTTTTTGCACTCCACACCACCCCAGTTCAGACATGGCCATATGCAAATCAGCCTTGACCCTGTGCATCATGGGAACAGTCCAGCCCGAACTGCCAAGCCATGTCTTTCCTGGACCGGAATCAAGCATCCTAGGACCGGTTTCTGGCTATCAGCCGCCTTCAGCCAGGATAGCTTGACTCCAGTGGTGTGGAGAGCATGGGACTCACGTCTGAGCATACCCATCCCACTCGGGGTGACAAATGCAAAAACAACAGTTGATGGACAGAATGCAGAACAATGTCATACATTCATCCCAGTACAGAGATCTGGGCCTAAATCCATCGTTTTTTTGCACTCCACACCACCCCAGTTCAGACATGGCCATATGCAAATCAGCCGTGACCCTGTGCCTCATGGGAACAGTCCAGCCCGAACTGCCAAGCTATGTCTTTCCTGTACCGGAATCAAGCATCCTAGGACCGGTTTCTGGCTATCAGCCGCCTTCAGCCAGGATAGCTTGACTCCAGTGGTGTGGAGAGCATGGGACTCACGTCTTAGCATACCCATCCCACTCGGGGTGACAAATGCAAAAACAACAGTTCAAGGACTGAATGCAGAACAATGTCATACATTCATCCCAGTACAGAGATCTGGGCCTAAATCCATCGTTTTTTTGCACTCCACACCACCCCAGTTCAGACATGGCCATATGCAAATCAGCCGTGACCCTGTGCCTCATGGGAACAGTCCAGCCCGAACTGCCAAGCTATGTCTTTCCTGTACCGGAATCAAGCATCCTAGGACCGGTTTCTGGCTATCAGCCGCCTTCAGCCAGGATAGCTTGACTCCAGTGGTGTGGAGAGCATGGGACTCACGTCTGAGCATACCCATCCCACTCGGGGTGACAAATGCAAAAACAACAGTTGAAGGACAGAATGCAGAACAATGTCATACATTCATCCCAGTACAGAGATCTGGGCCTAAATCCATCGTTTTTTTTGCACTCCACACCACCCCAGTTCAGACATGGCCATATGCAAATCAGCCGTGACCCTGTGCCTCATGGGAACAGTCCAGCCCGAACTGCCAAGCCATGTCTTTCCTGGACCGGAATCAAGCATCCTAGTACCGGTTTCTGGCTATCAGCCGCCTCAGCTAGGATAGCTTGACTTCAGTGGTGTGGAGAGCATGGGACTCACGTCTGAGCATACCCATCCCACTCGGGGTGACAAATACGAAAACAACAGTTGATGGACAGGATGCAGAACAATGTCATACATTCACCCCAGTACAGAGATCTGGGCCTAAATCCATCGTTCTTTTGCACTCGACACCAACCCAGTTCAGACATGGCCATATGCAAATCAGCCTTGACCCTGTGCCTCATGGGAACAGTCCAGCCCGAACTGTAAAGCCATGTCTTTCCTGGACCGGAATCAAGCATCCTGGGACCAGTTTCTGGCTATCAGCCGTCTTCAGCCAGGGTAGCTTGACTCCAGTGGTGTGGAGAGCATGGGACTAACGTCTGAGCATACCCATCCCACTCGGGGTGACAAATGCAAAAACAACAGTTGATGGACAGAATGCAGAACAATGTCATACATTCACCCCAGTACAGAGATCTGGGCCTAAATCCATCGTTCTTTTGCACTCCACACCACCCCAGTTCAGACATGGCCATATGCAAATCAGCCTTGACCCTGTGCCTCATGGGAACAGTCCAGCCCGAACTGCCAAGCCATGTCTTTCCTGGACCGGAATCAAGCATCCTAGGACTGGTTTCTGGCTATCAGCCGCCTTCAGCCAGGATAGCTTGACTCCAGTGGTGTGGAGAGCATGGGACTCACGTCTGAGCATACCCATCCCACTCGGGGTGACAAATGCAAAAACAACAGTTGATGGACAGAATGCAGAACAATGTCATACATTCATCCCAGTACAGAGATCTGGGCCTAAATCCATCGTTTTTTTGCACTCCACACCACCCCAGTTCAGACATGGCCATATGCAAATCAGCCGTGACCCTGTGCCTCATGGGAACAGTCCAGCCCGAACTGCCAAGCCATGTCTTTCCTGGACCGGAATCAAGCATCCTAGGACCGGTTTCTGGCTATCAGCCGCCTTCAGCCAGGATAGCTTGACTCCAGTGGTGTGGAGAGCATGGGACTCACGTCTTAGCATACCCATCCCACTCGGGGTGACAAATGCAAAAACAACAGTTGAAGGACTGAATGCAGAACAATGTCATACATTCATCCCAGTACAGAGATCTGGGCCTAAATCCATCGTTTTTTTGCACTCCACACCACCCCAGTTCAGACATGGCCATATGCAAATCAGCCGTGACCCTGTGCCTCATGGGAACAGTCCAGCCCGAACTGCCAAGCCATGCCTTTCCTGGACCGGAATCAAGCATCCTAGTACCAGTTTCTGGCTATCAGCCGCCTCAGCTAGGATAGCTTGACTTCAGTGGTGTGGAGAGCATGGGACTCACGTCTGAGCATACCCATCCCACTCGGGGTGACAAATGCGAAAACAACAGTTGATGGACAGGATGCAGAACAATGTCATACATTCACCCCAGTACAGAGATCTGGGCCTAAATCCATCGTTCATTTGCACTCCACACCACCCCAGTTCAGACATGGCCATATGCAAATCAGCCTTGACCCTGTGCCTCATGGGAACAGTCCAGCCCGAACTGCCAAGCCATGTCTTTCCTGGACCGGAATCAAGCATCCTGGGACCAGTTTCTGGCTATCAGCCGTCTTCAGCCAGGGTAGCTTGACTCCAGTGGTGTGGAGAGCATGGGACTCACGTCTGAGCATACCCATCCCACTCGGGGTGACAAATGCAAAAACAACAGTTGATGGACAGAATGCTGAACAATGTCATACATTCACCCCAGTACAGAGATCTGGGCCTAAATCCATCGTTTTTTTGCACTCCACACCACCCCAGTTCAGACATGGCCATATGCAAATCAGTCTTGACCCTGTGCCTCATTGGAACAGTCCAGCCCGAACTGCCAAGCCATGACTTTCCTGGACCGGAAACAAGCATCCTAGGACCGGTTTCTGGCTATCAGCCATCTTCAGCCAGGATAGCTTGACTCCAGTGGTGTGGAGAGCATGGGACTCACGTCTGAGCATACCCATCCCACTTGAGGTGACAAATGCAAAAACAACAGTTGATGGACAGAATGCAGAACAATGTCATACATTCACCCCAGTACAGAGATCTGGGCCTAAATCCATCGTTCTTTTGCACTCCACACCACCCCAGTTCAGACATGGCCATATGCAAATCAGCCGTGACCCTGTGCCTCATGGGAACAGTCCAGCCCGAACAGCCAAGTCATGTCTTTCTGGACTGGAATCAAGCATCCTAGTACCGGTTTCTGGCTATCAGCCGTCTTCAGCCAGGATAGTTTGACTCCAGTGGTGTGGAGAGCATGGGACTCACGTCTGAGCATACCCACCCCACTCGGGGTGACAAATGCAAAAACAACAGTTGATGGACAGAATGCAGAACAATGTCATACATTCACCCCAGTACAGAGATCTGGGCCTAAATCCATCCTTTTTTTGCACTCCACACCACCCCAGTTCAGACATGGCCATATGCAAATCAACCTTGACCCTGTGCCTCATGGTAACAGTCCAGCCCTAACTGCCAAACCATGTCTTTCCTGGACCGGAATCAAGCATCTTAGGACCGGTTTCTGGCTATCAGCCGTCTTCAGCCAGGATAGCTTGACTCCAGTGGTGTGGAGAGCATGGGACTCACGTCTGAGCATACCCATCCCACTCGGGGTGACAAATGCAAAAACAACAGTTGATGGACAGGATGCAGAACAATGTAATACATTCACCCCAGTACAGAGATCTGGGCCTAAATCCATCGTTCTTTTGCACTCCACACCACCCCAGTTCAGACATGGCCATATGCAAATCAGCCTTGACCCTGTGCCTCATGGGAACAGTCCAGCCCGAACTGCCAAGCCATGACTTTCCTGGACCGGAAACAAGCATCCTAGGACCGATTTCTGGCTATCAGCCGTCTTCAGACAGGATAGCTTGACTCCAGTGGTGTGGAGAGCATGGGACTCACGTCTGAGCATACCCATCCCACTCGGGTGACAAATGCAAAAACAACAGTTGATGGACAGAATGCAGAATAATGTCATACATTCTCCCCAGTACAGAGATCTGGGCCTAAATCCATCGTTTTTTTGCACTCCACACCACCCCAGTTCAGACATGGCCATATGCAAATCAGACTTGACCCTGTGCCTCATGGGAACAGTCCAGCCCGAACTGCCAAGCCATGTCTTTCCTGGACCAATTCTGCCTTGGATCATTTGATTCCTGCCATTCTTTATAAACGTAGGTACCACCGCCCAGTTGCTTGGTTCAATGAAGCATTGCTCAGAAAAGAAACAATTCTAAGAAATAGAGTGCGCTTGGCACAAATCCTATGATGCTGCAGCATCAATGCAATACATGAGAGAGATTAAATGCTACAAGAAACTGATTAAAAGAGCCCATGTCGAATTATTTGCAGATAAATCAAAAACAGCAGTAAACCTTCTAAGCAAATCTTCTCTATTGTGAACAATCTGATTAAACCCCGCCTCCACTCTGTGATTAGCGGTAGCTTCTAACAGCCACGGCAGCAAGCTTGGTCAATGATCTTTATCTTTACTTTAACAGGGGTGAGAAAACAGTCAGACCTGTCTCTGTTGACACAGGGACCTACCACTCGCAATGGGCTCCCTTGGACCAATTGGCTCTACTTGACACAGATTCTATTTCCACCTTAATGCGTCAAGTGAAATCTGGATCTCCGGATGACCCATTTAAACCTGATTATATTTTAAAATTTCAAGAGAGGGTCACACCCATATCTCTAGAATTGGCCAAACTCACGCTGAGCACTGCAGAAGTATCAATATCGTGGAAACATGCCAAGGTTATTCATCTTCTAAAAAAGCCTTCGCTAGATGCCACTCTGCCAGAGAACTATCGACCCATTTCTCTTCTGTCGTTTCTGTCCAAGGTTGTGGAGAAACAGGTAAACAATCTCCTAACCAAAATGGATTTAGATCATACAGTGCCGAAATTGCTCCCTCTAAAAGTTAATTAATCCCTTTGAAGTACAGCAGATGCTGGCTGTTCCCAGGATATGTACCTCCTGGATTTAAGCGCGGCCTTCGACACTGTCTCACATGCACTAATATTAACTTCTCTCACTGACCTAGAGGTACAGGGCAAAGATCTGGCCTGGTTAACCTCCTCTTTAAAGGAGTGGTCCTTTCAATTTATGCCCCCCCCCCCTTGCCTCATCCCAAAGAGGGCTGGCACCCGGCATCCCTCTGGGTTCGGAGCGCGGTCCTGCCCTTTTTAAAATTGACATCATACCTCTGACGTAGGTAGTGAAATCTCTTGGAATATCTCACTGGTGTTATATGCTGATGACACTCAGCTGATTATTTCCCTGTCAGCAGTCGACTGGCTTTTGTGCCAAATCTAAAAACTGTGGTGGCCAGATGGATGCATAACAACTGTTTAAAACTTAACTCCCAAAAAAACGAGATCCAAGGAGTACCCAGCCCAGTTGCCTAGATGCAATTTTACATGCCCTCCGGAACATTACGCTCTGCCAATCTAAACCTGGCCCACATCCCTCGTCATAGCAGTGCAATACGAGAGGTTGCTCCTTCCATGTTTTAGCTCTGACCCAATGGAATTCTATGCCCCCTAACCTTGGTACAGGAAATATAACACCTTCTCAGGGTCATCTTTTGAGAGTAGCTCAGACAGCGATTCCGAACGTCCCAGCAGCAGTACAGATGCACCCTCCAACAACTTATTGATCCGGAAACAGTGGAAGACCCGGCTCTTCTCTATCTGGGCTGATGATTTCGCCTCTCTGCTGCTGTGTTTCTTAGGATCCTTTTTTGTCCCTTGCTGATATTGTCTGACACCTGGACCCTCACCTTCCCCTCAAGGCAGGAGGTCTCCAGGTGTTGTGCATTCTAATGCTCTGCTCTCCTCTTGTTAAGGGTCGAAGTGGTAACACCCCTGCAGCAAGTACCTTTATCAGCAGTGGAAATAAGAGACAGTGCACACCGATACCTAGCCCAGTAAAGGCCTGACACAGACCCAAATAAAGAAGTGTGTACCTATATGTTTGCCTCTTCTGTTTGTACCTCATAATATCTACCTGTGCACTTCCTCCGTTTGTATGCCCCGGGCGAGCTTCTCATATGACGCTTGTGATCCTTGTACTGCCAACCATGGCGTTTAACTATCAGACCATTACCTTATGTCTGCTGTGTGCATTGAGTCACTCCCCTGCTTTAGCTGTCAATGAACCCTGATGAGCGAGTTCGCAGACATAAGGGAGTATGGAAGGTGACAAATAGGGAGTAGGGTAAAGCTGCTTGGACATAATAGCCTTGAGGAAGTCTCGGGATCACACCCTCTTGCGACGAAACACGTGTTGGCTGTGGCTGAAAACACCAGAATAAAGCGTGAACAAGGAAACTGAAATAAATTGTGTATAACTTGTCTTTATATTACTGTATTTACTCGTTACTAATAGGGAAACCTGTCACAGTTTGCTTCTCCTCGGGATCAGGGTGATGCTGAAAGGGGTCCACCTCCTGATTTCCCCACACTCTGACTGTAACATAAACACAGAGCGTAGAGGTAATCAAGCGAGGGATATATCAAGGAAGGGTAAGGGAAGGAACAGCAATGGAAGGGATAGCTGAAACGACAAGAAGAAAGAATTATCACATCAATTCTGACTACTCTCATTCAATTCTCGCTAATGAAACAATATATACCACATAAATCAGGAGGTGACCTCTGCCTCTCTATACCATAGATACTTCTCTATACATAAGTGCTTCCTGTAAGAAAACCACTGATTACTGTTTGTTCAACAACACATCAGAATACCTCAATGAACAATCATGCAACACACATACCCTTATTTCGCTTCCCTTGAAAGTATAACAGCTCTCTCCAGTAACCCAGCGGGGAAGGTTTTGATAATGCAAAACCTCAGTTCCAAACACTGGAGAAGAAGGATTCAGTATAGTCTTGCAAACAATACCAGTTCATCCAAGGACAAAAATAGAACACGAAATAGTATTCCTAGCTGGGCCCAACTAAATACGGAACACTAACAAAAATAGGAAATAACGAATACAACCTCCTCCGAGGCTTACCAGCTTATCGTAGACTTTAGACTGCACATTTCAGTGTTTTTGTTGCGAGCGTTTTCTCGCACTCCTGATACCAGGGGTTAGCCACGGATCCAGCCGATTCCTTCCTCGCGGCAGCCGCTGCCGGGAAGAAACAAAGTACTAAATAAAACCATGAAGCAGGTTTCCTTTCTTTAGCCACAAGTATCCCAATTCAAACGTTCTCCAGATATAGCACCAAAACCGGAGACCTTCCCTCGCGGCAGCCGCACGCGAACGGGTGAGTCTTCAGGACATGGAAACGCCTTCTCTTGTCCGCAGTCTCCAAACTAGGCTTCTCCGCCGAGACTCGCTTTTCTTTACTCGCGGCAGCCGCACGCGGAAAGAAAGGACGAAAAGAAGCACCTTTCCCAAAGTCTTAAACTAACAAAATCTTCTTGCATCAGAGAAGCCTACTGATACACAGGCTTCTGTTCTTCGATCCTGAACAGCAGTTCCCAAACACGGAACTCAACACCAACACAAACAGGTTCCAAAGAGTAATCACTTACAAGGCCCCCTGGTGGACCCCGGGGATATATAGATTCAGTTCTGCCCCCTCCTTAGCATTCTGGTATATGTAGTCCGGCAGGCGCAAATAGGCAAACCATGACAAAACCCTGCTATAACTTAAAATGTGTGCTTGGGAGTAGAACTTATGTTTTGACAGCTTTGCGCTTGCCCTGTGGAGTTTAGGGGTTCTCCACAACTTTGAGCACCGTTAACTTAATTTGGAAACAGAAAAAAATAAGTGCAATCCAACCCTGAGGCGCCAAATCCCCTAAACGCATAACGCCTTCTCGTGTATTCCTAGATCCTGGAAGAAGCAGTCAAGAGCAATTCAGTGGACGCAAGAGTCTCCTGTCATCTCCTACGCCGACGACACCCAGCTGATCCTCTCCCTTACCAACGACCCCGCCACCACCAGAGCCAACCTTCACGAAGGGATGAAAGAGGTAGCCGAATGGATGAAGAACAGCCGACTGATACTGAACTCGGACAAGACGGAAGTCCTCATCCTGGGATCCTCACCCTCCGCCTGGGACGACTCCTGGTGGCCCCCCGCCCTAGGCAGCGCACCCAAACCAACAGACCACGCACGCAACCTGGGCTTTATCCTGGACTCCTCCCTCTCCATGACCAGACAAGTCAACGCCGTCTCCTCGTCGTGCTTCAATATCCTGCGCATGCTACGTAAGATCTTCCGGTGGATCCCCACCGAGACCAGGAAGACGGTCACCCAGGCCCTCGTCACCAGCCGTCTGGACTACGGCAACACCCTCTACGCCGGAACCACCGCCAAACTCCAGAAGAGACTCCAGCGGATCCAGAACGCCTCAGCACGACTCATCCTGGACATCCCCCGTCGCAGCCACATCTCCGGGCACCTGAGAAATCTGCATTGGCTCCCGGTCAACAAGAGAATCACCTTCCGTCTCCTCACCCACGCACACAAAGCCCTACACAGCCAAGGCCCAGGATACCTCAACAGCCGCCTCAACTTCTACGCTCTCAAACGCCAGCTTCGTTCGACCAGCCACGCCCTCGCCGCCGTCCCCCGCATCCGCAGAGCCACCACAGGGGGACGGTCCTTCTCCTACCTCGCCGCCAAGACATGGAACTCCCTCCCCACCCACCTCCGCCTGACCCAGGACCACCTCGCCTTCAGGAAGCAACTCAAGACCTGGTTGTTCGAGCAGTAGCGGATCCCCCCCCCCCAGCGCCTTGAGACCCTCTGGGTAAGTAGTGCGCTATATAAATACGATGATTGATTGATTGATTGAAGAGTCTGCGCTGTGTAAAGCCACGCAACAGGATAAAGAATGACCTCTAAAAAATTAAGGCAACAACACTGACAAACCACCTCCTGTAGAAACAGGCCTGCACCACCAGCTTTGATCATGTGTTAGATGTGAGGTGAATACAACATTGCTCTGCTTCCTGTAATGATGGCAGACAATCATTCAGTGCTCTAGGTGTATAGTAAACTCTTTCTGGCTACCACAGGAGCAACAAAAAAGCACAATGGAGTGGAGCTAGACAACTTAATGGTAAAGGAATGAGAGGGACTCTGATCTACAACAGACTGTCCCAATTTGCATCAACCGGAAGGAAGACTAATCTTTTCCCGTAACCGTGCGAAACCATTATGCAATCTAAAGACATACCCACCTGCTAAGAAGCTTTACTTTCCACAATTATAATATATGTAGTTGGGGAGTCTTGTATTTCATTGTGAAATTTGAAATCAAGCGTCCAAAATGCCCCACACATACAGGGAATGTGAGAATAACACAAGTGCTTTACCAACCATGTTAGCTCCTCAGGGAACGCAGTCATGTGATGCAGACAAATATAAACCCGACCCAGAGACACTAACCAAGAAAGAAGAATCATACACATCCAGCAAAAGCTTTAGGTTGTCATCACTACTAAAGAGCCATCAGCAAACACACACAGGAGAAGCAACGTGCAATTGCAATGAATGTGTGAAGAACTGTAGTCAGTAAGCACTCCTAAAAGATCATCAGCGAACACACACAGGGGAAAAACTGTACCATTGCAGTGAGTGTGTGAAGAAATTCAGTCGGTTATTAGACCTCCAATTACATAAACGAACACACACGGGAAAAACCATTCAAATGCAGTGAGTGTGTAAAGAGCTTTTGTGGGTCACCAGACCTACAAAAAGATAATCGAACACACGCTGGGGAAAAACCATACCATTGCAATGCATGTGTGAAGAAATTCAGTCAGTTATCAACCCTCCGGAGCCACCAGCGAACAAACACAGGGGAAAAACCATATTATTGCACTGAATGTGGAAGTAGTTTTAGTTGTTCCGCAAGTCTCAGGATACATCAGCAAACACACACAGGAGAAAAGCCATTCAAGTGTAGTGAATGTGTGAAGAGCTTTAGTCGGTTATCAAATCTACAGACACATCAGCGAACACACACAGGAGAAAAACTATACGAATGCAGTGAATGTAAAGTTAGTTTTAGTCATTACTCAACATTGAGGAGCCATGAGCGAACACACACAGGGGAAAAAAAATTCAAGTGCAGTAAATGTGTGAAGAGCTTTAGTCGGTTAGATAACCTACAAAGACATCAGCAAACACATTTTGGGTAAAACCCATATAAATGCATTGATTGTGGAAGTAGTTGTAGTGACCCGTAAACATTAAAAAATCATCAGCGGCCACAATTCGTGGGAAAGTTATTCGAATGCACTGAATGTGCGAAGAGCTTTAGTTGATTATCAATTCTACGAAGACATCAGCAAACACATACAGAGGAGAAACCATACCATTGCAGTGGATTTGGAAGTAGTTGTGGAAAGGATTTTCAGCTTACTACAGGGATTAGTGATAAAACCTATAAACACAACACACTTGAATAATTTTAACAAGCACAGACTGGAGAATATTTCTAGCTGATTTTGGTGTTTGGTCCTTTTGTGCAACAACTGGTTCAAAGACAGCTGCTAGAGAACAACGTCCAAAGGCACAAGAAGTAAAAGTAGAAAATTGTGACCTGTAACTGTGAGAGTTAATGCTTGCAGTGCACAATATCTACCTCTGAAGCCCTGGCTCGGGATAAATTGATGCTCATTTCAATCATCACATGCATCTGTGAATGCATCTTAGCGGCACGTCCCAAGAGGTGTCCAATATGAAGCTGGAGCCTTGGGAAATTTGCTGGCTCACCACTGACTGTAAATGATTCATGGCCAGATTAAATATATATGAATATATTTTAGACAGAAGCCTTGCATGATGGCGAAATTATTGATCAGAGAGAAAGCTGTTGAAAAGTTTAGTTCTTAATAGGTTTCTGAAAGCTTGACGATGAGGTAAAGATTGAATCTTGAGCAGTAAAGAATTCAGCTCCTGAAATCCAGAACTATCGACTCGCTGCTTTACATTTCTTGAACCTTGGCACTGTAATAGAAATATGGATTCAGAAGTAAAGGAACACAAAAGATACTGAGTTTTGACATAAATGATATTCGATTTTGCATTTACAAGCTTTAAGCCCAACCCTTTTTAACATCTATGTCCAACCTCTGGCAGCAGTGGCCAGGAGCAGAGGATTAGTTGTGGTATCTTACACGGATGACATACAGCTGGTGGTGGCATTATCAGGCAACTCTGGGCAGGGTGCACTTAAGTTTCAGGAAGATTTAACAACTATTGCAGATTGGATGACAGCCAATTGTCTTCAGCTCAATGGCAACAAATCGGAGATCTTGGTGGTGGGCAAAGGCATCCATCTGTGGAGTGACCACGGGTAGCTGCCCTCTTTGGGCCCTCCGCCGGCTCCTAAACCGGCAGTAAAAAATCTAGGAGTCTGGATAGACTTTCTTTTCAAACCCAGACTAAGGTAGTAGCCGGAGTTTGTTTCGGGCTCCCACATGGACTTAAACCTTTGCTGGGTTTTTTCGACCCTACCATCCATCAGGTAATTATTCAGGCCACAATATTCTCTAGATTGGATTATGCGAACTCCCTGTATTTCAGGGCCAATAGGGCAGAGATACTGCATTTGCAAAGGGCATAAAATGCGGCAGCCCATGCCCTCCTTGGTCTGCCAAAAATCTGTTCCATCGCTAGTTCCATCCACAAACTACATTGGCTGCCAGTGGAGAAAAGCATCCAATGTAAGACTCTCTGTATTGCCCACAGAATCATTTTTCTCCAATCTCCTGCTATTCTGGCTGGCCTCATGGCGCCCTATAGACCTACTCGTCAACTGCGCTCCATGGAACAGCATCTAGCGGTTGTTCCTCGGTTTAAGAGAGTACGAGCCGGAGGGCGCTCCTTCGGCGTTTGTGCCCTAAGCTTTGGAACTCCCTCCTTGCACATATCTGTAACACCAGCATGGACTCTTATAATGCTCTCTTTTCATTTAATGCTATCATCTCATAGTAATTCCTGTAGCTTGAGTGTAATTACTTTCACCATCAATCACACTTCTTTATCTACTTACACATTTTTCTTACTACTCTTATATGTTCAGAAAAACGTTTTTTATTCTAACGTTTTGTTTGCGCACTTTGTACATGGTGAATTCCATTTGCATCTTTATGTTATCAACTCTTGAATACACTCACTCCTCTCCACTTCACTGGTCTCTCATGTTAGTTTCACTCTTACTGCTCCACTTTCACTCTTCAGCTCATTTTACCATTGCACAACCCTTAGTGTATTCATTTTTTAATTTCATTATCATTATTGTATCCTTTTTTTTTCCATTCAGCTTCTTATCTTGTACAGCCCCTGCTGTATTCAACTCTTATTGTTATTTCCATTTTCTATATAGGAACTATTTTTTAATTTGGGCATCATAACACCGGTGCTTTGGCCTGGTGTGTTTTCACGTTAGAATTGTATATATTTTGTATACAGATTGTGTCCTTTTTATTCAATTACATCTCATCTGGTCAGATTTTGGCATTTTGATACACATCCTGTTATTTCTGGTATTTGCACTTGCATATTCACATTGTGTAAAACACCGTATTTACACATGTTACAAGATGGCACCCACCCGCGAGCACCCACACTCTGACCTTTCAGTCCCCTTTCACTTGTTAATCTTCACTTGTTAAACACCCAGCCTCCCGCTCGGGTTACACGTCTGGGATCACGCTCAATATCCTAGCAACAATACTGCTGAAAGTACACCAGCTCATTTCGGGCTTAGATCTTGGCACTCACATTCTTTGTACACCCTATGGTTACGTGTTTTGAGATATTGTGTTTTCCATTCATCATGAGTATCGCTCCATGGCTTTTCTGTGCACTCTGCACATCCGGCATGTTTATTTGGAGCACGCAGTTCTAGACCATTACGATTTAGTTAAACACTTGGTTATCGTGTTACGGTTCACGTACTCACCTCACCGGCATGATCATAGTGATCATGATGTTCTACACTAGATGGCATGACCCACGAGTCAAGGACTCACTGCCCATATTATTTTTGTAATAGTTTTGCAATGTTTCAACTTTTATTGCGGGTCACAGGTTTATGTTGATTTGAGTTGGCACTTGTTTTTAGGTTACTGTCATAATTTGACTCACCCATGCTTTACGTGACAATGTGATTGTTATTTGACAATACATTTAAAGGTTCCCTCTAAGTATCATTGCTTTATTTTTTGTAGATGATGCACCCTGACGAAGGGCTGTAATAGCCCGAAATGCATCAGGAAAACATGTTTATATGAGTGATGGTCGCACTCAAGTTTAGAACTTGATCCCTTGATATGAGATACCAATATCAATCATGAATAAATTCTCATGAACGCACCATTCAAGATCATAGCAGTCCTTGAATGATCCTTCACAGATTCATAATACCCGCTTAGCGGGTCCCACGCTGTGCTCAGGAGGACGTCTACTTTTTCATGTAATAAAACAACGCGTTTATTTGAATTCATGGTATTTGACTGCTGATTGTATAGGATATCTTAAATGTGATTTATTCCCTAAACTATAAAGATAATTTGTGCTTCCAGCAAGGAGCCTAGTTTATTTGGAAATAGAGTGGTCAAATCTCGATAGCATGACTGCTTTTAGCAGGGAGTCTGACGCAGGTGGCATTAGAGGAGGGGACTATTCTCGCCAGTGTGCCTTCTCTCAGAGTGAGAGGCGCTAAAAATATGTCTGTATCCTGGCACTTCTCTTGTTAATAATCCATACAAGGGATTTAAACATGAATTTGTCAAATACGAAATGGACTTTTTAATTTTTATTTTTGAGGTTCTTATATAGCCCTGCTTTATCTAACAATTTCTGATGGGTTTTCTTCGAGAGCCCTTTCTCCTTCAGAAGTTTTCCATCGACATACCCATTGGGATTTCCGATGAATCGCTGACAATCCGTCCATTTCTAAACAGGGCTGGTGGGTCGACCGTTGGTTTGGCTGGTATAATGTTTAGTTGCATTTTTGATAGAGCGGCCTGTCCACCACACTCTGAACCCAGCCCATCTTTCTTTAGTGATTTTTCTATTTTGGGTTACATTTGAAGACTGTTCCCCTCATTTATAGTTTGACAGGTGGTCCACAGTCTGCCAGAGAAGCAGGCTGTTAGACCTGGCACCTTGGCGTGGGTCTCCCTTCCACTTCTTGTTACTGTGCCTCGTGTGTTTTGCTGGTGTTAGCTGCTCAGAGCACTGTGCTACTGCCAATCAGTGCCACAGTGCAAGTGCTCCCTGTATAAAATGTATATATTGATTGGATTCCATGATTGGCTTATTTGGTTTACTGTCAGACCCCAGTACAGTGCACCAGGAGTGCCCAGGGCTTGTTAATCCAAATGCTGCTAGTGGGCTTGCAGCACTGATTGTGCCACCCACAGAAGTGGCCCGGTAAAATCTGTCTAAGGTCTGCCATTGCAGAACCTGCGTGCAGTCTGGTACTGTCATGCTGACTGTGCATGTGCACCCACTTGCCAGTCCCTAAACCTTCCCTTTACTTCATGTGAGTCACCCCTATGGTAGGCCCAACAGCAGAGTGCATTGTAAGTACTATAAGGTAGGACAAGCCCTGATGTGTGTGACATGTCCTAATAGTGAATTACAGCCATTTTCGTTTTTCACTATTGCAAGGCTACCTGTTCCCATAGGCCAGAATGGGCTGTAAGAATTATTACATTCTATAATCCTAGTAGACTCGGAGAACATGGTAAAAATTCGAGTTTAGTATGCCTGAACTCAGAATAATAAAATACATCTTTTAGTAAAGTTAATTTTAATATTCTGGGTTCGCAAATACCCCTTTTAGAAAGGATTTGCTTGTCTAACCATTTCAGCCCGCCTCTGCTAGGATGTATATCTACTGTCTGGTTTCTGTGAATGACAAGGCCTGGAGATTCCAGAGGGCAGGGCTAGGTAGCCCGGTGTCGAATAGAGAGATTACATCCAGATGGGTGGGAGGAGTGCACCTGGGTTCTGAATAGGACTGTGCCCCTCCACCACAATGCCGGCTCCACCTCCTGTGGAGTGTCTGATGTCTCTAGCCTGCTCCCTGAATGAAGAGTCAGAGTCATGTCAACAAAGTGCTCAAGAACTGGTTTTGGCTGGGCAAAGGCCCCTCTACCCCAGAGGAACAAAGGATTTAGGGGTATAAGTATTGGGACCTTGCTCCCAAGAAATTAGATCCTGATTTTACAAGAAGAAACCTCTGCCCGACGAGAAGGAACTGGGAAAGCTGAAGGAGGAATACTGTCCCTGACCTGGGGGATTGGCCTGCCGTGGCTGCCTTGCTGCTGGAGGAGAGGAGAAAGACTGAAAGACTTTATTTTCCACTTGTGCAAAGATCTCCAAGGGCTTGTGAGTGAGCTTGCCCCCTGAACGAAGTTCCAGGACCAGTGGACTTCATCTGCCTCGCAAATCGCTGCTGGAAACGCTGTTTGCAGTATCCGCCGAGGCTGGGAGCTGTGTATGCCTTGAACGATTGAATCGCAGCCTGACGCACCGTACCAAGCATCGCCAACCACAAGCAACGCGACTCTGAGTTCACCGTCCTGCACCAGCGCCGTCAATGAGGCATACGTCGCACCGCAACTGAGAGGCCCCGCATCGTACAACGCTTTACGCATCGACTCACACAGGTCGGGGCGATGCACACACTACTGCGGAGGTAGAGTCCGAGGATCGCACGGAGTTGGGTGCGCATCGCACGGCCCGACTCGCACCGCTTTCAACGACTGCATGATCCCATCTCCCAAGGTATGGCTCGTATGCTGCAATGTAAAGAGATCGCAACGCACCAAGCACCGTCCCCTCAAGCAACGCGGCTCGGAGTTCAATGACCTGCACAGGCGCCGTCAACGAGCCGGAGCTCGCACCGCAACAGGAGGACATCGCCGCGTACAACGCTTTCTTTTGCAATGCCCTTACGTGCCGGACACCTGAAGCTAAAGGTACTGTGTATGATTCGCACTGCATTTTTATACGCATCAGACTGGAGCGTCCTCTGCGCTTGTAAGACTCTTTTTGGGTATTTTCATCACCGTGAGAGCCGGACAAGGAGTACGAAGCGCACAGAACTATGAGATAAGCATTTTTAACAAGAACTCTTTATTGCTGACAGTATTGTGGGCTATTTCTGTCGTTATTTGGTCTTGTAATGAGTCTTATATAAAAGATAACTATTTTTGATATAATCCTAGTGTGGTGTCCATTTGTGGTGTTGTCACTTGATTACTGTATAGGTTCACAAATGCTTAACTTACTAAGCCTCTGAAATAAGTCCTGACTGCTTGCGCCAAGCTACCTAGAGGGTGAGCAGGGATTATTTTAAGAGGGTACTCCCCTTATCCTGACTAGAGGAGAGGGTCCCTGCTTGTCACAAGTACCTACCTGTGCAAACCAGAGACCCCCAATTCTAACATCTGTGGTCAGCGGTGAGGATTCTGAATTTGCATTTGTGATTCATGTACAGTGATTTGTGAACACTTCTTAGTGAGTTCAGACCATAACGCAACCACATACTTTTTGATTCTTGTTTTGCTGAGAAATCTCCACTTTTGAAAGTCATGCCTGGTTCAGTCATTGTAGAAAGGGAAGCATCTGAAGTCTCTGAAATTGAAGAAATAGAATGGGAAGAGCAGAGACTAGAAAACTACACCAAGGCCCAGCTGAAGGGCTTCTGCAAAACGTTCAAAGGCGCTGAAAGCCTGTATTGAGTCAAGGAAAGACCCTGAGGATGTGAAATTGAGCAGGCAGGAAGCATCAATGGTTTTGGCAAGGTCCTGTCAGAGTCCTGTCGCCAGAGGAATTGGCAGACAGGAAGGAAACCCGAGCACATGAAATGGAGATGGCAAAACTTAAATTGAATGGGCAACTGGAGCTGGAAAGCAAAAAGCTGGCTCTGGAAGAGAGAAGAATCCAAATGGAGCATGAAATGAAGTTCAGGGAGATAGAGCTAAAGGCTAAAAGTTTGGAACTTACTCCCTCTGGTGGCAGCACATTGCCAGTGCAGGTAGAATCAAGGGTGTACATACCAAAAAAAGTGGTGAAATAATTTTTTTAAATGAAGACATAGGGCAGTGGTTCAAGGCCTATGAGGTAGCCATGTTTTCCCACCGGGTCCCTGAGAGAAATTGGGGAGCGGGTTTGTGGGGGCGGTTCCTGAGTGAGAAGTGGAACACACTGCTAGAATTATCCTCAGATGTTCATAATTCTTATCCACACGTGAAGGATGCTTTGATGACCAGGTATGGGTTAACTCCTGAGTTGTATAGACAAAGGTTCAGGGGTTGTGCAAAGATTCCTAACAGTACGTATGTTGAGTATGTAACTTTTTTCTGCAGAGCACTGGATGGTTGGGTGAAGGGTAGCAAAGTTAATTATTTTCAAGGTCTCTTTGATTTGATTGCATGGGAACACTTGTCTAGTAATTGTTTTCCTGAGCTACGCCAGCACCTGATTGATAGCAAGCTGACTAACCCTGGGAAGCTTGATGAGGAGGCGGACTTCTGGGTCAGTACCAGGGTCCACAAGGGTCAAGTGGGAGACTCCGCCAAGGGTGGGCCGGGTCCCCAGCAGAAGAGTGGGGGGGACAAGGGCAAACAGAGGGAGTTTCAAAAGAGGCCCCAAAGTAATCCCCAAGGAAATCCAGGGAAAGGTTTTCAGCCTCCCCCACCCCCGATACCGACTGGGGCCCGACATGTCCCCCTGTTCAAAGAGGGCCCCCAAAGTGTTACAAGTGTGGTGAAATGGGTAATTTTGCCAATGATCCCAAGTGTCGCCAGTTTATTAGATCGGCAACTCCTGGTGCAGCCCCCCGGCAGATGGCTAGTGTAGCCCTGGGTGAGGAATGGGTTGTCCAAGGAGGGGGAGGTCCAGCAGAGATGTCCCTTGTCTCATTAGGAGACTGTGAGGTGGTCCCAGCAAACCAACTGCCCAAGAACACTAAAAGATATGGGCAGTGGGTGACCATCAATGGCAAAAAGGTGGGGGCTCTTAGAGGTACAGGAGCCAGTGTGACAGCTGTCAAGCATCACCTGGTGTCTCAAGAGCAGGTTGTCCCACATGCATTCTGCCGAGTCGTGAACGCCGACAACACCGAGAGTCAGTGTCCAATGGCTCAGGTTCCCTTTGAGTGGGGAGGGGTCTCTGGTACTCTACAAGTAGCTCTGAGAACTGCCATGCCTGTAGACTGTTTATTGGGGAACGATTTGGAGAGCTCCCCTTGGGAAAAGGTGGAGAAGAGTACTCACCTGGGGATGGTGGGTCTGCCTGACTGGGTGTGCGTGACCACCCGGTCAATGGCAGCCAGTAGGGGTGCTCAAGAGGTCCTGGAGCCTGAGAGAGAGGCCCAGGGACCGCATTGGAGAGAAGACGCAGGATGCGCGGGAAACCGGACCCTGTAGTTCCCACAGTCCAGGAGGAAACAGACCTTGAGGGGGATGCCCTGGAACCTACAGGGGAACAGATAGCTGAACTGGGGGACCTGCCTGAGGGGACCCATTGGCAGCAGGAAGGAGGCCCCTCCAGGGAAGAATTCTGCAGAGGGCAGAAAGAGTGTCCTTCTCTCGTGGATCTGCGGCACCAGGCTGCAGACCAGGCCAACGGTGATCAGTCTGGATCACATTTCATTTATTGGGAGAATGACCTACTGTATTCAGAGCCTAAGGTTCCTGAGCCTGGGTCAGCTCTTGCACTGGTGGTACCCCAGAGCTTCAGAGCCTTCCTACTGGGGCTGGCTCACGATGTGCCATTGGCAGGTCATTTGGGGCAGGACAAGATCTTTGAAAAGGCTTGCCACCCACTTTTACTGGCCCCTTAAGTGCAAGAGCTCAGATGTTCATTGCAGGACCTGCCAGACTTGCCAGGCAAGTGGAAAGAGTGGGAATGAAGCAGAAGGCTCCTCTCCAGTCATTTCCTGTGGTCAGTACCCAATTCCAGCTAGTGGGGATTGACATTGTGGGGCCACTGGACCCCAGGACAGCCATGGGCGACAGGTTTATCCTGGTCCTGGTAGACCATGCCACCCGGTACCGGGAAGCCATCCCTCTGAGGACAGTGACGGCCCCCGTGGTGGGACGTGCACTGATGGGAATTTTCTCCAGAGTGGGATTCCCTCTAGAGGTGGTGTCTGACCGGGGTACCAATTTCATATCCAAGTATATGAAATCCCTTTGGCAAGAGTGTGGTGTAACCTACAAGTTTACCACACCTTACCACCCCCAAGGAAATGGGTTGGTTGAGAGATTCAACCGTACCCTCAAAGGCGTGATAATGGGTCTGGAAGAACCCATGAGGCGTAAGTGGGACGTCCTCTTACCATGCCTTCTCTTTGCTTACCGTGAGGTGCAACAGAAGTCTCTAGGGTTCAGCCCGTTTGAGCTTCTGTATGGCCACCAAGTGAGAGGACCTCTAAGTCTGGTCAAAGAAGGCTGGGAGCAATCTCCCAGGAAACCTCCCCAGAATGTATATAGCTACATGCTGGGCTTCAGGAACCCGACTAGGCGTTTCAGGCAACTTTCTGAAGCAAATCTGGAAGCCAGCCAGGAGGAGATGAAGCGGTGGTACGACCAGAATGCCACTCTGGTAGAGCTTTAGCCTTGATAGAAGGTGTGGGTCTTGGCCCCCGTGGAGCCTTGTGCGCTCCAGGACAAGTGGACTGGCCCCTTTGAGGTGGTGGAGCGCAAGAGTCCTGTTACCTATTTGGTGGACTTGCGGTCTCCCAGGAACCCCTTGAGGGTCCTGCATGTCAACTGCCTGAAGCCCCACTTAGAGAGGTCTGAAGTGGGCATGCTCTTGGCAACAGATGCTGGAATGGAGGAGGAGACTGAGCCTCTTCCTGACCTCTTGGAAGCCACAGAGCAAGATGGGTCAGTGGATGGAGTTAACCTCTCTCCCACCCTGACCCCTGAGCAACAGAATGACTGCCGCCAGCTGCTGGGACAGTTTTCTGATCTGTTCTCCCTGGTTCCTAGGGTCACAGATTGGTGCGTCCATGATGTAGATACAGGAGACAGCTTACCTGTGAAGCACAAGGCTTACAGAGTAACTGACAGGGTCAGGGCTTGCATCAAAGAGGAGGTCTCAAAGATGCTTGCTCTTAGGGTGATTGAGTCCTCCAGCAGTCCTTGGGCCAGCCCAGTGGTCTGGGTCCCGAAGGCTGTAGCGCCGGGCGCCACACCCAAACTCCAGTTCTCTGTGGACTACCGAGGACTCAATTCGGTCACGTAGACTGACGCGCACCCCATCCCCAGAGCTGATGAGCTCATTGATCAGTTAGGGGCTGCACGGTACCTCAGCAGATTTGACTTGACGTCTGGGTACTGGCAGATTGCCTTGACTGACCAAAGAGAGGTCTGCATTCTCCACACCAGATGGGCATTTCCAGTTCCGGGTTATGCCATTTGGGATGAAGAATGCCCCTGCCACCTTTCAGAGGTTGGTCAACCAGGTGTTGGTTGGACTGGATGAGTTCATTGCCACCTACCTGGATGACATCGCAGTGTTCAGTGTCACATGGGAAGAACATCTGCGCCACCTCTGGGAAGTGTTGTTGGCACTGCTGAAGGCAGGCCTCATGATCAAGGCGAGTTCTGTGGTGTACTTGGGACACCAAGTTTGGAGCAGCCAGGTAGCGCCCCTTCAGCCCAAGATTGAAACCATCCTGGCTTGGGAACCCCCCAAAACCCAAACGGAGGTAAGGGCCTTTTTAGGACTCACAGGGTACTACAGGAGGTTTGTCAAGGGGTATGGCAACATTGTTGCACCCTTGACAGAGCTGACTTCCAAGAACCAGCCAAAGAAAGTAATTTGGACTGGCACCTGTCAAAAAGCTGTTGCGACCCTGAAAATTGCCATGTGCACGGCACCCGTGCTCCTGGCACCCACCTTCTCCAAAGAGTTCCTTGTGCAGACAGATGCTTCAGAGCATGGTGTAGGGGCAGTTCTCCACAGATGACTGAGGAGGGCTTTGACCAACCTGTAGCCTTCATCAGTAGGAGGTTACTTCCACGGGAACAGAGGTGGAGTGCAATTGAGCTTGAGGCATTTGCTGTGGTCTGGGCACTGAAGAAGCTATGGCCCTACCTGTTTAGGACTCACTTCCGGGTTCAGACAGAACACAGGCCACTCTGATCGTTGATGCAGATGAGGGGTGAGAATCCAAAGCTCTTGAGGTGGTCCATTTCCCTACAGCGTATGGATTTCACGTTGGAACATCGCCCTGGTACAGATCACGCCAATGCTGACGGTCTGTCCAGATTTTTCCGCCTTAGTGATGAGAACTCCCTGGGGTAGGGTAGTTCTCCACACATTTCAGCTGGAGGGGAAACGTGTTAGACCTGGCACCTTGGCGTGGGTCTCCATTGCACTTTTTGTTACTGTGCCTCATATGTTTTGCTAGTGCTAGCTGCTCAGAGCACTGTGCCACTGTCAATCAGTGCCACACTACAATTGCTCCCTTTATAAAATGTATATATTGATTGGATTCCATGATTGGCTTATTTGGTTTACTGTCAGACCCCAGTACAGTGCACCAGGAGTGCCCAGGGCTTGTAAATCCAAATGCTGCTAGTGGGCTTGCAGCACTGATTGTGCCATCCACTGAAGCAGCCTGGTAAAATGTGTCGAAGGTCTGCCATTGCAGAACCTGCATGCAGTCTGGTACCGTCATGCTGACTGGGCAAGTGCACCCACTTGCCAGTCCCTAAACCTTCCCTTTACTTCATGTGAGTCACCCCTATGGTAGGCCTAAGGGCAGGGTGCATTGTAAGTATAAGGTAGGACAAGCCCTGATGTGTGTGGCATGTCCTAATAGTGAATTACAGCTATTTTCCTTTTTCACTATTGCAAGGCTACCTGTTCTCATAGGCCAGAATGGGCTGTTAGAAATATTACATTCTATAAATCTTAGCAGACTGAGAGAACATGGTAGAAGTTCGAGTTTAGTATGCCTGAACTCAGAATAATAAAATACATCTTTTAGTAAAGTTTATTTTAATATTCTGTGTTTGCAAATACCCCTTTTAGAAAGTTGGTATTTGCTTGCCTAACCATTTCAGCCCGCCTCTGCTAGGATGTGTATCTGCTGTCTGGTTTCTGTGAGTGACAGGGCTTGGGGAATCCAGAGGGCAGGGCTAGGTAGCCCGGTGGTGAATAGAGAGATTACATCCAGATGGAGGGGAGGAGTGTTCCTGGGCTCTGAATAGGACTGTGCCCCTCCACCACAATGTCGGCTCCACCTCCTGTGGAGTGTCTGAGGTCTCTAGCCTGCTCCCTGAATTAAGAGTCAGAGTCATGTCAACAAAGTGCTCAAGAACTGGTTTTGGCTGGGCAAAGGCCCCTCTACCCCAGAGGAACAAAGGATTTAGGGGTATAAGTATTGGGACCCTGCTCCCAAGAAATTAGATCCTCATTTGACAAGAAGAAACCTCTGCCCGACGAGAAGGAACTGGGAATACTGTCCCTGACTTGGGGGATTGGCCTGCAGTGGTTGCCTTGCTGCTGAAGGAGAGGGGAAAGACTGAAAGACTTTATTTTCCACTTGTGCAAAGATCTCCAAGGGCTTGTGAGTGAGCTTGCCCCCTGACCGAAGTCCCAGGCCCAGTGGATTTCATCTGTCTCACTGGAAACGCTCTATTCTATTCAGTATCCAGCGAGGCGAGAGCTGTGTATGCCTTGTACGATCGAATCGCAGCCTGACGCACCGTACAAAGCAACGCCAACCACAAGCAACGCGACTCTGAGTTCACCGACCGGCACCAGCGCTGTCAACGAGCCGTAGCTTGCACCGCAACTGAGAGGCCCCGCAACGTACAACGCTTCACGCATCGACTCACACAGGTCGGCACGACACACACACTACTGCGAAGGTAGAGTCCGAGAATCACACGGAGTTGGGTACGCATCGCACGGCCCGACTCGCACCGCTTTCAACGACTGCACGACACCAGCTCCCAAGGTACGGCTTGTACGCCACAACATAAAGAGATCCTACCGCACCAAGCACCGTCCCCTCAAGCAACGCGGCCCGGAGTTCAACGACCCACACAGGCGCCGTCAACGAGCCGGAGCTCGCACCGCAACAGGAGGACATCGCCGCGTACAACGCTTTCTTTTGCAATGCCCTTACGTGCCGGACACCTCAAGCTAAAGGTACTGTATACGATTCGCACTGCGTTTTTGTACGCATCGGACCGGAGCGTCGGCTGCGCTTGTAAGCCTCTTTTTGGGTATTTTCATCACCGTGAGAGCCAGACAAGGAGTACGAAGCGCACAGAACTATGAGATAAGCATTTGTAACAAGAACTCTTTATTGCTGACAGTATTGTGGGCTATTTATGTCATTATTTGGTCTTGTGCTCAGTCTTATATAAAAGATAACTATTTTTGATTGTCCCAGGCTAAATGCATAAAGTCTGCAGCGTCCATACCACAGCGCTTGCAGCATGATGAGCGCCGCAGCCCATATCGGTGCAGTTGGACAGGCGTATAGTACATCTGGTGTATATACTTTTAATGAAGGAACTTAAAATTCCAATTAATCACAAAGCTCCCAGTCATTCGACAACACTCCTCCCACTCCTCATCCGTAAGAGGCTGTGGAAGACACGCATCCCACTTTGCTTTGGAGGTAACCTGCGCAGCACCCTCATCTAGCTGCGAAGTGTGATACAACCGTGAAACCAATTTCGTCTGGGTTTGTGTAGTGTAAAGTAGCTGCAAGGCCCCCACCTCCAAGGGTTCCTCAGGAAAGCATGGGTATAAGCTGCGTAAAACAGAGCGTAGCCGAGCATAAATAAATGTGGACATTGCCTCACTCGTCCCCTCTCTCATAAAATCACGGAAAGAGAGAAATTTCTCCCCTGGAAAGACATCCCCCATGGTTCGCACCCCAGCTGCCTTCAATACCTTAAGGGCACCTGCCTCACCCGTCACGGACAATGCCGCATGGTGTAGCAGAGGCATTGCCGAGGCATACAGAGGAAGCCGCCTCTCCCGCCGACCCATCAAATGCCATGCCCTTGCCGTGCATTGTACCGTATCTACCTCATCAAGTTCAATCACTGAATGTGGGTTTGTAACTATTGCCTTTAGAGGTAAGGGGTGGACCGCCCCGGCTTCAACCGCCACATGCGGCGTGAATGGCAGCGCATTCTGCCAATAAAATGCAAACTGTGCCTGAGCACAAAGATAATACAATTGTAGGTCCGATACTGCAAACCCACCCAGTATATATGGTTTCGTCAGAGTGTCCCAGCCAACGCGGGAGTTCTTGCTCCCGCAAACCAAAGTGATCAACAGTGAGTGTAAGGTAGTAAAAAAATGTTGTAATAAAGGAATAGGGACATTAGCAAACAAATATAAAAACTTTGGCAGCACTACCATTTTAATTATTGCTACTCTGTCTGCGTATGTGAGGGGTGGGCGAATCCAGCGCTACACCTGATCCTCCAATTTTGATATTGCCATTCCAAAATTGGCCCGAATGACAACCTGGGGTCCCTATGAATCCAGACCCCAAGATACTTTACGGGGTCTTCAGCCCACTCCAGGGGGTAGTTCAACACAAAGGGTTTGGTACAATCTGTAAGTGCAAATATTACCGACTTGCTCCAATTAATAGTTAATCCAGAGAACCACTCAAAACTGACATACTCCCATATGACCGGCTCAAGATGTGTCTCTGGCTCCCTCACGTACAAAACCATGTCATCAGCATACATGGACACTGCCAAAGGCCGTTGATAAAATCCCAGGCAGATCCAGCATGCCTTTGTCGCAACACACATGCGTGTGGCTCCAACACGACTACAAAAATCAAAGGCGAGAGCGGACAGCCTTGTCGTATTCCCCTCTTAATTGAAAAAAACTCTTTCGTATGACCTTTGATACGCACTTGGGCTACGGGCTCAGTATATAGCAACTTGATCCATCTGGTGAAAAAGAAGGGAACCCCCATTCAATGCAGTACAGCGAACATATACGTCCATGCCACAGAATCAAAGGCCTTGGCGGCATCCAAAAGGACTGCCGCCGCTGGCAAATTGGGCTTTAATAGGCGCAGAACCGCAAACAACGTTCTCAAATTGAGCGCACTGGAGCGGGTGGGAACAAACCCCGTCAGGAAGCACCATAACCGTTAACAACAAGCGCATCCCGGTCACCAAAACCTTCGCAAGAGCTTTTACGTCAGTGGTCATAATGGAAAGCGGCCTATATGACTCGAACTTGTCCGGTGGTTTGCCAAGCTTTAACAATGCAACAATTAGCGCTTCACGAAGGGAGTCAGGCAGCCTCTGTTGCTCAAATGCCTCATCATACATAGCCATTAAATGAGGCAAGAGGATATCAATATACTCTTTGTAAAATTCGGGCGGTAGCCCATCAGTGCCTGCTGCTTTTCCATTGGGCAAGGACGATATGGCGTCTGTCATTTCTTCGGCTGTTAGCGGTTGCATCAGGAAATCTTGTTGCCCTTTAGACAACCAAACCAACGCCACATCATCTAAATAATCCACAATTTCCTCCACACCAGCCGTCTGCCTATCCCCATACATGTCTGTATAATGCCGAACAAATTGTGCTAATATGCCAGACAAGTCCGAATAAATGGTATCGCCCTTCATAATACCCTGGACCGTACAATATCTGGTCCACGGTTGCAGAATCCTATCAAGTTCAAAAGACCTTTATTCGAATTTCATAAAATTCATAAAAGTACCGCAGTTAAAAACAACAATTAATTTACATTATTCATTGCTACATTATTACAGAAATCCCATAATTTAAAAAATGTCATAGTTTAAAATGTAATACAGTTCAGCTCTATTGTGACTAATTTCAGGGATTTACCATCATTTTGCGCACTCGTGTTACCAGTCTCAGAAAAGTACTAGTGCGGAAAATTAACTCATCAGAATCCAGGGAAACCAGCATTCTATACGACTCGTTAAGTGAGAGTGGTCTATATTTCTTAAAATAAGGAGTTAAAAACCATTTAATATATCTAAGATAAAATTTACAAAAGAATAGGAAGTGCAAATCATCCTGTAAGCTAACACTATCGCATGGGCAGGGGTTATAGTCAATGCTGTGTCAGTAACCCAATGGAAAAGACAGCAGAAATTTCACTGAACCCGCTCTTAATCGAAACAAAAGTGATCTCTCCCAGCTAGTCATGGGTAGAGAGAGATAGGGCGGGAGTGGGTGTCTACGCAGTTCATTCCCCAAGTATTTTGCGACAGTTGATTTTGATGATTCTCTTCCCATCCGTTCAAGATTATAAAGTGTATATAGTGCATTTTTAACCTCAGCATTATCCTTGGATTCCATCATAGTAGGGTCTGTAAATAGGTTACCTCTATCCACGGCGGTTAGTGTTTTAAAAACTCCTGAGAGCCATGGAATCGCCATACCATGGTCACAGTTTAAACAGTCTTTTATAATATTTTGTGTTAGGGTGGCAGCATTGTTCCTCCAGACTCTGATCCAGAAAAGTGCTGGTCTGGCTCTAATAAAGTCGCTCACATATGGGAGGTTTAATTCATTATGACAAATAAAATCAGAGGATGAGATTGGAGCGCCTAATATTTTCCTGCAAAAGCGGCTTTCTTCCCGCTGAATGCATGGGCTACTTCCCAACCCCCAGACCTCGGCTCCATATGAGGCAACAGGTGAGCACTGGAGTCTAAAAAATGTTTAAATAGCTTTAGTGGCACCTATTTTCTTCGGGCGGGGCAGGCTCAAAACAGAATTGGTGGCTTTCGAGAACTTGCTCGTGGCGTGGGCAAAATGCCCACTCCACGAGCCGTTCGCAACGAAAACCAATCCTAAATAAGGAAATGTGGGAAAAGATTCGAGTTTATCTGTGCCTATCTGTATGGTATTGAGCTTCCTTTTCCCGGGGCCACAGGACATAATAAAAGATTTTTTAAAGTTAACCCGTAGATCTAATCCCTCCATGAAATGAACAAAGCTATGGACAAGCAGACGAAGGGCATTTGGTGTGCGGGCCATAAGCACCACATCATCTGCGTATAAAAGCACTGGTAAGGGATTCCCTAGGATTATCGGGACATCAGTAGTAACTTTTTTCAGGGTATTGGATAGACCATTGATGTAAATAATGAATAACAGGGGTGCTAAAACGCACCCCTGTCTCACCCCCCTGCCTATATCGATAGCTCCAGAAACTTCACCTCCCATCCCAATTCTGACCCGTGCTTTCAGATCAGTATGGAGATAGGCCAGGAACCCAACAAGAGCATCGTCTAACCCGTTATTTAGTAGGATTGTCCAGAGTTTGGATCTATTCACTAGATCAACAGCGGATGAAAGATCCATAAAAGCAAGATAGGTGGGAGACGATCGAGCAATGCTGTACTTATCGATTATCAGTTTCAAATTCAAGCATTGCTCCACTGTTCCCACCCCGCTCCGGAATCCCTTCTGACACAGGTCCAGTAAGTCTGTATCTTCAGTCCATTCAAGTACTCTATTATAAATTACTGTTAAAGACATTAAGAAGAATTGGTGCCCATAAGTTTGAATTATACTTAATAATGTCAATGGGCAGGCCATCAGGGCCAGGCGCCTTGTTTCCAAGGCTCTCTTTTATAGCTATTTCAACTTCGTGGGCCTCAATCTGTAAACCGCGCAATTGTCCTGGGGTTGGAGTCAGCAGCTCCTCAGGTGGTGCTGCATACATTTTTGAGAAATGGGTCTCCCATGCACTGCTGGTTATGTTGCAGCTAATTGGAGTAAGCTGCTTACCCATTTCCCTTGTTTTCCTGACTGCGGACCAAAAAGGTCCGCTGCCCCCAGATTAGCGCTGGTCACCAGCAATTCCCACTGTTCAGAAAGTAATGTTGCCTTTATTTCTGCTATTTTAATTTTATAATGTTTCCTGGCATTCTGGACTGTCATTTTGCACCTAGGTTTAGTAATAAGTGCCCTTCTTAGTTCCTTATTAGCTAATGAACAGGCTGAGTCAAACCACCTTGGTTCTTTGCCTTCCTTGGGTAGCGGGACTGACAAAAGGGTTTTTATAGTTGAGCACAGTTTTTCAAAATCTGCGATTATCCTATGGTGATTGCTGTTCGTAGATGAGCAAGACTTGATCAGATGTGGGTGTATAGTTTGTACACTATCCAAGATTGACCCGCTATCAAACCCCCTCCATTTTAATCGCAGTCCGTCAGTCGAGGGTGTGATATCCCTTGCACCATTCAGATTCATATAAACGGGACTGGGTGCTAGATTCAAAGTTACTATTAATGGATTGTGATACCCGAATGATGTCACCATCACTGTAGACTTTACTATGCAATCTATTAGATGAGGTGACATAAAAATATAGTCAATAGTAGAACTGCTGTCCCTACTTGTGAACGTGGGGGCATGGGGGCGCTAGGGCTATGACCTATTCTCATAGCGTCACCAAGGGCAAATTCAGTTAGTATATTAGCTAATTTAGTGCCCCTTCGTTCCGCTTGGTCTAGGTAGGTCCTGATCCCATGATTCTTTATTAACTTTGCATTAAAGTCACCCCCAATTAAAATCCCTGACTCTACATCAGTTAATAAGCAGGATTCCAAGTTATGTAGAGCCTTTGACAATGCCTGAAAATTCTTATTCGGTACATAATAAAAATCATTATTATAAAAATTAATTAAATAAATTCTGGTCTTTTTTTTCAAAACTGGTTTTATTGAATCGCAGAAATAAACATCCACAGTACTCCGAGCCCCGGAGGGACTGTGATTACAATCATGGGTCATGTTGTGCGATACATTTAATGAAAAAGTGCCCTTCCCCTCCACCCCCCCTAACTACCAAGCCACCCTCCCCCCCCTGAAGGACTGGGTTCTTTTGGACCCAGCGGTGCCAGGGCACAACACCTGAAACCTTCGTGGGTAACCTGCTCCGGCGTACAAGTCACAGAGACACGGGACACTTCCTTCGGCGTCAAAGATTCAAGGTTTATTTGCTGCAGGGAACACAGAAGTCACAGGAAGTACATCGAGTGTAGTTCGGGGAGACTGCTTCAAATTGGTTCTGTGGATCGCTCCTTTTATACAGTTTTTACCCATAGGATAACATTGAACACAAAAGTTTACAACCCGGTTCCCACAATTAGCTCCCAGAGGGGTCGCTTTGGTCACTTTGAAACACACAAGGTCCGGAACATAAGTGCGGAAACATTTGGCGGTTCCCAACTGTAAAAACCCATCTTCCCACCATTAGCAAATTCCAATCAGCAGTAAAGTAGATCGAAATAGGAACGAAGACAGGTGCAGAGGAAGACGGAGACAGTGGGGAGATCGGAAAGGGTGTAAAAGGGGAGGTATCGAGAAACACGAGATACAGGCATCAAAGGGATGTGCCTAATGAGATGCACGGCTGAGACAATAAGTCCGTGCGGCAAGATGAGCCTCGAGCGGCGCCATCTGCCTTACAGCAGCAACCCCCTTGTCATAAAGACACTTTCAAAGAACACGTGTCTTCCGCCAATATCTTGGGAGTCCCAGGGTCGCGAAGCGGACAGCGTCCGTTCGCTGGCTACTTGAGGGCAAGAGACAAAATGGATGCCGTATCTAAGATGGAACCCGTGGGTACAGATGAAAAACCCACATAACAAACGAACGGTTTAAGTTAGCACAGCGAAACTGCGCACACTTACTAAACTCGTCATTTGCGGTTCATAGATACCAGACTCGACCATATTCGTGCGAGTCGAAAACACCACTTACAATTGTCACGGAACCTCAGACGCTCCTTTTGCCCTCAAGTAGGCAAGCACTAGTCGGAATCATATTCGATATTCATCAGACCATCGAGATGTTGTTGTAGCATAGCTCTGCCCAACCGAGTCCCCTTGGTAACAGATGGTTGTCTCATACACGTTGTAGCACAGAGGCCACATAAGGCAGGACCACACTGCACGCAAAGGCAACACGTGAACAGGAACACTACCACAACCCCGATGATCATCAGAATCTTCCAACCCCAAGTCGACATCAGGCCCCAAAACCATCCAAGTAACGTCCAATCCCCTACATCTACGTGTATGGATTCGGAGATCTTATGCAACTTCGAGATGGCTTGATAGACAGTAGGAGCATTATCTGGAATGAAAATGCAGCAGCTCGAATGGATCACTTTACATACCCCACCGCGATCTGCTAAGACGACATCTAAAACCATACGGTTTTGTAACGTCATAAGTCTCTCCGCCTGAAGTTCTGTGGTGATATTACCAAGGGCACTGGCAGTAATATTAGCTGTCGATTCTACCACTCGAGTCAACTGTCTCAGGTTCCTACTATTAACCATAGGTCCCCAAAACGGGAGGAAACCCTTGAAAAAGTCTCCTGCCTCTTGACCGGCAGTATCCTCTTCGCTGATTACGCCTCGTACAACTCTAGTCTTATGATAATCGGCATCTACAGTGAACGTCGGAGGCAACAGATTTGCAATGAAACATGAGCCCATGAAGTCTGCGGGCAACCATGTGTATGCACGATCGTAACAGATAAAGTAGGTACCCTTGGCAGCCAGAAACACAGGGGACGAGAACATTGGCAGAACGTAACTTTCAGTGCAGGCACTTGCTCCAAGTGGGGCTTGCGAACCACGACCCATAAGACAAAGATTACCAGTGTGGGGTACGACCCATATTGGAGGCGAGCTTTTAAGCTGCTTTTCACTAGTGAACATACTATATTCCCCTCTACTTAGGACCCTATAGGCTTGTACCTCTTCTTCAGGGATAAGAAAAGGATCATGGATCTCATCTTCCATATCCTCTATTGCCATCGATAGCAGCCTCTGATACGAGGTAGGACCAGAGTAGGGGGAACGTTGTTCTTGAGTGGGGTGGAAACCCAGTGCGCTTCGAAACATTGTTTGGAATGCTCGAGCTGACCCTTGGGAACTATACGGTAATACCAGATATGGAATTCCCTTACCCGTAGTATGTGGCATCAACCCACACACCCAACAATTAGTAGTGTTAACCACTAACTGATGCTGATGGAGGAGCTGAATAAAGGAATTGTTGCGGAATTCTACACGTCTAGCCTGCTCGTGTTCCGGTAACATATGAAAGGAATGAGGAGAAGCAGTAGAAGTAAGGTTAGGGTAAGGAGTAGGAGTAGGGGTAGCAAGTAAGAAGTAAGACATAGTGTAATACACCCCACCCGTCAAAAATGCAGAAGCAGTCAGAAACAACACAAACAATTGAAATATAAAACATTTGGTACGACTGAGTTGCTGCAGCTTGACTCTGTACGCCTGAGCTCCTTCCAAATCATTCAGCTTCGAAAATGCCATTCCCTACGACCGTCCGCAACGTTTCTTGACGCACTTCGTTCTGTGCAGCAATAGTCAATCCCCAGGGGTTCCTAGGAACCGACGGCCTTTAACCTAGCGTCAAGACCTACTGTCCAGAAGGAAGTACGCGCGCGGCCCTACGGCCCTCAATACACAATATGTATATATATTAGCACAATATCTCTCAGCTGTGGAAGTAAAAAGATACAAGGAAGAAGCTTGATATATGTACAAAAAACTTTCAATGATACGAATGTTCAAAATTGATCATGGGAAACGAGGATATTGCAGTTGTCAATTTCAGCAAAGCAAGAGAATTTTATTTGTCCTTAGTGTGAGATCGCAAAGAATATCGATGTTTCCCGGGACGTGTCTGCTCGTCGAACAAAGGATCCGTTGAAGAGACAGCGTCCTGCTGATCAGTTGGTTGATCTGGTCTTGAGTCTTTTGCTGACAAGTGTTCAACAGTGGCTCTCTGCTGCGCTGAGGGTTCTCCAACAAGCTGTGCGTCGCTAAAAGGTACAAACGCCGGCAATGTTTCTGTTTCTGTTGACGCAATGCCTTTCCTTACCCACGGGTCTGCCGGCAAGGGAATAGGGACTCGCTTACAATGGGTAGCATGTACCCAATTTTTCCGCCCCTCAAGACGAACGGCAGTCCTCGTGGCCAGGAGTACCTGGTAAGGTCCGACAAATCGGGGGTCCAGATTGTTCTTGCGTGAGAAGTTACGAGTAACCACCCAGTCCCCGGGCTGGAGCTGGTGGCCTGGACCCTCCGTCTGCGTCGGCAAGGCGTCGTAAACCTGTTGGTGAATTAACCTCAGTTTAGCAGTCAAGTCATGTAAGTAGTCAATCAACATCGGATACTCAAGATCAGAGAATATTCCTGGCCTAGGAACCCCCCACACATTCGCAGGACGGCCGAACACTATCTCATAGGGACTAAGCCCTATTCGGGAGTGTACAGTCGCCCTAGTTGACAGTAGTGCTAGAGGCAAAGCATCAGGCCACGAAAGTCCAGTCGTAGCCTGAATCTTCGCTAGTTTTAGTTTAAGGGTGCCATTGTACCCCTCAACCAATCCAGCTGACTGGGGATGATTGGCGCTATGGAATTTTTGATTAATTCCAAGGCCCTTACACACACTCTTCATCACACTTCCAACAAACTCACTTCCATTATCTGACCACACGACTCTAGGCATTCCATACCGAGGAAAGTATTCCTTCAGTAGGATTTTCGCAGTAGACAAAGCAGTATTGTCTTTGAGGGGATAGGCCTCGATCCATCGGGAGAATGCGCAAACCACAACCAGAACGTATTTCAGGTTATTGCATCGCTCCATATGGATGAAGTCCAATTGGATCACCTCAAAGGGATACGAAGGAGGAGCAAAACTGCCAGGGGGAGTTGGGGTTCCTTTGCCAGGATTGTACATTATACACACCATACAATTCTTCACCAGACGTTCAGCACACTTTATAATGCCATCATTCTTCCACACATCAGCCAGCAACTTGCAAATGCCTTTCGCGCTAATATGTGCTAACCCATGTGCCATTGTCACAACGGCCAGCACATACGCATCAGGCAACATCCATCTTTTCTGATCCGACAAATCAATCCAGCAACCATTCACATCCAACTTTCCCGTACTTTCTTTCCACTTCGTCTTTTCAGTGTCGGTGGCCTCATTCTGAATTGCTTTCACGCTCTCTATGGTATCTTCACACATACTCGATTCTGCAGGCCACCTAACCGAACTCGTCACATACATTCGAGTGCTAAGGTTCCGGGCAGTCTCCTTAGCAATCTCATCTGCAAACGCATTACCACGACCAACATCATCCGTCACTTTACGATGCGCACTACACTTAACAATTGCAACTTGTGCAGGCAAAGTCAATGCATCCAAAAGATCGTTCACAAGCTGGCCATGCTGTATTTTCGTGCCATGCGACGTCAAGAAACCACGCTCTCGCCACAATCGTCCAAAACTATGCGCTACACCGAAAGCGTACTGGCTATCGGTGTACACATTCACACGTTTCCCTTTTGCTAATACACATGCTCTAGTGAGAGCAATCAGCTCTGCAGCTTGGGCAGAATTCTGATTCAATCTTGCAGTCTCAACAACAGTATTCAATGTTACAACAGCATAAGCAGTAGTCACATCGCCATTCGGCAACTTAAAACATGACCCATCCACATACAGAGTGCCATCCGGGTCCTCCAATGGGGTGTTTTTAAGGTCCACACGACCTTTCGTTTCCTCTTCTGTCCGCAAGTAACAGTCATGTTCTGCTACTTCATCTGACTCTGCACTAATTGGTAACAAAGTTGCCGGATTTAGGACATTACAACGTTTTATCTGAATGTGGCTTGCCAAGAGCGTCAATTCGTACCCAGACAACCTCGCACTCGTCAAGTGCTGAGTTTTCGTTCGATTCAAAAGAGTATCGACTGCATGCGGAACCATCACCGTAAGCATATTATCCATGACCAATCCTGCTGATTGTCGGATGGAGACCGCAGCTGCCGCAGTTGCTCTCAAACAACTCGGCAATGCTCTAGCTACTGGGTCTAAGGTCGAGGAAAAATATGCACATGGACGTTGCTTACCACCAAAAGGTTGCGTTAAGACACTCAAAGCACAACCTTCCCTCTCGTGAACATATAACGTGAACGGCTTGCTGTAATCAGGGGTACCTAACACAGGAGCCGAACACAATGAATCACGTAATTCAGAAAAACTTTTCTGACATTCTTCCGTCCATGGTAAAGGAGTTGAAACATCCTTGCACGTAAGAGCCACCAATGGTTTCGCTAGTAATGAAAAATTAGGAATCCACTGCCTGCAGTACGACGTGATACCTAGAAAGGCACGCACATCTCTTTGGGTTTGTGGCACAGCCATTCGCGCAATCGCTGCAATTCTCTCTGGGGTCAATCTCCTTCCCTCCTTTGACAATAAGTGACCTAGATAGGTTACTTCTTGACAACAATATTGGAGTTTAGAAGGTGACACCTTGTGATTTAACTCACAGAGATGTTGCAGCAACAACACTGTAGCAATTTTGCAAATGTCCCGAGTATCAGCAGCCACCAATAGGTCGTCGACGTATTGGATTAAAGCCGCACCAACCGGCAACCTAAACGCATCCAGTTGACCCTTCAAGGCTTGACTGTAAATCGATGGACTTTCACAGTAGCCCTGAGGAGCGCGTTTGAACCGGAAGCTACGTCCACCAAGAGAGAAACCGAAAAGGTCCCTGCTCTCTTCGGCAATCGGGATGCTGAAAAACGCATTTTTCAAATCAATCACCGAAAACCAAGAAGCAGTAGCTGGAATCAGAGTCAGTAGCGCCGTGATGTCAGGCACAACAGGGAATTGAGGAACCACAATTTTATTTACCTCCCGTAAATCGATAACAAAACGATAAACAGGCGGTTTGGTAGGATCAGTACGTTTAAGAATGGGCAGTACAGGGCTATTGCACACGTTTCCCCGAGTTTCTTCGATGACATCTTTCTCGATCAAGTCATAGATGATCGCTAACAAAGCTCGTTCACCATCAAGGGAGATACGGTATTGGGGAATACGTGGCAATCGCACATTAGACTTCAACTGAACAACATAAGGGGAGATATCAAGTAGGCCCACATCATTTGGACCCGTCGCCCACAAAGACGCAGGAAGAGAATCCAATTCCGGTGGAAGCTTATCGAGGGACAAATACATGGGAGAGACTACCCTCTCTCCTAACGTAAGCTTTACACCCGCAGGAGAACAATACAAAGTCGCATACAAACGTTTAAGCAAATCCAGACCCAAAAGATTTTCGCCACAACCAGTAGTCAAAATCAACGGAGCTTCGAGCTCACGTGGCCCAATTTGAAGGGGCAAAGGGCGTGAAACTGGATTGCTAACGGGGGCGCCAGAGAATCCAACGGAAACATTTGTTAAGCCAGACAAAGGTGCGCCAGGGAGTTTCGAATGCATGATAGAACTTTTCGCTGCACCAGTGTCCAACAGAAAAGGCTCAACGACGCCCGATGTAGCAACTGCGACGTAAGGCCCTCTCTGATCAACCGGAACTGATACCACTCCCTCTCCTTGTCTTTGGCTGTCCTAGTAATTACTATCGTCAGTTCCCTGATCGACGTAATAATCGTCTACATTGTACTGCGCAGATCGTCCTTGCGATGATCCACGTTGATCGAAACAGTTATTAGAATTTGATGAATGGTCAGAGCGATCATTCTGAGCACCACGACCTCTACCACGTGATGCGTGCTGTGAACCACCACGGCCTCCTTTAGACGAATTACCACTATTACGTTCATTTAAAGCAGGACAATTGAATTTAATGTGTCCCTCCTGTCTACAATAAGCACATTGATTGTACCCTAATGAAGATCTTTGGAAAGAGGAATCATTACGCGGCTGCGATCGATTCGATTGCGACTGTGATCTATTCTGCTGAGGCGCATTCTGATTAGAACGCGGCGGATACGCTTGTTGTAACAACACTTTAGTTTTTAGCTCTTTCGTCTTTTTATCAGCACGGTCATTTTCCTCTTTCTCTCTATTCTCGTAATATTGTGCCGTAGCCAATATCTGAGCTGAGGTAGAAACGGCCCACGCACTTTCTGAATTCTTTAATTTATTGCTTAGATCGGGCAACAAGTTCGACACAAATTTATCCACAAACAACCTCTGTCCACCCTCAGTACCCATATCCTGTCCACTATGATCAATGAATGCTTCCTCGAACCTCGTAAAGAAATCGGAAACACTCTCATCTTTCTTCTGCTTACAGGCTGACAACTTGTCCCAATTTACCCTCATAGCTGGCATAAGCGTTTTCATTAATGCAATGATTCGCTGGGGAAGAGCAGCAATCAACTGATCGGGTTTAGTAGCAGCCACTTGTCCAGCGTCTGCCGCTGTAATGGCAGCCCAATCACCACCTAATTCATTTGCGTGATCTTGGTGACGAATCTTAGCCCATACCGGTTGCGGTACGACGTTGCCAAACAACATATCGATATCAGCAAGATTCATCACCGTAGCATCTACGAGCTGCGATAATTCCTTATAATACCCAGTAGGATTTTTACGAGGATCGGGCAAAGATTGTTTCACCTGAAGCACTTCCGATCGTTTCCATGGGAGGTGTATCCACACTCTCTCAAAATGTGCCAATACCGGAGGAGCAGCTTGTGGATCAGCTGGTATCCAAACCGGCGGAACTTCACGCATAGGATATTGGCCAGACTCGTCTTGCTTTTCAATGTCCTCAACGAACAATGCATGAGGAATAGGAGCGGGACGAAGAGATAGCAACCGCTCAATAGCACGTCGGACATTAGTGTCTACTATCAGTCCAGTTGCGAACTGAAGCCGAAGTTCGGACAGGGCGGTCAGCACCTCGTCAGGCGCATTGGCCACTATCTGATCATGAAGGAACTTGCACATTTCGTCAAACACATATCTCTGAGTCGGTATGTTGAATTGATTAAACGTTTCGAGGACAACACGAGGTGGATTTCTAAGAGGGTTTACCATCCAACCCATCGCCATATTATATAGCGCAACGCGTTCTCTGTTACCAGGAAGCTGACTACGTCTCTGAGGACCATCAGAACCAGCAGACCCAAAAACAGGTCCGAGCGACTGAAAGAAGTTTGTCGCAAGGGGAGAATTACGATTACGAGTAGAGGGAGAAGAGTAAGACACAGGACTAACAAGAGAAGGAGTAGAGACAGTAGCAACAGCAGGGGTTAACAACACAGGAGCAGTAGTGGGAGCAGGAGTATGTGGAAGCGGAGGAGCAGTAGGAATAGAAACAGACAAAGGAGGAGGAACAGTCGGAAGAGCGGGTGCAGGTTGAGGAACTGGTGGAGGAATAATAGGTGGAAGAACAGGTACGGCAGGGACCACAAGAGCTGCGGTACCCTGTACGTACGGAGGTGGCGACTTCATAAGATAGGACATTAAAGGATCCTCAACTGCCTCTTCCTTCTTATCCGACTCCGTAGGCAAAGCGGGATAGCATTTATCTATGGTCATACGCTGTAGTCTCTCAAACACTTCCTTATCCTTATCCTCCTTATCACGCTGAAACTGCTCAGCTTTCTTCACTATAGTAGCAACAGTATCTCGCTGACTACGTTTATTCTGTCTGATTTCTTTCTGTCGGGCTTCTTTGCGCCACAACCGAAAGGCATCAAACATGGCCGGCCTTGATTTACGTTCGAACAACTTTATTTCCAAATTATCTAAGATCGACGCCTCGAAGCTACCGTGAGGTGGCCAACGAAGATCGCCGTCTTTCTTTGTATATTTAATCCAATAATCGTTAAAAGCAATCGGGCCTAGCCCATGTTTGCTATATAAGTCATAAGTAGGAGTTCCAACCGGAGGTATCGGACATGAGTCCTCCAGCAGGGAATCCGCACCACAAGGTCTAAAACAACTGAACAAAGTACTGCGACCAGGCATCTTGCACACTAGCCGAGTTTCACAAACTTCAAGGGTTACGGGATTTACCAAGTCCCAGCAAAGAACAAAACCCTCGGTTTTTGGCGGCTGCAGTCGTCAAACAATACAACAACAAAGTACGCTAGCAAAGTGTCACCGACAAAAACACTCACACGGCGTTTACAACAAAGACACTCGCTAAAGTGTCAACAACCAAGAACTCTGGGAGCGACCCACAAAATACTTAACTCAAAGATCGATGGCGTCCTCAGGAAGGCCCGTCAATCGTCTCGCTATACCAAGGTCTACGCCAGGCGCCAAAACAGGTCTACAGTCAGGGCAGCAGTCCGTCGCAGCCGTCAGGAGGCGGGAATCTTCGCGGGAAAAGTCTTCGGGCCACTTATTTCGACAACAGGATCGATGAAGCGGGGTGCACCTTCCCTCGGAGATTTCACACGAAGTTCCTCACGATCGTCGGGCTTGGACCGGTACCACTGATGCAGCCCCACGTTGGGCGCCAACTGAAGGACTGGGTTCTTTTGGACCCAGCGGTGCCAGGGCACAACACCTGAAACCTTCGTGGGTAACCTGCTCCGGCGTACAAGTCACAGAGACACGGGACACTTCCTTCGGCGTCAAAGATTCAAGGTTTATTTGCTGCAGGGAACACAGAAGTCACAGGAAGTACATCGAGTGTAGTTCGGGGAGACTGCTTCAAATTGGTTCTGTGGATCGCTCCTTTTATACAGTTTTTACCCATAGGATAACATTGAACACAAAAGTTTACAACCCGGTTCCCACAATTAGCTCCCAGAGGGGTCGCTTTGGTCACTTTGAAACACACAAGGTCCGGAACATAAGTGCGGAAACATTTGGCGGTTCCCAACTGTAAAAACCCATCTTCCCACCATTAGCAAATTCCAATCAGCAGTAAAGTAGATCGAAATAGGAACGAAGACAGGTGCAGAGGAAGACGGAGACAGTGGGGAGATCGGAAAGGGTGTAAAAGGGGAGGTATCGAGAAACACGAGATACAGGCATCAAAGGGATGTGCCTAATGAGATGCACGGCTGAGACAATAAGTCCGTGCGGCAAGATGAGCCTCGAGCGGCGCCATCTGCCTTACAGCAGCAACCCCCTTGTCATAAAGACACTTTCAAAGAACACGTGTCTTCCGCCAATATCTTGGGAGTCCCAGGGTCGCGAAGCGGACAGCGTCCGTTCGCTGGCTACTTGAGGGCAAGAGACAAAATGGATGCCGTATCTAAGATGGAACCCGTGGGTACAGATGAAAAACCCACATAACAAACGAACGGTTTAAGTTAGCACAGCGAAACTGCGCACACTTACTAAACTCGTCATTTGCGGTTCATAGATACCAGACTCGACCATATTCGTGCGAGTCGAAAACACCACTTACAATTGTCACGGAACCTCACCCCGGTCCTGCAACACTCCGTCTCCCAACACTGCTATGAAGAGCATACAATCCAATATGAAAAGAGTCGAGCCTCAATATGCCCTCTACATCTGCCCCTCCTCACTCCGTGGCGGCGGCGGGGGCTCCAGCTACAATCCCCTATAGTCCGCCCACCTCTTCCATATCTTATAGTGTTTTGTGGGACAGCCCCTGGCCTCGAACACCGGCCTCTCCAGTCCCATGCAGAAGTCCAGGCCTTTCTTCCACCCGATCACCTTAGGAGCCCCAGGTTCCTTCCAGGCCTGAGCCACATCACGTTTGGCCAGCGTGAGTCCCAATAATAACAAGTGCCGTTTGTACACATTCCTACCTACCCCTTCAAGCACATGGAGCAGGCCTAATTTCGCCGTGCGAGGGAGCTCCCACCCCAGCACCTCCGACAAACAATCCCATACACCCTTCCAGAACCGCGCCAGGCCACCACATTCCCACACTGTAAGCAACAGGGTACAAAGCTCATGACCGCATCGCAAGCACGCAGGGGACTCAATCAACCCTGCCTTCCACAATCTCTCTCTGGTGTAGTATGTACGGTGCAAGTATTTGAATTGTATTACCGTAGACGGATTGCTATTGCTGCACCCCTGGGGGACTCAAGAGCCTCCCGCCAGTCCTCCTCCTCCAGTTCTCCCACGTCTCGCGCCCATCGATCTCTTAGAGGCTGTAGGTCCGATGAGCAGTGTGTCACTAATGTTTGGTATATTTTGGAAATTTTACGGTCCTCCAAGTCCCCCATAAAGACTTTTGCTTCTATCGGGCTAAATTCGGGTAGCGTGGCCAAGCCCTCCAGCGCAGGTGGCAAAGCATGTCTAAACTGTAAGTAGCGAAAAAACTGGGTGCGGGGCATATCAAATTCTGCACTAAGATCCTGAAAGGTCTTAAGCGTGGTGCCTCTAAGGACCTGGCCCATAGTGGAAATTCCTATCAAGTCCCAACTCTTGAATCCCGAAAGGGACATCAGAGCCGGCAGTTGCCCGTTATGCCAGAGCGGGGTCTCCCCAGTCAACTTACCCCACCATCCCATGCGGCGCAGCGCCTGCCGCCATATCTGGAACACCACTTGCGTTGCTCTAGGCAGTCTCTTTCGCAGCTGGGGTGAGTATAAGACCGTGTGGAGGGAATCAGGCTCCATCAGGAAGCGTTTAATTCTGGTCTTTGACTTTAACTTATATTCAAGGATTTGAACCGCCAGCCAAGCCAAGATCCTAATCCCGATGAACAGACCGCCCACTGCTCGGTCAAAACTGGGTTTAGGTGATGTTATGCTAAAACAGTGGTAACCCTCTATGTGCAAATTCCCAACAGCCCATGACTCCTGAAACATAACAATATCTATGCCATCAATTATCTTAGCCCATAGGGGGTTTGAAAGCCTAGATTCCAGCCCCGCCACATTCCAGCTAAGAATTGATAACCCACGGACACTGCGATGTCTGGTGGGCTTACTCCCAGCACTCCTCGCTGTGTCCTCAGTAATGTTGACAGCTACTGGGGGGTCGCTATTGGCATACACATCATCAGCTGTTCTATTCTGGTTTATTCTTACTTCAGCTGGTGATGAGTATCCCTTGTTTCCATTACTTGTGGCTGGGTTTCTGATGTTACTATCAACCATTTTATCCAGTCAGTCCTGCTCATCTAGATTAGAAAAATATTCAAACCGATTATGAGTTGGGATGTTAAATAGTGGCCTGACTTCATTCATCTGTATGTATTGATTAGGAGTAAATGCTGGATATGACCTTTCCCTATGGTCATAGTGGGACATGGTTGGGAATTGAGGATAATGCAGAGGGTGTGCTGGCATTGGAGCCTGATGGCGCCAAGCGGGGCCATTCAGGTAATTATAATCTTGGTTCTGGGAAAAAAGTGGAGACTTAATCCTAGCACCAAAATTCAAATCCTGGTGTGATACGGCGAAATTACTCGCCATATTTGGTTTGGGGGATATCAAATGCCTATAAAAATAACCTAATGGGAGAAGGGTGGTATTAAATTCCCATGGTGAGTGTAGTGGAGCACTAGCCAATGTTTTTTCTGCCCATTGGGGGTTCTTGAAATTTATTGTTATGCAGTCCCCCTCAAACTTTTTTCTCAGTGGGCCTATCCATCCCACTCTCTGGGTGTGAATATTCTCCCTTGCCCCTTCCATAGGGAAATTGCAATTTGCAATTAGCCAGTGTAAGATTTTATTTTTGAGCGATATAGGGGTTTCTTCTTGATCCTTCCTGAGTTTAGTAACGTTAACTAAGACCAACACATATGCCCCACATTCGGGCGGTAAATTAATAAGTGGTGGTATCTGCCTAATGGTAGTACTCTTGTTTTGGCCAGGCTGGACCGTAGGAAGATCTTTCACAGAGTTATTGGTTTGACTCATAGGAATCCCCTTGCTCTGTTCAATGTTTTGACCCTTCCCTGGCTCAAATACTGCTTTAGTGGTGTGAGAGGTACCCGTATGGCTAATGCTAGAATTTACTGCTGAATGGTTGGCAGTAATCCCTTTGTCTGAAGCCTGCTGGGTTTTAGATGTTGTGGTTATAATTGGGGCTGGAGCGTTCTTAGGTTTGGTGCCTGTGGGTTTTGAGGAGCTTAATTTAGATCCCACACCAGTGGGGGCGCCGTCTCTAGAGATAATTTTAATAGGGATACTTAATTCAGCTAGTTGCTTTTCAATACGGGTGAGCCTACTTTCTATGGGTGACAAAGAGATACTGAGAAGTTCACCCATTCTTTCCAACAAGTGATCGTTTGCAGTGTTGGCATCAAGTTTATCCTCAGTACCTAGCAGCCTCCCCTGATGCTCCTCACTATCTATCTCAGTCTCAATGGTAGCCTTTGTCCCGCCCGTACTTAAATGTGGGTTAGGATTAGCGCCTTTCCTAGGCTTTCGTTTGGGCGCGCTATATTTCCTAGTCTTAGACATACAATGCTTTAATGTGTGTTTGACTTGTTTTTGTATGGCGCCCTCCCGCCTGCCTCTTGATTGCCTCGTGTTGTCTAAGGATATTTCTTCTGGTGTAGGATTGATGGATAGGTTGGGAGTTTTTTCCAGATCCATGCTAGGTTCTAAGTCAGAGTCTATCAGGGGAATTGATGCGGATAGATTTACCTCATTTGGAATTGAATGAATATCAGCACATACTTCAGTTAGGGGTCTGCTGTTACTAGTTCTAACCTGGATAGGTGTAGTTGCTGATGCGATAAGACCAAGGGATGATCATTTAGCTAGGGCTAGGTCTTGTGAAACCCTGCGCTCCAGGAGTAGAATGCCCTAGTCGATGGCATCATTGGCCCTTGTTATAAAATTATCTATAGGGCCTATCACTGCAGCTCCCCCGGCTGCTGTTTTGCTTCGAGTGCCCCTTGTAAACATAATAGAAATATTAATATATTTATCAATTCGCAATATAAATAGTACTCTGCTCAGTCAGGACAATGAACAATGGGTACAGAGTAATATGCCGTACACCGTATAATATGATAAAGTTCGTAGATGAAATATCAAGTGGGTGCAAGGCAGCGTTTTGTCCCTCTCATAGAGTATAGAAAATAACAGTGTCCCGTAGTTCGTCCAAATGTATCAAACAATCATTCAATGTTGAAGGTCAACATACCTTTAGGGCACTTGAAATATCAATGTTAGGGGGGGAGCGCCCGGCCCGACCTCCTTGACCTCTGAGGGCCTCAGAGGGCCCGCCCTTTGCCCGGGCTTAGCCCGGCGACGCCCGCGCGCGTCCCACGATGCGAGGGCCTCTGCTGACTATAAGCGCCTCCGGGCGCGGGCAGGGCGTCGGCGGCTTCCTGGCGCAAGCACTGCTGGGACCTTTAGTCCCCCCCACTCAGCGGCCGTGCCTGATGTCAGGAGGCGAACGGCGGCGGGGAGGGACCGGTCGCGGTGCAGGGAGCCGAGTGTGGAGTGAAGCAAACCCCGTCGTCAAGCTGCAGGGCAAGGCAGAGTTCAGGTGGACAGCCTTCCACCTCGTGTGAGTTGCGCCGTCTGTAGATTATCCCCGCTCTGTCAAGGGCCTCTGCTGATTTTAAGCGCCTCCGGGCGTGGACAGGGCGTCGGCGGCTTCCTGGCGCAAGCACTGCTGGGACCTGTAGTCCCCCCCACTCAGTGGCCGTGCCTGATGTCAGGAGGCGAACGGCGGCGGGGAGGGACCGGTCGCGGTGCAGGGAGCCGAGTGTGGAGTGAAGCAAACCCCGTCGTCAAGCTGCAGGGCAAGGCAGAGTTCAGGTGGACAGCCTTCCACCTCGTGTGAGTTGCGGCGTCTGTAGATTATCCTATCAGCCAGCACCCGCCCCGGCCTGCCACGCTCACCATAATATCTAACCTTGCAGCACCTCCTGGTCTGCTAACTCATTGTATTCAGATACACCCAAACGAATAGCAGCCAGAGTGGCTCTATCATGCGTCTCCTCATACTGTCTCTCTAGCTTTTCCAGGTCCTGCTCTATTCGATGCATTGAGCTCGCAGAGATTTAAGCACTCTGTGCTTCATGGGAGCAGTCAAGCCCAAACTGCAAAGCCATGTCTTCCCTGGACCGGAAACAAGCATCTTGGGACCGGTTTCAGGTTCATAACCCTCCTCAGTCAGGTTATCTTGAATCCAGTGGCAAAGTGAGCAAGGGACTCACGTCTGAGCATACCCTGCCAACTTATGGCGAACAAAGCGATACCAAAGGGGATGATGGACGGAGCGTTTGAGCAAATCAAACACTCACCCCCAGTCAACTGATCTGGGTTTAATCCATCACCATTCTTTAGCTCAGTCCGCCACCCCACTTCAGACATGTCCATATGCAAATCAGTCTGACCCTGTGCCTCATGGGAACAGCCCAGCCCGATCTGCCAAACCATGTCTTCCCTGGACCGGAAACAAGCATCCTGGGACCGGTTTCGGGTTCATAACCCATCTCAGCCAGGCTATCTTAAATCCAGTGGCAAAGTTAGCAAGGGACTCACGTCTGAGAGTACCCTGCCAACTTATGGCGAACAAAGCTATACCAAAGGGGATGATGGACGTAGCGTTTGAGCAAATCAAACACTAACCCCCAGTCAACAGATCTTGGTTTAATCCATCACCATTCTTTAGCTCACTCGGCCACCCCAGTTCAGACATGGCCATATGCTTCACCAAAATGGCAAGTCAGGCTTCGCCAACTCTGTGTCCAGGAATCGATCCTCATCCACAATGCTGTGGTGCGAGCGGCGAAGAGGACCTGAGCTACCATTAATTTGCCCAACACATTGACAAGTGTCAGTGAACACTTCCTGAAATTTATTTATTTATTTGCGGGTTTGTATCGCGCTCGAATCGACTCCCGGAGGAGTATCTCTGCACGATAAGAAACACAGCAAAACACAGTCAGAGGGGAAGCCAGACGAAAAAAGGATTTGTTTTGAAACAGAAAGGTTTTGAGTTGCTTTCTAAACAGCAGGTGTTCTGAGCACTGTCTGAGAGCTATGGGGGGTTTGTTCCATAGAGATGGACCAACCACAGAAAGAGCTCTGCCACCGTGCCTGGCCTTCTTTGCGCGGAGCACACGTAATAGGAATTGATTACTTGACCTAAGGGAACGTGCAGGGGGTGTAGGGTATAAATTTATTTTTCAGGTATGCAGGACCTAGTCCGTTTAAGCTTTTGTGAATTAGACAACATGTCTTAAACTTCGTCCTCTGCCGGACTGACAGCCAGTGCAGTTTGTCGAGAAGAGGTTTGGACGCAGTTCTGGGGGGCGTTTAGGACCAGGCGAGCCGCAGTATTCTGGATCACTTGGAGTTTGGCTAACACTCCCTCATTTACAGATAGTAGCAAGCCGTTACAATAATCAATAATCAATAATATGCCACACACTCGCAACGCTGCAGGTAGCGTGGGCCAGCAGAACTGCAGGGTTACCCCGTGACTCAGTCCCCCACTTCTTAAAATGTCTCAAGGCTTCACAATTATATTTTAAGTATCTAAGTAGCCAAGCCATTGGGTAGTGACTCCTCAGTAATGCCGCGTTGTATCGGCCCGTGATGTGTCCAGTCCCAATACCTTGTAACAAAGTAGAGAGCTGCGAGGGGAACAGGGCGCAGCATGTATTGCCACTCAGTCATGGTGCATTATAGCAGCTGAGGAGGCGCTATAATGTGTGACTTTTGATTTCAGTGCAGTGATGCGGACCACCACACTAAAATGCGTTAATCTAATGCCTCATGCATGGTACGTGGCACGGCCGCCATACTGATGCAACTAAACTGAGGTCATGGGCATGTGGCGCGCCAGCTTACGTGGCATGTCGGAATCTCAGCTATAATGAATGATTTTTATTTTGCTTCTGTGAATTTTTAGTGAGTGTATTTTGAAATACAGCAGCCTGCCAGGCTGTGACCCAGACTACTGTTAGCTGACTATAATTATGAAGGGTGAGGCAGCAGAAATCTGTGTTGGGCCTCTTACATCCTACAAGACTGGACTCGAGAGAGAGAGAGCCACCTGGCCCATCCTCCAGCAGGTATCCGAAGCTGTGGCAACATATCCCTAGTTGAATTTCCTACTTGCCCGGGCCCCTTGGAATTGTTGCTATCACCTGGCAAAACAAGTACTTTGAAGCTGGTGACGTCCACCTGTTCAGAGAGCTCCTCTCACGTCTAGCGTGCCTCCTGATTCGAGACAGAAATCACAGCAGTCAGCATAAACCCTTATGAATTACACCATTGGTGCTGCATGTGTAATACAGAAATAGACAAACAGATTTAGCTCCATCAGTCGATATCACAGAAACAGCTTTACATCATGGCACGCATGGCAAAAAGTAATGGTGAAACCATAGGTGACACAGCTATTGCTTATGAATGGTTTTAGGAGTGTTTTAGATATTTTAACTAGTTGCAGCGGTTAACAGTAGTGTTTTGCCTCTGACTGTACAAGGGCACTAGGTTAGTGCTCTTCCATTTCTAGTGCTTGCAGCACTTACATTTTTACTGTAATTTCTGATATTTATATGCTTTCCTCTTCTTTGCTTAATTATGCTGGCCAGAAAGTGTCGCTCATAGTCATTGAAATGTCACTCATAGCAATCTAAACCTGGGCAGCTATGATAAGGAATAACCCAAAAACACAGGAAGATTAGAAAAAGTCTGTCTTATACCACACTGTATTTGGTCTGGTGTATGAAATTGCATGGTATTTTTCTCTATTTACTTTGCTATGTACCATGATGTGCATCTGAAAAACCCGATAAATAAAGAATTAACAAAAAATTCAATGAAAAATGAAGAAGCAGTCCAGTTTAATTGAACCACTATAACATATTCTCATATATTTAATGAAATATAAACTGTCTCTTCCAGGTGATAACCTTCTGTAACTACCCTTTAGTCCTCTGCATCAGTGTATTGAAGATGCTCATGTGAAGTGAAGCTGTAAATACTTTCTGAGACATCTAAAAACCCAGGCATTTCCTGTCACAAAATGCTTGTTTGTGTATATTCACTCGAGACTGGGTGAGATGGTTCTTTAAGTGGCCAGCAGAGGGCGCTCCTCGCCTGCTGATGAAATCCACTGAGCACATTCTATGAAAGGGAGAAGTGTTTCCTGTTCCTGGTCAGCGGTGGCAGAGACAGTACAAGCAGCCGATGTTGACATCATTTCCTGCCTCTCCCTCTGTGTCCAGCCTGCTGCAGAGGAGGAAGGACGCCCTGTCTGTCTGTGCAGTTATCTTCATCTTCAGACCCTCACAGCCCCCACTACCTCTCCCAGAACCCAAATCTGGACCTGCCCAACCCCAGCCATAGGAGGAGGAGAGAGCCTGGAAATGTCTGCACAGGTTTCTGCTCAGGTAGGAGATTGTCAGCGCCCTGTGTTTGTAGAAATGGACTGAATAATCCTGGAGGAAATCTCTGCCAGGAGCCAGGCTCTTCTATCCAGGGACCTCTGGGGGCCTTTCCGTCCGGCCCTGGGGGTGTTTGTGGTCTTCATATGTTTTAAGGAGAGGATCTGTGCACTGCACTGCATCTTAATGCACTGGGAGAAATATGTATACAGTGCACTGCATTTCACTGCACTATGATTGAGGAATCTGTGCACGCTGCATTGCATCTTAATGCACTGTGACAGATGTGTGCACACTGCACTTTACAGCACTATAAGGAATTTGTGTCACTGCAATGCATCTTACTGGACTGAGGAATTTATGCCACTGCACTGCATCTTACTGCACTGTGAAAAATGTGTTCACATAGCACTGCATCTTAGCGCTCTATGAGGAATCTGTCCACACTCTTTGCTCGACTCTCGCTGTTAGTTTGTTGACTTGCCCACCTGTACCCTTGTCAGAAGCATGTCCACCAGCCAGCTGACCCTCAAGGCTCCCCTGCTGCCCCATGTCCCGTTGTCCCTGTTTTTATATCTCAGTCTAAGTAAAACCTCTGTCATTGCAATAGTTTTCAGCAGCATAGGTTGGCTTATAGCATTATCTGCTGCAGAGGTTGTGTGTCTGCTGCAGTAATTGTGTGTGTGTGCACTGACCTTGAGTCTGCCAGGTAGGAAGCCTTTCAAGCAGTGGAACGTACATGTCTGTGTTTTTGATGTACAAATGCAGGTTGGATGTGTGTGTATCTGAACAGGGTAGTGTTGTCGTTGCAGGCTGTGTGTGTGTGTGTGTGTGTGTGTGTGTGTATGAGGCTCGTCTACTGTGTGTCTATTTCAAGTGTGTCTGTCTTAGCAGATGTTGCCGGAACTGTCAGTCACTCTTCTTGGCCTCTCCTCTCTGTACCGAATTATAGTTTGGAAGAATTAGGCAGCTTTGAGTGAGACTTCAGCACGACTTTCAAATATGTGAGTGCCCACAAGCATCCAGGGCTACTTATATGACAATGCTACAAGGGGTTGCTTCACTCTCTCATCAACAGTGTGTTGATGAGGATTGTGCTATGATATGAAGCCTACATGAAGGATTCCAAGAGACTCTTGAAGTCATTCTGCTCTTCGTGTCTCTTCAGCAGGAAGGGGAGAACAAGATGAGTGAGCAGAAAAAGCAAAAAGAGGCCAGATAAGACAAATAAGAGTGATACAGAGAGAAAACACACGAAGGGTGGAGAAAAGTCATTAATAGATATCGGCCAAAATGTGAAAGAAAGAAATTTGTATGGGAGGGAATGAGATTTCTAAAAGATGGCCAGGAAAAGAAATGTAATGAACATTATTTATAAATTACCAAAAGTTGAATTATATTTTAGGAAGTAAAAATGTGATTTAAGTGTGATGGGAATGTGAGTCTTCAAGTGTTGCAGGTGTAATGTGCTGTTTAATGGTACCAATACGTGAACCAACTTTATAGCTTTGGATCTGGGATTTAATCCCAATCACCGAATGGTGTTAATGAACCAAAGGGAGGGATCAATGTATTTTCGGGTTACCAATCTCAGCTCAAGTGAGATAATTAAGAGGTCCCAGGTTCCAACCGTCCTCCTTTATAAATGTGTTTATGCACACACTGCACAAATCTGTGTTACCTTTGTATCAAACATACCAATCCCAATAAAATCTGTTGGTGGTGGCCCTTTCTAGGGTGCTTTCCCTCTACTTTTTTTTTGCTTTGGTCCCTCCCGGTTTTCCTCTGATCTTTGTAATAGCCTAAGGACTTTGATCGCTTTTTACACTTCCATTCAGTGCCAAAGTGATGTGCTTGTCATATACATACTGGTGATCAGTGTATACATGATTGGATAAATTAAGTTTGCTGTGAGTCCATTGTCTAGAGGTAAGACAAGGGCATGTCTAGAGGTAAGACAAGGGCATGTAACTCAACACCTTCTCCATGGTCCTGCAGAACTGGTTGTGCCACCCACAGAGGTAGTTCTTCAAATGTGCACCAGATTTGCTATGACAGGGCCTGTGTGAGTAGGTTACTGTTACTAGGCTTGGCATTTAAGAAGACGCTTGCCAAGGTTCTGCATGTCTCTTGCTATATCTGAGTACTCCCTGGGGACAGGGTGCGATGTTGGTAAAGGGTAGGGCAGGTGCGTGTGTCTGCTACATACACTGGTAGTGAATGGCACCGAGTGGTGTGTTCGGTACAGTAGGGCCTGCTCCTCGTATTGGATTGGCCTGTGGGATCTGTGGAAAGGCCATTGATCTGGATTTCCTGCATGCAGAAGAGTATCAGTATAGTGTTTGATATCGATGAGTTTGTAATGGCGAACCTGCTCTGGTGGTGTGAGTGAATTCGACATTATGACGGTGGAAATACCACTTTGGGAAAGTGGGAATGTCTGTACTCATGGCTCTGTATTCCTATCCACCTGTCTCCAATTCACAGCTGGCTGCTGGGGGGATGACTACATCTGTGCATTTCTGATAAGATAGCCATAAACTAAGGGCTCACAGCATACTGTAGACCTCTCACTCTGAGGGGCCTTCCTGTGTTATTTAAGAGGGGGTGGAATTGGCACCTGCATTCCAAGGGGCAGGGTTGTGGCCCCACTAAAGATACAGATCAAGCCTGCCAGGGAAGGATGTCAGACATGACAACATTTAGAGAAGTCCCATGCATTTCAAAGGTGGCCTTTTGAGCTAATCTCATTTTCATAGGTCATTGTATGTGTAACCACTCAGGCTCTACCTTTAGGAGTTAGAGACGCTTTGGGGATTGGATACATACTACGCTGGTTTGATGCTAGGACATCAACAAGAAGAACTAGTTGGGCGGGGGGCTGCAACTGGATTATCTGCAAACCATCGGTGGCTGGGGCTTGTTGTGCTCTAGGACTGGGACTTTGCCTGTATGCTGCTGGTGTGCAGCAAATTGACAACTGTTGTGGCCCAGGTCCCCAACCACTCTCCAAGGGTAGTTGACTGGCCTCCTGTCCTCGAGTTCCCAGGGACAGAAAAGATCTCCCTGTTTTACAAGATCGTAAGGACCACGTGGGTTGAGGCGTAAACATGTGGAAGTGATCATCGTTTGGAACAAGGACCCTCCCGATGTGTGCAGTCATCAGAAGAGTGAGCTGGTAAAGTTTAGTGGCACACCTGGGGTGGCTATAGCGTGACAAGTTCGACGAGTACAGGGGACGTTTAATGAGTCCGAGAGGCTTGAGCTTACAGCTCGAAACCTCTGCTAGTTAGTATTCCTAAGAGTATGGTTTCTTAGCAGTGTTGAGAGAAGTTTGCATAGTCTACGATAGCCAAGCGATAGCCAAGCAGGCAGCATAGTGGGTGGCCGACCTCCATGTTGGGAGGACAACAGTGCCTCACATCGCGGCCTCAGTCTGAGGTCACTGGCTCCCTCGCCCCAGGCCCATGCCACAAGGATAGCGTGACTGAAAGGTCTTGTCGTGCCTTGTGTGCACCCACGACTTGCTCCCTGGAGCAAATGTAGCTCCCACCTCTGCCAGAGGCGAAATCATTCTCCAAATTGGGAGCATGCCAGCTACTGGTGTTGCAGTCTTTTTCCTGCGGGGAAGGCGCCACTGGGTGCCTGAGGACCTAATCTGACCTGAATGGATGAAAACATGTAACTGTTTCCTTCCGCTTTAGGTGGTCCCTTAATCTAATCAAAGTGTCGACAGCAGGGGTAATCTGTATTGTTGGCTGGTGTAGTTTGAGTGGCTGAGGGGCTAAGTCGCAAGGTGTAGAAAGAACCTGTGATTTCTTGACCATTACAAGTATATGGAGTACGCGATAATGGGAATGTTGTTGTTTATGCAAATGTGTTAGCAGAAAAGTAGAATACCTCTGAATAGCCTGGATATGTTTCTGTTGCTTTTAATGTGGAACGGATTGCTTGTATTGTGTGTATGTTGCTTACAAGGCTGAAGGGATATTGATGCAGGCGAACGCCTAGGACAATTATATATATGTTAATGCCGTTCTGCTGCTAATGGAAGAGTTTGAAAATTTTATATATAACTGTAAAGTATAAACGCAATATGGATGTCATTTTGATTTCTTAGGGGCCGATTCACAGAACTAACTTAAGACAAAATCCTAAACTTACTACTTTTTTGGTATTCACAGAATGCACTTACTACTTTTGGCATTCACAGAATGCACTTACTACTTTTGGTATTCACAGAATGAACTTACTGCTTTTGGTATTCACAGAAGTTAGGATTTTGTCTTAAGTTTGTCTTAAGACAAACTTAAGACAGTCTTAAGACAGACTTAAGTTAGGATTTTGTCATAAGTCTGTCTTAAGTCTGTCTTAAGACAAACTTAAGACAAAATCCTAACTTCTGTGAATACCAAAAGTAGTAAGTTCATTCTGTGAATGCCAAAAGTACTAAGTGTATTCTGTGAATACCAAAATAGTAGTAAGTTTAGGATTGAGTCTTAAGTTCATTCTATGAATCGGGCCCAATATGTGTGCAATACAAAGACCAGAGTTGTATACATACTGTGTGGAGTCTTTTTGTAGCATCCACAGGGTGTTGCGAGGTTGAGGGTTGTTCCAACACTTTACACTTTGACCCTGAGGATAAGCCTGACTGCTCTGTGCCAAGCTATCCAAGGGTGAGCTTAGGTTATCAGACAAGTGTATCATACTTATCCTATCCAGGACAGTGGATTCTGCCTGGCTTAGATGCATACCATCCTGAAACTGCTGGGTCTAACAAATTCCTAATAATAAATACATTGAAAACAAATTTAAGCTGCATCGATTTTGCACCCAAGACCACCTCAATCTGTCCCAGCTCTAGACATGTTTTTGAAGAGCCATGTCTTCAACTTCTTGCTTAGCTCAAGAAGTGAGGAGGAGCCTCTGATGTGTTGAGGGAAGTCGTTCCACACTTTAGGATTGATGTATGAGGAGAGTTGACCTGGATCTGTTCCTGAGTATGATTCTGGCTGAATGGAGGTGCATAGGGGTTGATGGAAGGAGATGCAGTTGTGTAGGCAGGGATTTGTTGGGCAGTGTCTTGAATGTGTGGGTAAGGAGTTTGAACTGTGGGCGCTTATGGATCTGGAGCCAGGGAGCTGTGATATGTGTTTTGAGTGGGAGATTGAGGATACGTCTGGCTGCTGCGTTTTGGGTGGTTTTCAGCCTTCTGGTGAGCTGTTTGATGATTCCTGCATAGAGTTCCTGTAGTCCAATCTACTGTTGATGAGTGTGTGGATGACAGTCTTATGGTGATTCTCGGGAGCCATTTGAAAATGTTCTTTAGGGTGTCGAAGCAGTGACGACATTGACCTGGGCGAACATGTCCACCTTTTTGTTGATGATAATTCCTAGGTTGCTGGTGCACAAGCTGGAGGTGGGAGTAGGTCATAGGTTGGATGGTGGAGTCTCATGGACAGGTGATGTTTCCAAAGATCAACACTTCTATCTTGTCAGTGTTGAGTTTGAGACAGTTAAACTTCATCCTAGCGGCTACTTCCATCATGCAGGCAGTGAACTTGTTCCTTTTGTTGTGGATTTTGTCACAGAGGGACAGTATTAGTTGTGTGTTGTCAGTGTAGGAGAGGATATTGATTTGGCGGGTATGGATGGCGTTGGCCGGTGGTGTTTTCTAAGTGTTTGGGTGTTTGGGCCAATGTCAGCGGGCTTGATAAATCTCGCCTCAGTGTCACTCTAACCATGGGTTCCACTCAGCAACTCTGGGCAATAGCTTGCTTAATCTCCACAAACGGCCCCATCAACGCCGGGGATGCCTGGCTTCACCTTGGGGGTGCCCAATAGGGACCATCTCACAGGGAAAGCCAGGACGGGGTCCCCAGTGTTATACAGCGCCAGGAAACCTACGGGTAGCAGTGCGCTTTACAAGCTCAAATATATTTACATTTACATTTACAAATAGTGTTCTGCTGAGGAGTGAACCTTGAGGTTGAGGAGATGAGATTTCTAGTTTCAGGTTGACTGTCGGAGTTCTTTTTATCTGGAAGAAGCAGATCAATTGCATGCAGGTCCTTGAATCCCGATCCTGTGAAGGCGCCTGATGAGGATGAGATGTGGTACCATGTGACACACCGCCATGAGGTTCAATAGGATGACCGCCTTACCCTCTCCTCTGTCTAGGATCATGCAAATGGTGTAGGTAGGTTCAATGGGTGCTGTTTCTGTGCTCTGGTTGGGCCTTCATTTAGACTGGATGGCATTGAGAAGCTGGTGGTTGACCAGGTAGCTGGTCAGATGCTTCTTGATGGTTTTCTCTTGGACTTTGGCCATGTATGATAGGAGGGTGATCAGTCAGTAGTTTAAGAGTTTGGTGAGGTCCACGGAGTGTTTCCTCAGCAGGGCTGTGACAGCTGCCTTACTGCGGGTTTCTGGGAAGAGGACAGCATTGATGGAGTCATTCAGGATGGGAGTGAGGACTTCACTGATGGTGGTTAGACCTTTGTTGAAAGTGTGGTGGGGGCATGGGTCTGGGGGGCCCCACAGTGGATGGTCTTCATGGTTGCAGCAGTCTCTTTTGTGGAGATGGCGTTCTACATGGTCAAGGTCCATTCTTCAGCTGAGATTGGAAGACAGGCCGCAAGGTTGCTGGAGTCAGGTTGAAAGTTGAAGTTGGCGTAGGTTGCTGTTATCTCCTTCCAAATGAAGTTACAGAGATTGTTGCATTGGGTCTTGTACGGGGAGATGTTGCTGGTGGTGGCTTTAGCACTGTGAAGTTCTGACTATGAAGAAGATTTATTTGGTGCTGTTGATGCTGGCTTCGATGCAGTTGGTGTGGGCTGTTCACTTGGCATTTCAGACATGCTGGTGGGCGCATGTCAGGGCAGATTAGAAGACATCATTCTCCACTTGCTTTCCAGTTGCTTACACAGTGCTGCATTGCCATCCTGAGTTCTTCTGTGTACCAGTTGGCTTGCTTTTGTGCTCTTGATGTTTTTTTCTGTGCTTGACAGGGCCAGGTTGTTGGTGCAGGTAGTGATCCATTCATTGAAGTTTTGCATGTCTTCCTCTAGGTTGCTGGTGTGCTTTGAGAGGCGTAGAGAGAGGGCAGAAGTCCAGTCCTTCTCTGAGAGGTTCTTGCAGCAGCAACAAACCTGTCTAGAGGTGGTGGATCTCCTGTGATCAAGGAGGGTGAGCTTGAAACTCAAAAGGGTGTTGTCAGTTCAGGTGATAGGCTTTTGTTTGTAGACCATGATGTTGTTTAATGTGGAGAACAGAGGGCCCAGGAAGTGTTTGGCAGTATCGGTGGGCCTGGTGATGTGCTGAGTAAGGTTGGGGTTCGTAAGGCTTTTGAGGAGGGTATTTGAATTTCAGTCATTACGACCCTCTAGGTGAAAGTGCGAGTCTCAAAGGAGGATACAAGTTCTGGAGTTCATGGCAATCTCAGAACTAGATTCATTCCAATTTCCAGTCTTTTTGTTACACAAAACTATATCTCTATATTATTAAAGTCAAGACAAGCCTTTACCCATTTTTCTTCTGTATTGTACTTTGGCACTGATGACTTTTGATAATTCACTGATAAAAGACATAAGTTGGTTAGTTCACTTTAATTCTTCCAAATAGTTTGAGGACACTGAATGCTTCAATCTCTGACCCAAGGAGAACCTCATTTAGTTAGTGAACATCTGAGGGAAAAAAAGAAAATGGTGGTTTTCCCCACACGGGGTTTGGTCCATGTGAAGGTCACCTTCTTCAGATAGCAACTGTTGTATCCTCTCTGGTTAATTACTTGATGTCTTGAATACTATGTGGAATAGACATCCAGTCTCCTGTGATCCCATACTCTTTACCAAGAGACTAAAAATGCCCAAAGTGTTCCCCAGTCACACTGAGAGTGGATAGTTCTCCTTCTAACAATGCTATGATGTGACTGGCGGTGATGGCGGCAGATTATTCATCTGTAATCACTTGCACTCCTAAGGGGAATGCTGCTGGCTGAGGGTGGGGAGGACAGGTATGTGTCTGTCTGTCTGGCTGTTTGCTGTTGGCTGTTTGCTGTTACATGCTGGTTTTCCTGTGTCCCTGATGTGCCTGACAACCTGACCATTTCTATTGCTTTGGCTCCCCTACCTGATACTGGAAGTAGGTGGGGAAGGTGGGGGGAAGTGGGGATCTTGAAATCCCTTTCATTGTAGGAGCACTTTTCCTCAGAGCTCAGTGAAATCCAGCTTTCCTTTTTCAGACAATTTGAGCTCTGTTACTTTATCAGTCATACACCATTTAAGAAGAAGGTGACCTAGAGCAGCTCTGACTCACCTGATCATTGAACTATTCATCCAGGAAAGGAGCCACATATGACTGGAAGAAAGCTCTGGAACATCTGCACGAGGAACTTCGTGCCTTGCGGTGGTTTGAATCGGTGAGCCACCACAAACCACAGGCTCCTTCCAGACCAGCTGGTCTCAGAACAACAACAAGCATCATCCAGGGCAATGGTGCTGTAGAAAGACATTTTCTGTTGGTTGTTCTGTGACCACAGGTGCTATGGCACCTACTGTTGCGGAAAACGGCGATCCCAAAGCCGCAGCCCGTACCCTGCACAGATGGATCACCAACAGCGCCAACACCTTAGCCCCCCTCAAGAAAAACAACAACACCCGCGCCAAGAAAGCTAGATGGTTTAGCACCGAACTTCGAGAGTCCAGACGCACCTGCCACCGCCTCGAAAAGGACTGGAGGTACACCAAATCCATAGAAGCCCACAACTACTTCAGAGCCGCCACTAAAGTCCACCACCAACTCTTCAGAAAAACAAGGAAAAAAAGCGCTCGAAGACAGAATCTCCACCCACGCACACAACAGCAAAGAACTCTTCAACATCATCAAGAAGTTCACCCAACCTACCAGCGAGTCCACCGACATCCCACCCTCACAAGACCTCTGCGACAATCTCAGCACCTTTTCCCCCCACAAAATAAGGAGCATCTACGACTACTTTGGTGAAGACAACCTACACACTGAACCCTCAACAACTATCCCCGACACCATGAAGCCAACGATTGACAACTTAACAGCCCTCACCACCGAAGACACACTGAAGACGATGAACTCAATCCACCCCGGGGCCCTTACGGACCCCTGCCCCACAACACTTTCAACAGAGCCGCCGACACCATCACACCCATGCTCTGCCACACCATCAACCGCTCCCTGGCAACCGCATCATCCCCCGATGACTGGGAACACGCCGAGATCCACCCCCTCTTCAAGAAACCCTTGGCGGACCGCACCGACCTCAAAAACTACAGACCCATCTCCCTGCTCCCCTTCCCAGCAAAAGTCATTGAGAAAGCCATCAACAGCCAACTCGCCACATTCATCGAAGGGCACAACATTCTTGAGTCCTCCCAATCCGGCTTCAGTTAAAAACACAGCATGGAAACCGCCCTCCTCGCCGCAACAGACGATATCCGCACTCTACTGGACAAAGGAAAAACAGCAGCCCTCATCTTCCTCAACACAGTCTCTCACCTAATACACAGACTCCACAACACAGGGATTCAAGACAAAGCCCTCGATTGGATCTGCTCCTTCCTCTCTGGCAGAACGCAGCGGGTCAGACTCCCTCCTTTCCTCTCGTACCCTACACCAACCACCTGCGGTGTCTCCCAGCATCTGCGCACACTCCACTGGCTCCCCATCGAAGCTAGAGTCACCTTCAAGATGCTCACTCACGCTCACAAGGCCCTCTATGACACCGGACCAGCATACCTGAACAGCCAACTCAAATTCCACGCACCCCAAATGACCCTACGATCAGCCCAGCTCTCCTACACCATGGCCCCCCGCACCAGAAAGACCAGATCAGGCGGCCGCTCCTACTCCTTCTTCGCGGCCAGAACCTGGAACGCCCTCCCTCTCCACCTCAGACAGACAACATCTCTCCCCATCTTCACAAGAAACCTCAAAACCTGGCTGTTCGACAAACCCCCTCCTTGATGGACTGGAAACTGCGAAACCCCCTTCCCCCAGCGCCTTGAGACCCTCACGGGTGAGTAGTAGTGCTTAACAAATGTGTGATTGATTGATTGATTGATTGATTGTGTCAAGGTCCTCCGTTAATAATCCCCAGGATTGTATTGATGCTGAAAGGGGGCCCACCTCTAGATCATCCCAAGTCTGGCTAGGTATAACACACAGACTTTTAAGGAGATCAAGCGGGGAAAGGAAAGGATGGGGACTGCGGGGAGGGAGATCTGAGGAAGAGACAAAACACAATATAAGTGATACTGCTCACATATATTACAATGACACAATTATATACCCGTACCTTTTCCGTCACCTGCAAAGGAAAATAAAGGTACCCTATAACAGAGAGGAGGGCAGAGGGTAATGGCAAGTTCTCATCCACATGTTCTAGTAAGTAAAACAAAAGGAAATCACCATAGCATGTTACAATAAATCAGATGGCACATAAACTTATACATCTAATAGACTGGTTGTAATGGCACCTACCCATGAGATGTAAAAATAACACTGCGCCTAGCCACCTTGGCTAATTTGCCCTCTGCACCTCTCTCCTACAGTAAAACAACAAAAGATGGAATCTTTAGTATGCGGAAACTATGAACAATAACTCTCTTGTTCATAGTGCTGCGTAGATACTCAGCAAACCATTATGTATCCAAAAGTTCGTTTCCAAAGGAAGAATCAGTGCAAAACAACTCAGCAAAGTTTAGGAAACAATAAAGGTACTCAAACTAGGGGAACCTCCCGAGTAGAGTAGTTGTAGGTACAGTACAGCAATTGCTCAAGTGAGACCCAATAAATGGCGACCGGGTATCCTGGTCACCGTTAGCACCAGCAAGGAAAACAATTGCTTCTCTGCAAGAGACTCCGAGAGGTCTCAGCCAACAGAGAAGCAACTTCACAGGAAAAGCGGTTCAGGGCAAAGAACTCCTTAGAAAGTTATAAAGGAGATCGTAACCGCAACAAACGAATCCCAACAATCAAAGAAAGGCTCTTCTTAGCCACACCAGGTAATCCAAGAGGGGAACGTGCTAGGCAGCACTCTTACCGCCATACCCATAAGATCGAGAAGCACTGCAACAGCACACCACGGCAACAGATCCAGAATTATCGGCAGCGCGTCCTCTCTGCCAGTGTTCCTTATCGGATTTCCAGGTCGTGTAGGTGTCACACGCTGTGCGACCCGCAAGTACCTCTGGGAATTGTAGTCCCGTTCTCCCGACCCCCGGACCGCTAATCACAGTCAGGCAGACAGTGATCTACCAGCGGCCGGGATAAACGTGACAGATTGATTGATTGATTGATGACACTCGGGAACCAAGAGCTTACTGATGGATCTGAAACAAACAGACAAAGCACAAGCCATCGGACTGCATGGTAGCAGAATAAAACATTGTCACAGCTCTTCTGAAACAATTATGATTTTACTGTGGGAAGGAATGAATTGAGGGGCCAAAGATAGCTGAATTTGGATGTGCTGCCTAAGTTCACCAAAAGTCCCCTGTTCACATCTAGCCTTCTGGAAGGAAAGTATGTGAACCAGGACCCGGGTGCTGGATTGCAGAAGCGGCATAGGAGTGTGAGGCACCAACATGTCAGCCAATGAGCTGGGATGCCTTTGCGCTCTGTAAAAGACCTGATGAGTAAGACAGAGAATTTTAAAGTGGATCAGTTTTTTGCCTGCAAGCCATTGAAGAAACATGATATTTCGGCATCGCTAACTCTAGCATTATTAGTATATTCTGACCACACTGTAGTCTTAGCAACATAGTTTGTAGCAAGCTAAGGTAGAAAAGAAAGGCTCTTACCTCCCCCACTTGTTTAGGGCTGTGGTGCAGTGGCAATATCATATTATGATCCACGGTTGTAAAATGCAAGAAGAGCAAACCTTTTTAATTTAAGGATGGAAACTTAAATGTGGTGACCAGGTTCTTAATCTTTTCAGGTACAACCGGCATGGGCCAGTGGTCCAACTTCCCAGCTGATGTTGTTCCACCAACGACAAGAACTTCCGTTTTATCTCTGTTCATCTGAATACATTTAGTAGTCATCAGGACATAAATGACTGTCAAGCAGACCCCCAGATGACTGATGTAATTGTCAGAATCCTAATCCAGTGTATGGAAGAGCTGTGTGTCATCGGCATAGGCTTACACTTTAAACCAAAGGAGTGGACTAACCCCTCAGTGCTGCCACAAACAGATTAAAGAGGAATGGTGAGGTAGCATAGCCCTCGAGTTGCTTAGTTATATTGCTGAGCAGAAGAGGAAAGTTCTGAGAACCCCTACACTGATAGGAGCAGAATGATTGGAAAGTCTAGTCTGCCTGCAATGCCTTCCATCGAGGGATATTCGACTAAAAGCAAGTGTTTGACAGTCTCTAAAGCAGTTTAGAGACTGGACTCAGTCCTTAAGCTTCCTGCACCACTAAAATCAGCGGTGGAACGGTAAGTTTTTAAGACACAGCAGCAGAATCCTATTCTAGTGGACTCCAAAGAGGGCACTTATTCAGCACTGCCTTTATCTCAAATTGAGTACCTTGCAGCTACCAGACCAGATGAGGTCTTAACTAGTCTAACTCCGCTCTATGTCTTGATACCAAGCACTGGGCCTTGATAAACTGAACACAGAGTGGCCAATCTGTCAAAAAAAAAGTGTAAACAAATCTAGTTAAAATGTATCTCATTTTGGTGACGTGCCATTTTCCCAATGCGTATTGTAAATTCCCCAGTTTCCTTTTGAGACACCCTTGTACAAACCACAAGTTTGGTGGGTGATCCATTTGCCTACCCACCATGGTAGGAGAGTTACCCCAGCATTCTGCTGAAGTAAAATCTAACGTTTTCCAAGTTGTCAAAAAAGTTCATATTGGAGTTCTACATATACAAACTGACAAAGCATACCACGTGTGTGTAATTCTGTGCATAGATGACTGGAAATTATACAGTGTCAAAAAATGTACACCTGCCAGGTATTTTTGGGTGGGTCGCTGTCGGGCATCAGCCGATTCATTAACTACTTTCTAACTGGACACTGGGATGCTTGGTGCCATAAAACTAACTTTGGTGGGTTCTTTTGTGTCTTAAATGTTTTTGTGGGCAAGGAAGGATTTTTTTTAATGTTTATAACTTGAAACACAGTAGCAAGGACTCTGGCTCAATGAGTTGTCCAGTTTCTATTTGGCACCAATTTCCTATTGACTAGTTTTGTTTAAAAACGTAGGAAGAGCCACTGAGTCCTAAAGACTTCTGAGAACATCCAAGCGCTATCCCCGAGGTTATCATTGGACCTGGGACTCAATGTTATTTGAGACCCAATTTGTGATCCAGCACACAGTAAATGTTTTTGACTTTGTATCTCCCCAAGAGGGTCCCGGCACCATCTGTATATTTTTTGCTGCTCCTTTTTGTACCTCTTGGAAACAGTCAAGTTCTTCTTTCACATTGTAGCTGTGGTTGGACATTGGCCTTATTGCGTGTGGTTTTCTGTGTTGTGCTGTGTACGATTTCTATTACTTAAACAAAGAGAATCCACACAGGGATGTTGCTCGAGTGGTCCCTACAATGGTGGGGAGCACACAGGGTTCTTTAAATACCCCTCACACACCAAAAGGACCCTTGGTGTCATGCTTCATCATTCGAGTCTTCACACCACTCTACGGGATGCGGCGTGCTACTAACCGACGAAATACGTGGGAGCACTAAGGTTTTGACTATGTGTGGTGTGAGGAGGGGTTATGTCATTAAGTGAGTGGTGGGTTTGAAAAAGTGTGGGTAGTAAAAAATTTAAAAGGGCCTGGCACGTGAGGTCTAATACATTTTAATGGCCTCCGTGCTAGCACTATTAAAAGGGGGGTGTCGAGGTGTATTTGCACATTAATGTACAAAACCTCATGAGTGCGTCGACATGTATCGAAGCTAGGCTTCTTCTTCAGGACGGGGTTGCACATATCCCCACCGTACTCACGTCAAGATGTCCCTTAACATCATTGTTAAACTTAATTAAGTTTAATTCGGCTATCCGAGGCTAATATGTGCCTAAATTTTTATTTCATAGATATATGAAATGTATACTTGCTGCCAAACATATTGTTAGCACCAAGAGCCTCCAAGACGGTAGGGGTGTGGTGCTTAAATAGCAACAAACAGCAGGAGAATCCCTGTCCTTGACTGTCCTTGACTGCCCCGGAGCCGCGGTCATTATTTACAATACTGATTAGCTTAAGCTCTAGCGAATTCGAAACCTATTGTATTGCAATAAAGGGCCTTTTCAACCCCTTCTTAGATTGTAAATATCTGAGCATAAGACCGTCCTGCGACGTCTTCAAAGTAGTGATAAATAGTGCAATGAAGAAGATGTGTAAGTGTTGTAAATTACACAGACACAAAGTGTGAAGTGCGAGTTGCATATGATCTGAGCCATAAATACTAACAAAGTGCTCCAACACCTTTCTCTCTGCGATTACACTTCCATGGCTCAGGAGGAAGAGCGGGACGGCTATTTCCTGCCCTCTCTGTGATTTGAGTGTGCAGTGTTGTAATGCGTAATGTCATTGCTATCTTTGGCCTATGTAGCAGGGAGGATAGGGAGTACAGCCAGACAGAAGGGATGGCCCCAAACGTGGACTGGTGGGTCACTGATATGACTGCCCCTCCCTCTTTCCATTCACATCAGAATGACTGGAGTTCGGACTCCCAGTCCCTATGGAAGGAAAACACCAACGAAGATCCGGAGGGTGCCTTTACCTGGGCGTATATCGAGGACGAGGCCACGCCCCGGAATGACGTGTACACAGCGGGATTGGCCAAAATGGAGGAAGTGAGAAGACCGGCGTGTGACGACACCGGGTGATAAAGTTCGGTGTGTAGCGGAGTTCCAATAGAGACCAGAGAAGAACGATATCGGGGAGAGGAGACAAGAGAAGGACGAGACGAGGGACGACAAGAGGAGGGTCCAGCGCCAGGAGGCCACCGTCACCGTGATTCGCCCAGCCACACTCACAGAGGAGTGTGGCTCAACCAGGTGCGGCAGCGCATATCAGGCTGGTTGGGGATGAGGGGTACTCCTTTCTCTGCTTGTCTGATTGTCGACTATATGGCCCGGTTTCCGGAGGCCTTTGCACTCCGTGCGCCTACTACCAAAAATATCGCCGAAAAAGTTTCTGGAACTCTTCTCAAGAGTGGGGTTCCCTATAGAGATTTCAACCGATCAGGGAATCCCCTTTGTGTCAAGACTGATGAGGGAGGTATGTAAGGGGTAGAGTCTGAACCAGATTCGTACCTCAGCTTACCATCCCCAGACCGACGGTCGGGTGGACATTAAAGTCCACATTGAGAAAAATGTTGTCCATAGAACACAAGGAGTGAGACCAACTTTTGCCTCTTGCTCTTTACGTGCTAAAAGCTCAGGTCCACAGTGGTAAAGGATACTCTGCTTTTGAATTACTGTACGGGAGGCAACCAAGGTCTTTACTTGAGATTACGAGGGAGGCCTGGGAAAAGGAGGAAGTAAATGCTTCCAAAACCCTCCTAGAATATATGCAACAGTTGAAAAGTAAGCTAGGGAAACTAAGGGATCTAGCATACTCCAACCTTGAAAAGAGTCAACAACGCCAAAAGGTCCACTATGATAAAGGAAAAAAATGGAGGAAAATGGTAGTGGGAGACTGGGCATTAGTCTTGTTGCCCTCTTCTTCACAGAAGTTCCAAAATGAATGGATCGGTCCTTATCCTGTCATAGAGAACCCAGGGAATACCACCTATCGGTTACAAATATCACCCACAAGAAAACAGTGTTTTCATATAAACCTCCTAAAGAAATGGTTGGGTTCCATCCCAAAGAACAACCAGTTTGGATTACCCACTGCATCAAATACAACTACCTTGGAGCAGTTGCCTGTAAACGAGGATCTATCCCCTCAAATGAAAAGTGAGCTAGCTACAATGTTACAACCATTCGCTAACATATTCTCAGACACTTCTGGGCGAACTAACCTAATCGAGCATAAAATAGAGCCCGAACCAGGAAACATGTTAAGATGAGGCCGTATAGAATACCAGAAGCCAGACGTAAGGATGTCAAACGGGAAGTGCAAGAGATGTTGCGCCTGGGGGTCATACGTCCATCCAGAAGTAGTTGGTCCTCACCGATTGTGATGGTACCGAAACCAGACGGATCAACCAGGTTCTGTATGGACTTTCGATCACTGAACGCGATATCTTCCTTTGATGCCTATCCAATTCCCCGATAAGCATGGGCGAATTTTGCGAATCTCGCGTTCGCGAATTTTGCGGATTTGCGAATTCGCAATCCGCAAAATCCGCGAATTCTCGCGAATTTGCGGATTTTTTTTTTTGTGTTCGCAAGTGTTTCTGCCAGTTCGCGAGGATTTGGTACTAGTTCGCAATTGCGAACTTACTTGTCGGCTCGCAACGGTCGCGACTATGTTGTTTCTACGTCTGGTTCATCATCACAGCCTCCCAGCACCCTCTGTTTCACCACTGGCACCGTCTCTTTGACCCATGCCACCCTCTGTTACATCAATGCCACCCTCTGGTTCATCATCACTGTAGAAGATGGGGGGGAAAAGCAAGCCCACCTGCCCTGCTTGAACTGACATGAATTAATTTGGGGTTAGTTTATTAACAACACCTGCCATGCCCCAACTGACAATAATGAATTAGGGGCTAATTAATGTGTCACTGAAGAAATTTGAAGTTCCAGCCTGGCACCTGCTTGTCTGCTCCTTTAGCTGCAAATCAGGACCTTTGTGGCATACAGTTAAGGTCAGAGCAGGGCTACACAATAGTTGCAAGCAGGCAACCGAATTCTGGAGGGCCCCCTCAGGAAGCACTACAGGGAATCGTTACAAATCATGAGGTTGACCTTTTGCACCTGCTCATTGCTTTTGCAAAAATCGTTTTTCGTTTTTTTCGCGCTATTCGCGGGGCGCGGCGTCGTGCGAAACCGACCGCGGAAGCCGCCAATTCGTGCGAATGAGCTTTTTATTTTTTTGCGGCTTGTTGTTTCGCGAGTTTTTTTGCAGTATTCGCGAGCCGCTTGCAGCGCAACACGCAAATTTACCCCAAGGTCGAGTACGGGCGCGGCCATTTTGTTTGCGTGACGTATTTCCGTTTCCGCACGCTATGTATAATCTCGCGCAGTAAGCGCATTGCGAGTAGAGGTTCGCACGAGATCGCGAGGGAAATCTAGAGGTTCGCACGAGATCACGAGGGAAATCTCGTGCGAACTTACTTTCGCGCTCGTGAACGGGCACCGGCCATCTTGTTTTTCATTCATTTCCTGTGTCTGGGCATGGTGTTTAATCCTCTTGGTATCTTTGCCCTCCTTTGCTTGTTTTCAGTTTTTTTTTTACGATTTTGCTTCTTATCTATCCCCCTCTTTTCCTAGCTGTATATTTTTGTCTTTTCTGCTATTTTTCTTTACTTTTAAACTACTTTTTTTAACTCTTTTCTTTTCTTCTTCCCTATCCTATTCTTTCTTAATTTTCTACTTCTTCCTACCTTACCTGCCCAGACCATTGTCAAGCCAGGCGCCGTGAAGCTGCCCAGGCACTTGAGGGCCGCAGCGGCGGCGGGGAGTAGTCCTGGACCCAGTGCCAGGACAGCATGCGGGAGATTGAGGGGGGAGCAGGTGACGCGACGGGAGATATTCAGCCCGGAGGAAGTGGGCGCGCTGGTCTACTTCGTCCAGCGCCGCCTGCCCAGGACCATCGCGGGAGGCGGCAGGATCGCGGCCGGCGGCTACAACATGCAGGAGCGCCGGAAGCGGTGGGAGAAGGTGTGCTGGGCCATATCCCACCTCTACGGGGTCCGGCGCACCTACAGCCAGGTCACCCATCGCTGGACGGACCTCCTGGACCGGGAGCGCGACCTGCTGGACCAGCTCGGCTTGGAGATCCCCGGGCTTGGTGAGTAGTAGTAGCCATTTCATCACTCACTACTATGATGTTTTCTCCTGCTCTGTGTTGTTGTATTGCAAATATTTGTTTTTTACATGGAGCAAGCCAATAATGCCGCTGATGACGATTACATTGTAGTTAAATTATATTTCAAAATCTTCTGTGCATTTCAGGTGCACTGCTCTCCTTCTCAGTGGCGTTGCTACTATGCTTATTTGTTTTCTATTTCGTGGTCTCATTTGCCTGAGTAACTATTATGTATGAGTGTACTTTACAGAACTGCGTAATGCTAGACACTAGGGGGCAGATTACATTTACAAGCCCCTTGCGCCACGTTTACGTTGCCTTGCGTGACGCAACAGCGGCGTAAACGTGCCGCATCCCTGTGAGTCATTTACAGCATGACGCATCTAGGGAGATGCGTCACGTTATAAAGCCATGGGCCTGCACCACAATGGGTGCGTTCCTAGTACGCAGGGTGGGCGGTCCGGCGGCTGTGCGCCTCGCAAAATTGCCTGCGTGAAATCTACAAGATTTAACGCAGGCACTTCTGCGACGCTGCTACGTCAATTCAATTCCTTATGCCTGCTTGAAGCAGGCGAAAGGACTGACACAGCATGTTAAGTATTGGGTGGCCCTGAGCATTACTGGAGTTGCATTGCGTTGGCGACGTGACTCCAGCGATGCGCTGCTCTTACGTGACGAGATGCGTCACGCAAGTGCCTACCCTTGCGCCAGGGCGCGCCGCATTGTAAATGAGGCGCATCTGCCGTGTCGTAAGGGTAGTTTTGCGTGACGCATTTGATCTGGCGCATCTCTGGAGATGCGCCAGAACGCGTAAGTAAGTATGCCCCTAAGGGGCAGAATTGCAATTACCGTCGCATCCCTGCAAAGTAGCAGGGATGCGCCATTAATTGTGCGGCCCGCTACCACCACCAAACATGGTGCGCCGTATTTGCAATGCGGCGCACCATGGGCCCAAAACGTCACCGAAGCTTTACTGCTGGAGTTGCGTCGCAACGATGGCGCAGCTCCAGCAATGCTCTGGGGTACCCTATCTCCCCAATGCTGGGTCAAGCCGTACGTCTGCTTCAAGCAGGTGCAGGGTTTGTGTGACGCATCATTGTCCTAAAGGTGACTGATTGAAATTTTGTAGATTTCCCTCAGCCACTTTTAGGATGTGTTCCAGCGCAGGAATGCCCTCCCTTGCGCCAGAACGCCCCCTGATGGCGCAGGGCTTTATAACGGGATGCATCTCCCAAATGCGTCACGTTGTTATAATATTATACGCCGCACCATGGCGCCCTTTTTTGTTTAGCTGCTGCGTCACAAAAGTCACGCAAGAACGGAGCAAAAGAGCCGCAAGGGGCTTAAATCTGCCCCTTCCTTTGTACCCCTGACAATAAGAAAAATAGTGGCGGTGGATTGATAGTTTGACTATTTAAATGACTGGTAATGTAGCAGGCAACTGTTAGTGTTGTCACTGATCTGACTGAAATCACAATTGAGTTTGTCTGTCACTTTACGTCTTGCCTGCGGACTGCTGCCTGCCAGTCCTAGGTGAACCTTTCAGTACTTTGTTTAGTGAGTTACGTAACTTTCGAAGTCACAGGTCCGCAAATAAATGAAAACTAACCCTAATCAATATAATTTTGCGGAAATATTTTGTTATTGTTCTTTTGAAATGTTTGATTTGGTTGACATTGACAAGCAACAATCATCCATGTTTTCTGTTCTTTCTTTCATGTTGTATGTCAGCTCCCCCCAGGGGCGAGAGGAGGACACAGGAGCAGCAGGCGGCGGATGCTGTTCAACAGGGCCAGGATCGGGCAGGCGAGGGCTCCTTTGCTGGCCCCAGTAAGTTTTCATTTTAGACTAGTACCTATTTTTCCTAGCGTTCCTCATTTGACTTTTTTCAAAATTGTCTTTGATCTTCTTGTAGACTGTATCTAAATTCTTATCCTGCCTCTACTATGACTCCCTGTGGTATTACTAGATTATTCCTATTAGTCTGTCTGTGTAGCTAACTAAGATTGCACGGTTGGCGAAACTCCCATGATTCTAGTCAGCAATAGCTCTATCAACTTAGTGCAGTCCTCTGGGATTGTCCATAATGTCTTTTGAAGTGTTCTATCTGGACTCATGCTTGCAAAAATTGCAAAACCTTTCGCTCAGTCACTCTAGTCTGGACCAAAAAACACAGATTGTATTTAAGTTTAAAAGCTTTATTAAAAGTAAACACATTTATTAAAATGAAGTCATAATAAAACTAAACGTTTAACTGATAATGGAAAAGTGGTTAGTGCTGACGATTAATTGAAGACATTTCTTGTGGTCGAGCCGAGCTCTCACCTGGTTTCAACTTGATCTTGTTGTTAGAAGTCCATCTTCTGTCTGTGTGGAGAAAAATGGTGCGTGTTAAAAAACCAGCCTTCATCAGTTGTGCCAAAAAGTGCAGCAAGACAACCTTCCCTGGAAAAAGGGACATTTTTTTTAACTTTAAAGTAGACAGTCACAAATTACATTCTTTTCACATGTCTTCATTCCTAGACCAAAGACTAGTGAGTGCTTTATTCTAACATTCTTAAATGTACTTTGTAGGTGGAACATCTGGTGGCGGGGCCAGCGTGGAGGTGGTGGTGCTCGACGCGGAGGGCAATTCTTCAGGGGAGGACGCGGCGGCTGTGAGAGTTGAGACGGTGGTGGTGGCGGCCAGAGGTAAGCTCTTATATATTCCTTACTTATTGAGATTGAAGACTAGCTGGGAAGGCAAGAATATGAGATGCATGGCTGGGTGAATGATGAAGCAATGATGGGTGGAAGGACAACAGCCTGGGTGGGTGACACAGAAACTATATGTGTCCATATACCTGGATCATGCTACTATCTGACTCTTAGATAGCATATGTGTATCTAGAGCAGGGGTACTCATAGTACGGCCCGCGGGCCGGTGGTGGCCCGGCAAGCCTTCCTTGGCGGTGCGCAGACCTTGCAGACAATCACTGCTCCCCCGGCCCCCACAGAGCAGAGGCTTTTTTGTATTTCACCTGTTAGAGCCCCTGCATCTCCACTCTGACAATCACTGCTCCCCCGGCCCCCACAGAGCAGAGTGGAGATGCAAGGCCACAAAGAGGTGAAATAGAACAAAGCCTCTGCTCTGTGGGGCCGGGCAAGCAGTGATTGTCAGGGTGGAGATGCAGGGGCGCTACAACAAACAAAGCCTCAATAATATGTTAATGGTCTTTTAAAGACCTGTTAAGTACTTTGGTGTTGTTGTCTGTGTGTGCGCGTTGAGGAAGCGGTCTCAACCCGGGCTGAAGGCTGACACAGATAGACACACACACAGTGAGATGACAGAGGGGGAGGGAGAGGGAGGGCAGGAGGGAGAGAGAGATGGAGAGGGAGGGCAGGAGGGAGAGCAGGAGGGAGAGAGATGTATGTAAATCCTGGGTCTGGTGGCTCAGTGGATGAAGGCATCTGCTGCAGGGACCTGTGTGCAACCTCATGGTCACAAGTTTTCGTTTTGCTTTAGCCCCGCCCCCTCTGACTCCGCCCCCACCAGTGCGGCCCTCGGCCACAAACTACACTGTAAATTTAGCCCCTGAGAGAAAGTTTGTGAGTACCCATGATCTAGAGAGAGTAGACGGTCAGTGGATGAACTAAGTGTAACTTTGAAGAGCATGTAACACTGCACCCGCACGTCCGTTCCAGTGTAGGAAAGGCAAGGAAAAGAAGTTTTAATTTTGTCCAAATACTACCATCAATAGTAGCAGTAGTTTGTATTGCAAGCACAGCATAGACCCGGTTATTACGGTGGCCACTCCCTACCTCTCTTAATAAGTTTAGTAGTACTCAGTCATTCATGTGTGGATGTATCACTGGTCACTCAATAAAAAGCAAACCACCTAAAGTCATCCCATATATAAGCAAAAACATCCCATGTGAAGTGATAGATAATCAGATTATTTATCTTCTTCAATTTTCCATTTCTAGTACTCATTTCCACTGTAGGGTGAAAGGTAAATTAATTAAGCAGTAGCCCTTGAGTTGTAACAGAGTATTCTCAGTGCCACCCGTAATAGAAAAGTAAGAGCTTCACCACCTGCATAGGTCACTCCTCATGGCGTGCGTCTCTTTTTCTCGGGTGCAAGTTTACTGCGCTGGCATTATGCCGGCTTGCAGAAGATAACGTACCAATTTTCCTAAACAAGAGACAAGAAGAAGAATAAGACTGGTGTACTTTCATAGTCGACTCCAATGGAAGTCCATAGTGCTCGTAGAATTTGTTCCTTAAACTCCCACTAATGTTAGAGCAAGGATGAAGAAGTGTGAGGTTAGATAGATACTGGCCTCAATAGTTATGTAATGCGCTTGCAAGTTGCTAGTTGTAGTGCAACACAAATTTCTGCTGAATGATTGAGTTAATCTTAAAGAGCATTGGTTACAGACTATGTCTTTCTTTCTTCATATAGGTTCTCCTTCCAAACGAACAAGGAGGAAGGAGCTGGCTAGAGCGGCCCGGCAACGGAGGATCGATGCCACTGTGGCCGAATATCGGCGGCTGGTGGCCCTGGAGGACGAAGAAAGTGTGCAGTCGACCACAACAACTACGTTGTCTGCATCGGCCTCCGTGCCCCCACGGGCTGCCAGTGCCACCCAGCACAGTGGTCCACCCAGACTGAGCCGGGCTGCCAAAGCCAAACGCCACCGCCGAGTAGCAATGACAACAGCTTCCTCTCACAGCCGTTGCACCTGCAAGGCATTGAAGGCACGCCTGCGCCGCAGTACCCTGATGGTGTCCCGCCTCCAGCAGGAGCTCCACCACTTTTCAAACGAGTTGGAGGGGCTCCGCGTAGAGCACGCCTTGCTCCGCCAGGAGCATGATGCCCTGGCCCAAAAAGTAGACAGCATCCACCCATAGTGTCCCTTGCCCCTTTTTTAGAGACTTTTGGGGGGTGGGAATTGGGAGTTGGGTTTTTGGGGACTTTTGAAGGTCAATCGTTGGGGTTAGGGAGGGTCTTGCTGGAGATTATTTTGTTAGGGATATAAATATACTTTTTCAAACTTTATCTGAGCATACCCGTTTCTTACTGCTTGCCTGGTGGGTGGGGGTTTAGAAGTGACTTTGTTTTCCTGAAAGTTTAGTTCCATTTTCTTCCTTTAAGTGTAAATGCCCAAATGTTTTCAACACTAAGTGCCTCTCACAGAGTAAGTGAAGTGAATCCAAGAGTCCTAGGACTTTAGTAGTACTACCGTCAGTCTCTCGTCTCTCCTACTAATACTCCATTATACCCCCAAACCACCAAACGCTTATCTTACCTGTAATTTGTGTTTGAAAGTAGGGCTAGACCCAGGGCTGGCTCCACGGGAAACAGCGAATAAACTTGGTAATCTTGGTCGGACAAAATTTCCTCATAGCGGTGGTACTAGTGGTGTGACACAGTGGCAGTTGCATGCCTATGAAAAAAAAGAAAATTAAATCTGGTTTGTCCTCCTGAGCAATTCAACGGTACAACTGAGAATATAGCAGGTGACAGAAGTACACTAGAACAGTGCCACATTGTAGCCTAACAAATGGTAAAGTATAACTACTAATTCGGTTGAAGTTCTTTGACATTAGCCATGGGTATTTGTCAAGCAGAGTAAGAATATATCCTCGGATTTCTTCACCAGCCTGTTGCTATCACCTTATCCTCCCAGCAAGTGTGTGGATTTATTGCTGTAATTTAGTCACACATCAATCAAAACCACACAGCCCGGGGGAAGAGGGTTAGGGTTTGAAAAATGGATGGGTACGGGGGTTTTTGGGAAAGGTTTTGGGAGACAAGAAAAAAAGCACAGCATGGACAAACAATTGTGAACATAAACAAATCTTTGGGTACAAACCTATCCATCAATCTTTGAAAGTGCATGCACTACTGCATGCATGTCAGTGAAAAGTAAGTAGTACTTTCGACAACTGTGGAAGAAAGAATGCGACAGTACAGGGCCTGTGTGGAATTATTGATAACGATATTCAACATAAGGTCTCTGTAGCCAGATACCCGAGAGCCTTGCTGGTCACTATAAATCCATTCACAACAACACTCAATGGGGTTGGTCTGGAAGGTATAGTAGATAGAAAAGGAGAAATTGCTTTTTTTCTAGGTGTCCCCTCACTCACCAGGGTTGCCCCTTGGTGACATGCTTCATCATTGGGGCCATCCCAGTCCTCTACGGGCTGGGGCGTGCTGTGACTTGCGAATTACGTAGGAGCACTTTCAAATGACTATGTGTGGTGCAGATGTGATAGTGGAGTGGACTAAGTGATGTGTTAAGGGATCAATTTAGAAGCAGAGAGAGATCCAAGAAATGCAGTCACAGTCAGAGAAAAAGGCAAGGGATACTGTATCTAAGTGGTTGTAGTTGTCCTGTTGGAAGTGGTAAGTAAGTTGCCTGCAGAAAAAAAATCCTCTTATTAGCGGCACTCCTCCATTGCAGCCGACGCTTCGTCCATCGATGTTGGTCACCAGAAGACACCCTGTAAAAAAAAGCACAGCATAGACAAACAATTGAACATAAACAATTCTTTGGGTACAAACCTATCCATCAATCTTTGAAAGTGCATGCACTACTGCATGCATGTCAGTGAAAAGTAAGTAGTACTTTCGACAACTGTGGAAGAAAGAATGCGACAGTACAGGGCCTGTGTGGAATTATTGATAACGATATTCAACATAAGGTCTCTGTAGCCAGATACCCGAGAGCCTTGCTGGTCACTATAAATCCATTCACAACAACACTCAATGGGGTTGGTCTGGAAGGTATAGTAGATAGAAAAGGAGAAAATGCTTTTTTTCTAGGTGTCCCCTCACTCACCAGGGTTGCCCCTTGGTGACATGCTTCATCATTGGGGCCATCCCAGTCCTCTACGGCCTGGGGCGTGCTGCGACTTGCGAATTATGTAGGAGCACTTACAAATGACTATGTGTGGTGCAGATGTGATAGTGGAGTGGACTAAGTGATGTGTTAAGGGATCAATTTAGAAGCAGAGAGAGATCCAAGAAATGCAGTCACAGTCAGAGAAAAAGGCAAGGGATACTGTATCTATGTGGTTGTAGTTGTCCTGTTGGAAGTGGTAAGTAATTTGCCTGCAGAAAAAAAATCCTCTTATTAGCGGCACTCCTCCATTGCAGCCGACGCTTCGTCCATCGATGTTGGTCACCAGAAGACACCCTGTAAAAAAAGCACAGCATAGACAAACAATTGAACATAAACAATTCTTTGGGTACAAACCTATCCATCAATCTTTGAAAGTGCATGCACTACTGCATGCATGTCAGTGAAAAGTAAGTAGTACTTTCGACAACTGTGGAAGAAAGAATGCGACAGTACAGGGCCTGTGTGGAATTATTGATAAAAATATTCAACATAAGGTCTCTGTAGCCAGATACCCGAGAGCCTTGCTGGTCACTATAAATCCATTCACAACAACACTCAATGGGGTTGGTCTGGAAGGTATAGTAGATAGAAAAGGAGAAATTGCTTTTTTTCTAGGTGTCCCTTCACTCACCAGGGTTGCCCCTTGGTGACATGCTTCATCATTGGGGCCATCCCAGTCCTCTACGGCCTGGGGCGTGCTGCGACTTGCGAATTACGTAGGAGCACTTACAAATGACTATGTGTGGTGCAGATGTGATAGTGGAGTGGACTAAGTGATGTGTTAAGGGATCAATTTAGAAGCAGAGAGAGATCCAAGAAATGCAGTCACAGTCAGAGAAAAAGGCAAGGGATACTGTATCTATGTGGTTGTAGTTGTCCTGTTGGAAGTGGTAAGTAAGTTGCCTGCAGAAAAAAAATCCTCTTATTAGCGGCACTCCTCCATTGCAGCCGACGCTTCGTCCATCGATGTTGGTCACCAGAAGACACCCTGTCCACTGCCTGCCTGATGCTGAATTGTGGCTCGCTACTGTGAAGCCTGACTCCATCCTTCTTTCCCCATTGCAGAGACTGAAACCCGGCCTGTAATTATTCAACGAAAAACAGGAAGTGATATAATATTACAACACCACTGATAAATAAATATAAGGTATGTAGGCTGTGGAGTGCAAAAAGTCACAATTTGATTTTCCTAGTAGACAGTACAATATTTTTGAAAGTGCGTACTCTGTCTGAGTCACCTTTTGAAGGATAAATAAGTATGAGCAAATTAATGTAGCGGATCTTTCCCCTCAAGCTAGGTGTACTGTAAACTGTGTTTTAGAACAAAATTAGATCTTCCTAGCAGTGCTCCCACCCAGACCCTTACTAAAGCCAGTCGCAAAAATGTAGAAGACCCCCAATCAAACCTCAAAAAACGAGGCCTAGCAGAAAACTGGTGACAAAACTTACTTTGAAAGTAAAAGTAGGACGAAGTACCCCCTTCCTAATTACCCCTTACCCACCGTGGATTGCATTCAAAGCACTTGCAAGCAACCAAGCAAAAGTAGCCATAGCCAGCATCGCTCCAAGACTCGAAATCCCCCCCACTCAAACACATGCAATAGAAATACTGCTATCCCTAACGAAACCTAAGTTAAGAATAGTGGCAAAGGCTTTCTTTAACTATGCCAAATCCCCCCTTTCCCACCATGGATTTTCTTCAAATGACTTGCAACCAAAATTACACATTCTCACGAGTGCTCTAAGACCCCAGAACTCAGTTGCAAAAATCTAGAACACCCCGAAACACATGCAATCCTGCTGCTAGGGCTAACCCTAACGAACCCTAAGTTACAAAAAGTGCCAAAAGGCTTTTCCGCGAGGATTTTGTCCCAACCACTTCTACCCGGTATTAGACCTTCCCAGGAATGCCCCAAGACCCGCCAACCCACCCGCCAAGAAGCATAACACCCCCAAACAGGCCAAAAGCAAAATCTCATACTTGCAATATTTCTCGGCCTTCGGTCCAAACGTGCTGCGTAGCTAGGCCATAAGTCGGGGTTGCCACGACGGATTTCCTGAAAAGCAAATGCAATCAAGATTAGAGTGTCCCAGCAGTGCTCCCAGACCACGAAACTCACCCACAAACAGACGGAACCCCCCCTAAGAGCACCTCAAAGGCAAGCAAGTCATCAAAAACACAAAAAAAATTCCGCCTGGGATTTGGTCCAAAACACTTTTATCCGGTATTAGAGCTTCCCAGCAATGGCCCCAGAGCCGTCAACCCAGGAGAAAACGAGTAGAAGACCCCCAAACAGCCAAAGAGCAAAAGTACAAAAATGGGGACTTAGTCAATTTTTCACAAATTTCCCAAATCACTCCGCGCGCGCTCTGCAGCTAGGCCCTAACTCCCCTCTGCCACCATGGATTTGCTTCAAACCTCTTGCAAAGTAAAGTATATTTAGCCAGCAGTGCTCCCAGACCACGAAACTCACCCACAAACACCAGGAAGCCCCCCAAACAGGCCCCCGAAAACGCTACATTGAGCAAAATGTCAGAAATAGCCAAAAAAAAATCGGCCTGGATTTTGTCCCAACCACTTCTACCCGGTATTAGACCTTCCCAGGAATGCCCCAAGACACGCCAACCCACCCGCCAAGAAGCATAACACCCCCAAACAGGCCAAAAGCAAAATCTCATACTTGCAATATTTCTCGGCCTTCGGTCCAAACGCGCTGCGTAGCTAGGCCATAAGTCGGGGTTGCCACGACGGATTTCCTGAAAAGCAAATGCAATCAAGATTAGAGTGTCCCAGCAGTGCTCCCAGACCACGAAACTCACCCACAAACAGACAGAACCCCCCCTAAGAGCACCTCAAAGGCAAGCAAGTCATCAAAAACACACAAAAAATTCCGCCTGGGATTTGGTCCAAAACACTTTTATCCGGTATTAGAGCTTCCCAGCAATGGCCCCAGAGCCGTCAACTCACCTGCAAAGAGGTACAACAACACCCCCACAAGTGCTGAGTCTTTCTTCATTGGGCGTAAACCAGCCCTCTGGTTTGATGGAAATAGGAGTCTGGAGGAGGAGGATAGAGGAGCATGTTCTTCTGAACTTGTGAACCTGAGGAATGCAGACTGCGGCAACTTCAAATCAATTAGCAAACCAGTGAAGACAGTTCTGCTGATGGGCTTGATTTTGTGATTATCTGATTAAAGTTTGAAATATATTAACTGTGCACAACAAAGAAAGACAGACACACAGGAATAAAAGTAAATAAGGATGAAAAAGAAAGTTATTGATTTGTTGTCTCATTTTCAGGGCTCGGTATCACGGTCCAGGAATAAGAATAAGGCTTCGTCATCATACTCTGCGAATTCAGGCAGGGTGAGCTCAGTGTCACCTGACAGAGTAGAAATTCCCTCATCTATGTTGCTGGCCACCTCCTCTTCATCCGGCACGCTTTCTCGTACTCTGAAATCTGGTGGTATGAGGTGCCGATTCATCTTGATCATTGTTAACCTCTCCACATTTTTGGGCGAGAGGCGGCTCCGTTTGGGAGTTACAATGCCACCAGCAGCACTGAAAACCCGTTCAGAAGACACGCTTGCGAGTGGGCAAGACAAGTAGTTTAAAGCCAGGTTGGTGAGCTGTGGCCACAATTCTTTTTTCCCATGCCAATACGCCAATGGGTCAGAATTAACATAGACCTCTGTTGGGTCATTCAGATAGTCCTTCACCATCGACTCAAGGTCCTCATCCAAGGTTCCTCCACTTTGCTTAGCTCTTGCTGTGCCTCTGACCTTTTGAGAACCAAACCCACGCAGAGCTAGCCAATCCTCTTCAGCCTCCAATGTTTCTGTTGTGTCTAGTGCAGATGATCCGGTTGCCGGTGTCTTTAACGGCTGAGAGGTCACTTGTGCCACAGTCACAGGTGCAGAAGTGGATTGTTTTGACTGGGGATGGCCTGCTGATGTACTGCCATTTCCTTCAATTTCCAGCCGTTCTCTTTCAAACCTCTTGGCTGACAAGGCTAGCCAACGTTTGTACTTTGGAACATGTTCATCATCAAAAGGAAAGAATGCTTAGCCTGCCAGCGCCTTTTTGTAGCGTGGATCCAGAATAGTAGCACAAATGTAATGCTCTTCTGAGTGGAACTTTTTAAGACGTTCATCACCTTGTAGGAGCTCTAATAATTTCTCAGCCAGAAGCAAAGAGTCTTGGTTTTTTTCATCTTCTTCAAACACAGAACACACCTCCTTCAGTTGGTCCTCCAGCATGTACAACAATGGGATAGCTTTTCCCAAATTAGAGTCCTCCTTGCTGACTGCACGCGTGAAGAACTCAAAAGGACGAAGCATGCGTGTCAGGCTTTGAACTATGTTCCATTGCGCCGCACCCATCCTCAGCTCCTCTGTAAGGAAATATTGATCGAGTTCCTTATACTGCTCATACAGACGCTCAAGCATGTAGAAGGTTGAGTTCCAACGTGTTACCACCTCCTGGATGAGTGCTTTCACTGGCATTTGACGTTGATATAGCAGGCTCCTCAGCTGCTTCCGGGCCTTAAAAGAATGGCTGAAATGCTTGCACATTTTTCGGCAGGTGTCCAATACACTGTACGCTGCACTGCCTTTATTACCCAAGAATTTTTGGACAACCAGGTTTATACAGTGCGCCAAACACGGCACTCTGAAATAGTCACCTTCCCTCATGGCCTTAACTATATTGGAGCCATTGTCCGTGGAAACATAACCAACCTTGCGTTTTAGTGGGGACAGCCAGTTAAGGACCTTTGTGTTAAAGACATCCAAAATGTTATCTGCTGTGTGACGTTTCTCCAAACCAAACATGGCTAGTGTTGCATGTTTCCGAGCAGCTTTAAAAACAATGTCCGCGTCAACACCTGCGTTTAGCTTTGCTTTAGCCCCTGAAAAAGAGACCCAATGTGCAGTGATGCACATGTAATCAGCGCCTGCGCCACTGGTCCACATGTCTGTTGTCAGATGTATAGTGTGAACAGCACTCTTCTGCAAAGCTGCCCCAATCACCTTCAGAACATCTTCATGTAGTGCTGGAACCGCAACTCGGGCAAAATAGAACCGGCTAGGAACCTTCCATTTAGGGCAGAGCGCTGCCACTAATTCTAGAAAACCAACCCCTTCTACAAAAGAAAAAGGGAGAAGGTCCAGAGCTAGCATTTTAGCCAGCTTAGTGTTATACAGACGTGTCAGTGGGTGGTTGCGTTCATATTGCGCTTCTGTAAACAACATCTTTTTAATGTTGCCCTGGACCAAAGATTTACGGGATGATGATGATATCTTAGACACAGTTACGCTCGCTGATGAACTTTTTCGCAATGGTGTATCACTCTCTCCTACACTCTTAGTGTGGCTCACATGGGGTGTGCTGCTGACAGGGGTACTGGGTGTAAGTGAAATGTTTGACACGTCTTCTTCCTCCTCGTCATCATCAGATGAAACATCATTACGTGCAATTCGGCCTTCCTTGATCGCCTGTAGGTGCGCAAACCATTGGACAGCGTGCTTTCTTTCAAGATGACCTCTCTGGCCTCCGGTACCATAGTTGGAACCAAACTTACCACGACTAACTGCCAACTTACAAATGCTACAAATGGCGAGGTTTTCCTTTTTTGTGGAAACACTAAAGAAGTCCCAAACTGCGGACTTGAAATGTCTTTGGGGGCCGGAGGAGGCGGCGATACTGGTGGTGGTGGTCCTGCTGCTAATGCCAGATGAAGTGGAGGATGTGGATTGCCGAACTTCAGTACGTTTTGCACTTTCACCACCACGAATTGAGGTCGAGGTGGATGGAGGTCCCTTCTGGCGACTAAGAAATATGGAAGCGGTAGGTGTTGGTGTACTAGTTAACTCCAATGATTGTGGTGTTTCTTCCATTGCCTCCTCGTCGACATCATCATCACGCTCAGCAGCTTCTCAGGATAGGGTCAAAATGTCTCTTTGCTGCATGCCCGGTGGGGCTGCAGTGACCTTTGTGATGACTGGCTCGTCGCCATCGTGAGAGGCTTCATCACCAGCAGTATCTGTCACTTCTTGTTGAGCCTCATCACAATCCATAGCTATGAGTTTTTCGACGACCTTCCTTTTACGCTTAGGTACCTTTGTCAGATCATGGTGTGCCTCACTGTCAGACCGCAGTTGTGGATGCCAAGACGCATCACTTGCATCAGAAGGAGGTGGGCTTGAAGAAGATGTAGACACCCCCCTTGATCTTTTCCTTGCTAGGGATGTGGAAGACAATGAATGATCATCAGGAGGAGTGGCTTCCAATACCTCGGCTTCATTGTCGATTTCCTGATGTGCCCCTACTTCGGGAGGAACAACTATTGTGGGCACTTGTGAACCTCCATGCACCTTTGCTTGCGCATCTCCTTTTGCTGCCTCTCCTTCCACATGTACTTGGGCGTGTACTTGCACATGGTGTTGTTGTTGCGGCTGTGGTTGTTCAACACTTGTCAGATGAGTTACAACAACCTGTGTTGATTCAGGGACATTGCTGCTACTTTCTTGCGATGAGCCAACATCACTGGTCGATGGTGATTGGAGAAGTACACTGACTGCCTCTGAAGCACTCAAGGGCTTTGACTTAAGTTGGCGTGGTGGTGGAGGCACTGAACCCAATGGAGCAGGGGTGCTGCTCCCAGCTTGGTCCCCAGCAGATCCTGCTGCTGCAGGCGTACTTTTTTTTTTGCTCCCAAAAAACGTGGCGGTTGGCACACCAGCCTCCTTGGTAACTTGCTTCTTCTGCTCCTTACTAGCAACTTTCTTGCTAGAGGAGCTACGGAGACCTTTTTTTGGGGCCATCTTCTTCAGAGCAGGTCAGACAGCAGGCCGCAGTTACACGAATTGTAGAGTTGTCTGAGGCCAGACGTGACGTCGCGTGACGTTATGCTGCACACACACACCGCTGCAGGACTTCTTCCTGGCACTGGTGGTTCTCTTGAGTCTTGTGCACCTAAAAACAATGGAAGACAGAGGAACATCAGTTCAGTTATACAGCACAAAAAAATCGAAAAACACTGCAAAATCAGCACAATCCCATTCCATCCATGCCCTCCATGATGTTTAAGTTCAAGACAGCCCACAGAAAGACTAGGCCCATGCTAGACTCAAATACCCTGCCCTGGTGAAAAGGCCACAAGTACAGCCCCAAAAAACGAAAATCACTGAAAAATCAGCACAATCCCAATCCATCCATGCCCTCCATGATGTTTAAGTTCAAGACAGCCCACAGAAAGACTAGGCCCATGCTAGACTCAAATACCCCTGGTGAAAAGGCCACAAGTACAGGCCCAAAAAACGAACATCACTGAGAAATCTGCACAATCCCAATCCATCCATGCCCTCCATGATGTTTAAATTCAAGACGACCCACAGAAAGACTAGGCCCATACAAGACTCACTACCCCTGGGCATTTATTTATTTATTTATTTAGGAGATTTGTAGAGCGCATGGCTGCCCGGGAGCGTCCCAGCGCTGACAGAATCCACTAAGTTCTCAAAAAGGATGGGCCGGGGGGTGGCATGGATCAGGGGAACAGCCATGTCTTCAGGGATTTACGGAATGTTAAGAGATTAGGTTGGGCCCGGAGGGCTGGTGGAAGAGTGTTCCACATCTTGGATGCCAAGTAGGAGAATTGCCGATCTCCGAAACGTGATTTTTTGGTTTTGGGTATTTTAGTCAGGTGGGCATTGGTAGAGCGTAGGGTTCTGGTTGTTGTGTGGGGAGTTATGAGATTTTTCAGAACCGGGGGACCTTTTCCGTGCAGGATTTTATGGGTTAGGCACATAGCCTTGAAGTGCACTCTCTGTTCCACCGGGAGCCAATGTAGTTCTTTGAGTGCGGGCTTGGCAGAGCAGCGCTTTTTGGTGCCTGATAAATAAAGGTTGAAAAGTAGGCAAAATGGTTGCAGGCCTAACAACAAAGCCTGCATTCTAAATGGCCACTTGCCTGCCAGCACATGGCCAGTGCCTGTAGCTGCACTCAAAATGGCCACCAGCCACATGGCCTGTCCCTCCCCATGAACACCCCCAAAAATCGAAAAACACTGCAAAATCAGCACAATCCCATTCCATCCATGCCCTCCATGATGTTTAAGTTCAAGACAGCCCACAGAAAGACTAGGCCCATGCTAGACTCAAATACCCCTGGTGAAAAGGCCACAAGTACAGGCCCAAAAAACGAAAATCACTGAGAAATCTGCACAATCCCAATCCATCCATGCCCTCCATGATGTTTAAATTCAAGACGACCCACAGAAAGACTAGGCCCATACAAGACTCACTACCCCTGGGCATAAATAAAGGTTGAAAAGTAGGCAAAATGGTTGCAGGCCTAACAACAAAGCCTGCATTCAAAATGGCCACTTGCCTGCCAGCACATGGCCAGTGCCTGTAGCTGCACTCAAAATGGCCACCAGACACATGGCCTGTCCCTCCCCATGAACACCCCCAAAAATCGAAAAACACTGCAAAATCAGCACAATCCCATTCCATCCATGCCCTCCATGATGTTTAAGTTCAAGACAGCCCACAGAAAGACTAGGCCCATGCTAGACTCAAATACCCCTGGTGAAAAGGCCACAAATACAGGCCCAAAAAACGAAAATCACTGAAAAATCTGCACAATCCCAATCCATCCATGCCCTCCATGATGTTTAAATTCAAGACAACCCACAGAAAGACTAGGCCCATGCAAGACTCACTACCCCTGGGCATAAATAAAGGTTGAAAAGTAGGCAAAATGGTTGCAGGCCTAACAACAAAGCCTGCATTCAAAATGGCCACTTGCCTGCCAGCACATGGCCAGTGCCTGTGGCTGCACTCAAAATGGCCACCAGCCACATGGCCTGTCCCTCCCCATGAACACCCCCAAAAATCGAAAAACACTGCAAAATCAGCACAATCCCATTCCATCCATGCCCTCCTTGATGTTTAAGTTCAAGACAGCCCACAGAAAGACTAGGCCCATGCTAGACTCAAATACCCCTGGTGAAAAGGCCACAAGTACAGGCCCAAAAAACGAAAATCACTGAAAAATCTGCACAATCCCAATCCATCCATGCCCTCCATGATGTTTAAATTCAAGACAACCCACAGAAAGACTAGGCCCATGCAAGACTCACTACCCCTGGGCATAAATAAAGGTTGAAAAGTAGGCAAAATGGTTGCAGGCCTAACAACCAAGCCTGCATTCAAAATGGCCACTTGCCTGCCAGCACATGGCCAGTGCCTGTAGCTGCACTCAAAATGGCCACCAGCCACATGGCCTGTCCCTCCCCATGAACACCCCCAAAAATCGAAAAACACTGCAAAATCAGCACAATCCCATTCCATCCATGCCCTCCATGATGTTTAAGTTCAAGACAGCCCACAGAAAGACTAGGCCCATGCTAGACTCAAATACCCCTGGTGAAAAGGCCACAAGTACAGGCCCAAAAAACGAAAATCACTGAAAAATCTGCACAATCCCAATCCATCCATGCCCTCCATGATGTTTAAATTCAAGACAACCCACAGAAAGACTAGGCCCATGCAAGACTCACTACCCCTGGGCATAAATAAAGGTTGAAAAGTAGGCAAAATGGTTGCAGGCCTAACAACAAAGCCTGCATTCAAAATGGCCACTTGCCTGCCAGCACATGGCCAGTGCCTGTAGCTGCACTCAAAATGGCCACCAGCCACATGGCCTGTCCCTCCCCATGAACACCCCCAAAAATCGAAAAACACTGCAAAATCAGCACAATCCCATTCCATCCATGCCCTCCATGATGTTTAAGTTCAAGACAGCCCACAGAAAGACTAGGCCCATGCTAGACTCAAATACCCCTGGTGAAACGGCCACAAGTACAGGCCCAAAAAACGAAAATGACTGAAAAATCAGCACAATCCCAATCCATCCATGCCCTCCATGATGTTTAAATTCAAGACAACCTACAGAAAGACTAGGCCCATGCTAGACTCAAACACCCCTGGTGAAAAGGCCACAAGTACAGCCCCAAAAATGAAAATCACTGAAAAATCAGCACAATCCCAATCCATCCATGGCCTCCATGATGTTTAAGTTCAAGACAACCCACAGAAAGACTCAGTCCACCCACCACTGAGTACCCCTGGGCAAAAGGCCCCAAAACAGCCCAGAAATCGAAAATTCCAAAATTTTAGTTGCAGCAACTGTAATGCCCCAAACAAACTTACTTGTAAAATTTCTAATCCAACAGTGATCCAAAGAAAGTCAAAAAGGCCTCAAATCCAAATATCCAGCAGCATCCACAAAAAGTAATCCTTCCAGCTCCAGATCCAAATGAAAAGTGACCAGGAGATGGACAAAGCACTGGGAGGAGCCTGCTGAACAGGAACAGGAAGTTGAAGACTGTGGGGCACTTCCTTCCTCCCACCCCCCTGCCCCCCTCCCAAAACGGACTCCTCGCTAAAAAAGTGCAGGCAAATGTCAACCTAAGGAGTTATTCAGATAAAAATCATCATTTCAAGAAGGTTTATGCTGCTTGCTGGTGGATTTCTTGTGCAGAATTGCAAATTTTATATTGTCGCTTGTGCGAGATTCTTGCTGCTCGCCGCATCTCAAATCTCGCAATTGCGAAGTACCGCGAGACGTGATCTCGCCGTACTCGCGTTGACAAACTATCGCTGGCAAGCCGCAATGACGTAATCGCGCTCGCCAATTCCCGCGGGATCACACAGCAAGATCCAAAATGGCGCAGCACTCGCAAACTATCGAGAAAAACAACCCGGCAAACGATGATAAACGCCGCGCGCCCCAAAAATTGTATCATCAACGCCGCGCGCCGCAAAAAAAATCCGCTGCGTGCGAATTTGCGGATTTTGCGGGAAATTCGCAAATCTCGCGGATTGCGGATTTCCCGAAAATCCACAAAATCCGCGAGCGTAACGGATTTTCCGCCCATGCTTATTCCCCGAGTGAATGAATTGGTTGAAAGAATAGGGGAAGCCCGTTACATAACTACACTAAACCTGACCAAGGGCTATTGGCAAGTACCTCTTCGGGAAGAAGACAGATGCAAAACTGCTTTTGTTACAGACGAAGGCCTATTTGAATTTAATGTACTTCCCTTTGGGCTCAATGGAGCGCCAGCTACATTCCAGAGGCTAATGAACGAAGTGTTAAAACCCCATAAATCCTTCTGCTCAGTCTATCTAGACGATATAGTCATTTTTAATAACTTGTCGTAGGAGCATTTATCACATTTTCAAACTGTCCTATTAGCACTAGAGTCAGCGGGGTTACACATCAATGCTAAGAAGTCAAGAGCAGCCTATTCCACAGTTAAGTACTTGGGTTATATGCTGGGGAATGGAGTAATCTCCCCTCAAGAGGAAAAGGTCAAAGCGATTCTAGGTACTATTTTACCCACTGTAGGAAGGTGGATATCTGACTATGGTTACCCCCAAACTTTTTGCCTGGTGTTTAGCTGGTTTTTGACATAGTAGGCCTGGGATCCTGCTATTCAGGGCCCCAGGCTAATTGCTCTCTCCTTAAAAAGGACTCCATGTACCCTAGGTACATACACAATTGGAACTGGTTCACCTTATAGGCCCCTGTAACAGTGTACCATAGGTACCCAGGGCATAGGTGTATCCAAGGCCTACCAGGGGCTGCAGCATGTATTGTGCCACCCCTGGCCTGGCCTCCATATTTGACACAACTGGCTGATCACTCAGCTGGGGTAAGTTGGTGTAATCACCTCTTACTTAGATATAGTATATCTATATCTAACCTAAACTGGACACATGGTTACCTATAAGTCACTCCTATGGCAGGCCTTAACAATTCTGGAGGCAGAGTGCGTGGTTTCATGTGAGATGGTGCTCTAGCATGAGCTGAGCCTGTCTGCAGCTGTCGGGAACAACTCCCTTAGCTGTTCCGGGATGTGGAGAAGTGTGGCTCACTGCTTAGAGCGGCAGTCCCTTGTGTAGAGGCCTTGCCCGGAACCAGGGTTCAAATCCCACCTCGGCTGATCTCGGCGGTTCTTGGGCTCATAATTCCTCGGACCTGATTTCCCGCCTCGGTGCCTACTCTGAGCACGAGTCCCACGCTGCAACTCTGGGCAATAGCTTGCTTAGTCTCCACAACGGCCCCCTACAGCGCTGGGGATGCCTGGTTGCAACCCGGGGATGCCCAGGAGTGGACATTTCACGGGGAAAAGCCAGGACGGGTTCTCTAGCGGTATGAGTACAGCGGCAGAACACTCCGGAGTATCAGTGCGCTCTATAAATACGCCTACGCCTACATTTACATATTGCCATACCATATACTCTTAAGTGCATTATAATCCTCGCGGTTATATGCTAACTTTGGTTTGGCTTTATCAAAACATGTCGAGTAAGGTGTCATACGATTTGGAATACTATCCCCTCGACAGTTCTGTCGACGGGGATAGCATTCCACCCTTCTAGAGGGACACGACATGTACATAACCTGAACCCCGGTTAAAGTTAACCAGAGCCTCAGCATCACAAAATGGATGCTGCCACCACAGACACAAGTCTGACCTCCTGCTGCTGGGAGTCCTTCCAGCGAGGGAGGCTTGGACAAAGGGTTTCCTGCCTTGGGAGGTGCGAGCACCACACCTGACAGGATTTTGTGTATTGGGTAGGACAGGGTTGAATAGAATCAGACATGCCCGTGGCACACAAGGTGTCCTCGTGCATAAGCCAGTCCAAACCGGTCCCGGGGCTTTCCAGCCCCAGTCCTGGTGAGGAGCCGGACAAAGGAAAGGGGGTGCAACCACCCCCCTTCCTGGTTCCACCCAGAGGAGGGACCTAGCAGGTGATCCACCCCTCAGATTGGGAATAAGAGTGGGAGCAGTGCCATAGCACTTCAGATCATCCTGAAATCAACTTAAGACTAAGAAGACGCCTGGACTTCGACATTCTGCTGCACAGAAGACTGTAGAGCATTTCCCTTGTGGCCAAGGAGTGGCCACCCTGTGAACACAGGCACCATCCAGCAACTCGACGTCTGCTTTGCCGCCACCTCCTGCCGGAGCCCGAGCCCAGAGCCCAACGAGACCCAGACTCCCAGACTTCTCACCACCCGATCCACAGTCCCTGCAAAGAAGGGACCCGTGGAGGCACCGAGAGACGTGGGACCGGACATCTCGAAAGACCCCGAGAAGCTGACTGCGCAGCACCCAAGACACCCTCGATGCTGTGCTTTGGGGTTTGAGAAGCCCCACAACCGAGCAGCATTTGCACTGAAGATCAGCCCCCCAGCATCTCCACAATCTGCGTGGGGCCCTTTTGCATCTTGCCACTCGACGCGCCCTCCCGGTCGCTTGCCACGTGGCTAGCGGCCATCTTGGCAACTAAACCGACAATCAACACTGCGGGTCTGGTTGCTCCAGACTTGCCCCCGCTCCTGTAAAAAGGAGCACCCGCTCTGACCTTGCTGGTCCGAGTGATAAGCTTTCTTCACTTCCTGCGTTGCTTGCATTAGCCAAGGCCTGTTTGCTCCAATCAAGTTGCCGACACCGTCATCAGCTAGAGCCTTTGTGCGACAGCTCGTGATCGACTCCTGGACATCCTCGACCTCTTTGTGTCCATGTGGCTGCGGAGACAAGCTGCACCTCATCGCCTGTTTGCACCCGACATCGCCTGGTTCCATCCTGGTTCCATGGTAATCACTGGCTAGTGACTTTGAACATTGTCCCCTCTGCTTTCAGGTCTTCACCACTTCAGATCCACCCTTGGATCCACCGGAACCTTCGTCAACGACCCGCCTGCAGCATCTTCAGCTCCAAGCACCATCGACCTGCGTGACGAAACCCGACACTACTTCGCACCTGTGCACCCGCTTCCTGTGGGTGAGGTAACTCAGCAACGCCGGTGTTCTTACACTGGGACACACCTCTAGTGCCTGTGTCTAAAGTTTTGTCCTTCTAGGTCAGTCGGAAGGTTCCTTAAACACTAACTTTGTAACTTTTACGCACTATTGACATTGCATTGGTGTATGCGTGCACTTTAAGCGCTGCACCCGAGTCCCGCGGGCCTTTCCTGACTTAGTCACCCTTAGTCCCGATCAGCTCCAGCGATTCTCAAGGCCCTAGGCCTACTTCTTTCCCGATTGGTGGTTCTTATACCACTATTTTAGTATATGGTTTAGGTGGCCCCTAGGGCTCATCCATATTGTGCAACTTTTGTATATTTAAACTGTGTTTTGTTTTAACGCATTTGCTACCGTGCTCATAAAGAGTATAGGGGATATTTGTAGTAAATAAATATATATATATTTTCAATATATATCTGTGTGGTGTCCTTACATTTGGTATTCAAGGGGATTGTGTATGGTAAAACAGCTTGCTTCACATGCCTTTACAGAGTTTAGCCTAAGACTGCTTTGTCCACGCTACCCCTAGGATAGCTGGTCTATAAGGTTGACTTACAACCAATCATCATAAGGGTTGCTTGGCATGGTACAAGGTGATCACTAGAACTAGTGAGCATCATATACCAGGCCAACCTCTCACACTGGTGAGCAGCGGATTGGGATTTGAGCTTGCTGTTGTTTTACCATTACAATCTTTGAGAGTATCATTTGAAAGATCATACAGGTACCTGCTAGGTACATATAAAACAAGACTAGTATACTTAAGTTCTACTGAACTTAGTTGTTGTAGAGGATAGGGAGTAGCACACCCTGACTACAACTACTAGATAGGTTTAGTAGGTAAACACCAGTGTAGGTAGATTGCAACATATCCACCCACACTAGAGCAATGTCTGGAGCAGAGGGGTCCACTGGACTTACTCCTGTTGAGAGTGACCCTCCAAGGGCACCATCCAAATTTGCTATGCTTTCCTTTAAGGAATTGAGGCAGCTTTGTGCCTCAAGAGGTCTTAAGACGGGTCCAACCCCTACTACAAACCACCTCAGAGAGCTTCTAGACCAGTCTGAAGCTCTAAAGACCTCCAAACCAGACCCCACAGGGAATGGTGAAGGAGGCTCCCCACTGAAGATGACAATACTGACACCCCTGTCCCTGTAGTCCAGATAGATGAGGAATACCAAGTCACTGGAGATACTCATCCTGATGAGGAGGAGGAAGAAGAGGAGACCGAAGGGGAGGGCAGTGATTCTGATGATGGTAGACTTAGTCAGGTGCCAGCCAACAGGCTCAGCCAGGCTAACTTAAGTGTACTTGGGACTGAGCTAAGGGTGACCTTACCCAGACCCCCAAGTGGACTCAACCAGGAGCAAAGGAGGAGAAGGAATCACTCAGGTGAATCCAATACCTCCCAAGCTTCTAGAGGCTCTCATGGCTCTCTTGGAGAAGTGTGGCTCAGGGGTTAGAGGCGGCAGACCTGGAGCTTGAGTTCGGCCCGGGACCAGGGTTCAATTCACCGCCTCGGCGGGTCTTGGGCTCAAAATTCGACGGACTCGTTAATTCTCGCTCCGGTGCCTTCTCGACTCACGGGTTCACACTCTGTGACTCTGGGCAATAGCTTGCTTAATCTCCACAACGGCCCCTCGCGGTGGGATGCCTGGCTTTCACCTTGTGGATACCCTGCCAGGGTATCTCACAGGGGAATACCAGAACGGGTTCCCTAAGCAAGCGCTGAGATGCCCCAGGGTAAGTCGTGCTCTATATAAATCTCATTCATTTCATTTCATTTCATGGTCACTCCAGAAGGGGGATGACTAGCCCTCAGAGAAGGGAACATGAGGCCAACATGAGAGAGGCTAAGCTTAGGATCCAGAAGAGGGAACTAGAGGTTGCCCTGGCCCAAGAGAAACTTGCTAGAGCAAGACAGCCTAGAGAGAGTGGGTTAATACCCACTGGTGGCAGCATTATCCAAAAGGATAAAGACAGGTCCTATGATAGTAGAAACCTGAGTAAGATTGTGCCCCCCTACAAAGCTGGGGATGATATCCACAAATGGATGACTGCACTTGAGAGAGCCTGCAGAGTACAGCAGATCCCTCAGGAGCAGTGGGCAGCAATCTTGTGGCTCTCCTTTGAAGGTAGAGGCCGAGACAGACTCCTCACACTTAGTGATGGGGATTCTAGAAACTACCTGGTCCTGAAGAGTGCTCTGATTGATGGGTTAGGCTTAACCACTGAACAGTACAGGTTAATGTTCAGAGAGACCCAGAAGACACAGACTCAGGACTGGTCTGAATTTGTTGAAAGTGCCACTAAGGCTCTGGAGGGCTGGTTACTGGGAAGTAAGGTTACAGACTATACAGGATTGTATCATTTAATTATGAGAGAGCAAATCTTAAGTAATTGTCAAAATCAGCTTCTACATCAGCACCTGGTGGACTCTGATCTGACCTCTCCACAAGAATTGGGTAAGAGGGCAGACAAATGGGTCAGAACCAGGATCAGGCCTAAGAACCAGGGTGGTGACCAAAAGAAAGAGACTACCAAGCCTCAAGAGAAAGGTGGGGATACATCCAAAGAGTAGACTTCCCCACGGCCCCAAAACTCCAAGGATGGAGGTGGGTCCCATGACACTTCCTCTACACAGAAAAAGCCTTACTGCCATGCCTGTAAACAGGTTGGGCATTGGAAATCAGACAGCTGTTGTCCAAAGAATGGTAATGAGGAAAATATACCTCCAAGTAAGGCTCCAACACCTCCTGTCACTGTTAGCAGTGGTCCCCCAGGTGGTGGGAGCACCCCCAAGAATTTGGGTTGGTTTACTTTTGGAGCTCAGGTGGATTCTGGCCTAACCAGGTCCCCTACCTCAGATACTCTTGTCTATGAAACTGGCATGGGGTTTGCCAATTTCACTGCTTGCCCAAACACTCTGCGCAAGTATAGACAGGAGCCCCTCATCAATGGTTTAAAAGTTGAGGCCTTTAGAGACACAGGGGCTAGCATCGCCATGGTGGCTGAATGCCTAGTCCCCTCAAGGCAACTTTTACCTGATGCCACATATCAGGTGACAAACATTGATGGCATAGAAACCAAACATCCCATGGCAGTAGTCAATCTTAGCTGGGAAGGTGTCACTGGCCCAAAGAAAGTGGCAGTGTCAGCAAACTTGCCTGTGGATTGCCTACTTGGTAATGATTTGGAAATCTCAGCCTGGGCTGAGGTTGAACAGCAAACCCATTCTAGAATGGTAAATCTCCATGGAAAGGTTAGTGGGGCTGTGATGGCTACAGCCTCAATCCAAGATGTCCTTCCTGAAAAGGTTGGTAGGGCTGAGCCAACTTCAGCCCCATCTTTAGCTAACTTCCCTCTTGAAAAGATTAGCAGGGCTGTGATGGTAACAGCCCATACCCAAACTGAGTCTCCTCCTGAAAAGGTTGGTGGGGCTGTGATGGCCACAGCCCAAACTCAAACTGATTCCTGTGTTGGGAAGCCTGAAATGATGGATCACTTCACACAAACAGAGAGCACTGAGGAGGAAGAAAAATCTCCCTCCCACCAGACTTTAGGAAAGGATCAGCCTCCTCAGGGAACTGATCTTACCCCTGATGAAGGAACTGTCCCAGAGGTTGTTAGGCCTGGCCTGACAGAGCCTCTGATGACAGTGGACCCTTCTCATGTGGGACCCAGTCTGGAGCAGGTAACCTGCCCCTCTCTACATTGCCTTAGTCAGCCCAGGGCTGCAGAGGACAAGAAGGACAGTGAGCCCCACAGGGCACCCTGTCAAATAAAGCACCCCCATCAGCAGATTAGGGGCACCGAAGCTAGTAGCCCTAGCCAGGTGACAACTTTAAAAACGCCTGAGGCATCCCCCTTAAAAGTAGTTAGGGACCTCCCCCAGATGGATATTGTTGGGCACAGCCAAACCTGGGACCCTAAGGGCCCAAACCTGAACTGTCCCTCCAGTAAGCCAACCAAAGGGACCCAGCCTCCAGCTTTAGGTAGCCAGAGGTTGACCCTGAGAGCACAGTGCAACTCAGTCAAAGAAAGAAGGGCACACATGGTGGAAAGTGATTGGAGGAAGCTGAGTCCTACAGAGGAATCTCACTTCAGTACTCCATCTCAACATCAGCCTTTAACTTTGCCAAGACATACCACAGGTGGAGACCCTCTCATACCCTTAGGGTGAGGGATTGCTTAGTGGACCATGAGACAGGGGGTAACCAAGCCAGAGCTGGTTCTTCCTTATATGGCCACTTAGGCAATATAGGCTTACCTGGTCAAGGATAGCCTTATCTCCTTTCGTTTGGGGGGGGGGGGGTTGTGTAGGAAGGTGGATATCTGACTATGGTTACCCCCAAACTTTTTGCCTGGTGTTTAGCTGGTTTTTCACATAGTTGGCCTGGGATCATGCTATTCAGGGCCCCAGGCTAATTGCTCTCTCCTTAAAATGGACTCCATGTACCCTAGGTACATACACAATTGGAACTGGTTCACCTTATAGGCCTCTGTAACAGTGTACCATAGGTACCCAGGGCATAGGTGTATCCAAGGCCTACCAGGGGCTGCAGCATGTATTGTGCCACCCCTGGCCTGGCCTCCATATTTGACACAACTGGCTGATCACTCAGCTGGGGTAAGTTGGTGTAATCACCTCTTACTTAGATATAGTATATCTATATCTAACCTAAACTGGACACATGGTAACCTATAAGTCACTCCTATGGCAGGCCTTAACAATCCTGGAGGCAGAGTGCGTGGTTTCATGTGAGATGGTGCTCTAGCATGAGCTGAGCCTGTCTGCAGCTGTCGGGAACAACTCCCTTAGCTGTTCCGGGATATTGCCATACCATATACTCTTAAATGCATTATAATCCTCGCGGTTATATGCTAACTTTGGTTTGGCTTTATCAAAACATGTCGAGTAAGGTGTCATACGATTTGGAATACTATCCCCTCGACAGTTCTGTCGACAGGGATAGCATTCCACCCTTCTAGATGGACACGACATGTACATAACCTGAACCCCGGTTAAAGTTAACCAGAGCCTCAACATCACAAAATGGATGCTGCCACCACAGACACAAGTCTGACCTCCTGCTGCTGGGAGTCCTTCCAGCGAGGGAGGCTTGGACAAAGGGTTTCCTGCCTTGGGAGGTGCGAGCACCATCCCAGACAGGATTTTGTGTATTGGGTAGGACAGGGCTGAATAGAATCTGACATGCCCGGGGCACACAAGGTGTCCTCGTGCATATGCCAGTCCAAACCGGTCCTGGGGCTTTCCAGCCCCAGTCCTGGCGAGGAGCTGGACAAAGGAAAGGGGGTGTAATCACCCCCCTTCCTGGTCCCACCCAGAGGAGGGACCTAGCAGGTGATCCACCCCTCAGATTGGGAATAAGAGTGGGAGCAGTGCCATAGCACCTCAGATCATCCTGAAATCAACTTAACACTAAGAAGACGCCTGGACTTCGACATTCTGCTGCACAGAAGACTGAAGAGCATCTCTCTTGTGGCCAAGGAGTGGCCACCCTGTGAACACAGGCACCATCCAGCAACTCGACGTCTGCTTTGCCGCCGCCTCCCGGAGCCTGCCGGAGCCCGAGCCCAGAGCCCGACGAGACCCAGACTCCCAGACTTCTCACCGCCCGATCCACAGTCCCTGCAAAGAAGGGACCCGTGGAGGCACCGAGAGACGTGGGACCGGACATCTTGAAAGACCCCCGAGAAGCTGACTGCGCAGCACCCGAGGAACCCTCGATGCTGTGCTTTGGGGTTTGAGAAGCCCCACAACCGAGCAGCATTTGCACCGAAGATCAGCCCCCCAGCATCTTCACGATCTGCGTGGGGCCCTTTTGCATCTTGCCACTCGACGCCCCATCCCGGTCGCTTGCCACGCGGCTAGCGGCCATCTTGGCGACTAAACCGACAATCAACACTGCGGGTCTGATTGCTCCAGACTTGCCCCCGCTCCTGTAAAAAGGAGCACCCGCTCTGACCTTGCTGGTCCGAGTGATAAGCTTTCTTCACTTACTGCGTGGCTTGCATTAGCCAAGGCCTGTTTGCTCCAATCAAGTTGCTGACACCGCCATCAGCTAGAGCCTTCGTGCGACAGCTCGTGATCGACTCCTGGACGTCCTTGACCTCTTCGTGTCCACGTGGCTGCGGAGACAAGCTGCACCTCATCGCCTGTTTGCACTCAACATCTCCTGGTTCCATCCTGGTTCCACGGTAGTCACTGGCTAGTGACTATGAACATTGTCCCCTCTGCTTTCAGGTCTTCACCACATCAGATCCACCCTTGGATCTACCGGAACCTTCGTCAACGACCCACCTGCAGCATCTTCAGCTCCAAGCACCATCGACCTGCGTGACGAAACCCGACACTACTTCGCACCTGTGCACCCGCTTCCTGTGGGTGAGGTAACTCAGCAACGCCGGTGTTCTTACACTGGTACACACCTCTAGTGCCTGTGTCTAAAGTTTTGTCCTTCTAGGTCAGTCGGAGGGTTCCTTAAACACTAACTTTGTAACTTTTACGCACCATTGACATTGCATTGGTGTATGTGTGCACTTTAAGCGCTGCACCCGAGTCCCGCGGGCCTTTCCCGACTTAGTCACTGCTAGTCCCGATCAGCTCCAGCGATTCCTAAGGCCCTAGGCCTACTTCCTTTCCGATTGGTGGTTCTTATACCACTATTTTAGTATATGGTTTAGGTGGCCCCTAGGGCTCATCCATATTGTGCAACTTTTGTATATTTAAACTGTGTTTTGTTTTAACACATTTGCTTCTGTGCTCATAAAGAGTATAGGGGATATTTGTAGTAAATAAATATATATATATATTTTCAATATATATCTGTGTGGTGTCCTTTCATTTGGTATTCAAGGGGATTGTGTATGGTAAACCAGCTTGCTTCACATGCCTTAACAGAGTTTAGCCTAAGACTGCTTTGTCCACGCTACCCCTAGGATAGCTGGTCCATAAGGTTGACTTACAACCAATCATCATAAGGGTTGCTTGGCATGGTACAAGGTGATCACTAGACTAGTGAGCATCATATACCAGGCCAACTTCTCACACCCACCACAAAAAAAGACCTAAGAGCCTTCCTCGGATTAATCAGGTACTACCGAAGGTTCATACTTAATTTTGCCGAGGCTGCCAGTCCCCTCACTAACCTACTAAAGAAAGAGGTACGACCACATCAGCTACAACAACCACCCGACACAGCAAAACAAGCATTTGAAGATCTGAAACTGGCCATAACTACCAGTCCCATTCTCATAGCCCCCAACTTCAACAACACCTTCTTTTTAGCCACAGACGCTTCAAATACGGGGATAGGGGCAGTATTATCCCAGATAGGATCAGACAATCTCGAACACCCCATCCTCTATATTAGCAACACCCCCGAGAAATGAGGTATCCAACAGTAGAACGAGAATGTCTAGCCATAAGGTGGGCAGTGGAGAAACTTAAGTATTATCTGAAGGGGAGAGCCTCTGTCCTTTATACCGACCACGCTCCACTACAGTGGATGTACAGGAATAAGTCTCACAACCCCGTGTACTCAGGTGGTTTTTATACTCCGTGTGCTCTCCTCCCCTTTCTACCCCGTATACCTAACACATCTTCTCCTCACAATCATATCACCCCGTGTAGATACTTGTTTTATACACAGGTCACTGTGTCCCAACCCCCCCCGGGAATAGCCTAAGAAGGACAATACCTAACTGGTCCTTATTTCTTCCCCACGCATGTCCTACGGTGGCGGAACCGAGGTGGAGCGGATAACAGAAGACCCAAGGGAAGACCCCAGAAGACCACAGACACGTCCCGGAGCAGTCAATACGGCAATATTAGCTCGAGAAAGACTTTCACAAAGGAAAAAGAAAACCTTCATAAAAATAAAACCGTATATACCAAGGACAAGTCTCCACGCCCTTCCTTCACCCACTTCACCCTGCAACAGCCTAATAAAAAACACTCCAGCTGTCGTAGGGCCCTGGCTTCACCTCCTGGTGCAGTTCGGGCTGTGCTTTATGGCAGGCATGGAGGGAGGGAGGGATGGTCTTGGCTGCAGCTCCGGCCTCGTACAGGGCCCTGCTATTACTAGTGAGCGAGAGGCGCTGAAATGGTGGTATTAGTACTGGTGGTGGTATTATTGGTGGTGGTATTATTGGTAGTGTTGTTGTTAATAAAACAGGCTTTTGAAAACTATTGGTCTGGTGGTTTTAATACCGATGACATGTACCACAGATGTGCTACTGTCCGTTTCCCGCACTCAGTATGGAGGGTGGGGCATTTTTTCAAGGTTAAGAAACAGAAAAAGTATATCATTACATTAAGGGAACAGCTCTTGGACTTACTGAATGAATACATTTATTTGCGTGCTTACTCAAAACCATTACAATAAAATAAAAGAGAAAAGCACTACATTTTAAAAGATAGACAGTGTAATTAAAATCAAAAGGTCTAAAATTCAAAGATCTTTAAATCTAAAATAGCTCTTTGTACTCAGCAAAACGTTGTACATGCTCCAATTAAGCTAAACAGGTAATACAAGATGATAGGTGACCTCGGCACAAGTGCTTGCCTGATCGCTTAGCAGGTAGTGTCCATCAGCTTTGTGCGAGTCTGTTGTACAAATTTGCCAAACATAGCCATGTGCTTCACTATGTCCAGAGTATAAAGTTGATGGACTGCCTCCTTTACGGTTCGAGTGCCCAAATGTAGCAAGATGGGCCTAAGTTGAATTCTGCGAGCTAAGCGCAAGGCCTGGCATCAAAATAGAATGTGGGCCAAAGACTCACGTTTATATTTACCAAGCCGGCACTCCATGATTGCCGGTCTTGTTGACCCGATGGGGTATAATTCTTTAATGGGGAGGGGGTGTAGTCTGAATGCTAAGATCCTGTGTAAGGCTTGTCTCCCCACGGCTTGCGTAAGGTGAAGATTGGAGTTATGCTCTGTATGTGGGAGGCTTTGGGACTCATGGAAGCCTCTTGTTACCAGCGATTCCATGTCCAAACGTACTTGTTTTTTTATTGTGCTTTTGATGGCAGTGTACTCGACTGTCTTGGGGTCCCAATTCTCTGTTGCAAGTTTCAAAAGGTCTTTGGCAGAAGCGAGACTGGCTGACCAAGGATTTCCGGGTTCCAAAAAAATACTTTTTAAGGCAGCCTTCATTGTGTTCTCTGGTGCGGCCAGTAAGGTAGAAGTATTTGCTCAGAGAGGCCATCTCTTCCAGTTTTTGTTGGTTGAGGTTGAATTCCAACCGAACTAGATTGTTCCTGGTGCAGGCGGGTAGGTGGAATAGCTTTTTATAGGCTGTGCAGTGGATTTTTTCTAGGTCTTTCACGAGTTTTCCTGGGAATGCCTGTTGTGCGTAGTTAAGAGATGATATTAGTTTGCCCTCACTTACTGGGAAGGGCACTTCTGACTCCATATTATTTTGGGTCAATAGCACATTTCTATCCTAAAGTTGAACCAAATGCAGGAGATTAGTAATCTATGCTTATATATGGGCTCAATGCATGTCCAGACCCAGTACTCAGTTTACATCCAAACCAATCATGCTGAAAGTTACCCAAATTTCCCAACTAAATGCGAATTTCATCATAATTTTTTTTATCAGAATATTTTCTCAAAAAAGTAGTGCTTTTTAGTGCCTTTCTCCTGACAATATACAGAGTTAAAGCGTTATTAAACCTGTGCAGAACTGATGAAGTTCACAAAGATTGCAAAGTTTCAAAGTTTGTAAAAACCTAAAGTGGTGCCGACATAAAGCCCTTGCAATGTCACGCACCTCCACACAAACAGAAAACAAACACTCAAATAATTCAAACAACATTAAGCAGTGTAATCAAAATATCTGCGGGTCTTAGCTGCTGATGTTCACCTATAATAAAAAAAAGGTGTACACAATGAATATAAAATCGCACAGTCACACTTCAAACCCATGGGCATCTCACCCAATCACTCATCACCCAATTATCCAACAGCTGTTCCTTTTCTAGTTGAAATTCTGACTTAACTGTCCACAGGCAGCAGTACTCGTCAGCTACGCACGGTGTTCAGAAATACTGTTTTTTAGAAATATCTGTGTCTCTTGGCACAGAGTTCAACAACTAGATACAAAGACATTAATAAAGATGTCAGCATATCGCCAGCAATAAGCAAAAGTAGAAACACTGACACTTGCTTAGCACTTTACTAATTTTTCATTGCCTTCATCCATACATAACTGTTGGTTTTGAATTGCTTACTTGTTTTCAACAATTTTCTAAAGCAAAAAGCAGATTCAAACTCCTAACGTATACAGTCCTTCAATGCAGGGTCATTGGGTAACAACTACTTACACATCAACAGGAAATTAAATCAGCATATTCCACAAGGCAAGCCATGGGTGTTTGCTAAGCATTTTGATACAGACTATTATACTTAAAATAGTATGGATATTTTGAGGAAACAGAAAACTAAATCCTGCAGAAATACAAGGTGCAGGAAGGCTAACACACACTCAAAAAATTTAATTAAGAAAAAACCATATTTGTGAATTCCTTTATCCTTCCAGGGTGGGTATGGTGTCAGAAACCTGTGGTCGCAATATTGTCGGACGTAAGTATTGTGCCCTGTTGATTCAAAACCATTACTACCCCAAATCTACCCCAATGGAACAATATTTTTGTAAACTATATTTAGGACAAAATGTTTGTCAGACAAAATTTCCGATTACGATATTCAGACATAGAGCCCAGAGTGGAGTGTACGAACTTGTAATTATATTATTTTCAGTTTTATATAACACCACCAAGATTGAAAAGAATTAAGATTGTTTGCTTCTTAAATGATAATATTTCAAGAAGAAAGTTGTTTTTGCAAGTCTGTAGCCCACCTAAAATATCCAATTTCTAGAACAGGTAATTGCTGGTTCTCAAAAATATGCCTGATAACTTTTTTGGGGAATTTAATATAGCTCAAACTAGACCTGAAGATATCAGAGCCCTTTACATGAGCACCAGTTGCGTACAGACAGACATATTCATTTTTGTTTTGTTATGCCTGGGGAGATTAAGTGATTTGCCCAGTATCACAAGATGTTGAACATCCCTGCTGAGACTCAAATCCAGCTTCGAACCTTCACTCTAGATGTAATTAAAGAGGCCATCCAGTGTAGCTGACAGACAAATTGCAAGTAGTACAGTACCAAAACTGTGCTTAATCACTTACCGTAGCAGCTAAATCAACAACATCCCCAGATGCATTGAAGAAGCAATTTTACATGCTTAAAAGCATATAACCATTTCACAAAAGTGAACTTTAACAATGAAAGCATTAGGCAATGAGAGCTGATGATTCTGGGGTCCCCCCTAACCTAGGGGGAGGACCAAGCAGATACCTTGAACACAAAGAGAATAAACAAAAAGCACATTTTGTTGAACTACAGTGGTGGTCCCAATCTCTTAGGAGCACCCCAAGCACAGTTATTGGCAAAAAAACAATCCAACCAAAGGCCCTGCAAAGCATTATGGGACGAGATTAGCAGTGGGCAGTGAATATTATAGTATCCAATATCAAAATAATTCTACAAAGAGCTGCAGTTCACCTAGTCGTTTCTAGATGTCCCTCACGAGTCAAATGCAAAGCATTGAAATTATTCTTACATCAAGCTGCAGTTCCACTAGTCGTTACTAGATGTTCCTCACTAGTCAAATGCAAAACCATTGAAACCCTTTCATCAAGCATTTGCATTTGACTCGCGAGGGACATCTAGTAACCAGCAGTTGCACTGAAGCTCTTTGTAGAGTTATTTTGATATTGGATACTATATAATATTCACTTCCCACTGCTAATCTCATCCCATAATGCTTTGCAGGGCCTTTGGTTGGGAATGTTTTTTTGCCAATAACTGTGCTTGGGGTGGTCCTAAGCGGATGGGACCACCACCAAATTGTTCAATAAGATGTGCTTTTTTTGTTTTTAAGGCATCTGTGTGGTACTCCACTTAGGTTAGGGAGGATCCCAAAATCATAACCTCTCTCACTGCTTGCTAATTTTTCAGTTTCACTTTTGTGACAGTTCTATATGCATTTTAGCATATAACGATAGAGATATTTATTTTCTCAAAACTGACACTGTGCAGGATGCCTTTTGCAATTATTTTGCAATTTTTGCACAGTGCAGACAAGTACACAGTGTCATCAGCTAAGCTATGCAGATTACATGTACTACGTGAAGTTTGAAGTATACTACGTGAAGCTACGTGTAGTGCTGCTACGCATACTACGCCCGTAAACAAAAGGTTCACTTTGCCCAATTCTGCATCTTTATCAATAGGCCTCCCAGAATGGTCCTTTGTTCGATGAAATCAGTTGGGGTGTGGATATCCAATGTAACATAATTCACTGAATGGCCCATTTAATGCTTAACCACACCTCACAGTTTTTGGTGGTTACAGGCGCTTCACAGCTGCTGGTTCAGAATCACAAAACAATAATCACTTCAGATGAAGCAGCCATTTAATTGGAGGGGGTGGAAACTGAAAGACAAATTATGCCACCTTAGCATTATATGTCAAACACAACAAGTTTCTGAAAGAATAAAGCGACCACCCAATTTAAATTGCATTGGCAGTCATATGGTGCCCACTTCGTTTACAACAGATGGTGAATATAGTAATTTAATTCCTAGTATGGATCGATTTTACCCCACGAAGCAAAAGTTGTTGTGGATAGCCCTGGGGTTTTTGTATTGATTGTGTGTGTGTGTGTGTGTGTGCATGTGCGTGGGTGTGTATGTGTGTAAGCAACTATATTGTTAAATGTTTTGAGATGTTTTTTGTGTGGTTTTACAGAAAACAATTACGCGCCCCCCTGCTGAAGACATCGGATCCGGGTGTGGCTGGTTGGTATTCAGAAGTCAGGGCTGGGGTGTGTGCACTGCGGGTAGGAATGTGCTGCAGGGGCAGACAGAGACTGTCTAATGCAGAGGATTTTCAGCACAGGCTGAAGACCTGTCTGCATGGCGTGCTCTTGCGCCCCCTCCATCCACATCCTTCAGTTTTTTTCTGGCTGTTCATATCAAGGCATTACTTGTCTTACTTGACTGCTTCGAAATCCTCGGCAGGTAAGATGTCCTGGAAAGCCTGCTGCTGCTGCTGTTTTTTTTGCAGGTATCGAACATGGTGACTGCTCTTTGGAACAGCCCGGGAGGGAGGCCAAAATGCAGAGCGACCTGTTCCCCGGAATCTGCGAACCCCGGGGTCCAGAGATGTTGCAGTTATGTGTTGGAGCAATAGGAGGCAGCCATTACCTTCGCGTTCCCAGCATGACCTGCACATGTGGAATGAGCACCATGATTGCTGGTTGCAGGACAACAATCTCTTTGCTCATTGGCCAAAATAGCATCAGAGGTGTGGGGAGATTAACAAGGTTGGTTGCAGGAGAGCTCTTGCCTATTGTTTACAACAACCTTTATTGAAAACTGTAGCTTTCTAATTAGGTTTTTATGTCCAACTTGGAAGCGTTTTAGTAAAGAAAAAATCTTATGTGCCAATCCTCTGTTCCATAGTACACTTTCAGCAGTAGGGTGCATTTTGGAGATCTAACGTGTAAACGCAGTGTAGACAGTATAAGTGTACCATTTGCGAGTCTATGCAAGTAAGTAAGCTGATATTTTAAATTTAACAAAATCAGTACTCGCATGCATCGGGTTCCTTGCAGCCACAGGGGCTGCTAGTCAGCTGTTGCAGGGTAGTAGGGAAGGCGGACCGGTCCGAGCCCAGCTCAGCGGCTGATCACTATGGCCGGAAGAGGCTTATGCCGCTGATAAAGATGTGTGTGGGGCTGGAGGGGGAGCAGATGCAGCTTTGAAGCTGCAAATAAAATTAAAGTGCAGCGCTTGGAAAATCGGTTGCGCCATTGTCTTAGGTGGGCACGTCGTTGTGCCTGCAGTAGGAAAAACTCATTACAGAAAATAGAGCACGCACCATGTAACAACCAAGTAAAGGTGCTAGTAGCCATGGTAGCATACAAATGGCGACATGCCTATACTAAGGAGGGACTAATAAGCCTCATGATGAATCAGATGCCAGCATTTACGAAGGACAAAGACACAAACCAATCAAAAATAAGGGCGTGGGAGTGAGTGAAGCTTCTCTCCGAACTGTACGGAACTACCATAGATCTCCGCACAGCAGTGCCTGCACGCTAGCTCCGGCTCGACCTAATAAAGGACTCTACCCATTCCAGAGAACACCCATCTAGATGGAGTGAAAAATAATTTTTACTTCCCAGTCCCACTATCATAACAAAGGTTTTCGATTGGTTAATAAGCAGACCCAGTTCAGCTTTGAAAGTTGAAGAAGAGCCAATCAAGCGCTCTAGGGCCAGGGGTGCCCTAGAGATCAAAACCGCATCATCTGCATAGAAGAGAGAAAGCAGCGATAAGCCACCTGCTGATGGAACATCTCTGCACTGCGCGGTCAAAACTTCATTACATTTATTGGTGTACAAGGGAAAAAGACAGAGGGCAAGGACACACCCCTGTCGCACCCCCTTTTCAATTTTAAATATTTCAGAACATTCCCCCTGTTTACCAAACCTGACTACTGCCCCTGCCTCTCTATACGTCTCCCTAGTAAAAAGAATTATGGAGGTGTCCACGCCCATCGACTCCAAAAGAACCTACAATTTTGAGAGGTTTACACAGCCAAAGGCCACGGGCAAGTCCACAAAAGCCATGTAAAACTGGCCCTTTTTTGCACAAATATATTTTACTGCAGGTAAGGGTGAATTTTGTCCATGGTCGATCGTACCCCTCCCCTTTCTAAATCTGTATTGTGTCTCAGCTAAAACATTATTAACAAATGCCCACTCCTCCAGTCTATTTAGGAGCAATCTCCTCATTAGTTTGACAGCAGGGAGATTGGGTATTAATTTGCCGGATTCGAGGAATCCACCTTTTTATATATGGGGATAATCACGGATTGTTTCCAAGATACTGGGGGTCCCACTTTGGAAACAGTATTAAAAACTTGGGTCAAGAGTGGAGCCCATAAATGTTTATGTACAAAGAAATATTTAGAGGAACCCCATCTGACCGTGCTGCCTTTAGGGCAGGCGATTGAGAGAGTGCAAGCTCAATTTCCTCTAATGAGAATTCCATCCTCTGATGGGCAGTCATCAAGTCCTAAGATTTTTTTGTAACGCTACCCATCTCTACTTTGCAAATGCTCTGCAAGTGAGACACCCAGGTCGATTGATCTATATGAATATCAAGAGAGGGGCCGCCCTGATCCTGCAGAAAAGGGGCAATTACCACCCTCCAGAATGCCATGCTATCTTTACTCCTCGAAGCCTCACACAAATGTACCCATGCTTCATCCCGTAACTCCTTTTTTCTCACCGCCCTAGCTGTCTCATAGTCTGCTCGTAGCTTCCTTATCAAATCTTTGTTTCTGGGGCTTGTTTTAAGAGCAGTGCCAAGATCTATGGACGCCTTTGAGCAATTTGTCTCAAACCCCCTTATCGTCGATGGAGTGTTTCTTGTAGCTGGATGTAAAGGATTCGAATTTATAGATATTAACATTTTTCTAAATGCAATTACTACTTGATGTCTATCAGTGTTGGTGTCTAAGCAGGATTCAGTGTCAGGTAACACCTCCTTTACAACCTTTGGGTGGAAGGAAATGGGGTTAATTTTCTCCCATTTAAGAGTAGATCCATTTTCCCTACTCCGCATCGGTTTTAGGGCAAATATAGAGCTTGACTTAGCAGAAAGAGGCCAAACAAAACAAAAAAATAAGGAAAGCATGATCACTGAACTCTGTCAACTCGGCTATGGAGGACTTAATGCATCTCTTAAAATTAGTCTGAATAATTGTAAAATCAGATGTCGAGGTAACTCCAGTACGTTGAAAGGTGAGGAGGGTTTGACCAGTCATGGGGTGACACAGGTTTATTATAACTAGGTCCCAGGTTAATGAAAAACTGTTTGAAATGTTTCCCTAGTAATGATGCATAAAATTGACTAGCAACGAATCATTAGCGTCAGTTACCCCACAAATACGTTGGTCCGAATTGGGGCTACAGTACACATGAAAATCCCCAGCTCAAATAAAAAAAATTGAACATGTGTGGTATGTTAACAGAGATTCCAATATTCCCGCCAACTCATTTGTCCCCTGCATAGGATTCTGAAAATTATTATTATCAAAATTAATCCATAACAAATCAATTTTTCCAGAACCTTCAGCCAAGAAAACATGAAAATGGGGCGAGTTATTGATAAAGGTCACCTCACCTAGGGTGATCGTGTTTGCTATAATTCTGAGTAAGCCCCCCTTAGATCTACCTGCTGCTGATGGAACTGCTGGCATAACAAAGGAGCTGTAGCCATTACATAGACAGACTGCTCTGCCCAATTTTCCTGAAAGCAGATAGTATCAGAATTCGTTAACACTTTATGCCAATTTTGATTATCCATTTTGTTTTTATAACCCACTCTATTCCTAGAGAGAAGCTTTATATCACTTAGGGACTCCTGCGACCGAATCGCTGTTGGTACTGGTGGGAAGGATGATGTAGGGTCAATTGGTAAGGATGTAATACTGCTTGGTGAACCTAAACTGACCAACTGAACCCTCTCCACTGGTACCAAACCAGAAACCGTTTGATAATCGTTATAAAGAACAGACTGAGAAGGCAAATGATTTAGTGGAGAGATCAGTCAATCAGATTCTCCATATAATCCAAGAATGAGTACATATTTGATAGAGCAAGGGCATCGAAAGCCACCTGCGCAGGCTTATGACCAGTTCTCACTAAAGAAAGGCCCTGAGTGAGTACGGTGGAACTACGTACTGGTGTGGACCTATAAAAAAAGCCCAACAAGACTGCATAAATTTGAGAATGGAGTGACGGGCCAACAGGTAAACTCCCTAATGGGTCTCTCACTAGCCATTCATTATCAAAGTTTAAAATAACCAGTCATTATCGGTTGTTTTTACATCAGACCCAATTCACTGCGTTCTTTTGGCCATTATCAAATGATTTTGGATGAGATGACCTTGATTAGAGTTTTGAGTCATCCAGTGTCGAGCCTTGGCCATCAGCTGAAGTGAAGATTTTCTAAGATTGGGACGTAGTAAAGGCACGCTAACTAAAATTTTAACATAGTGACAAGCTGCAGGAGGGAAGTCCATGTATTGCTGATTTGGTCTGCTATGGACCCAAGTAGATGGGGGATTTACCTTTACCTGTTGTCTTAATAAGTTGTGTGATTGCCCCTTACCCATAGAATCTTGTATCGTCACCTGCGGTGGGCAACACCTAGGGACCAAATCTACATGGTCTGGACCTATAGGATCCCTGCTGGGGGCCAAATGCTTTTCAACATAACGATGACCAATAGAGGTAGAGGGCGATTTAGCTAACTCACAACCAAGGATCATGTTTTCACAATTAAAACACAAATTATGACTTTCCCAATTATAGTTTTTTAAAGAGTTTTACAGACATCAGAGGGGATGACTTTATGTGCGATCTATAGGATCTAAACGGGCATAGATCGGTTTCAAAAGTTGTTTAAAGTTATCATAAAGATCACACCAATATGAGTGAAATGTAGTCTCTAAATGTTGCTGGCCATTCATACATGTGGAACTCGCTGGCATAGCGACCTTTCCGATCTTCTTGGCAGGTCACTTGGAGGGCAGTATCTCATAAACACCTCTTTTTCATTTACCATTTACGAAAGTAGCGTCAGTTGGTTTCCCTCTAAATGTAGAGGCAGGCTGTGAATGTTCGGGGGTTTGTGCAGAGACTGCCAGCAATTCTGGAAAAGAAACCCGATATAGTTTCGTTACAACACCCTTAGTTGGAGAAACAACTAGATTAGATGACTGCCCTGCCCCTGACCCCAACAAAAGTCTTATTTTTCTAATGCCGATGTTGCCTTGGCCAGAAAGGTATCTAAAGAGGTAACAATTACCTCCTCTGTTGCTCTCAGCTTTTTCTTGCCCATGGTGGGCATGTAACGGGGGAGTGTAGAAGTTAGAAGGGGGGCCCAGCCCAGCCCAGCCTCCGACAGGCGTGGTTGAGCCCGCCCTTAGCACTGGCGAGTCTCGTGCAGAGGTACCACGCTACTGCCTTTAAGCATCTCCAGGTGCCAGAAGAGTGATGTGGCGTGTGGTGGAGCCTGTGGGCTGTAGTCAGTGCCCAGGCTCTGCTCTGATGCGTCCCCCACAGTGAGACCTCACTGCTGCCTTTAAGCGCCTCCGGGTGCGGGAAGAGTGATGCTTTGTGCGATGGAACCTGTGGACTGTAGTCAGTGCAATGGCTCTGCTCGGATGCGTCCCCCACAGAGGGACCTCACTGCTGCCTTTAAGCTCCTCCAGGAAGAGTGATGCATTGTGTGGGGGAGCCTAGGGACTGTAGTCAGTGCCCCGGCCCTTCTCCGATGCATCCCCAGGGAATCTCTAATAGAGTGCTCTAACTTGCACTCACTTCAATTGTCCAACTTGAGATAATTGGAGACTTGAATCTTCATTATATCTAATCAACAATAAAGAAATCCAGAAGTTTACTAATTACCTGGCCACTTTCCAATTAGCTCAGTTAGTAAAACATTCAGCTATGAGGCCGTCCATCTGCTGGACCCTTTTTTTTACAACCTGGCACCCTTCAAACTGCTCCCCCTATTCCAGTGAATTGGTCAAACCATTATTTGGTGCCAATGACCATTGATACACCTATCATTGAAAAAAATATTACAGGTAACCCCATAGTGAGAAAGTAGAGGCATAAACTGGACCCATCTGCATTTTCAAGGTTTATCGAAAGGAGTGTGCCCTTTAATAGACTCCAAAATAGAACGGGTGGAGACTTCCACCAAAGCATGGCTCAATTCTGCCTTGCATCATTTTATTCCTGCCAAGCTCTATAAAAGTAGGACGCAGCCCCCCAGTTGCTTGGTTCAATGAAGCATTGCTCATAAAAGAAGCAATTCAAAGAACTAGATTGCGCGTGGCACAAATCCTATGATGCTGCAGTATGAATGCAATACTTTAATTTTTATTTTTTTTATTTATTTTAAAATCATCTCCAACAAAAAGACAAAGCATCTACATCTGAATCATAATAGAAATACTGATAAGAGTTATCACCAAGGCATCTTCAACATCAGTCTGTCGGCATTGAGAACAGCCCCCGCGAATACAAGGGGCTCCATCCACGTGATATTAAACAGGAAAACAGATGCAGAGCGGAGCAACAGAGGAAAATTTAACAGAAACCCCAGGGTGAACAGAAAAAAATAAATATAAAAATAAAAGAAATAAAAATGAAAAAGCCACAATCACAGTGCTGTGTCATTGTTAAGGTGCAATCATATTGCGATTCAACCGTCCAAGTGCTGTTACAGCAATTATCCCGTTCCCAGTATCGGACCCCACAGCCACAGACATCCTACATACCCCCCCACCGTGCGCTACTTTCAACCCGTTGTCTACTCAGAGTGTGCCAGCAAATACACCCGCAGAGGCTCCCAGATGTCCCTCGGCCTGGACGACAAGGGCAGCTCTTCAGCATATACCTTGAGGCGATCACGACAGTACACCAGATCAGTCAGCCAGGCCTTCAGGGCAGGCCGTTTTCCCCTCTCCCACGTGATCGCTACCCTCCTAGCAGCCAGAAGTAGCGCCAGGCGCACAAACCCGCCATTCGCCCCCCCTGACATGTGGTACACAACACAGAAGACACACCAGCGGCGTACAGGGAAGGCCCACGGTAACCATCTCACATAAACAACTCACCACTGCCTCCCAGAATGCTGCAACCGTCCGGCACCTCCATGCTAAATGCAGAAAGTCTGCATCATCCTGTCCTCACCTGTCACAACTCGCCGTCTCACACAATCCATAGCTATACAGTCGTGCCGGGGTATAATACACCTGATGTATATATTTAAAATGTATAATTCTGAGATTACCGTTCATACTGAGTTTCCCAGTCAATCCGCATATGTGTTTCCAGTTATCCTCAGAAATATCCTCAGACAAACACGTATTCCACTTGGCCCAGCTCCTATCCACGTCCGAAACCGTTTCGTCCTTAATCAATTTATACAATCTAGAAACTAGACTCTTAATATTGGGTACAGTAAGAACTAATTGCAAGGATCGTAGCGCCTGAGGCTCGTCTGGGAAGGAGGTATAATGCTCCCGAACAGCCTGCCGCAGTCGGTGGATCGCAAAACGGAATAACAGCGACTGATTCACAATATGGCTCAAGTCTTCCTGTGCAATAAAGGTGCCATCAGGATATACATCCCGCATGTGAGAAACACCTGCCTCTCTTAGCACCCTCATAGATGGGTCCTTGCGTGTGACCGATAGGTGCGCATGATACTCCAGTCGCATATCCGGCGCATACAGCGGTTGCTTCTGCGCTAATTTCCCTATCCGTTGCCAGGCCGAGATCGTGGCATCAACTGCATTGATCTCCCACCTCAGAGTGCCACGCGAGCAATGAGTGATCACACTGTGCAGTGGAACTGGGGCCGCATCCCCCTCTTCCACCGCGACGTGTGGCATGAAGGCATGCGGTCTGTACCAGTAATATAGATATTGCGCCTGCGCGCTCAAATAATACGCATAGAAGTCTGGTGCCGCGAATCCACCCCGCTCATAGTCCCTGGTGAGAACTGACCATTGCACTCTCGCCGCCTTGCCTCCCCATATCAGCCGGAGGAGATGGCCTCGTAGGGTCCTAAAGAAGGACAGGTTAAGCACTATGGGTATATTCACGAAGAGGTAAAGAAACCTGGGCAGCACCACCATTTTAATTAGAGCAATCCGGTCCGCCAGCGCCAGCGGCAGCAAAAGCCAAGTCTCAACCACACTCGATTTCGAACAGGCTCCGCCATAGTTCTCCCGCAGGACAACTGCTGGATCGCGGTGCACCCACACTCCTAAATATTTAACTGGGTCTACTGACCATACCAGTGGGAACTCTAGATCAGGCCGAGTGGTGCAAGACGTCAGAGGAATTATGAATGACTTCTCCCAGTTTATATACAAACCAGAAATACGGCCAAACCGCACATACTCCCTTAGCAACTGCGCCAGGTACCGAGACGGTTCACGCACGAACAGAACCATATCGTCTGCATATAATGAGATAGACACTGGACGATAATGAAAATTTTATGCAGCCTCCCTGTGGCGTTGTCGGATTACGCATGCCAACGGCTCCAGAATGACCGCGAACAGCAAGGGAGAGAGGGGACAGCTCTGCCGAGTACCACGCTCAATACAGAACGACTCAGATGCCAACCCGCCAACCCACACTCTGGCCGATGGCTTCGTGTATAGTACTGTTATCCATTAAGGAAACATTGGGGGAACCCCATGTGTCGCAAGACCCTATGCATATACTGCCATTCCACAGAGTCGAACGCTTTCGCCGCGTCTAGCATCACTGCCGCCGCCTCTATAGTGGGCTCCAGCACGTGGAACATGGAGAACAGCGTACGTAGGTTGTGCGACGTGGACCGCTCCGGCACGAAGCCCGATTGATCTGGCAGGATCAAGCCTGACATCAGGGGCTGCAACTTAGTGGCTAAAATCTTCGCTAGGATCTTGGCATCAATATTAATTAATGACAACGAGCGATACGATTCGCATCGCTCTGGGGGCTTATCCTTCTTAAGCAATGTAACAATAAGAGCCTCTCGCAATGATAGGGGGAGCATCCCGGCATCATACGCCTCAGCATAAACTTCGAGCAAGTACGGCGCTATGAGATCTGCATATTGTTTATAAAATTCCACCGAGAGTCAATCCGGGCCCAGCGATTTACCATTAGACAGCGTCGCAATTGCCAATTTAATATCTTGCTCATCAATAGGAAGGCATAGATATTTACGCTGCGCATCTGACAACCAAGCGCACGCAATGTCATCCAAATACGCCTCAAATTCCTCAGCCGGCAGCAAGCCTTGCGTACTATATAAATCCGCGTTAAACACACGGAATTGGTCCGTTATAGCCTCTGGAACGTAATGCTCAGCTCCCGAATCATCCACTATCCTATCCACTCGTTGTTGCTCAGATCTTGCCCTGATCTTGAACGCAAGCATTCGACCCGGCCTGTCTGCCTCCCCATACCTTCGGCGAGACATGTACTTAATCTCAGTCTCTGCTTGTGAGTCATATTCAGCTACCAATTCTTGAATTCTAGCTAGTTTAGTCAAATCAGGGCAAGTATCATAATCTCGTTCCAGGGTGTGTAGTTCAGTTTCAATTCTCTGCAATTGCGTTCGTATATCTTTGAGTATGCCCGCCGCCCTCCCGATGCACACCCCCCTTATGGTGACCTTAAAAACCTCCCATAGCATTGCAGCCTGGTCAACCGTGCCTTTGTTTAACGTGAAGTATTGCTCAATGGCATCACGTATGGTCCTGTCATATACTGGATCTAGCAATGCCTCGGCACGCAATCTCCACGTGAAGGGACGACGCGCCCCAGTCGGATTTCTCAAGAGCAGACGCACTGGGTTATGATCTGATAGCTTGCGAGCAAGGGGTGCCACCTCAACCACCCATTCCATTAGCTCATCATCAATCAGCCAATAGTCAAGTCTTGACCAACTCCCATGCATAGGTGTCGCATGCGTACCTTCTTGTCTCCCCGGATTTCGTATCCTCCACACATCACACAGCCCGAACTCTTCCATAGCCCGTAGCACACTCGCAGCGATTCTGGGGGTGCGTTGCGATGCGTCTCTGGATTGGATTGGATTTATCCAGTTTAACATCTAAGTACGTGTTCAGATACCCCCCCAGATAATGGGTGCAACTGGCCACTCCCGCAGTCGTTCACATATGCGGGCCACACATGCTGGGTCGTCCGCAATTGGACCGTACATATTTATAACAGTGATTAATGTCCCACACAACTTCCCGCACACCATAGCGCATCGCCCCTCATCATCTGTATACGTGTGTAGCATCCGAAAGTCCACCCCCTTTTTAACCAGAATAAGCACACCTCTCGCATAGGAGGAATACGAGGCAGCAAGCTGAAAACCACCTGCCCAGCGCCCCGCACGTCGCTCTAGGAGCTAGATGCGTCTCCTGCAATAGCGCCACCTGCACTCCATGTCTGTTTAAATATGCTAACACCTGCCGCCCTTTCTTGGGAGAGTTGAGGCCCCGGACATTCCAAGTCAACATTGCACAGTGGTCAGCTATGTACCCTACATCGTCTCAATGATAACAGCATGTGACGTAAAGCCCTCTTGGGAAACATATAGCAATTATCACACAGCACTGACCCATTATACAACAAGTGTCTCAGTTATGATTGGCTTCAATATACAGATAACTCAAAACACACAAACAATACAAAAACTCCCCCGCCTCTCTCCCACCACCCACTCCAACCTCCCAATCAGGTCGAGACCAGCCCCCCCCCACCTCCCGCCATGCAACAACCATGTGGGTAATACATGCTGGGGGAAGAAGCACAGCTGCGTGTACACACACCGAAGTGCGGTCGCCAGAACTGCATCAATCGTACGACTGCTGAGTCTCAACCAGTTAGCTATTGGAGGAGCAGCACACGACCCCGACCAGGTCCCCAATGAGAGCAACAAGCACAACAATATCCCCACCCATCCCGACATCGCAACTGCCCGACACTGTAATGTCCTGCTCAGAATTCTAGAAAGAAAGGCACATTGGCATAACAAGGTGACATTAAGCAGATTTAACAACATAGGTGCTATCAGTCTGCATCATCCAATCCGGACAGTGCCTGCTCCACATCTGCCCGCTGTCTCCCCGGCTTTGCTTTGCAGATATGCTTCGTAAACTTTAATGCAGACTTTGCATCCGTAAAGAAATGAGACTGATCCTCGTGAGTGATTTTCAGCTTCGCTGGGTACAGCATAGCGTATGGCACCGCTGCCTCCCTCAGCAGCTTCTTCACTGGGACAAACTCCCGACGTGCAGATTGAACTGCTGGGGTGTAGTCCGGGTAGAAGGACAAAGTGTCGCCTTTGTACACTACCGGTTCCTTTGCCCTCGCCTCCCTGAGGATAGTGTCCCTGTCCGCATAATTGAGCAGGCGGGCAATAATCGGCCTCAGCGGGGCTCCTGGCTTAGGTCTGGGCCCCAACGATCTATGCACCCTCTCCACAACCATCACATTGGACAGAGGAGTCCCCAAAAGTTTGCGCAGCATGCCATCAATGAAAGGTTCCATCTTGGATATAGGTGTAGTCTCTGACAGGCCAAGAATCCTAACGTTATTGCGCCTAGACCGCGCCTCCAAGTCCTCATTTTTCGCGCTGATCACCTCTAGGATCTTTTCCATTTGGAGGAGCTGCGTGCGGGTCTATGCCTGCGTATCATGGCCATCCGATACACGGTTCTCCAGCACATCCAGCCGGCGCTCATGTTTGTCAACCTTTTTCTTAACTACGTCTAGGCCAGTCGCTAAGGCATCTATTTTACTGTCTATGGACTTCATCCCCGCTCGCAGCTCCTGGAGTATCGTGCGGGTGTCATCTTCAGCATCATCATGTGTAGACGACGCGCCTTTCTCCTCGCCCTACTCACTAGATCCATCTCCCGTACGTGTCTGCCGCTTGCTCTCGAAGGCCAGCTTGGCCTGCCTGGGTTCGCTTTTGCTTATGATGTCACGAAGTGGGCCTCAGCAGCTTGGTAATAGGCACTAGACCACCTCAAGCCAGTGAGGAGCAATCAGTCGAAAAGGCTTGCCTGTAGAACACCACAGTCTCACTCTGCACGCATACACCGTGGCCAGCGTCCGGCACCCCACAGTGTCACGAGGGATGGCGGGAGGTCCTGCGCTCTTAGACAGACGTCGCTGTGTCACAGTCTAGACCAATGGCACTGTGAACCATCCCCATCGAATGCAGCAGACATCCGCGGCACTACCTAGACCCTCCACCACCCACGGCACCCGTAGAGCCCCCCTGCAGCCGCTCACTCGCCTGTGGCCAAATCTAGCACAGGAGCGCAGCGACGCAGCCAACATGCAGCACCCCACCGGCCCCGCCGACAGCGCAGCGTCCAGTCAGGTACCGCAAGTAGCACCGCCTCGACCGTAACCCCAGAGTGCCTGCCGCGCAAAAACCCGCCAGGCGCCACCACCTATCACCGGCAGCCCGACTCGCCAGGCTCACGCCGCACCACCCAGCTAGCTCAGCCACTGCAGCGCTTCACTCACCGGCACCCTACGTGTGGCAGACCGCACTCAGACCGTCACTGCTGCAGGGAGTCCAGAAGGGGCAGCCGAGTCCTCTCCGCCCATTGTCCGCCAAAGCCGGTTACCAGCAGCACTGCCAGCAAACCCGATCGAGGAGCGTGGAGTCAGGGCACAGTCCGGTCCTCTGACCGGCACTTCGCAGCTTCCCAAATAGCTCCTCAAGCAGCAGGAACCAGAGCGAGATAGCAGATACGGTCTCCAAATCCAAGTATCGGGCACTCAGAGCCAATATGCTGCACCAGCAGGTCGATAGGGTTCTTTCACTTTTCCGAGCGCCTCGCCGCCATTTTGTCTGCCACTTCCCGGTTAACAGTTCGTAAGTTTTCTTGGCACAGACGTCAGGCTTATACTTGCTGCACTTCAGCAAAATGTGCCGCCACTCTCGCAGGTTCACCAGTCGTCCTCGTATTCATTTCTCAGCAGCGTTAAGGATGGTAATTGCCCTGTAGAAAGTTCCGGCGCGCGGAGCTACCCCTCTAGGCAGCCATTCCGCTACGCGCCGTAGCCAAGCCCCCAGTATGAATGCAATACTTGAGAGCGATTAAATGCTACAAGAAACTGATTAAAACAGCCTTTGTCGAATTATTTTCAGACAAATCAAAAACAGCAGCAAGCTTTCAAAGGAAATCTTCTCTATTGCGAACAGCCTGATTAAACCCACCTCCACTCCCGGATTAGCGGAAGCTTCTAATAGCCACTGCAGCCAGCTTGGCCAGTCATATTTATCTTTACTTTAACAGGGGTGAGAAAACAGTCAAACCTGTCTCTCTTGACACAGGGACCTACCACTTGCAATGGGCTCCCTTGGACAAATTGGCTCTACTTAACATAACATATACTTTTGTATAGCGCACGTATCACCCGAAAGTCTCAAGGCACTGAATAACAGTTGTATATTGTTACCCAACTCAACTTTACTTGATACAGATTCAGATTCTATTTCCAACTTTATGCGTCAAGTGAAATCTGGATCTCCGGATGACCCATTTAAACCTGATTATATTTAAAAATTTCAAGAGATGTCACAACCATATTTCTAGAGTTACCCAAACTCTTGCTGAGCAGTGAAGAAGTATCAATATCATAGACACGCCAAGGATATCCGTCTTCTAAGAAAGCCTTTTCCACTTATCCAGAAAACTATCAACCCATTTCTCTACTGTCGTTTCTGTCCAAGGATGGGCAGAAACATGGGGGTGCTAGGTGGCGCCGGACTGCAATGGCTGCTCCGGTGTAGAGCTCCCGCTGGGCCGGGTGCTTAAAGCAGCATTACCCCCATCCTGCCATCTAATATCCTGCCTAACACATTGCCAACTGACCCCAGACGGCCTCCTGCAGCTGCGGCGTGATTTTGGAGCCGGAGCTTCGGCTCCCGCTGGAGTAAAACGCTGGTGAGAGCCGCGGCGGGAGGAAGAGGCAGACTGCGCCGGAGGGCTGCTGCGGCCGCTGAGATCACGCAAGGCCGTGGTTTAAAGGCCTGCACGCGACGTGACAGACGACACTGGGCAAGGCCGGGAGGCTTGCCAGGTCGACCCAGCAGTAATCCGACCCTTGGCGCCAACACAAGAAGGACGTTAGGGGCACTCCTATAACTTGGAGCAACTCACCCAGGATGAGCCTCCTGCAGTAAATACACGGCGGAGGAACTTGGGCCCTGTAGGGCTGAAGAGGAGAGAGCACGAGGAGGCTGGACACGGGTGGGAACTGCTGCAGAGGCAGGTCACAGGTACAGATTGAGCTTGCGAGGACACATTTGAAGGGGATAGCTAAGGCTGAATGGGACTAATGGCGACGAACGTTACACTGATAGCCGCCATTTTGCATCCAGATGCCACGCTGAGCTAAGGAGGCTGAACAGGCATACTAGTGCTGGGAGGCGGTAGATTAGACACCCTGCTGCTGCGCTGGTCCGCACACATAGTGCCTTCACCATTGCGGGCTGCGACCTCTTCCCCAGCTCAACATAGCGGAGCCGGGGCACTGTCACGGGAGCCTCTTGAGGATCAGCAGAAGGCCGCCATCTTGGAAGCGGGTGTGCCGTGGACACTAGCTGCATAGAGGGGCCTTGCACAGTGGGAAAAAGCACGGTGCTTGAGATTCTCAGGTACCCTCGGACCCGATATTGTTGCCTGCTAGTAAAGAACATTTGCGGGCTAGCCTGACCTGGGCCATTGAGGGGGTCGCCCTGATCTAAATCTGGACGGGGGCCTGGGACTGAGGGAAAGCTGACAAGGCCGGGCGCTGTAAGGTTGCCTGCCGGGAGGAAACAAGGTCTACCCTCCATTCATCAGTCGTTCTCACGCTGTGGACAACCTGCCGGCATGGGTAAGACGGAGCCAAGACAGTCGAAATTGGCGTTCGACACCCGCAAAACACCAAGCTCATCGTCCAGGGACCACGGTGACGACGACCCGCCGGAGGTGAGGGAGGAAGGCTGGAAGGCTTTGCTGGTGGGCATGCAGCAAAGTCTCACCTCCATAGACTCGAAAATAGACTCTATGAGCCACAGGCTGGACAACGTTGTAGCAAAGCTGGACAAACATGAAGAGCGGCTGAAGGAAGTTGAACATAGGGTGTCTGATCTCGAGGATGCAGCGGGGGGAGTAAACAGCATATGTTACAAATGGACAAGCTCTTGAAAGTCATTGCTGACAAGAACGAGGAGTTGGAAGCCCGCTCCAGGAGAAACAACGTTCGCATGCAAGGCCTGGCCGAGACCACCAACACGGGTAGGCTGGAAGATTTCATGGAACGCCTACTTATTGACCTATTTGGGAAGTACTCATTTTCAGCTCAACTGGTTATCGAAAGGGCTCACCGATCATTGGCAACGAGGCTACCCCCGGGCACCCCCCCCCCCCTCGCCCGGTGATAATGAGGTTCCTAAATTATCGCGACAGAGACACTTTGCTACGGCTAGCGAGAGAAAAAGGGGAAGTGAGGTACGAGAACACCACTCTATCCTTCTACCCTGACTTCACCCAAACAGTGCAGGAAGCCCGACCCGAATTTCTGGCTATGAAGAAAAAGCTGCAGTCCCAAAACATCCAGTATGCAATGCTATATCCTGCGAGACTACGGATTCACCACAGAGGAACTCAACACATCTTTAACACTCCACAACAGGAAGAGGAGTATCTCAAGCGCGACAGACGATCGTCTTCCCGAGAGGATGCCGCGAGACGCCGATCGAGATCCCACTCACCACTGTCGGAGCCTTCTTGAGGATTGAGGAGTACCTGGATCCAGGAGTTTGGCGGCCAGCAGTGGGGCTACTAAAAGGCGCTATGCTGACTGGTGATGTATAAACGCAGTTATTGCCAAGATGGCACAGATGGCCGCCTGGCCGCTCGTCTCTTTCCCGTCAGACCGACCCCTGAGGTTCAGGGGGTGCCGATGGGTGAGATAGTGAGGCTGAGTGGCGATGGCGGGTGCCCCTAGTGGCCCCCTATTGTGGGCATTCCCCGTAGTTTTCGTTTTCTTCTAAATGGTTCAAAGGTTAAGAGTGCAGCAGCTCTGTTTTGGGGAGATTAGAGGGGGGAGGGCTGTTTCTTCCTTGCGAGTTGTGGGAGCCATTGTGGGTGATTGGGGGAGGGACATGGGACGAAATAATGGGCAGGGATTCTACCGTGAGTATGTGAGTAAAAGAGGCGACCAAGACTTCACACAGCAGGCACACCCCGAGAGTCATGACTGATGTGAGCAGGGACGGTACAGATCTCAACATCATTTCCTGGAACGTGAGGGGGCTGAATGACCCTAGAAAGCGACGGCAGGTGTTAGGCTACCTGGCAGGTGTTAGGCTACCTGGTTGGCGAAAGCTGAAGGAGTGCCTCAACTTAACTCCCCAAGAATACCTCTGAGTAACTGCCCGTATCTACAGGTTACGACTGAAAAGATTTGCCAGAACTTACTGACTAGACTGAAATATTTGACTTGGGGCGACTTATACCTTGGGGGTGAATTCCGGACTAAGGAACAGTTCTTTGGGGAAGCCCAATACACATTTATGGACCTCTTCCTGTACACCAGGCTTAGGCAGAGTGTTAGGGCCAAGTCTCCGGACTTCCCAAAGGAGCCGGAGATGTTCACCTCTCTCCATTTGATACTGCAGAAGGACGCATCTGCACATGTCATATCTATGCTGTATGCTAGGGTATGCACTGCTCCTCCTAATATACAAGTCAGGGCCAGGGCAGAATGGGACAGAGACCTGGCTGATCCGCTTACCAATGATCAGTGGGAAATGGCATGTCAGCAGACGGAACTAGTATCTGGTAGTAGCAGGCTACTACTGCTGCATTTTAAATTCTTGCACCGACTATATCACACGCCAGCGCGCCTGCATAGGCTGCAACTCCGGGATGATGACAGATGCCTTAGATGTAAGCAAGGCCCTGCAGACTTCATGCATCTGGCGTGGAACTGCTCTGGAGTTGCTGAATACTGGAGGGAGGTTTTTGCGGGACTGACTGAGATGTTGGGAACCCATATTGAGCCACTCCCCACCCGGGCCCTACTGGGCCTGGTGGCAAATATTAAGACACCACATCCCAAATTTCTCACTATGGGCATTATGCTAGCTCGAAGACAAGTGGCATGTAGATGGGGCAGGGCGCCTAAATTTAAGGGATGGATACAAGATATGACCATGTGGCAGGAATATTTACAAGCCTATGAAGAACAATTACCGCTGAAGTCCCGGCCAAAGAATATTTGGGGCCCATTGATAGCTTACCTTGCAAGGCAGCAGGGAGAGGACGACACAAGCGATATGGGAGCAGAGGTGGAAGACACTGTTGCATGAGATGTGAGGATGCGCGGGGCAGGGAGGAGGATGGGGCGAGGGGAGGTAATGGAGTTATGTAGTGATGGAGGGGATAGATGCCAACTTTGGGGTGTGTGGCAACGGGTAGCCTTTATATCGAGGCTGCTGATTGCTGGTAATTAGGATAATGAAACTCACATGCTGGACTCTACTATGAACTTATTGCCGGACTTTACTCACTTAACGGAGGAATACATTCGCAGAATCTAGAATGATACAAGGGAAGGGTAAAGGTGGGGGGACGTTGGGGAGGATAGATCTGGGTTAGGGAAAGCATACATAAATATGGTATCATTGCTACAAGGATGTCCAACTTGTATGTTATTTAATGAGTTGTACTTTGGGGGAAAAAAATACAAATAAAGGTATAAAAAAAAAGGATGGGGAGAAACATGTGAACAATCTCCTAACCAAAATATTTGAACAATGTAAAATATTAGATTATTGCCAAAATAGATTTAGATCATACAGAACCGAAATTGCTCTTTTAACAGTTACTGAATCCCTTTGCAGTACTGCAGATGCTGGCAAATCCCAGGCTCTGATACTCCTAAATTTAAGTTTGGCCTTCGACACTGTCTCACATGCAATATTATTAACTCGCCACACTGACCTGGGGGTACTGGGCAAAGGTCTAGACTGGTTTACCTTCTTTTTAAAGGAGTGGTCTTTTGAAGTTATACACCCCCCCTTTCGCCTCATCACAAAGAGGACTGACTCTTGGCGTCCCTCTGGGTTCGGAGCTCAGTCCTACCCTTTTTAATATTCACACCAGACCTCTGTCGGAGGTAGTGAAACATTTTGGAATATCTCACTAGTGTAGTATGCTGATGACACTCAGCTAATTATTTCCCTGTCGGCAGAGTCGACCATCTTTTGTGTCAAATCTAAATATTGTGTATCAGCATTGGCCAAATGGATGCACGACAACTGTTTAAAGACTTAACTAAAAAAGAAAACAGTGATCCAAGGAGTACCCAGTCTAGCTGCCTGGATGTGATTTTACATACCCTCCAGAACACTACGCTCCACCAATCTAAACCTGGCCCACATCCCACGTCACAGCAGAGCCAGAGCGGGAGGTTTCTCCTTCCATGTCTTAGCTCCGATCTGATGGAATTCTATGCCTCCTAACCTTAAAAAGATTCAATATCACTTACTGTTCTGGAAACAGTGGAGAACCCAGATCTTCTCCATCTGGGCTGACGATTTTGCCTCTCTGCCGCTGTGTTTCGAGGGATCCTTTTATGTCCCTTGATGATATTGTCTGACATCTGGACCCTCACCTTCCCCTCACGGCAGGCAGCCTTCAGGTGTTGTGCTTTCTAAGGCTCTGCTCCCCTCCCCTCTTGTAAAGGGTCAAAGTGGTAACACCCTTGCAGCAAGTGCCTTTATCAGCCGCAGGATTTAGATACAGTGCACCCCAATTCCCAGCTCAGTAAAAGCCTGAAACAGACCCGAAATGGAGCATTTACATGTTCGCCTCCTCTGTTTGCACCTCATAAGTAGCTACCTGTGCACTTCCTCCGTTTGTATGCCCTGGGCGAGCTTCTCTAAAGAGGCTTTTGACCCTTCTACTGCCAACCATGGTGTTTTTCTATCAGATCATTGCCTGATATCTGCTGTGTGCTTCGAGTCACTCCCCTGCTTTAGCTGTCAATGAACCCTGCTGAGCGAGTACACAGACATAAGGGAGTATGGAAGATGATGAACAGGGATAAGGTAAAGCTGAATGTAAGAAATGTGGAGCGGTGTAAATGCTGCACTCACCCTCAAGCAACAGATATCTTGTCCCACTCTGCCAATGCTCCATCCACCGACAGAGAAGCATGCTGGCACCAAACGGAAGACATTAAGTCAGATACCCTGGTAAGGTAGAAAAAGACAAAAAGCAGACACGTACTGGCAGCAGAGATATCGCAGGTATATTACTGGTTGTGATGGAATCTCTATAATGAATGCTGTAATCTTCCAACATATGCTTGAACCATCCCTAGGAATGTGGCAAAGATAACTTAACAAACAGAAAAGTAAAGACAGGAGTTGGAACTTCAGCTGCTCCAGTGTGAATTGGAAAGTACTGTCAAGAAGAGTGTGAATGGAGCTACATTTGTTATATAATTCCTGAAGCGATACCTTTATTATATACTTCATGAAGAGTTTTCTTTGTCATGTAGCCTTGAAAGTGTTACTGCTGTTATACACTTCCTGAAACTGAAGTGACAGCAGCACATCCTGAACCATCTCTATTTACACAATCCCTTCTTGTTTAAATGAAATCTTAGCCATGTGCGTCTTCGTAAAGCTGTACTTCTAGCATGTGGGCACTTCATGTGTGCTCTTTCTGTAGTAAGTTACTGTGTAAACACCGGAAAATCACCTCCTTTTTTGAATTAAGTAAAATGTGACATGTTCTGTAGAACATTTAGTTAAATATCTTTGTATGGTGAAATATCTCTTGGTAACTTTCATAAATGGTAACGCCAGGAGCAAGTTCTCAAAGGCCACCTACCAGGAGCCAGAGGACAAGTGGGGGCAGGCTTGTGACTCCAAGCCCCAGCATCCAGCGGGGGCCACCAGCGTGAACGGCAGCCCCTCCCCTCCACCACCGGGTATTTTTGCAGCTCGCGCTTCCCGCTCCGCGGGAAACGCTTCGCCTGCCAGGAGCCAGAGGAAAGTGGGGGCAGGCTTGTGACTCCAATCCCCAGCATCCAGCGGGGGCCGCCAGCGTGAACGGCAGCCCCTCCCCCCACCACCGGGTATTTTTGCAGCTCGCGCTTCCCGCTCTGTGGGAAACTCTTCGCCTATCAGGAGCCAGAGGACAAATGGGGGCAGGCTTGTGACTCCAAGCCCCAGCATCCAGCGCGGGCCGCCAGCGGGGCCGCCAGCGTGAAGGGCAGACCCTCCCCCCCACCACCGGGTATTTTTGCAGCTGGCGCTTCCCGCTCTGCGGGAAACGCTTCGCCTACCAGGAGCTAGAGGACAAGTGGGGGCAGACTTGTGACTCCAAGCCACAGCATCCAGCGGGGGCCGCCAGCGTGAACGACAGCCCCTCCCCCCCCATTATCGTCATCAGGAGGACTTAATTGACTGTGCACTCCTGCGACGCAGGACGCGCGTGGGCGGCGCCGGGCTAAGACCGGGCAAAGGGCGGGCTGTCTGTGGCCATCCGGGGCAGACCGAGGCAGGGCAGGGCCCGGTCCCTTGAGCTATCCTTCATGAGTGGACCTATTAAAAGCCCTGGTAAGAATCTCTTTATTCGGGACGTAACAGTGGCCGCTTATTTCCATCCTATTGTTTGAAGATTTTTCTTTTCCCATTGGCAACATAGAACGTACAGTTTATTTTGATCTTTAAGACCTGTATAGTCCCTTACCAACTATGGAGAAGCGTAAGAGTACCTCGGGCACATTAGATGCTTATCTACTAAGAGCCGACTCTCTAATCAACCATGAGATACACCTAACAGAGCGTAGGCTCTCACTTGACCCCTCTCCGTTCCAACAAATTAGGGAGGAGGATCCTAACGTTTCTTTACTATTGACAAACTCTCCCTCTGTGATTTTCTCCCGCTCACCTGTGGTTTCCCCATTACTAAAATCAGATGGATCAAATGAAAGAGGTCTTTGAATTATTTTGAACTTGTTTAGAACCTCCCAACTCGACACTTAGTGTAAACAATATCATACCCCTTCAAGAGTGCCCTGCAATCAACCTAATAAACCTACTCGGCCTAGTTCCCCCACGGTTTCGCAACAAGTGAACCAAAATAATATCATTGGGGGGCCCCAACCTGAAGATTACTGATAGGGAGCAGAATCATACAAAAGGGCAGAAGAAGGCGAACTACAATCCTCCTAATAGCAGTCCCCAACCAAATAGAGATTGTCTAAATTTGCCACCTGCATCATGTCCCTATGTTTTGGTACTAACAGGTGTTCCACCTTTAAAGCAAAGAGTGTCCGAAACCTGGTTCTCTCTCCGGAACAAAGCGGTGGACTGGCTAGTAAAAAACAAGCATTTTGATCCCCAGTACTCCAACCAAATCCTCATGGTCGGGAGAGTAGGTTGGGTCGGCCCCTCCCAAAAAAGTATTCAGGGTGATTGCATTGTTATTAATTATTTAACTCTCCACGGACTGTTCGTTCACTTTTAGCCGACAAGGAGGAAACCCTGTCTCCATCAACAGCAATCCTCTCTGTCCCACTTGGCTTTTTCTATAGACCGGCCTCCAACCCAACAATGAAACCCAATGGCTCTATTTTAACACAGAATAGATTTGAACTTCTCTCACTAATAGAGGAGGTGGACTGACAACCAACCTTTCCCACAAGTTCTGTCTGGCCCAACTTAGAGAGAGTAAGAGGCGATGGGCAACGATCAGCAGCCCCCAATCCTCCTCAAGATAATTTATTCTCGGTAAACACCCTGATTTTGACTCCCCGAACTGCCCACTCCTCTGACGACCAGGCCCTAGAGATGACAATACCTAGCTGTGAATCCAAATTACTTCAACCAAACTCCCATGAAATAACTCACTTAGAATCAGCGGCAGCCCCCCCTATTAATAGCCCCCCTCAAATGAGAAAAGTCCACTAATTCTACCTCCCCAGCCAGTAGCAGAAACTCTGGGAGGGACTACCACAAAAGTAATCTTTTGGAATATTGCCGGTCTCCGATCCAAGATTAACCATGAAGGGTGGATAGCATTTGTGCGGTGCTATGACATCCTTTGTTTCCAGGAGACCTGGGCAGTATCACCCATCCACTTAAATGGCTACAAAACTTTCTTTTCTCTGGCACTCACCTCAGCCTCAGGGTGAGCTAAAGGCGGATTGGTGATCTATGTCTCTAATCTAATTCACCCTGTAGAAACTAGCTCCTTAAAAATGGAAACAAACTTCCAGATAATTCTAATAACTGTAAAAAAAATCAGCCCACATAGTGCTAGTAAACTTCTACAATAAATTGCAGGAAACAAACTTAGCGGAGACCCTGAAGGAAATACGTTACTTCCTTTTAGGCTACATCAACATTAATTACGGAAAAAAAACATAATTATGTGGTGTGGCGATTTTAATTTATCAATATGTGAGAGAAATAATAGTACCACCTGCGGCTATGTGGATTCCCAAGAGAATAACATTACTCTTTTCCCTCACTCCCTTAAAGGGGAGTGTATGAATGGGACAATGACTCTACTCCAACTGGCTTTTGCGAATGAGCTATTATCATCTGCCGTTGATTTAAGTCCCACTTTTAATGGCAGAGGAGCGTCCAGCTGTATTGATTTCATTCTCATGACCAGTGGTGTCTCGAATTTTATTACTAATTTTACTACTCATGATTGTGCATTTAGAGATCATTTTCCCATCTCTGTCACCATGCAATTGCCAGAAGTTCGGAAAAAAACAAAGACCCTATTCCGGGATGAAAACCTTACCATGAATAGATTAAATGGCTATGCAATAAAGTGGACCCACACTGACCTGTAAGGATCAACAGAGCGGCTAAGACAGTAGTTAGCCTATGTCTGGCAGAGAGTACATCCCCCCAGGAGATTATAGATCATTTTAAACTGATAACTAAATCTGTAAATGAGGCCCTAACCATCTTCCCCAAAGGAAAAAGAAACCCCAAGACCACTTGGTTTAATTCAACTTGCTCTAAAGCTTATTCTGCCCTTAAAGTAGCCCTTAAAAAATCCCCTAGAGACAGGGCCGAGGTTACCCAATTAAGAAAACTATACAACAATACACTACGACGGAGAAGGAATCAACTCAAAGAGGAACACTAGGTTGCCTTACACAATAGCTGCAATAGCAATGGCACTACAGCATTCTGGGAGGTTATCAACTCACCATTTCTCTCAGGATCAAGAGAGAAAAATAAAATAGAAGTTACAATCTCCGAAACTGATTGGATAGCCTACTTTTCCCAGATGTTCTGTTCCTCGGACCCTAATATTCAGAACCCTGGAACCCCTGGGCAAGGGTCCAAAAATCTAAATGTCCATCCTAGCGCATTAGCTTTGGATTTTACGTTGGCGGAGGTTGTCCAAGCCTTGAAGTCAAGCAGAGGAGGGAAGGCCCCGGGCCCGGACGGGGTCCCTGTGGATCTATACAAATTTAAAATGGACCTATGGGCCGCCTTATTACTGAAGGTTCTCGAAGCCACAGGAAAGGTTGGACTTGTGGACTCTTGGTCGTGGTCCATTTTGGTCCCAGTTTTTAAAAAGGGCAATTGTAACAGCCCAACGTGTTACCGACCCATTTCTTTACTTGACTCGCTGGGAAAGGTGGTGGGCCGAATCCTATTAGAACGGTTGCAGTGCTGGACCGAAGATAACAACATCATATCTGACCTCCAGTACGGCTTCAGGGAAGGTCTTGGCACTATCGAACAGGTTCTCAACCTTACCCTTATAAGAGCCAAAAACGTAAATGCAGAGGGTGGCAGATTGTACATGGCATACGTAGATCTCACCGCAGCATTTGACTGCATGGGCCATGTGAAACTCTGGGACATTCTCATAGAAATGGGGGTTGATAAGCTATTGGTCAACTACCTGCGTGCAATGTTTTCCAATGCAACTGCAAAGGTCAGATATGGTGAGGGGGGTTAGCTATCATCACTCTTCAAAGTGGAGCGTGGAGTAACACAGAACTGCGTCTTGGCTCCCTTCCTCTTTACATTATACACAAACGGATTGGAAACAGCCATGTTGGAAGGGAGCCAGGACCTCCCACTAGTACAGAACCGCCGCTTCCCCGCACTCTTATTCGCGGATGACGCGGTTATTATTGCCCGTACTCCCCGCGAACTGTAATGTTCCCTAAATCGTTATAATTTATTCATGTCACACCCAGATTTAAAAATTAATATAAAAAAGACCTTCATAATGATGTCTGGTAAGAAGCTACGAAAGGGAAACAACATACATCTAACTAATTGCAGGATTGACCACACCCCAACTTACCCCTACTTGGCAGTGGTTATATAAATGAAAAGGGCACCTGGAAAAGGGCAATAGAGGTCAGAAAACTCAAGTTTCTAAAAGCTACAACGGCCTTAGGCGGGTTTACACAGAGGCTTGCAAATAGATCTTCTAAAGAAATGCTCCAAATCTATTACGCCAAATGCGTCAGCTCTGCTATTTATGGGGCTGGGGTTTGGGGGCACTTTCAGTCTGAAACTATCCAACAGGTTGAAAATAGCTTTTTACGATTCCTACTCGCTGTACCGCAAAGTACTTCAAAATACAGCTGCCACATAGAGCTGGGCATTCCCTATATTTCGGATACCATCCGGATCCAACCAGTCCTGTTGTGGCACCGTATCTGGACATCTAACAAACTAACGCTCGCCCAGGCAATTGTGTCACATTGCCTCAAGTTAGAACACGTCCATAAGATTCTATGGCTACAGTATGTTAAGATGTTCCTTTGCGATCTGGGCCTTGAGAATTATTATTATAATCCTTTAGAAATGTCTAGAAAAGCGCTAAGGAATGTATGCTTAAACCATCTAACTGATCTCCGATTGTCTATTGAAATTAATAAACTTTCTGTGCAGCATTCATTGCTAATTCAAACAATAGATTTGATGCAGCCTTATCTAACTATGAAACTGACTAACTTCAGACTAAATATCTTTTATCGCCTTTTAACTTTTCCATCTATAAATGATTGGTCAAAGCAGTTAACTAAGTGCCCTTGTCATGGTATTTCAATGCAGTCCCTCCTTCATATAACGTTATTTTGTAAATTCTATGCTGAACCTAGGTAACGCTGGCTGACCCCAATGCTTAAAACTATGGGTTTTCGACTTTGTCGCCCCGCTCTTCTGGCCCTTCAAAGACTGGAATCAGACCGTATAACTATAAATGTGGCAAGGTTTTAAAAAATTTGTGTCGGGCACCGAACCAATTTATAGCGCGAGACCAATCCTATCCTAAAAGCACTGCCAAATGATGCTGCTAATATACCCATGAAGCATCTTAAGTTATGTGTGAGAATGTACTTTAGGAAGTAAGTTTAAACTGTATTCATTTCTTCTGAAAAATGATGTATTGGGAATTTTGTAATGTATTTTATTTTGGTTTTTAAGTGATCTACCCAGGCGATATTTGCACAGTATAATACTCAGATCATGTAGGGCTCCTTATGGCGGAATTCTGGTGAAGCCATATCTTTTATTATCATCTAAAAGTACTTGGAAGACCCCAGATCGAACTATGCACTTTATCTGATCAATTTGCACAAGAGTACCTCTGATCTGAATGTTCACTATTTCCCTAACTCGCTTGAATCTAGAACTGTTTTTTTTACTTTCTAAAGCCACATAAGAGCACTTTGATGAACCTAGAATCGAACTATGCACTTTACTTGCCCTATTTTGCACTTGAAGCCTTTTAAGAAGAATGTCTGTTATTTCCTTAACTCGTCGGATTTTGGAACTGTTTTGGATTTTTCATGATGAACTATCAGCCTGATTCATGAAAGACCCGTTTTGCGAGTCTTTAATAGCGATTCATAAGGAATCGCTATTACAGGCTCGCAAAACGGGATTCATGTAGGAATCGCAAAAAAAAATGCGATTCCTACATATTCCTTATTTGCGATTAGCAAATTGCTAATTGCAAATAATGAATTACTCCCCATTCATTCCTATGCGCCAAAAGGCCCATAGGAATAAATGGGGAGTATTCCTTATTTGCGATTAGCAATTCGCTAATCGCAAATAAGATAGCGATTTAAAGGGTGCCAGGGGTGTCCAAAGGACACCCTGTAGCACCCCTTAAAAGAAAATTTGAACAGGTGTTGCGCACACACATGTCCAAAGGACATGTGTGTGTGCAACATGCAACTTAGAAAAATGCTTTTAAAAGCATTTTTCTGAGTTTTCGCTATTTACCACGAGGTTTGACCTCGGGATAAATAGCGGCCCGAAATTGCGAATTCGCAATTTTAAAATGGATGATGAATTGCATTTAAGGAATCTCAAATAGAGATTCCTTAAATGTAATTCCTCGCAAATTTGCGAAATCGCTATTAGCGATTTTTGCATTTGGGATGATGAATTCCAAATGCAAAAATCGCACTCGCAAAGGGCCAGATTCTCAGAATCTGGCCCTTTGCGAGTGCAAATCAGATTGATGAATTAGGCTGTTAGCACTTTATCTGAGCTATTTTGCACCTGAGGCCTTCTGAGAAGAACGTTCGTTATTTCCTTAAACTCGTATGATTCTGGAACTGTTTTGGACTTTTCAGAACGAAAAAGCCAGCCTAGGCTGCAAGAGCCATATGCTTTGCTTAATTTTTAACATTTCAATAAATTTATCAATATCTATGTACTTGTGGTGTTTTTAGTGTGTGTATTTGTAACTGATTATATGGTTGTGCACTGCATACCGAATAAAGCGTATTTTGATTTGATTTGATCTTCCTCGTCCTAAGACGACGGGGCCAATTTTAGCAATTCAGAAAATTTACAAACTGCAGTGTATCCTGGTGGCCACACATGGTGCTGAGATTTGGGGCATAGCAAAAAGCTCATGTATCCAACAAGAAGAAAATAGGGTCTGTAGGAAACTGTTGGGTGTCCCAGTCTCGACCCCTCAATATATATGCCACAAGGAACTTAACATCAACTTCATTTCTGATTTTATTCGTGCCTGTCCTGCTCTTTTTTGGCTTTCAGTGTGGAAGAACCAAGCAGCTTCCCACACCCGTCAGATTAATAGCGACTATTTAAAGTGTGATAAGGGGATGCAAATCCCATGGTTAAGAGGTGTGAAACAAAGCTTGCGCAGCATTAATAAAGAATATATTTTCCTAGATCCCAGCACAGCAGAAGCAGTGCCTAAAAAGGAACTGAGGAACGCTCTTTACTCTCGCTATAATAAAGAGAGGACTGATTTAGAATCTGGGAAAACATCTGTGCGCAACTACATGTCCGCTGAACAGCCTTGTTTCCCCCTCCATACATATCTCACCTTACCTATGAGTGGTTGGGAGAGGAGCTTACTATGCCGTCTAAGAGCTGGCACCATCAGATTTGCACTTTGCTTTCCTCTTGGTTACCACTCTAATCTTAATCAAATACCCTTTCCATGTGATGAAGGAGTGGACAATCAATTATACATTTTTATTTGTTTTGTAAGTATTATATTAAATATTCGATGTGGCTTTTAAATTCTTATTTTAAAAAGAAACTTCGTATTAGTCTGGACGAGGCTTATTTGTGTATAGTAACCCTGGATAATGAGGACTTGATTTTTCACACATGCACTTTTCTTAGAATAGCAAGTCTATGAGCCCCCGATGTATTTGAGAAATGTATAATGATTTAATGGTTGTATGTCATATTTTATTATGAGCAAAATCATTATCAATTAATCAAGTAATTAATTTTATACTGTTATGTTTTTATTTGATGGTGTATTTTCTTGTATCTTTCTCTTGTACCTGATATGAATTTGTGCTTTTATGGGTACCGTGGTACCCGAATAAAGTTAAAGAACTGAACTGAACTGGTAATGACCAGATGTCTTTTACAACTAGTTAAATATTGTGTATTCACATTCTCTTACATTTCCATTTAGTGATTTTAAATCTCTTTACATCCAATAGGAAACCAGCCTTGAATGCACAAATGATCGTGAATAATGACAGTAATCGTGCAAATCTGAAAAAAGTGGTTAGAAAAAATTATCTCCAATATTTAGGAAAAGATCTGCATAGAGACTGATGAACCTGTACATAAACTGATAGATCCTGTAAGAAGCAGTCCAGAGCAATTCAGTGGATGTAAGAGTCTGAGCTGTGCACCTCCACGCAACAGGACTAAGAAATGACCTCTAGACAATTAAGGCAACAACACTGACAAACCACTTCCTGTATAAACAGGCCTCCACCACCTGCTTTGATCATGTATTCGGTATGAGGTAGATACATCATTCCTCTGCTTCCTGTAATGATGGCAGACCACCATTCAGTGCTCTAGGTGTATTGTAAACTCTTTCTGGCCAAACCGCAGGAGCAAGAAAAAAGCACAACGGAGTGGAGCCAGACAACTGAAGGGTAAAGGGAAGAGAGGGTCTCTGATCTACAACACTGTCCCAATTTGCTTCATCCAGAAGGAAGACTGATCTTCACTCATAAATATGCAAAGCCATTCCTCAATCTAAAGACATAACCACCTACAAAGAGCTTTACTTGCCACAATTATAATATATGTAGTTGGTCAGTCTTGTATTTCATTGTGAAATCTGAAATCAAGCATCCAAAATACCACAGACATACAGGGAATGTGAGAATAACACAAGTGCTTTATCAACCATGTTAACTTCTCAGGAAACGCAGTCATGGAATGCAGACAAATATAAATCTGACACAGAGACACTAACCAAGAAAGATAAATCATACACAAGTAGCAAGAGCTTTAGTTTGTCATCACTACTAAAGAGCCATCAGCAAACACACACAGGAGAAGCAACGTGCAATTGCAATGAATGTGTGAAGAACTTTAGTCAGCTAACACTCCTAAAAGATCATCAGTGAACACACATGGGGGAAAGACCGTACCATTGCACTGAATGTGTGAAGAACTTCAGTCAGTTATCACAACTCCAAGTTCATCAGCGAACACACACAGGGGAAAGACCGTACCATTGCAATGAATGTGTGAAGGCATTCAGTCAGTTATCACATCTTCAAAGACATCAGCAAACACACACAGGTGAAAAACCATACCATTGCAGTGAATGTGTGAAGAGCTTCAGTCGGTTATCACACCTACAAAGACATCAGCGAACACATACTGGGGAAAAACCGTACCATTGCACTGAATGTGTGAAGAGCTTCAGTCGGTTATCAATTCTTCAAAGTCATCAGCGAACACACACAGGAGAAAAACCATACCATTGCACTGAATGTGTGAAGAGCTTCTGTCGGTTATCAACCCTACAAAGACATCAGCGAACACATACTGGCGAAAAACCATACCATTGCAGTGAATGTGGAAGTAGTTTTAGTGATTCATCAAGTCTCAGGATTCATCAGCGAACACACACAGGGGAAAAACCATACCATTGCACTGAATGTGGAAGTAGTTTTAGTGATTCATCAAATCTCAGGATTCATCAGCGAACACATACTGGGGAAAAACCATACCATTGCAGTGAATGTGAAAGTAGTTTTAGTGATTCATCAAATCTCAGGATTCATCAGCGAACACATACTGGGGAAAAACCATACCATTGCAGTGAATGTGAAAGTAGTTTCAGTAATTCATCAAATCTCAGGATTCATCAGCGAACACACACAGGGGAAAAGCCATTACAGTGCGGTGAATGTGTGAAGAGCTTCAGTCTGCTATCACAACTCCAAACACATCAGCGAACACACACTGGGGAAAAACCATACCATTGCAATAAATGTGTGAAGAGATTCAGTATGTTATCAAATCTTCACAGACATCAACGAACACACACAGGAGAAAAACCATAGCATTGCAGTGAATGTGTGAAGAGCTTCAGTTGGTTATTGGCCTACAAAAACATAAACAAACACACACTGGGGGAAAAACATACTATTGCAATGATTGTGGAAGTAGTTTTAGTGATTCCTCAAATCTCAGGAGTCATCAGCGAACACACACAGGGGAAAAGCCATTACAGTGCCGTGAATGTATGAAGAGCATTGGTCTGTTATCAATTCTGCAGAGACATCAGCGAACACACACAGGGGAAAAACATCTGATTGCAATGAATGTGGAAATAGTTTTAGTCATTCCTCAAAATTAAGGAATAATCAGCTATCACACTCAGTGGAAAAAACAGGGAGTGTGTTAAGTGCTTTAGTCAATTATCAGAAATAAAAAGACATCAAGGAACACACACAGGTGATAAACCCCTACCACTGCAGTGAATGAGGAAGTAGATTTAGTGCCCCTTCAACATTAAGAAATCTCCAGCGAACCCACTTAGGGGAAATGCCATTCAAGTGCACTAACAAACACTAACAGGGGAGAAAACATAACATTGTGGTGGATTTGGAAGTGTTTGACAGAAGGATTTTCAGCTAACTACAGGGATTAGTGATACAACCTATAAACACAACACACTTGAATAAGTTTACCAAGCACAGACTGGAGGATATTTCTAGCTGATTTTGGTGTTTGTTCATTTTGTGCAATAACTGTTTCAATGACAGCTGCTAGAGAACAACTTCCAAAGGCACATTAAGTCAAAGTAGGAAATTGTGACTTGTAACTCTGAGAGTTAATGCTTGCAGCCTACAACATTTTCCTCTGAAGCACTGACTTGGGAGACATGATGCTCATTTCACTCATCACATGCATCTGTTATTGCACCCACCATAGTGGCACTTCCCCAGAGGTATCCAATATCAAGCTGGACCCTTGTGAAATTTGCTGGCTCACCACTGACTGTAAATGATTCACAGACAGATTAATTTTATCTGAATATATTTTAGACCTTTCTTATTTACAGAGAATCACCCAACCAACTCCTAACTGGTGAAAGGACAGAATCTGTGCATGATGACGAAAGTATTGATCGCAGAGAGAGCTGAAGAAAAGTTTAGTTCTGAATACGTTTCTTAAAGCTTGACGATTAGGTAAAGATTTAATCTTGAGTGGTAAAGAATTCAGCTCTTAGAGTCCAGAGCTATCGACTTTCTGCTTTACATTTCTTGAACTTTGTCTCTGGAAAAAAAATCTGGATTTAGAAGCAAAGGAACACAAAAGATTCAGATTTTTGACACAAATGATATTCAGGATTGTTTTTAGAAGTCAAAAGAAACTCTTGTTTTATAAACTGTCAACGAATGAATGGACATAAAAAGTATGTGCTGCCTCGTGAGCAAGCAGTGAAACTTTGTGATGCAGTTGGGATGTCTTCCGACCACAAATAAGATAGATCGTTGCATTCTGAATCATCTGTAAGGTGCTTTTGTGTTGCTGTAGCTATCAAATAAACAGTGTTCTTATAGCCCAACCTTGCCTAGAGAAAGGTGTTCACCGATGTAATATGCGCATCAGAAGAAAGGATGCATCTTCAGTAGCCAAAGATAGTAGGAACAACTGTTTTCCACCGAGTTCATTTTAACAAATTGTTGAGTCTAGGATGTTCTTTCTGCTGCCAACCATCATCATCATCACCACTACCACCACACAGCCTGAGACCCAAGTAGTTGTAATTTTTGCAAGATCTAATTTGCTGATCCCCTAGGCGCCATTGAGCTGTCTATTTTTGATGGTACTTTCCAAAGATGAGGATCTTGGTCTTGTCCTGGTTTACCAGTAGGTTGTTCTTTTGATTAAAGCTATGTAGCGCATCTAAGGCTGTCTACAAGCCAGTCCTGGTATGATCCAAAATTACAAGATCGTCGGCATATTGAAGGAATGGCAGCCTCACGTCTCCCATCTTCGGGATGACTAAGTTTGCCCCCTCCAGTGCTTGACCCAGGTCGGATGTATAGATGTTAAAAAGGAGAGGTGCAAGAACACACCCTTGTTTAAGGCCGCTGTTTGTGTGGACCTTGTTGGTCAGTGACGTTTGACTGGTCTTGATCCTTACCCAGGTCCCATCAATCTCAGGAGTCATCAGCGAACACACACAGGGGAAAAGCCATTCCAGTGCAGTGAATGTGTGAAGAAATTCAGTCAGTTATCAACCCTCCGGAGCCACTAGCGAACACACACAGGGGAAAAACCCATCACCACCCAGCCAGTGAGGAACAGCAACAAGACTGCTCTTCAGCACACCCATCCTTATACATAACACACTACAGGGGTTTGCTCCAGGGTCAAACTCACTTTACTTTCTCGTTAACAGCAACAAGTTCTAAACTGAACAAGTGGTTTGTTGGGCCATTAGTGGCATAATACATTTGAAACCCAGTACTTTATAAATCTGTATTAATAATACATAACCAAACATCAAATCACCACCCATGTATGGACATCCAAGAGCCTTTAAAAACCACACTACAGACGTGTGTACCAGGATCAAACTCAATTTACTTTAACGTTAACATTAACTAAATTATGATACAGGAATAACAGTCATGATGCTATGAAATGTACACAATGATGACTAGATTTTACATATTACTTACAAATTTATGTTTTTGATATGTAATAAAAACAAAAAAATTAATTGAATTCATGGTATTTGACTGCAGATTGTATGGAAAGAGATGTAAAATGTGATTATTTCACTAAACTATAAAGATCATTTGTGATGTCACCAAGGAGCCTAGTTTATTTGGCAAAAGAGGGGTAAAATCTCAATAGCATGACTGCTTTCAGCAGGGAGTCTGTCGTAGGTGGTATCAGAGGGAACTATTCTCGCCAGTGTGCCTTCTATCATAGTGAGAGGTGGTTCTTTGCTTGAGATGGTACTATGTCTCCTTCTGTGTTAATGAAGAGAGAAGTGCTACCAGTAATACTGTGATCTGGGCTTCACTCCTGTGTTGGGAACTTAAGTCAGTTGTTTTACCCAATAAATACCGGATTTATTTTGGAAAACGAAAAATATGGGTGTATCGTGGCACTCCTCTTGTTAATAATCTATAAAAATGCTATAGAATGCTGAGTACTTGTAAGCATTCTGCCATACTAGGGATTTAAATATGCATTTGTCAAATACAAAATGGGCTTACATTTTTATTTTAAGGTTCTTATACAGCGCTTCTTTATCTAATAATACCTGATGGGTTTTCTCCGAGAGCCCTTTCTCCTTCGGAAGGAGTTTTTCATTGACAGACCCAATGTGATCTCCAATGGAAAGATGACAGTCTTTCCAACTCTAAACAGGGCTGGTAGGTGGACCGTTGGTTTGGCTGGTATAATACTTTGTTGAATTTTTGATAGTGCCCTTTCCACCACACCCTGAATCCCGCCTGTCTTTCTTTAGTGATTTTTGTATTTTGAGTTACATTTGAAGACTGTCCCCCTAATTTATAGTTTGACAGGTAATCCACGGTCTGCCAGAGGAGCAGGCATAACAACTTCCACTAAACCGTTATATTACCGTCCACCATATTTAGCGATCTCCACCAACCTGGCTATCCCTGTGTCTTCAGAGGAGCAACAGGAGCTCCTCTAAAAGCACCTAAAGTTTTCTGAGTGGCTGCCATGTTTCACACGGGTGCCCAACAGACTCTTTTGTTTTACTCCTATAGTGAGAGTTTGCTTTTGCTTTTCTGTAAAACCAATAAATAATGTACTTGATATACTGATAGCTTTCTACAAGGGAGTCTGGGTCATTTGTTCCTAGTTTATTCTGTTTGAGAAAGCCAGTCTTTTCATAGTGTTCCTGGAGAGAAACAAGTAGTTCAGAATGCCTACCATAAGTAGGGTGGTATGTCGGTCTTTGTTGTGAGGGTTCCTGAGGTTCTGACCTCTGTTCAAACAGAGGGGAACATTCATAGCTTCTTCTCACCAACCTCCAAAATTCTCCAATTTATTTTTATAATCCGTTTAATACAATTTGCAAATGGATTATACATGAGAACCACGGCCATGCGTTCATCTCTTACTCATGCATTAGGGATCATGAGGGAGTCTCTATGATTCTTGGCCTCTTATTCGCCTGCTTTAGTCCTTCTGGGATAACCTCTTCCATCAATTTATTCTGCAAGAGTTTCTCCTAAATTGTAAAAACTGTTATATGTGAAGATTCTCCTTAGAGACCTTGATTGGAAGCTTGCAGCATTGTGTCAGCTGTTGTGTAAAAGCATTGTGTCATTCTCCAAGGCTGTGCTGTTGCACCAAATGTTGTAGCAGTGTGCCACCTTATGAGGCTGTGCTGTTGAATCAGATGATGTGTAAAAGCAGTGTGCAGCTCTCATAGGCTTCAAAAGGACATAAGTAAAGCCATTGTGTCTCCAAACACTCGCTGCTTAAAGCAACATCAGTGTCCACCTTCGACCTGGGATCCTATCTGTTTCTCACCACCATTGAGAGACGCAGGAGCTGCAGAAAGAAGGGCATGAGGATTCACGAATAATGTGTTGTTATTAAAATGTTACAGATCACAATGGCAAGTTACATTTCACTCAAACTGACACGCTCAATTAAACGCTGTGGCTCTGTCACTATTGTTGCGGCACTCGTAAGTTGGTGGCAGCAATTACGAGGTCCCACTTGAGCATTTGGGGGCAGACTGCGAGCCTTGCTGGAGGTGTGTAGCTCTTCTGCCTCCTGCCATACTGTGAATCTTTTTTAACTCGTTTTAATATTTTTTAATAACTTTGCTAATCTGGCCAAATCTTAACTGGGAAGTAGCTGTGGTGATTGACAACCCGTACCTGTGCAGAGGTGTGCTGTCCCGCCCCGTTCCACCGCGGCTATCGTGCCGATTGAGTGGAGGGCGGGCGCCATCTTGAGTGAGGACCGGATCCCGGTGGGGCCGTTTGCTGCGGTCTAGCTGGGGGTGGGGCTAAGCTACTTATTGCAAATGGCTGGCCGGTCGCGCAGCGGACGCGCAGCGGATGCGCAGCGGCCACGCCGCCTGCATGCCGAAGGCGTGCTTAAGGCAAGCCCGTCTGCGCCCGACCGCGCCCCGGTAGCGCCTAATGCCAGCCATGCTGCCCAATTGCTGCCAGATGGGGCCAATGGAAAACTCACCTACTCACGGGAAGCTTTACTGGCTAGTGATACGGCGAGTGGGCATGGGGTGGATTTTGCTAATCTAGTCGCAAAATGTCCGATTTGTGACTTCTGTCTGGCAGCCCCATTAACCCACCCTCAACCAAAACCAAGAGCGACTTAAGAATTCAGTCAGCTCTTATTAACGCTCGGTCGATGGCCAAGCATGCAGTTGATATTTTTGCGCTTGAAGCGGATGACATGCTGGATGTTCTGTTTATCACGGAGACTTGGCTCAGTGAATCGAGCGCTCCAGAAGTGGAACTCTCCATACCTAGAGGCTATAAAATCATAAGGGCGGACTGGGGCGACGGCAGAGGCGGTGGGATTGCAGTGGTGCTCAGGGAATCGTGGCGCTTCACTAGTGAAGCTATTAGAGGTGGGATGGGAGGGGAGGCTCTCGATTTCGTGCTGACCATCTCTCCCCACTGTACATTAGGGGGAACTCTGGTGTATCGCCCCCCATGTCCTCCGGGAGCTTTCCTGAAAACACTGGAGGACATCATTGTGCCACCTTCCCCCCGCTACCCTAAATACCTTCTATTAGGCGATTTTAATATTCACCTTGGTACTCCGTCTACCCCGGAGGCCAGGTCCCTTACGGATGACCTGCTCCTCACCCAGCTTACCTAACATGTTTCACTCGCGACCCATTCTGGAGGCCATCTCATCGATCTGGTTTGTTCCAATATCCCCCTATCAATTTCAGATCCTGAGCCCACATCTTGGACGGACCACTTCCTGATCAGGTTTTCTTGGGAGGATACTCTATCCGGTAGAGATGCTACACCGCCTTCTGGCCCACAGGCCAAGAAGGTTAATCTCCCTGCATTCTCGGAGTTCCTGGGTCAGTCCCGCCCCTCCCCTACTACAGATCTAGAGGCAGCTGTGGCTAGCTTCAACCACTGGATTAGCCAGTGATTTAAGTCCTGTGCCAATGTTAAACGGAGCGGCACCCAGCGCTCTCTTCCCTCGCAGCCATGGTACTCTTCCACTCTTAGGGATCTGAAACAGGGCTGCAAAAGGTTAGAGCGCTGTTGGCGACAGAACTATGATGCGTCTGCCAAGGTGGCCCTACGATCAGCACAGTCAGAATACTATACAGCCATTAGAAAGGCTAAGAGCGAGTACTTCACCGGGAGGATTATGATGGCTCGGAATAATAGCAAGGAAATCTTCGCAATTGTGCTGAGCTTTCTCTCCCCCTGTGCGGAACAAAGCACACTTCCCTTATCGAACGAGTGGTGTGAAAAGCTCTCATCCTTTTTCATTGACAAAATTGCTAAGATCCAAGTGAGTGTAGGTTCGGTGGCTAGGCCCAAAGTGATCCCCACCTGAATCCCCTGTCAACTCCCCAAGTCGGTTCTGCGGTGTTCTCATCTTTTCTACCTACAACTGAGACAGATGTACTGGCCCTTTTGCAGGCCCTCAAGTCTGGCTCCCCAGCGGACCCCTGCCCTGCGCGGGTCCTAGCGGGTGTTGCTGCCTAGTAGTGAATTTGGTCAATTCCTCACTTCAGTTGGGTCACGTTCCTACTAAATGGAAACGTGCTAAACTTCTGCCCCTCCTGAAGAAACCTACCCTTGACCCCTTGCAGCCGGTTAACTATCGACCAATATCACTGCTGCCTGCACTTACTAATGTATGTGAAAAGGTGGTCTTCCGGTAGCTTGAGGCCTTTGTTGAGTCCTCGGGGGCTCTCCATCCAGCGCAGTCAGGCTTTAGAGCCTCCTACAGCACGGAGACCGCCCTGGTGGAGATGTCGGAGGCTATCAGAGAGTGCCTAGATGGGGGCGGCAGAGCAGCCTTGATCTTACTGGACCTCTCTGCCACCTTCGATACGTTACCCCAACAGAGGCTTCTTGACAGACTCTCCGCTGTAGGAATTTCGAGCCTGGTCTGGCAATGGAGTAAATCCTTTCTGGACTCCCGCTCTCAACAGGTCTGTATGGCCCCATGTTCCTCATCCGTCAGGAATTTAGAGACAGGGGTGCCACAGGGATCAACCCTCAGCCCCCTTCTCTTTAATATCTACCTGACGTCACTTGTCTACCTGGCTGAGGAATTGGGGACCAAGGTGATTGCGTAAGCAGATGATACGCAATTACTCTTTACCTGGAATGATGCCACCTTGAACACCAACACGGCTCAACTATGCTTAGCCTCAATGGTTGGCCGAGGCTTCCCTCAAATACAATGAGGATAAGTCGGAGGTCCTTCTTTACGGCCAGTTTCCGGAGGACTTTAGAACTCGTGTGTGGCCCCCAGGCTTTCCTTGCCCGATTTCTAAATCTGGGCCAGCAAAGAACCTGGGTATCTGGTTTAGCGAGGACCTCAGCTTCTCCGACCATATAAAAAAGCTCACGGGCACTTATTTTGGGACCCTCAAAATGCTCAGGAAGTTTTTCCCCCTGCTTCCGAGGGCAGCGAAAGAGATGGTGACCCGCGCCCTGATTGTGTCTAAACTTGATTATGCCAATGCTCTGTTTCTGGGCCTGCCAGCCTTTTTGCTGCACAGGCTTCAAATTATTCAAAATGCTGCAGCTAGGCTCCTGTTCAATGCCCCAGTGCGCTCTAGTGTGCGGATGTATCTACGGGAGCTGCATTGGCTTCCGGTAGTACAGAGGGTGCAGTTCAAAGCGCTTACACTGGCCCACAGAGCGCTGCATGGCGTGGACCCCATCTACCTTAGGAAGCTCTTTGCCTTTTATGTCCCTAAACGCTTCCTGCGTTCAGCGGTCCAACGCCGGGTGGTGGTCCTTCGCTTCCGCAGAGTCCGACTGGGAGGCAAATCTCTCTCGGTCAAAGCGGCAGTAGCCTGGAATTCACTCCCCGCTGATCTCCAACAAATCACAGAGTTCCGGATCTTTAAGAAGCAGCTAAAAACGCACCTCTTCAGCATGTTTCTCTAAACTCCCTGCTGACCTCTTCTGATCTATCCTGCGCCAGGACACTCAAGAGTAATAGTGCGCGCTACAAAAACCGCTATAACATGACTATATTAAGCTACTTAGCGTCTTTATGTAAGTCTTACTGAATGGTGAAAAAACGTACATCTACCATTGCATACACCACACCTGTTGATGGGAAACCTGTGGGGGAGCATCGAGTAATTTGACTATTAAAAAGGGAATCAGGATAAGTAGACCTCCTTTGCCGAAATTTGAAATGTTATGATATGGTAATGTAGTCTTTATTGTGTTAAATGCCTGGCCTGAGAATCCCGATCTCTCTCTGATAGGTCTATCAGCAAAATGTACCATAATTTTGCATGTCCGATAGCAATCCTATGGATGTTTCGGCTAGGCAGAGTTCTCCTGGAATTCTGTTCTCAATTTCCAGCTCTACAAAACATTTTCAACACCAGTGGATTATCCTGCCTTTCATGAGCGGCCAAATCTCTGTGTAGCTAGATATCTTACAGAACAGGAAGCTTGAACATCGGCCTCAGAACGCTTGATCCTCAAATCCTTATTTACTTTAGGAAACTTCCTCTGCTACTCTTTCCAGATGGGTTACGTGTTCCATGTGTCATGTCTTTTTAGGGTAGTCCAATTATGTATCTCCCATTTTACATACATTATCCATCCACACGACTATAACGATTCTATACAGGTGGCCTTTTACCTAATAGCTTGTTCTTGTCTCTCCGACACCAGGCTCTTAGTCTTCTATCAGAATACCTGTAGCTGACGTACATAAACATGTCCCAGGCTAGGCAGATTTATTCTGTATATGGGTCACCAATTTGTTTTTCATCCTTGGCCAATACCCAGCTGTGCATAATCGCACTTTTTTTTAGAAAAGCCTTGGTGATTGTTTTCAAAACATTTATGATTGTTTTCAAAACACCCATGATTGTTTTAGAAACATATCGATTGTAGAAAAAACCCTGGATTGACCACTTATATAACAGACCCTCACCCCCCCCTACAAATTAGAGGAGAATTCCTTACAAGCTGACATGGGATACTGCATGCTGAATCTTCGACCCTCATCGGTCAGACAGCCCTTGCGGGCTCTCATCCTAAAGGCAGAGACGGAGTCCTTCATTCTCAACCATCAGGTGAGGGGCTGGATTCATCCCTAGAGGTTTCTTTACTACAGATACATTTATAGATACACATATACATATACACCTACACATCCAGGCTAGGTACACTCAGGCAAACTAATTAAGGCGCACATTTTAGGAATATGCAAGTGCTACTATTTTTATCTGAACTACTTATGTTAACCCCTTCACTGCGGGGGCTATTCCGCCGCAGTGCTAAAGGGGCGGGGCGGCCGCATGCTGGTGACGGAACCGCTCCGTCACCAGCGTCGGTTGCGCTGTGCTCATGATGGAGCGGTTCCGTCATGGCCCCGCCCGCTTAATAGAACGCTCAGCGCAGGCGCGGAATTCGCACCGCGCATGAGCGGCGGGCGGGCCATGACGGAACCGCTTCGTCATCAGCACAGCGCCACCGCAGCTGATGACGGAGCGGTTCCGTCATCAGCACTTAAGGGGTTAATATCATTAGAACTGTGGTAGAAATGTATCTATGATTTACTATATTGGTACTAGTAATCAATTTCGTTTTCTTCTGTCTCCTGATTGTTGCACCACATATGTTTTACATAAGGCTGACGCTGGACCAATAAATTCTTATTGAAACATCCTAATCGCCATCCTGTGTATTTTCTGAGAGAAAGCAAGCATTAGTATCTGAGCGAAATGTATTGTACTGCTTACCACGATCCCTGAGTTATCAGGGTTGTCATGTTCAGTGGTTGACAGAGTCTACACGATTGTAGAATACAGGGGGTTGGTAGTGACACTGTAGAGCTAGCTCGTCTAACACCTGACATATCTTATGGGTGTGTTCGAAAGCGGTTAGAACACCAAGCCCTCGGTTTAGGTCATCCAAAATGCACAGGTCCTGGGGATTCCTCGAAACTATACAACATGGTGCAGCCAACGTTGGGTTGGTCCTTATATTAACAGTATAAATCTTAGTAGTTCAGTCATGCTTTCTCAGAGAGCCCTACTCAGGCTTTTCATAGACGTCTGAAGTGGGGAGGGAATCTGCCTCAGCTGAGCAGATATACTATTTGTATTGGCTGAAGGTTTAAACCAGCCTGTTAGGATAAACAGTTCCCACATTGTATCTCTAAATGATTCCTTCTCTTAAACAAGCATTGGCATAGCCAATAGGTCTCGCCTTTGGGACCGTATAAGTGTTTAGCTAGAGATACTGACTTTGCTAATGTCTTTAAGCTATGCTGAGAGAAGTGTGACTGCTGTGCAGGATGCTGAGAAGTTATAATAAAAAAGTGTCAAGCATTTTTGTTACTTTATATATGATCAAGAAGGCATTATCTATGTTCAGCCCAATCCACTACTTTGAAACCAATAGTATTTCCATACATATTTCTTAACTACAAAATAGATGCAATTCCTGGGCCATCAGACAATGCTAATAAATTCTATATAAAGCTCGAGGTAAGGACAACCATTCCCGATGCATTAGCCGTCTCTACTAGGAGGGAAAATGCCTCAACTTGAGAGTAGCTCTGCTGCTTGTTTGAGAACATTTATAAGGATGCTTTTTATTGCCTCAGCTGCCTTCTCTGCAGGAGACCAGCTTCTTGCTTACCCTTCTAAATCCTACCCTTACAGCTTCAAATATGTATGAGATGTTAAAAAGCCATTTACAACTCTCGTGAACATTCCACCTAGTATACGGTTCACATCCAAACGACCTCACAAATAAGGGGGAAACGTGCTTAGAATGATGTGCAGTACTCTAAAAGTAAGTCAGTCCCATAGGCGCCACTAGCACTGTACTGAAAAGCAGGAAAATGGGAAGCTGTGAAGATAATCTAAAAGTGCGAAATGCGAGAGCCTGCATGTAACTTAAATAAAAATGCAAGACGAGTGAGGCGTGTTGTTAAAGTTAAATGATAGTTGTACTTGCACAATGGCCCCTTGCAGCATGCCGCTTCTGAGTCTTGCGTGCGTGCTTACGTGCGTGCGCAGTCTGCTCATTTTGGAAGCACATACTCGTGCTTGTGGCGCACCCCTGCGTGCTCCCGCAAGGTGGATGCCACCACAAGCACGAGTATGTGCTTCCTAAAAGAGCAGAACCACGGCTAAAGGTCTCCTAAGCAGCGCATGCATGCTGCGTAGGCGAGACCTAAAAACATTAACAACTTAGCAGCCACATTTTAAAAGTAACACATTCAAAACACATGTCCAGTATACTGTATCATGTATTTGAAACCAAATCCTTAACCGTGGATTCCCCCAGCAAGAATGATGAATGAAGGGTGGGGAATTACAGAGACAGCAGTTCAACAGGACAGAATTTTCTCCAGTCCATAACCGCATGCTTACCCCTAGAGTCACAAATCTTCGGGACTCTGTAAACTGCATGCATGAGTAGACCACAGAGACCAATTTGAGCTGGTTCACTAGAATAAATGATCCTGTGTTCCGTCACCAAGGCAACTCATTTTAGTAATACAGGATGTAAATACTTAAAAAATATCAGAAATTCTGAGTTGCTTTTTCACGCTCACTCTAAAAAAAGTATGTTTGTGAAAATTGGAGTGAAATATTTTTAACAACCTAAAACATTACATAATCACTTTACAATCTTGCTTATTTTTGTTTAGTTAGTTGATGGAAAGATATCAACCCTACATTAATAAATAAAACATTTTATATTATCGCACTTCACCAACTATCCACTGAAAAATACATACATTTTCTGGCTGGTATACAAAGCTTCATTTGACTAGATATGAACCTAATGAGACAAAACCACAGAGCGACTAAAACAAAAACAGCACTCGGACTCACTAAGCCCTCACTACAGCACTACAGAGACCAATAAAAATGACTCACGCCTCACGAACAGGCTCCTGGAACACACATGAACGCACCTGACTGAGAATGCAACGCGAGTACCTCAAATTCAAGAACAAAATCCCTTCTTATCAAGACAGGCTATCCATCAGGGATGCGGAACTCCACTCGATGCCGCCTCAAGGTGATCAGACTTTCTAAAGTGGAACTAAGCTCATCGTGGTAAATGGAGGCGTTGTGCCGTCCCATGTCCTCATGATGCCCATAACCGCTCTCAGGTGCCTAGCAGGATTATACAGAGCACTGCAATAAAAGGAAGAAGATAAAAAGTGAGCCAGCAACCAAACGTAATTGAAAATTTCTGTCAAACATGTTTTAAACACACCTCAGTAACTTGCGACCATTTGCACTGTAACACACAAATGAAATACGCCTGTGACATGATGCAAATGTAAAAAAAAATATTGCCCTTTTTTCGACAAAAAAGAATTCTGGGCGCTAAATTGGTGAAAATTAAACAAACACGTTTTCATTAACAAAAAAATATCAAGGCCCATTCTTGTCTCACATGTTGTTTCTTTGTCCATTTCTCAAGTGTTTCTATCAAGGTTCAAGGTTCAAAAGTACTTTATTCGGTTAAAAACAAAGAATAACCATGAAAGTAGCATGTAAAATACAGTTTACAATGGGTCGGATGACCATTATTTAAAATCACAGCAAAAAGACATAATAAAAGACATAAATACAGCATAAGAATTAATTCATACGTAGGGTTTTACGACAGTTAAAAACCAATTTAAGAAATTCGGAGAGTGACGCTACCATAAAAACAGTTTCCATTTTTTGAAACTCTAAAAACGCTAGGCGACATCTATATACATTTAGATCTTTAAGAATTGGGATGATAAGTTTTCTGCGATAATAAATATAAAATTTACAAAAAAATAAAATGTGAATGTCGGATTGCGGGGACACATCATCGCATGGACAGGGACACAAGCCTTTCAGCCAACAATTCATCTCAGGGAAAGATAGTAACCTAAAAACAATGTTGAGTCTAAACCGGGTTAAAAGGAAACGTTCATGGTTGGACATGTATAGAGATAAATATGGCTGTAGTTTCTCTCCTGTTATGATCGCCTTGTGGGCAAAGACAGTCTTTTTTTTACACCTTCTCTAGTCGTCTTTTTTCCATGAGGTGATCGATACACAAGTTTTTTAGTCCACTTCTTGAAATGTGTACCATAGATAATGGGTCCTCGAAATATTGAACACAGTTCAGGTCTTCAAGAAAATTTCTAACATAACATATCCATTTAAAATATTAATATTATCAAGTACTAGTACGTCCTTTAAGATAGCCCGGTTGACCACACAGTCATCGCTTGTCCAAACCCTGTGCCAAAGGAGAATCGGCTGGATCTTAATTGTATCAGTAATATACACCAAGCATGGCATATAAAAGTCGCAGTGCTTTCTGGGATGGACAAGATGTGCCGTAAAAACTTGTTTTCCACGGTTTGAATCGTACTGACATTAGAATAACCCCATAATCCAGAACCGTATATAGCTACCGCTATACAAGTGGCATTGTAGATGGTTAAAATTTCCCTTATGGGTTTTTCCCCCAACTTTTTTAGAAAACACTGTAGAGCCATAACAGTTTTAGAAAACAACAGTGTTCTAGCATTAATTGCACTAGTCCATGAGCCACTTTCATGAAACAAGATGCCCAGATACGGGAAAGTAGAGGTCTTCTCTAGGGGATTGGAGTTTATAAAAATAGGCTTCAAATGCCTGCTTGTTTTTGTCCCACAGTACATAGAAAATGTCTTGGAGCAATTGATTTTCAGGTCCAAGCTAAGCATGAAACTATTAAAAGATGTAACCAAAGTTTGAAGTGCCATTGGGGTGCGTGCCATCAGGACTGCATCGTCCGCATACAGTAGTGCAGGGACAGGTCTCCTTCCCACCATAGGCATATCCCTGCCCTCCTGCACAAGGCGATGCTCCAGGCCATTTATGTACACTAAAAATAAAAAGGGCGCTAAAACGCACCCTTGGCATACACCACGACCAATCCCAAAGTGTCTGCTACATTCACCCTCTTTCCCGTACCGGACCGTTGCAGTGGCCCCAGAATATAAATCTCTCAGGAAGCATATAATAGCATTATCTACCCCCAGTTCAACCATTATTTCCCACAGCTTGTTATGGGACACACAATCAAAGGCCGACGATAAGTCGACAAAAGTGAGGTATAGGCGTTGTTTTTTTACCCTTATATACTTCTGTTGCAGAATAAATAAGTTTAACCCCTGCTCTATAGTCCCCAAACCCCTTTGAAATCCGTATTGAAAATCACTTATCACCCCATTTTCTTCTGCCCAGCATTGCAGCTTAACTAAAACCACTCTCCCAAGAATTTTTATGGAGGAATCTAATAGAGAAATTGGCCTATAACATGTGCAATTCTGCCTATCTCCTTTCTTAAAAATCGGGACAATGATTGACGTAAACCAGGTAGGGATTAGGCCTTTTTCCAAAGCAACATTAAAAAGCTGGACCAACATTGGCACCCATAAATCAGTATTAGCCTTATAAAGGTCAGCTGGTATGCCATCGGGTCCAGCCGCCTTACCCCCCTTAGTTGCCTTCTGACTTGCAAGGACTTCAGGAAGGGTTACGACCAAATCTTTTGGTAGATCCATATTTGCCAACATGGGATCAGGGCCTGTATTGGGCACCAGTTCAGAAGTCATGTAAAGGGAGGAGAAGTGGGCCACCCACTCATCTTCTGTAATGGCAATTTCCATGCGTGCTTTATTGTCATAAAGGAGCGGAGTATTATAACCCTCCAAAAAGCAGCCTGATCCTTTGATTGTGACGCCGAACAAAGTTCGTCCCATGCCTCCCTTTTTATCAGATCCTTCCTGTCTTTCAGTACTGTATTGTAGATCTTCCTTAATTCTCTGATTAGAATTACATCCCGTGGTCTCTGATGAATCGCAAGTTTAAGATTTGTTAAGGCTTTAGTACACTTCTTATCAAACCATTTCTTATTAGTCTTTAGGGAATGTTTACGTGTAACCCACAAAACCTCCTTAATTGTAGTAGCAATAATTTTAAAATGAGCTAAAATGTCATTACTCTCTGCGTGTTCATCCAGGCAGATCAAAAAGCTATTCATACACTCATTCACCACTTTGGACAAAAAATCATCCGGGACCACTTTACTCCATTTAAGAGTATAACCATTTTGGGCACCTAACTTCACATCCTGCGTCATATACTTAGAGCTGGGTACATTTTGGGATGAGACAAATAGGTTCTCCATTTCTACTACCTGTGGGAAGTGATCACTTAATGCTAGGTCCATTAAGCTACAGGTAGTCAATCTTCCAGCAGAGCTATTTGTACAGAGGCTAAAATCGATGATAGTCGAGGCCCCCCGACCAACAAAAGATAGAGCAAATGACGTTGGGTGGTGGGCTATCTCATTCGTAAACCCAAAATCATAATTAAAAATCATCTCATTGACTAAATCTCCAAATAGGGTATGTTCAAAATGTGTTAAATTAATAGCCTGTTCCAACATAAGGCCGCATATACCCTTTTGACCCTTTTTGCACAATGAGCAGTTAAAGTCACCCCCCCATAATATCATTACTTCACCCCTTTTTTTATCAATGTCAGATTGTATAACTTCACTTATCATAACGAGTACTTCCTTAATCATGCTACTTGGAAGGTTATTATAGAAATTTAAAAAGACAATCCTTAGACCCTTCCTTGTATCTATCACTATTTTCTGATAATAACTGGATCCAAGGGAGAAAGAAATCTTATCATATACTAGCAAGTTAGATATATACGTTATCAGTCCTCCCTTGGGTCTTCCATATGAACCCCCCACCGCAGGGGTAAAGTAGGTTTTGTAGCCATTTAAATGTATCGGTGCAATGGCCCAAGTTTCTTGTAGGGCTAAAATGGCTACACCAGTAATTACATCATCCCAGGATGGATTGAGGATTTTTTGTTTAATGCCTGCCACATTCCAAAAGACCACCTTACAGAATTCTTCTTTAGGCAACACCTCTACAGCAACCCCTGCTTGGCCACCCAGAATCCCTTGTGGTATCATGGGCTCCACTCGAGTTTCATGTGACAAATCATGCCCTGATAAGTTAGTCTCCCCCAGGCTTACAGGAATAGGTGACTTAGAAACCTCTTCAGCCTCTGGGAGTCAATCCACCATTTCAAGACAATCAAAACGATTGTAGCATGGAGTAAGTGGTGGAGGAAATTGCTGATGTCCAAACCATCCTGGATCATGCCTTTGCGGGAAGAAATGAGGAATCCTCTCCCTACGTTTCACCACGGTCCACCCATCTTCATTCACCCCTCCCCATTGTGTATTATGCTGATTCCTGTCATATTCCACACCATTTCCGCCCCTTGGATAACGGCTGTTCCTAGTCCAGCTCCATCTGTTATCCGGATGTTCCCCATGAGAGTAGAAATAGGGTAATGACCTGGCCACAATGGACAGGCCATGGTTTCTCTGGGCCCTCGTTGTAATGTACTCCACAGTGCGGGGATTTTCAAAAGTTATCACCACACAGTCACCCTGTGCCCTTTTTCTGTTATACCCAATCCATGGTACCCTTTCTACCATTAAAATGTTGCTTTTAATAGCTGGCGGGAGAGGGTAGTTGTTGTTAAACCAATGGATAACCTTGTTTACGAGTGCCCCATTGGTTTCAGTGGATTGTGCACCCAGTTCCGGGACCCCAGTTAGAACCACAACATATGGTGATGCTCTTGGAGGTAAATTTATACTTCTACGCACATCAGTTTTAGCTGGTTGGTCTTCATCAGGTAATTGGACAGGAGTTTGTGGAGCTGATACTTCCTTGGCAGGTGGGGCTGAGCTTTTAGGTACTGATTGAGTTTTTAATAGCTGTTTACTAGGGAGTTTTCCTTTTCAGGATTAGTTGTACTTGATGAGGTGCTATTTGGGACACCCTTTGCCAATATAGGGCCAGAATTATTAGATGACGTTGCTATAGCTTTGGCCTTGAGCGCGCTTGAATCGGCTATCCGTTTGGCCAGATTCTCATACTGCATATGTGTGTCTCTCTTCAATTCTTGAATTTGTTTCTCAATCTCCTTGAGAAATTCTGTCAGTGGGGTTAATAGAGTTTTCATTAAGGTCTGCAGCATATATAGCATTGTGCTCTCTTTTCCCCTGCTAGTATTAACGCTTCCCTCTGGGGAACTATTTCTAGAGCTATTGGAGACTAAATCAGCCATTGAGTCATCCAAAATGGTGTCATCTAGAATAGCTAGGGGCAATATGTTAGGGGGCAGGCCGTCTTCTCCGTGTATATCAGTATCAGTAGCAATAAGTGCATTACTTGTATCTTTGGATAGATCTTTACCATGAGGTTTAATAGGCATATTTTGGTTCGTTCTCTTTTTAGGAATTGCCCCTTCCTTTACCCCCTGTAACACAACATTTTTATCTTTAGGTGAGGCTGCTATATGTATCAAGACACTAGTAGATGCCTGGGGGGATGGTAAGGTATGAACTAGGGGAGTCTGAGTAGGATTAGGGGTTTGAGAAACAGCTGTACTAGTCACATCCATAGATAATATATTACTCTCTCGTCTGTTAGGGTTCCGTACATTAGCAAAATGGCCCATCGAGGACCGTTTTGCAGAAGCCAAATCCTGCGATACCCTTATTTCCATCAAAGAAATCCCCTTGTCTATCAGTGTATTTGTTCTTACAATAAAATCATCTAGGGTGCCTGTTAATTTCTTCCCCCCGCTGCTGCCCTGCTTCTCGTCTCACGCATCTCCATGCTATTTATAAAGTGTCTTTTGAGATGACCGTCTCAGTAGATGCGGGCGCCTTTATAGGACAGAAAACCCTGCTCAATGAATACAATGAAATAAGCAAGATCTATTCACGCTACCCACACATTGGTGACTTATGGAAAGCCAAATGGCAGATATGTATACCTCGACAACTTTAGGTCAGGATTACTGGCCCAGTCCAGTCTCTTCTGGCCGATGAGGGCCGTAGAGAGCCCGCCCTTTGCCCAGGCTTCGCCCCGGGCGTCCCGCTTGCGTCCCGCTACGCGGAGGGCACAGTTCTTTTAAGGCCCCTCCTGTCGCTGCAATCGCGTCAGGGTAGGCGCCGCAGTAAGGGACGACGGGATCTGTAGTCCCGAGGCGGCTGGTGTGAGCGGCATGCTCGGTCGTTGGCGCTCCTGCGCTTCTCTGGTCCCGAAAATGCAAGGTCTCTCCCAGGTCTGTCTCACTGTCACTTGCGAAGCGTTACCTCCGCTCCACCGAGGGCACAGTTCTTTTAAGGCCCCTCCTGTCGCTGCAATCGCGTCAGGGTAGGCTCCGCAGCAAGGGACGACGGGATCTGTAGTCCCGAGGCGGCTGGTGTGAGCGGCGTGCTCGGTCGTTGGGGCTCCTGCGCTTCTCTGGTCCCGAAAATGCAAGGTCTCTCCCAGGTCTGTCTCACTGTCACTTGCGAAGCGTTTATATCAATAGACGATGCTTGTAAGGCACTTCTGTCAGAAAACATTTTGTCAACTTAACAGCAAACTGCTTTAAAAATAGTAGGAACTGTGCAGTCATGTTTTTGCTCAAAGGTCAAGGAAAACTACCATTTCAACTAAAGAATACACTGAGTGGTCATCTGTGCCCGCATATTCTTTAATGTGCTTTTCCAGAAGAAGGTATAGACAAACTGACAACGGTCTAGCAAAGGCAGCAATCTATGAGGAACTTCAAGATATTCTTCACTGGAGCCGGGTCTGGTGGTTCGGTAGACTAATGCGTCCATTGCAGGGTCCTGTGTTCGACCCCATGGTAACAGGTTTAAGTCCCAGTGGGTCCACTCAGCCTTTCATCCATCTGAGGTCGATAAAATGAGTACCGTTGGGTAACAATGAACATCTGTTATTCAGCGCCAAGAGACCTCTGGGTGAATGTGCGCTTTGCAAATACACATGTTATGTTTATGTTTTATGTCTATGCCTCTACATCAATTTCCTTTGCAATAAACCTCTATATACCAACATCTGCAAAACTTCTTGTCAACATGTATGCTTATATAAATATACTTATCATCCAAATACAGCCATCACTTCTTAATAAAACCAGCACATGCCTCGCTCCTCACTTACTGAAAACCATGACTTGAAGAAACCGTTTGCAACATCTCTTTCCTTCTTTCATTTAGTTGCTTCCCTGTGAAATGGATCCAAAAAAGAACCAGTGAGTGCCTCGCGCTGAAAGAGGCAGCAGGCGGAGGGGAGAAAGGAGGGGGCCGGCGGATGTTTCCCTTGCGGGAGCGAGCAGGAACCATATGTTAAAATTCCCTCCCGCAAGGGCGTCGCCAAACGTGAACGCGTTGCATTCATTTCAATGCGTGCACGTTTTTGACTGAAAAACAGAATCGATTGCAAAAGGTCTTTTTCCTATGCAGCGCAGGCAAGGCCTAAAAATGACTGACCCTATGAGTACCTCGGGGAAAGACAAATTTGCAAACCCTCTTAACATCACAGAAAACTGCAGACATGCAGTAACTATAAAATTGTTATAACACAGCGTACCTGCAACAAGTGGCTATGTTACATTTGTGATTGAGACACACGAGGTATTAGGATCAGAGGTATTCTACTCTTGGGTTCGGTTCCCACCAGCAGATCCAGACTAAATTGTTCCACACATACATTGTAGTTGAACCACCGGAAGAATACATTCCATATGAAGATATTGAAGTCCCGGAAACGTACCAGCATCACAAAAACTGGTTTACAGGCGCCCTCCCGCACACAACATCTATTGTGAGACTTGGTCCTCTCAGCATAGAAGGAACGACCTGGCCGGTTTTAGCGACATATACTACACATCCAGAGATAGATACACTATCAGTGGAAGAAGTCCATACAATATGCAAAGATATAGTCAGGCTGTACAGACACATAGTCCAGTTCGTTATGCGAACATTAACAGTCCAACCTGCGAGAAATGTTCCTGTTGGTCCACATCAGACCACACCTACAATTAACCCACAGACACTAAATCAGTAATAGAGACAATTCCTTTCAAACCAGCCAATTCCATTTTGGATAGCATAAAAAAGTTGCACAGCTGGAAGCAGTATTTCCCCATACAGGTCAGCAGGAAAATCATAGAAAGCTAACAATATGCTTAAGAGTGGGGATGGTTCCATCGATCAAGGATTGTACCACTTGGGGAACAATCTTTGCGGCCGTTTACGTCAGAGACATAGTACTCCATCCATAGCAGTTATTCCTGATGTATTAAAACAGATACAGAACGAGTATGGGACAGGACCTGCCCTGGACTTGGGAATTAATCTGGTCTCTGCAAATAAGCTGAGCAACAAAAAGGGGGGAGGCAACAGCAGTATCATGCACGGCTGCCTAAGAGAAACAGCTCCTATCAATAGGGAGCGAGAATTATCAAAAATTATCAAAGAAACTTTGTAAGAAAGTGGCTCTATATATACTCGACTAAAGTAAGGTACAGTGTGAATAGAGTCCTCAATCTCCAGAGGTATAATACAGGTTAAAGTCAGATCTGACCTTACTCTCTAAACTGGCAGTTTGGTCGAGCAGTAAGGCAGTTAAAAATCATAAACTTAAGAGGGATCCTGAAATCTCAATGTGGAGGAAGAGAGCAGGGAAAAGCACAGGATAAAGAACAGAGTCCTCCTCCATTTAATTATACTTTAGTGGGTAACTACTCAATAGATAGTTAATAGATAATCTCACATTTTATTAGTATCAAAAAGTTAGATAAGATAAACACTTAAAAGCACATTAATATTTGTTTGCTTTTTCATATGGCTATGTGAACAATACCTAAACAGAGACCCATGGTGGAAACACAAGGCAACATACACAATATTACAGTTCAGACATTAACTTAATAAACATTTTTAAACATCTAACAAAGACACACTATGTGATAATGTAATGAACAACAATACAAAAACAAGGACTATACTAGTAAAACGCCTGCGTGTGTTTCCGAACAAAAAGACAAACATACACACAGTTCCTTTTTCAGGGCGTGAACATGGTAGCAGGTGTTTCATGGGCCATCTGCATACATGTCGAGTAACCACCTGGTATGTGGTATCACAGGCTCACAGGTCGTTAATTTTAAAGAAAGAAAGCTCCAGTGTGGTCCTGGGGTCCATAGAGGTGAAAATCAGGCGAGTCAAATAGTCCACAGAAGTCACCATGCAAACCAATCACAGGTTGGCTCTATTTCCTAAACGTTTGCTGTTGATAGTGAAGCTAAAGGAGACCGTCTCCAGCCGATAAAATGAGGGGAACGGATAACCTGATGGCTGAGATGGCTGGGCGCAGGTTACAGTTTTATAAGGTCCAGGTCCACGCAAAAGGATGGAGACAGAGTGGCACAGGTCGCAACCTCAGTATGTAGCTAAAGCTGCTGGCTCTTATTAGCCATGGGGAGGCCGTAAGAAAAAATTATCATTAGAGAGAAGTGTATATCCGCGGATTACGCAGGTATAACTTCTGTTTTGACGTTCTAGAAACAAACATATCAGGGATCCATAACGGCTTCTCCGGTCCTGCCCGTACTCTCTAAAGTGGCAGTTTGTTCGAGCAGTAAGGCAGTATAAGAGGACAATGTAAAGCATTTGCTGTACACACTCAGTTGGCAAAAGGCTTCACACACTCAAGAATTGAACTCTAGGCCAATTGTTTTTATATCAAAAGATATATTTGTTTTATTTTAGAACCAACAGGTTGACGTAAATAATTAATTTACTCTCTTAATTTCTATGCAGGTAAGTACTTAATCAATGATAGCTCAATAAAAAGAAAGGAAACAGAGTCCGTGGTGTTAGAGTTTCTAAGGGTTTTATTCCTCATAAAGGAATCAGGATATCATGTTCTGACCACCGCAGGGGTGTCAGAAGGGATAGATGAGCGCGCTCTCGTTTATTGACATTACATAGCTTATATACTTGATTTACATCATAGGTTTCAATGTGAGAGGCGTAACAGCTGAGAGAAGACAAGATAACAGTATACACGTGGTACCAATACATCATCAAGAGGCGTAAATTAGGCGTGAACTAGAGGTGTGTGCTAGAAACGTCACTGATAGGTGACGCAAGTGGGTGGCACCAAGGGGTGGTGCTAACAGAATGTTGCAATGTCAGCAGAAATCGGAAACTTGGATGCGCGCGCAGCTGCATGACGTGTGACTAACGTAAACAGGAGGGTGCAGGGGTCTTGACATTTACACTGACGGAAAGAGACAGAAGTCTGGCATGTCAGATCAACTTGTACTTCTATCATATCTGATATCTGATGTTTAGGAACTATACTATCTGGGCGGAAAGGTCTCTAGGGTAGAAGCTATTCTATGCTAACTGTGGATGCGTGTATAAGCGCCTGAGTGTCTACATGTGAAGCGTGGGGGCACGGGGCCTTCCATGGAAGCATGGCAACGGAGGCTATGAATTACTTGCATTAAGACAGGTCGGCCTTTTGGCTCTGCAGCTGGAGAGGATGTTTACAGAATCTAGTAGGCAGGAATGTATTCTCGGGGAACGGAACAGATAACTCGAAGGTTATAGTCAGTCTTGGCAGAAAGCAGGCTTGAGCTGAGCACGAGGGGCCGCGCTGAATATAGGGCATAGTTCATGAGTACAGAGGTAGCCTGGGCAGAGCCAGGAGCCACAAAAGAGGTTCAGATGGCAGGAATTCAGGGCCTACTCTGGCTAGAGCAGGAAAAAGCGAAAAGTGTACTACAAAAAGACGTTGGCATAGCATACTTAGGAACGGACTATATAATCCATTCATGGTGCGTCTGAAAGAGGACAAGTTGACGGTGGACGCAAATGTATTTGCGTCTTCATAGCTGGCACAGGAGGGAAGTTACATGCACTTTAAGCTGGTACATGGAGTCGGTGGGGTACGCGCTAGGGAACACAACATGGCCAAAATTTAATTTTCCTCATTCCCTCCTTGTTCCCTACGGACCCTTCATGAAATATCGATCCTCATGAATCGATCAGTCTGTTCTTGTAACATCATTTGTTCTTCTTTCTTTCTGTTACGTTTTGAGTGAAAACTGGAATGTTCAATACAAGAAGTGGCACACAGTCCACAAATCGCTGGCCCACACTGTAGGCACAGACAGCAACTGAATACTAGGACTAGGCCAATGCCTAGGAAGGATAGGATTTTCCATCCCCAAGCTGTTAACGTTGTCCAGAACCAACCGGACCAAGTCCAGGTGCCTGGATTCTGATGTATCTGATTTGCAATTTTATGAAGACGGGTGATAGCTTGATATACAGATGGTGCATTCTGTGGAATGAAAACACAGCAGCTTGACCCGATGACCTTACAAGCTCCACCTCTATCTGCCAAGATGACGTCAATTACAAGACGGTTCTGAAGGACAACAACCCGCATAGCGGACTGCTCCTCTGTTAAGTTTCCTAAGGCGGAGGTAGTTTCATTTACTACAGCTTCAAGTGTTCTAGTTAATCTGCGTATTAATTTACTATTCTGGACAGGGCCTAAGAAGAAAAAGAATCCTTTATTAAAATCAGTGTACTGTTCCCATGCCGTTTCTGTGTAGTCGACAAGGGGGGCATCTCTTCTGGGTCTATTCTTTACTAGATTGCTATTTCTATGGTAATCAGAAGGAGCTAGAAAAACGGGTGGCAGAAGGAATGCAATGTAACAGGTACCATCCCAATCTGGAGGTAGACGAATGTATGCGGTATGACCACACACAAAGTAAGAATGACTGATAGCTTTGAAGGATGACTTTCCATCATCACTGAATTCGACCACAGTAGTGCATTTGCTATGACCTAAGTGTACGGAACCTTTCTTCTTGATACATAATTCACCAGTGACTGGCAGTACTGACATAATAGGTAGAACTGGTGCAGCTTCGGATTCGACGGTAAGAATCATAAGGCTAATTGTGTAATTACCTAATCCATATACTTCATTTTCTAGATCAGTTCCTATTCTAATGGGGAGTCCCTCCTTATCCGGGTGACAGACGTTTAGTAGGACCAAGTTCAGGTTTCCCCAAACCCAACCCCCATCGAAAACAGCAGTGTCGGGATCTAGAGAATTAATTATCTTAAACCATGCTCCGCAGGAGCCATTATGAGTGAACGGGTACGGAAAGAGAGGCAAGGCTCCCTTGTAGTTCTGGTAGGGAGGGAGTCGACCACATATCCAGCAATTTGTAGCATTGTTAGTTTGATGAGAATGATGTAACATACTAATGAATGTATTGTTGCGCAGCGCAAGTCTGTAGGAAAGCTCATGAGGAGGTAACTCACTAAAAGTGTGTTCAGCAGAGACATTGTAAGCAGATTGTTCACGCTTGAAGATAGGAAAGTATATGGGTAATAAGATGCTGGCAATAATTATTAGTATACTTAGAATAAACATAATTATTAGTGTCACTATGCAGTGACTACGAAGTGATTTGCAATATGTTCTTTTCTTTTCCTCTCTCTCTCTAACTCGATCTAGGGGATACATGTCAGAAACTATTTAACCGATTCACCTAGGGAAGGACTTAAACAATTAAACTGTCTGACTTGCTAGATCGTAACTTCATACGATATTGTTCTTGAGGAGTTTTTTCTCGTTTGCATTCGGAAAAGTCTTTCGTATCAGAGTCTTTGGTGGGGGTGGGTGTGTCTTGGTCCGGTTTCAGTCCTGGGAATGTTTTGATATGGCTTAGGTGAACCCACCCCTTTCTTCCTTCCAATTTGACTGCAGTCTTTGTTGTTAATAGAACGGTCTTCGGAGATTTCCAGCGGGGCTCCAACGGACTTTTCCTGTCGAAGTTGCGGATTAAAACAACGTCACCGGGGCGGACATCATGCTCCTTTACATCGGTGTTGTCAGGGAAGGCTGCGGCAACCTGTGAACGACATGATTGGAGTGCAGACATCAAGGAGGCAAGGTAATCTGTCAACATATTAGAATCAACATCGGTTATCTTTTTCGGAATGGGCGTCCCCCACATATTCGGTGGTCTGCCAAAGACCACTTCGTACGGAGATAGCCCTGATCTCGAATGGGCGACCATTCTCATATAGAATAGTGCCACCGGCAGGGCGACTATCCAGTCGACCCCTTTGTCCTGACATATTTTGGCAAGGCGAATCTTTAATGTCTGATTATGCCTTTCTACAAGGCCTGCTGCTTCTGGATGTCGGACACAATGGAACTTCCACTGGTATCCCAATAACAAGGAAACTTCTTTCATTAGGGCAGACGAGAATGGCTGACCGTTATCTGAGTACACAACACGAGGCAAGCCGTACCGTGGGAAAAATTCACGAACCAACTGTTTGGCAGTGGTCGGAGCAGTGTAATCTGGGACTGGGTAAGCTTCGGTCCAGCGGGACAGAGCACAGACAACTACGAGAACATATTTGAATCCTCGACAACGGTCCATCTGGATATAATCCATCTGGAGGACTTCAAAAGGGTGATCAGGAGGATGAAATCCACCTTGCTCTACAGGGACGCTTTTACCTGGATTGAACTGACAACAGATCATGCAAGTACGCACTTTCTGTTTTGCGGCTGCTCGTAAGTGTTTATTGTTCCAGAGATTTTGCAAACTGTCTAACATGGCTTTCTCTCCCAGGTGGGCAGGACTATGTGCTGTATTTATCATGACTTGAACCATAGAGTCAGGGAGAAACCATGTAGATTTTCCCTTCGTCATCCAACCCTGATCTGTCTGGATCCCTCCTAGTTCGATCCATTTCTTTATTTCGTCTGCAGTAGCATGTGTCTGAATGTCAATAACATCTAGTGTGGGATCTCTGACTGTCATGCAGTTTGTCGGATCTGTTGTCTTGATCGTGTCAGCTGTCTGAGTGTGAGTCAGTGCTTCTGATCTGCCAGGTCGTTACCCTGGGAAACAGAATCTGTGGCTTTAGTATGTGCTTTACACTTCATGACTGATATGGCTGAAGGCAGATGTATTGCTTCTAACAGTGCTTGAATGAGAGGACCGTGCTGAATCTTGGTACCATGAGAGGTCAGGAAACCTCGTTCCTGCCAGAGCATACCAAAGTCGTGTACGACTCCGAACGCATAACGGGAATCTGTGTATATGTTAACATTTCTGTTCTTTGCTAGAATACAGGCTTGGGTCAGAGCGATGAGCTCTGCCGCTTGAGCAGACAGTGTATCAATACGATGTGTTTCTTTAACTTCAGTTTCAGTGGTCACGGCATATGCGGCCACTAACTCTCCTGTACTTGTTCTCATGCATGAACCATCCACATAAAGTGTCAGGTCTGGATTTGTCAACGGAACATCTGTTAAATCTCGTCTGGGCTTTGTTACTGCATTAATAATCTCTATACAATCATGTGGGGCTGGATCTGTCATAACTGTAGGTAACAATGTTGCTGGGTTCAAGATACTGCAGCGTCTGATTTCTATGTGTGGCTGGAATAATGTCAATTCATAACCTGTCAGTCGTGCTATAGTTAAGTGTTGAGTCTGGGTTCTGTTTAATAGAACCTCTACAGAATGTGGAACTTGTACTGTTAACTGATGACCTAAAACAATTGAATCGCTTTGTCTGATTGCTAACGCTGTTGCGGCTACTGACTTTAAGCATGCAGGGAGTGCCTGAGCTACTGAATCCAATGTACTTGAAAAATAAGCACAAGGCTTATGTGAACCTGCTTGATCTTGAGTGAGGACAGACAATGCTGTACCATCACGTTCTGTAACAAAAAGTGTAAACGGTTTGCTGTAACATGGTGTCGCTAAAACTGGTGCTTGGCATAAAGCTTTCTTTAATTCCTCAAAGGCTTGTGTGTGTTCCTGAGTCCAAGGAAGGACAGTCGAAGTCGCTGCCTCCTGTGTCGTTAACTGGATGAGTGGTTTAGCTAGAAATGCATATTGAGGAATCCATTGTCTGCAGTACGAGGTGAGGCCTATGAAGGCCCGCACTTCTTTTTGTGACTGGGGTCGGGACATGTTTACTATTAACTGAATGCGATCGGGAGTGAGCTGTCTCCCCACTTTGGACAGCAAGTGACCCAAGTACACAACTTGCTGAACACAGAATTGTAGCTTCGAAGGAGACACCTTGTGTCCCTTGTCGGCCAGAAAGTGCAAAACTATCAGAGATGCTTGTTCACATTCGGGCTCACTTCGTGCGGTGATCAGCAGATCATCGACGTACTGTAGTAAAGCTGTATTAACTGGCATTTGGATACAATCTAGTTGTCTTTTCAGTGCTTGACTATAGATGCTGGGGCTTTCTGTAAATCCTTGAGGTGCGCGGGAAAATTTGAAACTTCGTCCATTTAAACTGAATCCGAAGAGATATTGGCTCTCCGGGTCAATGGGTACACTGAAGAAGGCGTTCTTGAGATCGATTACAGTAAAGAACGTTGCTTCTGAATCAATAGCAGTTAACAAGGTGGAGATATCGGGGACCACAGGATACTGTGGTACAATACATTTGTTCAGTTCTCGAAGATCAATCACCAACCGATATACTGGCGGTGCATTGCGGTCTGTACGTTTAAGAATTGGAATGATAGGCGAATTACAGATATTGGAGTCGGTCTCTACGACCACTCCTTGGGCGATAAGCTCTTCAATGATTTTCAGTAAGGCCACTACAGCATCGGGTGGTAACTTGTATTGTCTGATTCTCGGTAGAACAACACCTGTCTTGAGTGTAACACGATATGGTGTGATATGCATACAACCTACATCAGCTGGGCCTTTTGCCCATAAGTGATCTGGTACATTCTTCAATCTGACATCAAAGTCACGTAGGACATAATGTCCCTTGAAATCCCGTAGAAAGAGTCTGACTCCCTCCGGGGAACAGCAAATTATCGCTCCTAGAGCCTTCAGTGTTTTAATTCCTAACAGATTTTCGGGACATGACTTCGTAAGTAACAAGTCTGTAACTCGGGATAATGGACCCACAGCTAGTGGTACTGGTTCTGATACTTCATTTACAATAGGCTGTCCTGAAAAACCAAGGGAAACATTCTGTGAGCCTGAGAGGGGTGCCCCTGGAACTTCATTGTGACTGATAGTAGTGCGACTTGCCCCTGTGTCAATTAAAAACTTTCTGTCTTTTCCTAATACGTGACTATGTACATAAGGACCTTCTTGATCTACAGGAATTTCAATAAGAGGCAAATCACTTTCCCTCCCTAGGCTGTTTCATGTGTAACGCTGATAGTCCGGATATGCCGACTGGGCATACTGGTACATCTGTTGTGAGACTTCTCTAGTTGCAGCAGCGGGCTGTGTCTGAGCATGCTGTGGCTGCGGTACTGCTACGGTCTGTGCTGTGTGGGACTGATCATGCATAGGCTGTGTATTCTGCATTGGCTGTTCGTTCTGCGAGGTCTGTTGATGACCCTGTTCATGTCTAGGCGGACGCGGTCTTTCTTTAGTTTTACCTGTCTCGATGTTATGTTTCAGGACTGGACATTCATGTACGTAGTGACCTGGCTGCTTGCAATAATTACATGTCCCTTTAACGGGAGCAGCAGAATGATGTGTCTGGGCCCCACCTTTCCTATGACCCTCGGCTGGAATTGTCTGAGCTACTAACATTTTCATTTTCGTGTCTTTCATACGTTTCTGTTCCTGCTCTTGTTCTTCCCTAATTCTATTCTGGTGATATTGTAACATTTGTAACATCTGTGATGGCGTATTTGCCTGCCAAGTACTTTCAACCTTGTACACTCTATTTTTAACCAGTGGTAGGGCGTTCTCTACTAATTTCGTTACAAAAAGGTGTGGATATGACTCGCTACTTGTTTTTAGACCACTATTGATAATGAAACATTTCTCGAATCTTGAATAAAAGTCACTAGTATCTTCATCTTGTTTCTGTTTGCAGGACGAGATCGCGTCCCAATCTTCCTTTCTAGTTGTCAATAATCTTGGCAGAACCTGTACTATTAAACCTGGTAATGCTTTAGTCAGATCCCCAAGGCCTAACCCTGGGACTCGTTTCTTTTCTTCGTCTTCTATCTCCGCCCATGCTATCTTTGACTCTCCCACTTCCCAATCCTTCTCCTTTAATTTCTCGTAAATGCCCGTGGGCAACAGTACTTTCAACATTTTCATAATATCATCATACGTGTAATCTCCCATTAATAACATGTCTTTAAGCTCTCTGTGAAAACCTGCAGGGTCTTTATCATGGCACGGAACTAATTTCTTCATTTCTAATAGTTCTAACTTAGTCAGTGGTGTGTGAACATACACACGTTTCAGACGTTGGTCCGCACCCATAACTGGATGTACTTCTCGTAAGGGATTCTGACTTTCAATGCCGCCACCGCATTGCATGTGGTACATTTTTCTTTCTGGAGGCGGGGCAGGAACATATTCAGAGCTCAGGAAAGTGTTATACTTACGTCGTTGTTCTAGAATTATTTGTATTAATTTGGTACTAAAACCTCTCCATCTATCCATGATTAGTGCTTCTAATGTTTCGTGTAAGGGACCTGGATCAGAATGATGGTTTCTGAACTTGATAAGGAGGTGCTGAATCATGTATACACCTGCTATTTTCTGCTCTTCCGGGGAAAGGTTCAAGAATGTCTGCACTAACGTGTCATCATTATATATATCTGCGTTTTCTGCCCACAACACGGCGGACCGGGCTAGTTCCTGTTCATCCATAGAATTGAGTATATGGTACCCTACTCGATCTCGAAGCCTTTTATCAGTTTCCTGGAACTGATGTTCAGAAGAATTCGGATTTGTTAAAGCGGAGAAAAGAACTCTCTTGCTCTCCGGACGGACACCTTTCCTAAGGTAGTTTCCCCTACCTACATACGCTATGGTATCTGTAGATTTTTCTGATGTTTCATCTTCATCTTCCTCCCCAGAGGAGGTTTTATCTGTATCTTCCTGATGTGCAGTTAATACTGCCTTTCTAATTTTCTGGGACATAGTGGCTATGCTATTCCCCTTGTCATGTTTTGCTTCTGCTATATTTTGGCCCCACTTGTTCAATGCGTCTAATTCACTCTGATCTGTCCCGGGCCTGTCTCGTTCTCTTATCACACAATTAATAAAGAATCGTAATATCTGTTTTTGGACGTCAACTTTCTGTTTATACATGGCAGCTTTGATACTGTCAGGGTCTTTCCCTGTCTGTACGAATTTGTATATTCTGTCGAGAGCTTCCTGCATTCCTACACAGCATAGCAAGCTATCGGTGGCAGATCTCAAGCGTAGTGATGCTAATACCATCAGATCGTCTGTTCCGGGTACTGGATCATATCTGCAGAATGACATCCTATCTTTGAGTGCGTCAAGCCGGGCTGAATAAGGAGACTGGAAAGGATTCTGTGTGTCCTTTAAATGTAATCTGTGTGTCGGTGGAGGGGTCTGTAGACCCGCCGTCGCACCTCCTGAGGCCGATGCTTGGGCATTATCTCTCCGCGGAGTCTGTATCTGAACTTGAATCTGTCTTTTAGTAAGATCAGGTAGTACTGGTTTCGGTAGATCCGTTTTAAGAACGGGGAGTGGCGGAGCTGGGGGAGCGGGAGAGGTCTGTTGCGGTACCGGCGGAGCTGGATCTGGGGGCGTAGTACCACCTCCATCCCTGTCAGTAGGCAGGGCACGAACAGGCAGATTGGTGTAAGCTGGTGCTACATCCTCTAGATATGAATTCAGGAATATGTCTTTAGTAGTTTTATGCATTACTTTAGTTGGGACTAATGGTGTCTGTAAGTTTTTCGGTATTTCTGATTCAGTTTCGGATGGGCCATCTGCTGCGAGGTACATACCGTTTACAAGATTATTTCGGGCACGGTCTATTTGTTCTGTTTTTACTCGAATCCCTTCAGTAACTAATTCGTTTTCTCGTTCTTTATCTGATTCTTTAAGTCTGTCTTCTCTACGGAGTGCTTTGTCAGCACGCTTACGTGATTCCTTACGCCAAAATTCTATGGCGTCCTTCTGAGATTGCCTAGCTTTCTTTTTCCATAATGCTTCTTCTACCCTCATGATGCACTCGGCATCCCACGTTCCGGTAACAGGCCATCTGTGTCTCTCGTCTAGGTGTTTGGTGTAATCGGCCCATAAATCTAGATATAATATGGCATCTATGCCGTGCTTCTGATACATAAAATTGCCTGGAGTGTCCCTAGGGGGGATAGGAATTTCTTCCTCTAGTAACCCTTTCCTAGTTCCTATCTGTTTTAACTTGCTGAGGAACGGCATCTTGTTTACTTATTACTTGAACGCTAGATCTTTATTCCTTGATACGAGTTGCTAGTTGATACAAGAAATACAATAATACACTGAAAAACAGTCACATTCATACCACGACATTAATCACATGAAAACATTAAAGACATCGTTAACCACCCCCTACACTGAATGTACCGCTCAACGGTACGGATACACTGCTGTAACAGTGCAGAAATTCGGAATACTTTATATACTGCTAAACAGTACAGATACACTGCCTAAAAACAGTGCAGACCGGACTTGCGTACCCAAACCCGTCTAGATACGACCCAGCAATGGTACTCACCGGGAAGCACGGAAACAGAAGGCCTCGGAAAACTCGACTGGACTCGACTCGGAACTTCGGAAAACTTCGGAAAAACTTCGGAAAACTTCGGAAAACTGGTGGGCCTCTTCACACCTCGGACCTTGCTTCTTTCGGCTGGGCTCTGGTCGGGATCCTCCGCACTCCTCACCGCCTCGTCTGGGCACTGATCGCAGTCTTCGTCACCTCCGTGTGTCAGAGGGGGGTGCAGGAAATCCTGCCAGTACACGTGTTGTCCGTCTAACTGATGGCAGGGGACACGGATTGCAACGCACCTTCCGGCGCGTGAGGTGGGGGAGGGGTCCCTGTTCGGGCGCCAAAATGACGTAAATAATTAATTTACTCTCTTAATTTCTATGCAGGTAAGTACTTAATCAATGATAGCTCAATAAAAAGAAAGGAAACAGAGTCCGTGGTGTTAGAGTTTCTAAGGGTTTTATTCCTCATAAAGGAATCAGGATATCATGTTCTGACCACCGCAGGGGTGTCAGAAGGGATAGATGAGCGCGCTCTCGTTTATTGACATTACATAGCTTATATACTTGATTTACATCATAGGTTTCAATGTGAGAGGCGTAACAGCTGAGAGAAGACAAGATAACAGTATACACGTGGTACCAATACATCATCAAGAGGCGTAAATTAGGCGTGAACTAGAGGTGTGTGCTAGAAACGTCACTGATAGGTGACGCAAGTGGGTGGCACCAAGGGGTGGTGCTAACAGAATGTTGCAATGTCAGCAGAAATCGGAAACTTGGATGCGCGCGCAGCTGCATGACGTGTGACTAACGTAAACAGGAGGGTGCAGGGGTCTTGACATTTACACTGACGGAAAGAGACAGAAGTCTGGCATGTCAGATCAACTTGTACTTCTATCATATCTGATATCTGATGTTTAGGAACTATACTATCTGGGCGGAAAGGTCTCTAGGGTAGAAGCTATTCTATGCTAACTGTGGATGCGTGTATAAGCGCCTGAGTGTCTACATGTGAAGCGTGGGGGCACGGGGCCTTCCATGGAAGCATGGCAACGGAGGCTATGAATTACTTGCATTAAGACAGGTCGGCCTTTTGGCTCTGCAGCTGGAGAGGATGTTTACAGAATCTAGTAGGCAGGAATGTATTCTCGGGGAACGGAACAGATAACTCGAAGGTTATAGTCAGTCTTGGCAGAAAGCAGGCTTGAGCTGAGCACGAGGGGCCGCGCTGAATATAGGGCATAGTTCATGAGTACAGAGGTAGCCTGGGCAGAGCCAGGAGCCACAAAAGAGGTTCAGATGGCAGGAATTCAGGGCCTACTCTGGCTAGAGCAGGAAAAAGCGAAAAGTGTACTACAAAAAGACGTTGGCATAGCATACTTAGGAACGGACTATATAATCCATTCATGGTGCGTCTGAAAGAGGACAAGTTGACGGTGGACGCAAATGTATTTGCGTCTTCATAGCTGGCACAGGAGGGAAGTTACATGCACTTTAAGCTGGTACATGGAGTCGGTGGGGTACGCGCTAGGGAACACAACATGGCCAAAATTTAATTTTCCTCAAGGTATCAAAATACACTTTTTTCAACATGAGTGACTTTGGGTAATTACTTTGCAGAGAGCCAATAGACTTGGTAAGTACAATAGTTACTGAGGTTGCAATAGGCAACACAATTCTAAACACAATTTAAAATTGAGCTCAATTGGTTTTTCTATAAAAATGCAATTGATTACTTTCATGATTACTTTGCTAACCACAGGACTTGATCCTGGATTCAGTCCCAGGACCTAAGCTGTAAACAGTTAAGTAAAAGCGTTTTGGTTACAGTTGTAATTTTTAAAAGATATGAATGTATTTTTAAATTTCATTACAAGACAGGAGGCTAACATTATGCATTAATCCTTTAATGCAGCTCACAAACACAGCCGCTACATCACAAAGGTAAGAATAAGAATTAGGTGACATCACAGTATCCATAAAGGCCAGGTGCCAAGGGAGATCAGCCTCTTTTAAAATGGCTCGAGTGACAGGAGAAGTTGAAACAAAGGAGTAGAACATTTGCTCCCGCATTAGAGGAATGACCCTCGGCAACGGTGGCGTCGCGCACCCTGCCTCCCAAGGGTCATTCCTCTTCTCATTCCTCTTCTCCTTCTGGCTGCCTCTCTCGAGTGCGTCCGTTGCTTTCCTCACAACGACGATCAGCTGTTTCCCCCTCCTACTCGACGCAAATACCGTCTAGTGCCAAACGGAGGGTACACTCTTATTTTGACGCCCTGTAGGAAATATAAAACGTCCTGTAGTTTATATAAAAAATAAAAAAAAAAGGGGGAAAAGACAAGTTGAGCTTTTCTGTAGCATACATTACTAGTTTGCCTTGCCCACATGTTAGATATGGAGAGTGAAGACGCTACAGCTTCCTCTCCCTCCCATAATAGTGACACCTTTAAAAACTTTTAAAAAAAAGAAATGAGAGCATGCATGCTCGATACCTTTAACGAGGTAATATCTCGTAAGAGGACCCTCAACGACCCTGGCCAAGACTCTAGAAACCCTACAAAGCCTAAAGCACCTAGGAAAACCAAGCACACTATAGATAGTTGTGCGGGGAACTTTGACGGTCCAAGCACCTCTCTGGATTTGGGTAGCCTTAGCACTCCAAGAGGCATTGGTGCCCTTCGCGGCACAACTAGGTTGGGTACCCTTGGCGGTACAACCCTGGAAGGTGTCCTAAGCAGCACAAATGGTGATGGTGCTAGCCCTGACTCTGATACCTACTCCGACGTAGAGGAGACTTTCGGGGAACTCTACGACGAGTTCGTTTTCGACCCTAACGATTACTTTTCAAATGACTCTGACCCCAACTCCTTCTCCGAGTTGGACCCTCCTTCCTCCTCCAATGATGCCATCCTTGACCCCCTAGGGGGGGAGATGTTCTCTCCTGTGAACATCTCACGTCCTAATAGCTCTAAATGGTCCCCCCAGGAACATGTTGGCAAGTTCATAACCAAATGGCTAAGAAACTCCTTGGAAACTGATTCAAGGAACATTATGCGAGCTGAGTGCCCAAGACCATGTATTGGGGATAAGGTCTGCCAGACCCCTAACCTTGACCCAGACCTCATTAAATTTCTTTTCAAACTGGGAAAGGACCCAAGAAAAGGGCTTGAAAGAGCATTCAAATCCTGCCAGGACCGTCTTCTAGACATGCTAGGCCCTCTCACCAAAATCCTTGATCTTGCTGAGGAATCCTATATTTCAGATACTCCCCTTGACACTGTGCTCATTAGGGGTTGGAGCCAGAGAGCTATCGTCATCTTAGGGAACGCCAATTCAAGTCTAAACATGGAAAGGAGGAAAACTGTCCTAAACAGAATTAACCCCAAACTCGGAGACCTTGCCGAGAAGGAACCTTCTTCCGAACCCCAAGGCCTTTTTTTCGGGCAAGACATGATTAAATCAATTGGTAGATACGTGGTGACCTTCACAGCACTTGACAGGGCTCCTAGCAACCTGAAGAAAGTCTTCCCTTCTAGTGTTTTTGGTCAGGCCGGAAGAAGGGGCCGTTCTTCCGGCCGTGCCAACTTCCGGCCCTATAACTCCAGCAGAGGAAGAGGTGGTGCAGGAAGGGGATACTACGCTGCAGGAAGGGGATACTACCCCTCGAACAAACAGTTCTACCCCCAACAAGGAGGTCGTGGTTCCCGAGGCAGAGGCTTCTCCTCCTGTGGAGCACCTAATACCAACACCTCAAGTAAGTGCCCTCCTTTCTCCTTCCCCTCCAAAGGTCGGGGGAAGACTCAAATTGTTTTACCACGTTTGGGAAAGTTATACTCAGGACCCCTGGGTCCTTCAAACTGTCCGTGGGTTCAAGATAGATTTCGTGGACATCCCTTTCCAATCCACGACTCCAAGACCCTTAGACCTTCCCCCGGAACATCTAGCTATCGCCAAGGAGGAGGTCTCCTCTATGCTAAAGAAGGGAGCTATTATCGAGGTTCCTTGGTCACAAAAGAATTTTGTAAGGACCCTCTTCTTGGTAGAGAAAAAGGACAAAGGCTGGAGACCAGTGATAAACTTACGGGAAGTAAACAAATACCTGGTTTATCGCCACTTCAAGATGGAGGGCATTCATCTTCTCAGGGACCTTCTCCTTCAAGGAGACTGGTTAGTCAAGCTAGACCTAAAGGACGCCTACTTTACTATCCCCATGGCCAAGGAACATCAATCCTTCCTCCAATTTACTTGGGACGGACACCTCTACCAGTTTCAAGCTCTCCCCTTCGGTCTCTCATCCGCCCCCCGGTGTTTCACCAAGGTCATGAGAGCCATCGTTTCGATTCTCAGAGCAAAAGGGGTTCGTCTAATTATCTACTTAGACGACATCCTCCTCATGTCTCCAACCAAAGAACAAATTTTGGAAGACCTCAGGGTCTCCATGGAGTTGATAGAGAGTCTTGGTTTTATTATAAACAGAGAAAAATCCATCCTGACACCCTCAAAATCTCTCGAATTTTTAGGATTCACCATGAACACCTCAAGCTGTCTTCTCTTACTGCCGAAAAAGAAGATTGCGAAAATTCGAAAAGAAATCAGGTTTGTCCTGAAGCATCAATCCCTCTCCCTACGAGAATTAGCCAGACTCTTGGGTCTTCTTTCTTCTTCGATCCAAGCTATCTTTCCGGGTCCCCTAAACTATCGTGCTCTCCAGAGGGTGAAAGCCCAAGCCCTTCGTTCCGGTCTCTGGTATGGGGACATGATCTCTCTCGACCAACCAGCGAGACTGGAACTCTCTTGGTGGCTGGACAATTTGGATGCATGGAATGGAAGGGCTATCTTCGGTTCCACCCCAGACTTTGTCTTGGAATCAGACGCCAGTCTGCACGGCTGGGGTGCTCGCCTCCTCGACCAAGACACCGGTGGAGTTTGGACCCTTTCGGAGTCCTCCCACCATATAAATTTTTTAGAGCTGACTGCTGGGCTCTATGCCTTGATGAGTTTCAGACACTCACTTCAAGGCAGATCTGTCCTTCTAAAAATGGACAACGTTTCTGCAGTCTCTTACATCAACCGTCTCGGTGGCACGAGGTCCGCAGACCTTTCGGACCTGGCCAAGAAAATATGGATGTTCTGTCTAGAACACAAAATTTCATTGAGAGCAGAATACCTTCCAGGGAAATCCAATCTTTCAGCGGATTGGAACTCGAGGTTCCTTCAAGATTTCAGCGACTGGAAACTCGATGCATCGATCTTCAATTCCCTCAACACTCTTTGGGGTCCCTTCGACGTGGACCTTTTCGCAAGCAGATTGACCTTCCAACTCCCCCAGTATTTCAGCTGGATGCCAGACCCGGGTGCTCTAGCTGTGAACGCTTTCCTCCAACCTTGGGCTCCCCTTCACCCTTACGCCTTTCCCCCTTTTGCAATGATTCAGAGAGTTCTTCAGAAAGTGAGACAAGAACAATGCTCCCTTGTCCTGATAACTCCTTTCTGGCCGTCTCTAGCCTGGTTCCCCACAGCTCTGGAACTTTCTTGCGACGTTCCCCTCTTGATTCCCGCAACTCAGGGTCTCCTCCTAAACGCAGACGGAGAGGATCATCACCTGGTTCTTTCAGGGAGTTTGAACCTTCTTGCCTGGAAAGTGTCAGGCAATCTCACCAATTGTCTGGACTTTCGTCATCTGCTCTCACTCTCCTCGGCGAGTCATGGGCACCTGGAACCCATTACAGATACAATAACATCTGGAAGAAATGGTCTAGTTGGTGCTTGGAGAGGAACCTGGATCCCGTGGAGGCTCCTATAGTCTCTATTGTTAATTTCCTTGTTGAAATCTATGATAATGGTCTCTCCTATAGATCTATTAATTGTTTTAGATCTGCAATTTCAGCCGGTCATGCTCTTGTCAATGGTAAAAACGTTATTATCTGTAGAGTTCTTAAAAGTATTCGTCTTAAGAGACCCCCTCGTCCTAGATATCAATCTGTTTGGGATGTTAAACTTTTACTTGATCTTTTTTGTTCATGGCCTAACAATTCTCTCCTTAACAGGAAATGTCTCTCAATTAAGCTTGCCTCTCTTTTATGTCTAGTTTCTTGTCGCAGAGTTTCTGATGTCAAAGCTCTGGACATCTCTAATAGATGTTACGACATGTTTGGTGTTAAGTTTGAAATATTTAGAAGAACCAAAACCATGTCTGATTCTATCTTTTACCCTCGTTTTGATTCCCATCCAAAACTATGTGTTGTTGATTGCATGAAGGAATACGATTCCAGAATGTCTAACCTTCGTCCTCCTGGTGCAAATCAACTTTTAGTTTCTTACGTTAGTCCCTTTAAGCCCATCTCATCCTGCTCTATCGCAAGGTGGGTTAAGATTGCTATGAACTTTGCTGGTATTGACCTGTCTAAATTCCAGGCTCACTCTCTCAGGAGTGCTATGGCCAGCAAGTCTTTCTGGTCTGGTGGTAAGTTGAATGCTATCCTTAAGTCGGCTGATTGGTCTAATGCCTATACTTTTGCTCATCATTATTGTAAACCAATTGAACATGTCTCTGATGCAGTTATTCAAGGCTACCAACATGCATAATGTAGCCTCCTGTCTTGTAATGAAATTGCGATTCTCCTATTAACATGACGAGAGAATCTGGATTTCATTAAAGACACGGAGGCTAACATTATCCCCCCCCTTCCCTCCCTGAGGGTAATTATGAATTGTTATTTTATCTGGTTTACAATTTATGCTTTCTTTCTCTGATGTTCCTGTTCATGCTTCTTATGAAGACCCCTTTTGTCCTTCTCGTTGATTTACTCCTTTTTCCATTTCAGATCATTCTAATTGATGTTTCTACATGGAATTCAAGAAGTTCTCCAATTCTTCTTTCAAGTCCAATTCTTCATTCAAGTTCAAGTTCTACTCCTTTGTTTCAACTTCTCCTGTCACTCGAGCCATTTTAAAAGAGGCTGATCTCCCTTGGCACCTGGCCTTTATGGATACTGTGATGTCACCTAATTCTTATTCTTACCTTTGTGATGTAGCGGCTGTGTTTGTGAGCTGCATTAAAGGATTAATGCATAATGTTAGCCTCCGTGTCTTTAATGAAATCCAGATTCTCTCGTCATGTTAATAGGAGAATCGCAAGTTGACAGAAACTTTTCAGAGAAAAACTAGCAATGTTATCCTATGGAAGGAAATTTAAGTCACAGGCAAAGTAGGTTCTAGTTACTTTTGTAATCCAGTACTGGACTCCTATATCCAGCACTGGGACCTCTACCTAAGACAGGTAAGTATTTACGTTTCAGTAGTTGATACGATTTTTAAGGGATATTTGTAATTTGCAAAAATCGACAGAAGAAAATCAGTCAATGGTTTCCTATGGAAGAAAATGCAGGTAACTGGTAAGTACAGTTAAGATTACTTTTGCGATTCAATACTGAACTAGAAAGTACAGTACTGGCTTCTCTCCTGATCCCAGGTGAGTATTTCGGAAATCGTTATTTGGCTGATTTTAGAAGAATATTTTAAAGTTTCAAAAATCGACACTTAGAAGAAATTTCAGTGAAAACCAGTCAATGTTAGCCTATGGAAAGAAAGTGAGTTATCGGCTTCCAGGTGAGTACTTGACTGGTGAGGTTAAGGTTCTGGGCATAGACTCAGGGGTCTCCCAGGGTTAGAAAGGTACAGTTGTTACACCCTCAACGGCACAGGGGCAGCCGGGTGCAGAGAGAGTAGGCCCAATGCAATCCAGTTGAGGGTAGGGGCCTTTGGTTGGTGGCTGCAAGCAGGCAGGCCACGCGGAGCTCCTGGTCACTTACTCAGGGCAAGTGGGGAAGTAGAATAGGGTAGTAGTGGCACTTCCAGCGGCACTCGGGCGGCTGGGTGCAGGGTGCTTTTGAGTCGTCGTGCTCTCAATGTTGTCCAAAGGGAAATTTACAAAGTGAACAAAGGCTACAGGCTCGGAGACGAAGATTCTTCAGGTGCGACCCCCACTTCAAGAGGTAAGTTGAGTTCTTGGAGAAGAGGTAAGTACCCCAAAGGAGGGCACAGGGGGCCGTAGGGCGCCGGGTGCAATGGTGTCTTTGGGTGTCGGGAAATCTTACCCTCAGCTGGTCGCGTTTGGAGGGGTCCCTGGTTCTGAGGTTGCAGGCATCGTCTGGGTCGCCGAAGAGGGTCTTGGGGAACTGGACTTTGGGTCCCAGTCGCCAGGAGGATGTCCTCAAGGTCTTGGATTACTCGGGCACAGGCCAGGCTTGGCAGGTGCAAAGGGGGCTGGATTTGCAGTTCCTGGCTGGCACCAGGAGTATGGTTGTTGGAGCAGAGCCTCTGTTGAGGGGAGTCCCCGTTTTTGAGTGGTTCAGGGCAGACAGGACCTCCTGGTTGTCCAAGGTTGCTGTCTACAGGAGTCGCCGGGATTTAGCAGAGGCATGTTCCAGGGTCGACAGCCGGTATGGCTGGTGTCGTCCTGTTGTTAGCATCTGCACGGTGAGTCTTCTTCTTCTTGATCTTCTTTCTTGTTTTCTTATCGGGATCTGAGGAAGGAAGGTTCATGGTACCCCTAAATACTGAATTTAGGGTTGTTACAGGTAGGGCAACGGCAAGGACCAATAGGCCCCTGTCCTGGGGTGGGTAAACCCCCTAGTCTGTTCCTGTCCTGTGGGAGGGGGGCAGGAGCCTAGCTGTGATTGGGCAGGGCTCCCCATCTTCAAGATGGCCTGAGCCCGGGGTCGTGCTTCACCTTGCCTCCCCCACCTGAGGGCTGGGGTTGACACAGGCTGGCACACCCCGCTTCCTGACATAGGGTTTCCCGCTAGTCTTCCTGCCAGAGTGGGGGTCAGAACTAGTGGGGGGTGGGGGCAGTTGCTGAGTACAGCAAGTGGTCTGGAGAAGCTCAAAAGGGCGGCTGACCTTTGAAGCTTCCCCCTGCCCATCCTGGGGGAGGAGACCTAGCACCTCACCCAGTATGTGCATTGTTGCAGGCCCAGGAGAGCGGGGGGATCTCCACACAGGGGTCCAGCAACATGTCTGCAGTGTGGCAGCCTAGGCAGCCTCTCAGTCCAGACGTGGATTGTAGGTTAGGTTTTCAGGGGGCATCTCTAAGATGCCTTCTGGTGCATTTTACATTAAATCCCACACTGGCATCAGTGCGGGTTTAATGTGCTGAGAAGTTTGATATCAAACTTGTCAGTCTTCAGTGTAGCCATAATGGTGCTGAGGAGTTCGTAATGACAACCTCCCAGTACCATACACTCTTAATGGCATCACTGCACTTACAGTGCCCAGGAATGGCCCTGGGTACTGTAGGCGCACAGGGCTCATGCACCTGTGCCCACACCGCTGGCATAGGGCACCCAGCTAGAGGGGTGACTGAGGTATTCAGTGGGTTTTGTGGGCATGACACACAGGGATGTGTGCCATGTCAACTCTGGCAGTGTGTGGGTGTCAGGGTACAGAGCCCCTAAGGGTGGCACAATAAGTGCTCTAGCCCTTAGGGGGGGTCTTCTCTGGTCACCATGCCCTGGGTACCTAGGATACCATTTACTAGGGGCCGACAGGTGGCCAGAGATGCCAATTGGGTTTTAGTTTCAACACAGTTTCAGGGAAGGAACACAGGCCCTGGGCACCTGGTTGGCAGGAGCCCAGGGCACACTCAGTCAAAGCACATCAGCAGTTCAGCAAAAAGTGGCTGCATACCAATGCAAGAAAGATGGCACTTTCTCACAAACTTATGCTGCATTAGGTAGAGATAATTTTGGAACCAAATCCAGGAAGCCACAAGTGTCAGGTAGTCTCGACAAGGACAACTTCAAGCAAGCACCCGCTTCTTCAAAAAGGAAATGGGAAAACAAAAATTCATAAAATTATAGTTCAGTAAAGAATTCATGATCAAGGGATGGGTCTCCCCAATGGGAGTCCTTTGAAAAGAGGTACAACCTTATGAATCGTGATAACATTAGGAAACCTGATAGGTATCAGGACACTGATACAGGTTCCTTTCAGGGTTCATCTAAAATCTCTGAGAGCGACGAGCGATAAGAACAAAAGCAAGAAGATAGACCAAAAACTAAACGGGAAACACATCGCACTTCAGATTACATTATCAAACAGGAAGAGCAACCTAAAGCAAAGAAGAAAGTAGCTGGCTTAAAAATTGAACATGCCCACTTTAGTGAGGACTCAGCTTCTGCACAGGGAATGGGCTCGAAAAAATGCTAGATAGTGCGGCAGAGGTAATAATAGCTCGCCGGATGCTGAAGGATTTTCTGGTGACAGCAGTATTGAATGAATACATCAGATTCACATTAATTACAGAATATTACATTACAAATAGAGGGGGAGATCTCAGGAAAAGTGAAAGGTTTGTTTTGGGAGACTTTAACATTTAGATATGACATACTGCTAGCTGGCCACCAGAATTTGTAATAGAGAGCGGAGGAGGGGAAAGCGTCATTTTGCCTGCTTCCTCCAACTGCGTACCAGAATCTCTAAAACATTCATACGTGCCGGAGTGGACACTAGCACTAGCTCCAGCGTTATACCGCAGCCATGTACAGTGGGACGTGGAGTCTACTTACCACAAAATCCCATTAAAATCAACTCCAAATCCACAGAGGCAGTACCCTATTAAAAAGGATGCAAAAATACATGTCAAAGAAATCTTTTGTTTCCAGTAATGAAACCTGACAATTCATTTTGTCTAGTTTTAGATTACTTACATTTAAACACATGCACGCAAACTTTGCAACTCAGAATGCACATAGTGACAAACTAATGAATAACATTGTGCGCCACTTCTGTTGGTTGCCTCACGGGTATAAGAACAGCCCGGGGCTATTCTCAACAAGAGTGTCAGAAAAATTAAAAACATGCGACAAGGAGGTTGTGTCCTATGTAGATGACATCTATCTGACGGACAATGAATTACTTGAACACTTGAGCAGGATGAACAATATAATAGTGGGATTCGACAATTTGGGCCACTAGATCTAAAATTGCCAATCTCAGTGTCTTGTTTTTGGAATATAAGTTCTCAAGTGAAGGCAAGAGTGTGGCAGCCAATTTTTTAGAAAAGTGTGCACTACTCCAACCTCCAAAGAATCTCAAATGTTTTGCAATCCATATTAGGATTTCTAAATGTTTCCAGAATGTACATTTTAGATAATGCCGAAAGAGTAAAGCCTTTCTACAACTTAATCAGACCTGATTTCATACCACATCAGTGGACACAGCAACACACAAATACTTTACGTTGAGTTCAGTCTGACATGATAGCATCCAAACACTTGTACACACGTGTAAATTATACAACCTGGGTGATTTGGGTCATCCCCGGTTTATCAGGATATAGTTACATCACTGTCAATGAAGGTGAGACCGTTCCAATTACATACAAATCACATTTTTACACAAATGCTGAAATTCGATTTACAGCAACTGAAAAAATACTGACCGCAATGCAGACTGCTGTAGTGAGAGAAATAGCACTAGCACAGGGGAACAGGGGAAACGCATTATTGCTGTAACCCCGGTACCAAATTAAGAAGCTGTTACCAAAGCAAGCATTTTTTATGCAAAAACACTACATCTGCAATGGATACAATGGGCTAATTCTGTCACTGCAACAGATGTAGATTACAGATACGATTCTACATTAAAAACGTAAGCATTCCTGCAGTAGGAACAAGAATATCCTCTCCCGAATGAAATCTTGCCTCTAGAGAAATATGTATTCATCATTTACACTGATGGATCTGCTCAGCTTGCCATAAGAAGTAAACAGCAGTATTTTGCAGCATGTGCTATTGTGAAAGGTCATATGCGGGCTGGTAAATTCCATCACAGCAATAAGACTACACAATCTCTAGGTGACTGTATAGCGCAGTTGGCAGAGCTGTAAGCCCTGATATTGGCACTACAGTATACGGATCGAGAATCCCCCACACGGATAGTGTGAGATTCTTTTTACTGTGTGTAGTCATATAATGAATATCTTCATTACAGGGGCCAGAATGGGTTTCACAATTAAACATAATTTATTATGGGAGCAAGTGGCAAAGCTGAAAGGATGCGTGTATCAAGAGGGAGAGAGAGGACCAGATAGCTAGTCCAGATCCCCGGTTTATATGTCAATTAATCAAAAAGAGACTAGCTAGGAATGGGGTTAGCATGATATTAATATTATAACCATCATGGTGACTCAGTATTGTTTTGTCAATTGGTGGTGGCACCTGCTGGGTGTCTTTAGAAAGCCCTCACCCACCAACCTAGTTGGTGGCATGCTTCATCATCGGGCCCACCCAGTGACACCTAGCGTGTCCCGGGTGTGCTACGACGCCTGATTACAGCGGAGCAGGTATGTCACTGAACCGGTTCTGCGAAGGAGGCACAACAGGTCCAATGCCGGTGCTGGCCAGAAATCCTGGCCAACCCCTTGCCACTTCAATAACCTTGAAGCTTAACCAACCAAAAACTAGCGTGATCTTGAGAAGGGAATCCCCCCTCTCACAGTTAGATACACTTTAGGGCGTGTAGACACATAGCCTGCACTACACACCCCCTAGTTTTAACTACACACACCTTTTATTTGTCCTGAAGAAAGCCAGAATATTGATAAGGCACTGGCTGAAACATGTTGACACATTAAGGACATAGGAGGTCGTAACTCGCCTCTAACGTCCCACAGCCTTATTTTTAACCGCTGACGGAGGCCCATTTAATAAAGTGTCCTTACCCTCTGGGTACTGGGACCCCCGCCAAGCCGTTTTAAACTCACGAACTTATCACCCTTCACCGCACACACAGTGACATACCTGCTCCGCTGTAGACGAATGCCCACTGATGTCGGGCGCTTCAGGTTGGTTGATGGAGTCCATGACTCTTCAGCTGTGGGGACCAGGAGACATTTAGGATGACCAGGAGTCGGATGCGAGCCTTGGCAATGGCAACCCACACAGAAGGTGAAGGAGGGGAACTATTTGGACAAGTATGGCCCAGGAGTCTCACCACACACAGGATAGTGAGGGCGATCCTAGTGCAACCAGGGTCCAATTGATGCTCAATTGGACCCACAGACCAGAGGCACAGGATTCGTGAAAGGACCTTGAGCATTTTCACCAAACACCAACCTACTAAGCACTCAGTGCAAGGAGGTCAAAGTTCTTGGTAGGAAATGGTGCCAGAGGTTGGGGCTACTCAGAGACCAATTCACTTGTTCGGGAAATGGCAACAAAAATATGCACTTGCAAATACACTCAGTGCACAGGGGTTCGATATTGCAGCCCCCACAAGGGATATTGGCCTCAAACCAGGTAAGAGGGCAGCTCGGGCCTCTAGGGACATAGAAACCTAACTCCTGTGTTACTGGACCCTTCTGAGTCCTTAGGAGCTCAGAATCAGCAGACCAGTCAGCAGTGTTGAGGTGCCGGTGAATGCAGGGGTGTGACTCCTATACTCCAAGGGAGATGATCTTCAATTGTCCTTGTTGCTCAACAGGTCCTACATGGATCCTGTATGGTTCACAGGCACAGAAGATGCAGCAGACTGAGTGGGAGGGAAATCGGGCCCAAACGAAGTCCAGCAAAGTCCAGAGTGTCTAGAAGGTCAAAGTGCAGTGGGTTCTTGTTCAGAATCTTGTCCCCGTCGAATCCAAGGTCCTACAACCAGGTAAGCCCTTAAGTACCCAAGGAAGAGGGTTGGCAAGGTTCAGGGGACCCTCCCAAGGGAGGGTCTGGACAGTGGGGAGGTTACTCCCATGTCCTTTGTCCAGTTTCGCACCAAAGCGTGAGCCAATGGCTCCCAGGACTGGTTTAAATGTAAAATGTAAATGTCAAGGTATTTGTAGAGCGCACTGTCACCAAGCGGTTTCCTGGCGCTATTACTCATACCGCTGAGGAACCCATCCTGGCTTTCCCTGTGAAGTGTCCACTCCTGGGCACCCCCAGGGTGAAGCCAGGCATCCCAGCGCTGTTGGGGCCGGTGTGGAGGTTAAGCAAGCTATTGCCCAGAGTTGCAGCGTGGGGCCCATGATTAGAATAGGCACCGAGGCGAGAATTGTCAGGTCCGAGGAATTTGAGCCCAAGACCCGCCGAGGCGGGAATTGAACCCTGGTCCCGGGCCAGAGCTCTGCATCAGAGTCTGCCGCTCTAACCATTGAGCCACACTCCTCCACACCCAACTGGACTACGCACAGGGACACCAAATGTGCCCCTCATGCAGACTTTCAGTTGCTGGCAAGCACACACACCCAGTCCTAATACACTAAATCCTGTCTGGGAGGTGGTTATTCCTTCTTGTGACAGGATGCCTATTGTTCTGCCTTCCCCTGCTTGGCTCAGCAAGAGACTTTGCAATAAAGAAGGTCCAAGATACTTTGCAATAAAGAAGGTGGCTCAGCAAGAGGGCAGAAATGTGTCTCTGATAGGCAGCAACCATTTTGTGCTGTCCACGACTAGAAGACTGGTACCAGGAACTCCAGGGTACCTCACAAAGCTTGCTTCTGAGGGGTGGATCATACCTCCCACACCGGTTACCATTCAACAATTGCGTTTTACATAATATGTTCTTGAAACACAGCCTGTGAGTTCACAATTTGCACCTTTTTCGATTCACCTGAAGCGAACAGCACGTTTACAGCTTGAGACTACAATTGTACATAAGTCACTGTCATCATTTTTTTTAGTACATCTGAACACTGATCTAGCACGGTCATGATAGAATCTTGTTGCTGAATATGAAAAAGTATGGATTAATTCAGACCTACACCTAAATCATCTGATAATGAAAGACTGTCTTAAACGTGATGAAGCTAAGGATATCCAGTGGTTATCCTACGTTTGCCATGAGCTGAGGCAACTGGGCCGACCTGAACTATTTGAAAACCCGGCTTCTATTGTTAAAGGGGACATTGTTTGGGTGAGAAAAATTTGTATGGCCCGTAGAGCCATGGAGAGGGAGGCGATTGAGCTTAAAAAAACCCTTGTCAGAGCACATTATTTACTGTCCAAGACACCAGCGATAGAGCTGTATCTACAGATAGTTATAAGGCCTTTCCACCGCATTTTATTGACAAAGTTTAGGTTTAACCTAATGCATTATGCCTTGGGAGTCTTTGATGGGTGGAGTAAGCCTGAGGATACGGCACTTTGTAAATGCGATGAAATGTCTATACAGGATACAATGCACTTTACTTTCTTTTGCGGATATTATAACGAGAGCAGGTCAACATTTTTAAAACCCTTGTTAAGATTTTCTGGGATTGCCCAGGCGAGGCCTACTTTACTATACTTACAGATGCTTAATACTCCCTGGGTAATTTTTAATGTGGCTAGTTTTCTGGTTGCTGCTATTCGTGCAAAGAAGTTGGGATGTATAAATAATGTTGTGGGTATGGATATTCTATGCTCATGATCTCTTCAACTGCATTGTCACCTACCTCATGTTTTTAAAGTATGCCTTTTGATAAATTTTTAAATACACTGTTGATGACGGTTTTTTAAAACTTTTTATGATGTTTTTACAGAGTATAATGAATGGAATTTTTGTATGTTTGTGTGTACTTTGTATGATTTTAAATAATCGAATAAAGTGGTATTGACTTGACTTGACTTGAAAAAGTATTCTAATCTTTAAAGTGTGGATCCTCATTTAGCACACTTTCTTTTCATAGAGATTCCCCCGATGAAGTGCCCAGGGTGGCACGAAATGCATTGGGAACATCATTTAAAAATGTAAGAAAATCTAAGGAGAATGTGAAAAACACCACATACAGAAGGATATATTCATGTATTGAATAAACACGATCATTTTCAATGAAGAACAGTCTCTAAATATTTTTGGGGGATACATATGATGAAAGAACATTCATCGCGGACACGATTTATAAAGCTGCGCCCAGAGGGTCGCCCTCTAAGATTAGAGGACCCATTCATTAACAGTTAGGGAGGCACCACTGTGGCCTTCATTGAATGTTTCCAGCCTACGGTTTGTTCACTGAGCAGACTAAAAGCCATGTTGTTTCAACAAAATGTGGCCTTAACTTTAGCCCAAGAGACATTTGATCTCCAGGCTGTAAGGTCTCCATTAGAGATACCCGCCCTGGTCCATACGAACTTCCTATCCATTTCAGAGAAATGGTTCATCGTATCTTTAACGTGCATGTGAGACTAGAATATCACTAGTGAGGGGTAAGCTAGCCGGTTGTACTGGTTCGCTAAAGTCCTTAAATATGAACCGTGAGCAGAGTGGATCATGATCACTCTCTAAGCGTGCCTGAACGGCCATGTCCTCAAGAGTATGCCATAAATGCAGACTGACCAATAAATATTCAATGCGGCTAAAATGGAAGCCATTATTGAATGTAGTTTGGCCTAGTCTGTCAGAGAGGTAGCCACCTTTGGAAACGCTTAAACCATGTTCCAAACAGAGAGCTTTTAATTGGATAGCAGCCTCAGTCCACCGTTTTATCTGGTGCAATTCAAATAGTGAAACACCCCAATGTTCATCCTCCTCTCTCGCTGGGTCATTATCCTCACTGTCGAGCGGCTCAAATGTGGTATTTAGATCTCCAGCAACTATAACTCCAGCTTCCCCCGGGAGGGTGTCTAAGAGCCCACCTAAGTCATTAATGGTTTCGGATCTCCGCCCCCACACATGCCTGTAGCATATATATGTATGATGGTGGAAGATCCGTATGGTCCAAAAGCCACCCTTAATGCAAGGATGTCACTGCATTTGGGGGTGAGGACCTGGTTCTTGATACCAATATCTTGTTTAACCCAGATTGTAAGGCCCCCAAGCGGCCTTTCCCTTACTCCCTGAGTGGCTGGGATATAATGATTTAAGTATCCCAGATGGTAAAGCGGCTCTATGGACCAGGTTTCCTAAAAAAACATATATATCAAATTTTCCTTTGAAATTATTCCAGTCAGGATCATCACCCCTATTCCTCAACCCTGTGATATTCCAAGATAATAATGAAGTAGTGCGCAATGTTTGGTGTTTGTTGATATTCATAGTGGCGATTGGGGCTGATAGGTCAGGTTCTTGATTTGATTGGGCTTGGGCACTGTCAAGGGATCCTAACTCATTCAAAGGGTTTGTTATTAAGGGTGAGGTAAGTTACATTTTGGTGCGATCTGTTCGGGCAACAACATGATGTGCAAGAGGGGTTTGGAAAACAGTCAATCAATCTCACTTAGCGCGGGCACAGTTGGTGGGAAGCAGCACAACTGTTTGGGGTAGATTTGCTCATCCCTCCAGGGCGGTTGTATTTGAGACGGATAGTTGTTTTAAAACGATGTTGTCACCGTACATTGCAGGCTACTAAGCTCTCAGCCAGGTCGTGGTGTATTAGGGTGAGAGCTATGTCGACAGTGTCTCCCCCCAGGATGGAGTATCTTCTAGCCCCAACAATATCCTCCCTGATAATAGATCGGCAACCCCGCACCTGCCTGATCCAATGAATAGATGGGTCAATATATAAAAGTATGGAAACAAATAAGAATTAATACCTTTAATCCAATGTGTTGCTTACTCTGGCAGGAAATACAGCGGAATCAAAAGTCACAATTTTGGAAGTTCTTACAAATTGGAATGAAGGAGTTATCGGCACATGAGGTTTGGGAACTGGCTATAACACCAGCATCCTTCAAAAAGACAATTAATGGAATAACAAAACGATTGTCGCTGTTGAAAGATAAAGAGCTGCTTACTAAAAGAGCACATGCATGGACGGGCATTAATGAGAACAAGATGCTCAATTCGCAGCCTTATTTAGAGGAACCTTGGTCAGCAAAATTGAAAAATTTATTTATTAAAGCAAGATTTGGCTATCACCCAGGATCAACGCATGCAATGCCGTGGCTGTGACCATCTAAGCCGACTCCTTGCAGACTTTGCAATCAATGGGAAGAAAATATGATCCACTTAGTTTGTTTATGCACTGAAATGAAGGAGGAAAGAAGGAAATATTTAAAATACTATTTTAATACACAAGTAGTACGAACTTGTAGACAAGGTCTGGCAATTTGTTTTAAGCCAACTGATATAATCATGAATGCAAATTTGACAAAATTCTTGATTTTAACAAAAGAGAAACTAGAGGATTGTGATTTGAGAATAGAACATTTGGTAGTTTAAATTGGTTAATATAGAAACCTAATTTGCACAGGATAATTTGCATATAATTTATGATTTTTTGGGTGTAACTTGATTTTTTATAAATATGCAAAGAATTGTTGATTTGCAATATAGAGGCATTAAATGTGTCCACATTATCTTCTCTTGGTTCTTGGAATAGAGAAATAGCTTCTATTCTAGCTATGTAATTGATGATTTTATTTTGTATGGTTTTAATTAATCAAGCAATACAGATTTGAATTTATGTAAAAAAAGACCACAAAATATTTGATTTCAAATTGAAGAAAAGATTTCAATATTTGAGAATTTGTTTCATGTATTCTTGAATCTATATTTTTGAGTATTTTTTTTTAGGGCCAAGTAAAAAAAATACCTTAGATCGGGGGTCCCTGGTTTCCAATAATAACTGGATTGCAGTATTGATTAAGTAGGGGGCCTTATAATTGAATTTGAATTTAAAATATTTATATAGCGCTACATTCACCGTGCGGTTTCTTGGCGCTGTGGAGACTAATTTAGCAGTAGGAACGAAAAACTAGTGAGGGGGAGCAAAAAATAAGATCAATTTACATTAAGAAAAGCCTGGGTGAACAGAAAGGTCTTAAGATCTTTTCGGAAGAGGGAGTAGTGTCTGGCCAGACGTAAGTGATCGGGGAGGGAATTCCAAAAGGATGGTGCCAGGCATGAAAAATTGGCTCCGCCCCATTTCTTACGTCTGTACCGGGGTACCTGAAGAAGTGATCGGGTAGATGAGCGGAGCTCACGAACAGGGGTATACTCTTTTAACAAAGAAGAAATGAAGGCAGGGGCAGTGCCCTGGCGCGCCTGAAAAACCATGCAACCAGTTTTAAAAAGGGATCGCTCCCTAACAGGTAGCCAATGTAATGCCTTTAGTAGGGGAGTAGAGTGATGGGAACGGGGGAGGCCATACACCAATCTGGCCGCCTGGTTTTGAACCAGCTGGAGCTTCCGCAGACTATACCCTGGGATGCCGTTGTAGAGGGCGTTGGCGTAGTCCAGCCGGGAAATAACCAGAGCGGACATGATTAGCTTGAGTGCAAGGGGAGAAAAGAGAGCTAATTGAAATGTATTGTGTCTTTAATATTTAACTCATAAAACAGGATATTTAGGGATATGAAAGAAACAGACTAGGAAAACCAGTGACCCTGCATGTACTTCAACCAACTCAGCCAGTATAACCCTACCATCTTGTTTCACACGGTATTACATCTACTGTTAGAGCCTTTAAAAAGAGAATTCAATATACAGCATTCTGGAAGCACATATATTTCATTAGAACACTTTTCAATCACAAAAATGCAAATACATATATTATCTAAACATTGTTTACATGATTATATGGTTATCAAAGACAATATTATTTCCCCAAATAGATAACTAGATGCACAACTTTTATAAACTTGCAACACGTTATCCTGTCTATGTTTGGCCGATATGCAGCATGTCAAAATCTTTCGGAGGACTTGTGAATGTGTCAATTCATCCAAACAATAACTTTGCTACCACACAAGGCGACACACGTCTGCTACCAGCTGCGTGATATCTACCTTGCAAGGTCTGACAGTGAATGTGAAAAATATGCATCAATCAATCAGGGATTTGTAAGCACACTACTCACCTGTGAGGGTCTCAAGGAGGTGGGGGGGGTCCGCAGCTCCATTCAGTTGAAGAGCCATGTATTGAGGGTCTTTCTGAAGGCGTTCAGGGAGGGGACCAGTCTGATGTCGATCAGGAGCTCATGCCAGGTCTTGGCCACGATGTAGGAGAAGGCTCTTCCGCCTGTTCTGGCTTTTGTGGATGCACTGGGTTTCAGTGGGGGCAAGTTTGGTGGATCGGATGTTTCTTTTGGGTATGTGGAAGGTGATTTTCTCGTAGGTATTGGAGTCCTGTGTTGTGGAGGCATTTGTAGGCGTGGGTGAGTATCTTGAAAGTGACTGTCTTCTGGACAGGGAGCCAGAGGAGGTTCCATAGGTGTTGGCTGATGTGCTCATGTCGAGGGATGCCCAGGATGAATCTGGCTGCGGTGTTCTGTAATGTCTGGAGCTTGCGGTGTACAGATTTGTTGATACCGGCGTAGAGGGCATTTCCGTAGTCCAATCTGCTGGTTATGAGTCCGTGGGTGACTGTCTTCCTAGACTCGGGGTAATTCATTTGAAGGTCTTGCGGAGGATGCAGAGGGTGTTGAAGCAGCTGAGGTTTCTGGCGTGGTCCATGAAGGTTAGGGGGTGCCGAGGGCAGTGGGCCACCAGGTGTTGTTACATGCTGATGGGGTGGTTCCAAGGATGAAGACTTCTGTCTTCACCGAGTTCAGGCAGGTGCTGCTCTTCCAGGATTTGACGTCCAGCATTCCTTCCTGGAAGATGAGGCTAGTGGTAGTGGGGTCCTTGGTGAGGGAGAAGATGGGCTGGGTGTCATCACCGTAGGATACATTGCTGAAGCGATGCTGTCTGACAATGGAGACGAGGGAGTGCATGTAGCTGTTTAAGAGGGTTGGGCTGAGCAATGATCCCTGAGGAACTCTGCAGTTGATTTCTGGGGGTTCAGAGAGTAAGAGTGGGAGTCTTATTCTTTGGCTTCTGCTGGTGAGGAATGAGCGGATCCAGTTGAGGCCGGTTCCTTGTATGCCAGTGTGGTCTGGTGGTGAATGTGCGGTGGGAGGCGGTGTTGAATGCCGCTGAGAGGTCGAGTACGATCAGGGCTTCTCTGTGAGCTTGGTCGAGGAGGGTGCAGATGTCATCAGTGGTGGCATGTAGCGTGGTCTCGGTACTGTGGTTGCTGCGGAATCTGGATTGGGAGGGGTCGAGGATGGAGTTGTCTTCGATGAACCTTGTTAGTTGTGTGTTGACAGTTTTCGCTGTGACTTTTGCCGCGAATGGAAGGAGAGAGATGAGCCGGTAGTTTTTTAGGTCCAGGGAACTGCTGAGGGCTTCTTAGGCAGGGGTCTGACTTCTGCGCGTACATGTAGTCTAGTTTGACACATTTACATTGTGCTGGTTCATAGCAGTTATGTCTTGGGTTAATAGGAAGTCCCCCACTGGAGAGTAAAAGTCAGTGGTTAACACTAAATATACCTCATGAATTGACCACTGAATTAGGGAGGTATTCACCCCAGTTTATTGCAAGAGCTCTTGCCAGACGGCTGCAGCATACGTTCCTATGTTGAGAGCCGATCAGAGAGGAGCAGAGCTAAGCCCAGCTGATGTGTGTTTTCCTTCCAAAGGAACCCTCTTTATCGACTTCAATCTGATAGTCACAGCTTCTCCAATGTAAACAGGTATGCAGTGTGCCGAGTCCTAAGAAACTCTAGCGGCAACTTAGCTACTCCAAGCTCTCATAGTGCAGCACATAGAAGCAGTATTACAGTTGCTAAACTCCTAGGATCATTCTTGTCTTGCTTCAAATGTCCATATTATTCTTGCTGCTAGTAACATGCATGAGTGCTATTCTAATTATATTCTGTGTGGTTATTACTCATGTGCTAAGCAACCAGATTAAACAGTTGAAAAAAAATACTTTAAAACATATATAGTGTATTTCCTTAGTACATTACTTGTGAGTGCTATGCTAAAAAACAAAATTGTGTTTAAATTACAGCTGCATCCCTGGCCCTTTCACAGAACTGTTAGTAATCCAGCAAGCACGGACCCACACCGGCACAAATGGCCAGTGGGTTGTGTGGAGGGTACAATACTTTGGAATTCTGTTTAAGCGATGGAGCACTGAACTTAGTCCAGGCCCCCGTGGGTGGAAAAGCCAAAGCCGATTGAGCTTGGCCAGAGCCCTAGTTTATGCAACACAACAATATTGTTTACATGATTATTGGGTTATCATAAACAATATCTTCAATCCAACAAAAGACAGACCGTATCTTCAAGGCCTTAATACATACACATACAAAACTTTTTATAGTTAAAACGTCAATTATCACTGTGGGAAAGTAGGATTTGCTTCTATGGTTACCTCCACTTTCTGCCTGGTGCTAAGCTGTATTTGACTAGTCTGACTGGGATCCTGCTAATCAAGACCCCTGTCAATCTGCTTTCTCCCTAAATTGTTGATTTCAGTACTTAGATACATCCCAGATTGGGTACTGGGGTACTGTTATAAGTCCCTCCGTTAGACTCTCAGTGTTCCCGGTGCCAACCTTCTAGACCCGGAAAGCACAAAATGGTTGCTGCCGGCCAGAGACTCATTTCTGCCTTCCTGCTGCTGAGCCAAGCTCAAGCAGGGGAAGGCAGAACAATAGGCATTCTGTCACGGGGAGGCGTGTCCAGCTCCTAGACAGGAGTTAATGTATTGGGATCCAGTGGGTGCACTTGCCAGTGCCACAAAGTCTGTATGAGGGGCACATTTGGTATTCAAGTGCATAGTACTGTTCAAACCACTCCTGGGAGCCGTTGGCTCCCGCTCTGGCCCAAACCTGCACAAAGGACATGGGAGCAACCTCCCCTCTGGGAGGGTCCCCTTTAACATCCCAAACCTTTCTTTAGGGTACTGAAGGGCTTACCTGGGTGTAGGTCTCTACTGCATAGTCTGTACCTGTGCACCATACAGGAACCTTCCAAGGCATATGGGCATCAAATACACCCGAAGGAGTCACTCCCCTGCAATTGCAGGCACCGCAAATAAGTCAACCCGTCTGCTGATCCTGAGCTCCTTTGGACTCAGTAAGGTTCTGAAACACAGGTGGTAGTTTTTCAAAGCTTCCCAGGCCTACCCTGACCTCTCACCAAGTTTGAGGCTTGCAATAGCCGAACCCCTGTGCATCACATTAACTTACAGTTGCAAAGGCTTGTTGGCTTCCTTCCAAGAAGATCTTTGGGGTCCAAGTAGCCCCAACCTCAAGCACCTCCAGTGACCAGAATCATCAGCCGCACCACATTGTGTGCTTTGTGGCCTGCATCTTTTGGTAAGCTGCTCGAGGTCCTCTCGCGACTCCAGTGCCTATGGCCTGTGGGCCCATTTGAGGCTCACCTTTGTTACTTTTGGGCTCCCCTGATTGCTCTGGCCTGCCTTTTCTCCCCCGCTTATGGTGAGTCCCTTGGACCTTGCTGGTCCCGACGTTAATCTTTCTTCAATTCCTGCATTGGTTGTATTTGCCAAGGCTTGTTGGTGCTCCTGCCTGACACCAACCCCTCAGCACACGATATCCTTTGTGGGACAGCTCGTACATGGCTCCTGGTCTTCCTCAGCATCGCCTGGTCCTCACAGATGCTGAGTCAAGGTCATTATCACCCATCCTGCAACATCCGACATCAGAGGGCATCCGTCTTCCAAGTCTCCGGGTCACTCCTGAGTGACATAGACTCTGTCCCCTCTGCTTGCAGGTACCTCTCATCTAGAATCCACCTTCGGATTCCACCGGGCACTTTCTTCTTCTTCAGCAGCAGCAATTTCCTGAAGTCCTCCATTAAGTTTGACGGTGGTTTCCCTCACCAATTCACATGTATGCACCCGGCTTCCCTGTCTTCCACAGGGTTTCTTCATGGTCCACTGGGAAGGGTCCATAATCTTTAAAAATCCAACCGCGACAGACACGTAGACTTGTAAGGATCACACAGTTGTGTTCCCACACTGCACACGCGCTCTGTGGGGTTCCTAGTCACTCACCGTGGGTGGTTCCTTGGGTCTCCAGCTCTTCTACACCCTCTCAACATTGTCTTGTCCCTAGTTACCTCTTTCTTAGTATATGGTTTGGTTCCCCTCTGGAATGCACTGTGTATACCATGATATTTACTGTATTTCTATGCAAAGTATTGTGTGCATTGTGTTTATCTCCATGTAGAAGATCTCTAAACGTTATTATTTTATAATAAATGGATATTTTTGTAAATACCTTGTGTGGTTCTTTTTCACTTAATCTATACTGTAAGATTGCATTCAAGTAACACAAGCTGCTTTACTTTCTTTCTGGACTTAGCCTGAAGGCTGCTCTCTACAGCTACCCCTTTGAGAGCTTTCTAAGGTTGTCTAGGACCTCTTAAATCACCATAGGGTTGTCTGGACTGGTGCAAATTGCCCACTTACATTAGTGGACATCATATACCAGCCAGCTTCTCACATTGGTGTGCAGCGGTTGTGATTCAAGCCTCCATTGTTTTACTAGATAAATATTTGTTTATTTATTTATTTATTTATTTATTTTTGAGATTTTTATTGCGCAAACAAATACCCTGGGGTGTCTCGGCGCATGTGTGAGCTAGCAGGACCATAATAATAGAGTTCACTGGTCAAACAGCCATGTCTTTACGAGCCTCCGGAAGCTCATCAGATTGGGGGCATTTTTGATATTTAATGGAAGAAGGTTCCAGAGTTTTGGTGTGGCCACTAAAAAGCGACGGTCTCCCCAAGTTGCCGTTCTAGGGCGAGGTACAGGAAGAAGGCAAGTGTTGGCTGATCTCAACAGTCTTTTGGGGGTGTACAGCTGGAGTGCCTCAGTCAGGAATCTGGGTCCTGTGCCATGCACTGCCTTGTAGGCAATGCAGAGGGCCTTGAACTTAATACGGCTCTCTACTCTAAGCCAATGAAGCTGGCGGATGGCAAGGGTAGTAGGCTGGCGGCGAGGGATGTTTAAAAGAGTTCTGGCAGCCGCATTCTGTACCGACTGTAGCTTTGACAGCACAGATTTCTGGGTGTTGAGGAAGAGGGCATTTCCATAATCCATTTTGGAGAATACCAGAGTGGTAACTAAAGTCTTCCCGGCAGAGGAGGGGAGATAAGGCAGCAATTTCTTTATTTTCTTTAGCGTGAAGAAGGCAGAGGAGACAACCTTGTTAACATGAAGGTTGAAAGTTAGTTTGCTATCGAAGATGACTCCCAAGTTCCTCGCTTTTACCACTGGGACAGGTGGGGAGCCCAGTTGTTTGGGCCACCAGATGGAAGACCATTCTGGGGCGAGGTTGCCAAAGGTCATAACCTCGGTTTTATCCAAGTTGAGCCTTAGGCAGTTGGAGGACATCCACGTACTGACAGCAATCATTGCTTCCTGAAAATTGGCTGCCACTGCTGTGCCGTTCTTGTGGATCGCCAGCACCAGTTGGGTATCGTCTGCGTAGGAAGTTAATCGCACCCCATAGGCCTTTATTACCCTCGCTAAGTCCGCTACGTAGATGTTGAATAACGTGGGACTTAGCGAGGAGCCCTGTGGTACTCCACATGGTAGTGCAGAGATGGGAGAGTAGAAATTACCCAACTTGACTGTCTGGGTGCGGTCGGCGAGAAAAGATGAAATAAGGTCTCTAGCCGAACCGTCAATCCCCAGAGCTGTGACACGGTCGACCAAAATAGCATGGTCGACCGTGTCAAATGCAGCGGATAGATCCAGAAGAATTAAGATGGCCGTTCCTCCCTGATCCATGATGGTTCTGATTTCATCAGAAGCTTTTATTAAAGCGGTCTCCGTCCCGTGTCCCTTCCTAAAGCCAAACTGCGTTTCGTCTAAGAGTTGGTACGTGTCGACGAACTCTGAGAGCTGTATATTCATCAGAGCTTCGCAAATTTTGGCCGGGAAGGGAAGACAGGCAATTGGTCTATAGCTGACCGGGGCGGAGGGATCCAGGGAGGGCTTCTTCAGAAGAGGCTTAATCACTGCCTTCTTCCACGGGGCTGGATAACATCCGGTTTGAAAGGCAGTGTTGCAGATTTCCATGAGTGGGTGGGAAATCACCTCACTTAAATTAGCCATCACTGAGGGAGGGCATGGGTCCAGAGGAGATCCAGACTTGGTGATGGAAATGAGTCTGCTAATTTGATCTTCAGAGGTGTCAGCAAAAGAAGAAAGATGGTCATGGTTATTATGGGAAAAATCCTTATTGCTGGCAGTGGATTTAGCCCCTGAATCTCCACCAAAGGATGCATAGATATCTGCCACTTTAGTAGTAAAGCAGGTGGACAGTGCGTTACAGAGCAGTTGGGAGGGTTCTACTCCGAGACCCGATGGAGGTGTAGATAAGGAGTTGACCACTGAGAACAGTTCTCTGGCCGAATTCCTGGCATTGTTTATTTGGGTCGAGAAAAAAGTCATTTTCCGAGTAGTGATGGCCTTTTTATATATGGTTAAGGCATCTTTGTAAGATTGCTTAGCAATGGGGCAATAGGATTTCCTCCAGTGTCTTTCTAAATTCCGACAATGTTGTTGGTGCAGTCTGAGCTCTTCTGTATACCATGCCGCCGAAGGCGACCTTCTGTTAGGTTGGATGGACTTTTCTGGAGCGACCTGATCAGCAGCATTCCTGATCCAGTCTTGGAAATCAGAGGCTGAGGGAACAGGATTGGACCCTATAGTAGGGGAGGATAATGTCAAGATATTTGCCATTTGAGGGATGTCAGCATTCTTCCAGGCACGAATTGCTGCTCTGGTGGGTGGTCTAGAAGCGGGGAGGTTGACTGGGCGAGTATCAATACCAAATATAATAGCCCTGTGGTCAGTCCAGGTAAGAGGTAAGGTGTCTAGTATTGTAATAAGAGAGTTGTTTGTGAACACGCCGTCTAGAGTATGTCCCGCCTGGTGAGTAGGTCCGTTTACCAATTGTTGGAGTCCTAGAGTAAGGAAGTCAGCAGTGAGTTGGGCCGTGTCATGATTTCCCTGTTCTTCCAAAGGGAAATTAAAATCTCCCAATACTGTGTAATCAGCAGAGCTTATTGTGTAGTCGTTTAGCTCAGAGAGGGACCCAAGAAAGGGTGTTGTTTAATTAAAAAACGATCGCTAATACTAGGCACATATAATGCAAGCTTAGAATAGTAAGTTCTACTGAACTTAGGGTTGGGTAAGTCAAGGGCCTAGCACACCCTTTCTCTAACCTCAGAGAGTTTAGTTCCCACTAGGTTGGGTAGGTGCAACACCACACCTCACCTAGTATGTCTTCTAAAGGAGATGCCAGTGGCTCTCTGCCTACTAGATACAGTGAGCTTTCGTTCAAAGAACTGAAAGCCCTGTGTGTCTCTAGGAAGCTGAAGGCAGGGATAAGTGCCAACACTCAACGCCTCCTAGAGATGTTACTGTTAGATGACCTAAGGAAAGCCAGTGGGTCAAATGAACAAGAAAGAGAGGGTGGGCAGGGGACCAAAGATAGGCCAGGAGGGGGACCCCTCTTTGACCTAGAATCTAACACTGACCAGGCAGAGCCTGATGACTCCAACCTGGATCGCTCAGATCTTCCAGAGGATACTGCAGGGGGCCAAGAGGATTCTCCGTTTGTTCCTCCTGGGAAAGTGCAGAGTAGACCAAGGAGGTCTAGATCCTCCTCTGCAGAATCCAATGCCTCAGGACAGTCAGTAGGGACCTCCATTTATAGTAAGAGGGGGAACATTCTGGATGGGGAATACTAAATGCTTGAACTTAAGAAAGCTAGGCTCAGGCAAGAGCAGCTGACCCTTGACAAAGAGTCCCTAGACGTCCAGAGGGCTAGGAAAAAATTGGGACTAGAATAACCATGGTGGCAGCAACAGTGTCCCTAGAGTTAGAGAAATTTCTAATGACCATAGAAACCTGAGCAAGATAGCCCCTCCCTACCATGTTAGTGATGACATCCACAAATGGATAACTGCTTTAGAAAGGGCCTGTAAAGTTCAGAACGTCCCCAAGAGCAGTGGGCAGCTATCACAACGATCATCCAAGAAAGGCAAAAAGAAACCTGTGACTGGGGGTGAGTGTTTGTAATGTTCAACACTCCGTCCATCATCTCTTTGTGTTTGCTTTGTTTGCCCTAAGTTGGCAGGGAATGCCCAGACGTGGGTCCCTTGCTCACTTTGCCACTGGATTCAAGCTAGCCTGGCTTATGACGGCTGTTAGTCAGAAACCGGTCCCAGGATTCTTGATTCCGGTCCAGGGAAGACATGACTTGGCAGTTTGGTCCGGACTCTTACTATCAGGCACAGGGTCAAGACTGATTTGCATATATCTGTGTCTGAACTGGGGTGGCGGAGTGAGCTAAAGAACGATGATGGATTCAACCCAGATCTGTGACTGGGGGTGAGTGTTTGCAATGTTCAGCAGTCCGTCCATCATCTCTTTGTGTTTGATTTGTTCGGGTAAAGACCCATTAGACAAAGGATGCTGATTGTTCAAAGGCCAAGGAGACTTCTACTAACACTGCCCTTAAAGCAACTACAGCCCTAGCTCCAGTACAAGCGTTAGTACAGCAACCAAGGGATTACCAGGGTTAACCTTGGGTTCTGAGGTGGGTTCTGACTTAGTCAGAACTCCCACTCAGGCTGTATTAGTCCATGATGGTGCATAGATCTTGCCACCTTACTGGTAGGTCCCACTAACTTAGGCAAGTACTGGCAACACCCTTTGATAAATAGAAAAGAGGCAATGTCCCACAGGGACCTAGGGGCCAGTGTCACAATATTGACAGAGAAACTTGTGTCTCCTGCTCAAATCATACTTGGCCAAGTGTACCAAGTGACGAATGCTAGCAATGTCTGGACTGACCATTCCTTGGCAGTTGTGAATCCCAGCTGGGGAGAGGTAACTGGACCTAAAAGGGTTGTAGTATCTTCAGACCTACCTTTAGATTGTTTGTTGGGCAATGATTTGGAAACTTCAGCCTGGGCTGAAATACAGTTCAGGACTCATGCAGCAATGTTGGGCATCTCTGCAATTGTGTTTGCTGAGTCCAGGTCACAAGCCAAACAGCTTTTCACTGAACAGGCCCTGGATACTGGAACAATGGACCAGGTGCTTTCAAGAGAAGGAGCAGGTAGGGTATGGCTGTGCCTTCCCCCCAGACTCAGAGTAAGGATCAATCTCTGGAGGAAGAAGATCTTAGCCTCTGTGAAGGTACTGCCCCAGATGAACCTGAGCCTGATTAGGTTGAGTTCTTGGGGGCAGGGGGCCCTTCCAGAGCAGACTTGTCTTCGGAGCAGCAAACCTGCCCCTCTCTTGAACCCCTCAGGCAGCAAGCTGCAGCTTACGTTGCTGGGAATATCCGTGGGTCCCATAGGATCTACTGGGATGAAGGACTTCCTTACTCAGAGGATAGAGACCCCAAGCCTGGTGCCACCAGGAGGTTGGGTTATATCCCAAAGTTTAGAGGGTTTCTATTCACCACTGCGCATGATATTACCCTGGTAGGACATATGTCTGAGGACACTAAGGAGTTTTGTCGCCCCTGTGCTACTTGCCAATCAAGTAGTAAGTCAGGTGGCATCACAAAGGCCCCCTTAATTCTTGTCCAGTGGTTGGGGTTACATTTGAGATGGTTGGAATTGAAGGGGATTGGTCCCATAAACCCTCTAAAAGCATCTGGGCACAGTTATATTCTAGTGGCGGTGGACCATGCCACTAGATATCCAGAAGCTATGCCCCTTAGGACCACTACAACTCCAGTGGTGGAAAGGGCCCTCTTAGGAATTTTTCCAGAGTGTTGCTTCCCTAAGGAGGTCTTAACTGACAGAGGTACAAACTTTATGACAAGTTATATAACTGCAATGTTCAAAGAGTGAAGAGTGAATTATAAGTTTACCACACCATACCATCCTCAACGCAATGGGCTAGTTGAATGATTCAACAAGACCCTAAAGGGTGTGATCATGGGCCTCCCAGAAAATCTTAGGCGAAAATGGGATGTCCTACTACCCTATCTTCTCTTTTCCTACAGAGAGGTTCCTCAGAAAGGGTTGGTTACAGCCCTTTTAAACCTCTGTTTGGGCATCCAATTAGGGTCCCTTGTATCTGGTGAAGGAGGGATGGGATGTACCTCTCAAACCTCCCAAGCGGGACGTAGTGGTCGATGTACTCGGTCTGTGCTCCCGCATGGCTGAGTACATGAACACAAATCCAGAGGCCTGCCAAGAACTTTAAAAATTACCTAAAGGCTTTCCAGCCAGGTCAGAAGGTGTGGGTGTTGGAGCCTGTGGCCCTAGCAGCTCTCCAGGACAAATGGAGTACACCCCACACTATAATTGAACAAAGGGGTGAGGTCATTGATTTGGTAGACCTTGGCACTCCTAGGAGTCCCCACAGAGTAATTCATGTGAACAGGCTAAAACTTTTTGTTGACAGGGCTGACATGGGCTTTCTCATGGCAACTGATGAGGGACAGGAGGAAGAGGGTGACCCTCTCCCTGATCTCATCTCTCAGAACCCTAATGATGGATCAGTTGATGGAGTAGCCTTGGCAGGCAGCCTCACTGATCAGCAACAGATTGATTACAGGAAGGACCTCAATCAATTCAGGGATATGTTTTCTCTGCCTCCCAGCCTAACAACCTGGCTTACCCATGAAGTGGACACAGGTGAGAGTCTACCTGTTAAGAATAAAATCTACAGGCACCCTGACCATGTCAGAGATTGCATCAGAACAGAGGTCCAAACGATGCTGTAGCTGGGAGTGATTGAGCCCCAGACAGCCCTTGGGCTAGCCCAGTTGTCCTGGTACCTAGACCTCACACCCAGGGTGGAAAAATAGAGATGAGGTTTTGTGTAGATGCAATTCAGTCACCAGGACTGATGCTCATCCAATTCCTAGGGCAGATAAGCGTATTGATAATTTGGCTTAACTGCTGGCTATTGGCAAATCAGACTAGCTGAGGATTCCAAACCAAAAACTGCATTTTCAACCCCTATTGGGCATTATCAATTTGTTTCAATGCCCTTTGGCTGAAGAGTGCACCGGCCACATTCCAAAGGTTGGTGAACACATTTCTCACAGGTCCGGAAGCCTATAGTGGAGCATATCTAGATAGTTTTGGAGGCATGCCTCACTATCAAGGCTACTAAGTAGCAGATAGAGCAGAATACGGTTGTGTACTTGGGCCACCTGGTAGGTGAAGGACAGGTTAGGTTCAACGGCTACAGAGCAAAATCCAGACCTTAATAGAATGGGTTGCACCAACTACTCTCAGGTCACTAAGTCAGATAGGATGCTCAAGCGGGTAGTTAGGGCATTCTTTGGTTTAATATTTTAACAAAAAATGAAGAAACTTAATTCTGGGAGGGGTGTTTTTGGGCCAAAAACCAAAGAGTTATCCAGTCTTTAGCAGTGTCAATTGCCTCACTGCACACCGGAGTATCTTGGTTCTCCCGTAGGTCCTAGTTAGCTGTTTCCTCCGTCTTCACGTTCCATCATAGGAAAGAGTTGACACGGATATCCCTCGGAACATGCAAATGGGAGATACTGTAAGATGGCTGTCACTTTAACTATACTTTGTACTCTAACCCTTCACTGTCACCAACGTGGAACCATGCTTTACTCCGTGCTACTTGCGTCAAACTTTTGTGAGTGACAAACAAATATCCCATTGGTGACCCTAGCTCCACCTGCTTCTAGTAAAGAAGTTGAGGAAAGGTACTTGCCTGAAACCACGGTCCTCCTGGGTCATGGCCGAAGGAGTCACACTGTCCTTTTCTTCTCCCGGATGGCTTACATGGTTGGCCGTGTCTTTCAATGTTGGTTCTTGTGGCTCCGCAGTTCCTTCTTCCTCCGCGTTCCTTGGTTGTTCCCTGGGGCCTCTGGGTCTCTCTGTTGGTGTCAGCGTCTCCCTGCTGGTCCCCACTGCTGCTGCCGGTCCCTCATGGTTCTTTGTGTCTTCCTCCTCACATCCACACTTCCCTGCTCCTGCTTCCAGCCTCTCTTTTTTCCCTTCAGTCCTCCGTATCACTTCCTCTAATACCGCTAGGGCGCCGGGCACACTCTTGCCACAGCACAACTCCGCCGCCTTCTTGGAAATCCCACCTGGGCATGGTGCGGGATTACACTGCCTTCCCTCCAATTATGGACAATTGGGCCATACCAATATGGGACATTGCGACAAAAAGTCCACATTCCCGTGGGACCTTCCTGGGACGTGAAGGGCCTGAAAAGAGAAGGACTGTAGAGATAGGAACCAACAAAGCACCTTTGGATTTGTGTCCTAATGGGTGGCAAGCCACATCAAAGGGGTATGGTTGGTTATCAGGAAGAACGTACCCCTTAACAAATAGTATTGTAAGGTTTCCAGGGCCCATTTGATGGTCAAACATTCTTTTTCCATAGTTACAAAATGCACCTCTCGTGCGAACAGCTTTCGACTAAGGTACAGGACAGGTCGAAGATCTCACTGTTGGTCAGGTTGAGACAGCACAGCCCCTAAGCCTCTGTCTGAAGTGTCTGTTTGTAATACAAAAGGTTTTTCGGAGTCGGGACACATTAGGACTGGGGCCTCGCACAGCAGTGCCTTCAGTCTTTGGAATCTCTCCTCTTGAGTAACAGTCCATTCTACTCTATGATTGGGCTGTCGGTTTGTCAGAAAATCTGTGAGAGGACAGGCTATCCCCGAAAATCGGGGAATAAACCGTCTACAGTAGACTACTAAACCCAGAAATGCACGTATGTCCTTTTTAGTTGTGAGGTGTGGTATCTGCTGAATAGCCTTTAGTTTTTTATGTTGTGGGTATAACGTTCCTGTCTGTATGGAGTAACCCAAGTACTCGATATGGTCAGTGCCTAAGGTTTTTTTTGGGGGGTTCAGAGTCAGGCCAGCCTAGTGAAGTCAGGCAAAGATATTCTGCAAGTGTTGTTTATGCATTTCCCAATCAGGACCATACACAACAATATCGTCCAGATATGCCCCAGCATATTGTTGATGCTGGCATTACAGCATAACCATTAACCTCTGAACGATTGCCAGTGCACCTTGTAAACCAAAGGGCAAAATTATACAAAACAGATGGTGTGTAGAATGCCGTTTTCTCCCAGTTGGCAGCATTGAGGGGTAACTGCCAATACCCTTTTGTAAGGTCAATAGTGGATATTACCTACACTCCTCCCATTCTCTCTATTAGTTCATCAACTCTTGGCATTGGATAATTGTCAAACTTGGAATGTGGTTCAATTGTCTGAAGTCAAGACAACATCTGAGGCTCCCATTAGGTTTCGGTACCAACACTACAGGTGAATACCAGTTGCTTTGGGTTGGCTCAAGGATGCCAGCTTGTAACATGGCCTCCACTTCCTGTTCTACTGCCAGTCTTCTTGCTGTGGGAATGAGATAAGGTCTCAGCTTTATCACCTTCCCTGCCTCTGTTTGGATATCATGTGCCACCAATGAGGTCCACTTGGGTTACTAGAGCTCAGGCATGGAAAACTGTCTAGTATGTCATATAACTGATGTTTATGGTCGAATGTAAAAACTTCCCCCATATTAGGCTGTTCCCCAGAGGTTTCTCTAATGGGCTGGATGGAAATCTCCTCGCCCTTATTAAGAGTATGTGGTTAACAGATACCTGGGCATCTTCTCTCTGCAGGGTGGGGTCTTCCCATTTTTTTTTATAGGTTTATGTGATATATCTGACCTCTAGGCCCTTCTACGGGTAATGCTATTCTTTAGGTAACTGAGGTGATGTTCTCCAACACCTGGTAAGGGCCTTGCCAGGTAGCTAGTAGTTTCTTATCTGAGGAGAGTAAGATAATTAACACCTTGTCCTTGTCTGTTAACTCTCTCAGTCTTATGCCCTTGCCATAACAAGTTTTCTGTTTCTAATGTGTTCTTTCCATGTTGTGATTCACTTTCTCCCACAGACTCAACAGTGTGTGCTTTAAGGACATCACTTCCTCCCAAAGACTCAACAGGGTGTGCTCTAAGGACATGGTGTATCGCAACAATGGTCTTCCCTCATCCTCTTCCTCAGTCCACTGCTCTGCTGCCATATCCAAAAGAGTACGTGGTTGGCACCAAAATAGTAACTCAAAAGGGCTGAACCCATAGACTTTTGTTCATGAGTCCTGATGACATTTCCATAAAATCGTTTTGATGGTTCAGTTGTACCTTTCAACAAACCTGTCCGTTTGCAGTTAATAAACTGCCGTCCTTATCTGTTTGACATCAGGGAGAGTGCAGATCTCCTTTATTAATCTAGACATAAAGGGAGTCTGTTGGTCTGTTAGTATCTCATTTGGGAAGCTAACTCTCGAGAAGAAAGATATCATTGCTTGGGCCACCGAAAGTGTAGCGAGTGGCATAATCCACTAACACTAAGATATATTGATGTCTGCGTGAGGAGGGAAGTAGAGGTCCTACTAAATCGATCCCTACTTGTTTGAATGGCACATCAATTATAGGTAAAGGCTCTAGGGGGGCCCTCTTCCCTGTGGGTGGATTTACCAATTGGCACCTGGGACAAATCATGCAGAACCTAGGAACCTCCTTATATATTCCAGGCCAATAGAATCTCTCTAACAGATATTTTAGAGTGTGTTCTCGCCCATATTGGCCACCCCCAGAATGACTGTGTGCTATGTATAGGGCTTGCTCTCAAAAGCTACGGGTACCAGGAGTTGTCCGACCCTGCAGTCAGGTCCCCCACTGAGTCTGTACTTAAGACCTATTTTCAAAGAAAAATATGGTCCTACCTTGTCGGGGTCTTCTTCTTGAACCTGAGTCCACGCCTGCGCTAATGTACTGTTGTCCCTATCTGTTGTTCTAAAACTCCCCATCGGCGTTTGTCTGTCATCTGGGGAGGAAAGGAGACAGGTAACCGGTGACAATATCTCTGCCCTATAGACTTCTCTTTCTTTTCTTTTTCTCTGCCCGTGTCTTGGATACTTTTATTTCGAAACTTTGTATAACCGAAGCATAGAAGAGGGCCTATTGTAACTACTCAGCCTCAGGACTTTTTTTGGTTAACTTGGATAAGTAGTCATCAAAAATGGGTAGATCTGTGCCTGAACAAACTTTTCCACTAAAGCTGGCACCACCCCTGCTTGGCGCACCTGTGGTTCCCCTTCTACATCGATCGGGACCTCAGCTAGAAGATACAGCCCTACATCTCCATGCACACAGGAGACCTGTAGCTGTGCAGCTTCAGTTTTCTGACTGAGGGGAACCAGCTCTCTCGAAACAATGGTGTGGTGGCTACCAGTATCCAACAGCACATCCACTGACCTACCATTAATTCGGATGGTTGTCTTGTATCGTCCCTGGGTCTCTCCTGTGGCTAAAACTCTATCCCAGGACCACCTGATCTCCATGGGTTCTACCCCGTCTCCCTTGACTGGGCAGTCCCTGGCAAAGTGTCCCCACTCCGAGCACTTGAAGCTTTGGGGTCCTGCCTGTGTAGGAAAGGGGTTCAAACGAGGTCTAATCATGTTCCTGACCCCCCCTGAGTTTCTCTGTTCTACTGCTCTGGGATAGGCCTTTTGGGTAGTTGTAGGAGTTTTTTGTGTTTGTACACTAAATTCTGGGGATTTATGGTAGGCGTGTGCCAATTCTACTGTGGTCGGCACCGTTAAGTGAGGGTGTTGTTTTATCCAAGTTTGGGTATTATTGGGTGGGCCTTAAGATATTGTTCCAAATACACTTTTGAAATGGCCTCTTCCATAGGGGACGCACTGGGTTGTAGCCATCTCTCGCCTTGATCCCTAATGTGCTAATAAAGAGCCCTATGATTATCTCATGCTGTCCATTTCTCTTTACAAAACCTAGCCCTGTAATACTTTGTGTCATGTCCTAATCATTCCCGAATGGCTTTCTTGAATTCAGGGTATGGACTGAGTCCCACAGGATTGGCAGCCTGCTACGCAGCCTGTAACTCACCTGAGAGAAGGGGAGCTATGTACAGGCCCCATCTTTCCTGGAGCCAGGTAGCCATTGTCGCTGCTCTCTCAAAGCTCACGAAAAAATAGCGTGGCTCATCTCCTTCCTGGAACTTCTGTAAAACTGAACTGGGGATATTGGGATGAACTCGGGCCGCTGAAATGGCATCTGTCAGGCATAGAATGGCGGTGTCCTGCGCATTTTGATTGGTTGTCAAGATGGTAGCTTGTTCCTTGAGGGCGTTCTGGACAGCCTCTCTCTCTTTCTGGGCATTCTGAGTTTGTCGTTCTATGGCTAGCTGTAAATGTCGCTGGGCCTCAGCTACTTGAGTGGCCTTTGCCTCCATTGCAATGGGTTGGGTCTTGGCAGTCTTAAATCACCAAAGATCCTACTTCTGACACCACTTGTGGTCACTCAGTCAGATAGGATGCTCAAGCGGGTAGTTAGCTTATTCTTTGGTTTAATATTTTAACATAAAAAGAGGAAACTCAATTCTGAGAGGTGTGTCTTTGGGCCAAAAATAAAAGAGTTATCCAGTCTATAGCGGTGTCAGTACCCTCACTGCACACCGGAGTGTCTCTGTTCTCCCCAAGGTCCTAGTAAGCTGTTTCCTTCATCTTCACGTCCCATCAGAGGGAAGAGTTGACACATATATCCCTTGGAACCAGCAAATGGGAGATACTGTAAGGTGGCTGTCACTTTAACTATACTCTGTACTCTAACCCTTCACTGTCACCCAAGGGGGCACCATGCTTTACTCTGTGCTACATGCGTAAAACATTTGTGAGTAACAAACAAAAATCCCATTGGTGACCCTTCCTCCACCTGCCCCTAGTAAAGAAGTTGAGGAAAAGTACTTGCCTGAAGCTACTGCTCTACTGGGTCATGGCCGAAGGAGTCACACTGTCCTTTTCTCCTCCGGTACGGCTTGACCTGAAAAACTCTCCCTTGAAGTGAAGGAGTCACTCCCCTGCAATTGTAGGCACCACAACTAAGCCGACCGGTCTGCTGATCCTGAGCTCCTGCGGACTCTGTGAAGGACTGGGTTTTTCTAAGACCCAGCGGTGCCAGGGATAACACCTAAAACCTTCCTGGGTAACCTGTTCCGGCGTACAAATGACAGAGACACGGGACACTTCCTTCGGCGTCAAAGATTCGAGGTTTATTACTGCAGGGAACACAGAAGTCCCAGGAAGTACAACACGTGTAGGTTCGAGGAGACTGTTTCAACTTGTATCTGTGGATCGCTCCTTTTATACAGTTTTCAAGCATAGGATAACATGGTGCACAAAGGATTACAACTCGGTTCCCATCGTAAAGATCATGAGGGGTCGCTTTCATGTATTCAGAGCCCGGAACATGATTACAGTAACATTTGGCAGTTCCCAACTGTAAAAGTACATCTTCCCACCATTAGTACATTCCATTCAGTAGTAAACGAATCGAGGAAAGGACAGAAACAGGTGCAGAGGAAGACGAGGACAAGGAACAGATCGAAGAGGGTGTAAAAGGGTTGGTACCAGGAAACACGAGTTGCAGGCATCAAAGGGGACGTGCCTAATGAATGCACAACTGAGACAATAGACCGGCACGGCAAGATGAGCCTCGAGCGGGGCCATCTGCCTTACAGTGTCATCCCCCTCATCATAAAGACACCTTCAAAGGAAACGTGTCTTCCGCAAGAGTTTGGGAATCCCAGGGTCGCGAAGCGGACAGCGTCCGTTCGCTGGCTACTTGAGGGCAAGAAACAAAATGGATGCCGTATCTAAGATGGAACCTGTGGGTTCAGATGAAGAAACCCACGAAACAAACGAACGGTTTAGGCTAGCACAGCGAAAACGCGTACACCCACTAAACTCGTCATTTGCGGTTCATAGATACCAGACTCGACCATATTCGTGCGAGTCAAAAACACCACTTACAATTGTCACGGAACCTCAGACGCTCCTTTTGCCCTCATGAAGGCAAGCACTAGTCGGAATCATAATCGATCTCGATATTCATCAGACCATCTAGATGCTGTTGCAACATAACTCTATCCATCAGAGTTCCTTTGGTAACAGGCGGCTGCCTCATACACGTTGTAGCACAGAGGCCACATAAGGCAGGACCACACTGCACACAAAGACAACACGTGAACAGGAATGCTACAACAACCCCAATGATCATCAGAATCTTCCAACCCCAAGTCGACATTAGGCCCCAAAACCACCCGAGAAGCGTCCAATCCCCTAAGTCCACGTGTATGGACTCAGAGATCTTATGCAACTTCGAGATGGCTTGATAGACAGTCGGAGCGTTGTCTGGAATGAAAATACAACAGCTTGAATGGATCACCTTACATACTCCACCTCGATCTGCTAAGACAACGTCTAAAACCATACGATTTTGTAACGTCATAAGCCTATCCGCCTGAAGCTCTGCTGTAATGTTGCCAAGGGCCCTGGCAGTGATATTAGCAGTCGATTCCACCACTCGAGTCAACTGTCTCAGGTTCCTACTATTAACCATAGGTCCCCAAAACGGAAAGAAACCTTTGAAAAAGTCTCCTGCCTCTTGACCGGCATTGTCCTCTTTGCTAATCACACCCCTCACAACTCTAGTCTTGTGGTAATCTGAGGCAACCGTAAACGTCGGTGGCAACAAGTTTGCAATATAACAGGTGCCCGCGAAGTCCAGGGGCAACCATGTATACGCACGGTCGTAACAGACAAAGTACGTACCCTTGGTAGTCAGGAGAACAGGGGAAGAGAGCATTGGTAAGACATACAACTCAGAGCAAGCACTCTCTCCAAGGTGAGCTCTCGGGCTTCGGCCACGGCTTTCAGACAGAAATTACCAAGGTGGGGTACGATCCATATTGGAGACGAGCTTCTAAGCTGTCTTTCGCCCACGAGCGCACTATACTCAACCTCACTCAGATCCCTATAAGCTTGCACCTCTTCCTCTGGGATGAGCGACGACTCATAGATTTCCCTATCTAAATCAGCAATCGCTATTGCCAAAGGCTTATGGTACGGACCGGGACCAAAGTGGGGAGAACGTGGCTCTCGATTGGGGTAAGAATCTAGTGCGCTTCAAAAAATTGTTTGGAATGCTCGAGCTGAACCCTGGGAACTATAAGGAAGAACCAGGTACGGAATTCCCTTATCGGTGGTATGTGGCATTAACCCACACACCCAACAATTGGTAGTGTTCACCACTAACTGATGCTGATGAAGGAGCTGAACGAAGGAATTGTTCATGAATTCCGCACGTCTAACCTGCTCGTGTTGGGGTAGGATGTGGAAGGAATGAGGAGAAACAGTGGAGGTAGGTTTAGGTTCAGAAGAAGGGGTAGGTGAGGCAGTAGGCAACAAGGACTGTATCATGTAATACACCCCACCCACCAGCAACGAGGAAACAGTTAAGAATAAGAAGAACATCTGAAACATGAAACATTTTGTATGGGCAATTCTGCGCAACTCGAATCTATGGGCCTGAGCCTTTTCCAAGTCCGACAGCTTTGAGAAAGCCATCCTCTAAAACCGTCCGCAACGTTCTTGACGCACTTCGTTCTGTGTAGCAGTAGTCAATCCCCAGGAGTTCCTAGGAATCGACGGTCTTCGACCTAGTGTCAAGACCTACTAACCAGAAGGAAGTACCCGCGCGGCCTTACGGTCCACCCGGATGCAGGGTATTTTAATCAACAATATATACAAAATCTACTAGCTGTGGAAGCAAAAACACATATGTGGAAAAGACTCAAATTTACAAAAATCACAATTATGCAAGTGTGTTCAACTGGTCAGTGATAATGGGGTAACGTGGATGTCCGGGGAGAGAGCAAAAATGCTTTTATTAGTCTCTAGTACTGGATCGAAGAAAATATCGGCTTCTCCCAGGACGTGTCTGTTCGTCAAACAACTGATCCGACGATGAAACAGAGTTCTGTTGATCAGTCAATTGTTCAGATATTGAGTTTTGTGATGGCAAATGTTCAACAATGTCGTTCTGCTGCACTGAGGTCTCTCCGACAGGTTGAGCGTCACTGAAAGGAACGAAGGTCGGCACAGTTTCGACTTCAGACGAGGCGATGCCCTTCCTCACCCACGGGTCTGCTGGTAAAGGTATAGGTACCTTTTTGGTATGGGTGGCATGCACCCAGTTCTTGCGCCCTTCCAAACGAACAGCAGTTCTCGTGGCAAGGAGCACTTGGTAGGGTCCCGTAAAACGAGGCCCAAGGTTGTGCTTCCGGGCAAAATTCCTCGTCACCACCCAATCTCCGGGCTGGAGCTGGTGGCCTGGACCCTCCGTCTGCGTCGGCAGTGCTTCAAAGACCTGTTGGTGAATTAACCTCAGTTTAGCAGTCAGATCATGAAGATAATCGATCAACATTGGGTATTCAAGATCAGAGAACACACTGGGTCTAGGGACCCCCCAAACATTTGCAGGGCGGCCGAACACAATCTCATAGGGAATGAGCCCTACTTGGGAGTGTACAGTCGCCCTTGTTGACAGAAGAGCTAAGGGCAAAGCGTCAGGCCACGAGAGACCAGTCGTAGCCTGAATCTTCGCTAGTTTCAGTTTAAGGGTGCCATTATACCCTTCAACCAAACCTGCTGACTGGGGATGATTGGCGCTGTGGAATTTCTGTGTAATTCCAAGGCCCTTACACACACTCTTCATCACACTCCCCACAAACTCACTTCCGTTATCAGACCATACAATCCGTGGCATTCCATACCGAGGAAAGTATTCCTTCAGTAGGATTTTTGCAGTGGACAGAGCAGTGTTGTCTTTAAGAGGGTAGGCTTCAATCCATAGGGAGAATGCGCAAACCACAACTAAAACGTACTTCAGGTTATTGCATCGCTCCATATGGATGAAGTCTAGCTGGATCACCTCAAAGGGACATGAAGGGGGAGCAAAATGACCAGGGGGTGTAGGAGTTCCCTTACCAGGATTGTACATCATACATATCATACAATTCCTCACCAATCTCTCAGCACACTTAGTAATACCATCATTCTTCCATACAGGGGACAACAACTTACAAATACCTTTCGCACTGATATGTGCCAAGCCGTGTGCCATTGTTACAACAGCTAGCACATATGCATCCGGCAACATCCACCTCTTATGTTCCGACAAATCAATCCAACAGCCATTCGCATCCAACTTTCCCGTACTCTCTTTCCACTTCGTCTTTTCAGTCTCGGTGGCCTCATTCTGAATCGCTTTCACGCTCTCGATAGTGTCTTCACACATACCAGTTTCTACAGGCCACCTTACCGAACTCGTCACATACATTCTAGTGCTAAGATTCCGGGCAGTTTCCTTAGCAGTCTCATCCGCAAACGCATTGCCACGACCAACATCATCCGTTACCTTACGGTGTGCACTACATTTAATAATCGCCACCTGCTCAGGCAATGTAAGTGCATCCAAAAGATCATTCACTAGCTGTCCATGCTGAATCTTCGTACCATGCAACGTCATGAAACCTCTCTCTCTCCACAATCGTCCGAAACTGTGCGCAACACCAAAAGCATACTGGCTGTCAGTAAACACATTCACCCGCTTCCCTTTCGACAAAACACACGCTCTAGTCAAGGCAATCAGCTCTGCCGCCTGTGCAGAATTCTGATTCAGTCTCGCAGGCTCCACAACCGTACTCAATGTTACCACAGCATACGCAGTCGTCACATCACCATTCGGCAACTTAAAACACAAACCATCCACATACAGGGTCCCATCAGGGTTTTCCAAAGGAGTGTTTTTTAGGTCAACACGACCTTTTGTTTCCTCCTCAGTTCGTAAGTAGCAGTCATGAGGTGCTACTTCGTCTGATTCCATACTAATTGGCAACAAAGTCGCCGGGTTCAGGACATTACAACGTTTTATTTGAATGTGACTTGCCAAAAGCGTCAACTCATAACCAGACAACCTTGCGCTCGTCAGATGCTGAGTTTTCGTGCGATTCAAGAGAGTGTCAACTGCGTGCGGAACCATCACCGTAAGCATATTATCCATGACCAATCCTGCAGATTGTTGGATGGACACCGCAGCTGCCGCTGTTGCTCTCAAACAACTCGGCAATGCTCTGGCTACCGGGTCCAAGGTCGAGGAAAAATATGCACATGGACGCTGTTTACCACCGAACTGTTGCGTTAAGACACTCAACGCACAACCTTCCCTTTCGTGAACGTATAGTGTAAACGGCTTACTGTAGTCAGGGGTACCTAACACAGGAGCCGAACACAACGCGTCACGTAATTCAGAAAAACTTTTCTGACATTCTTCCGTCCATGGTAAAGGAGTTGGAACATCCTTGCACGTAAGAGCTACCAATGGTTTCGCTAGCAATTACAAATTTGGAATCCATTGCCTGCAGTATGACGTGATACCTAAAAAGGCACGCACATCTCTCTGAGTTGTTGGCACAGTCATTCGAGCAATCGCTGCAATTCTCTCTGGGGTCAACCTTCTTCCCTCCTTTGACAATAAGTGACCTAAATAGGTTACTTCTTGGCAACAATATTGCAGTTTAGAAGGTGACACCTTGTGATGTAAGTCACAGAGATGCTGCAACAACGACACCGTAGCAATTTTGCAAATGTCCTGAGTGTCTGCAGCCACCAATAGGTCGTCGACATATTGGATCAAGGCCGCACCGGCCGGCAACACAAACGCATCAAGTTGGCTCTTCAAGGCTTGACTGTATATTGATGGACTTTCACAGTAGCCCTGGGGAGCACGTTTAAACCTAAAGCTGCGACCACCAAGAGAGAAACCGAAAAGGTCTCTACTCTCCTCATCAATCGGATTGCTGAAGAAAGCATTCTTCAGATCGATCACTGAGAACCAAGATCCAGAGGCTGGAATCAGAGTCAGTAGAGCCGTAATGTCAGGCACCACAGGGAACTGAGGAATCACAATTTTATTCACCTCCCGTAAATCGATGACAAAACGATAAACAGGAGGCTTTGATGGATCAGTACGCTTCAGAATGGGCAGCACAGGACTATTGCACACGTTTTCCTGAGTCTCCTCAATAACGTCTTTTTCAATCAAATCGTAGATGATAGCTAACAACGCTCGCTCTCCATCAAGGGAGATACGATACTGGGGAATACGTGGCAAACGCACATTAGATTTCAAGTGAACAACATAAGGGGAGATATCAAGCAGGCCCACGTCATTGGGACCTGTTGCCCACAAAGATGCAGGAAGAGAACTCAATTCCGGTGGAAGTTTATCGAGAGACAAGTACATAGGAGAGATAACTCTCTCACCCAAAGTAAGCTTTACTCCCGCAGGAGAACAATACAGAGTCGCATACAGACGTTTTAGCAGATCCAGGCCCAAAAGATTTTCACCACAACCAGTAGTCAAAATCAAAGGAGCTTTCAGCTCACGAGGCCCAATCGCAAGAGGCAAAGGGCGGGAAACTGGATTGCTAACAGGGGCGCCAGAGAATCCAACGGAAACATTTGTTAAGCCAGACAAAGGTGTGCCAGGGAGTTTCGAATGCATGATGGAACTTTTCGCTGCACCAGTGTCCAACAGAAAAGGCTCAACGACGCCCGAGGTGGCAACTGCGACGTAAGGCCCTCTCTGATCAACCGGAACTGATACTACTCCCTCTCCTTGTCTATGGCTGTCCTAGTAATTACTGTCGCCAGTGCCCTGATCGACGTAATAATCGTCCACATTGTACTGCGCAGATCTTCCTTGCGATGATCCACGCTGATCGAAACAATTATTAGAATCTGAAGAATTATCAGAACGATCATTTTGAGCACCGCGGCCTCTACCACGTGATGCTTGTTGAGGACCACTACGACCTCCTCTAGATGAGTTACCACTATTGCGATCACGTAAAACTGGACAATCGAATTTCAAATGACCCTCTCCTCTACAATAGGCACACTGATTGTACCCCAACGTAGATCTCTGCGAAGAGGAATCATTTCGTGATTGCGACCTATTCGATTGAGACTGTGATCGATTCCGCTGTTGCGAATCATTCTGATTCGAACGCGGAGGATACGCTTGTTGCAACAACACCTTCGTTTTGAGCTCTTTCGTTTTTTTATCTGCCCGATCATTTTCCTCTTTCTCTCTATTCTCATAATATTGGGCCGTAGCCAATATTTGAGCAGACGTGGAAACAGCCCACGCACTCTCTGAATTCTTTAACTTGTTGCTTAAGTCCGGCAATAAGTTTGACACAAATTTGTCCACAAACAATCTCTGACCTCCCTCAGTGCCCATATCCTGACCACTGTGATCGATGAATGCCTCCTCAAATCTCGTAAAGAAATCAGAGACACTCTCGTCCTTCTTTTGTTTGCAAGCGGACAACTTGTCCCAATTCACCTTCATAGCTGGCATAAGCGTTTTCATAAGAGTAATTATTCTCTGAGGAAGATCTGTAATGAGCTGGTCAGGCTTAGCCCCGCCTACTTGTAAGTCATCTGCAGCTCTAAGTGCCGCCCAGTCACCACCTAATACTGCTGCATGGTCTTGCTGACGAATCTTCGCCCATACCGGTTGCGGTACTACGTTACCGAACAACATATCGATATCGGCAAGATTCATTATCGTAACATCCACTAGCTGCAACAATTCCTTATAGTACCCTGCTGGATTTTTGCGAGGATCAGGTAGCGATTGTTTTACTTGCAAAACTTCTGACCGTTTCCATGGAAGATGTATCCACACTCTCTGGAAATGCGGCAAACCGCAGGATTACCACCAGGATTACCTGGCATCCACACTGGTGGAACTTCACGCATGGGGTACTGACCAGGCGCTGCTGGCGGTCCCTCAATGTCTTCTAAAAACAATGCCCGAGGCATTATAGAAGGACGAAAAGATAGCAACTGCTCGACAGCACGTCGAACATTGGTACCCACCATTATTCCACTTGCAAACTGGAGCTGAAGATTAGATAAGGCAGTCAATACATCATCAGATGCATCCGCCGATATTTGATCACGCAAAAGCTTACACATTTCCTCAAACACGAACCTCTGTGTCGGTATGTTGAATTGAGAAAACGTATCAAGTACTACACGTGGAGGATTCCTAAGAGGGTATCTAATCCAACCCATCGCCATATTATATAGCGAATCACGCTCCCTACTACCAGGAAGCTGACTTCGTCTTTGGGGACCTTCAGAACCAGCGGACTCAAGAACTGATCCAAGAGAATCGAAAAAGTTAGCAGCAACAGAAGGAACACGACGTCGAGCAGATGGGGTAGTAGAGTAACACACCGGGGAAACAAGAGAAGTGTCGGGAACAGAAGGGACAGCAGGAGTAATCAGAACAGTAGAGGCAGCGGGAGCAGGAGTATGAGGAAGTACAAGCGGAGGAGCAGTTGGGACTGGAGCAGGCAAAGGAGCAGGAACAAGCGTAAGAACGGGTACAGGTTGGGGAACAGGAACAGGAACAGGAGCAGGAACAGGGGCAGGGGGAACCACAGGAACTGCGGTACCCTGTGCATACGGAGGTGGTGACTTCATGAGATAGGACAACAAGGGGTCCTCTACTACGTCCTCCTTCTTATCCGTACCCGTCGGTAAAACGGGATAACACTTATCGACAGTCATGCGCTGCAATCTATCGAAAACTTCCTTTTCCTTTTCCTCCTTATCTTGCTGAAACGGCTCTGCGTTTCTTACCGTTGTGACGATCCCTTCTCTCTTATTACGTTTAATCTGCTTGATTTCTTTCTGCTTGGCTTCTTTACGCCACAACCGAAAGGAATCAAACATGGCCGGCCTTGCTTTTCTTTGGAACAATTTAGCTTCAAGATTATCTAGAATCGGAGCCTCAAAACTACCATGAGGTGGCCAACTAAGGACACCGTCTTTTTTAGTGTAACAAACCCAACACTCATTGAATGTAATTGGACCTAATCCGTGTCGACTGTACAGTTTGTAAGTTGGAGTTCCAACCGGAGGTATCGGACACGAGTCCTCCAGTCGGGAATCCGCACCACAACCTCTAAAGCAACTGAACAAAGTACTACGGCCAGGCATCATGCACACTAACCGAGTTTCACAAACTTCAAGGGTTATAGGAGTACAATGTCCCTGCAAAGAGCAAAAACCCTCGGTTTTTGGCGACTGCAGACGTCAAATATCACAACAAAGAACGAAATACCAAGAACCACAAATGCAATGGAACCATGCAACAACTAAGCACCCACAACAAAGGACTCTGGGAGCGACCCACAAATACTTAACTCAAAGATCAATGGCGTCACCAGGAAGGCCCGTCAATCGTCTCGCTGTACCAAGGTCTACGCCAGGCGCCAAAACAGGTCTACAGTCAGGGCAGCAGTCCGTCGCAGCCGTCAGGAGGCGGGAATCTTCACGGGAAAAGTCGTCGAGCCACTTGTTTCGACAACAGGATCGATGAAGCGGGGTGCACCTTCCCTCTGAGATTTCACACGAAGTTCCTCACGATCGTCGGGCTTTGGACCGGTACCACTGATGCAGCCCCATGTTGGGCGCCAACTGAAGGACTGGGTTTTTCTAAGACCCAGCGGTGCCAGGGATAACACCTAAAACCTTCGTGGGTAACCTGTTTCGGCGTACAAATGACAGAGACACGGGACACTTCCTTCGGCGTCAAAGATTCGAGGTTTATTACTGCAGGGAACACAGAAGTCACAGGAAGTACAACACGTGTAGGTTCGAGGAGACTGTTTCAACTTGTATCTGTGGATCTCTCCTTTTATATAGTTTTCAAGCATAGGATAACATGGTGCACAAAGGATTACAACTCGGTTCCCATCGTAAAGATCATGAGGGGTCGCTTTCATGTATTCAGAGCCCGGAACATGATTACAGTAACATTTGGCAGTTCCCAACTGTAAAAGTACATCTTCCCACCATTAGTACATTCCATTCAGTAGTAAACGAATCGAGGAAAGGACAGAAACAGGTGCAGAGGAAGACAAGGAGAAGGAACAGATCGAAGAGGGTGTAAAAGGGGTGGTACCAGGAAACACGAGTTGCAGGCATCAAAGGGGACGTGCCTAATGAATGCACAACTGAGACAATAGACCGGCACGGCAAGATGAGCCTCGAGCGGGGCCATCTGCCTTACAGTGTCATCCCCCTCATCATAAAGACGCCTTCAAAGGAAACGTGTCTTCCGCAAGAGTTTGGGAATCCCAGGGTCGCGAAGCGGACAGCGTCCGTTCGCTGGCTACTTGAGGGCAAGAAACAAAATGGATGCCGTATCTAAGATGGAACCCGTGGGTTCAGATGAAGAAACCCACGAAACAAACGAACGGTTTAGGCTAGCACAGCGAAAATGCGTACACCCACTAAACTCGTCATTTGCGGTTCATAGATACCAGACTCGACCATATTCGTGCGAGTCAAAAACACCACTTACAATTGTCACGGAACCTCATCCGTAAGGTTCTGCAACACAAGTTTCAGCCCAGTATCCCTCATGGGGGTTGCAATACCAGAACCCCAGTGCACCATGTCAACTTGTAGTTGCAAAGGCTTGTTGGCTTCCTTCCAAGAAGATGTTTAGGCTCCCAGTAGCCCCAACGTCAAGCCCCTCCAGTGACCAGAATCTTCAGCCATACCACATCGTGTGAACTGTGGCCTGCTTCTTTTGTTGAGCTGCTCGAGGTCCTTACGCGACTCCAGCGCCTCTGGCCTATGGGTCCATTTGAGGCTCTCCTTTGTTTCTTTTGGGCTCCCCTGATTGCTCGGGCCTGCCCTGACTCCTCTGCTTCTGAAGAATCCCTTGGACCTTGTTGGTCCCGACGTTTCTCGTTATTCAATTCCTGCGTTGGTTACTTTTGCCAAGGCTTGTTGGTGCTCCAGCATAACACCGACCCCTCAGGGCTCGAAATCCTTTGTGGCACAGCTTGCGCATGGCTCCTGGTTTGCTTCAGCATCGCCTGGTCTTCACAGATGCAGAGTCAAGGTGATAGTCAACTATCCGGCAACATCCGACATCGGAGGGCAGTTGTCTTCCAAGTCTCCTGGTCACTCCTGAGTGACATAGACTCTGTCCCCTCTGCTTGGAGGTACCTCTAATCTAGAATCCACCTTCGGATTCCACTGGGCACTTTCTCCTTCTCCAGCAGCAGCACTTTATTGAAGTCCTCCGTTGGGTTTGACGGCGGTTTCCATCACCAGTTCACACATATGCACCTGGCTTCCCTGGTGTAGGTAACGTGGGTAATAGAGTATCCACAGGTGGGGTGGCTCTCCAACCTTCTGTCTTCCATAGGGTTTCTTCAGGCTCCACTGGGAAGGATCCTTAATCTTTAAAAATCCAATCACAACTGACACGTAGGCTTGTACGGAGTACGTGGTCGTGTTCCCACACTGCACACGTGCTCCGTGGGGTTCCTAGTCACTCACTATGGGTGGTTCCTTGGGTCCCCAGCACATCTACGTCCTCTCGACATTGTCTTGACCCAAGTCGTGGTTCTTATACCACTTTCTTAGAATATGGTTTGGTTCCCCCTGTGGTCCACAGAGTATTATGTACTATTTACTGTATTTCTATGTAAAGTATTGTGTGCATTGTGTTTATCTTCATGTAGGAGATGTCTCTTCATATAAGAGAGTATTATATAATAAATACATATTTTTATAAATACCTTGTGTGGTTCTTTTTCCCTTAATCTATACTATAAGATTGCATTTTAGTAAAACATGCTGCTTTACGCTCCTTCTGGGCTAAGCCTCAGGACTTCTCTCCACAGCTACCACTTAGAGAGCCTTCTAAGCTTTTCTAAGACCTCTTAAATTACCGTAAGGTATGTCTGGACTTGTGCAAGGTGCCAAATTACATTAGTGGACATCATATCCCAGGCCAGCTTCTCACATTGGTATGCAGCAGTTGGGATTCAAGCCTCCACTGTTTTACTAGATAAATCCTTGTGTTGATTAATTGAAAAACCATCACTAATACTAGGCACATATAATACAAGCTTAGAATAGTAAGTTCTACTGATCTTAGGGTTGGGCAAGTCAGGGGCCTAGCACACCCTTTCTCCAACCTCAGAAAGTTTAGTTCCCACTAGGTTGGGTAGGTGCAACACCACAACTCACCTAGTATCTCTTCTAAAGGAAAAGCCAGTGGCTCTCTGCCTACTAGATACAGTGAGCTTTCGTTCAAAGAACTGAAAGCCCTGTGTGCCTCTAGGAAGCTGAAGGCATGGAAAAGTGCCAACATCCAACGCCTCCTGGAGTTGTTACTGTTAGATGACCCAAGGAAAGCCAGGGGGTCAGATGAACAGGAAAGAGTGGGTGGGCAGGGGACCAACGATAGGCCAAGAGGGGGACCCCTCTTTGACCTAGAATCTAACCCTGACCAGGTGGAGCCTGATGACTCCCACCTGGATAACTCACATCTCTCAGAGGAAACTGCCGGTGGCCAAGAGGATCCCCCCCTTTCTTCCTCCTTCGAAAGTGCAAAGTAGACCAAGGAGGTCTAGATCCTCCTCTTCAGAATCCAATGCCTCAGGACAGTCAGTAGGGACCTCCATTTCTAATCAGAGGGAGAACGCTCTGGATAGGGAATACTAAATGCTTGAACTTGAGAAAGCTATGCTTAGGCTCAGACAAGAGCAGCTGACCCTTGACAAAGAGTTCCTAGAAATCCAGAGGGCTAGGAAGAAATTGGGTCTAGAACAACCATGGTGGCAGCAACAGTGTCCCTAGAGTTAGTGAAATTTCTCATGACCATAGAAACCTGAGCAAGATAGCCCCTCCCTACCATGTTGGGCATGACATCCACAAATGGATAATTGCTTTAGAAAGGGCCTATAAAGTTCAGAACGTCCCCCAAGAGCAGCGGGCAGCTATGTTTTGGCTCTCCTTCGCTGACAAAGGTAGAGATAAGCTCCTCACTGTTAGAGAAGAAGATTCTGATAATTACTCAGTTTTGATGTTAAATATATAGCCATTCATATTTAATATTTTTCCATAAAGCAATTGACTTAAACAATAATATATTTTGTGTGTTTCCTAAATATCCGCTTACTCTTTAAAGTAGAGATACAAGTTCTACTAAACAGAACAGTTTCATTTTGTTCATTTATCTCAGAAAAAAGAGATCTTTGAGTCTTAAAAATGAATTCCTACTCCTAACTTCTATAGCAAAAATGTAAACTCTGCTAAAAGAGAAATCCTATACCTGTTCCTTATAGATTAATTTAATTGTCAATACTTGTGCTGAATCAATGAACAAGTCGGAAACTTATATTGTGTATCATTAATTTTATTGCCTTAAGTTCTTAGCCTACCATTAGTGTAGATAACTATACCATTATTTAATATACGCATTTATTGTCAGGATAACTTCCCCAGTTTTCTGACGAACACAGAATTATTATCAAGTCTTTATTTCTGAACAACAAGGACAGAATTATGACTATAAGGCACTGCAGTGGAGGCGTAAATCTGTTTTTAGTCAAATTCAGGCTTTCAGAGTCTGAAAAGACACTTGGTACGGTATTATGTATACCAAGTCTGTATCCTACATTGTAGGAAGAGCGAGAACCAGCATGACAGGAAGGAGGCCTGGAGGCAGATGTAGTAGTAAAGGTCCTGTAAAAAGGCATCTGAGTTTGAGAGAGTGGACTGATAGCAAAGGAACCCTTGTACCAGGGGTGGGAATGCCCCCGAAGCAAAGTGTTTCTTAGTAAGCATGTATTTCCTGTGCTTGACACCTTAGCCTGGCTATCGCCCCTACGGACAGGCAGTCTCTAGGTACAGTGCTTTCTGTGGCTCTGCTATCTTATCGTTATAGTCCAAAGCAGTAACAACACAGTCAGTACGTGTCCATGCGAGAGTACGGAATAAGTGGAGACAGGAAAGCACAGGATAGGAGCTATAACTGACCACCCAAAAAGCCCCGTTTGGCCTGGTCTGGGGAGCACCCCATTGTGCCAAGCATTAATTATCAACAAAGAGCCATACGCACTATCAACAGACTGCCTAATAAAGGGACTATAAATCCCAAATGCAGCGCTGGATGCCACACCACTGCAGCTGCCTGTTAACGGGACCACAAATCCCAGGAGACCTGTTGTCTGCTGGGGGAGGAGGAGGGACCGCATCTTCTACACGCTATATTGCCCTGGACTATGTCCCACAGTGCGGGACATAGTCCAGGGCTACCTGGACTATAAGGAGTAACTCCTCAGGTTGACATTTGCCTGCACTTTTTTTTGCAAGGAGTCCATTTTTTTAGGGTGGGGGGGGGTGGGAGGAAGGAAGTGCCCCACAGTCTCCAACATCCTGTCCTGTCCAGCAGCCTCCTCCCAGTGCTTTCTTCATGTGCTGGTCACTTTCATTTGGATTCTTCACCTGGAAGGATTACTTTTTGTGGATGCTGCTGGATATTTTGATTTGAGGCCTTTTTGACTTTCTTTGGATCACATTTGGATTAGAAATTTCACAAGTAAGTTTGTTTGGGGCATTACAGTTGCTTCAACTACAATTTTGGAATTTTCGGGCTGTTGTTGGGGCCTTTTGCCCAGGGGTACTCAGTGGTGGGTGGACTGAATCTTTCTGTGGGGTCTCTTTAATAAAACAAGCACTGGCGTTGCCAATAGGTCTCGCAGTAGGAAAGTTGGAGCTATTACAATTGCAAATAACAGTGCCTTTTTTTTATTTTGCATGTTAAAAACATAAAGGGCTTTGTGATTTACAAAACCAATATCTCCAACTTTCCTACTGCGAGACCTATTGTGCACTGCACAGTGTGTGTGAAAGTGGCACTGCGTGGGTGTGAGTGGCTTTGAGTGAGTGTCGTTGCGTGGGTGAGTGGCGTTGCATATGTGAGTGTTGTTGCATGGGTGAGTGGCGTTGCGTGTGTGAGTGGCGTTGCATGTGTGAGTGGCGTTGCATGTGTGAGTGGCGTTGCGTGGTTGAGTGGCGTTGAGTGGCGTTGCATGTGTGAGTGGCGTTGCATGTGTGAGTCGCGTTGCGTGGTTGAGTGGCGTTGCACGGGTGAGTGGCGTTGCGTGTGTGAGTGGCGTTGCGTGTGTGAGTGGCGTTGCATGTGTGAGTGCCGTTGCGTGGTTGAGTGGCGTTGCGTGGTTGAGTGGCGTTGTGTGGTTGGCGTTGCATGTGTGAGTGGCGTTGCATGTGTGAGTGGCGTTGCATGTGTGAGTGGCGTTGCATGTGTGAGTGGCGTTGCGTGGTTGAGTGGCGTTGCGTGGTTGAGTGGCGTTGCATGTGTGAGTGGCGTTGCATGTGTGAGTGGCGTTGCATGTGTGAGTGGCGTTGCGTAGTTGAGTGGAGTTGCATGTGTGCGTTGCGTTGTTGAGTGGCGGTATGTTGTTGAGTGGCGGTGGGTTGTTGAGTGGCGTTGCATTGTTGAGTGGCGTTGCATCGTTCAGTGGCGTTGCATCGTTCAGTGGCGTTGCATGTGTGATTGGCGTTGCATGTGTGAGTGGCGTTGCATGTGTGAGTGGCGTTGCATGTGTGAGTGGCGTTGCATGTGTGAGTGGCGTTGCATGGTTGAGTGGCGTTGCGTGGTTGAGTGGCGTTGCATGGTTGAGTGGCGTTGCATGTGTGATTGGCGTTGCATGTGTGATTGGCGTTGCATGTGTGAGTGGCGTTGCATGTGTGATTGGTGTTGCATGTGTGAGTGGCGTTGCGTTGTTGAGTGGTGTTACGTTGTTGAGTGGCGTTGCATGTGTGAGTGGCGTTGCGTGTGTAATTTGCGTTGCATGTGTAATTTGCGTTTGCATGTGTAAGTGGCGTTGCATGTGTGAGTGGCGTTGCGTCGTTGAGTGGCGTTGGGTTGTTGAGTGGTGTTGCATTGTTGAGTGGCGTTGCATGTGTGAGTGGCGTTGCGTGTGTAATTTGTGTTACATGTGTAATTTGCGTTTGCATGTGTAAGTGGCGTTGCATGTGTGAGTGGCGTTGCGTAGTTGAGTGGGGTTGCATGTGTGAGTTGCGTTGCGTCGTTGAGTGGCGTTGCGTCGTTGAGTGGCATTGGGTTGTTGAGTGGTGTTGCGTTGTTGAGTGGCGTTGCATGTGTGAGTGGCGTTGCGTGTGTAATTTGCGTTGCATGTGTAATTTGCATTGCATGTGTAAGTGGCGTTGCATGTGTGAGTGGCGTTGCATAGTTGAGTGGAGTTGCATGTGTGAGTTGCGTTGCGTCGTTGAGTGGCGTTGCGTCGTTGAGTGGCGTTGGGTTGTTGAGTCTCGTTGGGTTGTTGAGTGGCGTTGGGTTGTTGAGTGGCGTTGCATTGTTGAGTGGCGTTGCATGTGTGAGTGGCGTTGCATGTGTGAGTGGCGTTGCATGTGTGAGTGGCGTTGCGTAGTTGAGTGGAGTTGCATGTGTGAGTTGCGTTGCGTCGTTGAGTGGCGTTGCGTCGTTGAGTGGCGTTGGGTTGTTGAGTGGTGTTGCGTTGTTGAGTGGCGTTGCATGTGAGAGTGGCGTTGCTTAGTTAATTGGCGTTGCGTAGTTGAGTGGCGTTGCGTAGTTGAGTGGCGTTGCGTGGTGGAGTGTCGTTGCAAGTGTGAGTGGCGTTGCATGTGTGAGTGTCGTTGCATGTGTGAGTGGCGTTGCATGTGTGAGTGGCGTTGCATGTGTGAGTGTCGTTGCATGTGTGAGTGGCGTTGCATGTGTGAGTGTCGTTGCATGTGTGAGTGTCGTTGCATGTGTGAGTGGCGTTGCATGTGTGAGTGGCGTTGCATGTGTGAGTGGCGTTGCATGTGTGAGTGGCGTTGCGTAGTTGAGTGGAGTTGCATGTGTGAGTTGCGTTGCGTCGTTGAGTGGCGTTGCGTCGTTGAGTGGCGTTGGGTTGATGAGTGGTGTTGCGTTGTTGAGTGGCGTTGCATGTGTGAGTGGCGTTGCGTGTGTAATTTGCGTTGCATGTGTAATTTGCGTTGCATGTATAAGTGGTCTTGCATGTGTGAGTGGCGTTGCGTAGTTGAGTGGAGTTGCATGTGTGAGTTGCGTTGCGTGGTTGAGTGGCGTTGCGTGGTTGAGTGGCGTTGCGTGGTTGAGTGGCGTTGCGTGGTTGAGTGGCGCTGCGTGGTTGAGTGGCGTTGCGTGGTTGAGTGGCGTTGCATGTGTGATTGGCGTTGCATGTGTGAGTGGCGTTGCATGTGTGATTGGTGTGCGTTGTTGAGTGGCGTTGCATGTGTGAGTGGCGTTGCGTGTGTAATTGCGTTGCATGTGTAATTTGCGTTGCATGTGTAAGTGGCGTTGCATGTGTGAGTGGCGTTGCATAGTTGAGTGGAGTTGCATGTGTGAGTTGCGTTGCGTCGTTGAGTGGCGTTGCGTCGTTGAGTGGCATTGGGTTGTTGAGTGGTGTTGTGTGGTTGAGTGTCGTTGCATGCGTGAGTGGCGTTGCATGCGTGTGTGGCGTTGCATGTGTGAGTGGCGTTGCATGTGTGAGTGGCGTTGCATGTGTGAGTGGCGTTGCATGTGTGAGTGGCGTTGCGTAGTTGAGTGGAGTTGTGTTGCGTCGTTGAGTGGCGTTGCGTCGTTGAGTGGCGTTGCGTCGTTGAGTGGCGTTGGGTTGTTGAGTGGCGTTGCATGTGTGAGTGGCGTTGCGTGTGTAATTTGTGTTGCATGTGTAATTTGCGTTGCATGTGTAAGTGGCTTTGCATGTGTGAGTGGCGTTGCGTAGTTGAGTGGAGTTGCATGTGTGAGTTGCGTTGCGTCGTTGAGTGGCGTTGCATGTGTGTGTGGCGTTGCATGTGTGTGTGGCGTTGCATGTGTGTGTGGCGTTGCATGTGTGTGTGGCGTTGCATGTGTGAGTGGCGTTGCATGTGTGATTTGCATATGTGAGTGTCTTGCATGTGTTAATTTATATTTTTAATGTAATGTGTGTGTGTATTTTTGTATTTCTATTGGGATTATAAGTGTTTAGTGAATGTTTTTAAACTGTGTTTTTTTTTGTTATGTAAAAATGTCGTACGCTATTTATTTCCTTTACGTTTGTTACGTAAGGGAGATTAGCGTTCTAGTTTTTTTTTTATTGTGATGTAATGTTTAGTGTGACGTAATTTCTAGCCAATCGCAGCGCTACGTTTTGTGACGTAGCGTTGCGTTTGACGTGCGTCACCGGGGAATTTTCCAGATTGGTGTGATGTTCGTGCAGGAAAGGCGTGTTCTTCTTCCGTTCTTGTTGCTGCGTCGTTTGACAGGTAAGATGTAATTTTTATAACATTTAGTACATGAAGCTGAATGTATTATTACTTGTGTTTATATACTTATTAAAGAAATGATTTATTAGGATGTATTATTGATGTTTTTGTATTGCGACTTGTGTATTTTATACCGTCTGTACTTAGACTATATTTTTGTACTGTTCTAAACGATAGATCTTCTAATAATTGTAATGTTTTAAATGTTATATATAGCAATGTATATTTTCTTATGTGTCATGTTTTTTAAATTTCGAACGTTGTTATATTTTTGTATGTACTTGTTGATTATCTTTGGAAATAGTAGAAGTTCTTGAATGGCAAACTTTTGATTATGTATTTTTGTAGTATATGGTTATGTTTATTCCTTTTATTATGTATTTTGGTTATGTATTGGTATTCCTCCCTTAGCGTATGTGCGAGTTGGTGCAACATAGTGTTATTTTCAAATATCCATTTTTATAAAGATGTTGAATGTATTGTGTTTTACTTGGTATTTTCCTTTATATCTTTTATTTTAATTATTATACTTTTTTTATGAATTTATTAAATGTTCTCTTTGTGTGTTGTTTCTATGATCTCTACATTTCACTGAGTGAGCTGCTACGATTGACATGTAATTGTAATATTTTCGGTCGTCTCTTCGCCCTGCATTGACTTCTGTTTGCGCTTGTCGTTCTGGTATGCGGGTCCTGAAGTCTAGTTTGTCCTGAGCTCGCACCATGTTTTTTTGTAATTCGCAACAGCCTTGTATTTGGCTCGTGTCTGTCTCGTATCAGGCTATTTTTGGCGCTAAGCATTGTGCTAATTTTTGTGCTGTTTTTATTTTTTGGTTCAACGTATTATGTATGCACTGTGTCTGTTTGTGTGTAGTTTGTCTGATCTGTATACTTCAGTGACTGAGCTGCTACGATCGACAGGTAATTGCCTGTTTAAAAAAAAATATTTAAAGAGTGCCTTTGTTATTTGTTACTCAAAATTGTGTACGTTTTCATTGCTGTGAATGTACTGTAATTCTGGAGTTAGCAATTTTTTAGGTCGCACTTGCCTTGTGTGTCTCTTTTCTTCTTATTTATGCTATCACTGCCTCGTATTTAAGTTGTCTGTATGGCCGGGATACCCGTCACCCCCTCCCAACACAATCCCCAAGAATGGGAAGACGGAAACGGTTCTTGAACTTTTGGAAGGCGGGAGGGAGTTACCCTCCCGGCCGTATTTATTAAAATATGAAACAAAATGAAAACATTAAAATAACAGTTTCATATCATGTACAATTTCATTTATACATTATGATGTTTATTGGCTAACCTTAACATATCTCTAATACAAAGGTTCTCCTAGCCGATTCTAAAACATCCTGTAAATGCATTTCTCAAAATTTAAATTGTACATCCTAACATTACGGGCCAACGGCAAGGTCGTAACCGGTGTCAGATCCCTAATACCAGAACTCCCCCCATTACTTGTGAGGGGCGGGCGCACAGAGGACTGTACCTCTGTGCCAACTTCCAATTTCCCTTGTCTTAACGGGGGCCCCATATTTACTCGACGCCATCTTGGTGGTCGTCCGAGGACTCGTGTGAGGTGTCTAGAAGGTAGCGTAGACCCCCCTCCCACCCCACACTGCTTACCACATCCGCCGTCGCGGATGTCCTGGCCCCGGGAAATTCCAAGGAGGGGCCCGTAGCCCCTCCTCCCCAGGGAGGGGCCTATGACCGCCTTCCCTTTCGGCGTTCCCATCCTTAGAAGGGTACCGCCTCCCCGTGTGAGGGGCCACTGGCCGCCTCCCCCCGGGCGCTCCCATCCTAATGGGTGGCGCCCCACCTCTAGGGATCTTCCAATTACTGCTCACCGATCATGACCTTACCGCCCGACCAAAAAATAAATACGACATTTTTTAACCTAATGAGGATGAAATAATAGTTATGCTGGGCATTTCGACTTATAACTTTTATTCAAGCAATACCCTCTTTCAACTCAGTTGCGATACCACCCTTAAGTACATGCAAAGAGCAACCATTTTATTGTCACATCAAAATTCCAAACTTTATTAAACACAACCTGAAAAGAGATAATACTTCATTAATCAACATTATTGTACTAAAAACGCTGTCATCAGGGGCTGGTGGGTGGGTCAAAATTGGCTCTTGGTTCCGTCTCGGGCTCACGTGCAACGAGAGGTGCAGCTTCCAAGCACAGGAACAAGAGGATGCTTCTTTGGATTGTCGCTCCTTTTATTCTTCTTTGGGAGGGCGTGGACCCTCCTCCAACCGCCTACGGGGCGTGGCCGACGGTGTAGGTGTCTAGGACAACCCCTCTTGGGCGGGAAAAGGCGCGCCCCGGCTACGCCGCTTCGGGCATACCAGCCGTGACACGCCTCCCGCCCAAAATGGTTTCCCGGGGGGATCGGGGCACCCGACCATACGTTCGGGGGGACCGAGTGGTCGCCCCTTTCCATATGGCCGGGATACCCGTCACCCCCTCCCAACACAATCCCCAAGAATGGGAAGACGGAAACGGTACTTGAACTTTTGGAAGGCGGGAGGGAGTTACCCTCCCGGCCGTATTTATTAAAATATGAAACAAAATGAAAACATTAAAATAACAGTTTCATATCATGTACAATTTCATTTATACATTACGATGTTTATTGGCTAACCTTAACATATCTCTAATACAAAGGTTCTCCTAGCCGATTCTAAAACATCCTGTAAATGCATCTCAAAATTTAAATTGTACATCCTAACATTACGGGCCAACGGCAAGGTCGTAACCGGTGTCAGATCCCTAATACCAGAACTCCCCCCCTTACTTGTGAGGGGCGGGCGCACAGAGGACTGTACCTCTGTGCCAACTTCCAATTTCCCTTGTCTTAACGGGGGCCCCATATTTACTCGACGCCATCTTGGTGGTCGTCCGAGGACTCGTGTGAGGTGTCTAGAAGGTAGCGTAGACCCCCCTCCCACCCCACACTGCTTACCACATCCGCCGTCGCGGATGTCCTGGCCCCGGGAAATTCCAAGGAGGGGCCCGTAGCCCCTCCTCCCCAGGGAGGGGCCTATGACCGCCTTCCCTTTCGGCGTTCCCATCCTTAGAAGGGTACCGCCTCCCCGTGTGAGGAGCCACTGGCCGCCTCCCCCCGGGCGCTCCCATCCATAATGGGTGGCGCCCCACCTCTAGGGATCTTCCAATTACTGCTCACCGATCATGACCTTACCGCCACAGGCCAGATAGTTGACCGGCTATCCGGACCCCACACAAAAACTCCTACTAAAGGTCATGGCTACATAAACTCTTTAACCAAGCTATGAAGTCTCCTATGAGTAAGACATTACCCTCCCGGGACAAATGGACCCCATCCTCCAGATACATATGGTCCCCCCGGATACACCCGTGTGAAATACAGCGCAATTTACCTGTACGAAACAACCTACCCATTTTGTTATTAACCTTCTTTACCGACTGGTTCAAAGCTGACACAGAGAGGGCCCCCCGCCACACCTTCCGAGGAATCATGTGTGACCATGCAATTGTGCACCCCGGAACCCTTCTTGCCAACCAACTTACTGTGGACAAAATTGACTCGAGAAGTACTCGCCGACCAATGGTCACCAAATCATTGCCCCCAAGATGAACTGTGATTACAGATGGCGGTGACCTCGTCCGCCCTAACAGTCCCTCAATAAAACTTTGAAACTGGTCAATACAGAGCCCGCCCCTTCCGTGGAAGGTCACCCTGTACCCGTATTCCCCAGCCACATGAATCATGTCACCTGCTTTGAATACGTCCGCGGCGCGCCTCACGTATGAGTGGCCAACGACCCACACCACTCTTTCCTCAGCCGGTGATCTTTGACCGCTGGTCCCTAGGTGTCGGGTCAACTGCACAGTCCGCCCCGCAAAGCCTGCTCGCGAAACTGGAAACCAAACAGAGGACAAGAAGCGTGAGTACATGACATAAGCTTCACAACATGTGCAACCGCACGTACCTTTTATAACAGTTCGAGGACCAACGCCCCAACTGTTTCACCTTTTCAACACTCAGACCCCTGGCTGTAGCCTCTGTAGCAGCCCCTATCCGGAAGGAATGGGTCCCAAAATCGCTCGGGTTCAAGCCCGCTGCCGCGATTGCCATTGTTAACACCCGCTGAAACTGAAACCTAGTCAGTGGGGTGGCGTCGGTGTGCCTCAGCAAGCTTCCCCCCCATGATGCCGTCCTCTGCGCTAAATACTCCTCCACGCATTTTACCGGGCACATGGGAGATCCCGGAATCCGCTGGACTACCACACTGTCCCCGATCGCTCCCTGATCGGTCGTGGACCTGACTATTGAGACTACCATTGTCTCCCCCTTAATTTGAATGTGTTCTCGACACAGACCTCCCCCCGTATCCTGCTTATTCCTCGCTACCAGTTCGCTTACCCGCATAGCCCCATGGAATGCTAATGCAAAAGCGGCCCGGAACAGCACCGTCTCTGATTGAGATGAACATGTCGCAGGGAGTACGGACATTAACAGGGACAACCTTGCTAGACCTATCGGGTGCCTCTCATCCGCTCTACGACCCTCAAGGGGTTGCCACCCAAGCAGTGCCTTCTGTACGAGGAAGGACGCTGTGGGGTCCGGGATTCCATGTGCCCGCGCCATGAAGGAAATGGCGGCACGGTGCCTATTGGCTGTCGCCACTGATCTGCCTGCCTGATGTAGTGATACCAGGAATTTCAGGACATACTCCTCCTGCCCCCACTGCTCCTCCCTAGCTGAACCCAAAAATTACCAATAGGAACGGAACGCCCCTTCATAAGCCTTCCTTGTCCTGGGTGCTAGACTCTCTCCCACGAGGTTTTGTATTCCGGGGCACCGAGCGACCAGAGAGCTTCGGGAAATGGTGCCGCCACCAAGTCCGCTGAGGGCAGAAAACCCCGGAAGGCCTGCATATGGGAACGAGAGAGTGCATCAGCTGCCTGGTTCAGTGCACCCGGCACGTGTCTTGCCCTAAAGTGGACGCTTAGTCTCATACATAACAGGATAATTTCCTTCAGCAATCTCAAAATCCATTTGCAGCGTGCTGCCTGATTATTGATACATTCCACAACAGTCATATTATCAGACCAGAACACCACAGAGCGATCACGAAACCCCTCTGGCCATGTTTTTAAGGCCACCAGAATGGGGAACAGCTCCAGAAACCCAATGTTACCTGTGAGCCCATCGTCGTGCCACCACACCGGCCAGGTTCGTGCCGACCATTGATTACCAAAAATGGCGCTGTGTGCGTGGGGGTGTGGCGGACCGGAATACCAAGCGCGGAGGCCGTATATAGTGGGCAATGTTTGATTTATTTCCGTACGGTTACTCAAAACAGGGTGATTAGCAAGAGTCAATGATCCAGAAATGAAAGGCACAGCTCCACGGGTGGAAGAGGGGTCCAGGTCCGGTAACGATGTCAGCGGGCTCTCCGGGTCTTCTACTCTTGGGGACGTCCTCGGAGGTACCGGGAGAAAACAAAGAAAAGAAAGGAGCCGTTAGTCCTGCCGGACTTTTCTCGTCAAATCCCTGTTACCAGCACCGGGAAGTGTGAGGGGTAGGAAGACGAAAGTGAGGAGGGGTCGGAGGGGTCAGGGTAGGGATGGACACAAGCTGGGTATCGAGAAGCAGTAGGGGTGTAGGGGGGTGGGACGTGAGGATTAAAGGGTTTCTTTACAAAGTGGAGGAGTGCTTTACAATATTTACACAGTGCTCCGAGTGACGACGTGAGCCTAAAAGGGTAGTTCAATTACACAGAAAGGAGTTATTTACACTGCACCTAATGTGCTCTCAGAGGGGTTCCGTGTCACTCACCCGCTCCGCCGCAACTCTCCAAGTTGAGTTGCGGCCGCTCCCCAGCAACCTCCGGTGGACTCCACCAATCTTCGGACCACTCTTCTTCCTCTTCGCTCGTCCTCTCCTTCACCGCTCCAGTCGGGGTCTCCTGCCACAAGCTCGATCCGACGTCGGACTGTTTCCTGGGTCCGGTATTTCTAGTGTCCTGGTCACGTGAGGGGGAGGTACTTCCGGGGTCAGGTGGTAGTGCTTCCGTGTTTCCGCCGTTCCGGATTGGGTCCTGGAACAGAGGACAGAGGGTTGGACATTTGGTGGGTTGGGCTGCTACTATGGACGTTCTGGCCGGGTTCTCTGTCGTACGGGAAGGACTGCAATACCGTGGTGTGTGACGGGTATGTGGGGCCGCCGTATCACATCCCCTTCCCCTAGCTGTCTTTCTAGTACGGGTCTGGGCCATGGGATAACGGGAGAGGAAATCGGCATTGCCCTGTTCAGTCCCTTTACGGTGCAATGTCCGAAATCTGTATGGTTGCAGAGCTAAGAACCACCGGAGGACCCGATCGTTATGTCCTTTATTACGGGCCATCCACTCCAGAGGGGCGTGGTCAGTATAGATGACAAACTCTCTCCCTTCCAGATAGTACCTTAAACTTTCCACCGCCCATTTAATGGCCAATGCTTCCTTCTCTACAACAGCATAATTGGTTTCGCGGGGATACAGTTTACGGCTCAGGTACAAAATGGGGTTCTCATTCCCATTTTCGTCTTTCTGTGAAAGGACCGCCCCTAAACCCTGGTCCGAGGCGTCTGTCTGTAGGAGGAAGGTCCGTGAATAATCCGGACTGACCAATACCGGTTTGGAGGTTAATGCTGCTTTGAGTCGAGAAAAGGCTAACAGTAGAACAGGGTTGGGATTCTTTAGGAGGGTTTCTGTTTTTGTGGACTTCCTTAGGAGATCAGTGAGGGGAGCTGCAGTCTGGGAAAAATTGGGTATGAACCTGCGGTAATAACCTAATAGGCCTAGGAATGCCCGGAGGTCTTTTCGAGACTGGGGGAATGGAATGGATTGTATGGCCTCAACCTTCTTGGCCTGTGGACGTATCATTCCCTCTCCTAAGAGGTAGCCCAAGTACTTCACCGAGGTAGCCGCTAGCGTGGTTTTTGCAGGATTAATGGTGAACCCAAAAGAGCCCAGGGACCTAACGACTTTGCTGAGGTGATCGAGGTGTTCCGCCCAACTATTGCTATAGATAACAATATCGTCGAGGTAGGCCCCGGCATACCCTGAGTGTGGTCTTAACACTTGGTTCATCGCCCTTTGGAAGGTGGCGGGTGCCCCGTGTAACCCAAAAGGTAATACTGTGAATTGGAATAAGCCGTCTGGGGTAGAAAAGGCAGTTTTCTTTCGGTCTTGTGCTCTAAGGGGGATCTGCCAGTAGCCCTTGCAGAGATCTAACGTGGATATGTATCGGGCCTTCCCTATGCTCTCGACCATCTCATCGACCCGCGGAAGGGGATAAGTGTCGAAGGTAGATATTTTATTTACCTCCCTGAAATCTATGCAAAACCTCACGGACTCGTCAGGTTTAGGCACTAGAACTATGGGGGAATTCCATTCACTGATGGAAGGCTCAATGATCCCCATACCCAACATTAGTTCGGTTTCTTGTCTGATCACGTTCCTACGGGCTTCAGGGACCCGGTAGGGTCGAAGCCGTACAATCTTACCAGGCTCTGTGTGTATGCTGTGTTCTGTGATGGTCGTGTGACCTGGTGAGGAGGAAAACACACTCTGTAGGGGTTGTAGGGCCTCTCGGAGACTCTGTCTCTGTTCTCCGGTCATCTCGGGGTCAAAGCATGACTCAAATAAGAGAGGGGTTGGCATGTCGTTGGTGGATAGGACGGGTCGGGGTCCCTCCCATTTTTTAAGAAGATTGACATGGTACACCTGTGTGGTGCCTCGAACAGGATCGAGCTCTACTTCGTAGGTGACCGGGGTCACTTGGCGAAGAATCGCATAGGGTCCTTGCCACTGCCCTAACAGTTTGTGATCTGATGATGGTCTCATCAGAAGAACTAGATCCCCATTGTTAAAGGAGCGTGGTTTGGTACCCTTATCATATTGCCGTTTAGTCTAGTTTGTCCTGAGCTCGCACTGTGTTTTTTTGTAATTCGCAACAGCCTTGTATTTGGCTCGTGTCTGTCTCGTATCAGGCTATTTTTGGCGCTAAGCATTGTGCTAATTTTTGTGCTGTTTTTATTTTTTGGTTCAACGTATTATGTATGCACTGTGTCTGTTTGTGTGTAGTTTGTCTGATCTGTATACTTCAGTGACTGAGCTGCTACGATCGACAGGTAATTGCCTGTTTAAAAAAAAATATTTAAAGAGTGCCTTTGTTATTTGTTACTCAAAATTGTGTACGTTTTCATTGCTGTGAATGTACTGTAATTCTGGAGTTAGCAATTTTTTAGGTCGCACTTGCCTTGTGTGTCTCTTTTCTTCTTATTTATGCTATCACTGCCTCGTATTTAAGTTGTCTGTATGGCCGGGATACCCGTCACCCCCTCCCAACACAATCCCCAAGAATGGGAAGACGGAAACGGTTCTTGAACTTTTGGAAGGCGGGAGGGAGTTACCCTCCCGGCCGTATTTATTAAAATATGAAACAAAATGAAAACATTAAAATAACAGTTTCATATCATGTACAATTTCATTTATACATTATGATGTTTATTGGCTAACCTTAACATATCTCTAATACAAAGGTTCTCCTAGCCGATTCTAAAACATCCTGTAAATGCATTTCTCAAAATTTAAATTGTACATCCTAACATTACGGGCCAACGGCAAGGTCGTAACCGGTGTCAGATCCCTAATACCAGAACTCCCCCCATTACTTGTGAGAGGCGGGCGCACAGAGGACTGTACCTCTGTGCCAACTTCCAATTTCCCTTGTCTTAACGGGGGCCCCATATTTACTCGACGCCATCTTGGTGGTCGTTCGAGGACTCGTGTGAGGTGTCTAGAAGGTAGCGTAGACCCCCCTCCCACCCCACACTGCTTACCACATCCGCCGTCGCGGATGTCCTGGCCCCGGGAAATTCCAAGGAGGGGCCCGTAGCCCCTCCTCCCCAGGGAGGGGCCTATGACCGCCTTCCCTTTCGGCGTTCCCATCCTTAGAAGGGTACCGCCTCCCCGTGTGAGGGGCCACTGGCCGCCTCCCCCCGGGCGCTCCCATCCTAATGGGTGGCGCCCCACCTCTAGGGATCTTCCAATTACTGCTCACCGATCATGACCTTACCGCCCGACCAAAAAATAAATACGACATTTTTTAACCTAATGAGGATGAAATAATAGTTATGCTGGGCATTTCGACTTATAACTTTTATTCAAGCAATACCCTCTTTCAACTCAGTTGCGATACCACCCTTAAGTACATGCAAAGAGCAACCATTTTATTGTCACATCAAAATTCCAAACTTTATTAAACACAACCTGAAAAGAGATAATACTTCATTAATCAACATTATTGTACTAAAAACGCTGTCATCAGGGGCTGGTGGGTGGGTCAAAATTGGCTCTTGGTTCCGTCTCGGGCTCACGTGCAACGAGAGGTGCAGCTTCCAAGCACAGGAACAAGAGGATGCTTCTTTGGATTGTCGCTCCTTTTATTCTTCTTTGGGAGGGCGTGGACCCTCCTCCAACCGCCTACGGGGCGTGGCCGACGGTGTAGGTGTCTAGGACAACCCCTCTTGGGCGGGAAAAGGCGCGCCCCGGCTACGCCGCTTCGGGCATACCAGCCGTGACACGCCTCCCGCCCAAAATGGTTTCCCGGGGGGATCGGGGCACCCGACCATACGTTCGGGGGGACCGAGTGGTCGCCCCTTTCCATATGGCCGGGATACCCGTCACCCCCTCCCAACACAATCCCCAAGAATGGGAAGACGGAAACGGTACTTGAACTTTTGGAAGGCGGGAGGGAGTTACCCTCCCGGCCGTATTTATTAAAATATGAAACAAAATGAAAACATTAAAATAACAGTTTCATATCATGTACAATTTCATTTATACATTACGATGTTTATTGGCTAACCTTAACATATCTCTAATACAAAGGTTCTCCTAGCCGATTCTAAAACATCCTGTAAATGCATCTCAAAATTTAAATTGTACATCCTAACATTACGGGCCAACGGCAAGGTCGTAACCGGTGTCAGATCCCTAATACCAGAACTCCCCCCCTTACTTGTGAGGGGCGGGCGCACAGAGGACTGTACCTCTGTGCCAACTTCCAATTTCCCTTGTCTTAACGGGGGCCCCATATTTACTCGACGCCATCTTGGTGGTCGTCCGAGGACTCGTGTGAGGTGTCTAGAAGGTAGCGTAGACCCCCCTCCCACCCCACACTGCTTACCACATCCGCCGTCGCGGATGTCCTGGCCCCGGGAAATTCCAAGGAGGGGCCCGTAGCCCCTCCTCCCCAGGGAGGGGCCTATGACCGCCTTCCCTTTCGGCGTTCCCATCCTTAGAAGGGTACCGCCTCCCCGTGTGAGGAGCCACTGGCCGCCTCCCCCCGGGCGCTCCCATCCATAATGGGTGGCGCCCCACCTCTAGGGATCTTCCAATTACTGCTCACCGATCATGACCTTACCGCCACAGGCCAGATAGTTGACCGGCTATCCGGACCCCACACAAAAACTCCTACTAAAGGTCATGGCTACATAAACTCTTTAACCAAGCTATGAAGTCTCCTATGAGTAAGACATTACCCTCCCGGGACAAATGGACCCCATCCTCCAGATACATATGGTCCCCCCGGATACACCCGTGTGAAATACAGCGCAATTTACCTGTACGAAACAACCTACCCATTTTGTTATTAACCTTCTTTACCGACTGGTTCAAAGCTGACACAGAGAGGGCCCCCCGCCACACCTTCCGAGGAATCATGTGTGACCATGCAATTGTGCACCCCGGAACCCTTCTTGCCAACCAACTTACTGTGGACAAAATTGACTCGAGAAGTACTCGCCGACCAATGGTCACCAAATCATTGCCCCCAAGATGAACTGTGATTACAGATGGCGGTGACCTCGTCCGCCCTAACAGTCCCTCAATAAAACTTTGAAACTGGTCAATACAGAGCCCGCCCCTTCCGTGGAAGGTCACCCTGTACCCGTATTCCCCAGCCACATGAATCATGTCACCTGCTTTGAATACGTCCGCGGCGCGCCTCACGTATGAGTGGCCAACGACCCACACCACTCTTTCCTCAGCCGGTGATCTTTGACCGCTGGTCCCTAGGTGTCGGGTCAACTGCACAGTCCGCCCCGCAAAGCCTGCTCGCGAAACTGTAAACCAAACAGAGGACAAGAAGCGTGAGTACATGACATAAGCTTCACAACATGTGCAACCGCACGTACCTTTTATAACAGTTCGAGGACCAACGCCCCAACTGTTTCACCTTTTCAACACTCAGACCCCTGGCTGTAGCCTCTGTAGCAGCCCCTATCCGGAAGGAATGGGTCCCAAAATCGCTCGGGTTCAAGCCCGCTGCCGCGATTGCCATTGTTAACACCCGCTGAAACTGAAACCTAGTCAGTGGGGTGGCGTCGGTGTGCCTCAGCAAGCTTCCCCCCCATGATGCCGTCCTCTGCGCTAAATACTCCTCCACGCATTTTACCGGGCACATGGGAGATCCCGGAATCCGCTGGACTACCACACTGTCCCCGATCGCTCCCTGATCGGTCTTGGACCTGACTATTGAGACTACCATTGTCTCCCCCTTAATTTGAATGTGTTCTCGACACAGACCTCCCCCCGTATCCTGCTTATTCCTCGCTACCAGTTCGCTTACCCGCATAGCCCCATGGAATGCTAATGCAAAAGCGGCCCGGAACAGCACCGTCTCTGATTGAGATGAACATGTCGCAGGGAGTACAGACATTAACAGGGACAACCTTGCTAGACCTATCGGGTGCCTCTCATCCGCTCTACGACCCTCAAGGGGTTGCCACCCAAGCAGTGCCTTCTGTACGAGGAAGGACGCTGTGGGGTCCGGGATTCCATGTGCCCGCGCCATGAAGGAAATGGCGGCCCGGTGCCTATTGGCTGTCGCCACTGATCTGCCTGCCTGATGTAGTGATACCAGGAATTTCAGGACATACTCCTCCTGCCCCCACTGCTCCCCCCTAGCTGAACCCAAAAATGACCAATAGGAACGGAACGCCCCTTCATAAGCCTTCCTTGTCCTGGGTGCTAGACTCTCTCCCACGAGGTTTTGTATTCCGGGGCACCGAGCGACCAGAGAGCTTCGGGAAATGGTGCCGCCACCAAGTCCGCTGAGGGCAGAAAACCCCGGAAGGCCTGCATATGGGAACGAGAGAGTGCATCAGCTGCCTGGTTCAGTGCACCCGGCACGTGTCTTGCCCTAAAGTGGACGCTTAGTCTCATACATAACAGGATAATTTCCTTCAGCAATCTCAAAATCCATTTGCAGCGTGCTGCCTGATTATTGATACATTCCACAACAGTCATATTATCAGACCAGAACACCACAGAGCGATCACGAAACCCCTCTGGCCATGTTTTTAAGGCCACCAGAATGGGGAACAGCTCCAGAAACCCAATGTTACCTGTGAGCCCATCGTCGTGCCACCACACCGGCCAGGTTCGTGCCGACCATTGATTACCAAAAATGGCGCTGTGTGCGTGGGGGTGTGGCGGACCGGAATACCAAGCGCGGAGGCCGTATATAGTGGGCAATGTTTGATTTATTTCCGTACGGTTACTCAAAACAGGGTGATTAGCAAGAGTCAATGATCCAGAAATGAAAGGCACAGCTCCACGGGTGGAAGAGGGGTCCAGGTCCGGTAACGATGTCAGCGGGCTCTCCGGGTCTTCTACTCTTGGGGACGTCCTCGGAGGTACCGGGAGAAAACAAAGAAAAGAAAGGAGCCGTTAGTCCTGCCGGACTTTTCTCGTCAAATCCCTGTTACCAGCACCGGGAAGTGTGAGGGGTAGGAAGACGAAAGTGAGGAGGGGTCGGAGGGGTCAGGGTAGGGATGGACACAAGCTGGGTATCGAGAAGCAGTAGGGGTGTAGGGGGGTGGGACGTGAGGATTAAAGGGTTTCTTTACAAAGTGGAGGAGTGCTTTACAATATTTACACAGTGCTCCGAGTGACGACGTGAGCCTAAAAGGGTAGTTCAATTACACAGAAAGGAGTTATTTACACTGCACCTAATGTGCTCTCAGAGGGGTTCCGTGTCACTCACCCGCTCCGCCGCAACTCTCCAAGTTGAGTTGCGGCCGCTCCCCAGCAACCTCCGGTGGACTCCACCAATCTTCGGACCACTCTTCTTCCTCTTCGCTCGTCCTCTCCTTCACCGCTCCAGTCGGGGTCTCCTGCCACAAGCTCGATCCGACGTCGGACTGTTTCCTGGGTCCGGTATTTCTAGTGTCCTGGTCACGTGAGGGGGAGGTACTTCCGGGGTCAGGTGGTAGTGCTTCCGTGTTTCCGCCGTTCCGGATTGGGTCCTGGAACAGAGGACAGAGGGTTGGACATTTGGTGGGTTGGGCTGCTACTATGGACGTTCTGGCCGGGTTCTCTGTCGTACGGGAAGGACTGCAATACCGTGGTGTGTGACGGGTATGTGGGGCCGCCGTATCACATCCCCTTCCCCTAGCTGTCTTTCTAGTACGGGTCTGGGCCATGGGATAACGGGAGAGGAAATCGGCATTGCCCTGTTCAGTCCCTTTACGGTGCAATGTCCGAAATCTGTATGGTTGCAGAGCTAAGAACCACCGGAGGACCCGATCGTTATGTCCTTTATTACGGGCCATCCACTCCAGAGGGGCGTGGTCAGTATAGATGACAAACTCTCTCCCTTCCAGATAGTACCTTAAACTTTCCACCGCCCATTTAATGGCCAATGCTTCCTTCTCTACAACAGCATAATTGGTTTCGCGGGGATACAGTTTACGGCTCAGGTACAAAATGGGGTTCTCATTCCCATTTTCGTCTTTCTGTGAAAGGACCGCCCCTAAACCCTGGTCCGAGGCGTCTGTCTGTAGGAGGAAGGTCCGTGAATAATCCGGACTGACCAATACCGGTTTGGAGGTTAATGCTGCTTTGAGTCGAGAAAAGGCTAACAGTAGAACAGGGTTGGGATTCTTTAGGAGGGTTTCTGTTTTTGTGGACTTCCTTAGGAGATCAGTGAGGGGAGCTGCAGTCTGGGAAAAATTGGGTATGAACCTGCGGTAATAACCTAATAGGCCTAGGAATGCCCGGAGGTCTTTTCGAGACTGGGGGAATGGAATGGATTGTATGGCCTCAACCTTCTTGGCCTGTGGACGTATCATTCCCTCTCCTAAGAGGTAGCCCAAGTACTTCACCGAGGTAGCCGCTAGCGTGGTTTTTGCAGGATTAATGGTGAACCCAAAAGAGCCCAGGGACCTAACGACTTTGCTGAGGTGATCGAGGTGTTCCGCCCAACTATTGCTATAGATAACAATATCGTCGAGGTAGGCCCCGGCATACCCTGAGTGTGGTCTTAACACTTGGTTCATCGCCCTTTGGAAGGTGGCGGGTGCCCCGTGTAACCCAAAAGGTAATACTGTGAATTGGAATAAGCCGTCTGGGGTAGAAAAGGCAGTTTTCTTTCGGTCTTGTGCTCTAAGGGGGATCTGCCAGTAGCCCTTGCAGAGATCTAACGTGGATATGTATCGGGCCTTCCCTATGCTCTCGACCATCTCATCGACCCGCGGAAGGGGATAAGTGTCGAAGGTAGATATTTTATTTACCTCCCTGAAATCTATGCAAAACCTCACGGACTCGTCAGGTTTAGGCACTAGAACTATGGGGGAATTCCATTCACTGATGGAAGGCTCAATGATCCCCATACCCAACATTAGTTCGGTTTCTTGTCTGATCACGTTCCTACGGGCTTCAGGGACCCGGTAGGGTCGAAGCCGTACAATCTTACCAGGCTCTGTGTGTATGCTGTGTTCTGTGATGGTCGTGTGACCTGGTGAGGAGGAAAACACACTCTGTAGGGGTTGTAGGGCCTCTCGGAGACTCTGTCTCTGTTCTCCGGTCATCTCGGGGTCAAAGCATGACTCAAATAAGAGAGGGGTTGGCATGTCGTTGGTGGATAGGACGGGTCGGGGTCCCTCCCATTTTTTAAGAAGATTGACATGGTACACCTGTGTGGTGCCTCGAACAGGATCGAGCTCTACTTCGTAGGTGACCGGGGTCACTTGGCGAAGAATCGCATAGGGTCCTTGCCACTGCCCTAACAGTTTGTGATCTGATGATGGTCTCATCAGAAGAACTAGATCCCCATTGTTAAAGGAGCGTGGTTTGGTACCCTTATCATATTGCCGTTTCTGGCTAGCTTGTGCGTTTTCCATATTCTGGCAGACAATGTCACGCAGCTGGGCGAGATGTGTTTTTAGATTTTCGACATATTCTGGCAGGGGCCGGGTTCTGTCCGGTTCGGCCTCCCAGGCTTCTTGGGCCATGTCAAGAAGGGTGCGGGGTGGTCGACCATACAGCAACTCATATGGAGAATACCCGGTGCTGCTCTGAGTTTTGCACCGAATGGCAAACAAGGCCAACGGCAACATCCCCTCCCACCTCTTTGCCTCTAAGGCCAACATTTTCTTCAGTCTTAACTTCAGGGTGGCATTGTATCGCTCTACCAACCCATCTGTCTGGGGGTGGTAGGCGGAAGTGCGGATCTGTTTTATGCCGAGATTTGAACAGACTTGTTTCATTAGGGATGAGACGAACGGAGTGCCTTGATCCGTAAGGATCTCCCTGGGAAACCCTACTCGTGAGAATATGGAGATGAGGGCTTTAGCTATGGTCTGTGTTGTAGGTTGGCGTAAGGGCACTGCCTCAGGGAAGCGAGTGGCGTAGTCCACCAGAACTAGGGCATAACGACAGCCACTGCGGGAGGGAAGTAAGGGGCCTATGATGTCCATTCCAACTCGGGTGAAGGGGATATCAATGAGGGGTAGAGGGAGTAAGGGAGCCCTGGGAGGACGATATCTACTGTTTCTCTGACAGACTGGGCACTCTCTACAATATTGTCTGACCTCCTGATGTACTCCTGGCCAATAGAATTTCTCCAGGATGGACAGACTGGTTTTTTCGTCGCTGAAGTGACCCCCTAGGAGATGGCTGTGGGCAAGAAAGAGGACCTTCTCTCTAAAGGGTCCGGGAATCAATAGCTGTGGTGGTTGGTTTGGGTTCCCTTTTCTATAGAGTAGTCCGTTCTTTTTAAAGAAATAGGGACATACGTGAAGTGGGTCTTCCTGATCTAAGGCCTTTCCACAGGCCTCTTGTAGGACGGGATCTTCTTGTTGCGATGCCCGGAATTCTCTATCTGTTTGCCAGGGATGGACATCGGGAACCACCGGGTAGGCGGTGGTGTGGTTTCGCTTTTCTTGCCTCTTCTGATTACGGGATTTCCGGGCTTTGGTCGGATCTCCAGCCAGCGGTTGTTCCCCGGAAAAGGGTGCTTCTCCCCACCATTGGTTCAGGGAGTCTGTAGTGTCCTGCACCAATTTAGGGAGACCAGCATAATCATTCCCTAGGATCACCTGTTCAGGAAGGTTCGGTATCAGACCTACAGTGAGTTCAGTCCCGGGATCAGCTGGGTGCCGTACTCGCACCTGGGTGGTAGGGTACCTTTTTGTGTCTCCGTGTACGCATTGGATGGCGACGGTTCCTGTGGGTGGTCTTGGTGGGGTCGGTAGGTCCTGGGGCCGTAGAACGCTCTGGCGACAGCCCGTGTCAGCCAAAGCTAGGAGTGGATGTCCGTCTACGTACACGGGACAACGGAACGGTGGGGGTTTCTCGCCGGGTGTTGCACACACATAGTTCTGTACCAGGCCTATCTCCATGGGTTCGTCTTTCTGTGGACATACACGTGCTATATGTCCATAGCCGCCGCAGTTGTAACACTGTGGACCCGGATTGGGTGGTCTGTATATGAGCGGTGGTGGCAGCAGGGAAGGCGGCTCCGTTTTCCTTGGAGGGGGGGGTCGCTGGGGTCTGACTGCATTGATATGCGCTCGGTGGGGATGGTCATCTCTGCCCCTGGATGTTTCTTGGGCTCGACTGTATGCACTCGCGATCTCCACCGCGCTGTCGAGGGTGAGTCGTGCATGTTGTCGTACCCATTTTTGGGTGGCCGGATGTAGGGATGCCAGGAATTGCTCGAGATATATTTTTGCTAGGATATCGTCATTTGTGGAGGTGTCGGGACGTAACCATCGATTGGCGAGATCTTTAATCCGGAAGGACAGAGCCCTGGGGGTTTCTTGGGGCCCTTCCTTGGCTTGGCGTAATTTCACTCTATAGGTCTCGTCATCTATGCCCAGCCTTTCCAGGATACACTTCTTGATGTCATCATAGGGTGTGTTGCCTTGTATATTGGCTTGTTGATAGGCCGCTTGGAGGTCTCCGGTTAGTAGCGGCCCCAAATATTGCCCCCATCGATCGGCTGGCCAGGAGGCGGCCTGCGCTAGTCTTTCAAAGTTCGTAAAAAAGTAGTCCGGATCGTCGCCAGGAACATACTTTTGTAAGACTACTGAGGGGAGGGAGGTTATGGGTCGTTGTTGTTGTTGGCCGAGGACGTCCGTTAATTTACCCATGGCCTGGTCGTGAGCATCCCCTTGGCCCTTGAAGACGTCATGCAGTTGTCCCCGATCTTCCTCAGCAGTTTTCAAAAACTTCTCCATCAGCTTTCCCAACATCTCTTGGGACTCGGCCATTTTCTGTACGACGGCCTCCATGCCTCCGGATCCCACTTCTGACACCAACTGTGTGCGTGGGGGTGTGGCGGACCGGAATACCAAGCGCGGAGGCCGTATATAGTGGGCAATGTTTGATTTATTTCCGTACGGTTACTCAAAACAGGGTGATTAGCAAGAGTCAATGATCCAGAAATGAAAGGCACAGCTCCACGGGTGGAAGAGGGGTCCAGGTCCGGTAACGATGTCAGCGGGCTCTCCGGGTCTTCTACTCTTGGGGACGTCCTCGGAGGTACCGGGAGAAAACAAAGAAAAGAAAGGAGCCGTTAGTACTGCCGGACTTTTCTCGTCAAATCCCTGTTACCAGCACCGGGAAGTGTGAGGGGTAGGAAGACGAAAGTGAGGAGGGGTCGGAGGGGTCAGGGTAGGGATGGACACAAGCTGGGTATCGAGAAGCAGTAGGGGTGTAGGGGGGTGGGACGTGAGGATTAAAGGGTTTCTTTACAAAGTGGAGGAGTGCTTTACAATATTTACACAGTGCTCCGAGTGACGACGTGAGCCTAAAAGGGTAGTTCAATTACACAGAAAGGAGTTATTTACACTGCACCTAATGTGCTCTCAGAGGGGTTCCGTGTCACTCACCCGCTCCGCCGCAACTCTCCAAGTTGAGTTGCGGCCGCTCCCCAGCAACCTCCGGTGGACTCCACCAATCTTCGGACCACTCTTCTTCCTCTTCGCTCGTCCTCTCCTTCACCGCTCCAGTCGGGGTCTCCTGCCACAAGCTCGATCCGACGTCGGACTGTTTCCTGGGTCCGGTATTTCTAGTGTCCTGGTCACGTGAGGGGGAGGTACTTCCGGGGTCAGGTGGTAGTGCTTCCGTGTTTCCGCCATTCCGGATTGGGTCCTGGAACAGAGGACAGAGGGTTGGACATTTGGTGGGTTGGGCTGCTACTATGGACGTTCTGGCCGGGTTCTCTGTCGTACGGGAAGGACTGCAATACCGTGGTGTGTGACGGGTATGTGGGGCCGCCGTATCACAGGCGCCAAAACCTACACTCCCTGCCGAGTCGGTCCACAACCCCAGCTCTTCGGAGGAAACTGGCGGTTTGTTCCACACGACACGACCGTTGAAATCCGCCAGAAATGCCAGCCATATGCGCATATCCTGGCGAACCTCTGCTGACAGTCTTGTGCGGTGGTGCCCTTCCTTGAGGCCAACCATAGCTTGGGCGATAGAGCGGGAAAAGGGACGAGCCATCGGCATTACTCTAAGGGCAAAGTTAAGCTGACCCACAGCTCGTTGCAACTGATGGAGTTACTTTTCTCTCGCCGAGGCACATTTCGAGCAAGGCCTTAAATTTCATTACCTTCTCTTTGGGCAGGCGGAAGCACCCCTCCACAGAATCGAGCTCAATCCCCAGAAACTCGAGTGTAGTAGATGGCCCTACCGTCTTGCCTGGTGCCAGTGGCACGCCAAATTCTTTCATGAGATTACAGAATTCACTCAAGGCCTGAGCACATTCCGTGTCCCCGGCCGCCCCCAGGAACAGAAAATCATCAAGGTAATGCATGACCAGTGTAAAACCCGTGGCTCTGGTGAAAGCCCATTGCAAAAAAGTACTGAACTTCTCAAAATACGCACAAGAGATGGAGCAACCCATTGGCATACATTTATCCATGTAGTAGCGTCCTTGAAACACAAAACCTAAGAGACGCTGATCCTCTGGGTGTACCGGGAGCAACCGGAACGCTGACTCGATATCTGATTTAGCCATCAGCGCTCCGGGCCCCAGGCGATTCAAAATGGCGACGGCCTCATCGAAGGATGCGTACCGCACCGAACAAACTCCCGGGTCAATCGCATCGTTCACCGAAAGACCCCTAGGAGCGGACAAGTTGTGGATTAACCTAAACTCACCTGGGTCCTTCTTGGGGACTACTCCCAACGGTGAACAAACAAAGTCGACAACTGGTGGCTTGCCATATGGTCCCGCAACCCGACCTCGGGCCACTTCCTTTGCAATCTTTGCCTGTACCACCGTCGTATTTTGTTGAACCGATAGTTGGTTCTTACATTGTGCTTCCCCCCGAAAATCCCCCGCCGGGATGCGGAAACCATATGAGAAACCGTCTCGCAACACCCCGGCGGAGACATGATCAGGGTATTCGTTCAGCCCAGAGATCATTGCCATGATATCAACGGGAGTAGGTAATGGTGCCCCTCGGTCGATTTTAGACCTGTTTGGCGCCTCCTCTACCTCCCGTATCACCAGTCTTGGCTCTGCACGAACTCTCGGGGTATGAGGACTGTCCGCACCCTGCACACTCATGCCTGAACTTGCATGTCCCATGTGGCCTAGTGCACTTGCCTCTGTTAAAGCCCCAACAGACCCCTTTCCTACCTGAGTTCCCATTACTCTTTGCGTTCTGATCACTGTTTGCGCCCGCCCGAAAGGGCGGCCCCAAAGAATGGCGGGAAGGCTCAGCCCCATTCCCGCCCAAAGAAGGCGACTTCGCCGTGTTGGACCCAACCAGTTTCTGCCAGGAAATGGAGTCGAAACAATCCCACGTCAGGGATGGGTCGTGCTCCTTGGCCTTACGAAATTTGTTATCATAACCAAACCATTGATTGCCTCCGTACAATTCATAGAATTCCATAATACGTGTCTGGTAACAAGCTAGTTCCAACAATACTTCAGGCCTACGTTCCCCCATAATTGCAGTGAACATTCCAAACGCCCTGGCCCAATTAGCGATTGTTTCATCTACTCTGAAACCCGCCATCTTTGCACGCCATACACTCGGATGCAACAACTCCTTCTGATTTCTAACATGCTCTATCTCATAGTGATCGGTCAATAATGAAAACATGTTCACATATTTATCTGCCCATATCCTTTCTTTCACATCCATCGGGATATGTTGAACCACCTTTTCCCTCCTTGAGGGTAACAATCCCTCCCCCTCTATTGGCAACGGCTGCTTACCCGAACAAGTAGCTGTGACTGTTGTCGCTGCTGTTCCAACGTTCAATACTGGTTGTTCCATGGGAACCTGCGGGGAAACAAGAGGACAAGGTGCCTTCGCAGCATCTTTCGATTGCCGCAACTGCTTCATTATCGACCTGGCCTCCTCGGCCGTGGCCCCCTCGTTGTCCCTGCCCAACCATGCCGCCAATTGGGCAGCCAATTCAGGAGGCATATCCCCCTCGTTAACAGGTGTGACCACGACAGGGATCGGTTGTCCCGCGTTCGGGACCGGAACTGGGGCCTCGACCGGACTGACCGGGCTCGCCGGAGGTGATTCGGGAACCGGAGCCTCCCCTCCTGCCGCCCTATTCCTGGTCCTTTTACCCCTCCCGGTAGGGACTACTCCCGGCAATGCTGGTCCGATGACTTTTTTCGGTCTCCCCGTACCATTCATTGCCGCCATCTGCTTCTTCATGTTCGCCATGTCCTTTACCAGCATACGAAGCATCTGTTCGGTCCCAACCTTCTTTCCGACCTTCTTGCCAGGCATCGTTCACCGATATTCGACTCGAGGTCCTGGATCAAAGCTTCGAAATCGCTGAAAGAAGAAACACAAAATTACAAGTTCTCAAAATTGGCTCTTGGTTTCGTCTCGGGCTCACGTGCAACGAGAGGTGCAGCTTCCAAGCACAGGAACAAGAGGATGCTTCTTTGGATTGTCGCTCCTTTTATTCTTCTTTGGGAGGGCGTGGACCCTCCTCCGACCGCCTACGGGGCGTGGCCGACGGTGTAGGTGTCTAGGACAACCCCTCTTGGGTGGGAAAAGGCGCGCCCCAGCTACGCCGCTTCGGGCATACCAGCCGTGACACGCCTCCCGCCCAAAATGGTTTCCCGGGGGGATCGGGGCACCCGACCATACGTTCGGGGGGACCGAGTGGTCGCCCCTTTCCATTCGCCATGCATTGACTCATGTTTGCTAGTGTCGTCCTGGTATGCAGTTCCTGTATTTTAGTTTCGCCTGAGCTCGCACTCTGTTTTTTATTTTATGTCGCACTTGGCTTGTCTTTGGGTGGTGTTTGACCCGTATGTGGCTTGTCTCGCCGCTATGCTTTGGCGTTTTTTTGTTGCTGTTTTTTATTGGTTTAGTTAAACGTATTATGTATGCACTGTTTATGTTCTCTTAGTGTGTTAGTTTTGTAATCTCTACATTTCACTGACTGAGCTGCTACGATCGACAGGTAATTACTTTTTTTTAAAAATATTATTAAAGAGTGCCTTTGTTAATTTGTACACTTTTTCCTCTGAATTTCCTTTTTGTGATGTGCATGTAATTATGTTCTTGGGTCTTTCTTTGCTCGCACTTGGCTTGTGTCCGGCTCCTTTCTTTTGAGTGTGCTTTTTCATGCTATCAATGCCTGCTATTTAGTTCGTCTCTTCGCCATGCATTGAGTTATGTTTGTGCGTGTCGTTCTGGTATGCGGGTCCTGTAGTCTACTTCCGTCTGAGCTCACATCCTGTAAAAAAAATGTTTATGTCGCTGTTGCTTCGTTTTCTTTTGTGTTTCACCGTACGTGTTTTGTCTCGCCGCTCTGCATTGTCCTTTGTTGTCTCACATTAAATTTATTGATAGGTAGTATGTATGCACTGTTTTGCAACACGCAGCAAGACCACATTATCATTCTGCACCCCCACTGTACCATTGAGCAACAACACGGCATCACTCTGCACCACCACAGCCGTATTTAGCACACCAACAGTCTCATTCATACATACTACAGCATTACTGAACTGCAAATTAGCATGTTTTTATACCTGTAATTGTGTCTGCTATGTTAAAATCTGTGTTGAAAGCATGCACTTACGGCCGGTGGTGTGTATGCCTGTTGAAAGCGTGGACTGCTGTCTGTGTGTGTGTGTGTGTGTATGCCTGGTGAAAGCATGCACTGATGACTGTTGGTGTGTCAGTACGTCTGGTGAAAGCGTCCATTGATAGCTGTTGGTGTGTGTGCCTGTTGAAAGCGTACATGTTCTGTTTGTGTGACATTTTTCTGCTGAGTAATGCTGTTGTGGTGATGAGTGGTGCTGTGGTGGTGATAAGTGCTGGTGTGTTTTTGTTTTGTGATAGTGTGTTGTTGCTGAATGATGCTGTTGTGGTGTTGTAGAGTGATGCTGGTGTGTTGCTGAGTGTTGTTAGTGTGGTGCTTAGTAATGCTGTTGTTGTGATGAGTGTTGCTGTGCTGGTGATGAGTGGTGCTGTGTTGGTGTTCAATGATTACCACCACAGCATAACTCATGACCACAATAGTAGCACTTCTCCCAACAACGGCATCACTGGGCTCCTCCAATGCAACACGCAGCAAGAGCACATTATCATTCTGCACCCCCACTGTACCATTGAGCAACAACACGGCATCACTCTGCACCACCACAGCCGTATTTAGCACACCAACAGTCTCATTCATACATACTACAGCATTACTGAACTACAAATTAGCATGTTTTTATACCTGTAATTGTGTCTGCTATGTTAAAATCTGTGTTGAAAGCGTGCACTTACGGCACATTGTTTCTAAAGTTGTTTCTAAAGTTGCTTCCCTTGCTTTCTTATTTGCCGGAAAAAGGCGCCTTTCGGTCTCTTTAGTTAACATTTGCATTTCCCAGCGGATGGCCGACAACAGATTAGAATCTTTACGACTGTGATGAAAGCAATTCAGTCTCCTGGGGTGGTTAGGCCCCAGACGTTTGGCTCTGGCCCCCTCCCCACCTTACAGAGGGGAAATGAAAGCAGAAAAAAAAGAACTTGTCGTGCATGAATGTGAAAGAGTCTAGAGTGTTTGTTCTTTTAGTGCGTATTTGCGCGAGTGAAAGGCAGAAACGTGCAGATGAATGAATGAGACTGAAGTTTAATAAACAGGGGGGGATAAGGTAAGGCAGGGTGGGTATGCTTCCAAGATGCACGTCTAAATGTTGTGAACGTGTGCGTGTTTCCCTGGGTGAATGGAAGAAAAATGATAGAGTCTGAGGGCTGTTTGTGACTGTCGTGCGTGTGGACGGGCCTGATTGGGATAGGATAAGCAAGAACCACGACCAGAGAGATGTTTTTGGTGGACTGTTTGAGCATGTTGCCTTGCATGGTGAATGGAACAGAGAGATGATTTGGTGTAATTGTTTCAGCAATTGAAAGACAGGGTGTTATGCTTTAAATGAAAAAAAAGTGCACGTCTGAATATGAAAGGCAGAAACGTGGAGATGAATGAATGAGACACAAGGCAGGGGGTGTTTGCTTGCAAGATGCACGTCTAAATGTGGTCAATGTGTGCGTGTTTCCGTGCGTGAATGTAAAAGAGTTAAAGTCTGTTGGCTGTTTGTGCGTGTTGGCGGGCGTGATTGGGATAGGATAACCAAGAGACACGACTAGAGATCTTTGTTCGTGTATGTGTTCCAGCAAGTGAAAGACAGGGAAATTATTTGTTGTCATCGATTCCTGAGGCCGGTGCCACTGCACCTGCTGCACGAACGGAAAGCGTGTCTCTGAAAGAGTGGGTGCAAGGGAGAGGGGAGAGGCATGGTGAGCTGTGCTTGGTGTTTACTCAGAAGGACCCTGCAGGACGTTGTAAGTGACAGCGCAAGTCACCTCCAAATATATATTTAAAGAAGATGCGAGGGCGCCATTACTTAATGTTAAAAAAAACACAAAGATGTGTCAGAAACACGGTGCCACTGCACCTGCTGCATGAACGGAAAGCGTGTCTCTGAAAGAGTGGGTGCAAGGGAGAGGGGAGAGGCATGGTGAGCTGTGCTTGGTGTTTATTTCGTGTTTGCGTGGAGAGAGAGGGGAGGTGCTGGTGTGGGAGGGGGGAGTTGCTGTTGTGGGAGGAGTGCTGAGTGCTGCTATGGCAAGGCTGTGTTTGCGGGGAGAGAGAGTAGAAGTGCTGGTGTGGGAGGGGGGAGTTGCTGGTGTGGGAGGAGTGCTGCTACAGCAAGGCTGTGTTTGCGGGGAGAGAGAGGGGAGGTGCTGGTGTGGGAGGGGGGAGTTGTGGGAGGGGGGAGTTGTGGGAGGGGGGAGTTGCTGGTGTGGGAGGAGTGCTGCTACGGCAAGGCTGTGTTTGCGGGGAGAGAGAGGGGAGGTGCTGGTGTGGGAGGGGGGAGTTGCTGGTGTGGGAAGAGTTGCTGGTGTGGGAGGAGTGCTGCTACGGCAAGGCTGTGTTTGCGGGGAGAGAGAGGGGAGGTGCTGTCGGGGAGAGGGAGGGGAGGTGCTGGTGTGGGAGGGGGGAGTTGGTGGTGTGGGAGGAGTGCTGCTAGAGAAGAAGCCCTGGCCGTGAATGCTCGTGCATGTTTGCTCACATGATTCACGTGAACTACATGAAAACCGCGGGGCTGAAAGCCCTTTGGTTTGAAGATGTTTTCGCCACTTGAATTCTCGCTCCGCTCGATGCGCTTGCGCACATCGATAGGTCGCGAGACCTAAACATCATGGAGGGCCTGTATGGCTTGGGATTGTGCTGATTTTTCTGTGTTTTTCGATTTTTTTGGGCTGTTGTTGTGGCCTTTTCACCAGGGGTAGTGAGTGATGCATGAGCCTAGTCTTTCTGTGGGGTGTCTTGAATTTAAACATCATGGAGGGCAAGGATGGCATGGGATTGTGTTGATTTTTCTGTGTTTTTTTTATTTTTTTGGGTGTTCATGGGGACAGGCCATGTGGGTGGGGGCCATTTTGAGTGCTGCTACAGGCAGGCCCTGGCCATGTGCTGGGAGGCAGGGGGCCATTTTGAATGCAGGCAGTGTTCTTAGGTCTGCACCCATTTTGCCTAGCTTTCAACCTTTATGCCCAGGGGTAGTGAGTGGTGCATGGGCCTAGTCTTTCTGTGGGGTGTCTTGAATTTAAACATCATGGAGGGCTTGGTATTGTGCTGATTTTTCTGTGATTTTCGTTTTTTTGGGCTGTTGTGGCCTTTTCACCAGGGGTAGTGAGTGGTGCATGGGCCTAGTCTTTCTGTGGGGTATCTTGAATTTAAACATCATGGAGGGCATGGATGGCATGGGATTGTGCTGATTTTTCTGTGTTTTATGATTTTTTGGGGTGTTCATGGGGACAGGCCATGTGGGTGGGGGCCATTTTGAGTGCTTCTACAGGCAGGACCTGGCCATGTGCTGGGAGGCAGGGGGCCATTTTGAATGCAGGCAGTGTTCTTAGGTCTGCAACCATTTTGCCTAGCTTTCAACCTTTATGCCAAGGGGTTGTGAGTGGTGCATGGGCCTAGTCTTTCTGTGGGGTGTCTTGAATTTAAACATCATGGAGGGCTTGGGATTGTGCTGATTTTTCTGTGATTTTCGTTTTTTTGGGCTGTTGTTGTGGCCTTTTCACCAGGGGTAGTGAGTGGTGCATGGGCCTAGTCTTTCTGTGGGGTGTCTTGAATTTAAACATCACGGAGGGCATGGGATTGTGCTGATTTTTTTGTGTTTTTCGATTTTTTGGGGTGTATAACTGAACTGATGTTCCTCTGTCTTCCATTGCTTTTAGGTGCACAAGACTCAAGAGAACCACCAGTGCCAGGAAGAAGTCCTGCAGCGGTGTGTGTATGCAGCATAACGTCACGCGACGTCACGTCTGGCCACAGACAACTCTGCAACTCGTGCAAATGCGGCCTGCTGTTCTGACCTCTGAAGAAGATGGCCCCCAAAAAAGTTCCCCGTAGCTCCTCTATCAAGAAAGTTGCCAGTAAGGAGCAGAAGAAGCAAGTTACCAAGGAGACTGGTGTGCCGCCCGCCACATTTTTTGGGAGTAAAAAAAAAGTACGCCTGCAACAGCGGGATCTGCTGGGGACCAAGCTGGGAGCAGCACCCCGCTCCATTGGGCTCAGTGCCACCACCACCACCACCACCATGCCACGCCAACTTAAGTCCAAGCCCTTGAGTGCTGCAGAGGCACTTAGTCTAGTTATTCAATCACCATCAACCAGTGATGTTGGCTCATCGCAAGAAAGTAGCAGCAATGTCCCCAACACAGGTTGTTGTAACTCATCTGACGAGTGTTGAACAACCACAGCCGCAACAACAACCACATGTGCAAGTACAAGCCCAAGTACTTGTGGAAGGAGAGGCAGCGCAAGGAGATGTGCAAGCAGAGGTGCATGGAGGGTCACAAGTGCCCACAATAGTTGTTCCTCCAGAAGTAGGGGCACATCAAGAAATCTACAATCAAGCCGAGGTATCATTTGAGGAACCCACTCCTCCTGATCATTCATTGTCTTCCTCATCCCTAGCAAGGAAAAGATCAAGGGTGGTGTCTACATCTTCTTCAAGCACACCTCCTTCTGATGATACAGATCAAAATTGGGAACCAGCACCACTGCCATCTGAGAGTGAGGCACACCATGATCTGACAAAGGTAGTTAAGCGTAAAAGGAAGCTCGTCCAAAGTCTCATAGTTATGGAGTGTGATGAGGCTCAACAAGAAGTGGCGGATACTGCTGCTGATGAAGACTCTCATGACGATAAAGGTCACTGCAGCCCCAGCGGGCATGCAGCAAACAGACATTTTGACCCTAGCCCGAGAAGCTGCTGAGCGTGATGATGTTGTCAACGAGGAGGCAATGGAAACACCACAATCATTGGAGTTAACTAGTACACCAACACGTACCGCTTCCATATTTCTTCCTCGCCAGAAGGGACCTCCATCGACCTCGACCTCAATTAGTGGTGGTGAAAGTGCAAAACGTACTAAAGTTCGGCAATCCACATCCTCCACTTCATCTGGCATTAGCAGCAGGACCACCACCACCAGTATCGCCGCCTCCTCCAGCCCCCAAAGACATTTCAAGTCCGCAGTTTGGGACTTCTTTAGTGTTTGCCCAAAAAAGGAAAACGTCGCCATTTGTAGCATTTGTAAGCATGCAGTTAGTCGTGGTAAGTTTGGTACCAACTATGGTACCGGAGGCCAGAGAGGTCATCTTGAGAGACAGCACGCTATCCAATGGTTTGCGCACCTAAAGGAGATCAAGGAAGCCCGAATTGCAAGTCAAGAAAACGCTGATGTTTCATCTGATGATGACGAGGAGGAAGAAAACGTGTCAAACACTTCACTTACACCCAGTACCCCTGTCAGCAGCACACCCCATGTGAGCCACACTAAGAGTGTGGGAGAGAGTGAGACACCAATGCGAAAAAGTTCATCAGCGAGAGTAACTGGGTCGAAGAAGTCATCATCATCATCATCCCGTAAATGCTTGGTCCAGGGCAACATTAGAACGATGTTGTTTACAGAAGCGCCATATGAACGCAACCACCCACTGACGCGTCTGTATAACACTAAGCTGGCTAAAATGCTAGCTCTGGACCTTCTCCCTTTTTCTTTTGTAGAAGGGATTGGTTTTCTAGAATTAGTGGCAGCCCTCTGCCCTAAATGGAAGGTTCCTAGCCGGTTCTATTTTGCCAGAGTTGCGGTTCCAGCACTACATGAAGATGTGCTGGAGGTGATTGGGGCAGCTTTGCAGAAAAGTGCTGTTCACACTATACATCTGACAACAGACATGTGGACCAGTGGCGCAGGCGCTGATTACATGTGCATCACTGCACACTGGGTCTCTTTTTCAGGGGTTGAACCAAAGCTAAACGCAGGTGTTGACCCGGACCAAGTTTTTAAAGCTGCTCGGAAACATGCAACACTAGCCATGTTTGGCTTGGAGAAACGTCACACAGCAGAAAACATTTTGAATGAGTTTAACACAAAGGTCTTTCACTGGCTGTCCCCAAAAAAACGCCAGATTGGTTATGTTTCCACGGATAATGGCGCCAATGTAGTTAAGGCCATGGAGCTGGGTCAATATTTCAGAGTGCCGTGTTTGGCGCACTGTATAAGCCTGGTTGTTAAAAAATTCTTGAGTGATGAAGACAGTCCAGCGTGCATGTTAGTGGCCACCTGCCAAAGAATGTGCAACCATTTCAGCCATTCTTTTAAGGCCTGGAAGCATCTGAGGAGCCTGCTACATGAACGTCGAATGCCAGTGAAAGCACTCATCCAGGAGGTGGCAACACGTTGGAACTCAACCTTTTACATGCTTGAGCGGCTGTATGAGCAGTATACGGTACTCAATCACTATTTCTTAACACTGGGTACAGCTCAGAAGGACCTGAGGCTAGATGTGGTGCAATGGAACCTAGTTAAAAGCCTGACAGACATGCTTCGTCCTTTTGAGGTCTTCACGCGTGCAGTCAGCAAGGAGGACTGTAATTTGGGAAAAGCTATCCCATTGTTGCGCATGCTGGAGCACCAACTGGAGGCGGTGTCTTCTATGTTTCAAAAAGATGAAAAAAAGCAAGAGGCTTTTGTTTTGGCGGAGAAATTATTAGAGCGCCTACGGGGTGATGAACGTCTTAAAACCCACTCAGAACAGCATTACATTTGTGCTACTATTCTGGATCCACGCTACAAAAAGGCGCTGGCAGGCCGAGCATTCTTTCCTTTTGATGATGAAAATGTTACAAAGTACAAATGTTGGCTAGCCTTGTCAGCCAAGAGGTTTGAAAGAGAACGGCAGCAAATTGAAGGAAAAGGCAGTACATCAGCATCAGCAGGCCATCCCCAGTCAAAAGAATCCACTTCTGCACCTGTGGCTGTGGCACAAGTGATCTCTCAGCCGTTAAAGACACCGGCAACCGGATCATCTGCACCAGACACAACAGTAACATTGGATGCAGAAGAGGATTGGCTAACTTGGCTTGGGTTTGGTTCTCAAAAGGTCACAGCAAAAAGTAAGCAAAGTGGAGGAACCTTGGAGGACCTTGAGTCGATGGTGCAGGACTATCTGAATGACTCAACAGAGGTCTATGTTAATGCTGACGCATTGGCGTATTGGCATGGGAAAAAAGAATTGTGGGCACAGCTCTCCAACCTGGCTTTAAACTTCTTGTCTTGCCCACTCGCAAGTGTGTCTTCTGAACGTGTTTTCAGTGCTGCTGGTGGCATTGTAACTTCCAAACGGAGCCGCCTCTCGCCCAAAAATGGGGAGAGGTTAACAATGATCAAGATGAACCAGCACCTCATACCACCAGATTACAAAGTACGAGAAAGCACGCCGGCTGAAGACGAAGAGGACAGCAACGTAGATGAGGGAATTTCTTCTCTGTTAGATGACACTGACCTCATCCTGCCTGAATTCGCAGAGTATGATGATGAACCCTTATTCTTATTCCCTGACACCGAGCCCTGAAAATGAGACAATGAATCAATAACTTTCTTTTTCGTCCTTATTAACTTTTATTCCTGTGTGTCTGTCTTTCTTTGTTTTGCACAGTTAATATAATTCAAACTTTAATCACCTAATCACAAAAACAAGCCCATCAGCAGAACTGTCTTCACTTGTTTGCTTATTGATTTGAAGGTGCCGCAGTCTCCATTCTCAGGTTCACAAGTTCACAAGAACATGCTCCTCTATCCTCCTCCTCCAGACTCCTATTTCCCTCAAAGCAGAGGGCTGGATTACGCCCAATGAAGAAAGACGCTGCACTTGTGGGGGTGTTCTACTTCTTTGCGGGTGAGTTAACGGCTCTGGGGCCATTGCTGGGAAGCTCTAATACCGGATAAAAGTGGTTTGGACCAAATCGGAGGCGAATTTTTTTTGCGTTTTGCTGACTTGCTTGCCTTTGAGGTGCTCTTTGGGGGGGTTCCGGGTGTTTGTGGGTGAGCTTTGGGATCTGGGAGCACTGCTGGGACAGTCTAATCTTGATTGCATTTGCTTTTCAGGAAATCCGTGGTGGAAAACAGGAGTTATGACCTAGCTGCACAGGGCATTTGGACCGAAGGTCGATAAATCTTGTAAGTATGAGATTTTCCTTTTTGGCTGTTTGGGAGTGTTGTGCTTTTTTTCGGGTGGGTTGGCGGGTCTTGGGGCATTCCTGGGAAGGTCTAATACCGGATAGAAGTGGTTTGGACAAAATCCATGCAGAATTTTTTTTTGCTATTTCTGACAATTTGCTCAATGTAGCGTTTTCGGGGGCCTGTTTGGGGGGCTTCCTGGTGTTTGTGGGTGGGTTTCGGGGGCTGGGAGCACTGCTGGCTATGGATACTTTAGATTGCAAGAGGTTTGAAGCACAGCCATGGTGGCAGAGGGAAGTTAGGGCCTAGCTGCAAAGCGCGCGCGGAGTGATTTTGGAAATTGCCAAGAAAATGACTAAGTCCCCATTTTTGTATTTTTGCTTTTTGGCTGTTTGGGGGTCTTCTACTAGTTTTCGCCTGGGTTGACAGCTCTGGGGCCATTGCTGGGAAGCTATTATACCTGATAAAAGTGGTTTGAACCAAATCGGAGGCAAATTTTTTTTTGCATTTTTGCTGACATGCTTGCCTTTGAGGTGCTCTTTGGGGGGGGTTCTGGGTGTTTGTGGGTGAGTTTTGGGGTCTGGGAGCACTGCTGGGACAGTCTAATCTTGATTGCATTTGCTTTTCAGGAAATCCGTGTTGACCGAAGGCGGATAAATATTGTAAGTATGAGATTTTCCTTTTTGGCTGTTTGGGGGTGTTGTGCTTTTATGCGGGTGGGTTGGCGGGTCTTGGGGCATTCCTGGGAAGGTCTAATACCGGATAGAAGTGGTTTGGACAAAATCCATGCAGATTTTTTTTGTTGCTATTTCTGACATTTTGCTCAATGTAGCGTTTTTGGGGGCCTGTTTGGGGGGCTTCCTGGTGTTTGTGGGTGGGTTTCGGGGTCTGGAGCACTGCTGGCTATGGATACTTTAGATTGCAAGAGGTTTGAAGCAAATCCATGGTGGCAGAGGGGAGTTAGGGCCTAGCTGCAGAGCGCGCAGAGTGATTTTGGAAATTGCCAAGAAAATGACTAGGTCCCCATTTTTAAACTTTTGCTTTTTGGCTGTTTGGGGGTCTTCTACTAGTTTTCGCCTTGGTTGACGGCTCTGGGGCCATTGCTGGGAAGCTCTAATACCGGATAAAAATGGTTTGGACCAAATCGGAGGCGAAACATTTTTTGCGTTTTTGCTGACATGCTTGCCTTTGAGGTGCTCTTTGGGGGGGGTTCTGGGTGTTTGTGGGTGAGTTTTGGGGTCTGGGAGCACTGCTGGGACAGTCTAATCTTGATTGCATTTGCTTTTCAGGAAATCCGTGGTGAAAAACGGGAGTTATGACCTAGCTGCACAGCGCGTTTGGACCGAAGGCCGATAAATATTGTAAGTATGAGATTTTTCTTTTTGGCTGTTTGGGGGTGTTGTGCTTTTATGCAGGTGGGTTGGCGGGTCTTGGGGCATTCCTGGGAAGGTTTAATACCGGATAGAAGTGGTTTGGACAAAATCCATAAGGAAAAGCCTTTTGGCACTTTTTGTAACTTAGGGTTCGTTAGGGTTAGCCCTAGCAGCAGGATTGCATGTGTTTCGGGGTGTTCTAGATTTTTGAAACTGAGTTCTGGGGTCTTAGACCACTCGTGGGAATGTGTAATTTTCATTGCAAGTGATTTGAAGAAAATCCATGGTGGGAAAGGGGGGATTTGGCATAGTTAAAGAAAGCCTTTGCCACTATTCTTAACTTAGGGCTTGTTAGGGTTAGCAGTATTTGTATTGCATGTGTTTGGGTGGGGGGGTTTGCGAGTCTTGGAGCGATGCTGGGTATGGATACTTTTGCTTGCTTGCAAGTGGTTTGAATACAATCCACGGTGGGTAAGTGGGTATTTGGGCCTACTTTTACTTTCAAAGTACGTTTTGTCACCAGTTTTCTACTAGGCCTCGTTTTTTGAGATCTGATTGGGGGTCTTCTACATTTTTGCGACTGGCTTTAGTAAGGGTCTGGGTGGGAAGGTCTAATTTTGTTCTAAAACACAGTTTACAGTACACCTAGCTTGAGGGGAAAGATCCGCTAAATTAATTTGCTCATACTTATTTATCCTTCAAAAGGAGACTCAGACAGAGTACGCACTTTCAAAACTATTGTACTGTCTATTAGGAAAATCAAAGTGTGACTTTTTGCACTACACAGCGTACATACCTTATATTTATTTATCAGTAGTGTTCTAATATCACTTACTGTTTTTCCGTCAATAATTATTACAGGCCGGGTTTCAGTCTGTGCAATGGGAAAAAAGGATGGAGTCAGGCTTCACATTAGCGAGCCGCAATTCAGCATCCGCCAGGCAGGCAGTGGACAGGGTGTCTTCTGGTCACCAACATTGATGGACGAAGCGTCAGCTGGAATGGAGGAGTGCCGCTAATAAGAGGAATTGTTTGATGCGTGCAACTTACTTACCAAATTCAACAGGACAACTACAACAACATACAGATACAGTATCCATTGTTTTCTTCTATGAGTGTGACTGCATTTCTTGGATCTCTCTATGCTTCTAAATTGATCCCTACAGCCATTCTATAGGTTTTACTTCGGCTATTTTTTAAACCTAATTTAATGTAAGAAGTGTTTCTCTGAGTGCAGAGATAGGCAAGTGAAAACGCTGCAGCCCTGTACTGTCGCATTCTGTCATTCACGGTTGTCGAAAGTACTACTTACTTTTCAGTAACAATGCATGCAGTAGTGCATGCACATCATTTATGTCACGTAAAAGATTTATGGTTAGCTTTGTACCCAAAGATTTCTTTATCTTCAATTATTGTTTGTCCATGCTGTGCTTTTTTTTTCTTCTCTCAACAAAACCTACCCAAAAAGAAACCCCCATTCCCATCCATTTTCCAAACCCTAACCCTCTTCCCCCTGGTTTTGATTGATGTGTGACTAAATGACATCAATAATTCCACACACTTGCTGGGGAGGATAAGGTCATAGCAACAGGCTGGTGAAGGAATTCGAGGATATATTCTAGACTTACTCAGCTTCAGTACTATTTCTTGTAGTAGTAGCCGATGTCAAAGAAATTCAACGCAAGTACTAGTTATACTTTCAATACTTTACCATTTGTTAGGCTACATTGTGGCACTGTTCTAGCGTACTGTCACCTGCTATATTCTCTATCGTACCGTTGTAATGCTACAGTAAGGACAAACCAGGTTTCATTTTCTTTTTTTTCATAGGCATGCAACTGCCACTGTGTCACACCACTAGTACCACCGCAATGAGGACATTTCATCCGCCCAGGATTGCCAACCTTAATCGCCATTTCCCGTGGAGCCAGCCCTGGGCCTAGCCCTACTTTCAAACACATATTACAGGTAAGAGATTGACTGTAGTACTACTAAAGTCATAGCACTCTTGAATTCACTTACTCTGTGAGAGGCACTTAGTGTTGAAAACATTTAGCCATTTACACTTAAATGAAGAAAATGACACAGACTTAAGTTTCAGGAACACAAACTTTCTGTTAAACCCCCACCCACCAAACTCAAAAGCAGTAAAAAACAGGTATGCTCAGATAAAGTTTCAAAAAGTATATTTTTGTAGCCCTAACAAAATAATCTCCCGCAAGACCCTCCCTAACCCCAACGATTGTCCTTCAAAAGTCCAAAAAACAACCCAACTCCCAATTCCCACCCCCCAAAAGTCTCCAAAAAAGGCGCAAAGGGACACTACGGCAGGCTGCTGTTCAATTTTGCGGTCAGGGCATCATACTCCTTGCGGAGGGTGGCATGGTCAGAGCGGAGGCCCTCCACCAAGGTCTTATACGTTAGGACCTCCTGCTCCAGGTAGGACACTCTGAGGCATAAGCTGTGCTGGCGTGCCTTGCGACTCCTGTGGGGGGCAGCTGCTGTCTTTGCTGCTCAGCGGTGGCGGTTGGCTATGGTAGCCTGGCTCCGTACCGCTGGAGCACTGCGCTGGCTGGCAGCCCGTGGGGGCCCGGAGAAGGATGCAGCTGTCCCAGTGGATGTTGTACCGGTAGACTGCGTGTCCTCCTCCTCCAGGGCCACCAGCCGCCGATATTCGTCGACAGTGGCATCCAGCCTCCATTGCCGGGAATTCGAGCCAGCTCCTTCCTTGATGGTCTGTTTGATTTGGAAGTGAGTGAAGTGAAGTGAAGGGGTTTTGTAGAGCGCGACTGCTGCCCGAAGGCGTCCAAGCGCTAATAATGGAAAAGAAAAAGATTCTGAGGGTGGGAGGGAGCAGGGGGGGATTAGTTTCTAAATAAGAGTGTTTTGAGTTCTTTGCGGAAGTGTAGAAGGGTAGGGTTGGCTCTAAGTGGGAAGGGGAGTGAGTTCCAGAGTTTGGCAGCGTTGAGAGAAAAGGACCTGCCTCCTGCTCTAGCTTTTTTGATTCTAGGGACTACGGCGAGAAGTGCATTCGTGGAGCGCAGGATTTTTCGAGGGCAGTAGGGGGAGAGAAGTGAATGGTTGATTTCCGGGCTTGCTCTGTGAAATGCTTGATGCGATATGCAGACCGCCTTGAATTTTATTCTCTCTCTGACTGGGAGCCAGTGAAGAGCTCTGATCCCTGCCTTGACTGACTCTCTGCGAGGAATCTGTAGGAGAGTGCGGGCGGCACAATTCTGTGTTCTTTGCAGTTTTTCCAACACATACTCTGGGGCTCCTAGGTATAGAGCATTATTGAAGTCCAGCCTAGATTGTACAAGGCCCTGAATGACCACTTGCCTGGCTTCGAAGGGTTGTAGTGGAAGGATTTTTTTCAACATTCGGATAATTCCGAAGCAGGTTGCAGCTGTTTTGGTTGCTTGGATTTTAATGTGAGTTTGTTATCTAGCCAAACTCCTAGGCTTTTTATATTTTCCTTGGGAGTTGGCATTGGTCCCAAGCTTGAGAGCCACAGCTACAGCTGGTGATAAAAGGTGGGGGGGGAAGGACCGAGGATCATAATCTCGGTCGTATCACCGTTGAGTTTTAAGGATGACATTGTCATCCATCTTTTGACTTCCTCCATGCATGCTGCCAGATTGGGTTGGGGGGACACGCTGCCTTTCTGTGTCAGGGAGACCACCAGCTGGGTGTCATCCGCGTACGATATGATTTTGATACCGTATTTTTGGACGACACCCGCAGTGGCTTCATGTACACAATAAACAGCGTGGGGCTCAGTGAGGAACCCTGAGGCACACCGCAGTCCAAGGGTCGGTTTTTAGAGTAGGAGTCGCCATCAAAGACCTGGAAGGTTCTGTTGCTGAGAAACAAACTCAGCCAGTCTAGGGCGATTCCTGATATGCCGAGATCAGAGAGTCGAGCTAGTAGAGTTTTGTGGCAAACCGTGTCGAAAGCTGCACTTAGATCGAGGAGGACCACTGCCACTGTCCCTCCTCGATCCAAGATCTTCCTAGCTTCTTCTGTGACGGCTAACAGCGCCATCTCAGTGCCGTGTCTGGGGTGGAACCCTGTTTGGGAGGCGTCCAGTAGGAGGTTCTCCTCGAGGTAGTTAGTGAGACGGAGGTTGACATGCTTCTCCAGGATTTTGCTTGCCCATGGTAGTAGGGAGATTGGGCGGTAGTTATTAGGATCTGCTGGGTTGAGATTAGGCTTTTTTAGTAGTGCTTTCACCATTGCTTGTTTCCAGGCGGGGGGCCACCCCTGAAGAGATTGAACTGTTGAGTAGATGCAGGAGAGCAGGAAGAATGATTGGGTTGACCATATTCATCATCTTAGGGGGTGCGGGATTGAGGGGGAGCCAGATTTTACCTGAAGTGCCAGTGATTTGAGTGATTCCAGGTCTAATAATGGGAAATCATTCAGGTGGGTTTGGGCAGGGTGTTCAATCGCGCATATAGATTGTGATGAAACAGTTTCTGGGTTGGGGTTTGTAAATGAGGAGTATATTTTATTTATTTTATTTATTTATAGGAGCAACTATATGAAGAAAGAAAGACATAGTCTGTAACCAATGCTCCTTAAGATTAACACAAAATGATTGAGCAGAAAGTTGTGTCACAGTACAAGTAGTAAATTGAAAGCACAGTACATAACTTTGAGGACAGTATCTATCTAACCTCCCACTTCTTCATCTTTGCTCTAACATTAGTGGGAGTTTAAGGAACAAATTCTACGAGCACTATGGACTTCCATTACAGTCGACTATGACAGTACACCAGTCTTATTCTTCTTCTTCTCTCTTGTTTAGGAAAATTGGTACGTTATCTTATGCAAGCCGGCATAATGCCAGCGCAGTAAACTTGCACCCAAGAAAAACAGACGCACACCATGATGAGTGAGACAGACTTGCGTTACTGTACCGGTCCAGTACATGCAGGTGGTGAAGCTCTTACTTTTCTATTATGGGTGGCATTGAGAATACTCTGTTAAAAGGGCTACTGCTTAATTAATTTAGCTTTCACCCTACAGTGCAAATGAGTACTAGAAAAGGAAAATGAAGAAGCCAAATAATCTGATTATCTATCACTTCACATGGGATGTATTTGATTACGTATGGGATGACTTTAGGTGCTTTGCTTATTATTGAGTGAACAGTGATACACCCACACATGAATGACTTACTACTACTAAACTAAAGTTATTAAGAGAGGTAGGGAGTGTCCACCGTAAGAACCAGATATATGCTGTGCTTGCAGTGCTTGCAGTTGCAATACAAACTACTGCTACTATTCATGGTAGTATTTGGACAAAATTACAACTTCTTTTCCTTGCCTTTCATACACTGGAACGGACGTGCGGGTGCGGTGTTACATGCTCTTCAAAGTAACACTTAGTTAATCCAGTGACCGTCTACTCTCTCTAGATACACATATGCTATCTAAGAGTCAGATAGTACCATGATCCAGGCATCCATCCATTCAAAGTATATGCACACATACAGTTTCTGTTTCACCCACCCAGGCTGTTCTCCTTCCACCCATCCTTGCTTCATCATTCACCCAGCCATGCACCATACAATATTCTTTCCTTCCCAGCCACCTCGGGGACCAAGCAAACACATATCATTCTTCTTTTGCCAGTCATCATTAAATTTCTCGTCTTTCCACACACTTACACCCTTCTTTTGCTTTTCGTTCATCCCATCCATCAAGTTCATCTCAGATCTGATTGGGATTCTTCTCGCCAAAAACTACACAGTTAAGTCGAAGTACATTTAGAGGAGGCTACTACCTGGTTGATTTATAATACACCTGTGCAGATAGCGGGCGAAGGGCTCCTTGCACTTGCTGGTGCGCCCCCTCCCAGAGCCCCAGATAGCACACTCTGCAGTCTTCAATCTCAATAAGTAAGGAATATATAGCTTACCTCTGCCCGCCACCACCGTGTGAACCCTCACAGGCACATTGGTGTCGTCCGGCACTTGTACCGCATCCTCCCCAGAAGTGTTACCCTCATCCACCACCACCACCTCCGCGCTGGCCCCGCCACCAGATGTTCCACCTACAAAGTACATTTAAGAATGTTAGAATACACCACTCACTACTATATAATATTTGGTCTAGGAATAAAGAAATGTTAAAAAAACAGCAAACAATGTAATAATTTGTGGCTGTCTACTTTAAAGTAAAAATGTCCCTTTTTCCAGAGAAGGCTGTTATCTTGCTGCACTTTTTGGCACAACTGATGAATGCTTGCTTTTTATTTTCAACACGCACCACTTTTTCTCCTAACAGACAGAAGCTTGACTTCTAAGAACACGAGCAAGATCAAGTTCAAACCAGGTGAGAGCTCGGCTCGACCACAAGAAATGTGTCCAATTAATCACCAGCACTAAGCACTTTTCCATTTTCAGTTAAACGTTTAGTTTTATGACAGACTTGATTTTAATAAATGTGTTTACTTTTAATAAAGCTTTTAAACTTAAATAGACTCTGTGGTTTTTGGTCTTCCAGAATAGAGTGGCTGAGCTAAAGATTTTGGAATTTTTGCAAGCATGAGTCCGTGCCTCTGACACTTCTTGACTCTGACTCCGTACTCTTGTCCTGCGTTGGATAATCTAATCATCATTGGGGATCAATCATCGGTGACATTGGGAGCTAAATGACTCTGCCACACTATCTAGTCATTAAGGAGATTGGGGGTTCAAACACAAAGTCTGTTATCACTGAGGTATGTGGAAAGTCTAACAGGAGTCTATCCATATTTGAACCAGAGGGAGTGCCCAAATACTGGGATGTGCACACTGACCGTGTTCACACATATTTAAGAAAGTCTAACAGTGCCTATTATAATTGATAAGCTAAGCAATGCATTATTTAGTGTCCATAGTTCTGTTTGTGCAGATTTGTCCCTGCAACAGTAGTAGAATGGATTGTCCTCCTATCCAAACCAAAAGTAAAGTAGTATCTTATTCTTTCTTGGTGGTCATTCACCTTTTTATTGTTGGCAATTGTCAAAGCATAAACATTTAGAAGACTTGAAAAGACAGTATGGACAATCCCAGAGGACTGCACTCAGTGCATAGAGCTATTGCTGACTAGAATGGGGGTCCAATGGAATTGCCAAATGTGCAATCTTACTTAGCTACACAGACAGACTAATAAGAATAATCTAGTAATATCACAGGGAGTCATAGTCGAGGCAGGATAAGAATTTAGATACAGTCTACAAGAAGATCAAAGACGATTTAGAAAAAATCGAATGAGGAACGCTAGGAAAAAATAGGTACTCTATATTAAAATTAAAACTTACCGGGGCCAGCAAAGGAGCCCTCGCCTGCCGATCCTGGTCTGCATCCTGGCGGAAAGCAGCCTCCTCCTCCTGTGTCCTCTTGCCCCTGGGGGGAGCTGATGTACAACATGAAAGAAAGAAAGACTAGAAAACATGGATGATATTTGTCAACTAAATCAAACATTTCAAAAGAACAATAACAAAATATTTTGCCGAAATAGCAAATAGACAACTATTCCACGGGATATATTGACCGATCTCATGTGGTCTACTACGTTATTAGCATTGCTTGATTTGCGGACCGTCGACTTGGAAAGTTCTTATGTAACTCGCTAAACAAAGTACTAAAAAGGTTTGCCTAGGACTGGCAGGCAGCAGTCCGCAGCACGCGAAGTGACAGACAAAGTCCATCGTGATTGCAGATCAGCGACAACACTAAAGTTTCCTACTACATTAACCAGTCATTAAAATACTCAAACTATCAATCCACCACCACTAGTTCTTCTTATCGCCATGTGTACAAAGGAAGGACTGGACTTGAGTCTGTAGGGGCTGATTTAGAAGCCCCTTGCGGCTCTTTTGCTCCATTGTTGCGTGACTTTTGTGACGCAGCGGCAGAACAAAAGAGGCGCCATGGTGCGGCGTATATTAACAATGTGACGCATATGGGAGATGCATCCCGTTGTAAAGCCCTGCGCCATCAGGGGGCGTTCCGGCGCAAGGGAGGGCGTTCCTGTGCAGGAACGCATCCTAAAAGTGGCTGAGGGAAATCTACAAGATTTCAATCAGTCACTTTGAGGACAATGATGCGTGACTCAAACCCTGCGCCTGCTTGAAGCAGACGTACGGCTTGACGCAGCATTGGGGAGATAGGGCACCCCAGAGCATTGCTGGAGCTGCGCCATCGTTGCGACGCAACTCCAGCAATGCGCCACCTTTACGGCACAGATGCGTAATGCTTTGGTGACGTTTTGGGCCCATGGTGCGCCGCATTGTAAATACGGCGCACCATGGGTGGTGGTGGCGTGGCGCACAATTACTGGCGCATCCCTGCTACTTTGCAGGGATGCGCCGGTAATTAAAAATCTGACCCTTAGTGTCTAGCATTAGGCAGTTCTTTAAACTACACTCATGCATAATTTCACAGGCCAATGAAATGAACATAAAATCGAAAACAAATAAGCATAGTAGCAGCGCTAGTGAGATGGAGAGCAGTGCACCTGAAATGCACAGAAGATTTTGAAATATAATTTACCTACAATGTAATCAGCAGCATTATTGCTCTTGGTAAAAAACAAAAATTTGCAAGATAATAACACACAGAGCAGGAGAAAACATAGTAAAGAAATAGCTACTACTACTCACCAAGCCTGGGGATCTCAAGGCCGAGCAGGTCGAGCAGATCACGTTCCCGGTCCAGGAGATCCGTCCAACGGTGGGTGGCCTGGTTGTAGGTGCGCCGGACCCGAGAGTGTTGGTACATGGCCCGGCACACCTTCTCCCACCGCTTCCGGCGCTCCTGGATCCCGTACCCGCTAGCGATCCTGCCGCCTGCCATGATGGTCCTGGGGAGGCGGCGCTGAACATAATAAACTAGTGCGGCCACCTCCTCAAACGCCCGCACGGGAGCCGGGCACGGGGTGCGGGACCCTTCCCCTTTTCGGGATGCTTCCCGGCTCCCTTTACCATGGTCTGGGCAGAAAGGAAGCTAAATAATAAAGAAAATAGAATAGGGAAGAGAAGAAAAGAAAAGAGTTTAAAAAAGTAGTTTAAAATTAACCAAAAGTAGCAGAAAACACAAAAATATAGAGCTAGAAAAATAGAGGGATAGATAATAAGTAAAATAGATTAAAAAAAACTTCAAACTAGCAAAGGATGGCAGAGATTCAGAGAGGATAGAAAAGCATGCCCAGAACCATAGCAATGAATGAGAAACAAGATGGCCGCGCCCGTTCACGACCGCGTGGGTAAGTTCGCGCGAGATTTCCCTCGGGAACACACGCGAAATTGTACTAGCGAGCCGCACACTTTGGGAGATTACACATCACGCCCGGAAACGGAAATACGTCATGCAAACAAGATGGGCGCGCCCGTGAACGACCGTGAGGGTAACTTTGCGCTGTTGCGCTACAAGCGGCTTGCTAAAACGCACAAAACCTTGCGAACTAACACGCCGCAAAAAACAAATCGCATATTCGCACGAATTCGCGGCTTCCGAATTCGATCTCGCGCACGTTCGCGCCCCGCAAATCCCGCGAAATTGCAGAAAAACGAGTTTTGCAAAACTGAAAGCACTCAGCAGGTGAAAAAGTTCAAACTCATCATTAGTAACCATTCCCTGTAGTGCTTCCTGACTGGGGCCCCTCCAGAGTTCAGTTGCTAGGTGCAACAATTGTATGACCCTGCTCTGACCCTCACAGCAGGCTCATAGAATAGCTACAAGTAGGCCACAAAGGTACTGGAAAAAAAAATTGCACTTCAACAGAAAGCAAATTACAGATAAGGAAGCAGGTGCCAGATTGGAATTTTAAAACAGTGACACATTAATAAATCAACCCCAAATTAATTCATGTCAGTTGAAGCAGGGCAGGTGTGCTTGCTTTCCCCCCCCATAATCTACAGTGATGATGAACCAGAGGGTGGCATTGATGTACCAGAGGGTGGCATGGGTGAAACAGAGGGTGGCAGTGGTGAAACAGAGGGTGCTGGGAACCTGTGATGATGAACCAGACGTAGAAACAACATAGTCGCGACCGTTGCGAGCCGGCAAGTAAGTTCGCAATTGCGAACTTGTACAAAACCCTCGCGAACTGCCAGAAACCCTTGCGAACACACAAAAAAAAATCTGCAAATTCGCGAGAATTCGCGGATTTTGCGGATTGCGAGTTCGCAAATACGCAAATCCGCAAACGCCAGATTCGTAAAATTCGCCCATGCTTAGTCTTCATTCAGCCCGTAACTGTTAGTTAGCTGAGAGGCTGCTCTGCATTTCCCTGTATGCAGGCAGCTGCACAAAGTAACTTCACAGTAATTGTGAAAGTTACACAGCTCAGAGCTCGACACCAATTTGAGTTCAGTTCAGTTTCATAAAGGTGGCTCAGGCCCGCTCACCGCAGGGGCCTCTCACTAGTGCCTTTACTTATATTTCAGGTTCTTTGCAGCAGTAAGGTCAGTTAAAATAATGAAATTAAAGATTGTGAAAGAACAGATTGCAATATAATACATTGTGAGCTTTTTTAAAAAAATTATTATTATTATTATTATTATTATTATGAGCTTTTGAAAATATATTGGGTCCGTAAAATAAATGTAAGTTATCGTTTAGCAGCCAAAGAAACCATATATCAGTTTATGAAAAACACTTTTATTACGCAACACTGTTGTCTTGAAAGTATGCAAACCTCAACCGATTTCACAAAAAACAAAACCAATTAGTACAGTTAAGATAAAGCGCTCTGACCTGGCCAGCGCTGGCTGCGTCATAGCTCTTTATTTTCTTACGGCCGGTTGGTAGTACAGGTGTTGGGGTAAGATATAGCATTATAAGTCTAGTTAGTTGTGTAAGTAGATATATTTAAAGTAAAAATCTGTTCCAATTCAAGTCTGTAAAAATAAATATATGGAAATTTGTTTTAAATGGTTGAAAGAAATGTATGCACCCGGGATGTGCATCTGTTAATGACATACAGTCACAGGGAGAGTTTAAAGTGTACATGCCATTGAAATTAAGAAATAAACAAAGAATGTTGAGCAAAGTATTCAAAGTATGCGGTCTGGATGTGCATCTGCTAAGGGCAGAGTTACAAGACAAGTTTAAAATACATAAGTGAATATTATTCAAACAAAACTATTGAATGAAGTAATAAAAAGAGAAAAAAAGCCTCTGGTAATGAAATACATTCACACAGCGTATGCCTGTGAGGTTGAAAGTGTTTCGCCGTCCTCCACCCGTCCCAAACCCTATTCCAAAGCAACCACAGCACAGAGACTGCCCTACTCACCACCACAGATGACATCCGTACCCTCATGGACCAAGGTTACTCAGCAGCCCTCATCCTGCTCCACCTATGAGGGGCCTTCGACACTGTCTTCCACAGCACACTAGTCACCAGACTACACGACGCCGGCATACAAGGAAAAGTCCTGGACTGGATCCGATCATTCCTCACAAGAAGAAGCCAAAGGATCCGACTCCCACCCTTCCTCTCCGACCCCACAAAAATCACTTGCGGAGTCCCACAGGGTTCATCACTGATCCCCACCCTCTACAACATCTATATGGCCTCCCCCTCGCAGCCATCGTCTGACAACACGGCTTCAACCTCATATTTGATGCCGACGACACCCATCTCATCCTCTCTCTCACCAAAGATGCCACCACTGCCAAAATCAACTTCCAGAAAGTAATGCAAGACGTTGCAGTCTGGATGACCAACAGCTGCCTGAAGCTCAACGCCCAGAAGACAGTAGTCCTTGTCCTCGGTACCACCCCTTCTGCATGGGACAGCACCTGGTGGGCGACCGCCCTTGGAAGACCACCTACCCCCTCAGACAATGCCAAGAACCTCAGCATCATACTCGACTCATCACTCACCATGAACCGACAGGTCAACGCCGTCACCTCCAGCTGCTTCAACACCCTCCGCATCCTTCGCAAGACCTTCAAGTGGATCCCCCCTGATTCAAGGAAGATAGTCACCCACACACTCCTCACCAGCAGACTGGACTATGGAAACGCAGTCTAAGCCGGCATCAAGAAGTCCCTACTCCTCAAACTCCAGACAATACAGAACACCGCCGCCAGACTCCTCCTCGGCATCCCCTGACACAAACACATCAGCTAACACCTACTGGCTCCCCGTGGAGAAAAGAGTCGCTTTCAAAATCCTCACTCACACCTACAAATGCCCCCCCCCCTCCCTCAGTGCCTTCAGACCCTCACCGGTGAGTAGCGTGCTTACAATTCCCTGATTGATTGATTTTTAAGCAGACATCAAGAGAGAAAGGAAAAATAGATCCCACAACCCAAACAGTGGAAGGGTACACAAGTACCATGGCATTCTTCAGAGAAGGTCGAAATTAACGGAAGACGACATGGCAAAATGCCCTGACCAATGAACAGAAACATAAATATCGACAGACCTGATTCTGGTGGGATACTCATGATTTTTTAAGCAAAACATGCCTTTATTTTATGTGCCACAGTGGTGATGGAGATAGTGTCACTCATAGTCATTGAAATGTCACTCATAATGACACTGAAAATATGAAAATGTCACACATTGCAATATGAAACCTTGGTAGCTATGTATGGATAGTCTTTTAAAAGCAAATAACAGATATGGCACAGGTTTACATGAAGACAGATGAATGCTGGCTCGCTCTCAGGTACTAACTTCTAAAACGGAACACTGGCGGTGCTGCAACAGACGGACACCATGCATGGCCAGCCTGCAACAACTCGTCGTGGACTCCCGGGCCTGTGATTCAACCAACACCACCCCTGCATGATTCATGGTCATGAGCCACTGTACACACACACTGATGCTGCCAGCACTCACTTTAACACAACCTGAAGGGGGGAGAGGTGAAATCCCTACCTAACACCATACAGGGAAAGATATTTTCCTATATATTGCGATTTCCTATTATTCGACAGATCATTCCGTTCCTTATTCCTTTGAAGCACCCCCTTGTCGCCAGAACAATAGAAGCACAGACCCTCATCTACAGGGCCACCATACCTAGGAAAGTGACGATATCTCTTTACGCCACATTTAAACAAAATATAAGGTTAGAAATAACATCCCTTATCTTCAATAGAGCTCACTGCATTAAATAGAGCTCGACATAAGGAGTAGTTTCTGTCCTGTAACTCCAGTTCTGTAGTAGGGGTATCTCTGTTATAGTCATAATCTAGTGAATAGTCCCGCCCATGTGCGTGGACCCCGGCAATCAAAAATAATCTCTTAAGTTGTCAAAAGAATGCAGGAACTGCAAAGACACTTAAGAGAGAATTAAAGACAAATAATGCAGCCTATATCCACAGGCTACACTGTCCAGTACTTCAACTAGAAATTCCACCAAAATTCACCACACACAGCCCAGCCTGCTAGTTTCTACATAGAGAAACCTGCCTCCCCAGTCAAAGACCCAGGAATGATAGAGAGGAAGGTAGGGACAGACAAGCCCCATAGGCTGCCATTATGTGGCTTAAACAGGATACTGTGCCTTTAAGAGAACCTTCTAGACTTCTCCCAGTATCCCAGAATGCATAGCAGGTCCAACTTACTTTCAGTTCTTTTTGAAGGCGTATACAACGCCAGACCTGCAGCATTGTGTACATGAAGAATTCTCCACCGGGGAGGAGGGAGGGCGCTTATGACTATAACAGAGATACCCCTACTACAGAACTGGAGTTACAGGACAGAAACTACTCCTTCTGTAGTAGGGGATCTCTGTGTATAGTCATAATCTAGTGAATAGAATGGCAAGCCCATCCCCCAACTAAGCGGCGGTGGAGAGTAAATACATAATGCCACTATTGTGCGAACAAATTCCGCAGTGAAGCCTGTCCAACCTGAGCGTCTGCCCTGGCGTCAGTGTCCAGGCAGTAATGCTTAGCAAAGGTATGAACCGACTTCCAAGTGGCTGCCTTGCAGATTTCAGCAATCGGCACGTTACGGAGCAGAGCCGTCGTGGCAGCTTTGCCCCTGGTGGAATGAGCCTTAGGCTTACCTCCTAAGGTCTTATTAGCCTTCTGATAACACAATTGTATGCAGGACACAATCCACCTAGAGATGGACTGCTTAGAGGTCGCAAGACCTGTCCTGACCGATCCATAATTGATAAACAACTGGTCAGACCTACGAATATCTTTGGTTTTATCCAGATAAAATTTCAACACCCTCCTAACATCCAGAGAATGGAGAGACCTCTCCGCTGGGGACGAAGGGTTCTGAAAGAACGTAGGTAAAGTTATAGTCTGGTTGACATGAAAGTCAGAAATAACCTTGGGAAGAAATTTAGGGTGAGTACGCATAACAACCTTAGCAGCATGAAATACAGTATAAGGTTCATTACAACACAACGCCTGAATTTCACTCACCCTGCGGGCCGATGTAATGGCCACGAGGAACGCCGCCTTCCAGGACAGGTGCTGCAACGAAGCCTTATGAATAGGTTCAAAAGGTTCCTTCATCAACCTGGACAGCACCACATTCAATTCCCATGAAGGCGAGGGAAGCCTGACAGGAGGGAATACTTTCTTCAATCCTTCCAGAAAATCTTTGATCACGGGGATCTGGAAAAAGGAAGTCTGTGAAGGGCATTTCCTGTAGGCAGTCAATGCAGCCAGATGAACCTTAATGGAATGCACATTAAGGCCAGACTGCGCCAAATGTAAAAGGTAAGGAAGGATGACATCTTCCTTACAGGTCGTAGGATCATGGTTCTTAGACTGGCACCAGATACAAAACCTCTTCCACTTGTAAGCATATGAAGTCCTAGTGGAAGGTCTCTTGGACTCCTTCAGAATGTCCATGCAATCATCGGGCAGATTAAGATGGCCATACTGCACTATCTCAGGAGCCATGCCGCCAAACTCAAAGACGATAGGTTGGGGTGTAACATCCGTCCCCCGAACTTCGTGAGAAGGTCCGGCCTGCACGGCAACCGAATGTGAGGAAGGAGAGACCGGTGAAGCAGGTCCGTGAACCACCACTGCCTGGGCCACTCCGGGGCGATGAGTATCATCCGAGCCCTGGACCGGGCCAGCTTGATGAGCACCGCCGGAATCAGGGGAATGGGAGGAAAGGCGTACAGAAAGTTGTTCGTCCAGTCGATCCATAGCGCATTCCCCAGCGTCCCTTGCTGGAAGTACCTGGAGGCGAAGTCTCTGCACTTGCTGTTTTCGGCGGTGGCGAACAAATCTACGTCTGGAGTTCCCCACCTTGCGAAGACTTCTCCTAGTACTTCGTCGTTTATGACCCATTCGTGGTTTTCCTGAAGCAGTCTGCTCAGTGCGTCTGCCTGAACATTCTGCACACCTGGTAGATGGGTGGCCGTTATCGTCAGTCCTCTGGCCAGGAGCCAGTGCCAGATCGTCTGCGCCTCTTGTGACAGGGTGCGCGATCTCGACCCCCCCTGCTTGTTGAGGTAATACATCGTGGTGGTATTGTCCGTCTGTACAAGCAGAGAGTTGGTCCGGAAGGACGGAAGAAAGGCCTTCAGCGCCAAGTGAACAGCTCTGAGTTCCAGAAAATTGATGTGATACGTGGCCTCCATCGGTGACCACGTGCCTTGAATCTGCAGAGTCCCGGAGTGCGCTCCCCATCCCAGAAGAGACGCATCCGTCACGACCGTCTGCGTGGGAATGTCCTTGTGAAAGGGAACCCCTCTGAGGAGATTCTCCGCCGAACACCACCACTTCAGGGACTGAAGAGCATGCAGCGATAGGCGAACCTCGTCGTCCCAAGATCCTGTCCTCTGATCCCACTGGTCCTCCAAGCACTCCTGCAACGGTCTCATGTGCAGCCGTGCGTGTGGCGTCAGGAAGATACAAGAGGCCATCGATCCCAGTAGAGAAGACACCGTCCTCACTGTTGTAGATGGAGTCGTCATAAGAGCCTGAGCCTTCCGAAGGAGTGATAATCGTCGCTCTTCCGAAGGAGACACGCTTGCTGACAGCGTATTGATGGAGGCTCCCAAGTACTGTATGCATTGGACCGGAGTCGGAACAGACTTGGCCATGTTGATGTGCAACCCCAGCTTGTTCAAGAGAACGCACGTCTTCTGGAAGTGTGCTCGCGCTTCCGAGAAGGAGGATGCCTTGATCAGCCAATCGTCCAAGTAAGGGTAGACGAACACCTTGTTCTTCCTCAGGTGTGCCGCTACCACCGCCATGCACTTCGAGAATGTCCTTGGCGCAGACTTCAGCCCGAATGGGAGTACTGTGTATTGATAGTGATTGGTGCCGACTTGGAACCGCAGGAACTTCCTGTGTTTGCGAGCAATGGGCACATGGAAGTAAGCATCCTGTAGGTCTATCGCGCACAGCCAGTCTCCCTGTTGCAACTGAGGGTAGATCTGGTGCAACGACAGCATGCGGAACTTTTCTCTGCGAATCCACTTGTTTGCCTGTCGCAAATCCAGAATGGGCCTGAACTCGTTCTTGTCCTTCTTGCGAACCAGAAAGAACCGGGAGTACAGACCTCTTCCTCTCTGAGACAGAGGTACGTCTTCTATCGCCCTTTTCCTTAACAGGACATCCGCTTCCGCCTGAAGCTCGCGCAGCTGAAACTGCGAGCTGACCGGGGGAATCGCTGGAGGAGGGCTGGTGAACCGAAGACTGTATCCATTGCAAACAATATTCAGCACCCACTTGTCCTGAGTAATTTTTCTCCACTCTGCCAGAAAAAGTTGGATGCTTCCCCCTACCGGAGTGGGTAACGGATCCGGGGGAAGTAAGTTCCTAGGGCCTAGACCCCGCCTGGCCCTTGGGCGCCGGAGCCGACTGCTGGCCTCCTCTGCCCCTCTGCCGCTTCTGGAACGGCTTACGGAACTGCTGCTGCTGCTGTTGTGAGTGTCCCGAAGCCTGTCCCCGTCCTCGGCCTTGACCTCCGAACCGCCGTTGGAAAGGGCGGTACTGCTTCTTGGTCTCCTTGGGTTTTTCCAAGCCCACAGCCGTCAGCGTTTCGGCCTCCGCCTTCATGCGGGCCATTTCATCATCAGCGTGCTTCCCGAAGAGGGTCTCCCCGGAAAACGGCAGATTGGCCACCCGCTGCTGCGCGTCCGGTTTCAGGGACGTCAGCCGGAGCCATGCGTGGCGCCGCTGGTTGATCCCGTGGCAGAACCCGTGAGCAGCCAACAGGGAGGAGTCCGCAGCCGCACTGATGATCTGGTTGGCCACCAGCATACCCTCACTCAGGACCTCCATGAAGTCTTCCCGCTGCTCCCGAGGCAAATGCTCCGCAAAGCGCTCGAGGGAGTCCCAGAGGGCGCGGTCGTAACGCCCCAACAGAGCCGTTGCACTCGCCGCTTTCATGGATGTCGCGGAAGTCCCACAGATCTTTCGTCCCGCCGAGTCCATCCACCTAGATTCCTTGTCCGGGGGGACCGTGGAGGTCGGAGTGGTGGCGTGCTGCTTGCGGGCCGCCGTGACGATGACGGAGTCAGGCGGAGGCTCCGCTCTCAAGAAGGCCGGATCCGATTCGGGAGCCCGGTATTTCTTCAGCAGCCTGGAAGGGGCCGCTCTCGTCACAGCCGGGGTGAGAAACAGCGCCATAGCCGGTTCTTCCAAGCCCGGTACCAGGGGCAGGAGGGGACGAGACATGTGCCTCTGATGCAGAGTCTCGAAAATGACGGACGTCTTCGGAGTAGGCACCGTCAGTGTAATGCCTAGCTTCGCCGCGCCCCGCAACAGGACGTCTTGAAAGGCAACCAGGTCGTCTATCGGGGACACTCTGGTGTCCGGCGACCCCGACAGCGTAGGTGAATAGTCCCTGGTCCCAGAAGATCTCGTGCGAGAGCGAGATTCGCGCCTCCTATGGCGGTGTCTTGACCTCGTGGGAGACCTGCGCCTAGAGCGAGAACGAGACCTGCCAGCTCTAGGGCGCTCCTTCGGTTTGCGAGGAGAGGTCTTCCGTGGCTTCTCACGGGGACTCTTCGGAGCCTCCCGGGGCTTCGGTTTCGGGGTCCCCTTGGGAGGAACAGGCAGCGACGGCAGCGAAGTGGACCTCGGCGGAGGGACCACCGGCTGCGGGGCGGGCCCATGAGGTGGGATCGGAGGTGGATCAGAATCCCCCTTAGGAAGTGGTGGTATGGGCGGAGGGTCCTCCTTCGGTACGGGTGGAGGAGGAGGAGTCCCGGGTCGAGATGGAGTGTACACTTCCGAGTACACCGAGCCCGGTGACCCTTTAGGGGACGGTCGCGGGGAGCCATCCCCATCCGCAGGCGACCTCTTCCTCTTGCGACCACCGGAAGTGGCGTGACTCCTGGGGCTAGAGCCCCCTCTGCGCCGTTTGGGAGAAGGAGATCTACTCCTCGGCGCCGACCGCTGTCTGCTGGACGCAGAATGACGCTTCTCCGGCGTCGAACGGCGCTTCCTGGACTCCGGCGTCGAACGTCGTCCCCTCGACGTCGACCCTCTCATCCTCGGCGTCGAACGTCGACTCCTCGGCGTCGATCTCCTCTTGCGCGATCTCTCACGCCGTCCTCTCGACGTCGGGCGGTCCGCCCTCGGCGTCGATCGTCGACGTCGCCTTGTTGTCCCCGACGTCGAGGAGACCCTCGACGTCGAACGGCGGTGTCGCCTCGACGACGACCGACGGTGTCGCCTCGACGGCGAGCGTCGGTGCCGCTTCGACGGCGAGCGCCGAAACACGTCCCTGCGCCGTCGGCGTCGGTATGAAGACGTCGACGTCGACGAAGACGATGACGTCGACGGCGGCCTCGACGTCGGCTTCTCCTTCGCCGTCGATCCGCCACGCCGTCTCGACCCGGAGCCCCGGGGAGATGGGGAGCACGCCGTCGTCATCCCTCTCGACGCCGTCGTCGAAGCCTTCGACGTCGACGGAGAATGGGACCGTTGGCTGGACTTCCTGCCCCCGGGGAGCCCCCCAGGGGCCTCAGCAGAGGCAGAGGGATCCTTCCCAGGCTGCCCAGACCCACCTGCAGCACGTTGACGCCTATCCTCCAGGCCAGCCAGCCTGATCTTCAATCTGTCCCTGAGGGTCCTAGCAGAAAGCTGCTGGCAGATAGCACACTCCTCAGGGCCATGATTCTCCGGAAGGCACACGATGCAGACATCATGGGGGTCGCTTTTGGCCTTCTTCCTCTCACATGCTGGGCACTTCACAAAAAGGCCAGGCATTTTGGAGCCCCAAAACACCTAAAAACCAGCACAAAAGGGAGAGGAGAGCACCAAGAAATAAACTGTAACACTTTTAAAAGACAAAAGTGCAAAAACGAATTCAATAAACCCTTGAAAAAGGGAGAGCTCAATGCCAGGGTCCTGTAAGCAGGAGCCGGAAAAAAGAACTGAAAGTAAGTTGGACCTGCTATGCATTCTGGGATACTGGGAGAAGTCTAGAAGGTTCTCTTAAAGGCACAGTATCCTGTTTAAGCCACATAATGGCAGCCTATGGGGCTTGTCTGTCCCTACCTTCCTCTCTATCATTCCTGGGTCTTTGACTGGGGAGGCAGGTTTCTCTATGTAGAAACTAGCAGGCTGGGCTGTGTGTGGTGAATTTTGGTGGAATTTCTAGTTGAAGTACTGGACAGTGTAGCCTGTGGATATAGGCTGCATTATTTGTCTTTAATTCTCTCTTAAGTGTCTTTGCAGTTCCTGCATTCTTTTGACAACTTAAGAGATTATTTTTGATTGCCGGGGTCCACGCACATGGGCGGGACTATTCACTAGATTATGACTATACACAGAGATCCCCTACTACAGAACTGTCTTTACCTTATGTTGATCATTTTAGCATTAGGGAAACTTACCGCATCATTCAGAAAGACCGGCCCCACATCCTGTAAACTTCCAGTTCATATAGTAACAGGAATTTAACATCCCACTCTGATTCAGTCTTTTATATTTTGTGTTTCACAGCTCATTCACATGGGAACTTTGCATCTCCTAAATCAACAGCTTTCAGAAAATTCACTCTGCTTATCTTCCTTTCCAGACCTTTTTTTATCATGGTGTCGTAAATATTTAATTTACCATCGTAATTTCTATGCAGGTAAGTACTTAATCAATAATAACTCAATCGGAAAGAAGGAAACAGAGTCCGTGGTGTTAGAGTTCTAAGGGGTTTTATTCCTCAAAAAGGAATTGTTCCGGAACAAGGATATCATGTTCCCGCAACCACACAGGGTCCAGGAAGGGATAGAGCCATAATTTATTGACATTACATAGCTTATATACTTATTTTACATCATAGGAAACAGTATAGAAGGCGTAACAGCTGAGAGAAGACAAGATAACAACATCCACGTGTTACTAGGGCGTAATCAGAAGGCGTGGACTAGGCGTAACTGGAGGTGTGGTCTAGAAACGTCACAAGTAGGTGTCACATGTGGGTGGCACTAAACTGGAAATGTTGCAATGTCAGCAGAAATCTGAGGCTTGGATGCGCGCGCAGCTGCATGACGTGTGACTGACGTGAAACTGAAGGGTGCAGGGGGACTTGACATTTCAACTAGCGGGAAGAGACAGAAGTCTGGCATGTCAGATCAACTTGTACTTCTATCATATCTGATATCTAATGTTTAGGAACTGGACTATCTGGACGGAAAGGTTTCTAGGGCAGGAGCTATTCTATACTGACTGTGAGTGCGTGTATAAGCGCCTGAGTGTCTGCATGAGAAGCGTGGGGGCATGGGCCTTCCCTGGTAGCATGGTAACAGAGGCTATGAATTACTTGCACGGAGACGGGACGGCCAAGCCCTTTTGCTCTGCAGCTGGGGGAATGTTTACTTAAACTAGTAGGCAGGAATGCGTCTTCGGAAAGGGAAACAGATAACTCGAAGGTTGAATTCAGTCTTGGCAGGCAGCAGGCTGAGCTGAGCACGGAGGGCCGCGCTAGAAGTAAGGCAGAGTTCACGGGTACGGGGGCAGCCTGGGCTGAGGCTTTCGGAGTCAGAAGACAGAAAAGGCTCGATGGCAGAAATTCAGGGCCTACTTTGCCAGAGCTGAAAAACGTGTAAGGTACACCTCAAAAAGACGTTGGCAAGGCATACTTAGGAACGGACTATTCAACCCGTTCATGGTGGGTCTGAAAGAGGACATGTTAACGTTGGACGCAAATGTATTTGCGTCTTCATAGCTGACACAGGAGGGAAGTTACATGCACTTTAACCTCGTACATGGAGTCGGTGGGGTACACGCTAGGGAACATAACTTGACCAAAAATCTATATTACCTCATTCCCTCCTTGTTCCCTACGGACCCTTCATGATATATCGATCCTCATGAATCGATCAGTCTGTTCTTGTAACATTATTTGTTCATCTTTCTTTCTTTGACTGTTCAAGAGAGAACTGGAATGTTCAATACATGATGTGGCGCACAGTCCACATATCGCTGGCCCACACTGTAGGCACAGGCAACAACTGAATACTATGACAAGGCCAATGCCTAGGAAGGATAGGATCTTCCATCCCCAAGCGGATAACGTTGTCCAGAACCAACCGGACCAAGTCCAGGTGCCTGGATCCTGATGTATCAAACTTGCAATTTTATGAAGACGTGTAATAGCTTTGTATACAGATGGTGCGTTTTGTGGAATGAAAACACAGCAACTTGACCCGATGACCTTACAAGCTCCGCCTCTATCTGCCAAGATGACGTCAATAACAAGACGATTCTGAAGGACAACAATCCGTATAGCAGACTGTTCCTCTGTTAAGTTACCTAGAGCGGAGGCAGTTTCTTGTACTACTGCTTCAAGTGTTCTGGTTAATCTACGTATTAATTTACTGTTTTGGACGGGGCCTATGAAGAAGAAGAATCATTTATTGAAATCTGTGTATTGCTCCCCTGCCGTTTCAGTATAGTCGACAATCGGGAGATTTCTTCGGAGTCTACTCTTTACTAGATTTGTATTTCTGTGATAATCGGGAGGGGCTAGAAAAACAGGGGGCAGAAGGAATGCAATATAACCGGTTCCATCCCAATCTGGAGGTAAACGTATGTATGCGGTATGACCACAAACAAAATAAGAATGACGGGTAGCTTTAAAGGACGATTTACCATGCTCACTGAATTCGACCACAGTAGTGCATTTACTATGACCTAAGTGTACTGAACCTTTCTTGCTAACACATAATTCACCAGTGACTGGTAATACTGACATAGCGGGCAGAACTGGTGCGGCTTCGGATTCAACAGTAAGAATCATAAGGTTAATTGTGTAATTACCTAATTCATATACTTCATTTTCTAGATCAGTTCCTATTCTAATGGGGAGTCCCTCCTTATCAGGGTAACAGACGTTAAGCAGAACTAAGTTCAGGTTTCCCCAAACCCAGCTCCCATCGAAAACAGCAATATCAGGATTTAAGGAATTAATTATTTTAAACCATGCACCACAGGAGCCGTTGTGAGTGAACGGGTACGGAAAAAGGGGCAGAGCTCCCTTGTAATTCTGGTAGGGAGGGAGTCGGCCACATATCCAGCAGTTTGTAGCGTTGTTAGTCTGATGGGAATGATGTAGCATACTAATGAATGTGTTGTTGCGCAGCGCAAGTCTGTAAGAAAGTTCATGTGGAGGTAACTCACTAAAAGAATGTTCAGCAGAAACATTGTAAACAGATTGTTCATGCCTGAAAATAGGCCAATAAATAGGAAGTAGTACACTTGCAACAATAATTAGAATACTTAGAAAAAACATTATTAACAATGTCACTATACAGTGACTACGCAGTGATTTGCAATATGTATGCTTCTTGAATTGTCTTTCTCTCTCTCTATCTCGATCTAGGGGGTACATGTCAGAAACTATTTAACCGATTCACCTAGGGGAGGACTTAAACAATTAAACTGTCTGACTTGCTAGATCGGAGCTTCATGCGATACTCCTCTTGGGGAGTTTTCTCTCGTTCGGATACTTTAAAGTCTCTAGGTTTGATACAGTCTTTGGTGGGGGTGGACGAGTCAGAGTCCTGTTTTAGTTCATTGCAAAGTTTAATATGACTCGTATGGACCCACCCCTTTCTGCCCTCCAACTTCACGGCGGTCCTTGTAGTAAGGAGGACGGTCTTCGGGGCTTTCCAACGGGGCTCCAACGGGCTTTTCCGGTCGAAGTTCCGCACTAGGACGAGGTCGCCAGGACGGACATCATGCGGCTTTACATCAGTGTTGTCAGGAAAGGCTGCAGCAACCTGTGAACGACATGATTGGAGTGCAGACATCAAGGAGGCAAGGTAATCTGTCAACATGTTACAATCAACATCGGTAATTTTCTTGGGAATGGGCGTCCCCCACATATTTGGTGGTCTGCCAAAGACCACTTCGTACGGAGATAGCCCTGATCTCGAGTGTGCAACCATCCTCATGTAGAACAGTGCAACTGGCAGGGCGACTATCCAGTCGACCCCTTTCTCCTGACATATTTTAGCAAGACGGGTCTTTAACGTTTGGTTATGCCTTTCTACAAGGCCTGCGGCTTCGGGGTGTCGGACACAATGGAACCTCCACTGATATCCTAGCAGAAGGGAAACCTGTTTCATCAACTCGGATGAGAATGGCTGTCCGTTATCTGAATACACGACACGAGGCAAGCCGTACCGTGGGAAGAATTCTCGAACCAGCTGCTTGGCAGTGGTCGGGGCGGTGTAATCTGAGACTGGGTAAGCTTCTGTCCAACGGGAAAGTGCACAAACAACTACGAGGACATATTTGAATCCTCGACAACGGTCCATCTGGATATAATCCATCTGGAGGACTTCAAAAGGGTGATCGGGAGGATGAAATCCACCTTGCTCTACAGGGACGCTTTTACCTGGATTGAACTGACAACAGATCATGCAAGTACGCACTTTCTGTTTTGCTGCTGCTCGTAAGTGTTTGTTGTACCAAAGATTCTGCAAACTGTCTATCATAGCTTTCTCTCCTAGGTGTGCAGGACTATGTGCTGTATTTATCATGATTTGAACCATTGAGTCGGGTAGAAACCATATAGATTTTCCCTTTGTGACCCATCCTTGATCTGTCTGGATCCCTCCTAGTTCAGTCCATTTCTTTATTTCATCTGGAGTAGCATGTGTCTGGATATCGATTACGTCTAGGGTGGGATCCCTGACTGTCATACACTGTGTCGGTACTATTGTCTTTGTCACATCAGTAATCTGGGTGTGAGTCAATGCTGTATGTTTTGCTGTCTGGTCTGCCAGGTCGTTACCCTGGGAAACAGAATCTGTAACCTTAGTATGTGCTGTACACTTCATGACTGATATGCCCGAGGGCAAATGTATTGCTTCTAACAGTGCTTGAATGAGGGGACCGTGCTGGATCTTGGCCCCATGAGAGGTCAAGAAACCTCGTTCTTGCCAGAGGACTCCGAAGTCGTGTACAACTCCGAATGCATAACGGGAATCTGTGTATATGTTAACATTTCTGTTCTTGGCTAGAATGCAGGCTCGGGTCAGAGCGATGAGCTCCGCCGCTTGAGCAGACAGTGTGTCAATACGATGTGTTTCTTTAACTTCAGTTTCAGTGGTCACGGCATACGCGGCCACTAATTCTCCTGTACTTGTTCTCATACATGAACCGTCCACATAAAGTGTCAGGTCTGGATTTGTCAGTGGAACATCTGTTAAGTCTCGTCGAGGTTTTGTTACTGCATTAATGATTTCTATGCAATCATGCGGGGCTGGATCTGTCATAATTGTAGGTAACAATGTTGCGGGGTTCAGGATGCTACAGCGTCTGATTTCTATGTGTGGCTGGAATAGTGTTAATTCATAACCTGTCAGTCGTGCTATAGTTAAGTGTTGAGTCTGGGTTCTGTTTAAAAGAACCTCTACGGAATGTGGAACTTGAACTGTTAATGGATGTCCTAAAACAATTGAGTCGCTTTGTCTGATTGCTAGTGCTGTTGCTGCTACCGACTTCAAGCACGCAGGGAGTGCCTGAGCTACTGAATCCAATGTACTAGAGAAATAAGCGCAAGGCTTATGTGAACCTGCTTGATCTTGAGTGAGGACAGACAATGCTGTACCGTCACGTTCTGTAACAAAAAGTGTAAACGGTTTGCTGTAACATGGTGTCGCTAAAACTGGTGCTTGGTATAAAGCTTTCTTTAATTCTTCAAAAGCCTGTGTATGTTCTTGAGTCCAAGGGAGGACAGTCGAAGTTGCTGCCTCCTGCGTTGTTAACTGAATGAGTGGCTTGGCTAGAAATGCATACTGGGGAATCCATTGTCTGCAGTACGAGGTGAGGCCTATAAAGGCTCGCACTTCCTTTTGTGTCTGGGGTTGCGGCATATTTGCAATTAACTGAATGCGATCGGGAGTGAGCTGTCTCCCTACTTTGGACAGCAAGTGACCCAAGTACACAACTTGCTGAACACAGAATTGTAGCTTCGAAGGGGACACCTTGTGCCCCTTGTCGGCCAGGAAATGTAAAACTGTCAGCGATGCTTGTTCACATTCCGCCTCACTTCGTGCGGTGATCAGCAGATCATCGACGTATTGCAGTAAAGCAGTGTTAACTGGCATTGTGATACAATCAAGTTGTCTTTTCAGTGCTTGGCTATAGATGCTGGGGCTTTCTGTGAATCCTTGAGGTGCGCGTGAAAATTTGAAACTTCGTCCATTTAAACTGAATCCGAAGAGGTATTGGCTCTCTGGATCAATAGGTACACTAAAGAAGGCGTTCTTGAGGTCGATTACGGTGAAGAACGTTGCTTCTGAATCAATAGCAGTCAATAGGGATGAGATGTCGGGAACCACAGGGTACTGTGGAATGATACATTTATTCAGTTCTCTTAAATCAATCACCAGCCGATATACTGGCGGTGCATTGGGATCAGTACGTTTAAGAATCGGAATGATGGGTGAATTACAGATATTGGAGTCAGTTTCTACAACCACTCCTTGGGCTATGAGCTCTTCAATGATTTTCAGTAAAGCCACTACAGCATCGGGTGGTATCTTGTATTGTCTGATTCTGGGTAAAACTACACCTGTCTTAAGTGTAACACGGTATGGTGTAATGTGCATACAACCTACATCAGTTGGGCCTTTTGCCCACAAGTGATCTGGTACATTTTTCAATCTGACATCAAACTCACGTAACATATAATGACCCTTGAAATCCCGCAGAAAGAGTCTGACTCCCTCCGGGGAACAGCAAATCACGGCTCCTAGAGCCTTTAACGTCTTTATTCCTAACAGATTTTCTGGACAAGACTTCGTGAGTAACAGGTCTGTAATACGTGATAATGGACCCACAGCCAGGGGAACTGGTTTCGATACCTCATTTACAATAGGCTGTCCTGAAAAACCAAGGGAAACATTCTGTGAGCCTGAGAGGGGTGCCCCTGGAACTTCATCATGGCTGATTGTTGTGCGACTTGCCCCTGTGTCAATTAAAAACTTTCTGTCTTTTCCCAATACTTGACTGTGTACATAAGGACCTTCTTGATCTACAGGAATCTCAATAAGAGGCAAGTCACCTTCCCTCTCTAGGCTGTTTCATGTGTATCGTGAATATTCGGGGTAAGCGTACTGGGCATACTGGTACATCTGTTGTGAAACTTGCTGAGTTGCGGCAATGGGCTGTGGCTGTGGTACCGCTACTGTTTGTGCTGTATGTGCTGATGCATGCGTAGACTGTGTATTCTGCATGGGCGGTGAATTCTGGGAAGACTGATGCTGGTTATGGTCTTGTCTAGGTGGATGCGGTCTTTCTTTAGTTTTACCTGTTGCTATGTTATGTTTCAGAACTGGGCATTCATGTACGTAATGACCTGGCTGCTTGCAATAATTGCATGTCCCTATAACGGGAGCTGCGGTGTGACCTGTCTGGGTCGTACCCTTTCTGTGACTATCTGTTGAGACCGACTGGGCTACTAACATTTTCATTTTCGTGTCTTTCATACGTTTCTGTTCCTGATCCTGCTCTTCTCTAATTCTGTTCTGATGGTATTGTAACATTTGTAACATCTGTGATGGCGTATTTGCTTGCCATGTACTCTCGACCTTGTATACACGGTTTTTAACTGCTAGCAGGGAATTCTCGACTAATTTTGATACAAAAAGATGCGGGTACGACTCGCTACTTGGTTTAAGACCACTATTAATAATGAAACATTTCTCGAATCTTGAATAGAAGTCACTAGTATCTTCGTCGGGTTTCTGTTTACATGCTGAGATTGCATCCCAGTCTTCCTTTCTAGTTGTCAATAATCTTGGCAGAACCTGTACTATCAAACCTGGTAATGCTTTAGTTTTCTCCCCAAGGCCTACCCCTGGGACTCGTTTGCTCTCTTCGTCTTCTATTTCTGTCCATACAATCTTTTTCTCTCCCACCTCCCATTCTTTTTCCTTAAGTTTCTCGTAGATGCCCGTGGGCAACAGTACCTTTAACATTTTCGTGATATCTTCGTACGTATAATCCCCCATCAGTAACATGTCTTTAAGCTCTCTGTGAAAACCTGCAGGGTCTTTATCATGACACGGGACTAGTTTCTTCATTTCTAACAGCTCTAACTTTGTCAGAGGCGTGTGTACATACACGCGTTTCAAGTGATGATCCTCACCCATAACTGGGTGTACTTCTCGTAAGGGGTTCTGACTTTCAATGCCATGCGGACGTTCCATATGATACATTTTCCTTTCGGGGGGCGGGGCGGGAACATATTCAGAGCTTACAAAGGTATTATATCTGTGTCGCTGTTCTAGAATTATTTGAATTAACTTGGTGCTTAATCCTCTCCATCTATCCATAAGTAGTGCTTCTAATATATCGTGTAAGGGACCTGGATCAGAATGTTGATTTCTGTATTTAGTGAGGAGGTGCTGGATCATATATACACCTGCTAGCTTTTGTTCGTCTGGGGAAAGGTTCAGGAATGTCTGTGCTACGGTATCATCATTGTATATATCAGGATTGTCAGTCCATAATATGGCTGACCGGGCTAGTTCTTGTTCATCCATAGAATTGAGTACATGGTACCCCATTCGTTCTCGAAGCCTTTTATCAGTCTCCTGGAACTGATGTTCAGGAGAATTCGGGTTCGTTAAGGCAGAGAGAAAAACTCTCTTGCTTTCCGGGCGGATGCCCTTCCTAAGGTAAGTTCCCTTACCTACGTATGCTATAGTGCCTGCAGTCTTTTCTGGTTCTTCAGATTCTTCTTCCCCCTCGGAGGAAGCTTTGTCTTTCTCTTTTTCGTGTATTTCTATTACTGTTCTCCTTATTTTCTTGTACATACTGGCTATGCAAGTCCCCTTGTCATGCTTTCCTTCGGATATATTCTGACTCCACCTGTTTAGTACATCTAATTCACTCTGATCTGTCGCAGGCCTGTCTCGTTCTCTTATTAAGCAATTTATGAAAAAACGTAGTATCTGTCCTTGAACGTCAACTTTCTGATGCTCCATGGCATCCTTAATGCTTTCAGGATCTTTCCCAGTCTGTATAAACATATATATTCTATCTAAGTGCTCTTTCATTCCTGAGAACATCAGCAGGAAATCAGTAGCAGATCGTAACCGTAATGATGCCATCATCATTCTATCGTCTTTTCCGGGTACTGGATCATATCTGCAAACTGTAAGTTGTCCTTTGAGTATGTCGAGACGGGGCGACTTGAACGTGAGAGGACTCTGCATATCTCTGAGGTTTAATCTGTGTGTTAACGGCGGAGTCTGATGACCCCCTGTCGCACCTCCTGAGGCGGAAGTTTGGGCAGTATCTCTCTGTGGAGTCTGTATCTGAACTTGAGTTTGTCTTATAGTAGGATCAGGTGGAAGTGGTTTCGGTATATTAACTTTAGGTATGGGAAGTGGCGGAGGTGGTGGAACAGGAGAGATCTGTTGTGATACTGGTGGAATATGATCTTGGGGCGGGTTACCGCCCCCGTCCCTGTCAGTAGGCAGGGCGCGGACAGGCAGATTGGTGTAAGCGGGAGCTACATCTTCTAGATAGGAATTCAGGAATATATCTTTAGTGGCCCTATGAGTTGCTTTAGTTGGAACCAGTGGTGGCGGCAGATTTTTCGGTATTTCTGAAATGGCGTCGGGTGAACCCTCGGCCATAAGATACATGCCGTTTACTTGGCTATTTCGGATGCGATCTATTTGTTCTGTTTTTACTCGGATTCCTTCAGTAACTAATTCGTTTTCCTGAGCTTTATCTGATTCTTTAAGCCTGTCTTCTCTACGGAGTGCTTTTTCAGTACGTTTATGTGATTCCTTACGCCAAAATTCTATGGCGTCTTTCTGGGATTGCCTGGCTTTCTTTTTCCATAATGCTTCCTCTACCTTCATGATGCACTCGGCATCCCATGTTCCAGTAACTGGCCATCTGTGTCTCTCGCCTAGATGTTTAGTATATTCGGCCCATAATTCTAGATACAATATGGCATCTATGCCATGTTTGTGATACATGAAGTTTCCTGGAGTGTCCCTAGGGGGGATCGGAATTTCTTCCTCTAACATCCCTTTCCTAGTTCCTATCTGCTTTAACTTGTTGAAAAACGGCATTTTGCTTTACTTAGTACTGAACGTTCAATTCTTACTGCTTAAATCTAGACACAACTAGTTACACAAGAACACAACAATACACATTAAAACAGTCACTCATACAACGACATTAATCACATGAAAACATTTGCGGCATATATATGACTACCCCCTATACTGTATGTGCTGCTAAACAGCACAGATACACTGCTGAGAGCAGTGCAGAACTGGAATCATCGGATATACTGCTAAACAGTACAGATACACTGCCTAAAAACAGTGCAGACCGGACTTGTGTACCCAAACCCGTCTAGATACGTCCCAGCAATGGTACTCACCGGGAAGCACGGAAAACAGAAGGCCTCGGAAAACTCGACTGGACTGGACTCGGCTCGACTCGGCACGTGGAGACTTCGGTAAACTTCGGAAAACTGGTGGGCCTCTTGACACCTCGGACCTTGCTTCCTTCGGCTAGGCTCTGGTCGGGATCCTCCGCACTCCTTACCGCCTCGTCTGGGTACTGATCGCAATCTTCGTCACCTCCGTGGGCCAGAGGGAGATACAGGAAATCCTGCCGGTACGCGTAGTTTCCGTCTAACTGATGTCAGGGGACAGAGCGTGCAATGCACCAACCGGCGCGTAAGGTGGGGGAGGGGTCCCTATTCGGGCGCCAAAATGTCGTAAATATTTAATTTACCATCGTAATTTCTATGCAGGTAAGTACTTAATCAATAATAACTCAATCGGAAAGAAGGAAACAGAGTCCGTGGTGTTAGAGTTCTAAGGGGTTTTATTCCTCAAAAAGGAATTGTTCCGGAACAAGGATATCATGTTCCCGCAACCACACAGGGTCCAGGAAGGGATAGAGCCATAATTTATTGACATTACATAGCTTATATACTTATTTTACATCATAGGAAACAGTATAGAAGGCGTAACAGCTGAGAGAAGACAAGATAACAACATCCACGTGTTACTAGTGCGTAATCAGAAGGCGTGGACTAGGCGTAACTGGAGGTGTGGTCTAGTAACGTCACAAGTAGGTGTCACATGTGGGTGGCACTAAACTGGAAATGTTGCAAAGTCAGCAGAAATCTGAGGCTTGGATGCGCGCGCAGCTGCATGACGTGTGACTGACGTGAAACTGAAGGGTGCAGGGGGACTTGACATTTCAACTAGCGGGAAGAGACAGAAGTCTGGCATGTCAGATCAACTTGTACTTCTATCATATCTGATATCTAATGTTTAGGAACTGGACTATCTGGACGGAAAGGTTTCTAGGGCAGGAGCTATTCTATACTGACTGTGAGTGCGTGTATAAGCGCCTGAGTGTCTGCATGAGAAGCGTGGGGGCATGGGCCTTCCCTGGTAGCATGGTAACAGAGGCTATGAATTACTTGCACGGAGACGGGACGGCCAAGCCCTTTTGCTCTGCAGCTGGGGGAATGTTTACTTAAACTAGTAGGCAGGAATGCGTCTTCGGAAAGGGAAACAGATAACTCGAAGGTTGAATTCAGTCTTGGCAGGCAGCAGGCTGAGCTGAGCACGGAGGGCCGCGCTAGAAGTAAGGCAGAGTTCACGGGTACGGGGGCAGCCTGGGCTGAGGCTTTCGGAGTCAGAAGACAGAAAAGGCTCGATGGCAGAAATTCAGGGCCTACTTTGCCAGAGCTGAAAAATGTTTAAGGTACACCTCAAAAAGACGTTGGCAAGGCATACTTAGGAACGGACTATTCAACCCGTTCATGGTGGGTCTGAAAGAGGACATGTTAACGTTGGACGCAAATGTATTTGCGTCTTCATAGCTGACACAGGAGGGAAGTTACATGCACTTTAACCTCGTACATGGAGTCGGTGGGGTACACGCTAGGGAACATAACTTGACCAAAAATCTATATTACCTCAATGGTCACATTTGCCAGTCTCTCCTCTTCTTTAACTACACACATTTCATCTCTTATCCTTCTTGCACCAACCTTCCTTCTCACCTTTTTGCTCTCAACTTAGATATAATCATTATTCCATGTGTTGTTGTCTGCAACCCAAATGAAACTGTAATAATATGATATCTGTCATCTTGATGTATAGAGTTCTATACTCGTAGAAACCTAAGATGTTCAACACCTTGCACTGTAAGATACTTTAATGTTAAACTATTGCCTGTTGTGAGGATACTGCACAAAGTCATCTTTTCACACATAGGTATTTTAATATAGACTATGGGCCCGATTCACAGAATGAACTTAAGACTCAATCCTAAACTTACTACTATTTTGGTATTCACAGAATGCACTTACTACTTTTGGCATTCACAGAATGAACTTACTACTTTTGGTATTCACAGAAGTTAGGATTTTGTCTTAAGTCTGTCTTAAATCCTAACTTCTGTGAATACCAAAATAGTAGTAAGTTTAGGATTGAGTCTTAAGTTCATTCTGTGAATCGGGTCCTATGTTTCCATCATCACTAGGAATCTGTGGCCTGATTTCCTGAAGATAGCGCTGCCCTAGTGCCGAAACGCGTGTCGGAACTGATTTCAGTCTTGCCACAATACTATTGATTGAATCATATAATGATACCGCCTTATTTTAAACAGTGATTCAAATGTATTGCACATAGCTTGTCGAAAATTATCTATTTTGATTTACTTGTGTTTTTATCTTCATTTTTAATAAAATAGATCTTTTTTTAATATTGTTCTTGCTTGCTTGACAATGTATTTCTATAACCAGTTAAATGACAAAACTAATCATTGATATTGAACAGCTTAGACTGTCTAGGAAGATATTTACATAGGGGAAATCCCTACTCCAACCTCCCCAATTTATGCAACACACACAAAGGAGTGGGAAAGTGGATAATAAAAGGTGGCGCGTGCTCAGTGAGAAAAAACTGCCCGCACTCACAAAATGGTGACATGCTTCATCATTGGGCTTGCTTACTAACACCCCTGTGCAAACCAACACCTGGGGAAGAGCATAGGCAGGGGAAAACAATACAAACAATGGAAATTTGGGATCACCGAAGAAAAGTGCAGCTCGGATGTGCACCCACTCGAAACTTTATTCCTAGGTCATCTGGGTAGTTTTTAAAATGTGAAGGATGGCGGTGACAGGAGAAGATTAAGATTCCTTCACCCCTCCATACTGCCAAGTTGTCGACATGTTTCTGCCGTTTAAATTGTGCCCACAGTGTTGGGTCAACCCAGCATTCATCGGGACCCTCTGGATCCAAAAACGTAGCACCCTCTGATCCTGGCTTAGGTATCTATGGAATGCATTCCTTCCAACATGGGGTTCCCTATTTCATGCACACTTCATAATCTGTGGGAAAAGCACACGGAGTGTAGAGAATTTTTGCTAGATTGCCATTTGATCCTCCACAAAGTATCAGGGGGTGGAAAATCAAAAACCCTGGGTGCTTCTTCCCTCTTTGAATCACATCCAACGGACCACTTCAAAGCTCACAGTACCCTGTAGGTAAACTCTTTTGAGCATTGCATCCAAATCGGACTAAACATTCATTGTGGAACACTGTACACACCACACAACACTCAGGAAAACATTTTTACCATCAACAAAATCCATTTTAATCAAATGCGCCCACTAATGCTGCGCAAGAAAATCTCACTCACTGAGTTTCACCAAGCGAATCGCTAGAATTAGCGAGGTGTTGGGAGGGACCCTCTGTAAATGAGATAAAGCATATAAATAATGGTGTTATAAATAGGCATGGTTATTTGATATGTATAAATGGGGAAAATCAATAAATCTGGAAGTAACTCATACTGCCACTTCACACAGTCGTAAGGGTCATGACCGATGAAAGAATGCCTGGATTACAGTGGAAATGCTCCAATTCACGATATACTTGCGTATACCACCACACATGGTCATTATTAAAGTAAGCGATCATGTATTTCCTTTGCACACCCAGTACTGTAATCTATGTCCACATCTTTTAGATGTTCCGTCCCAGACCCCACCCCTAGCGCCTTACTTCGTCAAGGTGGGTACACTTTCTGGACATTCTCCAACTCTTTCCATATAGATGCGAGTTGCGGTCCTCCTATCCTAAGACGGGAGAAGTTCAGATCACGCAGGGGATGTAGGAGTCACATGATCTCGACGTCTACGGTGCCATGAGTCCGATCTTAAGGTATATACTGTGATTTTTTACAGGTTATTGGAAAGATAACTTTATTGAAGGCTTGTCTATTCCTCAAATTCGCAAGGGAGCCACTAATCAAAACTGGAGACTATATAGTGGTCAACTTTAAATATTCAGGGTGTTCCAAGGAATATCATCAGTCAATCCCAACACATGGCTTTTTATTCTGTACACCTACTTGTATTCCATCATCAGGAGTAATCTCTTTTCATCTCCTGTAGATGGTCGGATTCTGGGTTAGTCCAGCACCGTCCAGGATAGGTCTTTACTGTGTGGTGTTCCTCTAGTTAGTATGTAGTAAACTTTGTATTGGATTTCTGGCATCTAATGATACTTCAGTGTTCTAACTCCTAAGGTTTGCATTAACTTGTGTCTCTACTACGTTTTCCTTCATCAAGTTTTTTCTATAGCCACATAGTTCTTTGTATTTCTCATATATTATTTAGTTTTATTCACAGATAGATGCTCATGGGGGGAGGGGGCATCATGGAACACAAGGTTGTTAGTAAGCAAGCCCAATGATGAAGCATGTCACTTTTTTGTGAGCGAGGGCAGTTTTTTCTCACTGAGAATGTGCCAACTTTTATTATCCACTTTCCTACTCCTTTGTGTGTGTTGCGGGGACAGTATTCACTCTGGCAGCCGGACAGGCTGCTGACTCGGACTGGCATCAGCTCTATTGCTGGCGCTGGTGGGCTCAGCCTGTGTGTGACATGGTAACTCACGGAATCCATACCGCTGGGCTGGTGAGCATACGGCAATTCTGACCAGCTTCACCAAAATGGCAAGTCAGGCGTCGCCAACTCTGAGTCCGGGAATCGATCCTCATCCACAATGCCGTGGTGCGAGCAGCGAAGTGGACCTGAGCTACCATTAATTTGCCCAACACACAGACAAGTATCAGCGAATACTTCCTGAAATGCCACGCACTCACAACGCTGCTGGTAGCGCGGGCCAGCAGCACTACAGGGTTACCCCGTGACTCTGCCCCCACTTATTAAAATGTCTCAAGGCTTCTCAATTATATTTTAAGTATCTAAGTAGCCAAGCCATTGGGTAGTAACTCCTCAGTGATGCTGCTTCGTACCGGCCCGTGGTGTGTTCAGTCCCAATACATTGTAACAAGGTAGAGAGCTGCGAGGAGCAGATCATGAGCACGCCCCAGAAACCTAACTGGAACAGCACGCAACATGCATTGCCATTCAGTCATGGTGCATTATAGCAGCTGAGGAGACGCAATAATGTGTGACGCATGGTAAGTGGCAGGGCAAGCCATACTGATGCAACTATGCTGAGGTTGTGGCAACTGAGGTTGTGGCACATGGCACGCCGGCTTATGTGGCAGTCGGAATCTCAGCTATAATGAATGATTTTTGTTTTGCTCTTGTGAGTTGTCATTAAATGTGTGTTTTGAAATACAGCAGCCTGCCAGGCTGTGACCTAGACTACTGTTAGCAGACTAGGTGAGGCAGCGGAAATCTGTGTCTCGCCTCTCACATCCTACAAGACTGGACCGGGTCCCACGTGGGACAGAGAGATCCGCCTGGCCAGTGATGATCCTCCTTTGCCTTGATTGATTGCCAGCAAAAAGCCTAGGGCCCAGTGGGTGTACTAAGGCTGGTGAAAGCTTGAATGACTATTTACTTTTCTGCTAGTGTAACGTTGTTTTGAGCTCCCAGTCTTTTTGTGCCCGTAGAACACCGGCCTGTCCTCCCAACAGGTATCCGAGGCTGTGGCAACATGTCCCTAGTTCAATTTCCTACCTGCCTGGGCCCCTGGAACTGTTCTTTGAAGCAGGTGGCATCCACCAGTTCAGAGAGCTCCTCTCACATCCAGCGTGCCTCCTGATTCGAGACAGAAATCACAGCAGTCCGCATATATCCTTATGAATTACACCATTTGTGCTACATGTGTAATACAGAAATAGGCAAACAGATTAAGCTCCATCAGTAGATATCATAGAAACTGCTTTACATCATGGCATGCATGGCGAAAATGAATGGTGAAACCATAGGTGGCACAGCTATTGCTTATGAATGGTTTTAAGAGTGTTTTAGATATTTTAAATTGTTGCAGCAGTTAACAGTAGTGCTGTGACTCTGACTGTACAAGGGCACCAGATTAGTTCCCTTCCATTTCTGGTGCTTTGCAGCACTTAACTTTTTAGATTCTTGTTGATCAGATGGGTGTAATATCTGATATTTATACGCTTTCCTCTTCTTCTTCGCTTAATTATGCTGGCCAGAAACTGTCACTCATAGTTATTGAAATGTCACTCATAGGAATCTAGAACCTTGGCAGCTCTGAGGAGGAATAACCCAAAAACACAGAAAAATTAGAACAAGTCTGTATTTTTTAAGTTTCGCTTTGACATACGACTTATGCCACACTGTATTTGGTTTGGTGTATAAAATTGCATGCTATTTTTCCCTATTTACTTTGCTATGTACCATGATGTGCATTTGAAAAACCGAAAAAATAAAGCATTTTAAAAAATAAAATGAAAAAAATTAAGAAGTTTAATTGCACCACTAACACATATTCTCATATATTTACTGAAATATAAACTGGCACTTCCAGTTGACAACTTTCTGTAAATACTCTTTAGTCCTCTGCATCAGTGTTTTGAAGATACTCATGTGAAGTGAAGCTGTAAATACTTATTTACAGCAACAATCAAGGGTGAGACCCTGTACGAGGACTGTGTTCATCTTAAAATCATTATTTTCTCTGATATCTAATAACCCAGACATTTCCTGCTACAAAATGCTTGTTTGTGTATATTCACTCCTGAAGACTAGATGTGAATGTTCTTTAAGTGGCCAGCAGAGGGCGCGCTTCGCCTGCTGCGACGCATCCACTGAGCACATTGTGTGAAAGGGAAAAGAGTTTCCTGTTCCAGGTCAGTGGTGGCAGAGACAGTACAAGCAGCAGATGTTGACATTATTTCCGGCCTCTCCCTCTGTGTCCAGCCTGTTGCAGAGGAGGAAGGACGCCCTGTCTGTGCAGTTATCTTCATCTTCACACTCTCACAGCCCCCCCCACCACCTCTACCAGACCCCAAATCTGCACCTGCCCCACCCCAGCCCAAGGAGGAAAGGAGAGCCAGGAAATGTCTGCACAGGTTTCTGCTCAGGTAGGAGATTGCCAGCAACTTGTGCTGTGTTTGTTGAAGTAGCCTGATTGATACTGAAAGAACTCTCTGCCAGAAGCCGGGCTCTTCTATCCGGGGACCTTGCGGGGGGGGGGGGGGGGCTTTTCGTCCGGCCCTGGGGGTGTTTGTGGTCATCATTTGTTTTAAATTGAGGATCTGTGCACTGCACTGCATCTTATTGCACTGTGAGGAATCTGTGCACTGTATCTTACTGCACTATGAGGAATCTGTGCACGCTGCACTGCATCTTAATGCACTGTGTCAGATCTGTGCTCACTGCACTTTACTGCACTATGAGGAATCTGTGTCACTACAATGCATCTTACTGCACTGTGAAAAATCTGTTCACTTGGCACTGCATCTTAGCGCTCCATAAGAAATCTGTGCACACTCTTTGCTCGGCTCTCGCTTTCAGTTTGTTGACTTACCCACCTGGACCCCTGTGTCAGAAGCTTATCCCCCAGGCAGTTGAACGTCAAGGCTCCCCTACAGCCCCATACCCCTTTGCCCCTGTTTTCATATCTCAGTCTAGGTAAAACCTCAGTCATTGCAATAGATTCCAGTGGCATAAGTTGGCTAACAGCATTATCTGCTGCAGAGGTTGTGTGTCTGCTGCAGGGACTGTGGGCCCGATTCACAGAATGAACTTAAGACTCAATCCTAAACTTACTACTATTTTGGTATTCACAGAATGAACGTACTACTTTTGGCATTCACAGAATGAACTTACTACTTTTGGTATTCACAGAAGTTAGGATTTTGTCTTAAATTTGACAGAGTTAAGACAGACTTAAAACAGACTTAAGAGGTAAAAATTACTATTCCCACTCCAGAGAGTGCAACAGTAGGGAAAGCGTTGGCTAGCGTAGGGGTAAAAATTACTATTCCAATTCCAGAGAGTGCAAGAGTAGGGACAGCATTGGATAGCATAGGGGTCAAAATTACTATTCCCACTCCATAGAGTGCAACAGTAGGGCAAGCGTTGAATAGCGTAGGGGTAAAAATTACTATTCTAACTCCAGTGAGTGCAACAGTAGGGAAAGCTTTGGATAGCTTAGGGGTAAAAATTACTATTCCCACTCCAGAGAGTGCAACAGTAGGGAAATTGTTGGATAGCGTAGAAGTTAAATATAACATTCCTATAAATATTTGTTGTAAATAAAAGAATTGATAATTTAATTTTTTTTAAACTCTACATCATTTGCAAATACCCATTAATAATTATTAAAAGCATAATTACAATTGAATAATTAATTAACAATACATTAACTATATATACCAATAAATATTAATTAATAAATATTAGTTACCAAATAATAAATATTGAACACTAAAATATTTTTCAAAACCAAAAACATATTAATAATTACAAATTAATTAACAATTACAATATAGTAAACAATAAATTTATTTTTAATTCAAAAAATATTTTAAATGAAACAATAATTACCAATTAATAAAAATGTTTTTCCAATAAATAAAAAGTAATTAACAATTAAAAATCTGAATTACCAATTAAAATAATTAATTACCAATTAAAAAAATTAATTGCCAATTAAAAAATGTATTTGCCAATTACAAACATTACCAATTAAAAAAGTAATTACCAATTCAAATAATTAATTACCAATTATTCATTAATTAAAAATAAAATAAAAATCAATTCCAATTACAAAATCATAACTTAATTGGAATTAAATTACTTCCCACCCAATTTCCCTATAAACCCACAACCCACCACAGAACTTCAACACAAAAATTCATTAAAATTAATTTACAATTACTAAAAATTAATAATTAATTTACTATAATTAAATTACTTCCCACCCTATTCCCCTATAAACCCACAACCCGCTCCAGTACTAAAACATAAAATTAACATTATTAATATATAAAAAATAGTACACATATAATTTAAAACAAATAAAATACTTAACAAAAAACATATAACACATACATATAAAATACATAATAAAATACATAACAATAAACAAATATATATTTGATATCGATATTACTAACTTCGATATTACTTACAACAATATAAAAAAAATCGATATTACTTACCTTAGGGTCGATATTCTGTCCAACGATATTCTTGACCTCCATATTCTCCACCTTCGATATTTCCAACTCGATATTAATGTAAGTCAAAATTTAGGAATCGATATTTAGACTCTGCACCGGCATACTACATGCTTCAGCCCCTTGTAGGCCTCTGGGGTACCCATGCCCTTGAGACTCAATGTACCATATACTAGAGACTCACAAGGGTAACCCAGTAACCAATCTGGAGTGTACCTAAAGTACATGCAATCATTTTTAGAGAGGAAGCAGCTAGGCTGGGGTCCTGAATAGCAGGGCCCCAGCCAGACTAAATTCGAGAAACAGTGGAACACCAGCAAAAAGTGGGGGTAACCATAGTAAGCAGATCCTATTCTCCTACACAAGCCCCCCCCCCCCAAATGCAGGGACATTAAACTAACCTTGACCAGTTCAATCTTCATGTTCTAAGTGGAAATACCTGGAGAGTCCATCTGCATTGGCATGTTTACTCTCAGGTCTATGTTCCACTGTGAGTCCATCCCCTGTAGGGAAATGGACTGCCTGAAAAGTTTGGGGTTTTCGCCCTTCATCTGTTTTAGCCATAAAAGGGGCTTATGGTCAGTCTGAACACTGAAGTGTGTGCCAAACAAGTATGGCCTTAGCTTCTTCAGAGTCCAAACAACAGCAAAGGCCCCCCTCTCAATAGCTTACCAACATTTCTCTATAGGGATCAGCCTTCTGCTAATAAAAGCTACTGGCTGGTCCTGACATTCATCATTCATTTGTGACAGCACAGCCCCTACCCCCAACTCAGATGCATCTGTTTGGACAATGAATTCTTTGGATTAGTGAGGACTTTGCAGAATTGGTGCAGTGCACATGGCCTGCTTCAGGTCGTCAAATACCTTTTGACAGCTAACTGTCCATTGAACTTTCTTTGGCTTTCTTTTAGAAGTTAAGTCATTCAGGGGTGTCACAATGTAACCATACCTCTTGACAAATCTCCTGTAGTGCCCAGTCATGCCAAAGAAAGCTCTGACCTGAGTCTGGGTAGTTGGAGCAACCAATTCCATGACGGTCTGGATTTTGCTCTGTAATGGTTGAACATGGCCTCCACCTACAAGGTGGCCCAGGTACACAACCTGACTCTGCCCTATCTGGCACTTAGTAGCCTTGATAGTTAGGCCTGCCTTCTACAGGGACTCCACAAAATTTCTCAGGAGGACCAGGTGACTCCCCCAGATGGAGCTAAAGAAAGCAATATCATCAAGATATGCTGCACTATAGCCTTCAAGTCTGGTAGGACTTAGTTCACCAACCTTTGAAAAGTGTCAGGTGCATCTTTCAAACCAAAGGGCATTACCACAAATTGATAGTGCCCACTAGGGGTAGAAAATGCTGTCTTTGTCTTTGCATCCTCAGCTGATCTGATCTGCCAGTAGCCAGCTGTAAGATCAAATGTGCTCAGAAATTTGGCTGAGGCCAACATATCTATGAGCTCATATGTTCTTGGGATTGGATGGGCATCAGTCCTAGTGACTGCATTGACACCCCTGTAGTCAACAGAAAACCTCATCTCTCTCTTACCACCCTGGGTGTGAGGCTTGGTACCAAGACCACTGGACTAGCCCAAGGGCTATCTGAGGGTTCAATAACTCCCAAATCCAAATTTTTTTAGACTTCAGTCCTGGACATGATCAGGTTGCCTGTAAATCTTATTTTTAACAGACAGACTGTCCCCCGTGTCCACTTCATGAGTACACCAGGTAGTCTGACTTGGAGTCAGAGAGAACATATGGCTGAAATGATTGAGCACCTGCTGCAATCAGTTTGCTGCTGGTCAGGAAGGCTGGCTGCCAAGGCTACGCCATCCACTGACCCATCATCAGGGTTCTGTGAGAGCAGGTCAGGGAGTGGGTCACTCTCTTTCTCCTGTCCCTTATCAGTAGCCATGAGCAGGCCCATGTCTGCCCTGTCAACATATGGTTTCAGTCTGTTGACATGAAGCACCATATGGGGGATCCTGGGAGTTCCAAGGTCTACCACATAGGTAACCTCTCCCTTCTGTTCAACAGTTGTATGGGGGCCACTCCACTTGTCTTGGAGGGCTGCTGGGACCACAGGCTCCAACACCTACACTTTCTGTCCTGACTGGTAAACAGTTAGGACAGCCTTTTGGTCATGCCAGGCTTTCTTTAATTCTTGCCTAGCTTCTAGGTTTTTAGTTGCCTTTTTCATGTACTCAGCCATCCTGGAGCGGAGACCAAGTACATAGTCCACAATGTCCTATTTAGGGGGTTTGAAAGCTAACTCCCATCCCTCCGTCACCGGACACAATGGGCTTCTTACAGGATGCCCAAACAGAAGGTCAAAAAGGCTGTAACCAACCCCCCTCTGAGAAGCCTCCCTGTATGCAAAAAAAAGGCAGGGTAGTAGGATGTCCATTTCCGCCTAGGCTTTTCTGGGAGACCCTTGATCATATCCTTTAAGGTTTTGTTGTTGAACCTTTCAACTAAACCATTGCATTGTGGGTGATAGGGTGTAGTGAATTTGTAATTCACTCCACACTCCTTCCACATTGCAGTCAAGTAGCTAGACATAAAATTTGCATCTCTGTCAGATACTACCTCTTTAGGAAACCCACTCTTGAGAACACTCCCAAGAGGGCTCTTGCCACCACAGGTGCTGTAGTGGTCCTAAGGGTAATTGCCTCTGGGTACCTAGTGGCATGGTCCACCACCACTAGGATAAACCTGTGCCCAGATGCTGTTTGAGGATCCATGGGACCAACAATGTCAATTCCTACCCTCTCAAAGGGAACCCCCACAACAGGTAGTGGTATTCGAGGGGCCTTTGTTGTACCACCTGCCTTTCCACTGGCTTGACAGGTGACACAGGAGCGACAAAACTCCTTTGTGTCTTCAGATATGTGGGGCCAATGAAAGTGAGGGACAATCCTGTCCCAAGTCTTTTTTTGGCCTAGGTGTCCTGCTAAAGGCACATCATGGGCTAGTGTCAATAGGTAGCCCCTGAATTTCAGAGGTATAACCAACCTCCTGGCTGCACCGGGCTTGGGGTCTCTACTCTCTGAATACAGGAGTTCATCATCCCAATAAATCTTATGGGTGCCACTAGCATTCCCAGCAGCCTCAGCAGCAGCCTGCTGTCTGAGGGGTTCAAGAGAAGAGCAGCTTAGATGCTCCTGACTCAGATCTGCCCTGGAAGGGCTCCCTTGTAGTGTAGGTCCTATATTGCCATTAGGCTCTGCCCATTGGAAAATTATATATCGTATAGATTAAACGTAGGACTGAGGTCGACTAGGTCTCTATCGAATACATTAGACTTAATTGTGAGTGCCAGCTAGCTCAGAGGTCACTAGAAACGTTCTCGAATAAACAAGATGGGATTAGTTTCTGACAACCACTTAAACATGACATCTTTATTTTCCCAAGATAAAATGTATCTTCAGAGTCGTGGAAACAATAGATAGATATTTCACTCAGTCAATTGTGCATGCTTCGTTTCACCAGAGGTGCAGAGAAATAGAGAGACGGGCGTTTTCAATAAAAGTATTTATTGAACAGTCTTCTTTCTCATGCAGAAGAAATTAACTGCTACAATCTTAATACTGGTTGCAAAGTATAATGCATACATTACGAAGAGTATTATAAAATAATATTGTAAGAGCATGGTATGGTTTCTAAGCCATAAAATACATACATAAATAGATAAATACTAATAGTACTCAACTGGTGTTTCTAAAATACGCCTACCTCAATGTACCCAACCTAGGTCTAGTACGAGGGAAGAAGTAAGTGAGGTGTAGCATAGGTTTTTAGTATTCTTTGCCAAGAATCTATCCAAGATTTCTCTTAGGGTCTAATCAGCTCCGTACCTTGGTTTAGAATGAAGGAGGTCTGGTATCTCTCGGTTTTAGGACTCGATTTCCCAACACCCCGCAAGGGGAGCGTGGAAACACTGGAGCTGGATTTCTCGGCAAGAGCAAAGACAGCGTCTCTCTCAGTGCGTCTGCTGGAGGGTCGGCTTCATTCGGCACTTGCAGTAGATAGCTGCGTCGGGCAAGTAAATAGTCAAACTGCTCCAAACCAATGTGTGTTTGCTAAGGCAAGTGTGGGCATATTTATACCTTGAAGGTGCTGAGTTTGACGTAAGGTTGGACATAATAACGTCATCAAAGACGCGCAGTTCTTTGAAAACTCCAAGAGTTCTTGGACAAATCAATATTCAATCAAGGGGAAGTCCCTGACTGCTGAAGGCAAGTTTTTCTAAGAAATCTTTGTGAATTTTTAGAACTAGTGGAAGAAGCTATGCCGTATTTGGACTCCATGAGCTATGTATAAATATGGTTGTGATTTTCTATGCCTATATAAGGACAAGGTGATTTATACCTATATAAGGGCATGAATCGGGAAATTTACACTAGGGTCCTAAAATGCTATACAACACCCTGTTCCCAAGAACTTAACCTGATCAGGTTCAAGCTCATCTGGGACAGTTCCTTCTTCAGGAGCACAATCATCTCCCTCAAGAGACAGATCCTCACTCTGAGTCAGCGGGGAAGGCACTGTCTTAACCCTACTGCTCCTTTTCTTTGAAGGCACCTGGTCCATTATTCCAGAATCCAGGGCCTGTTCAGTTTTAGACATTTTGGCTTGTGACCTAGTCACAGCAAACACATGTGCAGAGATTCCTAACATTTCTGCATGGGTCCTTTACTCCACTTCAGACCACGCTGAAGTCTCTAAATCATTGCCAAGCAAGCATTCTACAGGGAGGTCTGCACTTACCACAACTTTCTTGAGGCCAGTTACCACTCCTGTGGATAAATTAGCAACTGCCAGGGTATGGTTGGTCCTGACGTTGCTAGCATTGGCCACTTGGTAAAATTCGCTAAGTATGATCTGTCCAGGGTCCACAACATCTTGTGTCACCATTGTGACACTTTACCTGTGTCCCTGTAGGCCATAGCCTCTTTTCCATTTATCAAAGTTTGTAATTGCCCATGTAACTGGGACTCACAAAGGAGGACATATCCATGCCTCCATCACAGACCTGTTGAGCCTGAGTTGGAACTCTGACTAGGCCAGAGTCTACCTCAGAACCCACGGTTAACCCTATTACACCCTTCTGCTGAGTACCACCACCTGGAGCTGAACTAGGGGGAACAGTTTCCTTAGGGGCAATGGTGGCTGGAGTTGAATCTTTAGCTCTGGTGCAATCACTAGTCCAATGGCTGTTCTGCTACAGATTTTAAACCATTAGTTCTTTTGGCCTTTCTTTTTGGAAGATTGGGAATCCCCACCATTTGAAGATTTTTTGGGGCCTTGTGAATAATTCTGGTATTTGCCCTTCTCCCCACCCATATTAGGATCTAGCTTGGTTCTGTAACTTCGGCTCCACCCTGGTTCTGACCAATTTGTCTGCCTTCTTTCCAAATTTATGGGGAGAGGTCAGATCAGAGTCTACCAGGTGCTGATGCAACAGCTGATTCTGACAGTTATTAAGGATCTGCTCCCTCATAATCAAGTTGTATAAGCCTATATAATCACACACTTTACTGCCCAGGAACCAGCCCTCCAGAGCTTTAGTAGCACAATCAACAAAGTCAACCCAGTCCTGAGTCTTTTGGGTATCTAAGAACTGTATTCTATACTGCTCAGTGGTTAGGACAAACCCATCAATCAGAGCACTCTTCAGGACATTGTAATCGTCAGCATCCTCTTCTCTTACAGTGAAGAGCTTGTCTCTCTACCTTTGTCTGCAAAGGATAGCCACATGATATCTGCCCACTGCTCCTGGGGGACCTTCTGAACTTTGCAGGCCCTTTCCAGTGCAGTTATCCATTTGTGGATGGCATCTCCACTCTGGTAGGGAGGGACAATCTTATTTAAGTTTCTATGGTCATAAGACCTTTCGCTATCACTAGGGAGGTTGCTGCCACCATGGGACTCTAGTCCCATCTTTTTTCTTGCTTTTTCAAGCTCTAGGGACCACCTTTCTAAGGCTACTTTCTGTCTCCTTATTCTCAGCTGAGCTTCAGTAAGTCTCATCCATTTATCTCTCTTCTTATGGGAGGTGTCTCTCCTATGAGAAGAGACAGAGGTCCCTACTGATGTGTCAGAATGGTTAGATTCCTGTGAAGGAGATCTTGGCCTTCTAGGCACACCCCCAACTCTTCCTGGTGGGACAAAGATAGGGCCACCCTGGCCTTCTTCATCTCCAGTAGGAGCTGGATTGTCCAGGTCCAGGTCATTGTCACCTGCCTGGTCAGCATCAGAGTCTAAGTCCTGGTGGTTTGTACCACTGGCCTCTGGCTCAGCTGCTGCCCCATCCCCACTGCCTCACCCCTGAGGCTCTAAAGCCCTCTTGAGATCATCTAACAGCAGTATTTATCTGAGGCGATGGTTATTGGCACTTTGGCCTGTCTTCAATTTCCTCATAGTACACAGAGCCCTTAATTCTGAAAAAGGGAATGTGTCATACTTGGATGTCTGTAACATACTGACATCTGGCAGGGATCCACTGATTCCTGGCCTCGAAGACATTACTAGTGAGGTGTGGTGTATGCACTACCTACTCTACCTACTCTAGTTGTTTACCTACTAAACTCTCTTGAGTTGTAGAAAGAGTGTGTTTACGCCCTTAACACACATCTCTAGGTTCAGTGGAACTTACTGTATTTAAGCTTGTATTATATGTATCTCTGGTACCTTTAGTAGTTTTCAAATGATCAATCACTTGAGATTATCTGGTAAAACAATGGCAAGCTGGAATCCCACACGCTGCACACCAATGTGAGAAGTTGGCCTGGCATATGCTGTCCACTATTCAGTGGGCACCTTGCACCAGTCCAAACAACCCTTATTAATGGTAGGTTGAAGACAACCTTTATAGAAAGCTATCCTAGTGGTAGCTGTGGAGAGCAGCCTTCAGGCTAAGTCTTGAAGGAATGTAAAGCAGCTTGTTTTACCAGTCTATAATCTTGTGAATGACCAAATAAAACCACACCAGATATATATATATATATATATATATATATATATATATATATATATATATATATATATATATATATATATATATATTCCCAAAGGTGCCCTGAGCTCCAAGGACGCTATATATATATATATATATATATATATATATATATATATATATATATATATATATATATATATATATATATTCCCAAAGGTGCCCTGAGCTCCAAGGACGCTACTCCCCAGATGACGATTTTCAAATCTTTTATTTCCAACCAGAGCAAATATCTGCAATTTGTACTTCTTCCCAACGCGTTTCAGAGTGACTGCTCCTTCTTCATGGGGATGGAAACTGACAAGTACAGGAATCACACAACCTTCATTTCCGCTTTTCACACGTGCTCCCAGGTGAGCCGCATGCATGTAGTTGTAGTGTCATTGATCCCCTCACTAGGGCCCGTGTCCTTGACAATTCATTACACTTCCATTGTCTTTCATTTAAAACCCTCCAGTGGGTCTAGCATCCAGTGGGTCTGTATCACATTTCAAACAGATGGTGCAATCCTTACACAGCCAGGCTGCCGTGTGAATTGTTTTCCCAAAGGTGCCTTGAGCTCCAAGGACGCTACTCCACAGATGAGGGGATCAATGACACTACAACTACCGGCATGCGGCTCACCTGGGAGCAGTCGCTCTGAAACGCGTCGGGAAGAAGTACAAATTGCAGATATTTGTGCTGGTTGGAAATAAAAGATTTGAAAATCGTCATCCGTGGAGCAGCGTCCTTGGAGCTCAGGGCACCTTTGGGAAAGCATTTCACACGGCAGCCTGGCCGTGTAAGGATTGCACCATCTGTTTGAAATGTGATACAGACCTGCGGGCTGGGTAACGTCCCGAGCCCGTTTGCAGCACAGATGACTCCAAAAGAAACCAGCGCTATGAATGCTAGACCCACAGGAGGGTTTTAAATGAAAGACAATGGAAGTGTAATGAACCCGGGCCCTAGTGAGGGGATCAATGACACTACAACTACCGGCATGCGGCTCACCTGGGAGCACATGTGAAAAGTGGAAATGAAGGTTGTGTGATTCCTGTGCTTGTCAGTTTCCATCCCCATGAAGAAGGAGCAGTCGCTCTGAAACGCGTCATCAGCAGTGGATTGCGGGTGCGCAATATATAGTTAGCGCATCTAACTATATATGCGAATTTCAATGGTTTTGTGTGAGTAAAATAAGGTTTTGAAAAGGCTAATCCCTAACTATATATGGTCTATAACCAATGGTTTTTTCAGTGAATTTTCAAGGTTTTGTAAATGCAAATTCCTAACTATATATGGTCTATAACCTATGGTTTTTTCTGTGAATTTCAATGGTTTTTTAATAGCAAATATCAAAAGCTGTCAAATGTCAAGTACGTGATAGGTAAAAACTTTTTCGTGTTTATGCACGCTGATGTGCTTTGAACGCTGCCTCCCCCTCCCCTCTTTTCTCTTAGTAGTACTCTCTCTTTGCAGATAGTGAAGGGTAGTTAACGCAGGCCTTTACCCCCGTTGTAATCGGTCATGCCTGCTTGTCTCTCCATTTGATTGATTGTTATCCAAGCATTTACTGTTTTACAATTGATTCTCTTTGGTTCATTCTCTATTTACAAACAAGCACAAAGTCGCAATACTCTGTTTAGTCTTTGCAGATAGTGAAAAATCGTGAAAAATCGTGTAAAAAAATAAAAGTAATCGAGCAAAATCAGTAGGCCACTAATTGGATCTCTTTTTGACCTCGCTAAAATAGAAACATTAGGAACAACCCTTCATGAGAAAATAGTGAGATGAACTGAGCTCCACACCATGAGGGCTGCAAGACAGCTCGGCTCCGTCACCCACCCCGCCCAAAATAACGACAAACCCTATGCAAATATTAAAAATATATACAACACACCAGCAAAGTAACAGGGTAAAACATTTTATTAAATAACTATTTACATAACTATTTTATACTTTTGGTTGCCCGATCCGGCTAGCTCAATCGATCGAGCATGAAACTCATGCACTCTGATAGCAAGCGTTGTTGCTGATGCTATGCAGACCAAAACTGGTTTTCAGTTTGTACATTCTTCTAGTTTTTTTCATCCAAGGTTGGTTGAGTTTGTAGAACGATGGCTTCAGATTTAAAAACATACGGTGTGGTGGCGCGGACTGGGAGGGGGCGCTTGGCTCCTGCCCCCTCCCCAAGTAAGATTTTCATACGTGAAAGTACGTTCATGATTTTGGTCCCTGAGTTGCTTCGATGTCACTGCCATTCTCAAATGGCATAAGTTCTGGATGTTGGGCGCCATAGTTCAGAGTTCTGAGCAGCGCTTGTAACACTGTCTGAAGCTTATTTGCACGTACTGCAGCTTCACTATTCTCAAAGTAAGTGGGGGCCGTTTGTGGACCTGACTGCATTTGAAAACAATGTGATATGGTACCTCCCTAAACCGCTTGACGGAGGCCCCCGAGGGGCGGTGTGATGGCACGGACTCGGAGAAGACGCTTGGCTCCGACCCCCTCCCCAAGTCTTATAGCACTGGTGTAGCCTGAGATCGCCCCCGACATAGGCGGTCGGCTCCCGGGGTTCGGCGGAACTTTTTGCCTTTTGATGACTCTTCTATTCTGGACCTTGTCCCACAATCCGTTTGACCTGAAGACACGCTGTAGTGGGGCGCCCCTTTACCGTTTTAGTCGCCATTCCGCCCGCTTTTGCTACACTGTGCCTCTTCCGCCATTCAGCTGTTTACCGCCCGCTCTTGCGACTACAGCGTCTCGCTCACCATGTAGTTGAGTTGCTCCCGCTCTTGCGATGCAACGATAGGCGGCTGCCACAGGACTCTCAAAATGGCGGCCGGCTCTTCAGATTTGGGCGTGGTCCACTAAAATGGCCCTGGAACACCTTGGAACTCGGACGCTTGCCTGATAGGGCTTGGGTCCCATTCTCGAAAGCGTCCCCTCAGCCGTGAAGATTCTACAAAAGTCTTGGGGGCCCCCGACTCCCGCAGGCTTCTGGTGGGGAGCGGCTGCCATGATTGCTCGTGGAATGGCCACGACGGAGCTACGAGATGGTGGTGCTCTCATGCTGACGCCAGCTTCAGTCTGAAACATCCACAAACACTGTAGACTACCACTTCGATCAGTTCCGGTAGCGCCCCAACATGACCCGGTAGAGAAGAACTTGCCCTCCCCTCTTTGACTGATGGTTCTTGTTGCCTGTCCCCTCTGTTGTCATTTAACAGAACTTTTTGGACTGCTGAAAGGGGTTGTGTTCCGAACGCTGGTTGGTGGAGACATTTTGACTATATTCTTGACCTACGTTGTCGCGTAATGCGTTATATGACACGCCGCGTTAGCGCACCCGGAAGTGCTCCGATGCGCGAAGCGGAGCTTCCCGGAAGCGATCCGGGGCGCGGCGCGCAGCGCGTAACGTAAGCATAACAGGTCATGTGACTTGTTAATAAAACTTTTCATTGGTTCATTTTACTTTTGTTATTTTAATGATGAAAAGCTTGGTCATATGACCTAAAAATTACGCTTTTTATTGGTTTCGAACATTATTTTTTTTAAACATATATGTTATAATGTTCCAGGCTAATGTACTTTCCCGGAAAATTTACAACTGTCCTGCAAGTAAAATATATTCCTTTTTCGAGAAAAAGGGCGTTTCTTCGTCCCATGACGGAGCCGTTGAGTAAAAGAGGCTCGGCCTGCTGTCTTAGTCGCCGATACGCCTGATTATCAGATTCTTATCGATCACTTTATGTTGCAGGAGTGGAAAACACAACTGCCCTTGACCATTTATCTTTACTGCATTCCTACGTATTATACCTTTTATCCGTCATGTAATTGGACTGCTTTATTTCACTTGCCTTTTACTGATTCGAAAACAGTGACTAAAAGTAAAAACTTTACCAATGTAAATACTACTACCATGTTTTGTTTTAAAAACATTTATTGTGAAAATGTCAGTATACAAATACGGGCCTATAACCACGTGGGCCGGCCACGGAGCAAACTGAACTCGTATATGATGAGGAGACATTTACATTGTAGAGGAACGTAACGAGCGGGCCATTAGGTTGCAAGAACTAAGGTGTCTAACAGTTGCGGAATCGGTGGACATACATTTTGTAATTAAAATACGATAGGGCCACTTACAAAAAAATTATCTAGATATACATTTGCGGGCAAGTACCATGGGTGACGTTAATTCGAACTTTCAATAGTACAGTAATCAATAACACATCAGAACTTAATATCAATAGGGATGTCGAAATATTCAATCAATTCTCGTCCCCGCCCGCCATGAGCATCAAAACTACATTCATATCTCGTGATATCAAGGTTGTTCAACCAGTACACAACAAGGAGTTACGAGTCCCATTTATACCGGCGCCATTTTGGGCGAGGCCGGGCAGGTCCAAGATATAGTCAAAATGTCTCCACCAACCATCGGCCAGACCAGAACCCCTTTCGGCCCTTTATGCTACAAGATGGTGTCTTCCATTCAGAAAATATTGTTGGCAGCATTTTGAAAGGAAAGATAAACAGCCGTTCTCCTAGTGAGTCTCACATTGTTACATTTAGGAAGAATGTTGAAGAGTAGTATGTTGAAAATCTGAAGCCATTGTTCTACAAACTCTCAATCAGCCTTGGATGGAAAAAAAAATCCTGAAGAATGTACAAACTGAAAACCAATTTTTGTCTGTATAGCATCAACAGCAACGCTTGAGTCAGCTTTGTGTGAAGCCGCCATTTTGATTCAATCAATAACGTCCCCCTGCACACATTCAGGGACCTGGTCGTGTCTTCAGGTCAAACGGATTGTGGGACAAGATGCAGAAAGGAAAAGGAAAAATGTTCCGCCGGACCTCGGGAGCCGGCCGCCTATGTCATGGGCGATCTGCTCAGAACTCTCAACTATGGCACTCAACATCCAGGACTTGCCATCCGGATCTTGGCGCCTTGTGCTGGTTCCGACCTATTCACACATCGGTCCACTACTGACATCACCTCATAAGCCAACGGGGCACCCCACGCCGACTTTCGGCGCAGCATTGTAGGATGGCCACACCAGTGCGGCAACTTGCTGGACACAACCTCGGTGCCATCCGGATCTCGGCGCGTTCGAGTCACTGTACCGCAAGAGTGACCGGAACTCAGCTGGACACGCCGTCTTTCGGCGCAGCATTGTAGGATGGCCACACCAGTGCGGCAACTTGCTGGAAACAACCTCGGTGCCATCCGGATCTCGGCGCGTTAGAGTCACTGTACCGCAAGAGTGACCGCAACTCAGCTGGACACGCCGTCTTTCGGCGCAGCATTGTAGGATGGCTACACCAGTGCGGCAACTTGCTGGACACCACCTCGGTGCCATCCGGATCTCGGCGCGCTGTGCTGCCTTCGGCCTACTGTAACCGCAAGTGCGGACGCAACTCAGTTGGACGGCGAGTGAAACGCTAAGGGGCGCCCCACTGCAGCCGAGGAGCCTCCATCTTGGGGGAGACGCACAGCCCCCACTGACTGACGCGACCTCACAGGCCAACGGGGCGCCCCACGCCGACTTTCGGCGCAGCATTGTAGGATAGCCACACCAGTGCAGCAACTTGCTGGACACCAACTCGGTGCCACCCGGATCTCGGCGCGTTGTGCTGCCTTCGGCCTATTCGCACATCGGTCCGCTACTGACGCCGCCTCACGTGCCAACGGATTTTCTACGCTTTTTGTAGCCCTATACCGCATAACAGGTCATGTGACTTGTTTATAAAACTTTTCATTGGTTCATTTTACTTTTGGTTTCCTAAAGATGGAAGGCTTGGTCATATGACCTAAAAATAACACTTTTCATTGGTTTAGAACATTTTTTTTCCCAAACGATGAAAGCCCCACCTTGTTTCTGGATGTTTCAGACTGAAGTTGGCGTCAGCATGAAAGCACCACCATCTCGTGGCTCCGTCGTGGTCATTCCGCGAGCAATCATGGCAGCCGCTCCCCACCGGAAGCCTGCAGGAGTCGAGGGCCCCCAAGACTTTTGTAGAATCTTCACGGCTGAGGGGACGCTTTCGAGAATGGAGCCCAAGCCCTAGCAGGCAAGCGTCCGAGTTCCAAGGTGTCCCAGGGCCATTTTAGTGGACCAGGCCCAAATCCGAAGAGCCGTCCGCCATTTTAAGAGTCCTGTGGCAGCCGCCTATCGCTGCACTGCAAGAGTGGGCGCAACTCAACTACATGGTGAGCGAGACGCTGTAGCCGCAAGAGCGGGCGCAACTCAGCTGGATGGCCGCCACCTGGGGAGGCCCGTTCACGCCGCCTCCCCCACGCCCCCCCCCGGGGCGCCCCACGCCGTTTTTTGGAGCAGCATTGTAGGATACCAAAACCAGTGCGGCAGTTTACTGGACATCACCTGGGTGCCATCCACATCTCAGCGCGTTCTGCTGCCTTGGAACTATTTGCACAACAGTCCGCTACTGACGAGGCCTCCCCACGCACCCCCCGGGGCGCCCCACGCTGTTTTTGTGAGCTGCATTGTAGGATACCAAAAACCAGTGCGGCACCCAGGTGACATCACCTGGGTGCCGTCCAGAACTCAGCACGTTGTGCTGCCTTGGGACTATTCGCACAAAAGACAGCTACTGACCATTGTTGCTTCTTTTTTCAAAAAAAGTTTAAATGTATTTACAGTTTTTGTTGCGTTCTATATATTTATAAGTTAATAAAGTTTTATAATCCTACTACTTTGTTGGAGTGCTATATATTTTGTAAAAATCGGGTGAATGGGGCCTTGAATCGGGTTATTGTCATGTGGGGGCTTTGGAAGTGTGCTGCTACAGGATCGGACATTTCAAACTCAAATGCACGTTCTTTTTCTTACCTTTCCGAAGCATGGAGCGCAATAGCAGGCAGAGAAAGGGTGATGCAAGTGTTGAACACTGCCTGGCCTGGCAAGTTGCTGGCAGTGCCCCCCCCCCCCCCGCCCGCTCCTGAAAGAGGGCACACACACACCGCCGCCCCGAGTACTTCACAGATCTTTAAAAGACCATGCGCTTGTTAATGAGGCTTAAATGGTTTATCACCCCTTCTAGAGCCCCTGCATCGGCCCTCTGACGTTTTCTGGAAGAATTAGAACGTAACACAATACCAAGCCCTGTCAGCTGAAACCCCCGAGGAATCGGGTTTTTGCTTGCAGGAATCGGGAGGCGGGAGACTAGCACTGAAATCGGTAGTCTCACGCCTGAATCGGGAGGGTTGGCATGTCTGGATTCTCTACAGCTGGGGCCATATACTACATCCGCAGGGCTAGGTGATAGCCTGGGACCGGCCTGGACAATCGGACACAGAGGAAGAGGAGTGTCAGAGGGTGCGGTAGTGAATAGGGTGAAAGGGAGGTGTTGGGCGGGCACAGGGTGTGATTCTCAGGGAAGAGCAGCGCAGATGGGGGGAAGTTTATGGCCCATGCATGAGAGAGAGAGCGGGGGTGACCAGTGCGTGGGGGAGATGCTTGCGAGGGTGGGGAGCCGTTCTGAGAATCGACGGCGTGCAGAGAGTGGGTCTGGTCAAGGCATCTAAAATGGCTGCCGTGCACGACAAAATTGTGGCATTGGAAAAAAGGCAAGATGGCGCAGACAATATTTATCAATAAGGATTCATTTATAACAAAATATTTTATCGCAGTGACAAATTGGCGGTCAACACTTCCTGATTTCCATCGAATCGAACGTTAACAGACGTCACGCAGCAAAAAAAAAAAAACGCTCACGCACTGCCGCTGGAAGACATGTATCAACATATATGAGCCTCCTCAGCCACCCTCAGAAAACATAAGGGATCAGGATACGTCTCCCGCACCCCCTTATACCTAGTAATTTAATTAAAACGAAACACAAAATGGCGAATTCCCGTTTCGCTACCAGTTTGCGGCCCAGTTCGCGGCCCGGGAAGCGCTTCTACCGTGAAAAATCAATTTTTTTTTATTTTTCCCCACGGGACCCTTTAATAACCCCAACATCATTCCTAGGGGGTCAAGAGGGGTCTACCTTGCCCCCTTTCATTAAATTCCCCCTTCGTTTTTCACCTCTTCTTCTCTCTCGATCTTACCGAGAGATAAGATGGCGGCCGCTCCGGACTGTTTAGAATGTTGACAGACACCGGAGAGCCAATCAGCTTCGCATCGCAAAGTTCCGTTTCGCGAAAAGTACGCGAACCGGAGCACAGCCCGGAGCGCTGTTACAGATATATATCTTTTTTTGAACGTTAATTTCTCAAAATCCACTGAAGCACATATATTGAGACCTAGCAAAGGCACATCGGGCTAACAGTCACTACAATTTTGCCAAGTTTCGTGCAAATCCATTCAGCCGTTCGAGCTAAAAGTGAGGCCAACCGCCCTATGGAAATTAACATGGGAAAAACGCGTTTTGGGACCCCCCTTTTTTCTCGCCCCCCCCTTGACGAAACCACCCCAAATTTTCAAGGGCTGCTCAGAATCAAAATGTGCCATTTTCCTGAAAATTTCAGCCGATTCCGTCCACAAACGCCAAAGTGGTCCTAACACCGTGGAACCTGCCACTTCCGAATCTGACACTAATGCAGATGATGTGCTCAGTGAAGATGGGAGTGATGAGGCTTCTTCTTTTCAGGTGGAGTACAAGGTAATGCGAAACAACCAACTGGTAGGAGGCAGGGGCAAGCCCCCGGATTACCAAGGACCAAGAGGAAGACGAGGCGGGGGGGCCGCAGGAAGAAATCCTCCAGGTTCGCCTCCAGTAACTCGCAGCATGAAGAACTATCAAAAGAAAAAGAATACAGCTCAAACCTAGAAAACTCCTTGAAACCTGACAATCTCACCATCATTAATCTCACAGATAAAGTTCTTACCACGGAAGAAAATTCCATTCTGCAATTGGGTTTATCTTTCTGTCCTCAAAAGAACTTCGAATTTGCACTAACTCGTATTGACATTTTTAAGTTCACCAGAAAGTTAAAACTTCATAAATTTTTCAAATTAAAACCACACATTGAGAGCGCCGTGTCTGGTAGCACAAGCATCACGGAAAATCTTAGATGTCGGGACTTAGGTGGTCTTCGAGCTATGGAGAGTCTAGACCAAGAGATCAATTTGGGTCTGGATGTCGAAGTTACCAACACACAGATATTGACCACTTCTAACATCCAACAAAAAGGTGGTCACAGCGAATTTAAACCGGCATCCACTTTTATGCCTATTATGAGCACCGATGCCATCGACGTCTTCTCAGACGCTGTAGGAGAGTAGGGTCTGCTATCCTATGGTCACCCCAAATTTTTGCTTTTTGCTTCACTGGTTTCTGACTTAATGTGGCTGTGGGCCTGCTAATCAGACCCACAGCCTGCTGTTCTCTCTCTAAATTACTGCCAATGCACTCTAGGTGCATTACGAATTGGAACTGGTTCACCTTATGAGCCCCTGTATAAGTGCACCCTAGGTGCCCAGGGCATAGGTGTATCCAAGGCCTACCAGGGGCTGCAGCATATATTATGCCACCCCTGGCCTGGCCTCCATATTTGACACAACTGGCTGATCACTCAGCTGGGGTAAGTCGGTGTAACCACCTCTTACTTAGGTACAGTATGTCTGTGCCTAACCCTAAACTGGACACATATGTTCCTATCAGCCACTCCTATGGAAGGCCTCATCAATCCTGGAGGCAGAGTGCTTGGAAATATGTGAGATGGTGCTCTAGCATGAGCTGAGCCTGTCTGCAGCTGTCGGGAACAACTCCCTAAGCTGTTCCGGGATATTGCCATACCATATACTCTTAAGTGCATTATAATCCTCGCGGTTAAATGCTATCTTTGGTTTGGCTTTATCAAAACATGTCGAGTAAGGTGTCATACGAATTGGAATACTATCCCCTCGCCAATTCTGGCGACGGGGATAGCATTCCACCCTTCTAGAGGGACACGACATGTGTGTAGCCTTAACCCCGGTTAAAGTTAAACAGAGCCTCAGCTTCACAAAATGGACGCTGCCACCACAGACACAAGTCTGGCCTCCTGCTGCTGACCGAAACTCGGCAGATGGTGGCCTGGACAAAGGGTTTCCTGCCTTGGGAGGTGCGAGCACCACCCCAGACAGGATTTTGTGTATTAGGTAGGACAGGGCTGAAAAGAATCAGACATGCCCGGGGCACACAAGGTGTCCCCGTGCATAGGCCAGTCCAAACCGGTTCTGGGGCCTTCCAGCCCCAGTCCTGGCGCGGAGCTGGACAAAGGAAAGGGGGTGTAACCGCCCCCCTTCCTGGTTCCTCCCAGAGGAGGGACCTAGTAGGTGATCCACCCCCTAGATTGGAATAAGAGGGGGAGCAGTGCCATTGCACAGGAGATCATCCCGAAATCAACTTAAAACTAAGAAGAAGACTGGACTTCGACATTCTGCTGCACAGAAGACTGAAGAAGAATCTCCCTTGTGGCCAAGGAGTGACCACCCTGTGAACACAGGTACCAACCAGCAACTCGACGTCTGCTTTGCCGCCGCCTCCCGCCGGAGCCCGAGCCCAGAGCCCGACAAGAACCAGATTCCCAGACCTCTCAGAGCCCGATCCACAGTCCCTGCAAAGAAGGGACCCGTGGAGGCACCGAGTGACGTGGGACCGGACCTCTTGAAAGACACCCGAAAAGCTGACTGCGCAGCTTCTGAGGCATCCTCGACGTTGTGCTTTGGGGATTGAGAACCCCCACCACCGAGCAGCCCTTGCACCGAAGATCAGCCCCCCAGCATCTCCACGATCTGCGTGGGGCCCTTTTGCACTGTGCCACTCGACGCGCCATCCCGGCCACTAGCCACGCGGCCAGCGGCCATCTTGGCGACGAACCCGAAGATTTAAACAGCAGGTCTGGTTGCTCCAGACCTACCCAAGCTCCTGTGAAAAGGAGCACCCGCTCTGACCTTACTGGTCCGAGTGAACAGCATCTTTCAACTTCTGCGTGGCTTGCATTTGCCAAGGCCTGTTTGCTCCGATCAGGTCGCCGACACCGCCAACAGCGAGAAGCCTACGTGGGACAGCTCGTGACCGACTCCTGGACGTCCTCGACCCCGGGTATCCACGTGGCTGCTGAAAGAAGCTACCCGACAACGCCTGTTTGCACCCGACATCACCTGGTTCCACTCTGGTTCCACGGCAGTCACTGGCTAGTGACTTTGAACACTGTCCCCTCTGCTTTCAGGTCTTCACATCTACAGATCCACCCTTGGATCCACCGGAACTCTTCTCATCGAGCCGCCTGCAGCATCTCCTGCTCCAAGCACCATCGACCAGCGTGACGAAACCCGACACATCTTCGACCCTGTGCACCCGCTTCCTGTGGGTGAGGTAACTCAGCTCCGCCGGTGCTCCTGCACTGGTACACATCCCAAGGGCCTGTGTTTTAAGTTTCAGCTCCGTAGGTCACTCGGAAGGTTCCTAACTTTCTAACTTTGTGCTTTTTACGCACCATAGACTTTGTATTGAGAAGTGCGTGCACTTTGAACACTGCACCCGAGTCCCGTGGGCCTTTCCCGACTTAGTTAACTCCAGTCTCGAATAGCTCCAGCGATTCCCAAGGCCCTAGGCCTCTTCACTTTCCTTTAGGTATCTCTTATACCACTTATTTAGTATATGGTTTAGGTGGCCCCTAGGGCTCATCCATATTGTGCAACTTTTGTGTAATTTAAACTGTCTTGTGATTTAACGCTTGTGCTTCTGTGCTCATAAAGAGTCCAGGGGATTTTAATAGTTAATAAATCAATATATATTTTCAATATATATCTGTGTGGTGTCCCTTTCATTTGGTATTCAAGGGGGTTGTGTATGGTATAACAGCTGGCTTCACATGCCTTTCAGAGTTTAGCCTAAGACTGCTTTGTCCACGTTACCACTAGGATAACTGGTCTACAAGGTTGAATTACAACCATCATCATAAGGGTTGCTTGGCATGGTACAAAGTGATCACTAGAACTAGTGAGCATTATATACCAGGCCAACTTCTCACATTGGTGAGCAGCGGATTGGGATCTGAGCTTGCTGTTGTTTTACCATTACAATCTTTGAGATTATCATTTGAAAGATCATACAGGTACCTGCTAGGTACATATAAAACAAGACTAGTATACTTAAGTTCTACTGAACTTAGTTGTTGTAGAGCAAAGGGAGTAGCACACCCTAGCTACAACTACTAGATAGGTTTAGTAGGTAAACACCAGTGTAGGTAGATTGCAACACATCCACCCACACTAGAGCAATGTCTGGAACAGAGGGGTCCAGTGGACTTACTCCTGTTGAGAGTGACCCTCCAAGGGCACCATCCCAGTTTGCTATTTTTCCCTTTAAGGAATTAAGACAGCTTTGTGTCTTAAGGGGTCTGAAGACAGGGCCTACCCCTACTACAGACCACCTAAGAGAGCTCTTGGATCAGTCTGAGGCTCTAAAGACCTCTAAAGCAAACCCCACAGGGAATGCTGAAGGAGGCCATCCTTCAGAGGATGACACTGTAGACACCCCTACCCCTATCATCCTAGTAGATGAGGAAGCCTCCACCACTGGAGCTCCTCAGGTAGATGAAGAGGAAGAAGAAGAAGAGGAGGAGGAGGTGGAAAGCAGTGAGTCAGATGATGACAGAGATAGTCAGGTGCTGGTCAGTAGACTGAACCAGGCTAACTTAAGTCAACTTGGGAATGAATCAGGTAACAACCCATTCAGACCCCCAGGTGGACTTAACCAGGGCCATAGGAGGAGAAGGCATCACTCAGGTGAATCCGACACCTCCCATGTCTCTAGAGGCTCTCATGGTCACTCCAGAAAGGAGATGACTAGCCCTCAGAGAAGGGAGCATGAGGCCAAGATGAGAGAGGCTGAGCTTAGGATCCAGAGGCAAGAGTTAGAGGTTGCCCTGGCTAAGGAGAAACTTGCTAGAGCAAGACAGCCTAGAGAGAGTGGGGTAATAGAACCCACTGGTGGCAGCAATATCCACAAGGATAAAGACAGGTCTTTTGATAATAGAAACCTGAGTAAGATTGTGCCCCCCTACAAAGCTGGGGATGACATCCATAAATGGATTACTGCAATGGAGAGAGCCTGCAGAGTACAGCAGATCCCTCAGGAGCAGTGGGCAGCAATCTTGTGGCTCTCCTTTGAAGGTAGAGGCCGAGACAGACTCCTCACAGTTAGTGATGGGGATTCTAGAAACTACCTGGTCCTGAAGAGTGCTCTGATTGATGGGTTAGGCTTAACCACTGAACAGTACAGGTTAATGTTCAGAGATACCCAGAAGACACAGACTCAGGACTGGTCTGAATTTGTTGAGTGTGCCACTAAGGCTCTGGAGGGATGGTTGCTGGGAAGCAAGGTTACAGACTATGAAGGATTGTACAATTTGCTGATGAGAGAACAAATTTTAAATAATTGTCAGAACCAGCAGTTGCATCAACATTTGGTTGACTCAGATTTGACCTCTCCCCAAGAATTGGGAAAGAGGGCAGATAAATGGGTAAGAACCAGAGTTAAGCAAAAGAACCAGAACCAGAACCAGGGTGGTGACCAGAAGAAAACAGACCAGAAGGGTGGGGAGCAGAAAGCTAAAGACCAGAAGTCTTCAACAGGGCCCCAAACTGAGACAGAGGGTGGGTCCCAAACTTCCAAGAAGAAGAAGAAAGAAGGTCAGAAGAAACCCTGGTGTAAAACTTGTAAGAACACCTCTCACTGGACAAGTGAGTGTAAAAAGGGTGGAGCCCCCAGCACTGCAGCCCCTAAGGCACCTGCACCCACTAGTACAGTTAGCAGTGTTGGTCCTCAAGCCAAGGGTTTAGTGGGAATCACTTTGGGAACTGAAGGAGATTCTGACCTAGTCAGAACCCTTACACAGGCTGTTCTGGTTTGTGAAGGGGACATAGATTTGACCCCTGACATAAGTCCCAGTAACCTGGGCAAATACAGACAGACACCTTTGATTAACAACAAAGTGGCTCAAGCTTACAGGGACACATGTGCCAGTGTCACTATGGTGACACCTAACTTTGTGGACCCTGGACAATACATGCCAGGCGATGATTACCTGGTGACCAATGCCAGCAATGTCACTACTACACATAGTGTGGCACTTGTTAACTTTTCCTGGGGAGGGGTAACTGGCCTAAAGAAAGTTGTGGTTAGTGCTGATCTCCCAGTAGAATGTTTGTTGGGCAATGACCTGGAGAACTCTCTATGGTCAGAAGTTGAGTACAGGACTCATGCAGAGATGTTAGGGATATCATCACATGTCCTTGCTGTGACCAGGTCACAGGCCAAAAAGTGCCTCTCTGAACCTCAGGTCTTGGATCCTGGAACAATGGACCAAGTACCTCCCAAGAAGAAGAACAGGAGGGTTAAGGCTGTGCCTTCCCAACTGCCTACAAGTGAGGATCAGGCTTCACAGGAAACTGATCTAGAGACCCCTGAAGGAACTGTCCCTGAAGAACTTGAACCTGATCAGGTTGAGTTTCTGGGGACAGGGGGACCTTCTAGGGCAGACTTGGGGCAGGCTCAGTTAACCTGTCCTTCTCTTGAACCCCTCAGACAGCAGGCTGCTGCTGAGGCTGCTGGGAATGCTCAAGGTGCCCATAAAGTATATTGGGACGATGGACTCCTTTATTCAGAGGCTAGAGACCCCAAGCCTGGTGCTACCAGGAGGTTGGTTATACCTCTGCAATTTAGGGGCTTCCTACTCACCTTGGCCCATGATATTCCTTTAGCAGGACACCTAGGCCAGAACAAGACTTGGGACAGGCTTGTCCCTCACTTTCACTGGCCTCACATGTCTGAAGACACCAAGGAGTTTTGTCGCTCCTGTGAAACCTGCCAAGCCAGTGGTAAAGCAGGTGGAACAACAAAGGCCCCCCTGATACCACTACCTGTGGTGGGGGTTCCCTTTGAGAGAGTGGGGATTGATATTGTTGGTCCAATGGATCCCCCTACAGCATCTGGGCACAGATTCATACTGGTGGTAGTGGATCATGCCACCAGGTACCCAGAGGCAATTCCCCTTAGGACCACAACAGCTCCTGTTGTGGCCAGGGCCCTACTTGGAGTTTTCTCCAGAGTGGGGTTTCCTAAGGAGGTAATATCAGATAGAGGTACCAACTTCATGTCTGGATATTTGACAGCTATGTGGAAGGAATGTGGTGTAAACTACAAGTTCACCACTCCTTATCACCCACAATGCAATGGGCTTGTTGAGAGATTTAACAAGACCCTAAAGGGCATGATTAAAGGATTACCTGAAAAGCTCAGGCGAAGATGGGACATCCTTCTGCCCTGCCTTTTGTTCGCTTACAGAGAGGTCCCTCAAAAGGGGGTTGGCTTCAGCCCCTTTGAATTGTTGTTTGGGCACCCTGTAAGAGGACCCCTGTGTCTTGTGAAGGAAGGATGGGAGTTACCTCTCAAAAAGCCTAAACAGGACATAGTGGACTATGTACTTGGTCTCCGCTCCAGGATGGCAGAGTACATGGAAAAGGCATCCAAAAACCTTGAGGCTAGCCAAGAATTACAAAAAGCTTGGCATGACCAAAAGGCTGTCCTTGTTGAATTTCAGCCTGGACAGAAGGTATGGGTGTTGGAGCCAGTGGCCCCAGCAGCACTCCAAGACAAATGGTCTGGACCCCATACAATTCTGGAAAAGAAGGGAGAGGTTACCTACTTGGTGGACCTAGGAACTCCCAGGAGCCCCCACAGGGTGCTCCATGTGAACAGATTGAAGGCATATGTCAGCAGGGCAGACATGGGCTTGCTCATGGCTACAGATGAGGGACAGGAGGAAGAGAGTGACCCTCTCCCAGACCTGCTCACTCAGAACCCTGAGGATGGCTCAGTTGATGGTGTGGCCTTAGGTGGCAGCCTCACTGAACATCAGCAACATGACTGCAGACAAGTTCTACAGGCATACAGGCATATGTTCTCCTTGACCCCCAGTCAGACTAACTGGTGTACCCATGTGGTGGACACTGGTGACAGTCTTCCTGTAAAGAGCAAGATTTACAGGCAACCTGACCACGTCAGGGACTGTATAAAGACTGAGGTGCAAAAGATGCTGGAATTAGGTGTCATTGAGCCTTCAGAGAGCCCCTGGGCTAGCCCAGTGGTTCTGGTCCCCAAACCTCACACCAAAGATGGCAAGAGAGAGATGAGGTTCTGTGTGGATTACAGAGGACTCAATGCTGTCACAAGGACAGATGCACACCCTATTCCAAGGGCAGATGAGCTCATTGACAAGTTGGCTTCTGCCAAATATTTGAGCACATTTGACTTGACAGCTGGCTACTGGCAAATCAGGTTAGCTGAGGAGTCTAAAGCCAAGACAGCATTTTCTACCCCTAGTGGGCATTATCAGTTTGTGGTGATGCCCTTTGGTTTGAAAAATGCACCTGCCACCTTCCAAAGGTTGGTGAACCAAGTCCTCACTGGGTTGGATGACTTTTGTGCAGCTTATCTGGACGATATTGCTGTCTTTAGCTCCACCTGGGAGGATCACCTGATCCACCTGAAGGAAGTGCTTGAGGCTCTGCAGAAGGCAGGCCTCACTATCAAGGCAACAAAGTGCCAGATAGGGCAGAGCAAGGTTGTATACCTGGGCCACCTTGTAGGTGGAGGCCAAGTTCAACCACTGGAGAGTAAGATCCAGACCATCAAGGACTGGTCCCCTCCAACTACCCAGACTCAGGTCAGAGCTTTCTTGGGCCTGACTGGGTACTACAGGAAGTTTGTTAAGAACTATGGGTCCATTGTGACTCCTCTTAATGATCTAACATCCAAGAAGATGCCCAAAAAGGTTCAGTGGACAGAAATCTGTCAAAAGGCATTTGATGACCTGAAGAAGGCCATGTGCTCTGCACCTATCCTGAAGAGTCCTGACTACTCAAGAGAGTTCATTGTCCAAACAGATGCTTCTGAGTTGGGAGTGGGAGCAGTGCTTTCACAGCTTAATGTAGATGGCCAGGACCAGCCCATTGCTTTCATTAGCAGAAGGCTGACCCCCAGAGAGAAACGTTGGTCAGCTATAGAGAGGGAGGCCTTTGCTGTGGTGTGGGCCCTGAAGAAGTTGAGACCATACTTATTTGGCACTCACTTCAAGATTCAGACCGACCATAAGCCCCTCCTATGGCTTAATCAGATGAAGGGTGAAAACCCCAAACTACTCAGGTGGTCCATTTCCCTACAGGGGATGGACTTTACAGTGGAGCACCGCCCAGGGACTGACCATGGCAACGCAGATGGTCTCTCCAGGTACTTCCACTTAGAACATGAAGACACAACTGGTCAAGGTTAGTCTAATGTCCCTGCGTTTGGGGGGGGGTTATGTAGGAGAGTAGGGTCTGCTATCCTATGGTCACCCCAAATTTTTGCTTTTTGCTTCACTGGTTTCTGACTTAATGTGGCTGTGGGCCTGCTAATCAGACCCACAGCCTGCTGTTCTCTCTCTAAATTACTGCCAATGCACTCTAGGTGCATTACGAATTGGAACTGGTTCACCTTATGAGCCCCTGTATAAGTGCACCCTAGGTGCCCAGGGCATAGGTGTATCCAAGGCCTACCAGGGGCTGCAGCATATATTATGCCACCCCTGGCCTGGCCTCCATATTTGACACAACTGGCTGATCACTCAGCTGGGGTAAGTCGGTGTAACCACCTCTTACTTAGGTACAGTATGTCTGTGCCTAACCCTAAACTGGACACATATGTTCCTATCAGCCACTCCTATGGAAGGCCTCATCAATCCTGGAGGCAGAGTGCTTGGAAATATGTGAGATGGTGCTCTAGCATGAGCTGAGCCTGTCTGCAGCTGTCGGGAACAACTCCCTAAGCTGTTCCGGGATATTGCCATACCATATACTCTTAAGTGCATTATAATCCTCGCGGTTAAATGCTATCTTTGGTTTGGCTTTATCAAAACATGTCGAGTAAGGTGTCATACGAATTGGAATACTATCCCCTCGCCAATTCTGGCGACGGGGATAGCATTCCACCCTTCTAGAGGGACACGACATGTGTGTAGCCTTAACCCCGGTTAAAGTTAAACAGAGCCTCAGCTTCACAAAATGGACGCTGCCACCACAGACACAAGTCTGGCCTCCTGCTGCTGACCGAAACTCGGCAGATGGTGGCCTGGACAAAGGGTTTCCTGCCTTGGGAGGTGCGAGCACCACCCCAGACAGGATTTTGTGTATTAGGTAGGACAGGGCTGAAAAGAATCAGACATGCCCGGGGCACACAAGGTGTCCCCGTGCATAGGCCAGTCCAAACCGGTTCTGGGGCCTTCCAGCCCCAGTCCTGGCGCGGAGCTGGACAAAGGAAAGGGGGTGTAACCGCCCCCCTTCCTGGTTCCTCCCAGAGGAGGGACCTAGTAGGTGATCCACCCCCTAGATTGGAATAAGAGGGGGAGCAGTGCCATTGCACAGGAGATCATCCCGAAATCAACTTAAAACTAAGAAGAAGACTGGACTTCGACATTCTGCTGCACAGAAGACTGAAGAAGAATCTCCCTTGTGGCCAAGGAGTGACCACCCTGTGAACACAGGTACCAACCAGCAACTCGACGTCTGCTTTGCCGCCGCCTCCCGCCGGAGCCCGAGCCCAGAGCCCGACAAGAACCAGATTCCCAGACCTCTCAGAGCCCGATCCACAGTCCCTGCAAAGAAGGGACCCGTGGAGGCACCGAGTGACGTGGGACCGGACCTCTTGAAAGACACCCGAAAAGCTGACTGCGCAGCTTCTGAGGCATCCTCGACGTTGTGCTTTGGGGATTGAGAACCCCCACCACCGAGCAGCCCTTGCACCGAAGATCAGCCCCCCAGCATCTCCACGATCTGCGTGGGGCCCTTTTGCACTGTGCCACTCGACGCGCCATCCCGGCCACTAGCCACGCGGCCAGCGGCCATCTTGGCGACGAACCCGAAGATTTAAACAGCAGGTCTGGTTGCTCCAGACCTACCCAAGCTCCTGTGAAAAGGAGCACCCGCTCTGACCTTACTGGTCCGAGTGAACAGCATCTTTCAACTTCTGCGTGGCTTGCATTTGCCAAGGCCTGTTTGCTCCGATCAGGTCGCCGACACCGCCAACAGCGAGAAGCCTACGTGGGACAGCTCGTGACCGACTCCTGGACGTCCTCGACCCCGGGTATCCACGTGGCTGCTGAAAGAAGCTACCCGACAACGCCTGTTTGCACCCGACATCACCTGGTTCCACTCTGGTTCCACGGCAGTCACTGGCTAGTGACTTTGAACACTGTCCCCTCTGCTTTCAGGTCTTCACATCTACAGATCCACCCTTGGATCCACCGGAACTCTTCTCATCGAGCCGCCTGCAGCATCTCCTGCTCCAAGCACCATCGACCAGCGTGACGAAACCCGACACATCTTCGACCCTGTGCACCCGCTTCCTGTGGGTGAGGTAACTCAGCTCCGCCGGTGCTCCTGCACTGGTACACATCCCAAGGGCCTGTGTTTTAAGTTTCAGCTCCGTAGGTCACTCGGAAGGTTCCTAACTTTCTAACTTTGTGCTTTTTACGCACCATAGACTTTGTATTGAGAAGTGCGTGCACTTTGAACACTGCACCCGAGTCCCGTGGGCCTTTCCCGACTTAGTTAACTCCAGTCTCGAATAGCTCCAGCGATTCCCAAGGCCCTAGGCCTCTTCACTTTCCTTTAGGTATCTCTTATACCACTTATTTAGTATATGGTTTAGGTGGCCCCTAGGGCTCATCCATATTGTGCAACTTTTGTGTAATTTAAACTGTCTTGTGATTTAACGCTTGTGCTTCTGTGCTCATAAAGAGTCCAGGGGATTTTAATAGTTAATAAATCAATATATATTTTCAATATATATCTGTGTGGTGTCCCTTTCATTTGGTATTCAAGGGGGTTGTGTATGGTATAACAGCTGGCTTCACATGCCTTTCAGAGTTTAGCCTAAGACTGCTTTGTCCACGTTACCACTAGGATAACTGGTCTACAAGGTTGAATTACAACCATCATCATAAGGGTTGCTTGGCATGGTACAAAGTGATCACTAGAACTAGTGAGCATTATATACCAGGCCAACTTCTCACAGACGCTGTTCTGAGAGATCTTACCAGACTACGAAGGATGAAACAGTACACTTCATCTAATGAGAATTTCACCAAACAACAGCAAATTGCGCTACAAACTTTGTGTTCTGATTCCAGCCTGGTTTGCAAACCCTCTGACAAAGGGGGGAACATTGTGCTACTCACTTCGGCACAATATGAAAATGAGGCCAATCGACTTTTGGGAGACATGGAAACGTACACCATCGTGGGAGAAAAAGATTACAATAAAAGTGTGGGTGAGTACCACGACATGATATCCAAATGGTACAACAGCACCATGCTCAGCACAGACGAATATCTGTTTCTGCGTTGTCTAAGCCCAGTGATTCCAACTTTTTATTACCTCCCTAAGGTACATAAGGACATGTCCAATCCTCCGGGGAGGCCCATTGTCGCCTCCAACGGTAGTCTCACCGAAAACCTCTCCATTTATGTGGATTCATTCCTTTCACCTTTGGTTATGTCATTGCCCTCTTATCTTAGAGACACCAAACATTTTTTGACTTTGATGGACAACATTGTATGGAAAGACACTTATTGCATGATGGTATTAGACATCGCCAGTCTATACACATGTATAGCTCATGACGATGGGTTGAGATCCATGGCGAGTTTTCTGGATAAACGTCCTGCGTGCTACTATGAACACAATAAGATGTTGCTTGATTTTATGAATTTCAGCTTGAAAAATAATATTTTTCTTTTCAGCAAGCAGCTTTACAGGCAGATCTCTGGAGTTGCCATGGGAGCTTGCTCCGCTCCAAGCTTCGCTAACCTCTTTGTAGGTTGGTGGGAGGAGCAAGCTCCCTGGAGAACCACCAATCCAGAGTGGTATGACAAAATAATTGGATGGCATCGATATATCGATGATTTGTTTATCATTCTTGAAAGTCCACTAGACACTGCCATGTCGTTCATAGACTTACTCAACATCAATGACATGAATTTAAAGTTTTCAGGTCATATAAGCAGGACTTCTGTAAACTACCTCGATCTCACTGTATATATAGATGACAAGGGAATGGTGCAAACGAAACTATTTAGGAAAGAGACGGCAGGTAATTCCACCCTCTTCGCCACTAGCAGCCATCCACGCCAATTGGTAGAAAGCATCCCTTATGGAGAACTTCTAAGGCTTAGACGGAATAACTCCAATCAAGAGGATTTTAAGAAGGCAGCGGAGGCTAGTCTTCAAAGATTCAGGATAAGGGGATATAGTGAAAAGGTGTTAACTCGGGCCCTTGACAGAGCCAACAAGATGCAGAGGAAAACACTGTTAGAACCCAAGAAAACAGGTAAATCCATCAATGGGGCATTTCGCCTCATTACCACCTTTTCCCGTAATGCTGGCCAAGTCAAAAGGATACTTAAAAAGAATTGGAACATCTTAATGTCAGATAACATCATTAAAGCTGACCTGCCCAGCAATCCTCTTGTAACGTTTAGGAAGGCCAGATCACTCAGAGACCAGTTGGTTTCGAGTCACTATTCAGTTCCTGAAAACAAAGCCCAATTACCGGCACTCAAAGGCTTCTACCCATGTGGCCGGTGCAAGGCCTGTAAATATAGCAAGCGGACGCTTGCTTTTAAAATTCCAGGTCTCCTCGCACCCAAAAAGATCACTAAATTCCTTACGTGCTCCACAGCATATGTCATCTACTGCCTCACTTGCCCTTGCGGCTTAAACTACATTGAGAGCACCACCAATGCAGTTAAATTGAGAATTTTAGAACACATGCGTGCCATTGCCAAAAAAGACGCCACCTACCCTGTAGCGAGGCACTTTGAAAAGAAACATAATAGCAACAGGGACCTGTTAGCTTATTGTTGTCTCGATAGTGTAGCAGTGAACATCAGGGGTGGCGACCGCCTTCTCAAACTTAGAAGGCTGGAGTCGAGATACATCATCGACTTGCAGAGTAAATACCCCAAAGGTCTTAATATGCACGAAGAACTTTCAGTCCATTTGGGTTAATCTGCTTGTATTTATGATGGAGACTAATGCTGGCATTTGCACTGTATTCTCTATTTTGTCTTTACAGTCCATACTTGTTTTTTTCGTATTTCTGGTTTTAGGATTACATGACTGTTATTTATATTTAGAATTTGTTCTCACATCCCATTTCATTGGGTTATTTCTTTTGTACAGGTGTAGTACACAGGCCCATCCAGGGCTAGATTCAGGCATGCTTATTTTGCCATGTCTTTGAGGGTGTGTCCTCTGTGATTACAGGATTCCGTGCCATGCAGCTAAATTATGTCGAGTACTGCTACTCGCAGCTTATGTATATATGTATATATGTATTTACGTGTGTTAATTGGTTCCCTGCATCACTGAGCATAGTGTATTTTGCTTACACCCCATCTATTGTACAATACACCTGTCCATTTGTTATGCCCATCCCGGGCGTTATCACGATAGAAGGACTTTTTTCGCCCATTCCGGGCTTGATTAACCTTGCAACCCTCTAATACATATCAGGGGTGCTGCAATTCTTGTATATATGTATATTGACTGTGTATATTGATTGTTTATCTGTACATAACAGTGTTAGGATACATCTCTCTAACATGGCGGTTCCATTTGTAACCATGTTATAGTCCTTCTTTGATTACCATTGTAATAGCGGAAGTAAGATTTTTTTGTTTTATATTGAGTTGAAACGCCTTACCCTTTGCATATCTTGACGAAGCCCTCTGGCGAAACGCGTCGTATGCTGTAAGTTCCCTCATTAAATCTATGTGGAACTACCCCCTGAGTGTGCTGCTTTCTTTACGAATTAAGGATTCGTGGATCGTTTGTAGCTGTGATATATATATATATATTACCTACTGGCGGTCGCCAGTAGGTATATATAGTTAGGATTTTTTCTCTATGGGATTTTTGAAAATTCTATGTCTAATAACTTTGGCGTTTGTGGACGGAATTGGCTGAAATTTTCAGGAAAATGGAACATTTTGTTTCTGAGCAGCCCCTGACAATTTGGGGGGGTTTCATCAAGGGGGGGCCGAGAAAAAAGGGGGGTCCCAAAACGCGTTTTTCCCATGTTAATTTCCATAGGGCGGTTGGCCTCACTTTTAGCTCGAACGGCTGAATGGATTTGCACGAAACTTGGCAAAATTGTAGGGACTGTTAGCCCGATGTGCCTTTGCTAGGTCTCAATATATGTGCTCCAGTGGATTTTGAGTAATTTAGGTTCAAAAAAAGATATATATCTGGGCGGAGCCTAACCACACATCTGATCTGATTGGCTGTCAGCACTTCATCCAAGAAGTGTTGGCAGCCATCTTGGGACCAATATACATGATAGCACCTCATTAAAAAGCATTGTAGTTAATAGAGGGTTTTAGGACTTTAGTTACATTATAAATCATTTGTTGATGGTACCATACTCGTTTTAGGAATTGTGGTGGGTTCTAAGGTGATTTTACCATGTGAAAAAACCTTCTGCTGTGATATCATAATTATTGTTTGAAAGAAAACTAATATCTCATGATTTTCCCACAGTGGTTTGGAAGGGGATCTATAAGCTAAACTGAAAGCATATTTTCTATAAATTCAAATTATCTTTCTCAGTCATGTGAAAATGAAGTCTGACATTCTCAGTAAAACATGTACATCCAACAAGGACAGAGACTGTCAGTTGATTCATTGGTGTTCTACTGCAGCCTCCTAGAGTGTTCTAAAGAACAACTAGAGCGCTAACAGTCCTACTTATTACAAAGGTGTGGCACACCTGAAGCCATCTTGATTGGAATAAAGTGGTAACTCTTAAAACATTTAATTTAAAAAGAAACAACATGAGGGGGTATATTTTGCCATAGAAAGTATGATTAGTGCTGCAGAATGAAAAATTAGGGCACATTTTGAGTGACTTCTCAAATCCTTTTCTATTTCATTAAAACATTCTGACATGCAGTCTCCCAAAATGGCCACCAGAGACAAAAGAGCCCAAATGTAGCCCAATTATCACCCAGATGTAGCCCAAGTATAGCCCAATGACAGAATGTCCCAGAGTGTTCTAAAGAACAACTAGAGCGCTAACAGTCCTACTTATTACAAAGGTATGGCACACCTGAAGCCATCTTGATTGGAATAAAGTGGTAACTCTTAAAACATTTAATTTAAAAAGAAACAACATGAGGGGGTATATTTTGCCATAGAAAGTATGATTAGTGCTGCAGAATGAAAAATTAGGGCACATTTTGAGTGACTTCTCAAATCCTTTTCTATTTCATTAAAACATTCTGACATGCAGTCTCCCAAAATGGCCACCAGAGACAAAAGAGCCCAAATGTAGCCCAAATATCACCCAGATGTAGCCCAAGTATAGCCCAATGACAGAATGTCCCAGAGTGTTCTAAAGAACAACTAGAGCGCTAACAGTCTTACTTATTACAAAGGTATAGCACACCTGGAGTCATCGTGATGGGAATAAAGTGGTAACTCTTAAAACATTTAATTTAAAAAGGAACAAAATGAGGGGGTATATTATGCAATAGAAGGTATTATTAGTGCTGCAGAAAGAAAAATTAGGGCACATTTTGAGTGACTTTTCAAATCCTCTTCTATTTCATTAAAAAATTCTGACATGCAGTCTCCCAAAATGGCCACCAGAGACAAAAGAGCCCAAATGTAGCCCAAATATCACCCAGATGTAGCCCAAGTATAGCCCAATGACAGAATGTCCCAGAGTGTTCTAAAGAACAACTAGAGCGCTAACAGTCCTACTTATTACAAAGGTATGGCACACCTGAAGCCATATTGATTGGAATAAAGTGGTAACTCTTAAAACATTTAATTTAAAAAGGATCAAAATGAGGGGGTATATTTTGCCATATGAATTATGATTAGTGCTGCAGAAAGAAAAATTAGGGCACATTTTGAGTGACTTCTCAAACCCTCTTCAATTTCATTAAAAAATTCTGACATACAGTCTCCCAAGATGGCCACCAGAGACAAAAGAGCCTAAATGTAGCCCAAATATCACCCAGATGTACCCCAAGTATAGCCCAATGACAGAATGTCCCAGAGTGTTCTAAAGAACAACTAGAGCGCTAACAGTCTTACTTATGACAAAAGTATGGCACACCAGAAGCCATCTTGATTGGAATGAAGTGGTAAGTCTGAAAACACTCAATTTAAAAAGGAACAACATGAGGGGGTTAATTTTGCCATAGAAAGTATGATTAGTGCTTCAGAAAGAAAAATTAGGGATCATTTTGAGTGACTTCTCAAATCCTCTTCTATTTCATTAAAAAAATTCTGACATGCAGACTGAAACATGCACTTTGAATACCAGCAGCAGACGTCCCTGGTGAGCAGTAGCTTTACTACAGTGATCTAATGTGCAACTAGAGTGCTAACATTCAGAATTTATGGCAAATGTGTGACACATCTGAATGCCTTCTTGATGGAACCAAAGTAAACAAGCATTGAATATGCAATAGATCTCGCCCTCGTTTAAGTTAAAGCCATTCTGTTTGTAATGAGGTGGCTTTTTAGCTTTGCTTTTATTAGTGTTTTTCCAACTTTCATGTAAATAACATGCATCTGTATGCATATAAGTATATGTATGCATGCATTTATGTTTGTATTTATATAGATATACAGATGATATATGTTTATATATGTATGTATATATATATTCACTGAAAAAACCATAGGTTATAGACCATATATAGTTAGGAATTAGCATTTACAAAACCTTGAAAATTCACTGAAAAAACCATAGGTTATAGACCATATATAGTTAGGAATTAGCATTTACAAAACCTTGAAAATTCACTGAAAAAACCATAGGTTATAGACCATATATAGTTAGGAATTCGCATTTACAAAACCTTATTTTACTCACACAAAACCATTGAAATTTCATATATAGTTAGTTGCACTAACTATATATCGCGCACCCGCAATCCACTGCTGATGATGTCACATATTACATCATTCATGACATGGTCAGTGACATCACTGATGACATCACTGATCACATCTCAAATGACATCTCTGATGACATCACTGATGACAACATCCAGTGACTGTTTGTTTCTGTAAAGTTAAAATATGTCTTACATATTGAAGAATGAGTGGATGTATAAGTGTCTGGATGAAGGATTTAGTAGGTGCATGACTGACTGTATGAGTGAGTGATTAAATGTGTCTCACTGAGTGCATGGGTTAGTGACTAAACTGTCTTAATTTGTGCATCATTATGTCTGTTGTTCTGTAAACTGTTGCATGTGTTGATAAGTAGCTATATGAGTAACTATATGGGTTATTGATTGGTTGCCCAAGTATTTGTATGGGAGACTGAGTGTGTGTGTGAGCGGCTGGGAGGTGTATGACTCTGTGCATAGATGTGTGAGCAGTTGATTCACTAGATGTATGGTTTCAAAAGTGCATGTGGAAACAGCTGTATGGGCGGTTGACTGTGTGCATGAGTGTATTGGTGAGTGAATGGATATCTCAGTGCTACATGTCAAAGTAAGTACATATGTAAAACACAGTACATGTGAGAGTTGACATATATAAATAACTGTGCATAAGAGCCAGTGAATGTGTGAGTGGCTGTATGGATCGTTGTGAACTTGTATCAGGGATTGTATAAGAGAGTAAATATGTGTTAGTATATGTTTGAATAAGTAAAGTTTGTATAACTGTATAGTTGAGGAAATGGAGGTGTGATTGATTTCTTTGCATGACTGACTAGGTGTGTGAGTAACTCCATGGATGAGTGACAGTCTGTGAGTGTCTGTTTACACTGATTGTATCTAAGGTTATATTAGAGTCTGAAGAGGTTCATCGTATTATCACATGAACGATATCATCAGTGATGTGATCAGTAATGTCAAATGAGATGTCATCAGTGATGTCATCAGTGATGTCATTTGAGATGTCATCAGTGATGTCATTTGAGATGTCATCAGTGATGTCATCAGTGATGTCACTGACCATGTCATGAATGATGTAATATGTGACATCATCAGCAGTGGATTGCGGGTGCGCGATATATAGTTAGTGCAACTAACTATATATGAAATTTCAATGGTTTTGTGTGAGTAAAATAAGGTTTTGTAAATGCGAATTCCTAACTATATACGGTCTATAACCTATGGTTTTTTCAGTGAATATATATATATATATATATATATATATATATATAGGTGCCATGGTGCATCCTGGGGATTGGAGTCCGTTATTCTTCTCGGACCGGCTGGAACATTTCAGGAGTTAATTACTGCTGAGGGGCGGAGCTTCACCTACACTTATCAGGGTGCGGCTGTGTGCATTTTCACTGCAGGACGTCAGGACTTCCTTTTAAATCACCGCAGGCGCTGATGAAGGCCAATCCGGCCGAAATGCATTTGCCACTTTACTGCAATAAATGATGTCTTTCCTGCATTCCCCTTCGAGGTTTCCACTTCTTTCAGTGAGAGGAGGTGCTTGTTTCATATATATATATATATATATATATATATATATATATATATATATATATATATATATTATATGTATTTATTCTAAACACACCCCTCTAGTCTCTTTATGAGGCTAGAGGCAAATGTACATTCAGTAAACTTAATTAGCACACAATAAATTAGCACAATATACGTTGAGCCCTACAGGCGTACCAAACCATATATTAAGAAAGTGGTTTAAGAATCATTACTGACATGGAGACTAGGCCTATAGCCTGTAGAACAGGTGGGGCCACCAGGAACCACCCAAGGTAGTGACACAGGGGACCCACGGGGGACACGTGCAGTGTCTGAACGCAGTCATGAATCACCATTAACTTCTATGGGGAAAGTTGCGGTTGGAATTCTGGAGATAAAGGACACTTAGAAGAGGAATTGAAGCAAACCCCTTTAGAACTAGGCGGGTCTAGAGTCAACACTCACAGGAGCACCGGAGTACTCAAGTTACCTCACCCAGGGGAGCCGGGTGCATAAGTGTCTTTTCGTGTTGAGTTTTGTCCATTTCAATGGCGATCTGCTGCAAAGTGCTGCTGGCGTCCAAGTGTAAAGTGTCCGGGTAGATCCAAGGCTGAATCGGAGATGTTAAGAACCTGAAAGCAGAAGGGACAGAGTCTGGGTCACTTGCCAGTGACCAGGAAGGCGATGAGCGGATGCCCACCGATGTTGGGTGCTTGCAGGTGAAGAAGGTGAAGCTTGACTCTCCAGCCATGAGGACCAAGAGGTGTCGACAACAACCAGGCACTGGATTCTAGCTGTCCCACAAAGGATGTCGAGTGCTACGGTGTCGGTTTCCGGATTGGACCCAAAAAGCCATGGCAACAGCAACCCATGCAGAAAGCAGAGATTGGCTTCGGTGCAGACCAGCAAGGTCTGAGGGACTCACCACTCGGTTGGGAGTCAGGGCACGTCTGGAGCAACCTAGGAAGCCCAAAGGAAAGTAGAGTTACCTTTGTGGGGACCCACCAGTTGACGGTCCAGGGATCGCAATGGGGTCTCGAGCAGAAATGTTAGAAGTGGGCTAACGGAATACTCATAGAGTGTAGGCCCACAATCTTCGGTGCAGATGGTGCTCGGGACTTGGACTACAAGTAGCCCAATGCACAACTTCGGGAAAGCCCAGAAAGTCAATGCACTAGCAAATGTGCACGCTGTCCAGGAGTTCTGGTTCCACGTCACTCATGAGGGCTGCGGGTCTCAGGTTTGCAGGGTTCTCGTGTCGGCCTCTGAGAAGTCTGGAAATCCATGTCCTGAGTCACAAATACTTCAGAGTACAGCAGGAGCTTCAGAAATACAGACTGGTAAGATGCTTCTTTGGTGCCTGTTTGAACAGGGAAGTCACTCCTTCACCCCAAGGGAGATTCTTCCGTCTTCTAGTCGTGTAGAATGTCAAAGTTCCAGGATATATGTATCAGAGTTTCATCAAAGTGTAATCTAAAGTCCTGTTGCCAGGGGTCCCTTACTTATACTAAAGAAAGGGGTTGGGTCTCCTAGGAGAGGTGGTTACACCCCTTTCCCTTTGTCCAGCTTTGTTCCATAGCAAGGGCTGAGTGCCCCTGCAACCAGTTTGAACTGGGGTATGCACAGGGACACCAAGTGTGTCCCCAGCACTGTCTGAAAAGCATTATCTGAATGCACCCACCCAGCCCCAATACACTAAATCCTGTTTGGGAGGTGGTTACACTTCCCTGTGACAGGAAACCTATTGTCCAGGCCTCCCCTGCAGGAGTTTCATCCAGCAGCAGGAGGTCAGACCTGTGTCTGTGGCTGCAGCATCCATTTTGTGATGCTAGGGTTCTTTTAAACTATTACCTGTTAGGTCAGTGTGTACATGTCTCTCCCTCTAGAAGGGTGGAATTCTCCCCTCGCTGGCAGGACTGGCAGGGGGAAGGATTTCAAAGTATTTGACACCAAACACGACATGTTGCCATGCAGCCATTCCAAAGTTAGCATTTACCGTGAGGTTATAATGCACTTAAGAGTATAAGGTCTGGCTGCATCACAGAACAGCCTCAGAGAATAGACTCCGAAAGCTGCAGAGGGGTCCAGCTCATGGATGGGCACCCTCTCACACAAAACCAAGCACTCTGCCTTCAGGGTTGATTAGGCCTGCCAAAGGAGTGACTGATAGGTTTATATGTGTCAGTGATTAAAGGTAGATCTAGGTAGCCTATATCTTAGTAAGGGGTGCCTGCACCACCTTACCCAGGCTGCAGTAGCAGACCTGTGGTGCCATTTGGAAGGCTTCCCAGGGGTGGCATAATACATGCTTCAGCCCCTGGTAGGCCTCTGGCGTACCTATGCCCTTGGTACCTAAGGTACCATATACTAGGGACTCACAAGGGTAACCCAGTAACCAATCTGGAGTGTACCTAAAGTACAAGCAATCATTTTAGAGAGGAAGCAGCTAGACTGGGGTCCTGAATGGCAGGGCCTCAGCCAGACTAAAGTCGAGAAACAGTGAAACACCAGCAAAAAGTGGGGGAAACTATAGTAAGCAGATCCTTCTCTCCTACAGTGAATATTTTTAGTCAGGATACGAAAGAGTCAATGTAATGTCCGGGGGTAGCCCTAGGGGTGCTCCTATCTGCAAAGTGTTTGCAAAGTCCGGAGGAAGCCCTACAGGCGCTTCTGTCCTCAAAGTGTAAACAGTTCATATTAGAAAAAGTCTGTGATGGTGACTCCTTTGATGGTTGTGGTAGTGATGAGTCCAAGCGAATATCTGACAAGTGGTACCATGACTCTTTCCCTTTGACCTTGACAGCTTTGGGGGAATACTTTGAAGTGCTGTTCAAACTTGCGTTCTTTCCACTGGCGATGAAAGTTGTGGATCAGGACTCGGTCCCCAGGCTGTTGTATGGTGTAGAGTAGACCCACGGAGGTGCGCACCGCCTTCCTTTGGGTAACCTGTTTAGAGAGGAGTCTGCAAGTTTTGGTCAGTTCAGAGAAATATAGATACATTTAATTACCTAAGGCCTGGGAGCTGGACTCTGCGCTTAGTTTGGTTCTGCTCTGAGGTATTGGCGTTGAAATTGACCTACCAGTGACTAGCTGAAAGGGGGACGGTTAGATGGTGGTCTCTGCTTGGTCTGACACTTAAATGACACTGGACATGATGTACACCAAGGGTCTCATTTAGATTTTGGTGGACAGTTTACTCCATCACAAGCGTGACGAGTATCCAGCCCTCCACATTAGTAGTGCATTTAATCCAGTGACAATTGTACTAAGATGGACTGGGAGATCTGTCACATATGTGATGCAATAACCAGTCTGCTAAACTCCAAATCAATCTTCAAGTCTGCAACCAATGTTGTAGTAGAGAGAACCAGTGTTGGACTTGGCCCTTTTTGCAGGGTCATACCTGAACTTTTTGCCTTCCTCCTGTATTCTGTCTGACCTGTTTTGGTTGGTTTAATGACTCTGGGCACTTTACCACTGCTGATCAGTGCTAAAGTGTATATGCTCTCCCTATTATAAATTGATGTATGGATTAGTGACTCCATAATTGGCTTATTTGGTTTACTTGCCAGACCCCGGTACAGTGCACTGCGTGTGCCCAGGGCTTGTAAGTCAAATGCTGCTGCTGGGCTTGCAGCACTGGTTGTGCCACCCACAGAAGCAGCCTGTAAAGTGTGTTTCAGGCTTTCCATTGCAGAGCCTGTGTGCAGTCTGGTACTGCCATGTTGACTGGCAAGTGCACCCACTTGCCAGCCACTAAACCTTCCTTTTTCTGCATATTAGTCACCCCTATGGTAGGCCCAAGGGCAGGGTACATTGTAGGTAAAAGGTAGGACATGCCCTGATGTGTGTGGCATGTCCTAATAGTGAATTACAGACATTTTCGTTTTTCACTATTGCAAGGCTATCTGTTCTCCATAGGCCAAAATGGGCATTTTGATTTCGCTTCTGCCTTTCCTGGCAAAGGTAGCGGAGAAGGTTGCCAACCGTCAACTCATGTTACTTCTGGAAGAGTCTGGCCTCCTCCACTTGACGCAATCTAGGTTTCGGGCAGGGTATTCAACAGAAACTGCCCTGCTAAGAGCTACAGAAACCATCAGGCAGGGGGCAGATGCGGGACACACTATGGCTCTAATAATGTTGAATCTGAGTGCAGCCTTCGACACTGTAGCGCATTACACCTTGCTGCATCTGAATAAAGGCGGTGTCTCGGGATCTGCCCTAAAATGGCTAAAGTCCTTCCTGACTGGATTGTTGCGTGCTTATCTAGGTTCCTGATCGATACTGTGACCTTATGCCCCTATTCGGCTATAAATCCATTTATTCCCTATATTGGCATAACCGTTCAAGTGCGATTTTCTGTAAAGTCATCTCTGGCCTCACACGAACAGAGCCACATTCCAGCATGACTCTCTGCTACTTCCTTTGCGACCAATTAGTGCAATGACAGAGCAGCAGTCACTATCTGATATTCCTAGATAACACTCCGAGTTCTTCAACAAGATAAAAACTTAGCAAACCTGGAAATCCCCGCTTGCTATGTTTTGATTAGTAATGGAACTCTAATGAGCAACTGATAACTGTCACTTCCTAGTGACATCTTTAATTGACGTCTTATGTCCAGCAAACTTGCGTCAAACCCGGCACCTGTCAGGTATAAATATTACCAACGTTGCCTTAAGCAATGTGCGTTGCCTGTTGCTGATGCCAGCTGCCTGCATGACCCCGTGTTGGTAAAAACTAGCACTCTGTCACTGCAGCCTGCTATCCTGTGGTGGTGAAGCTGCTGATTACCATTATCGCCGCTACAGCGCGACCTATGGTGCAGTACGCTTGAGGAGCCGTGCAGCCGTCCTCTGCGAAGACATCCAGCCCAGCTGCCCGCGGACGCTGTCACCCCTCCTTCCTCCCGACGCGCTGAGAGAAGCCGCTGCCTTTCTCGTGCAGAGAAATCCAGTCCCGGCGCTTCCAGTTTACCCTCGCAGGTGACTGGGATATCGAGAGAGACCCCTGAAGGAGATACCAATCCTCCATCATTCTATTCAGAGGTATGGTGTTGACTAAACCCTTAGACGAGAATTCTTGAAACAAACCTTGGCAAAACCAACTTAACTTAAGCTACTTACTTACTCCCCTTCTCACGTGTTAGGCCTAGGTCAGGCACACTGGGGTAGGCTTAGTTAGAAGCACCAGTTGAGTATGTTAGCCTAATGTATATATGACTGTATAAATGTTTTATTACTTTTAAACCATTGTATGGCTAAGAAACCATATCAATGCTTTTACAGTTCTATTTCGCTATTCTTATCTTACTGTACGTACTTTTTATAATAACAGTTATTGCAATTGTGGCAATACATTTCTCTTGTATGAGAAGAAAGACTGTTCAATAAATGTTAACCTTTATTGATACACGCCCGTCTCTCTATTCTCTACATACTGTGAAAGTAAACTGCACCAGACTGACTGAGTGAAATCTATGTCTATTGTTTCACACGACCCTAGAGATCGACTCTTGATCAGAGGAGCAAAGTTGTCATGTTGCACGGTTGTTGGAAAGCTGAATCCCTTCTTGTCTGTGCCAAGGAAGCTGATCACTTCCTATGCAGAGAAGAAAGTTTCCAGTGACCTCTGAGCTAGTTGGTAACACAACCCAATTAAGTTTAGCATAGTCAGTGGAGGCCTGGAATATCCGCAGTTCCACGTCGATACTACTGTTTATGTTATTCCAATGCGCAGGGCCTAGTGGGAAACTAGGAACTACACTACATGGCGCCCTAACGTTTGGTAAGGCGATAAACTAACGTAAGACTTGTAGAGTAACTCAGTCGTGCATATTTCACACCCCTTTCTCCCGTAAATACTCCAATAGACGTCTGGAGTGGGTGAAAGGTTAAAATCCGCCCGACCTTAGTAGGAAGAGATTCCTATGTAAAGCTCTGGTTTATTCAACGTTGAAGGATACAGTGTTCCAAAATATTGTGCATCTAATCTTTGTCTCCTTGGAGACCTACTCTGCGAAACCTGCATTTTTTCAATGCCAGGAGAAGAAAACGGAACCTCTGGGGCCGCAGCAGATGCGACTCAGCAAGGTCCCGAATACACAGACCCGGGTGCTATTATCATCCCGGTCCAGTTAAGAAGATCTATAACTTTAAAACTTATAGAGAACGGACTGCCACCTCAAGGTGGTACAGTAATTTTCGTGATAGAGGCTCACGAGTATCGGCAGACAGAGGTATTCTATTCATGGATAAACTTTCCAGCGGTAAACGCTATAACACAAGAGTTTCACTATTACAAAATAGAGGAACCTCCGGATGAGTACGCCCCTTTCGAGGAGGTTGAAATTCCACTTAAATTTCAAGAGCACCTGCTCTGGTTTAATGGCGCCCTAAAACACAATGATCACATAACTAGGCCCGGTCCACTAGGTAGACCAGGAGCCACGTGGCCGGTTCTAGCCAGCTACACACCACATCCTGACATTGCAAAAATTTCTAGAGAAGAGCTGTTAGCACAGCTTAACACATTAATAAAAATACATAGGCAATTAGTCCAATATGTAATACGGACTGCAACAGTCCAGCCAGCTGTTAATACACACCAGCTGACCCCTCATCAGGGGAACACAAATAAAATTACACCACCGAACATACAGTCATGTCTTGGTAAAACACCCGTAAAACGGGAACAAATTCCTTTCTGGTTAGCCCAGAAAATCACTCAAATAGAGGCAGTATTTCCTGATACTACCCCTATTGAGAAACACAGAATCTTGACCATCTGCCTTCCTATGGGAATCGCACCACACGTGGAGGACTGCGACACTTGGGGTACAGTCTTTGCTTCCATTTACACAAAAACACACGGTGTTCCGTCTATGGCGGTAATACCAGACGTGCTAAAACAGATTCAAAATGAATTCGGTCCAGAACCCGCTTTAAATCTAGGTATGAAATTACTGAAAGACTTCAAGCAGGTCACGGCTATATTATTAGCCAACGTAAAGGGAGAAGCAGCATCTGTGGCGATTCGCCAGAAATTGAAGGAAACAGATATAAAAGATCCTGTTGAGCTTGCAAAAATCATAGAAAAATGCTATGAAGAATTAGGTAGAGACAGCTTGGGTGGAAAACCAGTTAAGCCTCAACTGCTCGAAAATCCTGAAAAATTATTTATTAAAAATAATTTAAATACTCCTAAAAAGAGCTGGGATGGAAATAAACAATCCACTCCCAAGGAAAAAGTTTTCCAGTCCAGAGGAAGGTCTCCTCGACGGAGGGAAAGAACTCCGACTCGAGAACGCCAGTCTCCCCAGAGGGAGCCCTCTGAGAAAAGATATAACCTTAGAAATAGGGATAATCTAAAAAAAACCTGATAGATATCAAAGTATTGATACACGTCCCTCTCGATCTCTTCCACAGAATTCGGAAAGAAGAGGACGGTCAGACCCAGGAGAGCACACCAAGTCCAAAGACAAGGAACCTGCTCAAAATAAGAAATCTCAATTTCCTAAAAAGAAGATAGCCAGTATTAGAGTAATCAACCATGCCGAGAATACTGAGGACACAGTTGAAAAACGGGGAGTGGGCATTGACAATGTTGGACAGTGCAGCAGAAATCAGTATAGCGCGCAAGACCTTGATGAGTCATCTGGAGACAGTGGACACGAATGAATACATTCAGGTTGAAACTGCCGACGCCAGACTTAGCGAGCCCCATAAAATATACGAAATAACATTGCGTATGGAGGGTGATAAGACTAGGAAAATTAAGGGTCTATTTTGGGATAAGCTCTCAAAAGGCTATGATATTCTGTTAGCTGAAAAAGATTGGCCCCCGGAGTTTGTCAGGGAGTGCCCTCGTGGCGAAGAAGTAATTATGCCTGCCTTCTCGAATCACATACCGATTCACAAAAAATACACATATGCAAGGAAATGGGCAGTAGCCCAGGCACCTGCATTGTATAAAAATCACGTAGGATGGGATGAGGATTCACCGCCTCACAAAATCCAATTAAAAAGTGAACCAACTGCCCAACGGCAGTATCCCATAAAGCAAGAAGCTAAAAAACAAGTCAGGGAGATCTTAGATCAACTGGAGTACCAGGGGGTGATTGAAACATGCACCTCCCAAATGAACAATCCTTTGTTTCCTGTCTCCAAGCCAGACAATTCATATCGTCTAGTTTTGGACTACAGACACCTTAATACATGTTGCAAAACTTTTGCAGTACAAAACTCGCATAGTGCAGCCCTAATGAATAATATAGTTAGGAAAAAATATAAAACGACATTAGACATTTCTAATGGCTTCTTTTGTCAAAACATTGCACCGGAAAGCAGATACTTGACCGCTTTCTCCGCATTTGGGTCGCAGAAAAAATTCTGTCGACTCCCACAGGGGTTCAAGAACAGCCCAGGACTATTCTCAGCTAGGGTAACAGAGTTACTACAAATCTATGATGATGAAGCATTATCTTACGTAGATGATATTTATCTCACAGACGACGACTTGGATACTCACTTGAAAAGGGTGAACACCATTATACTTGGGTTCGCAGCAGAGGGTTACAAATTCAACTTTAAAAAGTCCCGAATTGCCCATCTGACAGTACTGTTTTTAGGGTACGAATTATCAAGTGAAGGGAAAAGCCTAGCGGACAACTTCTTAGAGAAGTGCGCTGTACTCCAAGCTCCAAAAACGCTGAAGAATTTACAATCAATACTAGGTTTTCTGAATTTCGGAAGAACTTACATTCTAAATTACGCAGAGAGGGTTAAACCTCTCTACGAACTAATTAAACCTGATTTAAAACAAATCAATTGGACTCAAAGACACACAGAAATTTTGAGATCACTGCAAACAGACATGTTAGCAAAAACAAAATTAGATACACGTGACAACACACGTGATCTTGTAATCCGAGTCATCCCAGGAAGATGCGGATTCACATACCTAACCTCTAATGAGGGAGAAAAGGTACCTATTTCAATTAAATCTCACTTGTACACACAAGCAGAAAAAATATTCAGTCGCACAGAAAGAACTGTGAATGCAGTGCAAATCGCATTAGCAAATGAACGAGAACTAGCACACGGCAAACGGATTAATATCCTTACAGCGGAATCCGCCTTCGAGGCGCTATTCAGCCCAGTAAACCTGCCTACAGTGTCACTGGATCCGAAATGGATACAGTGTATAGATTCTCTAGGAGCGGAAGACGTGAAATACTATTTCGCCCCGCAATACGAAGAACTGAATGATTTAGAATATGAAGAAGAATATCCTCTGCCAATCGAAATCCTGCCTCTCCCACAATACGCCTGTATAATCTATACAGATAGCTTTGTACAGCATTTTAATGTAGAGAGTAAATCCTACAATGCAGCATGTGCGATTATTAAAGGTCGTTGGCTGTCCGGTAAATTCAGACCGAAAGTAACAAAAACTGAATCTGTAAGAAACTGTTCGGTTCAGAGAACTGAAATCAGATGTTTAAAGATGGCGCTCGAAAATGCAGATCGCGAATTCCCCACACTTATAGTGTGCGATTCTCATTTTTGCGGCAATTCTTACAATAACAAACTGCAGAGTTGGATCGAAAACGACTACAAAGATGACACAGGTGCCACAATAAAGCATAAATTGCTCTGGAACGAGGTAGCTCTTTTACACAAAGAACTACAAAAGACTCACGTGATTCACGCACAGAGTCTTCGACGTGATGGCGTTCACGTTGCAGGGAATTCATTGGCTAATACAGCCACAGCGGAAGCAACTAACCCGGCTTCCGTAGCCACAAAAAAGCGTACAGATAAGTATATAGACGGGGAAACCATGCTGGCAGTAAAAACGACCGTAAAAGGCGACTGTGCAGCGCTACCCGTAAACTATCCACTCAATTATGCATACATAATCGATGCAAACTCCGTTCCTTTTGCTCGAATCCCTGGAGTGGGGGATAGAGTAATTCCAAACATGAACAGGAGAATATTTTTAATAGCAGACGCACATATGGGTTTGGGTCTTAGGCACAGAAAGATCAAGGAATCACTGACTGAATTACAATCAGTTTTCTGGTGGCCGGGAATGAGTGTAGAACACCAAATATATGCAAACAACTGTGAAAACTGCAATAGGGATCGCAGTAGCGAACCTTGCTACCGGCTACCAATCAGAAAGAGCGTAACGCTGCCTACACCCCATCCTGCGTCCTATTAATAGTTTAGACGAAATGCACTTAAATAATGAGGCCACCAGCGCTCGGCTGACGCTAGAACGGTTATAAAAGATTAGCGAGTCCATATCGGCACATACGCAATTACCACGTTCCATTCTGACCAGGGTCCTGCTTTCAGCTCTCGAGCCTATAAGGAGGCCATGGCCAGCATGGGAATTGGGTTGCGGTATTCTTATCCATCATACAATAGTGTGATAGAAAGAAAAAAACGGGACATAAAGCAATCTATAACAGCGAAGGTATTAGGTTCAGGCGCTGGGTGGGTCAAACATTTAATAAGTGTCCAGACTAGTCTTAACAACATGCCAAGAAATTCTCTAAAAGGTTTCAGCCCATACGAACTATTGTTCGGAATTAGAATGAACGTTCAGGACCTCGATAGTCAGATGTCAGTGGTACAAGAAGAAACAAAGCACTTTGATGTAAAAGACCGTTTGGCTGTTTTACAGGAACTGAATGAAACAAGAAAATCATTAAGCAACATAAAGTTAAAGCAACAGCCAAGTACCACTGACGAGGCACCACCCGCAACAGCCCCAGCAAGGCCTGTCTGGATTCCAAAGATTGGGGGTCTAGTCAGAGAAAAGATCGCGGTTAAGAAGGAATTTGGGCCTTCTTACAGAAAAGCAGTACCTGTCTTGGCAGTCACCGGAACAAGATCAGTTGTGCTACCGCCCCTTGCTGGTAAAAAGGAGAACAGAATCGTGTCCATCGATCTGGTAAAACCACAAGCATGTGGCCTATAATCAACAGTAGGCCCAGTGGACTCCCAAGAAACAACAGAATACCCAAACTTGCAACAATCCAAGAGGTTCAAACTGAAAGACTCATCACATTCGATCAGCCTGCAGTGCACAATGAAGGACTATGCAATACAGCCATGGAACTCGTGCCTCTTGAAACACAGATTGAAACAGTTTGTCAAGAAACAACACCAGTCTACAATGATGTGGCATCAGAAAGTGCTACCGAAAGACAGATTGAAAGAACAATCCCATCAATTGACAGAACTGCCTCTGGTTATTTCATCAACTTCGACAACTTCTCTGAAGATTTAAATGAGCCCGAAGTAATGCCAGAAACAAAAAAGTCTTTTAAAGAAAAAGCAACGGAACTCTTTCATCAACTGAAGGAAATCTACCTCATTTCCCCTTGGCTAGAGTTCTGGTTCGGTCTAGGTGTATTTTTCCTCCTGCTTTGGCTCATCATGGTACTGTGTTTGGGAAAATTCATTGAAGGAAAATATATTACAATGGACACAGCAAGTCAGAACATCAACCTAGTCCTGAAACCACACAGATCATCCCACGTGAAGAAAAGAGAACTGTCAACAGTAAATGTCACAGCAATTCCAATACCTGGTGGGGTAGTATGGGAGAAAACAGACTATGAGATCTATGGTCCGGTCGAAATCCTGAAGTATCCTCATCAACTAAAGGTTTCCTTAAGTGACTTTGTTACACCTAGTACATTCTCTGATGATTGGGACTTTAACAGTATTAATGACATGATGTCTGATTTAGTAATGTCAGCTAGATTCACAGATCATGATTATTTACAAGGTTCATCTAGTTATGAGCAGTTATTCTGTTACACCCACTATGGGGATCATTACTTGCATAAATCTGCACAGCCTAGAAATGTTTTTATGTATAACCAATGGGAACATTGTTCTACACCACCTAAAAGCAGTTCTAAAGCATTTTTTGAGAAATTCAAATATTTTTCAGGGTTTAACACAAGTAATGCAGAAACGTTTTATTATAAACTGTTAGATAAAACAGGAATGAAAACAATGCTGACAAATTCTAAATTGATATATTCAGAAGCATTTTATGACAAAATGATGACATTTGGTTTTGATTATTGGAAAAATAATATTGAAACGAAAACAATTTGGGGTACAAAAGATTGGCAGGTGCAAGGCATAGAAGCACTATTTAGAACCTGCATGATACCAGAACAAATGTTATTTTTAAATGACACTGTACACCAAACATCTTGTCTTGGCCTAGCTAAGATCAAAGACCTTAAAACACCGTCTATTCCAAAACCAATACCTGAAAACGTAACTGCAGATAATGAGTTAGACGTGTCACACATTTTACATTTCAACAGAACACATCCTGATTGGAAAAAGTGGTTAATCTGGCCTACAGACACAAATAGCTGTCAAGATAGGTTCCTGAATAAAACACAGGGGTTAAAAATGACCAGATTAGACTCAAAATATTCCCAGAGACAACATCCAGGAATAATAACAACATACAGTGTAGGGAAACTCTGCCTAGAATGGCTAACCTCGTCCACACTGGCTGAAATTAAGCAACACTTGTCTTTATTGAAAGATGGTGCTGATTTGCGCGATTTCATTCTTGGACCACGCAAACAGCGTCAAAAGCGTTTCATAGCGACCAGCATCTATGCTGCTTACAACGAGGCTTGGAAAGTAAAGCAAATTGAAACTGCTGAAAAGATACGAGAAATTGATCGTATTAATTTGGAAAAATCACTTTCTGTGGTAGACAATGGGTTAATGACTCTGTCTTCCAGAATATATTCTTTGGACAATATTGTATCCTCTGCCTTTGATGTGATAGACAGAGATTTGCTAATGTTACAACATGGCCAGTCTCAATTACGCTCTATTATAGAATTAGGCTGGACGCTGCAAAATCTTCGTTCAGGCTATGTGCCTTGGCGCTTGATAAACACAACGTCATTATTTTCCATTTTTAACCTTACTGATAAACAGATCAGTTTGGCACAGAAAGGAGCAGACTATACAATCCTGAGCATCGAAAAACTCGAGCGATTACCATTGACAATGTCAGAGAGTCCTGTCATTGAATGGATAATACACGGAATTATCACAATTCCGATAACAACTTTCCGATTTCATAAATGCCTTGAGTACATACCTGCTGGCCAGTATGAACAATTGGGTAAGGGATATGTTAAATCCGAATGGAAATTACCATACACTCATTCTTGCTATAGTGACAGCGACAAAAATGTATTTCTTAGTGGTGAGAATTGTAAACACTCACTAAGCGGTATACTTTTGTGTCAGGGTATTAATTTACACGGAGCATGTGATGGAAATTCAAACAACCTTTCATGCCACCAGCTAGTCACACCTGCAACTCAGATAGAGCCCTTCTTTATGCAACTCGCAAACGGGAGTTACATTCTTAGAACGGATCACAGGTGCTGTGGCCTCGCGCCCGGACTAAGTTATCTAGTACAAGTAACGTCCATGGTCAAATGTTGTATGCAAGCATTGTTTCCGAGCGGGCCTCCAGACATAGTGACTCCCATCTGGCCTCGTCTGAATCTCTATTCTATACGAATTGATACATTAAGCAAAATGAAATCTGTGCTTTTACAGAAAACAGTGCCTATAACGTCATCTAAAGAGACGTATGATCTTCTAGTCGCAAGGACGGCTACTGAGGTCCATGACCTTTTATCAACAAATTGCCCCGTGCATTTCGTAGAAATGTTGAGCGAACTCCTTAACATGTCTAGTGCAACAAGCATCCCAGGCATATTTAAGACAGTCTTTACGGGACTGCTAACACCCTTCCAGGCAATTTTGGGAATCTTTCCTAATTTTGTGCACTCCATTTTTGGTGGTATTCCACTATTTTTTGGACTCATCGCAGGGATTCTATTTTTGACCCTCCTGCTTCGTTATGGCAAGCCTCGGCTCAGACATAGCTCCCATGGGAATGGAAGAAACAATCCTAGCAATGCGCTACAGGGACAGGATAACTAACGTCCTCGGATTGGCCAGGCTGAGAGATCTAAACATGACCTGGTTCCTTTCATTCAGACCGATATGGCAAAATTGCATTTTACCTGTGCTACGGTGTATGCTTTGCGGCGAGGAATGCGTGTTGGACATCTGTCTTTCACTTCCATCAGCAGTACCAATGGACGTCGATACTTTGCTAAGTCCAATAACGGCTCACGCATTGTGTTGTCCCCAGCGGCTACCAATCCTGATGACGGCATTCGTGGAGACTCCTGTACTACAGCCAAGTGGTAACAGTGGAGCGAGTGACAAAAGCAACATCATCCAGGTACAACGTTCTGTGAGCATTGCTGGTCCTGCCTTCGATGACAGCAATCATTCTCACACCTGCCAAGTTACAGCGCTATCTAATTTGGTTGAACTATCACCTGATTTTGTAGACCAATTCTTTGCGAGCCTGTCTGATACGATGTTCTCACCCATAGAGAAACAATAACTTTTGAGAAGCTTTTCCGACACACAGCGTTCCCATGAACTCTGAATTCGGCCTTCAGTTTTGATCAACAAAAAACTGCCAGGAGCTTTGGTAAACTGATTTTTCTTTGAATTGGACAATTTTTCAAATATTGACTCTTTTCTTTTTTGGCACGAACAATTGTTTGCTTAACGTAAAAACTATTCTTAGAGAACAGAAGCTTCACACTTCTATTTCTAAACACTTCTAGAGACATAACAACATAACACCAGCCTCTAGCACACATGTTATTACAATGCATTTTTATGTGATGATTTATCTCGCATTTCTTCTGTCAGAGATACTTCATGTGTAATTCCTTTTGCATAATCGTTCATTGATTTCATATGCAATAATTTTTTGAATGATTACTATGCTTTAAAAAACGTACAGTACCTAAATTCCATGTATTACAAGTACGCCTATTTCGAATGCATTTATGTATTTTGGGGTGGGCAATGTTACACATACACCTAATTGCTTAGTTTTAGTAATTTTGATGGACATGTATACGTGGAGTGGGTGTTGCGTGCTTATCTAGGTTCCTGATCGATACTGTGACCTTATGCCCCTATTCGGCTATAAATCCATTTATTCCCTATATTGGCATAACCGTTCAAGTGCGATTTTCTGTAAAGTCATCTCTGGCCTCACACGAACAGAGACACATTCCAGCATGACTCTCTGCTACTTCCTTTGCGACCAATTAGTGCAATGACAGAGCAGCAGTCACTATCTGATATTCCTAGATAACACTCCGAGTTCTTCAACAAGATAAAAACTTAGCAAACCTGGAAATCCCCGCTTGCTATGTTTTGATTAGTAATGGAACTCTAATGAGCAACTGATAACTGTCACTTCCTAGTGACATCTTTAATTGACGTCTTATGTCCAGCAAACTTGCGTCAAACCCGGCACCTGTCAGGTATAAATATTACCAACGTTGCCTTAAGCAATGTGCGTTGCCTGTTGCTGATGCCAGCTGCCTGCATGACCCCGTGTTGGTAAAAACTAGCACTCTGTCACTGCAGCCTGCTATCCTGTGGTGGTGAAGCTGCTGATTACCATTATCGCCGCTACAGCGCGACCTATGGTGCAGTACGCTTGAGGAGCCGTGCAGCCGTCCTCTGCGAAGACATCCAGCCCAGCTGCCCGCGGACGCTGTCACCCCTCCTTCCTCCCGACGCGCTGAGAGAAGCCGCTGCCTTTCTCGTGCAGAGAAATCCAGTCCCGGCGCTTCCAGTTTACCCTCGCAGGTGACTGGGATATCGAGAGAGACCCCTGAAGGAGATACCAATCCTCCATCATTCTATTCAGAGGTATGGTGTTGACTAAACCCTTAGACGAGAATTCTTGAAACAAACCTTGGCAAAACCAACTTAACTTAAGCTACTTACTTACTCCCCTTCTCACGTGTTAGGCCTAGGTCAGGCACACTGGGGTAGGCTTAGTTAGAAGCACCAGTTGAGTATGTTAGCCTAATGTATATATGACTGTATAAATGTTTTATTACTTTTAAACCATTGTATGGCTAAGAAACCATATCAATGCTTTTACAGTTCTATTTCGCTATTCTTATCTTACTGTACGTACTTTTTATAATAACAGTTATTGCAATTGTGGCAATACATTTCTCTTGTATGAGAAGAAAGACTGTTCAATAAATGTTAACCTTTATTGATACACGCCCGTCTCTCTATTCTCTACATACTGTGAAAGTAAACTGCACCAGACTGACTGAGTGAAATCTATGTCTATTGTTTCACACGACCCTAGAGATCGACTCTTGATCTGAGGAGCAAAGTTGTCATGTTGCACGGTTGTTGGAAAGCTAAATCCCTTCTTGTCTGTGCCAAGGAAGCTGATCACTTCCTATGCAGAGAAGAAAGTTTCCAGTGACCTCTGAGCTAGTTGGTAACACAACCCAATTAAGTTTAGCATAGTCAGTGGAGGCCTGGAATATCCGCAGTTCCACGTCGATACTACTGTTTATGTTATTCCAATGTGCAGGGCCTAGTGGGAAACTAGGAACTACACTACAGGACGTAGCTTTCAGGTCAGGCTGGGTGCACTCCATAGATATTGAATTGCAGCAGGGGGTGCTCTGCCCTGAGTCCCACACTGTTTAATTTATATATGGCGCCGGAGACTGCTGCATCCAATTTTAGGGCTTGCATGCAGGAGCTCGCCTCCCGGATGGATAAGAACTGTCTTAAACTGAATGGCAGCAAAACTGAGGTGCTGGTGGTGAGGGGCAGTACTGCGAGCTGGTCTACGGAGTGGTGGCCCTCGAGCTTAGGTCCAACCCCTGTACCTTGCACTGAGGCGAAAAACCTGGGGCTTTGGGTTGACCCGGCTCTCTCCTGTGAGGGGTACAAAAGGGGGTGGTGATGGACGGAGCATCTGAACCAATCAAACACTCTCACCCAGTCAACAGATCTGGGTTTAATCTATCAACGTTCTTTAGCCCACTCTGCCACCCCAGTTCAGACATGGCTATATGCAAATCAGTCTGATCCTGTGCCTCATAAAAACAATCCAGCCCGAACTGCCAAGCCGTGCCTTCACTGGACCGGAAACAAGCTTCCGAGGACCGGTTTCTGGCATTTCAGCCGTCTTCAGCCGGCTTGCTTGAATCCAGTGGCAAAGTGAGCAAGGGGCTCACGTCTGAGCATACCCTGCCAACCTATGGCGAACAAAGCGGTACAAAAGGGGGTAGTGATGGACAGAGCATCTGAACCAATCAAACACTCACACCCAGTCAACAAATCTAGGCTTGATTCCGGTCCAGGAAAGACATGGCTTGGCAGTTCGGGCTTGACTGTTCCCATGAGGCACAGGGTCAAGGCTGGGTCAAGGCTGATTTGCATATGGCTAAGTCTGAACTGGGGTGGTGTGGAGTGCAAATAAACGAAGGATTTAGGCCCAGATCTCTGTACTCTGTACTGGGGTGAGTGTATGACATTGTTCTGCATTCTGTCCATCAACTGTTGTTTTTGCATTTGTCATCCCGAGTGGGATGGGTATGCTCAGATGTGAGTCCCATGCTCTCCACACCACTGGAGTCAAGCTATCCTGGCTGAAGACGGGTGATAGCTAGAAACCGGTCCTAGGATGCTTGATTCCGGTCCAGGAAAGACATGGCTTGGCAGTTCGGGCTGGACTGTTCCCATGAGTCACAGGGTCAAGGCTGATTTGCATATGGCGATGTCTGAACTGGGGTGGTGTGGAGTGCAAACAAAACGATGGATTTAGGCCCAGATCTCTGTACTGGGGTGAAACGCACCAAGAGAGTCAACCCATCCCCCTGGTACACCCCCGAACTCAACCTTCTGCGGAAGGCTTGCAAAAGGAACGAACGCCTTTGGAAGAAGGACAAAACAGGAGAGAAAAAAGAAACATTTCATACCCCCGTAAGTGCCTACAAAAAGGAGCTTCGCAACACCAAAATCGCTTTCTACGAGAGCAGAATCAAAAACGCTGCTTGCTCGGCCCACGAAACCTTTGCCGTTCTCAAAGAACTCCTTCACGCCCCTGACCCCCCTCTCACACCTCTTGACCCCAAAGAAGCGGAAAGCAAATGTACCAATCTTGCTACCTTCTTTGACGAGAAAATACAAAAAATTCTCCTGGCCATTCCCCCCCTGAACCGGGTCACACGGATTGGGATCCTACCATTTCTACCGTCCACCCCTCCCATCCGCCTGACAGCCCCTCACCTTCCCTGGACGCCTTTGGTCCCGTCACCACGGAAGAGGTTGTGGCAACACTGGCCTCAATCAAAAGTGGGTCCCCCCTCGACCCCGCACCCCTCCGCTTCCTGAAAAAAGTGACAAGCACCATCACCTCCTCCCCCCCCCCCCCCCCTCACGGCACTGATCAACTCCTCCCTCTCGGAGGTCACAGTTCCCCCCAGCTGGAAAGCAGCAGCGGTCAAAGGCCTACTAAAAAAACCCTCTTTAGACCCACAGGACCTCTCCAATTATAGACCCATCTCCCTTCTCCCAGGAAATAGTAAGATCACGGAGAAGTTAGTGAACAAACAACTGTCACTCTTCCTGGAGAGCAACAACCTACTAGGGGTCTCCCAGACAGAGTTCCGTCCAGGCCAGGGCACTGACATTGCCCTCCTAGCAGCAGTGGAGAAGGCCAGAAGCATTCTGGATACGGGAGGATCAGTGGCAGTGATCCTCCTGGACCTCAGTGCGGCCTTCGACACTGTGGACCATCCCACCCTAATCCAACGACTGGGAGAAATTGGAGTAAGGGGTACGGCCCTGAAGTGGCTAAAATCCTTTCTAACAGGCCGTTCCTTCCAAGTCTGGGAGAACGACAGCCACTCACCCGTGATCCCCCTCCGCTGTGGAGTACCGCAGGGCTCATCCTTGAGCCCTACGTTATTTAATGTATACATGGCCCCACTAGAGAAAAGGGTCAGTCCGTTCGGCGTATCAATTATCAACTACGCCGACGACACCCAGCTGGTGGTAACCCTCTCACACCCCCATCACTCCCCCTCTGACCTCCAGTTGTCTCACCAAAGTCCACCGATGGATGAACCTCTCCTCACTAAAGCTAAACGTTTCATAGACCGAGATACTCATGCTTGGTCACAAAGGCCCCTCCCTGCCGCCTCACCTCTGGCCCAGCTGCTTGGGTGATCCCCCCGCTCCCAAGGACGAGGTCAAAAGCCTAGGCGTTTGGATTGAAAACGACCTGAGCTTCAGAACACAGGCAAAAAAGACGGCAGGAACATGCTTCGGTCTCCTCAGAGCCTGCAGAAAGATCTTCCCCTTGCTCCCTGCGAACGCCAAGAAACTCCTGATTCAGGGCCTCATCCTGGCGAGATTGGACTACTGCAACGCAATCTACCTGGGAGCTCCCGAAGCCACCCTCAACACATTGCAGAAAGTTCAAAACGCCGCCGCCCGCCTACTGACTGGCACACCTGCAAGATCCTCTGCCAAGCCAGCTCTCAAGTCTCTCCACTGGCTCCCAGTCAGAGAAAGGGTTGCCTTCAAGGCTCTTTGTCTGGCCCACAAAACCCTTAACAACAACGGCCCCCCGCTTCTCAAGGAATTCATCATCCCCTACAAAGCGGAAAGGGACCTCCGGTCCAGCGGAGAAAATCTCATTACAGTCCCCAGAGTTAAAAAAGCCAGGGCCGGTGGCCGCCGCTTCTCGGTCCACACGGCCAAACACTGGAACAACCTCCCACGAAGACTGAGGACAGAACCTAATCTCCTCCAGTTCAGGAAATCACTAAAGACCCTCCTTTTCCCTCACCCATAATTCCCTACACTGCTGAAACCCCCGGAGATTCAGGTTTAGCGCTGGGATGCTCTAGGATTACTACGCGCTCTACAAAACCTTTAAATAAATAAATAAATAAATAAATGTATGACATTGTTCTGCATTCTGTCCATCAACTGTGGTTTTTGCATTTGTCACCCCGAGTGGGATGGGTATGCTCAGACGTGAGTCCCATGCTCTCCACACCACTGGATTCAAGCAAGCCTGGCTGAAGACGGCTGGAATGCCAGAAACCGGTCCTCGGAAGCTTGTTTCCGATCCAGGAAAGACATGGCTTGGCAGTTCGGGCTGGACTGTTCCCATGAGGCACAGGGTCAAGGCTGATTTGCATATGGCAATGTCTGAACTGGGATGGTGTGGAGTGCAAACAAACGATGGATTTAGGCCCAGATCTCTGTACTGGGGTGAATGTATGACATTGTTCTGCATTCTGTCCATCAACTGTTGGTTTTGCATTTGTCACCCGAGTGGGAGGGGTATGCTCAGACGTGAGTCCCATGCTCTCCACACCACTGGAGTCAAGCTATCCTGGCTGAAGACGGCTGATAGCCAGAAACCGGTCCTAGGATGCTTGATTCTGGTCCAGGAAAGACATGGCTTGGCAGTTCGGGCTGGACTGTTCCCATGACGCACAGGGTCAAGGCTGATTTGCATATGGCCTTGTCTGAACTGAGGTGGTGTGGAGTGCAAAAAAACGATGGATTTAGGCCCAGATCTCTGTACTGGGGTGAATGTATGACATTTTTCTGCATTCTGTCCATCAACTGTTGGTTTTGCATCTCTCCTATGAGGGGCACATAAGAAGGGTAGTTGGCAAGTGTTTTGGCGTGTTGAAAACTATGCGTAAAACTCTGGATCTTCTACCGATAGGGGCAAGAAAGACCATGGTTCATTTGCTCATAACGTCTCGTCTCAATTATGCCAACATACTATATCTTGGCCCCATGGTTCATTTGCTCATAACGTCTCGTTTCGATTATGCCAACATACTATATCTTGGGTCCACGTATAAGAGTATTGGTCGACTGCAGGTTCTGCAAAATGCCGCTGCGCGGCTGGTTCTCAATCAGCCTAGGAAGGCGGCTTTAAAAAAAGCCCTCAATTCATTGTACTGGTTGCCAGTGAAGGAAAGAGTTATGTTCAAGACACTATGTACTTGTCATCGAATTCTTAACAATGCTTGCCCGTCTTATCTAAGCGACTTCATCACCAGATATGAGCCTAGGAGGTCCCTGAGATCTCCTGGCTCCCGATTTTTGGTGATCCCTAAGGTAAAGAAGGCCAGGATGGGAGGTCGCTCTTTCCGGGTCCGGGACGCACAGAATTGGAATAAGCTCCCACTAAAACCCAGGCTGGAAAGTTCCGAAATCAAGTTTAGAAAGTTGCTGAAAACCTACTTATTCTCTGGCAGCATGTAAAGATCTCTGCTGAGACGATCCGCGTCTTCCTCTCACCCAGCGCGGGGACACACAGAGATGGCGTAACCATGCGCTCTATAAATGTCATCATTATTATTATTATTATTATTATTATTATAACATTTTGTAATCCTAACTGACTCAAGGAACTAGGTAGAAATTTGAGTTTAGTAAATACATCTTTTAGTGAAGTTGGTTTTAACATTCTGTGTTTGAAAATACCACTTTTAGAAAGTAGGTATTTTCTTGCCTAACTATCCAAGCCTGCCTCTGCTAGGTTGTGTATTCCTTGTCTGGAGTTTGAGTGACAGGGGCTGGAGGGTTCCAGGAGACAGGGTGAGTCAGCACAGGGCTGAATAGACCAATCTGCATGTAGAGTGAGGTAAGGGCAGTACCTGGGACCTGAATAGGGCTGTGCCTGCCTTCCACAATGCTGGCTCCACCTCCTGTGGTGCGTCTGATGTCCCTGGCCCACATTGTCAACAGAAAGAAGGAGTCTTGTCAGAAAAGTGCTCTAGGGCTGACCAGAACTGGTTTGGATTAGGTACAGACACTCTATGCCTTCAGAGAACAAAGAGAATAGGTGTATTAAAGAGGGGACTCAGAGCCCAGGAATTTAGATCACTTTTGGTAAACAATAAGAACCCAGTCTGAGGAGAGGAACCAGAGAGAAACTGAAGGAGGAGACTATGCCTAAGCTGAGTGCTGTTTGCGGGATCTGCCAGCAGTGGTTGCCTGACTGCCAAAGAAAGTAGAAAGGAACTCTATGCTACTTTCTTCAACTTGTAAATTATCTCCAATGGCTTGGAAATTAAGCTTGCCTCCTGCTGAAGTCTCTGGGATAACCGACTTCACCAAACAGGTCCCTGAGTTCCCTTGCTGGGAATTTGAGTTGCCTGCTGTTGTGCTGGGCCTTCTGAGAGACTGTGTGTCGCTGGGAGCGGGAAGCGCGACTCGCGGAGAAGAAGCGTGATGCCGCCACAGCCGCTGTCTTCGCATCACTGAAGAAGGGTGCTGCCGCTTGTCGCAGTGCATCACCGAAGCGCCTCGCATCACCAGAGAAGAGTGTCGCCGTCAAAGCAGACGCTGTCGCATCACCAGAGAAACGTTCCGCTACTGTCGTCGCATCACTGAAGAAGGGTGCCGCGGCTGCCGCTGTCTCATTTCATCATCGAAGTGCCTCGCATCACCGAAGAAGAGTGGCGCCTTCGCAGTAGACGCCATCGCATCACCTGAGAAGCGTGTCGCAGGGTCTGTCGCGGCTGAGAAGATTAACTGAGTCGCGCACGGCTGTCGGGCGTGCACATATCGCCTCGTTGTTGTTGTATCAAGAAGAAGACGCCATTTTGTTTCATTGCATCGGATTGTCATCGCATCATGGCGTTGCGGGTTGCATCGCCACAGAAGTGCAGTTAGAAACCGGCGCATCACCTCCCCATGCAGAGAAGAACCAACGCATCACTGTTCCCTACACAGCAGCAGGGAACCAACGCATCACCGTTCTTGCATATAAGGAACCGACGAATCACCTTCCCTCCAACTCTTTCGTTGTATAGCATTACGCATCAAAGGTATATTGAACGTAAAGTGTCGCATTAACCATCTAAAGAGAAATAAGCTATGTCTACCATTCTAAAGTACAGTATTGTGGATTTTTGTCGTTTGTGGTCTTGTGTTAAGTCTATGTAAAGATACTTATTTTTGATATACAACCTGTGTGGTGTCCATCCGTAGTGCTGTCACTATACTACTGTATGTGTTCACAAATGCTTTACACACTGCCTCTGAGATAAGCCTGCCTGCTCATGCCAAGCTACTAAGCGGGTGAGCAGGGGTTATTTTGGGAGTGTAGCCCCTTACCCTGACTAGACGTAAAGGTCCCTATTTGGTCAAAGGTGCGTACCTCTGCCAACAAGAGACCCCCAAATCTAACTTTGGTGGTCAGCTGTGAGGATTCTGGACTTGTATTTGTGACTCATATACAGTGATGGGTGTACACTACTAATGAGTGCAGACCAAACACAATTACATACTGTTTTTCTGTTTTCTGGTGTCCTCCTGGAAGTATTTTTGATACTATGACTCTCGTTAGTTGTTGCAAAATGGAACTTGACTTCTGGCACATGTTTGTCTACACAATGAAGAAGCTACGTGTATTTTGCAAGGAAAGAGGTCTGCCTGTGAAGAGAAGGTCCAGGGAGGATCTAGAGGCATCCCTATTTCTATATGAGCTACCCCGCTGGAAGGCAACACTACCAGTTGAGTCTAAGTAGGAGGAGTTTCTAAAAATGAAGAGGAAACAGAAGAAGATGACTGGTTTCTGGCTTGTGACCAGAAGCTGAGAGAGATTGATGAGGAGCTGAGACAGCTTGATGAGGCCTAAAGGGCCTTAGCCCAAGAAGAAGAAATTTGGGTAGGTCAGGAAGTGAGCTTTGCTGAGTTGGAGGTGGAGTCCAGCTCAGATGGTGGGAGCAAAATTGAAATATCTAGTGCTGTGGGAGTAGTACACATACCCAGAGATTTGGCGCCTGACTTGGAGGAGGGGGTTAACAAACAAAAGGAGGTTCAAGGAATTGAGGTAGCTCCAGTAGTGCGTAGTGTCTCTGAGGTAAATAGGGAAACTGGCGCAGGAGTTCAGGGTCCTAGTGGTGGGAAGGAAACTCTACTCACTCTAGATGAGAGTTTCAGGGAGAGGGGTTCCCCCAAGGTTGAAGTTCTGGTATGTGAGTGTGAAGACAGCCCAGAAGAGTGTGGGTTGAGTGACCGAGACAGTCAGAACTGTCTCACCAATCTCAAGAGACTGGTGTGGAGTACGTGTGCGAGGCACTGGATGGAGAGGTGAAGGATAGTTTGGGTAACCTTGTAGGGGGTTGTGTGATCGAATTGTGGGAGAGCATATTGTAAGTCCCTGTTTTCCAGCGCTATGCCAACACATGTGAGAGAGTGAGTTCTCTGACCCCAGGAAACTCACATTGGAGGCTGACCTTTTGGTGGATTCCAGAGGGTCTGAAGAGGCATTGGGGAGTGATCCTAAGAGGAGTGGTTCATGTATCTTCCAACCCAGAGTGGTGGAAGTGGTTCAGAGTAGCCCGGCTTGGTCCCCTTATAGTGAGGAGGTTGAAGGGCCTCACATCCTGTTTCGCAGGGAGGTGCCCCAACCTCAGTCTCCAGGACTGGGTGGTTCCTTGAGGCACCGGCTAGTCTGTCCTGATGGACCGTCCGTTGAGGGGGATCTCCCCAGTTCAGGTGAGCTTGGAGTGTCTGTAAGTAGAACTCCTGGAAAAAGAACAATTTTGCACCGGGTTACGTGCATCTATTCATCAGCACAAGTTAGACGTTGTGAATTGAATCACAGACTACTTGATGTTTATATATTCTTTCTATTTATTTATTATGTAAAAGTTATTTTTTGGTATATATTTTTATCTTTGTTTTTTTTAAAAGAAACTATTGGTTTGACAGATTATATATTTATACATAGTACACTTATTTTTAGTAATTATATACACATGTTTGTCAATTGCAATTACATATACATCACTACAGATTCATCGATTTTATCATACAATACAGAACCAATTCCTTCTTCAACGCGTTTCGGCGATTAGCCTTCCTCAGGAATTCTGTATTTTCAAATGCACAGCGTTGGTACAAAAACGTTGATACTATTATAAATAGAGAAAATGATTTGATCTAGAATCACAACGACTAACTTTATTTGCTTTAATTTCTATAAATAACTTATTTCACAATGATTTATGTACAAGGGACTATCTTATCTGTACTTCGCTAGGTCCATATCTGGTTGAACTAGCCAATTCTACATTTTTCTTACAAAACCTTACAATATCTACCAGCTATTTACATATTATTTACACATATCACTAGGGAGATCCTATACATATCTACATTATATACATTATAAACAAAACATGGCATTTCATAGTTCACATACCAGTGGTTATATATCTAATTGGAGAAGTGTGGCTCAGGGGTTAGAGGCGGCAGACCCGGAAGCTGAGATCGGCCCTGGACCAGGGTTCAATTCCCCGCCTCGGCGGGTCTTGGGCTAAAAATTCCACGGACTCGATAATTCTCGCTCCGGTGCCTTCTCGACTCACGGGTTCACACTCTGCGACTCTGGGCAATAGCTTGCTTAATCTTCACAACGGCCCCTCGCGGCGGGATGCCTGGCTTTCACCTTGTGGATACCCTGCCGGGGTTATCTCACAGGGGAATACCAGGACGGGTTCCCTAAGCAAGCACCGGGAAACCCACTGCGGGTAGCTGTGTGCTATATAAGCTCAAGTAAAAAAAAAAATATCTAATATGAATAGCCTATCTGCGGATAGGGATATATTAAACCCACTTGCTTGAATTATCTATAAATTATACCATAAAGGCTCTATTCTACACAGTTCTTGAAAGATTAATGAACCGACCTGTCTAGAGGGGAGGTAAGCCTTCAAGGAGATCATGTGTGGGATATACCTGGAGAATGCTGGTGAGGTTGTTTGTTCAAATCCCGAATGTAAAGATGTCAAGTAATTATATAGACTCTTGCTTTTGGCTTGTTTTTCTGAAAAATTAAAGATAAAGAGAAAAAAACTTGTTTTCTATCTAAAACCAACTGTACTTGCGCTAGTTCAAATTAGATTAATAGGTTGGTTATAGTGAACATTGACATACCTAGTGCTAAGCAGACCACTTCGATGTGGGTATTTTTAAGTGTTGTCTGAACACAAGTTTCATGCCCCATGAGTCGGCAGACGAAGGGTTTTCCTTTCGGTGGACTGTAAAAGAAAACCGCACCCTTTCGTGAATCACCGATCCCTACGTAAATAGTTTGTTGCCTCCAAGACCTAAATTGTTAGAGACTCGTGGCCAGAGTCTATTACTTACATTTACCACCCGAGTTTAATGCCTCGTTCCTACCCTTGTGCCGCTCCGTGGATTACTGGCGTCTCGCTCTTCGCGGTTTTTTAAAACAAACAGGTTGCGTTGTCATCCAGCGTGTCTCGTGTCAACGAAACGCTGAACCGCTAACCCAAGATGGCCGCCTTCTATGGGACACCGGGCGAAAGGGAAGTTGGTTCCCGGTAGTCTTTCTTCTGCATTGAAAAACCTGTAAAATAAATTTACTCCGAGGGCCGAATGAGAAAATAATGTTGAATACCCATTTTGTGAAAAACGGGACTTGGTAGATGAACGCGTTGTGTTGCAAAGTCTATGGATGCACATAGTACATTTTCCGTTTTTCAAAGGTGGAGAAAAAACATTTGTATGTTCATGCCGGCGGGTGACCTTGCACCCATGTATATTGAGGGATGTGGAATAATTGAGAGAAAATTAAACAAAGCAAAATCTAGCGTCAAAAAAATAAAATAATACTGCTCCATAGTTAAGACGGGGCATTGGTGGTGATGCTGGTGTCCTACACGTAACGGTCTTCTTATGAAGAGACCTAGAGATATCGCTTTCACATTAGTATTGTTATCTTTGAAGTGGATATTGTGGGATCACTTCCATGTTGGACATTATCGGGTGGCAAAGCAAACATAGTTCAATCATGGCGCTTGATGTTACACATATGTTTGGTACAGGGAGGACATTGGGACAGGCATTATGGAGTCACTAGGGACTTTTTACATCCGACTTTCTGGAGGGTGATTGCGACCTTGATCATAGTTGGCCCCAGGGTATTTCATCGTTTAGACCATTCTTGTTTGATTTGATTCGAAAAACCCACCGTTGTTCTTTTTCGAGAAGGTAGTTCTCATTATCCACCTGTTCTATGACAGTCCAAGAGATGTCCTCAGGTTTGTGACCCCTCTCTATAAAGTGGTTGGTCAGTTTTGTGCTGGTTTTCTTGCATTTTATGGTACTCTTGTGTTCGCCTATTCTGATCTTCACAGCCCTGCTAGTCATGCCGACATACTCAAGTTTGCACGGGCAGGTGATTAAGTACACAACATTGAGACTATTTCAGTTGCTGAAGCCTCTCTGTTCCCATTTCGTTCCATTGTCAAAAGTAAGTGTCTTACTCTTTTTGGTTAGGCAACACACCTTGCATCCTCCACATGGATAGTGTCCTTGTACAAAATTGGGATTTCTTGATGGGTTGATTCTTTCTGTTTTTGGTCTGGTATGTACCAGAATGTCTTTGACACTTTGCGCTTTTTTGTGGGAGAAAATAGGTTTAGGTATCTCTAAACCACCACTATTCAGAATTTTCCAATTTTTTGTGATGATTTTGGTTACCTGATCTGAGCTTGTATTATAAGTGGTGACACGGATGGGTCTACGTTCTTCCTCCTTCGATGTCTTATCTTCAAGGAGGCTTTCTCTGCAGCTGTTTCTCGCCCTCTTGTAAGCTTGATCAATGATTTTGCTAGGGTACCTCCGAGTTTCCAATTTCCTTCGCAGGTCTTTTGACTGTTGTTTAAAATTACCAATTTCTGTACAATTCCTGCGAAGGCGCAGGAACTGGCCATATGGTAGATTGTCCCGTAAATGTTTCAGGTGGAAGCTCTGATACATGAGCAAACAGTTTTTAGAAGTACTCTTGAAATGGGTTGTTGTCATCAGTCTGCCATTTTTTGGAAAGATGTTTAAATCCAGAAATACAAGGTTGCTGTTGGAGGTGACGCTGGTGAATTTTAGGAACTCGTCTTGGAAGTTTAACCAGGTTAGGAACTGTTTTGAGGTCCTCTCATCTCCATCCCAGATGATAAGGATATCATCGATGTATCTCTTCCAAACCCTGATGTTTGGTCTGAAAGGATTCCTGGGGTTTAGTATCTTCGTGACCTCCAGTTGGTGCACATAGAGACCAGCTATGCTAGGAGCAAATGTGCTTCCCATGCTGGTCACGTGCTTTTGGAGGTAGAGGGTGCCATTATGTTCAAAGAAGTTCTCTTTCAATGCCAGAGAACAGCATTCTGTAACCACATTCCGTGGGGTTTGATAGTCCCAATCATCTTCAAATAGTACATCTTCAATTATCGCAAGAGTCTCATTGTGGGGCAGACTGGTATAAAGACTCTCCACGTCACAGCTGATTAGGAGCTGTGTTTTTGGGTCAAAAGTCAATTCTTCAAGTAAGTTCAACACATCCTTCGTATCTTTTAGATAGGTTGACGTTCTCTGGACAATTGGTCTGAGGAAGGCGTCAGCAAACCTAGATACAGGTTCCAGTACCGACCCAATCCCTGAGACGATCGGTCGCCCCGGGGGATTCTGCAGGTTTTTGTGGATCGTAGGTAGGGTATACAGGTATGGGGTTTTTGGTTTTTTCTGACATAGGAAATCTTATTATTTTTTGGTGATCCAATTGTGGGTCAAAGCTTCCTCCACCATTGTTTTGATCTTGGTGGTTATCTTCTCGGTGGGGTCAGTGCAGAGGACCGTGTAGTTGCGTTGGTCTTGTAATAGTCTAGTGCATTCCCTGTCATATTGTTCTTTACTTTGTATCACAATTGCACCCCCCTTGTCTGCTGGTTTTATTACAATACTTTTGTTGTTACTCAATTCCCGCAATGCTTGTCTTTCTTCCTTGGAGATGTTCTGGAAGACTTTTTTAGTAGTGGGTCGACTTCATCACGGTCCTTCATGACCGCTTTTTCGAAAGTGAGAAGTTCGATGGGAAGGGTGTTGTCCATTGGAGTGAAGGTAGATTTGGGTTTTAGTCCGGTATCGCCTTGCTCACTGTTATCCTCTTTGTCTTTGAAAAAGACCTGGAGTTTCAATCGTCTTATGATTCACCATAAGAATTGGCTTGTATACTGAGGAATAAATATGCGTATATAAGCCACAAAACCTCTTTTCCTAATGATTTCTTTATTGCCCATCACGTGATAGCCCCGCCTAGCACAAGCAGAAAGGAATCCTTGGCAGTACCATCCACTAACCAATGAGCGGCTCAATAGACTCGCACATCGCGGAGTATTACTCAATTTTTTTGTGCACATCACCTGTCATCCATTCAGGTCAGCGCACCAGCCTTTTCTCTCCCGTTACACAGCTTCCGATTAAGCAGAACGAATCGGGCGTCATTTGCGGCCTCCAGAATGAACAGGAGAGCGCTCTAGCGCTTCTTACCACCAACATGGCTATCCGCCAGGTGTATTCATTTCCGACCACTGAAGTCCAATTAACATTCATATAAATACCCTATCCCCCTCCTCTCCTCCACAACCACTGAGCCGCGGGATGGCGAGAGAGGAAGCAAGGACTTCACAACTGTATGTAAGTACGGCATAGCAGTCTCAGGAGGGAACTGATCGCAAGCTCTTCTCTGACCATGAGAGCAATACACGGCTGATTTCTTTTCAGGAATCCTAACAAAACAAGGCTTTTTCCTTGTCTTTTTCCACGCAAACAGATGACAGTGTCAGATTACATCTCGACCCGATAAGAAGGCTCAAGGAGCACTGACTCCTTACGTTTCTAGTATGTACTTTTCAGCTTCAAACAACTCATTTTTGAGTCTCACGTTATAGAGTGTGTGTTTTCTGTTCTATGTATGTTCGTTGTGTATTGTCACCACTTCCCCCCCTTCCTTTACCAGAACAGGTCACAGCACCGATGTTTAACTGTAGCATATTATGTTTACTATGATCACTATGCATCACCTTTTCTCTCTCACAGGTGATCTGTCCTTGCACATTGGGAAGCGCACGTGAAGAAACTGTGCTCTCTTCTTTACAGGTTTATTTTCAGAAATACTGACAGAGCGTACCAACTAGGTATCGTATTTTCACAAACACTTCTGTATATATTCACGCATTCTTTCACATTTTGATAGCAACATAGTGAGTGACAGACGGATCATACTCAGTCCTGATGAAAAAGCCTTGAGCTTCGAAACATGTTGACTTTTCCAGGAGAATCAGCACATTACTAGCCTGAGGTCTCCGAACCACTGTTTTAATAGTACCAGCCTATGACCAAATAAAGTTTGTTTAGTCGCCAAGTCCAGGTTCCTTTTAATATCATTTTTCACCCACCCCTGACCCTTTTCACTCACTACAATTACACCTCACATAACACTACACTAATTAAGTGCTCCAGCGTAGTCGGCAGTCGCAGCATGCCCCCTTCCACAGCGGGGTGGGAAGACGCCGATGATGAAGCATGACACCAAGGGCCCTTTTGGTGTGTATGGGGTATTTTAACAAACACAGTGTATGCCTTAACTTTTAGACATACGTTCTCCCCCGCCCCAACAAACCTCTTTGAGGTGGATCTCTTTGTTTTGTACACCATTGCATGGAGGAGGATGCATCCATGAAAGTACTCTTGTTGAGCACTACCTCTTCACTCCCCAACCATTGTTTTCTTGAAGTCTCAGGGATAACAGACTTCACCAACCAGCTCCCCTGAGTTCCCTTGCTGGGAATTTGAAGTGCCTGCTGTTATGCTGGGCCTTCTGAGAGACTGCGTGTTGCTGGGACCTGGAAGAGCGACTCACGGGGAAGAAGCGTGACGCCACCGCAGCACAGCCGTCGGGCGTGCACGCATCGCCTCGTCATTGTCGCATCAAGAAGCAGACGCCATTTTGTTTCATTGCATTGGACCATCATCACATCACGGCGTTGCGGGTCGCCACACCACGGAAGCGCAGTAAGGAACCGACACATCACCTTCCCTGCAACTCTTTTGTTGTATAGCGCTACGCATCCAAAGGCACATTGAACGTAAAGTGTTGCATTTACCATCTAAAGAAAACTAAGCTATTTCTACCTTTCTACAGTACAGTATTGTGGATTTTTGTTGTTTGTGGTTTTGTGTTAAGTCTATACAAGGATACTTATTTTTTATATACAACCTGTGCGGTGTCCATCTGTAGTGTTGTCACTGTACTACTGTATGTGTTCACAAATGCTTTTTACACTATCTCTGAGATAAACTTGCCTGCTCATGCCAAGCTTCCAAGGGGGTGAGCGGGGGTTATTTTGGGAGTGTAGCCCCTTACCCTGACTAGACGCAAGGGTCCCTATTTGGTCAAAGGTACCTACCTCTGCCAACTAGAGACCCCCAAATCTAACAACCAGTATTACAGGATGAGGGCCTAGAAGCAGCTGTAGTCCCTGAGGCACTGGAAAGGGAATCTGAGTTTGAGAGAGTGGACTGATAACAAATGAACCTTGGATCTGTTGTGGCTACGCTTCAGAAGGGTGTTCCTTAGGATTCAAAGTACGAGAGTGCCCTTGGCATAAATCCTATGATGCTGCAGCATGAATGCAATACATGAGAGCTATTAAATGCTACAAGAAACTGATTGAAAGAGCCCATGTCGAATTATTTGCAGACAAATCATAAAACAGCTGTCAACCTTCTAAGGAAAACTTCTCTATTGTGAACAACCTGATTAAACCCACCTCCACTCCTGGATTAGCGGAAGCTTCTAACAGCCACTGCAGCAAGCTTGGTCAATGATCTTTATCTTTACTTTAACAGGGGTGAGAAAACAGTCAAACCTGTCTCTCTTGACACAGGGACCTACCACTCGCAATGAGCTCCCTTGGACCAATTGGCTCTACTTGACGCAGATTCTATTTCCACCTTAATGCGTCAAGTGAAATCTGGATCTCCGGATGACACATTTAAACCTGATTATAATTTTTAAATTTCAGTAGAGCATCACACCCATATTTCTAGAATTAGCCAAACTCCCACTGAGCACTGAAGAGTTATCCCTCTTCTAAAAAAGTATTTGTTAGATGCCACTCAGCCAGAAAACTATTGACCCATTTCTCTTCTGTCGGTTCTGTCCAAGGTTGTGGAGAAACATGTAAACAATCTCTTAACCAAAATCTTAGAACATAATTAAATATTAGATTGTTCCCAAAGTGGATTTAGATCACACAGCACCGAAATTGCTCTTTTAACAGTTATTGAATCCCTTTGCAGTTAAGCAGATGCTGGCAAATCCCAGGCTCTGCACCTCCTGAATTTAAGGGCTGCCTTCGACACTGTCTCACATGCAATAATATTAACTTCTCTCACTGACCTGGGGGTACAGGGCAAAGGTCTGGCCTGGTTTACCTCCTTTTTAAAAGGAGTGATCCTTTCAATTTATACCACACATCCCTCTCTTTGCCTCAACCCAAAGAGAACTTTCTCCTGGCATCCCTCTGGGTTCGGAGCTCAGTCCTGCCCTTTTTAATATTTCCGTCAGACCTCTAGCAGCGGTAGTGAAATCATTTGGAATATCTCACTATTGCTGTATGCTGATGACACTCAGCTAATTATTTTCCTGTCAGCAGTCGACTGGCTTTTGTGCCAAATCTAAAAACTTTGTTCTAGAAATGGGATTTCTGGCTAGCTCAGACTTGCGCCAAAGCGAGGCAAAAACCACCACTCTAGTCAGGATAAGGGCAGTGTGTAAAGCATTTTGCACATAACCAACAGTAAAACAGTGTACCCACTGCAGAAGGGCACCACACCAGTTTAGGAAAATATCCAATTTTTATATACTTAAGACAAGACCAAATACGATAAAAATCCACAATACTATACTTCAAAATTGTCACTTATCCGAATATGCTTTAAAAATAGTTCCTTGATGTTGATCACAGGCATCAGGTGCTGCGGTGTGAAGCGCAGAGGTGCGGAGCTTGGTGCCCCCAAGTCGCAGTTCAAGCAGCAGCTCGGTGGCGGCATCAGATGGTGTCGTCGGTTAGACCAGGGTTGCGGTGCGAGTTGGAGGTGGTGCTCGTCACGATGCTAGCAGGTCACAGTGCAAGCAGCGACGTTGTCATTGATGAAGTGCTGTGGCTGACAAACTAGAGTCAATGGCGCCGGCGGTGGTAGGTCAAGGCTGTGGTGTGGGATGAGGGTGGTGCTTCGTGTAACTTACGAGCGGTGCCCGAACCACGGTACAGGCAGTGGCGTCAATGTCGATGGGAAGTGGCAGCGGCAGGAAGGCCACAGCGTTGTCGTGTAGCAAGGTGGTGCAGAGTGCGGGTCCACAGGTCGCAGTGCGAGCAGCAGTTCAGTGATGGCGTCGTCGGTGAGACCAGGGTCGAGGTACAGCATGGCAGCAATGCCCTCTGAGGTGCCAAAGCTTTGGCGTGAAGCAAGGCAGTGCAGGGTGCGTGCCCACAGGTTGCGGTGCGAGCAGCGGCTCGGTGATGGCATCAGCAGGCGGCGGCAGTAAGACCAAGGTCTCGGTCCGGCGTTGCAGCAGTGCCCTTTGCGGTGCCTTCAGGACACGGGTTCGGCAGGGTCATCATAGACGTGGTTGTGTGGCATTCTCCGGGTGGCAGCAAAAAACACACAGTCCCCAGTGCTGCGGGTCGAAGAACCTGAAGTCTTTGCTGTTCCTGAGTGTTAGACCTGGCACCTTGGCGTGAGTTTCCCTTCCACTTTTTGCTGATGTGCCTCCGATGTTTTGCTGGTTTTCCGATACTCAGGGCACTGCGCCACGGCCGACCCGTGCCGCAGTGCAAGTGCTCCCTACTGTAAATTGTACATGTGATTGGTATCCATGATTGGTTCATTGGATTTACTGTTAGTCCCTAGTAAAGTGCACTAGGAGTGCCGGGGCTTGTAGATGCCAATACTGCTAGTGGGCCTGCAGCGCTGGTTGCGCCACCCACCGAAGCAGCCGCAAAGATGTGTCTGGGGACTGCCACCGCAGAACCCGCGTGCGGTCTCGTACTGTCACGCTAGCTGGGCAAGTGCACCCACTTGCCAGCCCCTGAACCTTCCCTTGACTACATATTAGTCACCCCTATGGTAGGCCTGCGGGCAGGGTGCGTTGTAGGTGTAAGGTAGGACAAGCCCTGATGTGTGAGGCCGGTCCTAGTAGTGACTTACAACTAAAATCGTATTTCACTATTGAAGGCTACCTGCTTCCGTAAGGCCAGACTGAGCTGCTGGAATTATTACACCCTATAATCCCAGCAGGCTCAAGGAGCATGGTAGCGAGTCGTGTTTAGTATGCCTGAACTCAGGATGATAAAATATTTCTTGTAGTCAAGTTTATTTTAGTATCCTGTGTTTGCAAATGCTACTTTTAGAAAGTTAGCATTTGCTTGCCTAACCATTTCAGCCCGCCTCTGCTGGTATGTGTATCTGACTGTCTGGGATGTGTGAGTGACAGGGCGGGAGGATGACAGGTGGGGAATGCGCAGATTACACCTTAGTGGGAGGTAGGAGTGGCTCTTGACTCTGGATCTTGCTGTGCTCCGCCACCACAATGCCGGCTCCACCCTCCTGGGGAGCGACTGATGACTCAGCTGACACCTGGCCCAGGAAGGGCGAAGCCCCATCAATAAGGTACTCTGGCTGCCCCTGTCCGCACAATGCTGGCTCCACCTCCTGTGGGGCGTCTGATGCGCCTGCCCCTCACACTGAAAGCAGAAGCCGGATTACGCCACCCGAGTACTCAAGGACTGAAAGTGGCTATGCAAAGGCCCCCCTGGCCTGCGAGAACAAAAGAAATACTGTATAAAAGAAGGAGCCCTGCTCCTTGAGAATTAGATCCTGTTTGGGCTACAGAAGGAACTCTGCCCGACGAGAAGGACCGGGAAGGACAAGGAAGAGTGCTGGCTCTTGCCTGTGTCTGGTGCCTTGCTGCCGAAGGAGAGGAAGAAGGAAAGACTACAAGAAGACTTTTGCTTTGAGAAACTTTGTGCCAAACTCTGTTGAGAGATCTCCGAGGGCTTGCTGTGAACTTGCCCCCTGACCAGTGCCCCAGGACCAGTGGGCACTACATCCTGAAGAAAGCGACTGTGTGTGCTGCTTATCGCTGCAGTACCGACGGAGGAATCTCCTCCAAGGCAACGACATCCTCCTGACCACCGTGACCGGGGCCCAAAGCAACAGTGAGAGCAACGTGAGGTCCAGCCGCCGCTGGCCCGAACACCGTGACCGCAACTGCACCGGGAGCCCGAGAGCAAAGTGAAGGAGGACCTGTCCGGTCCGAGCTCCCGAGTTGACTGCGCCACGAGCAGCCAATCCAATTGCAAAGACGGACAGTCGCCCTGTGAGAGTCCCCCTGGTCGGTATCCTGCCCGACAGCTCAGCTGTGAGCGCACAGCTGCAACCGGCACTTGGCTGGGTACGTCCTGCACTTGAGGACCGTACTGCCACTTGCCGCCACCACACGGCCGCCGCCCCAGGGTCGGAGCGAACGACGAGGAAAGGATCCTGCCGCCACAGAACACCGCTGCCCCGGATGACCCGTGACCTGCCGGCTGAGAGCCGCAACGAACAGCGACCCCGGAAAAGCAACGCGACGTGGGACAGCTCCCCTTGAAGCCGCCCGCTCCACAACGAACTTTGAAAGGTACTGTGTTGTATCCTCCCGGTGCGAGCAACCTGCAATCCGAGCTCGCGCCGTGCCCTCCGCTCCCAACGCGAGCCGCCTCTGAAACCGAGGCTTGCACTGCTCCTGGCCCTCGAGGCCCACGCGGAGAGCGCATTGAGGCGCTACGAGACACTGGACCTTGTCAAACCCGGGCAGAAGGCCCAAAAGATCACTTATTGCTAAAAGAGAACTGTGGGAACCTGAACTCAAGTAACCTGGAACCGATATTGAAAGTTTGATAACTGTATTTACAAGCCTGCTTGAAATCTATATAAAGATATATATTTTTACAAATACAGTTTGGTGTCATTGTGTGGTGGGTTGGTTGTGATGGTGTGATATTGCAAATGTTTAACCCTATGTGCCCCAAAGATTAGCCTAAGACTGCTTAAGCCACACTACCTAGAGGGTAAGCAGAGGTTGTCTGGAAGGTAACCCTCAGCCCTGACGAGGAAGAAAGAGTCCCTGCTTGTCGCTAGTGCTACACTGCGCCAACTAGAGCCTCCCCCTTCCTACATTGGACGCAGCGGTGAGGATTTTTCGAATTTACATTTGCAGTGTCTATACCTTAACTTCTGACCATTGCACAGTGATTACAGTCCAGTTACTTAGCCACAGGTTTCTATTGTGATTTTGCCGAGAGAAGATCCCTAGCGAAGAAGCCATGCCGGACGCGAAGAGCCTGGATGGAGCGGAGTCCACGACCTCTGAGATGTTGGAGGTGGAGTGGGACGCCACAAAGCTGGATACGTACTCCAGAACGGAACTTAAGTTTTTTTGCAAGAAACTCAAGGTTCCACACACCGGTTGCAAGAACAAGCCACAACTCTACAAGGCCCTGAAAGCCTGGGTAGAGTCCCGAAAGGCCCCGGAGGATCAAGATGCCCTCGCGGAGCAGGAGGCAACTGAGGAGCAGAATGCACCTGTAGATCTAGTGGATCTCGAAAGGCAAGACAGCGTGCACAGCTTTGGTAAAGGCCTGTCGCCAGAGGAGCTGGCGGACAGGAAGGAAACGAGGGATCACGAAAGGAAGCTGGCAGAATTGAAAATCCAACTGGAGCTTGAAACCAAAAGAATGGCGCTGGAAGAGCGAAAGCACCAAATGGATTATGAGTTGAAAATGAGGGAGATGAGTCTAAAGGAGAGAAACTTGGATCATCCTCTCTCTGGTGGCAGCACAACGCCAGTGCAGGTAGAGTCAAGAGTGCACATCCCCAAAGATGTAGTTAAAGAGTTCTTTAAGGGTGATGACATAGGACAATGGTTTAGGGCATACGAGGTAGCCATGTCCTCCCACCGGGTCCCTGACAAGGATTGGGGAGCGGGGTTGTGGGGAAGGTTCCTTAGCGAAGGGCGGGACACCCTGCTAGATTTGCCCGTTGAAAACCAGAAATCCTATTCCCACATGAAAGAAGCTTTAATGAACAGGTACGGGCTTACCCCTGAAATGTATAGACAGAAGTTTAGGGGATGTACTAAGCGGCCTGGGAATACGTATGTGGAGTATGTGACTTATTTCTGCAGAGCACTGGATGGTTGGGTGAAGGGTAGCAAAGTGAATGATTTTCAAGGTCTCTTTGATTTAATTGCATGGGAGCACTTGTCTGATCACTGTTTTCCTGAGTTACGCCAACACCTGATCGATAGCAAGCTGTCCAACCCGAGGAAGCTTGCTGAGGAGGCGGACCGCTGGCTCAGCACCAGGGTCCACAAGGGTCCAGTGGGAGACTCCGCCAAGAGTGGGCAGGGTCCCAGCAGAAGAGTGGGGGGGACAAGGGAAAACAGAAAGGGTTCCAAAAAGGCCCCCAAAGTAATCCCCAAGGGAACCAGCAGCAAGGTTCTCAGCCTCCCCCACCCCCAAAGCAGAATGGGGCCCCGACAGGTAAACCTGTTCCAAAGGGGCCCTTCAATTGTTTCAAATGTGGTGAGCCGGGGCACATATCCAGTGACCCCAAGTGTCGCCTGTTTGGAAAACCCGCACCCACTGGTGCTCCGCCCCGTCAAGTGACTAGTGTTCACTTAGGAGAAGAAGTGATGGTCCCGGGGGGTGGAGATCCCGTTCACATGACCCTAGTCTCGCTAGGAGACAGTGAGATGATCCCTACGAACTACCTGCCCTCTAACACTAAGAAATATGGGCAGGTGGTGATCATCAATGGTAAGGAAGCTGAAGCTCTTAGAGATACAGGAGCCAGTGTGACTGCAGTGAGGCAGCACCTGGTGTCTCAAGAGCAGGTTGTACCCCATGCCTACTGTAGGGTTATCAACGCTGATAATTCAGAGAGTCAGTGTCCGATGGCTCAAGTTCCCTTCGAGTGGGGGGGGGGGTCTCTGGTACTCTGCAGGTCTGTGTAAGGAAAACCATGCCTGTTGACTGTTTGCTAGGGAATGACTTGGAGCACTCCCCTTGGGAAAAGGTGGAGAAGACGACTCACCTGAGGATGGTGGGTCTGCCTGACTGGGCGTGCGTGACCACCCGGTCCATGGCAGCCAGTAGGGGTGATCAAGAGGTCCTGGGGCCTGAAGGAGAGGCCCAGGAACCGGCTTTAGGGAGAAGGCACAGGGGGCGTGGGAAACCGGCCCCTGAAGTTCCCACGGTCCAGGAGGAGGCAGACCTTGAGGGGGATGCCCTGGAGCCTACAGGGGAACAGATTGCCGAACTGGGGGACCTGCCTGAGCTGACCCATTGGCAGCAAGAAGGAGGACCCTCCAGGGAGGAATTCTGCAAGGAGCAGAAAGAATGCCCTTCTCTCGTAGGTATGCGGCAGCAGGCTGCAGACCAGGCCAATGGTGTTCAGGCCAAAACACATTACGTGTACTGGGAGAACGACCTCCTGTATTCAGAGCCTAAGGCTGCTGAACCTGGGTCAGCCCGTGTGCTGGTGGTACCCCAGAAGTTCAGAGCCTTCCTACTGGGTTTGGCTCACGATGTGCCTTTAGCAGGACATTTGGGGATGGACAAGACCTATGACAGGCTTGTCACCCACTTTTACTGGCCCCAAATGCACAAGAGCTCAGATGCTCATTGTAGGACCTGTCCGACTTGCCAGGCAAGTGGGAAGAGCGGAGGAAAGAACAAGGCTCCCCTCCAGCCCTTCCCTGTGGTCGGTACGCCATTCCAGCGAGTGGGTATTGACATCGTTGGGCCTCTGGACCCCAAGACAGCCATGGGCAACAGGTTCATCCTGGTCTTGGTGGATCATGCCACCCGGTACCCTGAAGCCATCCCTCTGAGGACAGTGACGGCCCCCGTGGTGGGACGTGCACTGATGGGAATTTTCTCACGAGTAGGATTCCCTCTAGAGGTGGTGAGCGACAGGGGGACCAACTTCATATCCAAGTATATGAAGTCCCTTTGGCAAGAGTGTGGTGTAACCTACAAGTTCACCTCGCCTTACCATCCCCAAGGTAACGGGTTGGTTGAGAGATTCAACCGAACCCTGAAAGGCATGATCATGGGCCTAGAAGGTCCGATGAGGCGTAAGTGGGACGTCCTCTTACCATGCCTGCTCTTTGCATATCGCGAGGTACCACAGAAGTCCCTAGGGTTCAGCCCCTTTGAGCTACTGTACGGTCACCCCGTGAGAGGACCACTGAGTTTGGTAAAGGAAGGCTGGGAGCAATCTCCCAGGAAACCTCCCCAGAATGTATATAGCTACATGCTGGCCTTCAGAAACCAAACCAGGCGCTTCAGACAACTTGCCGAGGCAAATCTGGAAGCAAGCCAGGAGGAGATGAAGCGGTGGTACGACCAGAATGCCACTCTGGTCGAGCTTCAGCCTGGACAAGAGGTGTATGTCCTGGCCCCAGTGGAGCCCTGTGCCCTTCAGGATAAGTGGACAGGTCCATTTGAGGTTGTGGAGCGCAAGAGCCCAGTGACATACTTGGTGGACATGAAGACGCCCAGGAACCCTTTGAGGGTCCTACATTTCAACCGCCTCAAGCCCCACTTACGAAGGTCCGAAGTGGGCATGTTGTTGGCAACTGATGATGGAACGGAGGAGGAGTCGGAGCCTCTTCCTGACCTCTTAGTGGCCTGTGAGAAGGACGGGTCAGTGGATGGAGTTAACCTCTCACCCACCCTGACCCCCGAACAACAGGAAGACTGCCGCCAGTTGCTGGGGCAGTTTCCAGATCTGTTCTCCCTGGTTCCGAGTGTCACAGATTGGTGCGTCCATGATGTGGACACCGGAGACAGCCTACCTGTGAAGCATAAGGCTTACAGAGTGACTGACAGGGTCAGGGCCTGCATTAAGGAGGAGGTCTCCAAGATGCTTGCCCTTGGGGTGGTTGAGTCTTCCAGCAGTCCTTGGTCCAGCCCCGTGGTCTTGGTCCCAAAGGCTGCTGCGCCGGGAGCCACGCCCGAACTCCGGTTCTGTGTGGACTACAGAGGACTCAATTCAGTCACGAAGACTGACGCGCACCCCATCCCCAGAGCTGATGAGCTCATTGATCGGCTAGGGGCTGCCCGGTTCCTCAGCACGTTAGATTTAACGTCTGGGTACTGGCAGATCGCCTTGACCGATGGGGCAAAGGAGAGGTCCGCATTCTCTACACCAGATGGGCATTTCCAGTTCCGGGTTATGCCATTTGGAATGAAGAATGCCCCTGCCACCTTTCAGAGATTGGTCAACCAGGTGCTGGCTGGGCTGGACGAGTTCAGTGCCGCCTACCTGGATGACATCGCGGTGTTCAGTGGCACCTGGCCAGAACACCTGCGACACCTCTGAGAAGTGTTGATGGCCTTGCGCAGAGCAGGCCTCACAATCAAGGCGAGCAAGTGCCAGATTGGGCAGGGTTCAGTGGTGTACCTGGGACACCAAGTGGGGAGTGGCAAGGTAGCACCCTTGCAACCCAAAATTGAGACCATCCTGGCTTGGGAACCCCCCAAGACCCAGACTGCAGTGAGAGCCTTCCTGGGGCTCACTGGGTATTACAGGAGGTTTGTCAAGGGCTATGGCACGATTGTGACCCCCTTGACAGAGCTGACTTCGAAGAAGCAGCCCAGGAATGTGATTTGGACTGACACCTGTCAGAAGGCTTTTGACACCATGAAGACTGCCATGTGCACGGCGCCCGTGCTCCTGGCTCCTGATTTCTCCAAGGAATTCATAGTGCAAACAGACGCTTCAGAGCATGGTGTAGGGGCTGTTCTTTCACAGATGACTGAAGAGGGCTTTGACCAACCCGTAGCCTTCAGAAGTAGGAGGTTACTTCCACGGGAAAGTAGGTGGAGTGCAATAGAGCGTGAAGCATTTGCTGTGGTCTGGGCGCTGAAGAAGCTAAGACCCTACTTGTTTGGGTCTCACTTCCGAGTTCAGACGGACCACAGGCCCCTCAGATGGTTGATGCAAATGAGGGGTGAGAACCCGAAACTGTTGAGGTGGTCCATTTCTCTACAGAGTATGGACTTTACGGTGGAACACCGCCCTGGCACCGATCACGCCAACGCTGACGGTCTGTCCAGATTTTTCCGCCTTAGTGATGTGGAACTCCCTGGGGAAGGGTAGTTCCCCCCACATTTCAGCTGGAGGGGACACATGTTAGACCTGGCACCTTGGCGTGAGTTTCCCTTCCACTTTTTGCTGATGTGCCGATGTTTTGCTGGTTTTCCGATACTCAGGGCACTGCGCCACGGCCGACCCGTGCCGCAGTGCAAGTGCTCCCTACTGTAAATTGTACATGTGATTGGTATCCATGATTGGTTCATTGGATTTACTGTTAGTCCCTAGTAAAGTGCACTAGGAGTGCCGGGGCTTGTAGATGCCAATACTGCTAGTGGGCCTGCAGCGCTGGTTGCGCCACCCACCGAAGCAGCCGCAAAGATGTGTCTGGGGACTGCCACTGCAGAACCCGCGTGCGGTCTCGTACTGTCACGCTAGCTGGGCAAGTGCACCCACTTGCCAGCCCCTGAACCTTCCCTTGACTACATATTAGTCACCCCTATGGTAGGCCTGCGGGCAGGGTGCGTTGTAGGTGTAAGGTAGGACAAGCCCTGATGTGTGAGGCCGGTCCTAGTAGTGACTTACAACTAAAATCGTATTTCACTATTGAAGGCTACCTGCTTCCGTTAGGCCAGACTGAGCTGCTGGAATTATTACACCCTATAATCCCAGCAGGCTCAAGGAGCATGGTAGCGAGTCGTGTTTAGTATGCCTGAACTCAGGATAAAATATTTCTTGTAGTCAAGTTTATTTTAGTATCCTGTGTTTGCAAATGCTACTTTTAGAAAGTTAGCATTTGCATGCCTAACCATTTCAGCCCGCCTCTGCTGGTATGTGTATCTGACTGTCTGGGATGTGTGAGTGACAGGGCGGGAGGATGACAGGTGGGGAATGCGCAGATTACACCTTAGTGGGAGGTAGGAGTGGCTCTTGACTCTGGATCTTGCTGTGCTCCGCCACCACAATGCCGGCTCCACCCTCCTGGGGAGCGACTGATGACTCAGCCGACACCTGGCCCAGGAAGGGCGAAGCCCCATCAACAAGGTACTCTGGCTGCCCCTGTCCGCACAATGCTGGCTCCACCTCCTGTGGGGCGTCTGATGCGCCTGCCCCTCACACTGAAAGCAGAAGCCGGATTACGCCACCCGAGTACTCAAGGACTGAAAGTGGCTATGCAAAGGCCCCCCTGGCCTGCGAGAACAAAAGAAATACCGTATAAAAGAAGGAGCCCTGCTCCTTGAGAATTAGATCCTGTTTGGGCTACAGAAGGAACTCTGCCCGATGAGAAGGACCGGGAAGGACAAGGAAGAGTGTTGGCTCTTGCCTGTGTCTGGTGCCTTGCTGCCGAAGGAGAGGAAGAAGGAAAGACTACAAGAAGACTTTTGCTTTGAGAAACTTTGTGCCAAACTCTGTTGAGAGATCTCCGAGGGCTTGCTGTGAACTTGCCCCCTGACCAGCGCCCCAGGACCAGTGGGCGCTACATCCTGAAGAAAGCGACTGTGTGTGCTGCTTATCGCTGCAGTACCGACGGAGGAATCTCCTCCAAGGCAACGACATCCACCTGACCACCGTGACCGGGGCCCAAAGCAACAGCGAGAGCAACGTGAGGTCCAGCCGCCGCTGGCCCGAACACCGTGACCGCAACTGCACCGGGAGCCGGAGAGCAAAGTGAAGGAGGACCTGTCCGGTCCGAGCTCCCGAGTTGACTGCGCCACGAGCAGCCAATCCAATTGCAAAGACGGACAGTCGCCCTGTGAGAGTCCCCCTGGTCGGTATCCTGCCCGACAGCTCAGCTGTGAGCGCACAGCTGCAACCGGCACTTGGCTGGGTACGTCCTGCACTTGAGGACCGTACTGCCACTTGCCGCCACCACACGGCCGCCGCCCCAGGGTCGGAGAGAACGACGAGGAAAGGATCCTGCCGCCACAGAACACCGCTGCCCCGGATGACCCGTGACCTGCCGGCTGAGAGCCGCAACGAACAGCGACCCCGGAAAAGCAACGCGACGTGGGACAGCTCCCCTGGAAGCCGCCCGCTCCACAACGAACTTTGAAAGGTACTGTGTTGTATCCTCCCGGTGCGAGCAACCTGCAATCCGAGCTCGCGCCGTGCCCTCCGCTCCCAACGCGAGCCGCCTCTGAAACCGAGGCTCGCACTGCTCCTGGCCCTCGAGGCCCACGCGGAGAGCGCATTGAGACGCTACGAGACACTGGACCTTGTCAAACCCGGGCAGAAGGCCCAAAAGATCACTTATTGCTAAAAGAGAACTGTGGCAACCTGAACTGAAGTAACCTGGAACCGATATTGAAAGTTTGATAACTGTATTTACAAGCCTGCTTGAAATCTATATAAAGATATATATTTTTACAAATACAGTTTGGTGTCATTGTGTGGTGGGTTGGTTGTGATGGTGTGATATTGCAAATGTTTAACCCTATGTGCCCCAAAGATTAGCCTAAGACTGCTTAAGCCACACTACCTAGAGGGTAAGCAGAGGTTGTCTGGAAGGTAACTCTCAGCCCTGACGAGGAAGAAAGAGTCCCTGCTTGTCGCTAGTGCTACACTGCGCCAACTAGAGCCTCCCCCTTCCTACACTGAGACTTCGTGAACAGAGGACAAGCTCTACCTCGAGCCCATGGAGAGTCCCACCAATTTGGTTGCTTAAAGGCCAGTCAAGGCCTTTCACTGCCCAAGAGAGAAGCAGCCAATACAGGTCAGCCCAGCGAAGCATGCAGCAAAGCGGTCAGTCCTTTCAGCAGTTTCTGTGGCTCTCCTTCTGTGCCGTCTTCTTGATTTGGATGAGTTCTGAAGTTCAGGGGTTTGGGACCCAGCATTTGTACACAAAAATGCTTTGATCTTCCCGGGAGAGGGTGGCGGTGTCCGGCCAGAACCAGTTGGACCTTCTCTGGTGTGAATTCCTGGCAGGAGGTGGAGACAGCTTTATCAGAGGAAGGCCAGGCCATTTGAGGTGCAAGGAAATCTCCTCCATCTTCCCCCGTCGTAACCCAGGTCTATTTAGCCTTTTCTTGACCTACCTAGACTATCGGGAACCACCCTGCTCCCTATCCATCTGTCGTCCAAAAACCAGACAGGCAATCCACATTCCTGCAGAGGCAAGCGGGATGACTGAGAAAAATAATACCCACTTTCTAAAAGTGGCCTTGATGAACTCAGAATGAATAGGGCACCCCCGCTAAAGGCTTCGTCTTTAGACGCTGAGTTCAGGACTACCAAACTTCCTTCACCTATACCTTTCTCGGGCTACGTACGAGGGTGGCACAATCCGTGCTGCAGGCCCACGAGTAGCGGTGGACTCACAAGCCCCGGCACCCACACTGCTTGTTACTGGGGACTGACAAGTAAGTCACACATCCAATCATAACACAATTTACCACAGGAGCACCAGGGCTTTCCCACTGATCAGCAGTGCGAAAAGTGCACAGAAACATTATACCAGCAAAAAAAGAGTCAAAACGGGGAAGTAGAAAGCAAAAACCCAGGGGAAACACACCAAAATATGCCAAATCTAACACAGTGGTGGCCAGATGGATGGATGACAACTGTTTAAAACTTAACTCCAAAAAAACAGAGATTCAATGAGTACCCAGCCTAGCTGTCTAGATGCAGTTTTACATGCCCTCCAGAACACTACGCTTCACCAATCTAAACCTGGCCCACATCCCTCATCATAGCAGAGCCAGAATGAGTGGTTGCTCCTTCCATGTCTTAGCTCTGACCCAATGGAATTCTATGCCTCCTAACCTTAGAACGATTCAATATCACTTACTGATCCGGAAACAGTGGAGGACCCAGCTCTTCTCCGTCTGGGCAGACGATTTCGCCTCTCCACTGCTGTGTTTCTTAGGATCCTTTTATGTCCCTTGCTGATATTGTCTGACACCTAGACCCACACCTTCCCCTCAAGGCAGGAGGTCTCCAGGTGTTGTGCATTCTAAGGCTCTGCTCCCCTCTTGTAAAGGGTCAAAGTGGTGACCCCCATGCAGTAAGTGCCTTTTGTCAGCAGCAGACATAAGAGACAGTGCACACCAATACCCAGCCCAGTAAAGGCCTGAAACAGACCCAAATAAAGGAGTGTGTACCTACATGTTCGCCTCCTCTGTTTGTACCACATAAGCATCTACCTGTGCACCTCCTCCGTTTGTATGCCCTGGGCGAGCTGCTCTAATTACACTTGTGATCCTTGTACTGCCAACCATGGCATTTGACTACCAGACCATTAACTGATGTCTGCTGTGTGCATCGAGTCACTCCCCTGCTTTAGCTGTCAATTAACCCTGCTGACCGAGTACACAGACATAAGGAAGTATGGAAGATGATGAACAGGGAGTATGGTAAAGCTGAATGTAAGAAATGTGCAGGGGTGTAAATACTGCACTCACCCTCAAGCAACGGATATTTTGTCCCACTCTGCCAATGATCCATCCACCGACAGAGAAGCATGCTGGCACCAAACGCAAACCATTGTCAGAAACCATGGTAAGGTAGAAAAAGACAAAAAGCAGACATGTATTGGCAGCAGAGATATCACAGGTATATTACTGCGTGTGCAGAATGGGAGGCTTCTCCTTCCATGTCTTAGCTCCGACCCAACGGAATTCTATGCCTCCTACTCTTAGAAAGATTAATTTTCACTTACTGTTCCGGAAACAGCAGAGGACCCAGCTCTTCTCCATCTGGGCTGACGATTTTGTCTCTCTGTCTCTGTGTTTCTTAGGATCCTTTTATGTCCCTTGATGATTTTGTCTGACACCTGGACCCTCACCTTCCCTTCAGGCAGACAGCCTTCAGGTGTTGTGCTTTCTAAGGCTCTGCTCCCCTCTTGTAAAGGGTCAAAGTGGTAACATCCTTGCAGAAAGTGGGGGCGTGGCTTGGGCGCCGATGGCGATGGTCGCCTGAGAGCTCGGCTCCGGGACTAAGCCCGAGATTATCCTGAAAATCGGAGGCTGAGGGGCACCCCAAACCCCGCATTCGGTTGTGCGAGGCGACGACACCCTGCCGGGGGCCTTAGTGGAGTTTGGACGGGGACTGCTCTGAAGAAATGCCGAAGTTTGCGGAGTGGCGGAGTGCGACCCAACATGGCGCCCGGATTCCTTTGTCCCCTCGATCGAAGCTACTGAGCTGAGGAGGACTCGCGGATGTCGGCTGGCACCCGGCTTCATCATCCTCGGTTGTTTTGGACAGTGGACATTGACGGGCTTAGACTTTATGCAACGGGTTCACACTCGATTAGACGACTGGGCGGGTGCCCACGCACTGGAGGGCACCGGGTGTGGGAGCCTTCGGCTACAGGTGGTGGCCCGCATCGCGACTCCGCAGCCAGATACGTCCTCCCGGCCAATTCAACTACATGGGAGGCGCGACACTCTGGCGCCACGGAACGACCGAGGGAGTTGGTGGCCCTCACCCGGGAGCTATAGTGGGTGAACGGGCCTGCCCGTCCAGGCGACGGTTGTCTCCGCCCCCTCATCGGTGCCCTCGGACGACGTGGCGGTGGTGTGAGCCGAGGCGGCGGAGCCCCTACAGGCACTGGAGAAGGAGATCGCCCAGACCCGATGTGAGACGGAATTCCCGGGAAGGTCGCGATCGACTCCTGTACGCGGAGACGCTTACTCCGGGACACCTACGGAGAGCCCCCGGCAGCATGGGGAAACCCAGAGGAGCCAAGGGATCCACCCAGACCACCTCGGACTGGACAAGGAAGAGCAAGGAGACCCCAAAAGACCTGATGGCGCTCCGCTGCAGCAACAGTTCGACCGAATACTGGAGGCGATAGAGGCTACTCGGTCGGCCCTCCAACAGGACATTGCCCAGGTGGCGACAGGCCTGGGCCTCCTTAGGGCGGACCATGGTAAACTCTCGGACCGGGTCAAGGAGGTGGAGGGCACGGTGAAAACTTTGGAACCGGCGCAGAGAACCTTAGCCGCGACGATAAAGGATGCCATGTCCCGAATCGAGACCCTCGAACGGAGGGCGGAGGATGCGGAAGGCCGCAACAGAAGGAACAACATCCGAGTGGTGGGCCTGCCGGAAAAAATCGAGGATGGTGATATGGTGCGATACTTGGAGACCTGGCTCCGAGACACGGTGGTCCCGGAGGGGCTGTCCTCCTTCTAAACTCTGGAACGGGCCCACAGAGTTCCAGCACGACCCCTACAGCAGGGACGCACTCCAAGGCCGGTGGTGGCGCGGTTGCTACATTTTCGGGACAGAGACTTGATCCTAAACGCCGCCAGGCACAATGGTCCGTTCCAGGTCGCGAACAGTCAGGTGAACATCTTCCCTGACTATACCTACGAGACGCAACGCAAGCGGTTCTCCTTCCTGGCGGTTAAGCGTGAACTCAGAAGTGAGGGCATCCAATATTCCCTCCTATTCCCCGCGAAGCTCCGCGTCATTGTCGACGACAAAACCCAGTTCTTCGACACCCCGGAGGAGGTCTGTAACTGGCTCGAACTATATCGGACAGGGAAAGATGGTTTCGGCGCCTCGACCCAACGGGAGGATGAGCCGGAACAAAGGAGGCGATCCAAGAGAGTCAGAAATCGCCGCGGCCGCACGGGAGGGCCATCGACTGCGGAGACATCATCGGAGCGGAGGGGAGTGTTGGAGGTTCTGTCGGAACTATCGGGAGCAAGAGATGAAACTCTCGAGGAGGAGGAAGAAAACCCGGGTGCCCAGGGGGCACCATCGGACTCGGAGGATTCAGTGGCAGACAGTACCCATACACCGGTGATCACACCGAAGTCGGTGGAGGACCTCTTAGACGGACAAGGGTGACGGGGTACGCTGCCTTGTTTTGGGTGGGGGCCCGGCAGGGGGGAGGCGGTTGCCGTTCTTTATTGCTGACAACGGAGGAGGGAGGGTTGGGGGGCCTCTGCTCTTGCCCCAGGAGGGTTTGATACCGGGGGGGGCTTGCTATAGTCCTGGTAGCCTGGGCGACGAGGGCCCACTGCCTCCGCCCAGCCCGCACCTGGCCCATAAGGCCTTCCTACGGTGGCGACCGTGGGACTAGGGGAGGTTTTGGGGTTGATACACGCCGAGGTTTGGATGGGATCTAGATGGTGCAGTTTGGGTCCTGTTCTGGGGTGGTTGGGGGGGGGCCTTGTTGGTTTTTGGGTGGTTTGGTTTTGGTTGGGGAAAATGGCCGCCATCAGCGCTGGGTGGATTGATGCTTTTTCTTTGGGGGGACCCAAACGGGAAGACTGTGCAAGAACACTATGGGACAATGGCTGATGTTGCTAACTTGAAATGTGTTACTTGGAACGTGAGGGGGCTTCACACTATGTCCAGGCGTCACAAGGTCCATGCTTATTTAGTGCGTAGGGGAGTGCAAATGGTGCTGCTGCAGGAAACGCATCTGAACAAGGCGGAAGGGGCGGCGCTTCAGCGTAGGTGGCGAGGGCAGGTCTTCTCCACGGCGTACTCTGCTTATGCCAGGGGGGCGCTAATATGGATTAGGGCAGGAGTCCCCTTTCAGGTCACGAGGACAGTGTTGGACCCAGAGGGGCGTTTCGTGGCCATCTCAGGCACCCTAGGAGGGAGGGATCTGAACGTTTGCTGTGTGTATGCTCCTAATGTTGACCAGACTGCCTTCCTTTCCGGGTTATCGGGCTCGCTGGCCCACTTTTTTGCCGGGCCCCTCCTGCTGGGGGGAGACTTTAACTCCGTAGTAGATGTGGACATGGACCGCTCGCATCCCCCGCTCCCCGATTCCCCGGTCCGGCGTACGGCCAAGGGTCGTCAGGATTGGCAGACCCGCTGGGGTTTGACGGACATTTGGAGGGCGCATCACCCCGCGACTAGAGATTATTCATACTTTTCGAGCCTCCATGAGCTACATGTCAGGCTAGATGGCTTTCTTGGTTCGCCCGAACTAGTTTCGGCAGCGGTCCGTTCGGAGTACCTATCGCGGACCATCTCGGACCATAACCCCCTCCTGCTGGACGTTCGCTGGTTCCCCGGGACGCCGGCAGTACCCACCTGGAAGATGCGCCCCGAGATCCTCGAGGACAGTGTCTTCAAGGCGGACCTAGGGGAGAAAATCACGGATTATTTTGCGTCCAACGGCGGTTCCGCGAGTACTAGGGCGTTCGAATGGGACGCTTTTAAGGTGGTGGTGAGGGGCTACTGTATCTCTAAGAAGGTGGGCATGAGGCGTGTTATCCTGGCAGATTTAGATACAGCGGACCGGGCACTCCGCGAACTTGAGGTTAGCCGTCCCGGGCACCCGGAATTGCAAACGCAAACGGTAGAGGCGAGGGAGAAGGTAGCGGTGGAGGTCGAGCGGCTCCGCTGTTTTGATTATAAGGCCTATACGGTCCGGTCTATTGCGGAGGGAGACAGGTCAAGTGCGTTGCTGGCGTGGTTGGCCAACCCCACGCGCCAGTCCCAGACAACGACAAATATGCGTAGGGCAGATGGGACCGAGGTTTGCACCCAACCGGAGATTCTTAGTTGCTTCCGGCATTACTACGAAAGTTTGTACCATAGTCGCTCCGCGCGTGACCCGGATCGGCTTGACAACTATCTTAGCCCACTGGAACTACGCACAGTAGGACAGGAAGTGGCTGAAACCCTGGGATCCGATATCGACTTAGGGGAGATCCGCGGGGCCATCAGACGGATGGCGAGAAACAAGACCCCGGGCCTAGATGGCCTCCCAGTGGAGTTCTATGCAGCTTACGCTGACCTCTTGGCCCCTCGGTTACTAGTGGTCTACAGGGAGGCGAAGAGGTTGGGTCGTCTCCCTGGCTCGATGTGTGAGGCGTTGGTGGTTCCTCTCCTCAAACCGGGCCGGGACTCGTCCGACCCGGGGTCTTACCGTCCCCTATCCATGCTGACGGTGGACTACAAAATATTGAGCAGCATCTTAGCCTCGAGGCTGCTGGGACATATGAGTTCCCTAATACATGAGGACCAAGCCGGTTTCATCCCACGGCGGAATACAACTATGAACATCCGACGGTTGTTCCGCTTGCTTGGGGAACCATTTGTGGAAGCCCCGTCCCCGGTGGTCTTGTCGGTAGACCTGGAGAAGGCTTTTGATAGCCTGGAATGGGACTACCTATGCACGGTATTACGGAGATTCGGCCTCGGGGAGGGATTTGTCAAATGGACCGCAGTCCTCTACGCTTCCGCTTCGGCCAGGGTTAGATCGGGCCCTTTGATTTCGTCGCGATATCCGGTGGAACGGGGCACGCGGCAGGGATGCTCTTTATCCCCGCTTCTTTTTGCACTAGCGGTAGAGCCGCTGGCGATGCACCTCCGCTCGGGAGCCCACTACACGGGCTTATGGACGGCGGCGGGCCCGCATTATGTCTCGCTCTATGCGGACGATCTGTTGCTCTTCCTGGAGGATCCGGTCGACGCTTTGCGGGGAGCGGAAGTAGCGCTAACGGAGTTCGGAGCAGTCTCGGGTCTCCAAGTGAACTGGTCTAAGACCTGCCTCTTCCCAATGCGCAGGGGCACCCCCGCTCCTACGCTAAGTAAGGAGATCAGGTGGGAGCCCGACTGCTTTAAATACCTCGGGGTATTTGTGTATCATGACCAACCCGACCTCCTAGATGGGAACATTGCCCGTTGCATGCGAGCGCTCCGAGGCTGCATGGACTTCTGGGCCACGCTGCCGCTCTCAGTGGCGGGACGTATTGCCCTGCTCAAAATGGTGGCGCTCCCCCGGCTATTGTACTACTTCCGAACCTTGCCGATTTGGGTCCCACCGGCCACGTTTCGTCGCCTGCGTTCTATGGTGACCGGGTTCCTCTGGGGAACGGGCCGGCGGCGGGTGGCCCTCAACACCCTGATGAGGCCAAAGGACGAGGGGGGGCTTGCTGTGCCGGATTTCGAGAAGTACTATCTGGCGGCACAGCTCCAGACCTACACCCAGGAGATAGCCAGGGAATTCAGAGGCCCGGAAGACGGAAGGGGGACGGGTATGGCCAGGCACGTCCTCTCCTTTATCGCGCTGCGACAACGCTTGATCCTACGGGACCTATCGATGGAGGAGCGGACTATCCGACTGTGCTGGAACCGGGCTCACGCTCGAGGCCACTCACGGAATCCATATGCACCTGAAATACCGTTGGGGATGCTGACGGCCCTCCCCCACGGAGGGGATTGGTCACGATTGGCGGACTGGGAGGACTCAGGTTTACAGCTCGTCGGGGACCTGTATGAGGACGGAGCGCTCTTGTCCTTTCAGGATCTCATTGACCGCTTTGGGATCTCCAGGGGCGACTTTCTGCTGCATTCGGCCATTGTGCGAGCGATCCAGGCGCACTGGCAGAACGGGCTAGAGGAACCCCAATTATCTCAGGTATGCCAGTACGTGATGATGTCGGCGGGCACGGTGAAGGCGGTCACTTGCCTCTACGGCAGGTTGATCACCGAGGGGTTGGTTCCTCTCACCACATTGAAATCCCGCTGGGAGGAGGACATTGGTAGGGAGATACCGGAGACGACCTGGGCCCAGTTGGTGAGGCGTGCCTGGAAGGGTACACGCAGCGCCCGTTTCCAACTGGTCCACTATTATGTTCTCCACAGAGCGTACCTGACCCCGGTAAAGATCAGGCGTTATTTTGCCACGGCTTCAGCGGAATGCCCTAGGTGCCCGGCTCAGGAGGCGGACCTTTTACACATGCTATGGGCCTGTCCAGGACTGACGTCCTACTGGCAGGAGGTAGCGGCGACCTTAGAGGAGGTGACGGGGAGGCATCTATCATTCGATGTGGCGGTGGGGCTCTTGCACTGGTTCCCCCATACCCCCCGGAATAAAATCTCCAGTAAATTCATTGACCTGGGGCTCCTACTTGCTAAGCGAGAGGTGACCAGGAACTGGAAGGCACGGGCTGGTCCGGCAGGCAGCAGATGGCACAGTGAGCTTTTGAAGTGGGCGGCGGGTGAGAGCGCGCTAAGATACCAGCTGGCTTGGAGGCAGGGTAACGAGAAGGCGCAGGAGGCCGCGTTAGAGTGGGAAACGCTGGTGCAGGCCCTCAGAGATTATTGTACCCCCAGCGACTCCGATTGTGATGAGGCAACTCGCCCCGAGTCCCGATAAACATTAGCATTGATAGCACTATTACCTTCACCGTGGGTCAAGCAATGGATCCTACGTTGATGAGCTCCCTGGCGCTGATGGTGGGGGGGGGGGGGGGGGGGAGAGTTCCGTAGTTAATGGGCAGTTCAAGGGGGGGGGTTACTGTGGGGGTTTTGGGTTTGTTTAGAAAAGCAGAAGACGGACAGAGTGTCATCCGGACCAGCTCCAGCATTCTACTGACCCCAGCTTATTTGCCGCCCGACCCCAGGGATATGGGCTAATTGGCTGTGTACAAACGTTATGGAGGGGGATCAGTGGGCTTTCTGTTGTAAATATCGTTCATAACACAATGCTGGTCGATACTGTATTGATTTACTGATTCCTGCAATAAAAATATATTTAAAAAAAAAAAAAAAAAAAAAATCCTTGCAGAAAGTACCCTTATGAGCCGCGGTAATAAGATGCAGTGCACCCCAATTCCCAGCCCAGTAAAAGCCTGAAACAGACCCAAAATGGAGCATGTACCTACATGTTCGCCTCCTCTGTTTGTACCTCATAAGTAGCTACCTGTGCTCTTCCTCTGTTTTTATGTCCCGTGCGAGCTTCTCTAAAGACGCTTTTGATCCTTCTACTGCCAACCATGGTGTTTGTCTATCAGATCATTACCTGATGTCTACAGTATTCATCGAGTCACTCCCCTGCTTTAACTGTCAATGAACCCTGCTGAGCGAGTACGCAGACGTAAGGGAGTATGGAAGGTGATGAACAGGGAGAAAGGCAAAGCTGATTTTAAGAAATTCCCAACGGTGTAAATGCTGCACTCACCTGAAAGCAAAAAACATCTGCCAATGCTCCATCCACCGACCGAGAAGTATGCTGGCACCAAACGGAAGACATAAGTCAGATACCCTGGTAAGGTAGAAAAAGACAAAAAGCAGACATGTATTGGCAGCAGAGATATCGCAGGTATATTACTGGTTGTGATGGAATCTCTATAATAAATGCTGCAATCTTCCAACAAATGCTTGAACCATCCCTAGGAATGTGGCAAAGATCACTTAACAAACAGAAAAGTAATGACAGGAGTTGGAACTTCAGCTGCTCCAGTGTAAACTGGAAAGTACTGTCAAGGAGAGTGTGAATGAAGCTGCATTTGTTATATACTTCCTGAAGCGTTACCTTTATTATATACTTCCTGAAGCTTTACCTTTATTATATACTTCATGAAGAGTTTTCTTTGTCATGTAGTCTTGAAAGTGTTACTGTTGTTATACACTTCCTGAAACTGAAGTGACAGCAGCACATCCTGATCCATCTCTTTTTACACAATCCCTTCCTGTTTAAATGAAATCTTGCCCATGTTGCATCTTCCTAAAGCTGTACCTCTAACAAGAGGGCGCTCCGTGAGTGCTCTTTCTGTACTAAGTAACTCTGTGAACACTGGAAAATCACCTCCTTTTCTGAATTAGGTAAGAGTGACATGTTCAATGGAAGATTTAGTTAAATATCTGTGTATGGTGAAATAGCCCTTGGTAACTTTCAAAAATGGTAAAGAAGAGATGTCTTTTACAACTAGTTAAATATTGTGTATTCACATTCTCTTACATTTCCATTTAGTGATTTTAAATCTCTTTACATCCAATAGGAAACCAGCATTGAATGCACAAATGATCGTGAATAATGACAGTAATCGTGCAAATCTAAAAAAAAAGTGGTTAAAAAAATGAGCTCCAATAATAGGAAAAGTTCTGCATAGAGACTGAGGAACCTGAACATACACTGATAGATCCTGGAAGAGCAGTCCAGAGCAAATCAGTGGATCTAAGAGTCTGAGCTGTGCACCTACACGCAACACGACTAAGAAATGACCTCTAGAAAATTAAGGCAACAACACTGACAAACTACCTCCTGAATAAACAGGCCTCCACCACCTGCTTTGATCATGTGTTCGGCTTGAGGTGATACAGCATTGCTCTTCTTCCTGTTATGATGGCAGAGCACCATTCAGTGTGCTAGGTGTATTGTAACCTCTTTCTGGCCAAACCACAGGAGCAAGAGAAAAGCACAATGGAGTGGAGCCAGATAACTGAAGGGTAAAGGAAAGAGAGGGTCTCTGATCTACAACAGACTGTCCCAATTTGCATCGATCTGAAGGAAGACTAATTTTTATCCGTAAACATGCAGAACCATTATGTAATCTAAAGACATACCCACCTACAATTAAGCTTTACTTGCCACAATTATAATATATGTAGTTGGTGAGTCTTGTATTTCATTGTGAAATCTGAAATCAAGCATCCAAAATACCACACACACACCGGGAATGTGAGAATAACACAAGTGCTTTATCAACTGTGTTAGCTCCTCAGGAAACGCAGTCATGGGATGCAGACAAATATAAACCCGACCCAGAGACACTAACCAAGAAAGAAGAATCATACACATGTAGCAAAAGCTTTAGTTTGTCACCACTAATAAAGAGCCACCAGCAAATACACATCGGAGAAGCAACGTGCAATAGCAATGAATGTGTGAAAAACTTTAGTCAATTAGGGCTCCTAAAAGATCATCAGCGAACACACACTAGGGAAAAAGCATACCATTGCAATGAATGTGGAAGTAGTTTTAGTGATTCCTCAAATCTCAGGATTCATCAGCGAACACACACAGGGGAAAAACCATTCCAGTGCAGTGAATGTGTGAAGAGCTTCAGTCGGTTATTAGACCTACAAAAACATAATCGAACACACACTGGGGAAAAACCATACCATTGCAATGAATGTGTGAAGAAATTCAGTCAGTTATCAACCCTCCGGAGACACCAGCAAACACACACAGGGGAAAAACCATACCATTGCACTGAATGTGTGAAGAAATTCAGTCATTTATCAACCCTCCAAAGCCACCAGCGAACACACACTGGGGAAAAACCATACAAGTGCAGTGAATGTGGAAATAGTTTTACTGATTCCTCACATCTCAGGAGACATCAGCGAACACACACAGGGGAAAAACCATACAAGTGCAGTGAATGTGGAAGTAGTTTTACTGATTCCTCACATCTCAGGAGACATCAGTGAACACACACAGGGGAAAAACCATTCAAGTGCAGTGAATGTGTGAAGAGCTTCAGTCAGTTATCACAGCTCCAAATACATCATCGAACACACACTGGGGAAAAGCCATTCAAGTGCAGTGAATGTGCAAAGTGCTTTAGTTGGTTATCACAGCTACAGCGTCATCAACGAACACACACAGTTTAAAAGCCATTTAAGTGCAGTGAATGTGTGAGGAGCTTTAGTCATTTAGAACACCTACAAAGACATCAGCAAACACATATTGGGGAAAACCCATATAATTGCATTAAATGTGAAGTAGTTTTAGTGACCCTTCAACATTTAAAAATCATCAGCAAACACAATTCGTGGAAAAGCTATTCAAGTGCACTAAATGTGTGAATAGCTTTAGAAGATTATCAGCTCTTCAAAGACATCAGCATACACACACAGGTGAAAAACCCTACCACTGTAGTGAATGTGGAAGTAATTTTGATGACCCATCAACATTAATAATTCATCAGCAAACACACGTAGGGGAAAAGCCGTTCAAGTGCACTGAAAGCGCGAAGAGCTTTAGTCGATTATCAATTCTACGAAGACATCAGCAAACACAAACAGGGAAGAAACCATACCATTGCAGTAGATTTGGAAGTAGTTGTGGGAAGGATTTTCAGCAAACTACAGGGATTAGTGATAAGTGATAAAACCTATAAACACAACACACTTAAATACGTTTAACAAGCACAGACTGGAGAATATTTCTAGCTGATTTTGGTGTTTGGTCCTTTTGTGCAACAACAAGTTAAATGATAGCTGCTAGAGAACAACGTTAAAAGGCAGAAGAAGTAAAAGTAGGAAATTGTGACCTATAACTATGAGAGATAAATCTTGCAGTGCACAACATTTACATCTGAAGCCCTGACGCGGGGCAAATGATGCTTATTTCAATCATCACATGCATCTGTAAATGCACCCACCCTAGTGGCCCTTCGCAGAGGTGTCCCATATCAAGCTGGAGCCTTGGGAAAATTGCTGGCTCACCAATGACTGTAAATGATTCACGGCCAGATTAATTTTATATGAATATATTTTAGACCTTTCTCAGAATGACCCAACCAACTCCTAACTGGTGAAAGGACAAAATCCGTGCATGATGGCAAAATTATTGAACAGAGAGAAAGCTGTTGAAAAGTTTAATTCTTAATAGGTTTCTGAAATCTTGATGATTAGGTAAAGATTGAATCTTGAGCAGGAAAGAATTCAGCTCTTGGAATCCAGAAATATCGACTCACTGCTTTACATTTCTTGATCCTTGGCACTGGAAAAGAAATCTGAATTCAAAAGTTAAACATTAGCACTTGCAGACATGCGGTGACAAGTTGGATGGGCGCCACATCGAACATTTTAATATGTCGGGGATAAAATTCATGATAATAGTTGAAAATGTACTTATGAAAGCCGGAAACGACTAAAGGTCCGGCGCCAGATAAGACATTTTTAACAGTATTTGTAAATATTTTAACTGAGTGGAAAATGTTTCTCTTTTAACCTTTGTATGAAATGAAATGTGTTTTACATGCTTTATGGTTATGACAAACCAAATAAAGTTAATTTTGACTGACTGAATTCAAAAGTAAAGGAACAAAAAAGATACTGAGGTTTGACACAAATGATATATTCAGGTTTCCATTTACAAGCTTTGAGCCCAACCCTTTTTAACATCTATATCCAAACTCTGGCAGCAGTGGCCAGGAGCAGAGGATTAGCTGTGGTATCTTAAGCGGATGACACACAGCTGGTGGCGGCATTATCTGACAACTCTGGTCAGCTATTGCAGATTGGATGATGCCAATTGTCTTCAGCTCAATGGCAACAAATCAAAGATCTTGGTCGTGGGCAAAGACATCCATCTGTGGAGTGACCTCTGGTAGCCGTCTTTTTTGGGCCCTCCGCCGGCTCCTAAACTTGCAGGAAAACATCTAGGGCTTTGGATAGACTCCGCTCTTTCTTTTCAATCCGAGACTAAGGTAGTAGCCAGAGTTTGTTTCAGACTCCTATGTGGGCTTAATTCTTTGCTTGGTTTCTTCGACCCTACCATCCCTCAGGTAATCATTGAGGCCACAGTACTCTCTAGACTGAACTATGCGAGCTCCCTATGTATCGGGCCAATAGGGCAGAGATACAGCATTTACAAAAGGCACAAAATGCGGCAGCCCGGGCCCTCCTTGGTCTGCCGAGAATCTGTTCCATTGCTAGTTCCATCCGCAAACTACATTGGCTGCCAGTAGAGAAATGCATCCGAGACTCTCTGTATTGCCCACGGAATCATGATTCACCAATCTCCTGCTATTCTGGCTAGCCTCATGTCATCCTATAGACCTACCTGACAGCTGCGCTCCAAGGACCAGCATCTGGCGGTTGTTCCTCGGTTAAGCTGTGGAACTCCCTCCGTGCACATATTAGAAACATTCAAAAACATTCTCTCTTCCGTAAAGCCCTCAAAACTCACCTCTTCCCTGCATAATTGCCTCCTGGGTGTTCTTGGCTTGCTCCTGGCAGTGACATTTTAGCGCTGGTATGCCCGTTGTTGGGGCAGCTGCCTGCTTTATAAAACCCCTTTACATAACAATCAAAAAGAAACCCTTGGTTTATACACTGCCAGTGAATGAACGGACATAAAAAGTATGTGCTGCCTCGTGAGCAAACAGTGAAACTTTGTAATGCAGTTGGGCCGTTCCCAGACCACAAATAAGATAGATCGTAGCATTCTGAATTATCTGTACGGTGCCTTTGTGTTGCTGGAGCTGCCAAATACATAGGGGCCCATTAGGATGTCGGGCGGATTGCCCCCGCCAGGCTGGCGGTGGCTACTGCCAGCCTGGCGAAGGCAATCCGCCCGACATCTGCATTCGAATTTCCCCCCGCCATATTAGTATTGCGGGGGGGACCTCGGCGGATGGAAAGACCGTCCACTGCTTTTCCGCCCGGTCGCCTTGCGGCCTGGTGGAAAAGGATTAATATGGTGGCGTTGTCTATTAGACACCACCAGCCATATTACAATGGGCTTAGGGAGATGCCTTTCAGTGGTGTGAAAGGCATGTGGTCTTCACTCTGGGTGCCCCCTGTGGGCCCCCAGAGTGAAGGAGAGGTTGGGGGTGCACACGAGAGGGTACCTGTGGTACCCCCCTGCATTTGCATAAACAAAGCGGCAGGCACCGCGCGGTGCCTGCCGCTTTGTTCATGCAAATGTAAAAGTGCATTTTTAGCATTGTGACGGGCGGTGCTGAGAGCACCACCCACCATAATACTAAAAATACAGGATGCGCCCGCCACAGTGGTGGACGCATCCCATTTCCCCCCTCGGGACCCCCGCCCTTATGGCGGCGGTCCCGATTACCGATGGGATGGCTAATGGACCCCAAAGTGTTCTTATAGCCCAACCTTGCCTAGAGAAAGGAGTTCACCGATATAATATGCATATCAGAAGAAAGGATACATCTTCAGTAGCCAAAGATAGTAGCAACTAATGCTTTTCACCCAGTTCATTTTAACAAAGTGCTGAGTCAGTGAAGTTCTTCCTGCTGCCGAACATCCTCACCACCACCACCCAGCCAGTGTGGAACAGCAACAAGACTGCTCTTCAGTACACCCATCCTTATACATAACACACTACAGGGGTTTGCCCCAGGTTTAATCTCACTTTAGTTTAAGGTTAACAGCAACAAGTTCTAAACTGGACAATTTATATTTAGGAACAAGGGGTTTGTACGGTCATTAGTGGCATAATAATTTTGAAACACAATACTTTATAAATCTGTATTAATGATACATAACCAAACATTCAGACACCACCCATGTATGGACATCCAAGAGCCTTTAAAAACCACACTACAGAGGTGTGTACCAGGATTTACTTTAACACCTTGGCTGCTAGGCGTTTTCCCCCCCTGTGCTGGAAATTGCTTTATTAATTGCTTTATTACTGTGCATCATGACGAGCTGAGCTCGTCATGAGCATCGAAAGGGTTAACATTACCATGAACTAAATTATGATACAGCAAGAACAGTCATGATGCTATGAAATGTACACAATGATGACTAGATTTTACTGATTAATAAGAATTGTATGTTTTTTGATATGTAATAAAACAACACATGTATTTGAATTCATGGTATTTCACTGCTGATTGTATAGGAGATCTTAAATGTGATTTATTTCTTAAACTATAAAGATAATTTGTGATGTCAGCAAGGAGCCTAGTTTATTTGGCCGTAGAGTGGTCAACTGATCTCGATAGCATGACGGCTGTCAGCAGGAGTCTGCCGCAGGTGGCATTAGAGGGGACTATTCTCGCCAGTGTGCCTGCTATCGAAGTGAGAGGTGCTGAAAATATGTCTGTATCCTGGCACTTCTCTTGTTAATAATCCATAAAAATACCACAGAATGTACTGAGAGTACTTGAAAGCAGTCTGCCATACAAGGGATTTAAACTTCAATTCGGAAGAAGTTTTCCATCGACAGACTGAGCGGGATTTCCGATGAAAGGCTGACAATTCGTCCACCTCTAAACAGGGCTGGTGGGTGGACCGTTGGATTGGCTGGTATAATGCTTAGTTGCATTTTTGATAGAGTGCCCTTTCCACCACACCCTGAATCCAGCCCGTCTTTCTTTAGTGATTTTTCTATTTTGAGTTATATTTGAAAACTGTCCCCCTCATTTATAGTTTGACAGGGATCCACTGTCTGTCAGAGGACAACTAACAACTTCCACTACCCCATTGGACTACCGTCCACCATATTTAGTGGTCTCCACCAACCTGGCTATCCCTGTGTCTTCAGAGGTGCAACAGGAGCTCCTATAAAAGCACCTAAGGTTTGCTGAGTGTCTGCCCTGTTTCCCATGGTTGCCCATAAGCCTTTTTTTGTTTTACTCCTTGTTGTAAAATGAGGCATTAGTTGAGAGGCCTGCACAAATAATGGGTCTACATTTGTCCTTTTCTGGGAACCAAACACCCTAATGTATTGCTTGACACTCAGAGGGTAGAGTTGCAGAGCAGTCTAAGACTTACTCTAGGGAGGTGGTATGGGCTAGTAATCACCATTTACAGGTACGCAGAAATAACACTAAATAATTGATTGTCCAGTCTGTACTTTTCTTTATAAAAAGGAAGAGTACATTAATCACACACACAGACAACTCAATACTATGCATCAATTTACAAATATACATAAGTTGTTGGAAATACTTGCTGACATTGCGTAAACACTCCCACCCCTTCCATGGGGGGGGATCTAGTACCACCACTAACATGTGTGACTGTGAACATCATCAGACCCCAAATGCATCTGGTTGCCCATAACCAGGAGTGATGGCCCACCCATTCTTTCAACAAGCACTTATAATGGGAACATCTGCCATAGTGACACATAACCCTGACTGAGGGCATCTCATACTGACCATACAGTATACATATTTAAATCACAGTGGCTGACAGTCTGGTTGTTCAACAAACGCATTAGCAAGAATACATGCCTAAAGATCACTTGGAATGGTAGGTACTTATCATATTTGGTAACATGATCAATGCAAGTCAATCACAGCCCCTAAAAGGCACCGTATTCATAATCACTTGATTATGAAATTGCAACCAGGCACCATGGCAAGAATGCCTAGCAACATATTTCCAATTTACTTATACTTTTGCATATTGCATGTGACTTCCCAACCCCAAAATGAACAACATTATGTAAATGCACCACTTGTGCAATTGCATCTTTACACCTCCACAAGGACAATCCATGTTCTGCCTTTCACACCTCTGTGCAGTCATAAGCATCCATTCCCAGCTGCAGAACAAAAGTTCCAGCATTAGGTAGGCTTGATTAAACATGAATAACCCTTGAGGGGTTGTTTCCTTCAATCCCCATAGACTGCGGGTGTGGACGTTCTACTTTTGTGCTAGGGGAGTCTGCGTTGCTCCTGCAGCCCCCTGCACCTTTGCCAACAAATAGTGGTGACGCCATCTTCCGGGGGCCACCACGCACTGAAAACTGGCAGGTTTTCACTTCAGGCCTTCCCAGGCCCTGCAAGACTGTATGGGTTGCTTTCCATCCCATTTCTTGCATATTTGAGCTGGGGCTCTCCCACTGCTGCGGGGAGAGCCGCACTGACTCCGATGGCCTCACACCGCGTTTCCACTTTCTTGGGCGTCCAGTCCCACACTGGCACCCTGTATCCAGGTAAGTAGGAGAGCAGCTCGGGAGGCCAACCCCCGCTGCTCTCGCTGGCTTCCCAACTGGCCTGCACCCTTGCGTGTTGCCGTGGGAGCCGACCTGCCATTTTGGTCTGCCCACTCCTGCAGGCAGATACGTACTCCGCAGCTGGCTGGCCAGACAGGGCCTTGTGGGAGTGCGGCGGTACTCCCCCCTTATTCCCAGGGAACTAAAACTACCCCATGTGGTCTCTGTCTCCATAGGAGAATAATGGAGTGTTCCAACAGTGAAACAGTCCCCCCATATTATAAGACCTATTCCATCTCACCACCCAACTCTGCATTGTCTCTTTCACACCATTCTCTCTGTACCAGATCCTGGGCTGCGCACAACAGGTATCTCCCCCACGCTGCCCTTACATGGGTGCACATACGTGTGCACACGTATCCACATTTAAACAGTCCGGTGCCCCTTCCCCTGGCTGTAGCGCAGCAGCCTTATCTCACAAGGCGGACACCGTTGAAATCCACATGCAGTCCATTTTATCATGAGTTCATTGTGGGTGAGTCCCAGCGTATGAGGCGCTCCCCCAGTAAAAGCTCAAAAACCAGGTGTTCAAAAAGAGAAAAAATACAGGCGACTCCGATGGTCAGAACCACCTTCTCACACTCCTAAGGTGAGAGTTTGCTTGTAAAAACAATAAATAATGTACTTGATTCACTGAGAGCTTTCTACAAAGGAGTCTGGGTCATTTTTTCCTTGTTTTTTCTATTTGAGAAAGCCAGTCTTTTGATAGAGTTCCTTAAGCGAAGCAAGCGGTTAGAATGCCCTACCATAAGTAGGGCGGACGGTCTGATGTACTTACACCAACGGCTCCAGGTATGTCGGTCATTGTTTTGCGGGTTCCAGAGGTCGGACCTCTGTTTAAACAGAAGGGAATAGTGATTCTCCAATTAATTTTCATAATCTGTTCTTCCTTACAGACCTTGGTTGGAAGTTTTCAACATTTTGTCAGGTGTTGTGTAAAGCCAGTGTGCCGTTCTCCAAGGCTGTGCTGTTGCATCAAATGTTGTGTAAAACCAGTGTGCCACCCTCCGAGGCTATGTACGACTCCATACACTATCTGTTTGTTGCCATCATTATGAGATGCAGGGGCGGCAGCAAGAAGGGCCTGAGGATTCACTAATAATGTGTTGTTATTAAAATGTTACAGATCACAGTGACAAGTTACAATTCAGTCATACTGACACGCTCAATTAAATGCTGTGGCTCTGTCACTATTGTGGCAAATATATTAAGCTACCCAGCGTCCTCATCTACATCTTACAGAATGGTGGACACACTTAGATCGACACTGTGGGGGAGCATCCAGTAATTTGCCTATTAAACAATTAGACCTCTTTTGCCGAAATATCAAATGTTATGATATGGGAACATTCCTTAAATACACTCAGTTGACTATCTTTAATTTTGTGAATAGTGGTTTGACTCCCTTGTATATGTATTATGCCTCACTAATTAGTTCTGTGATGCAGTGGTTCACAACCTGTGGTCCAAGGACCTCTGGGCGTCTGCGAGGCGTACTCAGGGGGTCTACAAACGTTTTTACAAAATTAAATAATATTAAAATTAATAAATACAAATAAAGTATGTTTGACTGAAGAAGCAAAACTGAAAATTGTGAACCTCAATATTTGATTGTGAATTAAACAAAAGATTTCCATATTTGAGAACGTGTTTCATGTATTCCTGTGTCTATATTTTTGAGTATTGTTTTGAGGTCCGAGTCAAAAAAATAGCTTAGGCCGATGGTCCCCGGCTTCCAATAATGACTGGATTGTAGTAATGAATCAGTGGAGGACTTCAGAATTGAAAAGGTTAAGAATCGCTGCTCTAATTTATTGTGTCTTTCAATCTTAAAACAGGCTATTTAGGGAAATGAAAGAAACAGACTGCGAGAGCCAGTGACCCTGCATGTACTTCAACCAGTCCAGCCAGTATAACCCTACAGTCTTGTTTCAAACAGTATTACATCTACTGTTAGAGCCTTAAAACTGCTTCTAAAGTATTTTTGGGGAGTGCATTTTGTATTATTTAAATGCTTCACAGTGTAAGGTCCAATTTTCAGAAAACATTTAATATCTAACATTCTGAAAGCACATATATTTCATTACAACAATCTTCAATCACAAAAACGCAAATACATATATTACCTAAACATTGTTTACATGATTATATGGTTATCACAGACAATATTATTTTTCCAAATAGATAACTAGATGCACAACTGTTGTAAACTCCCAACACGTTATCCTGTCTGTGTTTGGTCGACATGCAGCATGTCATTATCTTTCGGGGAACTCATCACTGTTTCAATTTATCCAAACAATAACTTTGCTACCACACAAGGCGACATAAGTCTGCTACCGGCTCCATGATATCTGCCTTACAAGGTCTGACAGTGAATGTGAAAAATATATATGTAGTCTCGTTTTACATATTTTCATCATGCTGGCTCATAGCAGTTATGTCTCGGATTAATGGGAAGTCCCCCAATGTAGAGTAAAAGTCAGTGGTTAACACTCATGAATTGAGCACTGAATTAGAGAGATCTTCATCCCGGGTTATCGCAAGAGCACTTGCCAGATGGCTGCAGGCTCCGTTCCTATGCTGAGAGCCAATCAGAGAGGAGCAGAGCTAAGCCCAATTGATGTGTATTTTCCTTCCTAGGGAACACTCTTTCTCAACTTCAGTCGGATAGTCACAGCTTTTCCAATGTGAACAGGTATGCAGTTTGCTGAGTCCCAAGAAACTCTACTGGCAAGTTAGCTATGCCAAACTCTCAAAGTGTAGCACATAGTACTCCCAGTTGCTGAGCTCCTAGGAATATCCCATTCTTGTTACAAATGTTTATATTATTCTTGCTGCTAGTAACATACATGAGTGCTAGTCTAATTATATTCTGTGTGGTTATTACTCATGTACTACGCAACAGGATTAGACAGTCGAAATAAACACTTTAAAACATATATAGTGTCTTTTCTTAGTACAGTACTTGTGAGTGCTATGTTAAAGAACAAAATTGGGTTTGAATTACCACTGCCTCCCTGACCCCTTCACAGAACTGCTAGTAATCTAGAAAGCACAGACACCACACCGGCACGTATGCCCAATGGGGTTGTATGGGGGTACAATAACTTGGAATTCTGTTTAAGTTTAAGCGATGGAGCACTGAAATTCGTCCAGGCACCCATGGGTGGGAAAGCCAAAACCTATTGAGCTTGACCAGAGCGCTAGTTTACGCAACACAGCAATATTGTTTACATGATTATTGGGGTATCATAGACAATATGTTCTATCCAAAAAAAAGACAAACAGTTATCATATGTTTTACTTTGCTTCACATAAAATCATATAATTAAAACGTCAATTATACATGAAAACAATTCAAGATATCAAAACAATTGTAAATGAGAATGACATCGCAAATATATAGTATAAATTCATAGTACATTTCCACACGATTATATTGATCACTTAATAGATATTCTTTTAAACCTGAGCACATTTAATTTAATTATTTTCTTAGTACAATATGACACTAAAGGTTATGTCACAGGATTTGTCTCTGGTAAATATATGACCATTCATATTTAATATTTCTCCATAAAGCAATTGACTTAAACAATAATATATTTTGCTCGATCCCTAAACATCCACTAACTCCTTAGAGTAGCCATAGAAGTTCTATTAAACGGAACAGTTTCATTTTGTTAATTTATCTCATTAAAAAAGAGGTCTTTGAATCTTAAAAATGAATTCCTACTCCAAACTTCTAGTGAAAAAATATTAACTCTGCTATAAGAGAAATCCTATACCTGTTTCTTATAGGTTAATTTAATTGTCAATACTTGTGCTGAATTATTGTAAGAGTCTCAAACTTATATTGTGTATCATTAATCATTGCAAAATGTCTCAACCTACGATTAGTGTAGAACTATTGGGAACAAACATTTCCAATCTTTTCCAATTTTGACTAGCAGTTCTCATACCCTGCGCCCCTAATTCGATGACCCCATCTCCAGTTCACTTACGGTTCCCCTACTTTTAAAAAACGATCTCTACCTCTGATGGTAGGGTACATCCAAGGGATCAAAGTGCCCGCTCCATACAGCCAGTTCAGAGGAATCCACCATTTGCCACCAATAAAAACAATGATTCCGTAATGTGCAGGCAGTTTGCCTCTTCAAATGTATATCTAAACAATCATAATTATTGGGGGCATTATGAGCTTTGACAGCTGCAGTGACAGGAAGCAAATGTGGTTATGTTCTCCTCCCTGAAGCATTCAAGGAAGTACTGTAGAGCATTTCCAAACACAGGAGGTTTTGCAGAGTCACATTCTGTAAGGTTCAAGACTGCCCTCAAGAAGGTCTGTGATGATTGTGCTTTTTTTAAATCACTGAATCAATATTTCTTGAAATGTACAAATTGTATTTACCAGTTTTGATAAACTTTACAATAGTCTTCTATCCCAATTCAATAACGTTTTGAAATATCATTACTTAGTCATGCAGTTACAAAAATGCAAATCCAGTATAACCATAAATACCTAACATTTCATCCACATTCTAATTGTAGACCACATTTTTTTAATGCAAAGAATGCCCCAATTAATATTACATTACCCCGTGTCCTGCCTCCTTTCTTTAATTCATTAGTCATGAGGCAGTCAGGCCTCTCGAGAAACATACCAGTCAGTTTCATGTGCTGTAAAAAGCCCTCCCCCGCCGCTCCCTCTTTGGTTGCTAGCTTAAACTAAAATAACTCAGTTTTTCTGGTCTTTATAGGAAGGGCGGGACAGAAGTATGAATTAAAGCAGAGAGTCAGACTTGGAGTAATGCCCTTACCTTTAAGGATTTGGGGCATTACCCGTATATCCCTCCCTTGCTTGAATTCATTGCTCATAAGAGCTAGCAGACTAAAACAGCCAGGCAACTGTGGCTGAATGCTCAAGCCCAATATGTGTCTTTATTGAAACAATTCAGAAAAGGGGTGGTGATATACAGAGTGTCTGAATTAAGCAGACCACTCTTACCCAGTCCAAAGATCAGGGCTTGATCCATCACCGTTATTTAGCTCACTGCACCATCCCAGCTCAGAACCTGGCTATATGCAAATCAGTCTGTCCCTGGCCCAGTGCATCATGGGAACAGGGCAGACTAAACTACCAAGCCAATTCTTCACCAGAAAGGAGACAAGCTTCCGGGGACCGGTTTCTGGCATTTCAGCCGTCGTCGGCCCGGCTTGCTTGAAACCTGATGGTGCAGTGAGCAAGGGACTCATGTCTGAGTATACCCTGCCACACCTATAGTGGCCAAAAACAATTCAGAAAAGGGGGTGGTGATGATGCACTGGGACAGGGAAAGGCTAATTTGCATGTAGCCAGGTTCTGAGCTGGGATGGTGCACTGAGCTAAAAAACGGTGATGGATCAAGCCCTGATCTGTTGACTGGGTAGGAGTATTCTGCTTAATTCAGAAACTCTGTCCATCACCACCCCCTTTTCTGAATCGTTTTGTCCACCATAAGCGTGGAAGGGTATACTCAGATGTGAGTCCCTTGCTCACTGCACCATCAGGATTCAAGCAAGCCGGGGCGATGATGGCTGTAATGCCAGAAACCGGTCCCCGGAAGCTTGTTTCCTTCCCAGTGAAAGAATTGGCTTTGTAGTTTGGTTTGCCCTGTTCCCATGATGCACTGGGACAGGGACAGACTAATTTGCATATAGCCAGGTTCTAAGCTGGGATGGTGCAGTGAGCTAAAAAACGGTGATGGATCAAGCCCTGATCTGTTGACTGGGTAGGAGTATTCTGCTTAATTCAGAAACTCTGTCCATCACCACCCCCTTTTCTGAATCGTTTTGTCCACCATAAGCGTGGAAGGGTATACTCAGATGTGAGTCCCTTGCTCATTGCACCATCAGGATTCAAGTAAGCCGGGCCGATGACGGCTGTAATGCCAGAAACCGGTCCCCGGAAGCTTGTTTCCTTCCCAGTGAAAGAATTGGCTTGGTAGTTTGGTTTGCCCTGTTCCCATGATGCACTGGGACAGGGACAGACTAATTTGCATGTAGCCAGGTTCTGAGCTGGGATGGTGCAGTGAGCTAAAAAACGGTGTTGGATCTGGCCCTAATCTCTTGACTGGGTGAGAGTATTCTGCTTAATTCAGAAACTCTGTCCATCACCACCCCCTTTTCCGAATCGTTTATTGAAACAAGGCATAATAAATGAGAAAAAAAGTATTCTGTTACTTCATAGAGGACAGTACTCTTGATACAAGTAAATTATTTAATTCCACCTCCTGTGAAACTCGTTAGTGTTTGATAAAGGTAGAATATGAGGCCCAGGTTGCTGCTCTATAGATCTCAGAAATCAAAGACCTATTCATACCAACACACAATTCACCCAGGTGCATTGTGGTAAAAGCAGTACATGATAACACTCACTTTGACTGAAAATCTTTAATATTGACTTTTTTTGGTGCAGCCAGTGCAGCGTGTGTAGGAAGGTGGATACCTGACTATGGTTACCCCAGATTTTTTGCCTAGTGTTTAGCTGGTTTTCGACTTAGTTGGCCTGGGATCCTGCTAATCAGGATCCCAGGCTATCTCTGCTCTCTCTGTAAAATGGACTCCATGTACCCTAGGTATATCTCCAATTGGGAATTGGGTCACCTTATGAGCCCCTGTATAGTGTACCATAGGTACCCAGAGCATAGGTGCATCCAAGGCCTACCAAGGGCTGCAGCATGTATTATGCCACCCCTGGCTGGCCATCCAAACTGACACAACTGGCTGATCAATCAGCTGGGGCAAGGTCGTGTAATCACCCCTTGCTTAGGTATACTATTCCTATATCTAACCTTATATCTAGACACATATACACCTATAAGTCACTCCTATGGCAGGCCTTAACAATCCTGGAGGCAGAGTGCTTGGTTTTATGTGAGATGAGGCTGTCTGCAGCTTTCGGAACCATGTCCTGTTCTAGGATATAGCCATACCATATACTCTTAAGTGCATTATGAACCTCGCGGTTAAATGCGAACTTTGGTTTGGCTTTATCAAAACATGTCGTGTAAGGTGTCATACGCTTTGGAATACTACCCCCTCGCCAGTTTTGGCGACAGGGGTAGCGTTCCACCCTTCTACAGGGGGAAGACATGTTGTTCCTACTAATCCCGGTTAAAGTTAACCAGAGCCTCAGCCTCACAAAATGGATGCTGCTGCCACAGACACAAGTCTGACCTCTTGCTGCTGGGAGTCTTCCAGCAAGGGAGGATTGGACAATAGGCTTCCTATCTTGGAAGGTGCTAGCACCACCCCCGACAGGCCATAGTGTATTGGGGCAAGGAGGGCTGAATAAAATGAGACAATGCCTGGGTCACACAAGGTGTCCCATGCATAGTCCGGTTCAAACCGGTGCTGGGGCACTCCAGCCCCAGCTCTGGCGCGAAACTGGACAAAGGGAAAGGGGTGTAACCACCCCCTTCCCTGGTCCCACCCATAGGAGGGACCTAGCAGGTAATCTAGCCCCTAAATTTGATATATAGGTAGGAGCTGAGTCTAGAGACTTTAGATTTATCCTGACTGAAACTTGAAATGAAACTCTGGACCTTCGACGTTCTACCTGAAGGTAGAAGACTGAAGAATCTCCCTTGTGGTCAAGGAGTGACCACCCTGTGTAATCAGGCACCATCAAGCAATCAACGGTTTGCTTTGTCGCACAGAGCCTGACAAGGCCCGGACTTCCAGACTTCCTTCAGCCCAATCCACAGCCACAGCAAAGCTGAGACCCGTGGAGGCGACGCAAGACGTGGTACCGGCCATCTTGGAAAACTAGCGAATTGCTTTCCGTGCAACTTCTGTGGCACCCTCGAAGTTGTGCATAGGTGATTGAGAAGCCCCAGCCCCGAGCACCATCTGCACCGAAGATCAGCCCTCCACATTCCACGAGTGCCGCGTGGGGCCCTTCTGCATTTTCTGCATTTTCCTGCTCGATGCGTCTGTCCGGTCAATTGTCAATTGGCCCCTGCTTCTCTTAAAAGGAGAAGCCCATCAAATCTTGCTGGTCTGACCCAGAAGCCATCTTCGATTCCTGCGTGGGTTGCCTTTGCCAAGGCTCGTTGACTCCAATCCGGAAGCTGACACCGCCGACAGTGAGAACCTTCGTGGGACAGTCCGTATTCAGCTCCTGGTTGTCGTCGACACCTCCTGGTCCATTTGGCTGCAGAGACAAGCTTCACGACATCACCTGATTGCTTCGCAACATCGCCTGGTTCCTTCCTGGTCACTGGCTAGTGACCCAGACTCTGTCCCCTCTGCTTTCAGGTACTCTTCATCCTTGATCCGCCCTTGGATCTAACCGGACACTTCCCTCCTGGTCGCCTGCAGCATCTTTCTTCAAGGCTCCATAGGATTCAGCGACGAAACCCGACACACTTTGACACCTATGCACCCGCTTCCTGGGGGTGAGGTAACGCAAGTACTTTGGTGCTCCTGTGGGTATTTACTATCCTAGTGTCTAACTTTCAAGTAGCTTTTTCCTTGTCCATCCGGAAGTGACCTAAAAGAACTTGTTTCCATTTCTTGCGTTCCCAATCTAACTCTGTGGTAACTCGCGTGTGTGTAAAGACATTGCACACACATCCCGTGGGCCTCCTGCTCCCTATCCTTTGTACAGCGTAGCCCCAGCGATTCTCCAGGCCCTAGGCCTATCCTTTGTTCGTGACGTGGTTCATATACCACTATTTTAGTATATGGTTTGAAGTGCCCCTAGGGCATTACTGTATTTTTTGCAACTTATTGTATGATAATTAAGTCTCTTGTTATGCGCTTGTTTCTCTGACCTCATAAAGAGTTCAGAGGATTAATTTAGTAATAAATACATATATTTTATATATATAATGTGTGTTGTGTCCTTTCATTTGGTATTAAAGGGGTTACATATGGTAAAACAGCTGGCTTCACGTGCCCTCTTGAGTTTAGCCTAAGACTGCTTTGTCCATGCTACCACTAGGATAGCTGGTCTATAAGGTTGACTTTACAACCATCACCATAAGGGTTGTTTGGACTGGTGCAAGGTGCTCACTAGAATAGTGAACATCATATACCAGGCCAACTTCTCACAGCGTGCACTCTGAGAGCCCCTCCCCCTTTTGTGATTGGCTCCTTGTTGAGTTGTTGAGCTGACGAGCTCAGGGATGCACTTGCGTTCTGGGAGTGGTACAGACACCTGAGAAGACTACGAGAAGCATTGCCATTCACCCCAAATTTAAAATGCTACTCTCTACAGAAGAAGGAAAAATATCCTGAAACACACGTCTAGAAATGCACAGCACTGGCTGTTCCAACAGTAGTAAATACTAAAGACTTTAAAATAAACTGAGTGATATCATGCACTTCAATTACCACAGTGTATCTGGGAGAACTGCATGCTTGTAAACCAGGCAGTGTGATCCTTCCCCCCTTTGCTATTGCGTTATATGCTAGGACAATTAAAATCCTCACCCAAACTACAGCTTAAAGAGGCTGTCGTTGGTTACTAACCCATTTTTGCCAGACCAAAATGAACAAATGGAGATTCCGCCAATCTAAAGGGAGTCATCCTCTGTGGATAGATTAACAAGCATTGGAAATGCAATAGGTCTCGCATTAGAAAAGTTGGAGTTATTGGTATTGTAAATGACATATGTTATTTATTTGTTGGTTTTTAAAATTTGCTAAATTGATGGCTTTGTCATTTACAATGCCAATCGTTATAACTTTTGCGAATGTGACACCTATAGCATTTGGAATGCAACATATTTTGTATTTACGTGACTTAGATGGCAGCTCTTGTCGTTAGGCCACATCTCTAGAGAGCAGGAGAGTGCAGCAGGGGAGAGAAGCACAGCAATGCAATAGGTCTTGCATTAGGAAAGTTTGAGCTATTGGTATTGTAAAGGACACATTTTTTATTTATGTGCTTGTTTTGAAAATAGCGAATTAATAGCTTTGTTATTTACAATGCCAATAGTTTTATCTTTTGCAAATGTGACAACTATTGTAACACAATATGTGTTGTGAGTGAGGGTGAGGGGTTGAGGGTGAGGTGTTGAGGGTGAGTGAGGGTGAGGTGTTGAGGGTGAGTGAGGCTGAGTGAGGGTGAGGGGTTGAGGGGGAGGGGTCGAGGGTGAGGGGTTGAGGGTGAGTGAGGGTGAGGGGTTGAGGGTGAGGGAGGGTGAGGGGTTGAGGGTGAGGGAGGGTGAGGGGTTGAGGGTGAGTGAGGGTGAGGGGTTGAGGGTGAGTGAGGGTGAGGTGTTGAGGGTGGGTGAGGGTGAGGGGTTGAGGGTGAGTGAGGGTGAGTGAGAGTGAGGGTGAGTGAGAGTGAGGGTGAGTGAGGGGTTGAGGGTGAGGGGTTGAGGGTGAGTGAGGGTGAGGTGTTGAGGGTGAGAGAGGGTGAGGGTGAGTGAGGGTGAGTGAGGGTGAGTGATGGTGAGGGTGAGGGGTTGAGGGTGAGTGAGGGTGAGGGGTTGAGGGTGAGTGAGGGTGAGTGAGGGTGAGGGATTGAGGGTGAGGGGTTGAGGGTGAGTGAGGGTGAGTGAGGGTGAGGTATTGAGGGTGAGTGAGGGTGAGTGAGGATGAGGGGTTGAGGGTGGGTGAGGGTGAGTGAGGGTGAGTGAGGGTGAGGGTGAATGTGAGTGAGGGTGAGTGAGGGTGAGGGTGAATGTGAGTGAGGGTGAGTGAGGGTGAGGATGAGGGGTTGAGGGTGAGTGAGGGTGAGGGGTTGAGGGTGAGTGAGGGTGAGGATGAGGGGTTGAGGGTGAGTGAGGGTGAGGGGTTGAGGGTGAGTGAGGGTGAGGGGTTGAGGAGGGTGAGTGAGGGTGAGTGAGGGTGAGTGAGGATGAGGGGGTGAGTGAGGTTGAGGGTGAGTGAGGGTGAGTGAGGGTGAGTGTGAGTGAGTTTGAGTGAGGGTGAGGATGAGGGGTTGAGGGTGAGTGAGGGTGAGGGGTTGAGGGTGAGTGAGGGTGAGGGGTTGAGGGTGAGTGAGGGTGAGTTAGGGTGAGGGGTTGAGGGTGGGTGAGGGTGAGTGAGGGTGAGTGAGGGTGAGTTAGAGTGAGGGTGAGTGAGGGGTTGAGGGTGAGATGTTGAGGGTGAGTGAGGGTGAGGTGTTGAGGGTGAGTGAGGGTGAGGCATTGAGGGTGAGTGAGGGTGAGGGTGAGTGAGGGTGAGTGAGGGCGAGTGAGGGTGAGTGAGGGTGAGTGAGGGTGAGTGAGGGTGAGTGAGGGTGAGTGAGTGATGGTGTGGGTGAGGGGTTGAGGGTGAGTGAGGGTGAGGGGGTTGAGGGTGAGTGAGGGTGAGGGTGAGGGGTTGAGGGTGAGTGAGGGTGAGGGTGACTGAGGGTGAGGGATTGAGGGTGAGGGATTGAGGGTGAGGGATTGAGGGTGAGGGATTGAGGGTGAGGGGTTGAGGGTGAGGGGTTGAGGGTGAGTGAGGGTGAGGGTGAGTGAGGATGAGGGGTTGAGGGTGGGTGAGGGTGAGTGAGGTTGAGGGTGGGTGAGGGTGAGTGAGGGTGAGGGTGAGTGAGGGTGAGTGAGGGCGTGTGAGGGCGAGTGATGGTGTGGGTGAGGGGTTGAGGGTGAGTGAGGGTGAGGGGTTGTGAGGGGGAGGTATTGAGGGTGAGGGGTTGAGGTTGGGTGAGGTATTGAGGGTGAGGGGTTGAGGTTGAGTGAGGGTGAGGTTGAGTGAGGGTGAGTGAGGGTGAGGGGTTGAGGGTGAGTGAGGGTGAGGGGTTGAGGGTGAGTGAGGGTGAGTGAAGATGAGGGGTTGAGGGTGGGTGAGGGTGAGTGAGGTTGAGGGTGAGTGAGGGTGAGTGAGGGTGAGTGAGGGTGAGTGTGAGTGAGGGTGAGTGAGGGTTAGGGTGAGGGTGAGGGGTTGAGGGTGAGTGAGGGTGAGTGAGGGTGAGGGGTTGAGGGTGAGTGAGGGTGAGTTAGGGTGAGGGGTTGAGGGTGGGTGAGGGTGAGTGAGGGTGAGGGGTTGAGGGTGGGTGAGGGTGAGTGAGGGTGAGGGTGAGGTGTTGAGGGTGAGTGAGGGTGAGGGTGAGGTGTTGAGGGTGAGTGAGGGTGAGTTAGAGTGAGGGTGAGTGAGGGGTTGAGGGTGAGATGTTGAGGGTGAGTGAGGGTGAGGTGTTGAGGGTGAGTGAGGGTGAGGCATTGAGGGTGAGTGAGGGTGAGGGTGGGTGAGGGTGAGTGAGGGTGAGTGAGGGCGAGTGAGGGTGAGTGAGGGTGAGTGAGGGTGAGTGAGGGTGAGTGAGGGTGAGTGAGTGATGGTGTGGGTGAGGGGTTGAGGGTGAGTGAGGGTGAGGGGGTTGAGGGTGAGTGAGGGTGAGGGGTTGAGGGTGAGTGAGGGTGAGGGTGAGTGAGGGTGAGTGAGGGTGAGGGATTGAGGGTGAGGGGTTGAGGGTGAGGGGTTGAGGGTGAGTGAGGGTGAGTGAGGGTGAGGGTGAGTGAGGTTGAGGGTGAGTGAGGGTGAGTGAGGGTGAGGGTGAGTGAGGGTGAGTGAGGGCGTGTGAGGGCGAGTGAGGGTGAGTGAGGGTGAGTGATGGTGTGGGTGAGGGGTTGAGGGTGAGTGAGGGTGAGGGGTTGAGGGTGAGTGAGGGTGAGTGAGGGGGAGGTATTGAGGGTGAGGGGTTGAGGTTGGGTGAGGGTGAGTGAGGGTGAGGTATTGAGGGTGAGGGGTTGAGGTTGAGTGAGGGTGAGGTTGAGTGAGGGTGAGGGTGAGGGGTTGAGGGTGAGTGAGGGTGAGGGGTTGAGGGTGAGTGAGGGTGAGGGTGAGTGAGGGTGAGGGTGAGTGAGGATGAGGGGTTGAGGGTGGGTGAGGGTGAGTGAGGTTGAGGGTGAGTGAGGGTGAGTGAGGGTGAGGGTGAGTGAGTGAGGGTGAGTGAGGGTGAGGGTGAGTGTGAGTGAGGGTGAGTGAGGGTTAGGGTGAGGGTGAGTGAGGGTGAGGGGTTGAGGGTGAGTGAGGGTGAGTGAGGGTGAGGGGTTGAGGGTGAGTGAGGGTGAGTTAGGGTGAGTTAGGGTGAGGGGTTGAGGGTGGGTGAGGGTGAGTGAGGGTGAGGGGTTGAGGGTGAGTGAGGATGAGTGAGAGTGAGGGTGAGTGAGGGGTTGAGGGTGAGTGAGGGTGAGGGTGAGGGGTTGAGGGTGAGTGAGGGTGAGGGGTTGAGGGTGAGTGAGGGTGAGGGGTTGAGGGTGAGTGAGGGTGAGGGGTTGAGGGTGAGTGAGGGTGAGTGAGGGTGAGTGAGGGTGAGTGGTTGAGGGTGAGTGAGGGTGAGTGAGGGTGAGGGTGAGTGAGGGTGAGTGAGGGTGAGGGTGAGTGCGGGTGAGTGAGGGTGAGGTGTTGAGGGTGAGTGAGGGTGAGTGAGGGTGAGGGGTTGAGGGTGAGTGAGGGTGAGTGAGGGTATGTATGTATGTATGTATGTTGAGTTTGAGGGTGAGTGAGGGTGAGGTGTTGAGGGTGAGGGGTTGAGGGTGAGTGAGGGTGAGGGGTTGAGGGTGAGTGAGGGTGAGGGGTTGAGGGTGAGTGAGGGTGAGTGAGGGTGAGTGAGGGTGAGGGGTTGAGGGTGAGTGAGGGTGAGTGAGGGTGAGTGAGGGTGAGGGGCTGAGGGTGAAGTGTTGAGGGTGAGGTGTTGAGGGTGAGTGAGGGTGAGGTGTTGAGGGTGGGTGAGGGTGAGTGAGGGTGAGGGGTTGAGGGTGAGTGAGGGTGAGGGTGAGTGAGGGGTTGAGGGTGAGGGGCTGAGGGTGAGTGAGGGTGAGGGGTTGAGGATGAGTGAGGGGTTGAGGGTGAGTGTGGGTGAGAGGTTGAGGGTGAGTGAGGGTGAGGGGTTGAGGGTGAGTGAGGGTGAGGGGTTGAGGGTGATAGAGGGTGAGTGAGAGTGAGGGTGAGTGAGGGGTTGAGGGTGAGTGAGGGGTTGAGGGTGAGGTGTTGAGGGTGAGTGAGGGTGAGGGTGGGTGAGTGTGAGGTGTTGAGGGTGAGGGGTTGAGGGTGAGTGAGGGTGAGGGGTTGAGTGAGGGTGAGGGGTTGAGGGTGAGTGAGGGTGAGGTGTTGAGGGTGAGTGAGGGTGAGGGTGGGTGAGCGTGAGGGAGGGGTTGAGGGTGAGGTGTTGAGGGTGAGTGAGGGTGTGGGTGAGGGGTTGAGGGTGAGTGAGGGTGAGGGGTTGAGGGTGAGTGAGGGTGTGACCATATCCATTCCAGACACTGATAATTAATTGGCGACAAAAGTTATTATTTGACGTGGCATATCTTAATTGCTAGGTTTTTTAATTACTAGTTGATGTTTAATTTTTGTAATCATTTTTTTAAGTATGCACCTCTTAAAAAATAAATAAAAATATTGCTTGGTATGTATTTCCATTTGTAGACCTAGAATAGTTATGGTGCATTGTATGTAGCTTTAAAAAATAAAAATGTAGACTGCTCAATGTATTTCCGTGAATAGATGCAGGTTGCCTCTTTCTGTCAAATAATATCCCTTGTTCAACTTACTATAGTGGCGCGGCATACTATGAAGCAGAGGAGGACTGACTGTCAGAGCCTTGCTCTTTCCTCTCTTGCCAACAGGGCTACTCCAGAATAAGACCACGAAAACCATAATTTGTGAAACATGGCCATTTGACTTGCAGCCCGGTCAGTGGAGGGGCTCCGCTTTCTGATCCGTAGAGGCTGATGCGCAGTCACTTTCTTGAAGAGGAAATGGGGAATAAAAACTTTACTTTTGCAGTGATGTCGATGAACCTGGCTTGATGTCACACTGCTGCATTGTGCTGATTTTCTAAGTAAAAACATGCATAGTGAGGAGCACTAATACGGGTTTGAGATGGTGGAAGAGCTGCTTATCTCTTATGGAGATAGATTATTTGGGGGGAGGAAGGGCTCCTAATGGGAAGTGTAGACGGGGAGAAATTGAGAAAAAAAAGCTGAGCAGGGAGGGTGTTATTGCGGCTGTTTGCCCGAGGGGAGGAGAAATGCAGGCCTGAGGCAGAGCACACGCTGAGAAGCTTGTGGGAGGGGGGCTGGGCTGCCTTTGATCTGGTAATGCGAGGCAGGCAGGCAGGCGGCTGGTGGCATTGTGCACGCGCTTTTTAGGGCTTGCGCAATGACCTAAAAAGCACATGCACTTGAAGAAATCGCCAGTGGAATTGCCAGTGGTGGATCAACACTGGATAAGCCGTAATAGAGCTTCGCCAGCGATGCGCAGAAGCGCATCAGCAGGCGAGCCCTAAAAAGGATGTCCATATGTCCACACTATGGAGCCTGTCTTCTTCTGGCCGTAGAAGGCCCCATGCGTTTTCCTTGTGTGTGGAATAGTGGGGGCCGGATTTCAAGCTGTGGGTGCCGGTTTTGCAGCAGTACTGCAATATCGGCCCCCTGTAACAAAACCAGCAGCAGTGCTAAAGCGAAAGCAGTGCTGCTTCTCGCTAGCACCCCCTCCCCCCTCCTGCCAGGACCAGTCCGGTCAGAATTGCCAGGGCTGGTTTGTGTTCCCAGTCCGGCCCTCATAACATTGATGTTAAAAAAATCAGGGAGGATCAGATCTTTCTCTCTGTGGAAAGCAGAATTGACCTTAGGAATGAAACCCAGTAAATATCTTAACACAATCTTAGCTTGAAAGACCTTACAAAATGGGTCTTTTTGTGAAAGGCAACCAAAAAGAAGGTCTTTGGGGTTAAATATTTAAAATGTACTTCCTTTAACGGTTGGAAAGGAGCATCCTTTAAAGCTTTAAGACCAGACCCAGATCTCAAGAGGGGAACTGGTGGGGAATATGTAGGTGAATGTTAAATAACATAACGTGTATTTGTAAAGTGCACGTTCACCCAAGGGCATCTTGGCACTAAGTAACAGAAATGCTGGGAGACTAGTCCATCTTCATCCTGAAAATTTATCCAGGAGCTCCTAAAAGCCCAGCTGGACAACCACTGGACTTTACAAGTGGCCTCAGGGAGCCCCAAGATACCACCATCCTTCATAATATGTAAAACCTGAACTAAATCCATCAAAGTGAGATCAAGGTCCCTTACACTAAACCATGCACTGAATGACCTCCATTTCCAGGTGTATGACTCAAGAGTAGAGACCCTTCTTGAATCTTATAGGGTAGAAGCCAAACCTTCAGGCAGACCTCTGTCCCTAAGACCCCACTTCTAAACCTCCATTTGAGACATTGGGTTTTTTGGTTGAAGGAGGTGAAGCCGTACTCAAGCAACAGCCACAATCCATGTCAGTGTGAACTACAAAAAGTCCCTAAATGAACCCGTCCTTAACCCTCTGGTAGCTTGGCACAAAAGCAGTGAGGCGCATGTGTAAGGTATTCATGCAGCACACAAACAGTAATAAAGTGAAAACACACCACAAGAGAGATCTCTCACCAATTTAGACAAATAGAATGAATTTTAATAGATTATTTGAAACCAAAACGTTGAAAATCGAATGAATAGAACCATAGACATGCAATTTGAACGATTTAAGGTAAACAAAGTGCCTAAATGCACAAGGTGCCACTTGTGGGTCCCTGGTCGTACAAGACTGTGTGAAAGTCACAAGTTCAGGCTGACTGTGATGGAGCACAGGGTGGATACAGGAAGCAGGTTAGTCCTGCTGAGAAGTTATCATCCAAAGTCTAGTATGAACAGTCTGGTTCGTATTGGAGAAGACCGCAAGGAGAAGGGAGAGCGTCACAAATGGTTGTCACTGTAGCACGAAGAACAGGCCGGATGTCACAGACTGATGCTGCTGAAGCAAGAAAATCCTGTGAGGCGTTCTGGACGGTCGTTGCTGGAGCTTCGCATTGATGGTCACCTTGGCCTCTTAATGCTATAGCGCGAAGTGCAGATCTCAAGTCGCTGGTGGCCGCTGTAGCATAAAGAGTCAGATTCACCAGAGTTTCGCGTTGGTGGTCAATGCGAGTGGGAAGATCTTGGCATAAACAGGCCCATTCATGGTTGTGAAGAGCCAAAACTTCAGGATTTCTCATTTTGAACAAGTAGGAGCTCAACTGATGCCACACTAAGGGTTCAGGACCTAGGCGGCACCTCTTGTTTAATCAGGTTTTTCAGTTGCATTTAATGTTGCCTTTGTTTGTTTTTCCTTTGCCTGCGTCTCTCGACAGGATTTGCTTCCATCGCTCTCTCTGTCTGGTAAATTAAGTTCTTTTAGTATGCTGGTTTTCCAAGGAGTGTTAATGTTTGCCCATTAGCAAGAGATGCTTGCTTTTGCATCTGAAAGGCTATCTCTGCCCTCTCACCCAGGGGGACTGTTTAACCTGTGCCTGCTTACAAGAAAAAAAGTCAGAAGGCCAAGAAGTAAATTTTATTTTGCATTTCACTACCGCGCTTTGGGACTATGACATTAGATACCAAAATGTATTTTTTAAGTCTCGCCTAGGCAGTGCTTGCGCTGTCTCTTCGAGACCTGCTGTATTCAGGTATGGACTTTAACCTCCACCCATTTTCTGCCCATCTTTTCAATTGGCTCCTGTTACTGTCCTTTGTAAATGGTGGCCTTTGATTTGTTAATAGGCTTAGTAATCCCTCCTTAGTACCTCACTTTCTCATGTTATAACCTCCCACGAGGACTGCCCCGCTTACATGTGTTGTTACTTTGTATGTTTTATTTAGTTTGTGAGCACTATTTTCTTACATGACTTTCTTCTAAATCCTGTTGCAGGCACGACACGCTCTCCTGCAACTTTATGACTTTTCTTTTTGCAGTGCAGCATGCTGTGTTTGGACTTTAACAATGGTGCGACTTTTCATTTGTTGTGCATGGCTCACCCAACTCTATTTTTGCAACATTGTCTTTTTTTTAGGTCGAGCCTGGGCAGCGCATGCGTTGCTCTGCGAGACATGGTGTATTCGGGTGTGGAATTGAATCTTCACCCACTCTCTGCCCATATTTACAATTGGCAGGTTTGACTTGTAAATGTTGGCTTTTGATTTGTTAATAGGCTTATTAGTTCCTCCTTAGTACTTCCCTGTCTTCCGGTGTAACCTCCCATAAGGACTGGACCTTTTACTGTGTCATTACTGTATAGCTTGCATTAGCCCTTGGGAAGAACTCTTTGCTTAATTAATCTAAAGAGCACAGATGGGACGCCAGCTTTAGCAATGCGGGCTTTTTTTTTTGTTTTGGTATTTGAAGCATGCTTTCACGTAATATATAACTTTTAAATATGCCCCCCTCACCCCCGATGCATGGACGCTTGGCAAAGCGGGCGCTGTGTTAATTCGAGAAATCTATAGAAGCTTCCTCCATTGTTCCCGCTTCCTCCTCCATCCATGCCCTTTGCATGGCTTGTTTTAATTTCTCTCCCCACCTCCCACACCCCCCAACACTGCATGCCCGCCTCTCAAAGAGATCACTGTTTATTTATAATTTTAATTGCTACATCCTGGGCAGGAGATTAAATGTTTTGCTAAAAATTAAAGAATGTTCAGCCTCGCAGAGGCTCAAACACTAGTCCCCAACTCCAGAGTCAGGAGCTCTGACCGCTGAACCACAACCTCTCCCTCTAACAGCAGCATGATAACAAGCATTTGCAATGCAATAGGTCCCACATTTTGTAGAGTTTAAGCTATTGGCATTGTAAATGACAATGCCTTTTGTTTATGTTTGAAAAATCAACAAATAAAGGCATTGTCATTTACAATGCCAATAGCTCAAACTCTTATAAATGCGACACCTATTGCATTGCAAATGCTTGTTATCTCCTGTAGATGGTCCGATTCTGGGTAGTCCAGCACCGTCCAGGATAGGTCATTTACTGTGCCGTGTTCCTCTAGGTAGTGTGTAGTAAACTTTGTATTGGATTTCTGGCATCTAATGGTACTTCTGTGTTCTTACAACTAAGGTTTGCATTAACTCGTGTCTCTCCTACGTTTTCGTTCATCAAGTTTTATCTATAGCCGCACAGCATGTTCAGTTGTTTGTATTTCTCATATTTTATTTAGTTTTATTCACAGATAGATGCTCATGGGGCAAGGTGGTATGATGAAACACAAGGTTGTTAGTAAGCAAGCTCAATGATGAAGCATGTCACGATTTTGTGAGTGAGGGCAGTTTTTTTCTCACTGAGCACGTGCCAACTTTTATTATCCACTTTCCTACTCCATTGTGTGTGTTGCGGTGACAGTACTCATTCACGCATGGGGGCAGGCTGCTGACTCGGACTGGCATCAGCTCTTTTGCCGGCACTGGTTGGCTCAGCCTGTGTGTTACAGGGTAACTCAGGTAATCCATACCGCTGGGCTGGTGAGCATACGGCAATGCTGTCCAGCTTCACCAAAATGGCAAGTCAGGTGTGGCCAACTATGGTTCCGGGAATCGATCCTCATCCACAATGCCGTGGTGCGAGCGGCGAAGAGGATCTGTGCTACCTTTAATTTGCCCAACACACTGACAAGTGTCAGCGAACACTTCCTGAAATGCCACGCACTTGCAACGCTGCGGGTAGCACGGGCCGGCAGCACTGCAGGACTGACCCCGTGACTCACCTTCCCCACTTATTAAAATGTATCAAGGCTTCACAATTATATTTTAAGTAACTAAGTAGCCAAGCCATTGGGTAGTGACTCCTTAGTGATGCCGCGTGGTGTCGGCCCGGGGTGTATCCAGTCCAAATACATTGTAACAAAGTAGAGAGCTACGAGGAGCAGGTCATGAGCACGCCCCTGAAAGCTAGCGGGAACAGCGCGCAACATGCATTGCCAGTCAGTCATGGTGCATTATAGCAGCAGAGGAGGCGCTATAATGCGTGACTTCGCATTTCAGTGCGGTGATGCGGACCACCACACTGAAATGTGTTAGTCTAACGCCTGATGCGTGGTACGTAGCAGGGCTGGCCATACTGATGCAACCCATCAATCAATCAATCAATAGATCTTTATTCGGTATTTGAAAAATACCATAAAAGGACATATTATACATTTAGTGATTGGAGACAATTGACCAAAAAATCCATTCAACACCGCCCTCTTGAATTCCTTAACCTTAAAGCAACCTTAATAAAACTCATAATACAGAGCAGAGTATAAGGATCCTTAGCCATTTGCAAGAATAATAAGGCAACCATAGCATGTTTAAACTTTGCCTGTTTTAAAATTCCTACTAGAAAATTGCGCCTGGGTAAAACATAAAATGGGCATAATAATACAAAATGAAGGGTATCCTGCGGAGACCTATTGTCAGGCCGCAGGAACCCTTCTGCTCAACTGTTAAAGTAAAACCTGGTGGATCAGCCAGTAGGTGGTGTAAAAGGTTGAGCCTAAAACAAGTGATTAAAAACCTATCCGGTGCATTATACATGAGAGCGAGGTAAGGTTCCATTCCTTCCTCTGTTTTCACCATTCTATAGGCACAGACTGCAAAAGGTAAACTCTAGTACCCGGAGGGATCTGAAACGAGACACATCTTTATTGCAGGGTAGGACCTCCATTTGTTAACGGTAAGGGAAATCTCAAAGTTGAAATATCTGCAGCTTTTTTCACGGTGGTCAGCTCAGAGACTAACAAGAATAGAGCCCTGGGAACACAAAACGCTCTTCAATGCGGATGAATGGATTAAAAAGGAAGTATCTTTGTGGTACTGGGACATGATAGCTGCAGAGGACAAGAAGAATATAGACCCACACCGAATATGGGAGAAAGACCTATGGCAGCTGGCCGTGGAAGACCTCTGGAAGTATCTAGAAATCTTCTTGATAAAACAGTAAAGTTACACCGCTGAAGCAAAACCAACTCTTCACTCTCCACAGAGCCCATTGGATGCTCCAGAGACTGGCTAAGTACTCCCAAGTAGCCCCAGGTAGGAAGAGATGCAATATGACGGAAGCAGACAACAGGCATAAGTTCATGGATTGTCCTATGCTGAAACGTTACTGGAATGACTAGGTGACTATGTAGAGGAACTCACAGGCTGTGAAGTAAAGATAAGACACTCTCTGATATCCCTTGGTGTAGACTTGGCATTGATTAACCTCTATGAGCACCAAATCATTTCTCTGGTTCTGCCGTCTGAACTAGACTGGATTAAGTCAGTAAGGTGTACGAGTCAACTAGACCTAGCGTATAACAATAAAGAAGCTTCAAAGCATAGGTCTCCTTTTGTAACCTAGCAAGCAAATCCTATTAGTTTAATGATTACACCATAACTTTGCTGAGTTGATGCCGGACTGTAATGTGTATAATACTATTCAGCAAGACACGCAGTCACATCTACGGTAAGGAGTTTCTCAGACCATCGACTAGGTTAACTAGTGACTGACGGTGGAATGAGTACAAAAAAGAATTTATACTTTTCTAAAAATGAAAGTTATATGAGTGAATAATTTAATCTCAAAATAATAAAATGCTTTCTTTTTAGCTATTTTTTGCCATTCAATTCCATTTATTTAGATTTTTATTTACTTTACAATATTTAATGTAAGATTAGTTCCTATAGGATTTTATTTGACGTCCCCACCTCCATTATTATTTAGGGAGGGTGTTGCAGTTCCAACAGAAACACGTGTCGGCTGCCAGTCCAACACATGTGGAAGGATTACTGTATCAAGCTTTTCATCGTTAAAACATATGTCATCTGTTTCCAAACATATGATCTAAATGCGTTTGATTTATATATTTACTCTATTGAACAACAAGCAATGACATTTTGAATTTCTCTATGAAACTCACTGTTTGTAGATACATCAAATATAAAATCTTTTTTTAGGAATCTAATTAAACTGACTTGAGTGCCGAGGTTTATTATAGTCTTTGACATTGCCACTGGGCTCTTTGAGAACAGTGGATAACACCTTAGGGAGTGGGGTGAAAATCTATAAACTTGAGGGGCACCAATACTGTGACTTAATATCTAATGCACTTAGAGAGTGATGTGCTACCAGCAGGACCACCACTACCATTTGTAAATATTGTGTGTTTTCTTATGTTGAGTAAGATTACTTTTCAGACTGAAGCTTCTCTGGCATTCAGTGCACTGATAAGGTCTTTCACCAGTGTGTGTTCTCTCATGTTGAGCAAGACCTGATTCCCGGTTGAAGCTTTTCTGGCATTCAGAGCACTGATAAGGTTTTTCCCCAGTGTGGATTCTCTGGTGTTGAATGAGATTGACCTTACAAACAAAGCTTTTTTGGCACTCTGAGCACGGATAAGGTTTGTCCTCTGTGTGTGTTTTCTTATGTTCAGTGAGATTTCTTTTCTGACTGAACATTTTCTGGCATTCGGTGCACTGATAAGGTCTTTCACCAGTGTGAGCTCTCTCATGTTTAATGAGACTGGCCTTACAGCTAAACTGTTTTGGGCACTTTGAGCACTGATAAGGTTTGTACCCAGTGTGTGTTATCTCATGCCGAGTGAGATAACTTTTACAAAGGAAGCTTTTCATGCATTCAGAGCACTGATAAGGTTTTTGCCCAGTGTGGATTCGCTCATGTTTAAGGAGACTGGCCTTACAACTGAAACTTTTTGGGCACTTTGAGCACTGATAAGGTTTGTACCCAGTGTGTGTTTTCTTATGTTCAGTGAGATTACCTTTCTGACTGTAACTTTTCTGGCATTCGGTGCATTTATAAGGTCTTTCACCAGTGTGTGTTCTCTCATGTTGAGCAAGACTTGATTCCCGGTTGAAGCTTATGTGGCATTCAGAGCACTGATAAGGTTTTTGCCCAGTGTGGATTCTCTCATGTCGATTGAGATTTTCTTTACAACGGAAACGTTTTTGGCACTCTGAGCACTGATAAGGTTTGTAGCCAGTGTGTGTTATCTTATGTCGAGTGAGAGTACTTCTGTGACTGAAGCTTTTCAGGCATTCAGAGCACTGATAAGGTTTTAGCCCAGTGTGTGTTCTTTCATGTTGAATGAGGCAGTCTTTACGACTAAAGCTTTTCTGGCACTCTGAGCACTGATAAGGATTTAGCCCAGTGTGGATTTTCTCATGAGAAATTAGACTGACCTTATGACTGAAGCTTATTTGGCACTCTGAGCACTGATAAGGTTTGTACCCACTGTGAATCCGTTCATGTCGTGTAAGACTACTTTTCGTACTGAAGCTTTTCTGGCACTCAGTGCACTGATATGGTGTTACCCCAGTGTGGATGGTCACATGTTGAATGAGAGAGTATTTTTGAGTAAAGAATTTCTGGCATTCAGGACACTGATAAGGTTTTTGTCCAGTGTCAGTTCTCTCGTGTTTAGTGGGGTGGTATTGACAACTAAAGCTGTTCTCAAATCCATTACTCCTAATCGAGTTATGGGAATTTTCATGTTGGGTTTGCTCCTGGACACCGGCCATGTTAAGACTATCTGATTCCAGAGTTTGTACTCGTTTATGCTACACTCAGCATTAACTTCTAAAATACACGGCAGATGCTCTTCTTAACATTTGTACTTAACTAATTATATCTTTTATCTGGAGACTATTTTCCTACTTTTAAAGGCAGCCTGTCTAACCTGTTTTATAAACTTTCACTGAGGAGCCCCTTGAATTTAGTGAGATGGGTTCATTTTCTCCTTGTTATGCCCGAGTGAGTTTTATCAAGTTGAATTAACTCATTTTGTGACTCCGGTTTATCAGATTCGATTTAGAAGTTTTAAAATAACTGATAAGGTCTTTGGGGTTTAGTTTTTGCCGTTAAAGTATATTTGTTCATACAAGTAATGACAGGTGATTAGGGCATGCCAGGGTGGTTTTATGAATTAGCAATACATAGCACTGGCCTCTTTTAAACTTTGTGCAGGTACATTCTTTGCCACTCTAGTGGCTAGGGCAGGTACATGATCAACTTTGGTAGTCCGAGCCAATTTGAAAATACTCTGATCAACCCAAGAGACAGAGTTGATGGGGGATAATGTTTCGATACTGGAGATGATAATCCAGCGTCTTTGGTGTAATGAGAAAGAGCATTTACAATTTGTTTTTTTCTTAACAATGTCTTCTCTCTAACAATTACTTGAGACGTAGACAAAAGCTTGTTCTTTTAATCACATGCACAAATACTGTTTTTTTAGGAGGGGTTTGGGTCTCCAGGGCATTTCTCATAAACCATCAGACAGAATTTGCAACACTGATTATTCTCAAATGCACTGTGTGGGTATCCAATGTAGCAAATGTTCTTTGTCCAACCAATCTTGAAATGTTTCTTTTACGTGAAAATATTTTTACAATTCGTAGATGCAGACTTTCAATTTACTCTTGAGTTCCATTCATACTTCAGAGAGTCCTCAATCTCAGTAAATGACTCTTCGTAAACATTTACCGTAATTTCTTTTAATATTTGACAAATTTCACATTCAGCATTTTTTTCCGCTCCAAATTCATCAACATTCCTGGCACATATATGTTTCTCCTCTAGAGCTCGAGAATGTTTTAACTTTCCTTGAAATAATCCTTTTTATTGTGTTTCACTAAATTAAAACCTTCTTTTTTCTGTTCATGCTTCAGTCACCTGGAGAAATAGAATTTGATATTGTAAATCAACATAAAGAACAAATATTTATGACTTTGTACTTTGCAGAAAGAAAGCATATATAGAAGCAAGATAGGCAATCAGTTTGAGTTGCATTTCTAATAGTGGTGAAACAGCTCGGGGACACTGTGTAGAAAGGGAGCTTGGAACCACTGGAACTCAAGGTTGTGAAAGCAAAACAAGTGAATCTTTAGGAAAGAATAACAAGTTAGACATATATTCTAACACTTATTATCACACGCAGCCAATATATTTGTAATACTTTTAATGAATTATCAGATGCTATTTATTCCACTGCACACTGGGAGTGGGTGGAGGGCCGGGCTGGCTCCAGCAATTGTGCTATCTGCCCTTTGACCTTTGCTGACAGTGAGGAATCTTGCTGTATTAAACCGGCAGGCATTTAAAAAAAAGGAAACCCGGGCGGCAACCTCTAATTGGTGTCTCACCAGAAAAGTGGTATAAGCGAAATTAGATCAGGGCGGATTAGGCAGGTGCCCCCGCTACAAAAATCACACAAACTAAAAAGTCACAAAAGAAGTCAACTACAGCAAGGGGGACATCAACAAGATCCCAAGGAATAGGAAACCTGATCGACAACGGGGAAGCAGCATCCTCCTGGACCTCTCTGCGGTGTTCAACACTGTCTGCCACCGCACCTTAGTGAAGCGCCTCAGCAACATCGGAATCCGAGAGAAAGTACTGGAGTGGATCATCTCGTTCCTCGCCGGAAGAACCCAGAGAGTCCGCCTCCCCCCATTCAGATCCGAGGCCACCGAAGTCATCTGCGGCGTACCACAAGGATCTTCACTCAGTCCAACCCTCTTCAACATCTACATGAGCCCCCTCGCAGCCATCGCACGCCAACACGACCTCAACATCATCTCCTACGCCGACGACACCCAGCTGATCCTCTCCCTCACCAACGACCCCACCACTGCCAGAGCCAACCTACACGAAGGGATGAAAGACGTCGCCGACTGGATGAAGAACAGCCGCCTTAAACTGAACTCAGACAAGACGGAAGTCCTCATCCTGGGATCATCACCCTCCGCCTCGGACGACTCCTGGTGGCCCCCGGCCCTGGGCACTGCTCCCAAACCAACGGACCACACATGCAACCTGGGCTTCATCCTGGACTCCTCCCTGCCGATGACCAAACAAGTCAACGCCGTCACATCTTCGTGCTTCAACACCCTACGCATGCTCCGCAGGATCTTCAGATGGATCCCCACTGAAACCAGGAAGACCGTTACCCAGGCACTCGTCACCAGCCGACTGGATTACGGGAACACCCTCTACGCCGGAACCACAGCCAAACTCCAAAGAAGACTCCAGCGCATCCAGAACGCCTCCGCACGACTCATCCTGGACATCCCCCGACACAGCCACCTCACCGGACACCTGAGAGACCTGCACTGGCTCCCCATCAGCAAGAGAATCACGTTCAGACTCCTCACCCACGCACACAAGGCTCTCCACGACCTGGGCCCCAAGTACCTCAACGACCGCATGACCTTCTACACGCCCACCCACCAGCTACGATCGACCAGCCAAGCCCTCGCCGCCGTACCACGCATCCGCAGAGCCACCGCCGGAGGAAGATCCTTCTCCTACCTGGCAGCCAAGACTTGGAACTCCCTCCCCACCCACCTTCGGCGAACCCAGAACCATCTCTCCTTCAGAAAGCAGCTCAAGACCTGGCTGTTCGAGCAGTAACATCCCCTTTTCCCCCAGCGCCTTGAGACCCTCCCGGGTGAGTAGCGTGCTTTACAAATGCCGTGATTGATTGATTGATTGATTGATTGATTGATTGAAACCATCCCAGCCCAATACTTCCTCCACTGGAAACCAATTTTGGAAAAGCGAAAAGGTCGGAACAAGAAATAAATACATTTTTCTTTCTGAAAGACCTGGCAGCAGCAATCTTTTCGGAAACAGGAAGTATAAAGGGTTTGCTCACACCTCTTGCCCCACAAAAACCAATGGCTTTGGAAACACGAGAGGCACAACAACCAGCACCTTATGCAATGGCACCATTTACAGAGCCCAGACACAGGGAAAGTGTAGGAAAAATGGAACAAATAATAACAGATTCAATAGATGAGGAAAATCAGCTAAAAACACACTAAACAAAAAGTAGGAAAAAAATCATTGTACAGGCAATTATACAATCAGTGAATAATCACAAGAACGATTTGGAAGACATTAAGCAAACATGTCTAGACCTGACTACTGAACTTAAAAAAAGAAACCATCAACATGATGAAATAGCAATAGCATCCAAGTTCAAAACACTGGATCACTTTCACTCAACTCCTAACAGATAAACAGGTTGAGGAGAATCGATGCTACGATTCCCCTTCAACACCCTGTGATATAAAGGCTTCCAAGAAGGACGGTCTGCAAACTTCATGGTTGCACTCCACATTAATAATGGACAATGCTGAACTTGTAAAAGCCCTGGAGACAAAAAGAAAAAACTGTCAAACTTGGCAATTACTCCTGTAACCTCACAAATAGAAACTACAAATCAATTATACAAAACAAAACAAGTTCCTGCAACAAGATCAATTGGCACTGAAACAAAGCAGGACCTTTCCTCAATTATAGAAACATCAAGCCACTCTTCTTCTCAAATCCTAACAGACCTAAAGAATTATTCAATACATGGTTCAGTACCCAACTCAAGGCAGGATCAATTTGATATACAAACATGAAAAAAGTTTAAGTATTTCATCATTTCAGCAGAATAATTCCAAAACTGGAGGATACGAAACCTGTAAACCGAAAAATATATCAACCAAACGCAGACAGGCAACCTATCCTCTTTACACTCCTCATTATTAAGCATTCTGCAAACGTCTATATCAGCACTGAATATATGCAATCTGATAAATTAGATCTTCAGATCGACCCTATGAACATTATGGAAACACACGTCTCTAGTATTAACACCAAAATAGATATACTTACCAAACAGCTGAAGAAGGTCCAATCACCTAAGAGCACAGATCCACAATGTATCTGCAAATGCGACCAAATAATAGATAAATTAAGTACTCTGCCAGCTACACTAATTGATATATTGAAAGAAATAAAGCACAAGGCCGATCATAAACTAATTTTAAGGCAAATTCCAGAGGAACACACAAAGAGCAATTGCAGTTATTAGACAACTCACCAAAAAAGGAAACCTATGAACAACAGGGAGGACAACCAAATGTGTCAGGTTGTGTAAATACAAAAGAAACCCAAAACGATATATCGCTGATCCAGTTAACAACTAGTGGCCTACAATCTCTTACTACAAAAGCAAAAAACACATTCACCCAAGTATTAACAAAAAGGCAAAAAAAACGTGCTAGAAAGGGAAGACAGAACATGAATGGTCCCACGCAAATCGATGCAGAGGCCAAAACATTCTACTCACTGTTTAGTGCTACGCAAAAAAAAGAAATCTCTTCCAGAAACAAAGATCGTAGAAGAAAAATGTACGCTACTGGTTCAATCAGCGGATAGAATTTCGCCCCCTCGTTCTAATAAGTTAAAAAATAAAGTTAATGAAAATAGCGCAAAAAAGTGGAAGGCAAGTCAGAAGGACAAAGACAAGCATACCCTACCCAAACCAGCCTTACCTCTAAAGGAAATAGATGCAAATAGAATTTTTTTTGAAAAGGGAGGCTTTCCAGACACCTTGCAAATGGAGACATTAACTTCAGATACTGAACATGACCTTCCATCAACTTAGTCACCCCGAGGTACCATTGTGTAATTGCTCTGAACAGAACCTCTTGGAAAGGCCCGAACTTACCAATAATACCGGAGAGGTCGTTTGCACTTCACACGGGAACCCTATCATGGACGTGCCGTGTTGAGTCCGCGCTGGTGGTACACAGACAGAAAAACTTGCGGGGCCTATCATAGCCAGCCTGATTTTCAACAACTGTCTCGGTGGCACGCAAAATAGCAGGATAACTATACTGAAGCTAATGAAAGTCAACAGTATTACGGTTCCAACGGGGACACTTTGAACGAATTATTGAGAATACATGAGACATACCTAGTATTTATTCGCATGACACGTCCTTTTGAATTACTTTCATAGGCGGCTTTTTTGCTCTAATATTTGAAACAAGAAATAGATGGACTTTTCTTATTGACCAGCAACTTCCCTGGTCGACGCCGTCCACAGTGGAAGACTTCGGGAATCAAACTATTGTGCAGCTTCTCATGCCCTTAAAATCGGGAAAAAGCCTTGAGGAAGTCACTTGGTGTGACGAAACACGTGTCGGCTGTTGTGTATTTGGATCAAGATTATGAGGACATAACCATCAATCGGATTCTCTTGAATGTTATATATTTTTGAGGGGAAATGGTCTCTTCTTGGTCCTTTTTGTAAACCATGATGTCTTAAATGATTGTTTGGATTAAATAATCACTGTTTTTTTTTTAACTTAAATCTGCTTGTTGCCAGTGATATTATAAGTATGAACAATGTAGTGTGTTATGACTAACTACGAACAGGAGATGTCACTTGAGTGCCGGGATATTTGTATAATTATATTGCACTTCACTTGTGTTTGCATAAACTTGCTGCACCATACCAGCATCATCAACAATCAAGTTTCCTTGGTCTCCCTCTCCTTGAAAAAAAAGAAGAGCCCAAAGGTCAAAATTGGGGAAAACATAAATAGGAGACAGGAGTATATCCAGTGTCGGGTCTGCCAATAAGAAGGAACAAATTAAGAAATTGTCTGCTAACAGCCCCATGCGGAGATGGGTTCATTCAAAAGGAAGGATAAAAACTGTTATGTCAAGGTTATCTGATGTAGGGTTGACGGACAAGGCTACAAATGTCACCAGTGTACGTGGTGCAAGCTGCTCAGAAACTGACCTTGATTCAGAATCCTGCATAACGCCTAAGAAAAATGGTGACTCAGGCCAAAATGGACCACTTACGGTATCTGGTTCACGTGGTTCATTTCAATTATCTCACTCGTTGAGCCCGGGCGAGGATTCGCAAAGAAGGCGCTCCAAGGAAAACGATGCTCCAATACTCTTCTTGATATTACAAGCCTTAAAAGATCAGAAGGAGGAGACGAGAGATCTCTTTGCCCAGATTAGGGCAGACAATCTTAGTATTCAACTATCCTTGAAGGAAGTAACAGGGAAAGTTGGGGAAATGACCGGCGAGATAACAGAGATACAGCATAGAATGGTCACTACTGAGGAGGTTACTGCTAGTAAATTTAACACAGTATTATGACGACCAGTTAGAAAGCCTCGAACTTAAACTTGAAGAGTTGGAAAATAGGCAAAGGAGGCAACATTTTAAATTATTTGGTATCCCTGAAGGGCAATAGGGTTCAGACACCAGATCAGTCATTGTCCAAGTGATGCAGAAGGCCTTCCAGGATCTGGTGGACAGGGACTGGGACTGCCAGATCCAGAGGGCTCACAGACTCCCTCTAGTTCAGCGTCTAAAGAATGACCGCTATTCAAGGCCGTTTTTGATATATTTTGGGAACTATTGCTGAGACAAGCAGTTTCTTTAAAAGCGAGCCAGCACCGCGGTCGCTGTAGGGTAGTACTCGATTTTTTTCTGCTCTGACTTTTGAAAGGCTACTATGGACAGGCGATGGCGGATGAGACAGTTAATTGACTCCCTAAAAGCTACAGGACACACCCATGGATCCTTCACCTGCCACTCCTGCAGGTTCGACTGCATCAGGACCCACACCAAACCCACAGACTCCAAACAGAGCTCCGACACTAACCACCTGAAGTGCATCCTGCTCAACACCCGCTCTGTCCACAGACACGCCATTGAACTTTGGAACCTACTCGTCACCACATCGCCGGACGTCGCCTTTCTTACAGAAACCTGGATGAACACCTCATCAACGCCCAACATCGCCATAGCCATCCCGGATGGCTACAAAATCATCAGAAAGGACCGCATCAACCAAACTGGAGGAGGAATCGCCATTGTTCATAAGAACACCATCCGCATCACTACCAGCTCCAATGACAACCTCACAACCGCCGAACACCTTCACTTCCAGATCCACACCGACCCTAACACCACACTCAGAGGCACCCTCATCTATGGACCACCCGGACCCCGCACACAATTCAGCGGAGACATCACTGACTTCATCAGCCCTCACGCCCTCCCCTCTGAGGACTACATTCTACTGGGAGACCTCAACTTCCACCTGGAAAAGAACAATGACAGCAACACCACCACCCTTTTGGACAACCTCGCAAATCTCGAACTCAAACAACTTGTTGATACCCCCACCAACTATGCCGGGCACACGCTCGACCCAATGTTCACCTCCAGCAAGCACATCTCCTTTAATCACACCACAGCTCTCCATTGGACGGACCACAGCTGCGTTCACTTCAACTACAAAAAGATTACGACCCACAACCACCCACAACCAATTCCCCGGAGAAACTGGAACAAAATTACCACGACCAGCTCTTCACAAATCGCTTCACCAAAACCCTCCTGCAAAATCATCGGACCCAAACCAAGCAGCCACCAACCTTACACAATGGATCACCCACAGCGCTGACGAACTAGCACCCCTGAAAAACCCTCAAATCAAGCAAGGCAGCAAAAATGCCCCCTGGTTTAATGATGACCTTAAGAAATCCAAGAAGATCTGTCGCACCCTTGAGAAAGCCTGGCGAAAAAAACCCAACCACTGACAACCTGGCCACCTTCAAGAACGCCACCCGTAAACACCATCAACTGATCTGATCCACCAAGAAATCAGCATTCAAGGATCGACTCGACAACAATGCCCACAACAGCAAAGAACTATTCAACATCGTCAAAGAGTTCACCAACCCCACCGCCGGCACCAACGACATCACTCCCTCCCAAGACCTCTGCGACTCTCTAGCCTCGTTCTTCCACAACAAAATCGCTGACATACATAACAGCTTTGGAGACCAGTCAACCCCACCCACCTCCGAACTAAAACCCCCCTCCAACAACCTTTGCGCCTTGAACCCAATCACCACTGAAGACACCATCAGCCTGATGAACACCATTCACTCAGGATCGCCAACCGACCCATGTCCCCACCACATTTTCAAAAAAGCAGACTCCATTATCGCACCCCATCTCAGAGACGTCATCAACTGCGCTACCTTCCCAGAAAGCTGGAAACATGCCGAACTCAGCGCCCTCTTGAAGAAACCTACAGCAGACCCCACTGAACTTAAGAACTACCGCCCCATTTCGCTCCTCCCTTTCCCTGCCAAAGTCATTGAGAAAGCCGTCAACAGCCAACTCGCCGCCTTCCTCGAATCCAACAAATCCCTCGACCCTTCACAGTCTGGCTTCGGAGCCAAACACAGCACCGAGACCGCCCTCATCGCAGCAACAGACGACATTCGAACTCTACTAGACAACGGAGAAACAGCTGCCCTCATCCTACTTGACCTCTCTGCAGCCTTCGAAACAGTCTATCATAGCACCCTTATACAACGCCTCAGCAACGTCGGAATACAAGGAAAAGCATTAGACTGGATAATCTCGTTACTCGCCGGAAGAACCCAGAGAGTCTGCCTCCCCCCTTTTAGATCAGACGCCACCAAAGTCATCTGCGGCGTACCCCAAGGATCTTCACTCAGTCCCACCCTCTTCAACGTATGCATGAGTCCCCTCGCATCCATTGCGCGCCAACACAACCTCAACATTATCTCCTACGCAGACGACACCCAGCTGATCCTCTCCCTCACCAATGACCCAAACACCGCCAAAACCAACCTATACGAAGGGATGAAATAAGTAGCCGAGTGGATGAAGAACAGCCGTTTAAAACTGAACTCGGACAAAACTGAAGTCCTCATCTTAGGATCATCCCCCTCCGCCTGGGACGACTCATGGTGGCCACCGGCCCTGGGAACCGCACCCATACCAACGGACCACGCACGTAACCTGGGCTTCATTCTGGACTCCTCCCTCACGATGACCAGACAAGTCAACGCCGTCTCATCATCATGCTTCAACATACTAGGTATGCTCAAAAAAATCTTCCATTGGATCCCCACCGAAACAAGAAAGACCGTCACCCATGCACTGGTCACAAGCCGACTGGACTATGGAAACACCCTTTACACCGGAACCACAGAAAAAACTCCAACACATCCAAAACGCCTCAGCCAGACTCATCCTCGACATCCCCCCCAAGCTCACATTTCAGGTCAGCTGAAAGACCTCCACTGGCTCCCCGTCAACAAGAGAATAACGTTCCGCCTCCTCACCCACGCACACAAAGCCCTCTACGAGCTAGGACCCGAATACCTCAACACGCGTCTGTCCTTTTACACCCCCACCTGCCAACTTCGATCGTCCAATCAAGCCCTCGCCGCAATTCCACGCACCCAAAGATCCACCATGGGGGGGGGGGAGGGGGGGAGATCCTTCTCCTACTTAGCGGCCAAGACCTGGAATTCTCTCCCCACCCACCTCCGCCTTACACAGAACCACCTCTCCTTCAGAAAACAACTAAAAACATGGATATTTGATAAGTAAAGCTCCCCCCTCCCTCAAGCGCCTTGAGACTCTCTGGGTGAGTAGTGCGCTATACAAATTTAAACTTGACTTGACTTGATAGGGGCACATGCTTTTTTTACAGGAGCCAGCTCACCTGAAGATCATCAGGAGTGGCCAAATGTTATCTTTTACGTCTGAACTTGAGGCAAAGGAGGTGTTATTAAAATGGCAGAAAGAGGGGACTGCTAAAGATTGAGAAGGGATTAGTAGCTGTAATGTTAAGGCCCAAAACTAGTTAAAAAGGATAAGCTGGCTCCTCTTTGTTCGTGGCTAGCTATCCTAATCATCCTTGTTGCATTAAACTGGTTCTTATTCCCCTTTTTTTTTCCTCTTTCTTTTTTACTGTCGCTCAGATTGCAGAAGACTCAGCCACCTCGTATGTTTTTTTTTTCTCTCCGGCTAATTGACTTAGGGCAGCGGTTCCCAAACTGTGCGCCGCGGCGCCCTGGTGTGCTGTGATTAGCAGCCAGGGGCGCCGCGACGCCACACAGGACAGGACAGGACATGGGACATACGGATTGCAGGCCGGGAGGGGGGTGGGGGGTGTTTAAAATAGCGCCTTGATAATGGTTTGGCCCAGCACACTGCCGCCATACGCTTCCTGTGTACGTACGCACGTACGTACGTGTTTGTACTTAAGCTGGTGACCCGCTGGTGAACCCCCCGTCTTGTGCCCTGCTTTGGAGCGTCGCTGCAACGTTCCTGGTGCCCCCCGTGTTGCGCCCTGCTTTGGAGCGTCGCCGAATCGTTCCTTGTGGCCCCCGTGTTGCCCCTGCTTTGGAGCGTCGGTGAATCATTGCTGGTGCCCCCCGTGTTGCCCCTGCTTTGGAGCGTCGATGTAATCGTTCCTGGTGGCCCCCGTGTTGCCCCTGCATTGGAGCGTCGGTGAAACTTTGCTGGTGCCCCCGGTGTTGCCCCTGCTTTGGAGCGGCGACGGAATCGTTCCTGGTGGCCCCCGTGTTGTGCCCTGCCCTGCCGTGCCTCGCCCCGTAGGACCCTTTTCAACTCGGTAAGTAAGCGTCTCTCTGTCTGATTGTTCCCTTCTTCTCAGACCCTGGCAGGAAGTTCTTTAGCCGTAAATTTGTCACATATGTTTATATTTTAATGTACATCCTGTGCTTGCTGTGTGTTAAATTATTTTCTTTTTACCTGCGTTGTTTTGATTCTATGGCGTGCTCATGCAACAAGGGGATTTTTTTTATTGTATGTGTGGCGTTATGGTTACATATTTAACGAATATGTCCGTTAGAATAAATGCAACAGTCCAACTCCTAAAATGACGGGAATAGGCTGTAATTACAGGCATATGGACTTGGGCCACAGGCAGTATCATATTACTCAAAATCGGGGCATGCGAACCATTTGAGTTGGAAAGTTTCCTGACACGTCCGAGCCACTCTAGCACAGTACAGAGCGATGACTGCTTCTCTCAAGCTCTATGAAAATTAGTTAACTTGAAACTAGAACAAATACAGAACTGTGGAGATAAATTAAGGGGCCGACCGATCATGTTGCTTTTGAATATGACCTTGTTTATTGATGGCTGGTCTTGAATCAATTATGTTTTTATGTCTCAACTGAACTCTTCAAAGTTGATGGGTGGGTGGGTCTCTGAACTGGGGAAATGTATTTATTTAAGAATGGAACGGTAGGGGCACCTGCAGCTTTTCTGCTAGCAACCCTAGGTTTTGCCTTTTATGTGGACACGGTAAGGTTAAAGGAGATGGAGGTATCACCAAGCAGGCCACCGCACAGATTTTTTATTTGTACTTTGAGAATTTATAGAGCGTGTTACACCCAAGTGCGTCAAAGCGCTAGCAAAGAGTAAGAATGACTGCAAGACAGGACACCAGACCTATCCATCACAGAAGAGCCAGGTTTTCAACTGCTTGCAAACGGCAGCATGGAAGGAAAGACTTGCAATGTGAATAGTTAGCGACAACTAGAAAGGACTGCCCCCTCACCTGCCTTTTCAAAATGTAGGTATCTCAACCTTCCTAAGAGAGGCAGACCTGAGCTGACTGTTGGGATACATGAGAAAATTACAACTGACCAAATTACAAAAGCAAACGTTAAGTTACATGAAGCAGTAATATGAGCAAACAAAATACAAGAGGTAGCAAAAGGTACATTACAGGGGGGAAAAGTGACATGTGTGCAAGTTACAAACTACAAGTAGAGGTATAATACTGCAATAATGGCAGACACTCAAGCACAAGAACAAACGTTATGTAGGCAATGGTGGCACTTGTGCAAGTATCTAAAGCAAACAAAATGTAAGCGGTAGCAAACAGTGTTACAAGAGAAAAGTGACATATGCATGTTACAAAAGAGTACCAAACACAGGTAGAAGGATAATACTGCAATAAATGGCAGACACTCAAAACACAAGAACACACTGGGAAGGCACTTCCACAGTCATGGAGAAAATAATTTTCTGTACTTGAAGGTCTTCCTTAGGATAATAGAGAGGGTGTGAGTTACATTTGGAAGCGTCTTTGAAGGAGGCGAACTTTGAGGTCAGTTTTAAAGGCCTGGGAAGAGGCGGTGGCTCCCGAACACATGTAGACAAAATTGGTTTTGCCTGTTTAGCTTTTGAAGAAATTATTTGTGCTTTGCAGCATTTGCCTTTCGTCCCAGCAGAGTTCATCCCATTGCATCCTGGTAAATGCAGTATGCTTACTTTCAAAGTTGCTGTAGTCTTTCACCAAAGTTGATGCAGGTAGTGCTGTTATCTCTAGACTGATTTGGATTAGAAACTATATGTCCGTTCTATAGCGTACTCTGTACTACTGTGATATGTCCTTGGCTGGGCCCAGGAATTGTTGAAGTGTGGTCTTTGGTGTTACAAATCAGTCTGATGTACACATTAGCTGCAATTTGGCTTTCTTCATTGTTTGCAAAAATGTGCCATCTTAGATTTCATTACAAAACTGAATGCTCTTTCTGTCTGTGTGGGGTACCAATAAGAATAATTAATCCAAATTGTCATCATCATCACGTGCTGCTATTGGAAATTGACATCAATAATAGATCCATCATTACAAAGAGGATCACTTTTGTTCTTCATATACTTGTCTTACCTGGATGTTTTGTACTTCAGACTTATTATACCGTGGAGACTGGATGAGACCCGGAAGAAACCTGGAAATACTTGAGCAAAGGAAAAGAAGACCAGGAACTTTACAGATAGAAAGGCCCCTCCATCTGAATAATTCAGACACGTGGAACGGATTTCCATCTTTCTGATTGACAATGAAGAGATTTCTAATTTCAAGTTCATCTGCGCAAAGTGAAGTTGGAGGTTCTTCTGACAAAGATGACGGGAAACGAAAGGCCAAGTACAGAAAGTATGATGACGGGTATCTGGATTATGGTTTCACGTGTGTTCAGGTTAATAATGAGGACCGTCCTCAATGTGCAATCTGTTTAAAAGTTTTGGCTCTGGAATCCATGCTTCCAAGTAAACTTAAGCGGCATCTTGAAAGTCTTCACCCAAATGTGGTCGGAAAGCCAAGGGAATTTTTTGTAAGAAAAGTTGCAGAAGCCAAACTACAAAAGTCCATATTCTCTAAACAAACCAAAATGAATAGTAATGCCCTCCTGTCCTCATATCAAGTGGCCTATCTAGTTGCACAGAGTAAAAAACCCCACACAATTGCAGAAGAGCTGATTTTGCCTGCTGCTGTTAAAATGGTAACAAACATGGTCGGCGAAGATGCGGGTAAACAGCTGCTGAAAGTGCCTCTTTCTAATAATACTGTCAGCCGGAGGATAAATGATATGGCTGAAGATATTAATGATCAGCTCATCTGTAATCTAAGAGGAAAAGACTTTGCGCTCCAGTTGGATGAGGCAACAGACAACCACAAAGACACCCATCTTATTTGCTATGTCCGGTTTGTTCACGAAAAACAAATTGTTGAGGATTTGTTGTTCTGTAAAGAAATCAAAGGTGGAACTACAGGTCAAGACTTGTTTGTAGTTGTGGATGATTTTATGCAACATAATCAAATTGACTGGGAGAGATGTGTTGGAGTTTGTACAGATGGGGGTCGTTCAATGGCAGGATGCTACCAAGGACTTCAAGCTCGCATACGATCTAAAGCGCCCAATGCTGTTTGGACACACTGTATAATACACCGAGAAACACTGGCAGCAGGAAACCTCAGTGAAGAACTGCATGGTATTTTGAAAATAGTAATCAAAGTGGTAAATCATATTAAAACAAGACCAATGAAAGCACGATTCTTTGCTAAACTGTGTGAGGACATGGGTGCCGACCACTCATGCCTCTTGTTCTACAGCAGCTCTAGGTGGCTGTCTCTTGGTAATTCCCTGCTTAGAGTGTATGAGCTGAGGAATGAAATATACTCCTATTTACATGATGATGAACATTGTTTTGCTGACAAATTTATTGATGCAGACTTTCTAATACAAATGGGTTTTCTTTCTGATCTATTTGAAAAACTGAATGAACTGAACAAGTCCTTGCAAGGCAATAACACTAACATCTTGCAACTGTCAGGCAAAGTTTCAGGCTTTAAGAACAAGGTGATCCTTTGGAAAAGCTGTGTAAGTAAGGGTGACTATAAATGGTTTCCTTCATTGGACCAGTTTCTGAAGGAGAATGGAATGGTGTTAAAGGAGGAACTGCAGACAGTTTTTGTTCTGTATTTGTCTCAACTGCGTTTTTACCTTGACAAATATTTTCCAGAGGATGAAGTGGAGCCAATAAAATGGGTGAGCAACCCTTTCAATGCTGAGATACCTCAGCATCTCAACAATGAGGAAGTAGAACAGCTTATTGATGTTGCAAGTGACTTAGCATTGAAAGCAAGGTTCCAGTCTCAGTCACTGTTTGAGTTCTGGTGCCAAGCTGGGGAGGAATACCCAAAGATAAGCAAGAGAGCCCTGCATGTTTTGATCCCGTTTGCTACTTCATACCTTTGTGAAGCTGGTTTTTCAGCAGTTGCAGTAATAAAGTCCAAATATAGGGCAAAAATTAACCTTGAAAAGGAAATGCGTGTTGCGATCTCAAAAATAACTCCGAGATATCAAGAGCTATGTAAGGGAAAACAAGCACATCCATCTCACTAGGATTTGCAAGGTAAATTCGGACTCTGTTGTTTTTCCTGGTCATTAAAAACTTCTGTATAATAAAATATCTTTTTCAAACTACTGTTGTGTGGTCCAAAAAAGTCTTGTATTGTTTCTCACTTAACAAGTTTTTATTAAACAACTTATCTTCTTATTTTGTTACTAATATCATCATTATAATACCTTCATTGCGTCTCAATTACTTTAAGGAAGACAACTGGAAGTACTCCCGATGTCGGGCTTGCATCCCGTCCACCGGTAAAAAAAAAAAAATTGTGGGGAGCCACGGCTAACTGCCGATTAGGTCAAGGGAGCCACGGGTCAAAAAAGTTTGGGAACCACTGACTTAGGGGATTGTGACTACTTGGTGGCCATCATGGCTGCAGGTTTCCAGTTTCCAGAGCACTGGCAGCAACAGGAAGGGGTTGATTCCTCCTTTAGTTTGCGGGGGCGAGAGGTGGAGGGTGGTGTGTTAAAGGGGAAAAAGTCAACACAATTGTAGGGATAAAGGTGGAAAAAAGCAAGTGCATATCTAAGATGGAAAGTAAGCAACAAAGTAATCAAAAAAATATTCAAAAGCTAATGGAGGTAAATAATAGAAAAAGCAGGGAGGAATTAATGCTAGGATGGCAGTGATAAAGTGCTTAGCATGGAATGTGGTTGGTCTCAACAGCAAGATTAAGAGACAGTTAGTAGCAGAAGAACTTAAAATGTATAACCCCTAGATTGTTATGCTGTGAGAAACACACCTTTCTTACAAAGATAGAGGTTTTCTGAGACATTTAGGTTATGAAGTGATAGTTAGCTCGGCGCAAACTAGGTCTATTCGGGGGGTAGCTATTTTGAAGAGTAACCGATTTGGAGCAGAAATTTGTAGGACATAGTCTGATAAAGGGGGTAGATGGGCTATCGCGCAGGTGAAAATAGTCGGTGAAAAGTATGTGTTTTGTTCACTCTACGACCCAAACGTAGACGATCCTACTATAATAGAGGCAGTGACTTTGGAGTTACTAAATTGGCAAGGGGAGCGGGTGGATTATGGAGTAGACACTACAAGGAGAGGGGCTATTCAAATGATGAGGAAAACCCGGGCAGCTATATGGGAGCTGGGGCGTTTGCTGGCAATCAAGGATGTTTGGAGGACCCTCTATCCCAATATAGCAGGTTATACGTACTACTCTGCCCCTCATAAGCTATATTTAAGAATTGATATGGCTTGGGCATCAGACAATATCTTATGGTTCAGCAATATGGAAATATGTCTGAGGGTAAAGTCAGACCATAACCATGTTCTTTTCACGCTTAAAATCTCCCCCGAGCATAAAAGCTCTCGAACTTTCTCCTTTCCCAGATATTTGCGGACAGATGAAGGGTTTACAACTAAGATTAAGAAACAACTTAAGGAGTTCTTTGAAATTAACATAGGATCAGCCTCTCCCATAGTAGTATGGGACAGATTTAAACACCTTGGCTGCTATGGGTTTTCCCCTCCTGTGCTTCTTTGTGAGCTTTCCCATTGTTCATGACGAGCTCAGCTCGTCATAAGCACAGCTCAACCGTGCCTCATGACGAGCTGAGCTCGTCATGAGCATCGAAGGGGTTAAGGCAACAACTAGAGGATTTGTCCAGCAATTTATTTTGAGACAAAACAGAGCAGAAAACGAAATTGGAAGCAACTAAATAGGAAATACGGAAGATAGAAAATGATCATATAGAGGCAGTTACCAGAGGCCATCAAAACCAAGACGAGCTGGGGTGCAAACTAGTAGATCTTAGATCAGCACTGAAAAAGACATTCAGGGAGAGGAGTATAGTGAAACTGAATAATTATCGTCTTTCGCAGTATGAGTCTGGGGAAAAGATAGGTAAGATTTTAGCTTTAGCTTTTAGAGTAGCTGATGACAGGGCCAAGACAACTATAAAGAAGTTTAAGGGGATCGATAATAAATTATATGAACGCCCAAATCAAATATTGGAACAATGTGTGGCTTATTACCAAGAGCTATATACTCTGGATAATTAGCCAAAGGAAGAGGGAATATATAATTATATACAAGATAATCCCGTGTTAAGTATGGAGGCGGAAATAACCAATTCTCTAGCTAGGGACATAACAATGGAAGAGATAAGGTTAGCAATTACTTTCCTACCATAAGGCAAAGCAGCAGGAGACGATACCATTCCTTTGGAATTTTATAAGCAATTTATGGAGAAACTATTGATATCACTTAGTCAGGTTATAGGATTTATTGGTGAAGAAGGCAGGGCTCCTGACTCATGTAAAGTAACGCAAATCATTTTTTTCTCTAAAAAGAATAAAAAGGCAGATGAGTACGGGTCGTATCGGCCGATATTACTCATTAACACAGACGCAAAGATTTTTGAAAAAATACTAGCGAATCGATTATCTCTAGTGTTACCTAGTATGGGGTTGCCTTACCAGCATTGCTTTATTCAAGGGAGAGACACAACTGCACATGTGAATATGGCTGTCTCTGCTTTCGATGCAGCAAAAATACAGTCAACATCACTCGGTATGATATTGTTAGATGCTGAGAAAGCATTCGACTGAGTGGGGTGGGACTTCTTGTGGGCCATACTTGACGCTTTCGACATTAAGGGGCAATATCTCCCTTGGATAAAATCTCTATATGATAAACCCAGGGCTAAATTAATGTATGCAGGTTTACAATCAATTGCTTTTTCGATTCTCCGGGGCACCTGGCAAGGGTGCCCCCTATCACCACTTTTATTTGCTCTTTATATAGAGCCTTTTGTTTCAATCCTCCAAAATCAGCAGCTAATCCACCCCTTCTCGCTTAGGGATAACTCCCTTAAAGTCATTGAATATGCCGATGACATAGCTGTGTTCTCAATGGACCTGCAGGGGGCTATCCAAGTGATTACAGATGAAGCGCAAAAGTTCGGTTTGATATCTGGGTACAAACTGAATATCAACAAGACTCAGATCCTACTGAACTATAAATTAGCGCTTCCGATACAGGGGTTTGTTCAACTGCTATATATTTGGGAGTAAAGATGGCGGCACAGATTGAAGGAATAATTCCTTTAAATTACGAGACTCTGCTGAAGGAGACGGCTAAATCATTTAAGAATTGGCATATGCTGCCTATTGGTATTATAGGGAGTATAAACAACATAAATATGAAGATTCTGCCCAAATTTCTGTACCTGTTTAGATCTGTTCCGTTGTGATTGTCTAGGTTTTTTTAAAGCGATTAGACGGGATTCTCAGCAGTTTTATTTGGGGCTATAAAAAAGCGAGAAAAGTTCTGGATCTGTTAAAAACTCCCCTTTAGCCATGGGGTCTAAACTTCCCGGATTTTAGAATTTATTTTTGGGCTGCTTTTTTTGGTCGCCTCCGTAGCTTTATTCACTCTGAGAAAAGCACCTACTATCACAAATTTATATTGTCAGCAGAGAGCAATTTATTTTTGTTTAGAACTAGTGACCCAAACTATTCTAAAAGGGTTCAATTTAAGATGATTCACGAGGGCATAACAATATGGTGTGCAATCGCTCTTAAGTATGGCTTGACATTTGTGAATAGAAAATTACCCCTTTTGGGTAATCCAGGGTTGGCAAGCACCCGGCAAGTAATCGCTGGATCAATTATGGGGTAACATGCCTAGGAGACTGTTAAGTGACTTATGCCTTTCATTACTCTGGTGGTGTCTTCCCTGTTGCTCAGCTAGTATGTGTGCTAGAATGCCTGATGACCTCATGGAATTTTTGGGTGCATGGCTTGAGTGTAGAGTGGCAGTTGAGGGCAGGCAGGCAGGCTGAGCGACAGGGAGGTTGCTCCTGGTGGGGTTTACATTTCCATCTACTCATCTTCTTATCCTGAACGTAACCTGGAACTTAAGCCTGAATAACAATGCTATCCTGTTTTGTATACCTCGCTACTGGACTTTCTGTGTACAACAGGGACCTATACGACTATGGTGGTTTTATGAATTTCGGTAAAATGCAGATTGTCTATAAGCTTACGGATAATATGCAGTTTAAATATATACAGATTCATGACTATTTTGTTAATCATCTGAAACTGGTGAATCTATCCCATTCAGATATATGGGACTGTTAATATGGTTCTAATGATAAATCTATGATTAGCAGAGCATATGAAACCTTATGTGGTCACAGATTGGAGGATAGCCCAAGAATAGCTGCCCGTTGGACTAGAATTACGGGGACACCAGTCTCAGCTAAAAATATAACATATTCACTAAGTAAAATTGTTAGGGTAGTACATTCTTCCAGTTTGCGAATTCAACAGTTCCGTACAATCTGCTTATTATATTACACTTGGGTCGAATTCCAAAATGGTCATTAAATAATCAGGCAAATGATAGGACAAAATGTCCAAGGTGCGAGTAATATGCGGCAGACATACAACATATGTTCGTTACATGCCCTGAACTTTCATTATGTTGGCAGAAAGTGGAACAAATTTTGATGCAAAAATTGGGGATAGAAACACCACTAACGGTCATGGAAATATTGTTGTGGGCAAGGGACCCGAGATTTGGTAATGAAGATCTTTTAAAAATTATGAAAACACTGCTAAACATCTTTTTTCAATACCCATCTTATTTTTACACCAGACGAAGACGACCAGCTAACAGTAAAAAATGAAATTTGGTTGGTTAAATCATCAAACGGCCCATCCATGGAGGAAACCTAATAAAGTAGGTAAGGAATTGGTCACCACTCTAGAACATTTAGGTTTGAGAGTAATCAACGGGAGAACACTCGATGATAATCCACCAAGTTTAACACATTATGGACCAACTTTGGGGTCTGTCATTGACTATACTATTCTTTCCTTGCCACTAATCCAACAACTAAGCACGTTTAAAATTAAGTGCACAACGGATAGCGATCATTCAATTCAGCAAATAGCAATAAACATACATCTGGACAGATTCCAGTCCGTTCCAACAATCGATGAGGGAAGTCCAGTAACTACCCACAAACTAGTGAATTGGTCATCTAATCGACTTCCGGAACTCGCAGGCAAAGCCAAAACAATACTGGAGGATAGTATATCGTTATCTTCCACCGTATTAAATGCCTGGATCAAATTTGTGATTTAAGTAACTAAACCGAAATCAAATTCAACATTGAGACGGACCAAAATCTATATTCACCCATCATTACAGAAAATCGAAGAGCTAAAAAAGGGCCTGAGAAGAGAAATAAGGAAGGTAAAAAAACAAGGAAACCAACCAGATGCATGGGGCAAGTTAAAACAACTTAAGAAGGAATTTAAGAAAAACGTTTGGTAAGAAAAAAGAACAACAACAGATGAGTTCTGGGAAAAGTTGGTTTACAATTGCAAACAGTCAAATGTCAAAGCATTTTGGAAAACAATAAATGATTTAAACAAGACTCACAAAGTAATAGCATCATCGAATGTTACAGAGGAAGATTGGGTTGCGTATCTAAAAAAACTTTATTGATGAAGAACAGCTGAAAGTAAATAAAAACAACAAAATTAAGAAAACTACTGAACGTGGGTTAGAAATCAGGATTAAATATTGCCATATCATGAGCTTGTACCCACTTTAGATGATACATCGTGTACGCTTACTAGAGTCGAAAATGTTATTAAATCAGGAAGAAGTGACAGTGCCCCAGGATCAAATGGCATCCCACAGGCCATATTTAAATTGGACCCAAAATATTGGGCCAATCCAATAATGCCACTATTTAAAGAGGTGGAAAATACAGATATGATTCCAGATGGTTGGAGGGGATCTATAATAAACCCCATCTTTAAGGGTGCAGACAAAACAAAACCATCTAATTACAGATTAATAGCCCTTATTGACTACGAAGCAAACTATTATGCATCAATAATATTGGAAGATCTAATAGAGAGGTCAAATGCTAAGAATCTGATTCCACCCCATTAAACAGGCTTCCGGAAAGGGTATGGTACCTCAATTAATATGTTAACAGTAGCACTAATTGTGGAAAAAAGCAAACGCCTAAAGAAAAAATTACAACTCTGCTTTATAGATCTGAAAGATGCTTTTGATCGGGTGGATCGACCCCTCCTATGGGCTAAATTAAGACGTTGGGTATACAAGAATTTTTTTAAGATCAATTGAATTATTATATACTGAAACAAGGATTCAAATCAAGGTAGGGGACAGGACCAAACTATCAAGGAAAATACCAAACACAAGGGGTCTTAAGGAAGGGTGTGTGCTAGCTCCACATCTGTTTAACCTATTTATGGCAGATTTGACTACCCACCTGGATCTAGTTAACTCACATGCTCCAAGGTTACGTCCACTGACGAGATCCCATCTAGCATACACTGATGACATTGTGCTGCTGAGTCATAGAGAAATCGGACTTCAAGGATTGATCAAAGAAACAGCGGCGTATACAAAACTTAACAAAATCCATGCTTATTGGGAACAATCTCTGTGTCTCTTTAAAGATCAAGTTGGATAATGTAACCATAGAAGAAGTCAGTACCTATAATTAATTGGGTTTTAATTTTGATAAAAATGTTAACTGTCATGCCCATCAGCAGTTTGTGGTCAGGAAGAACCATGCTTTAATACACGCATACAGCTTGCTCCATAAAAACTAGAGGTCCCTCCTACCAACCACTTCTCTCTGTAATTAACGCAAAATTGCTTCCCTCTCTAACCTATGCAAGTATGGTGATGCATGGTAGGGATTCCAAAATGTTAGACAGATTACAAATCAAAACATACAATACAAACAGGTATTTCATTTGCCCGGTAATGCCTCCCCAGCCCAAATTCGTTTGGAATTTGGACTAACACAGCCAAACATAGCAAGAAGGTACCAGTTCATTAAAACCATGCACAAAATACAAAATAATCAATCTAGCCCTCTAGTCAGCGCGTTATGGGAAGCTGTGTCCAACGATGACAATTCAAGTTACAATAAATATCTGTTCTCATCTTTACAACTAACCAATGCGGGTGATTTGTGGGACTTGAACTTGTCGCATCCTACGTTTTGTCAGGCCATGAATAAAGCGGCAAAATTTAATTTGTTAGTTGATAAAAGTATATTTTCACGGCGAGCCCATTGCTACCGGCAACTTACCTTCAGCTAAACTATCTGGTGCATCTTAAGAAAAAACTATTGGCCATGCGCCTAGGTGATCTACCGTCTCTGTCAGACAAACCACTTTGGCGATATAAAGGATCAAAAATGTGCAAACTATGTGATGCGCCAGGCAAGGACTTTGTGCATTTGGTCTGTATATGTCCCAAACTGAACAATGCACGTCGAGTACTTTTAAAGCGCTTATTTAACGAGCGAGGGATTCGTACATTATGAGAAGTCTGGACTCCACAGATCCCCAGCTAAATTGTAAACTTCTGAAGTTTTTACAATCTCATGATAAAGTGGTAAAACAGTATTGTAAGTAGTATTCAACAACACAAGGATCCTGTACAGACGCAAGATTATAAGACATCGATATGATGATAAAACAATAGCAGGATGACGATATCTAGAACTACCGAATTTCTGTCTCTTCTTACCGATGCATACTCTACACTAATAATCTGGTGAAGTGTCCCAACAATTATGGATTGAATGCATTTTAATAACGTTCTATTTTAACAAATCCATGATATTATTTTGTGTTGCACCAATATTTATCAATGTTTTAATGAAAATGGATTATAATTTTTTTATATGTATCTAAACTTGTATTGTGACAGTTTTTATTAACTAATAACAATAAACAATAAACTGAAATTGAAACACTGCACACTGGAAGTGTTCATTTATTATTTTTTTCCAGAGATCTATGAAAGGGCAATTTAATTGAACAAGGGAATTGGCCTGTTGTAATCACTGCTTCAAATGCCACCATAGACAGAGCTGTGTCCAGTTAGCTCAGTGGAATTCACCATTTCAAATTGAGGGGGTGATAAGGACTTACTTTGTGGCCTGAAACTCATCACACTCCTCCGACAGGGCCCAGGCACTGCAACACCTGACAAAGGAAAAACATCACAACCTTAAAGGAAACCAAAAAGGGCAAGAAAAGAAAAAACACAAAACAAACAGAGGAACGAGAGAAAAAATAGACTATCTTCCACTCTCACCACAAGTACCCAGCATGGCCCCTAAAGTGGCAAAGAAGACAGAAAAGGTCATGATGGGAGGACGTAAAGAGGTGGAAGTCAGATCCAGAGAGAAGAGATGCAGAAAGAACAGACATAGGGAGGATAGTATCACGTGGTGTAGAGGAGGAGAGAAATGCACCAATTGTAAAGGAACAGGAGGCAAGTGCTCACAGCCCAGTGCATCCTGACCTGATAAGGAACCTGACCTGCACTAGGCACCCAACATGTTCCATCAGGTTGTCATCGGAAGTCTGATAGCAACAAGAATAGTGTAAGGAGGGAGTCAAATACTAAAGTTGGAGAGACATAAACCGAGATAGAGAGAGTGAAAAGAGAAAGAAGAAACAGGCAACAAGGCATTAATGTGAGCATATATAGTCTTTATTGCTTGATTAATTAAAATCATTTCAATCACAACATGTTAATTCATCAAAATAAAACACAGCATCTTAATTCACCAAAATTAAACACATTTACATTTAAAACAAGAGATCTTCTTTTCACATAATACAAAAACAATGCCATAAATACATTTTAAAGTGACGGAGTGCTTTGCATACTATTTCCATGAATATCACAAAGGAATGTTATCAACCAATAAGCATTCAATTCCCATCCTTTCAAAAGTGCTAATGCGCAAAAAGTGCATCAGTTGGCTGCGATGGTAAACCGGCTGTTATTACATTTCAAATTAATACCATTGTAGCAAAAATATTTAATTAATGAAATTTAAAAACCGTTAAAATTAATTGCTACAGGGACATAGAATTAGAGGGAATCTGCCCTATATTAAACCTTTTTCAACCTTTATACCAGTTGACATAGTAGTGGAACCGATTCACCGGATAATGACATGATTAATGCCCGACGTGCAGATCTCACACCACTCATCAGAAAATAAGGTCTAAGATTAATCAACTACGTACAAGAGTTTCCTGAGGCCATCCACAGAATCTACAATTAGAATCCGGCCACTGTTTGATCCAAGAACGGGTGCCCTCCTTTGTTGGATTTATACTCATATGTAGCCTTAGAAATTTTTTTTTAAACAAGGCATCAATGTGTTGACGCTTTTTAGGTCTCGGCTAGAAGCGAGCGAAGCTCGCTCTCGCCAGAGACCTTATGTTAGCGGCTCAGCTTCCCAGGAGGACAGTCCTGGCCGCGCGCAAGGCGATTTGAGCCGGCCACGCGCCCGCGAACGCGCTGTCCTCCTCGGAAGCTGAGACGCTAGGTATTCCTCCCGCTGTTTGCGCATGCGCCGTGCCCCATTGAAGGTTTCGGGCTTACGCATGCGCCGTGCCCCTTACTGCAGGACCGGCCGAGGCAGACCCGGGGCTGCGGCCGTCCACGGAGCGCGCGAGGACAATGTAAGTGTTTTGTTTTAATTTTGCATTTATTATTTCCCTAGTTATTCGGCTCTCAACACTGTAGATGTAGACACTTGTTTCAGGAAGCAGCGGTATTTGACCTGTTTTTCCGATCGCTTTCAGTTTTGCGATCTCCTTTCTCCTCCAAAGCAGGCTGCACGTGCATGCGACAAATATGTATTTACTGTATGCAATTCTATATGTTTAAATGTATAATGTGCACCGTCAGCGGTTGTTCAGAACTGTCTGCGCCCAGCTTTGCAGGACAAGGATGCATGGTTCTAAAGTGACTTGCAGTGCAGTTTAAAGTGTGCAGTGAAGTATGAAAGGCAACGCCTCCCCGCCCCCTCTCCCAAACCGGCATGTTTGGAATTATTGCTTTGGCTAAAAATGACTGATTATGAAACAACCAATATACAGCTTAGCCATTCATGGGTGCTTAGCCGCATACCTGTCAATGGACCGATCATGTGTATCTGTGTACCATACAAGCGCTGACCTGCCTGCAAGTCTGGGGGGGAAGGGGGGCGGCAGAGGAGGTGCAGGACAGAGAAGATGGCCCTGCGACAGTGGGTGCAGAGTGCTGGAGGGATACAACAGGGAAACGCACGACAGATGAGTGTGCAAAAGGTCTGCAGTCCTCGTTTCTCAGCCAGTGACAGGTTGCATTCTGGGACTTGTAGTTTGTTTTTAACATTGTACGACGGGTTGAAAGTCTGAGCATAGATAGTACTGTTGGATATCAAGCCAGGAGTGGCTGAAGGCACCACGGACCCTTGACAGCACGCTATCCCAGCATGCCTCAGGTCTGTCATAAATGGGGTGTGTTGGCCTGGACCCCTTCTGAGTCTGCGTGCTTTTGGGGAGACCGGGAAATTGAAATTCAAGAGGTATATGCATCTGTGTGAACTGAAGTCCAAACTCTGGAAATAAAGCATGGCCTATTCACTTTTTCACCGTTCTGAAACTGATAAAATGAGGGCTGTGTTTTTGCTGTAATTACCCAACTCAGTGGATTTAATTTTGATCATGTTCAAGAAGATGAAAGATGAAACCGGCCCTGCTGAAACTATCCTCTGCCACGGAGCTCCCACACCCAGCTTATGGGACCACAGTCAAGACGTGTGGGGGGTGGGGGGCGGGGGGGGTTAGGGGCAAATCGGCCACCACATTCAGGGGAGTCGTGTCAGGGCAGGGGCCGTTGGGGCTGGACCGAGGGGGTCACAGATGGCTAGCGGGCCGCGCCCCAGCAGCTGTGCCCAGGACCTGTGAGAGGAATGTGGAACATTCTTGGGCGATAGGCTGGTTTTGGAGGATTTCACAGCCAGGGTGACTCATCGCCGAGGAAACACGACTTTGTAGCTGGGAAGGGGGGAGCGCTGAGTGTTTGTTTTTGCGGTGGATGCAAAGTGTGCATCTGACACTGCTGTGCTTCCTGGGACCATTTATGATTTAATGCCCCTTCCCCCACACACGTGACACTACCACTGTGAGTGTCTTGGGTGGTCTTCTGGCTGCAGGTGCTCTGTGGTTTGCCACACATGCTGCAGACGTCGGTGTTTGCGAATTCCATGGATTCGACTCCGCCTTTCATCCTTCCGAGGTCGATCAAAAAACGACCTTTAGTAATATGTCTGGTGCTCATAGCCAGAGGACAGTAAGGACTAAATCGGAACACTTAGTTTTGTTAAGGTTGAAGGCAGTGGCACGTGGACATGTAGGCAGGTAGCATGAACATTTTTACAAAGTGTCACAAACCTCTTACACGTTACTTAAGGCACTGAAAGTACAGCTTCCTGTGCACATTTGAATAAGGACCTCACTGGTGTCTTGTGCACTTAGATCCCTTCTTGGGGCCCCTAAAAGGCGCGGTTCCCATAACACGGGTTGTGCAAACGAACAGTGACCCGTGGCCTGCTGCAGCGCCACCCGGTAGCACCATCTGAACACAGTTTTTATTTTTACACTTCGGAGCTAATTGATAGTAATTTATAGCAATAATAATTATGTTATTTTGCTGTTTTATTATATAGCTAGCTGCAAGTATTTTGTTTTTTTTGCGCTTATTACTATTGTTATTACGCAGTGCATTAGGCCCCACGTCTCTCCATAGCATGACTTGCTCTGCCATGGGCTGGAGTGCACAGAAGACAGTGTGCTGCAGCGATAATTCATTGTTCTGCATTAAATAATTGTTTTTTGTAAGAAGTACAGTCCTGCGTGTGATTTTAGCCCCACGGCTGCCCCTCTGCACCAGAATGACCCCCCCCCCCCCCATTGCGTGCTGTAGTGTTAGCTGCTGGGTATTGATTAACCTGTCGATAATGATCGCCTTTTGGGGCCGACAGGACAGCTGCCAGGGCCCCGGGGAGCAATAAAACGAGATATTCAAATTGTGTCTCCCTCTCCCCTCCTGCGGTCATTAAAGGGTGTCAGCCGTCAAGCCCCCTCCTCAGCCGTGTAACCAGAGGAAGGGGTGTCAGCAGATTTACGCTGACACTCGGCAGGTCGTGGGGTATTTTTACTCACCCAGTAAATCAGTAACTCACAACACAACCACACACACACAACCAAACACACACACAACCACACACATACACACACACAACTACACACAGGATTTGCAATGCAATGGGTCTCGCAGTTGTTGTAGTTTGAGCCATTGCCATTGTACATGGCGATGCCTTTTATTTATGTGTTGGTTTATAAAACGTAAATAAAAGGCAGTGCCAATTACAATGCCAATGGCTCAAAATCTAACAACTGCGAGACCTATTGCATTGCAAATGCTTGTTATTTATAAATTATCTAAAGGGATAATGTGGAGGGTCATTAAAGGACAGCTCCCTGGTTAGAGGCCTTTGGAGGTGTAAGGCCATATTAAAGATTTAAAATACTTACAGTAGTCATAAGCATGGTTACTCTTTCAGAGAAATATACTTGCACCATATCTATTTTTGTGAATAGGACTTTTTTTGCATTTATTGCAGTGCACGGCCCCTCGGCCCACAGCTCAGGTGCATGTGCCTCTCAAAACCACTCTAGTTCGTTATCAGCGTGGGAGTTTTCATTGACAGATGGGCACAGTGATGTAAACTCCTCGGCCAGAAGCGAAAAGGCTACTCCTCCAACTGAGAGGGGATGGGCAGTGTGTGGGAGCCCCCTACCTCTTGCTGCCTGTTAGACAGGACCTGGAGGGTCGGCCGAGGACAAGAGGAGAGGTCTCCGGGGAGAGCCGTCTCCAGCGATCGTACAGACAAGTAACTTCCCCCCCACAGATGGACACCACACAAAGATAAGGTTTAACGTTCTTTATAAGCAAATCTTGAAGTACGGTAGGATGGTACAAGGAGGTCTGGACTCAGGGGTCCCCTCTGTTCTTAGTCTCTCGGAAGGAAAAGGGGGTAGCGGGACAGTCTTGTTACCAGTTGGCAGTAGATGAAATGATGGTAGCTCTCAATCCTCGAGCTCGGCATTCTAGGAGGTCGGGCCGCGGCAGCGCCAGCAGGTCCCGAGGAGATCGTAGATGGTACCGGGCCGCGGCAGCGCCAGCAGGTCCCGAAGCGGTCGTAGATGGTAACGGGCCGCGGCAGCGCCAGCAGGTCCCGACGAGGATGAAGGTTGCAGAAGGCCGCGGCAGCGCCAGCAGGCAGGACGACAGTTCACAAGGCAGGGCTGCGGCAGCGCCAGCAGTCCGTCAAGGATGAGTTCTTCACGGTGTCTCTCGACTCCAGGATACAACTGCCTTCCTGCTCTGGAGCTGCCCCAGTTATAGGTCTGGCGCCCTTTGATGTCCGGGCCCTCGCACTTGGAGGTCGGGAGGTCCGGGATGAGGGAGTCCAGACACCCAGCAGGGGGGTGGAGCCAGCGCCCGGGGAGGCTGGGGGCGATCGGCACCTGGCGGGGGAGAGCCATCAACACTTCTCTCTCCCATTGACCTGCCAAGTGGTCCGTTCACCTCCTGGGTGGATGGTGGTGCCGGGATGTCGGGGCCTGGCCAGGCCCAGGGTTAGGGTCGAGCTGAGGCCACGCGGCCTCGTGGTGCAGTGTCCAAGATGGCGGCTGGGCCCGGGCAATGGTGCTGGTGGATGCCCAGGCCGGTGATATGGAGATGTTCGGGGGCAGGCGTCCCGTGTGGGACGGGTTACGGGTGGCTTCTGAGGGTGGCTTCTGGAGCGTCGGTGTCCTGGCTCTGTCATGCGGGGAGGGAGCGAGCCCCCTTCTGGGGCCTGTCCAACAGGCGTCCCCCCCAGCTGAAGGCGGGGAGAGTCACCCATCCTCTTGGGGACTCTCTCCGTCGAGGCGGAAAAAGCGTGACAGGCCATCCGCATTGGCGTGATCTTGCCCAGGGCGATGCTCCACAGTGAAGTCCATCCCTTGCAGGGAGATGGACCATCGCAGCAGTTTGGGATTCTCCCGCCGCATCTGCATTAACCATTGCAGGGGGCGATGGTCTGTTTGTACCCGGAAGTGGGTACCGAAGAGGTAGGGCCGGAGCTTCTTGAGGGCCCACACCACTGCGAAGGCCTCCCGCTCGATGGTACTCCAGCGCTGTTCTCGGGCCAGTAGGCGTCGGCTGATGAAGGCCACCGGCTGATCGACCCCTTCGGAGTTGAGTTGCGAGAGGACGGCCCCAATGCCATGGTCCGAGGCATCGGTCTGGACTATAAACTCACGGCTGTAGTCGGGGGCCTGGAGCACCGGGGCGGTGCACATGGCGGCCTTCAGTTTCTCGAAGGCCGCTTGACAGTCTGGGGTCCAGTTGACCGTTTTGGGATGCTTTTTGGATGTGAGTTCCGTGAGGGTCCCCACAATGCTGCCATAGTCCTTCACAAACCTCCGGTAGTACCCAGTGAGCCCCAAGAAGGCTCGTACCTCGGTTTGGGTGACGGGGGGCTGCCAGGACTGGATGGCAGCGATCTTGAGTTGGAGAGGGGCCACCAGACCGCTCCCTACTTGGTGTCCCAGGTAGTTCACGGACCCTTGGCCGATTTGGCATTTGCTGGCCTTGATGGTGAGGCCAGCTCACTGAAGGGCCTGTAGGACCTCTCGGAGGTGGCAGAGGTGGTCTGACCAGTGGCGGCTGTATACTGCGATATCGTCCAGGTAGGCGGCGCTGAAGTCTTCGAGGCCTGCCAATACCTGGTTCACAAGTCTTTGAAAAGTGGCTGGGGCGTTTTTCATACCGAAGGGCATCACAGTGAATTGGTAGTGCCCATCCGGGGTGGAGAAAGCGGATCGTTCTTGGGCCCTGGGGGTGAGGCCGATCTGCCAGTAGCTCGCTGTCAGGTCGAAGATGCTTAGGTAGCGGGCAGCCCCCATGCGGTCGACCAATTCATCTGCTCGGGGGATAGGATGAGCGTCGGTTCGGGTGACAGCGTTCAGACCCCGATAGTCAACGCCAGGGGCTGTCTGAGGGCTTGATGACCCAGAGTGCGAGCATTTTGGTAACCTCTTCTTGGATGCAGGCGCGCACCCGGTCCGGGACTCGATAGGCCCGGTGTCGGATAGGGGGACTGTCCCCAGTATCCACGTCGTGAAGGCACCAGGGGGTGACCCCGGGGGTGAGGGAAAACCGGTCCGCAAATTGCAACAGGAGGGTCCGACAGCCTTGGCGCTGCTCCGGGGTCAGGGCATCGGAGAGTCGGACCCCATCCACGGAACCATCTCTCTCACGGGTCCTCAGCAGGTCAGGGAGGGGCTCGGAGTCTTCTTCCGCCCCACTGTCTGTAGCCATCAGGAGGCTGAGCTCCGAGCGCACAAAGTGTGGTTTGAGTCTGTTGGCGTGGAGGACCCGGAGGGGGTTTCGGGGGGACTCCATGTCGATGAGATAGGTGACAGGGCCTTTGCGTTCGACCACCTTGAAGGGTCCTGTCCATTTATCTTGCAAGGCACAAGGCTCGGTGGGGGACATCACCCACACCTGCTGACCAGGTTCAAACTCAATGGAGGAGGCATGTTGATCGTACCATTTCTTCATGTCCTCCTGACTGGCCTCTAGGTTGGCTTTAGCGATCTCTCTGAATCGCCTGGTCTGGTTGCGGAGAGTCAGGAGGTACTTGTAGACATCCGGAGGGGTTTTCAGGGGGGCCATCTCCCATTCTTCTTTCACTAGGCTGAGGGGCCCTCGGACAGGGTGCCCGTACAGGAGCTCGAAAGGGCTGAAGCCGAGGGACTTCTGGGGGACTTCTCGGTAGGCGAAGAGGAGGCACGGTAATAGCACGTCCCACTGGCGGCGTAGGGGCTCCTCCAGCCCCATAATCATTCCCTTGAGGGTGCGGTTGAACCGCTCGACCAGTCCGTTTCCTTGCAGGTGATAGGGGGTTGTGAAACGGTAGGTGACCCCGCACTGCTGCCAGAGGGATTTCATATACTTTGAAATAAAGTTCGTGCTCCGGTCACTGACGACCTCCCGGGGGAAGCCCACTCGCGAGAAGATCCCCATCAAGGCTCGGCCTACTACTGGTGCTGTCACTGTTCGAAGGGGGATGGCCTCGGGATAACGGGTGGCGTGGTCCACCAGGACCAGGATGAATCGGTGCCCTTGTGCTGTTCGGGGGTCCAGGGGCCCCACAATGTCTATTCCCACTCGTTCGAACGGGGTGGTGACAACGGGGAATGGCTGCAGGGGGGCCTTGAGTTTTCGGCCGCTCTTGCTGCTGGCCTGGCAGGTGGGGCAGGCCCGGCAGTGGTTGGAAACGTCATTCCGCATCTTGGGCCAGTAAAAGTGTGTCACCAGGCAGTTGTAGGTTTTATCTTGCCCCAGGTGCCCAGCCAGGGGGACATCGTGGGCCAAGTTTAAAAGGAAGTCTCTGATACGGAGGGGTACCACCAGTACCCGACTGGCCCCCAATTCTGCAATTCTTTGCTCGCTGTACAATAGGTCGTTGTCCCAGTAGATCCAGTGCGCCCCTGCGGTGTCTCCCGCGCTCTGGGCGAGGGCTTGCTGTCGGAGTCCCTCGAGGGAGGGACAGGTCTTTTGCTCCTGCCGAAATTGCTCTTGGGTGGGCCCCCCCTCTTGACGCCACTGAGCCAGGTCCGGAAGGTCCTGAGGCTGAGCGGGCTCTTCCGGGGCTTGTTCTGGGGGGTCAGGGCGGCCGGCGTCTTCCTCTGGAGTGATCGGGGAGGAGGTGCTGGCCATTCGGGCTCTTCGGGTCTGGGGATGGCACGGGCGGCCATGGACCGGGTTGTTACGCACACCCATTCTGGGAGGCCCAGCATCCCCAGGTGCTCTCTTCTCTCAACGGCTGCCCACGGGGAACTCTCGAGATCGTTCCCCAGGAGGCAGTCCACGGGGGCATCATCGCGAACAGTCACTTTTAGCATGCCGGACACTCCTCCCCATTCAAAGGGGACACAGGCCATCCGACATAGGCTCTCAGAATTGTCAGCTGATCGGACAGGGCAAAGGACGTTTGGCAGGATTTGTTCCGGGGTCACCAGGTGACAGCGGACGGCCGTCACACTGGCCCCTGTGTCACGCAGGGCTTCGGCCTTGCGTCCATTTATGTTCACCCACTGGCTGTATTTTCTGGTGTTTGCGGGTAGGGGGACCCGCGGGACCATGTCTCTTCCCCCTAGGCAAGCCAGGACCATGGTGGCAGGTTCCCACTCGGGCTGCTCCTGGTCGTATTCTTCATACTCTTCGGAAGTTTGCTCTTCTTCTAGGGCGGCGGCCGCGACCTGGCGGGGCCCGGGAGTCTGGTTCTTGGGGCAGTTCGGGTCGTTGGCATAGTGTCCGACCCGCTGGCACGTGACATTGGCTCGGAACCCTGGGCGCATCGGGGGGTTCCCCCGCCCAGCCGAGGGCGGGGTGTTGTTGACGGGAGCTGCTGGGGCGGCATCTTTGCCCCGGCCCTGGCCTCCTCCTCCTCCTCGGGGACGATGATGACCTTGGTTGTTTCGATTCTGTTAGTTTGGCCCACTCCGGGCCACGCGGGTGCTCTCCCAACGGTCAGCCTCAGCGGCGAGCTGCCGAGGGTCAGTCAGTTTACTGTCGAGGAGGTGCTGCCTGAGCTCGACGAAGCAGTTGTTGGAGAGGTGCTCCCATACAATGAGATTGAAGAGTTGCTCGTAGGTGGTGACTCGGCTACCCTTGATCCACCCTTCGAAGGCTCTGCTAAAATAGTTCACATATTCCACCCAAGTTGTACCCGGGATCCGGGTGCAGTCGCGGAACCTCTGGCGGTACATCTCGGGCGTTAGTCCATATCGAGTGAGGAGGGCGGCCTTCATGTGATCATAGGACGTCATCTGATGGTCCGGGAGCTGTAGCAGGGCATCGCGGCCTTCATTGACGAACCTCCCCCACAGACCGGCTCCCCAGTCACTTCGATCGATCCGGTGGGAGGTCATGGCGATCTCATAGGCCTTGAACCACTGTTGTATGTCGTCGTTCCGATAATATTCTCGGACGACGTCCTTGGGGATGTGGACTTTTTGTTCCGTAGCGCCCGGGGTGCGCGGTTGCTCGGGCACCCCTAGTTCTTTGTTTTGTTTTCGTAGTTCGATTTCAGCTAGCTTGTGCTCGTGTTCGTATGCCAGTCTCTTTTCTTCGAGTTCTCTTTGTCTTTGCTTTTCTTCCCGCTCTTCTCTGAGCCGCAGGTGTTCTACGTTCAGTTTTTGTTCCGCTAGTTTTAGCTCTCCGTCCAACTTGAGCCGTGCCAACTCTAATTCGTGGAGTCTGGTTTTTTCTCTTTCTTGGATCTCTTCCTGTGAGAGACCCGCTCTCCGTTCTTCGGGAGAAGTGATGTTGGTCTCTAATGCTTCAACGTTTTGGTCCCGGGGTCTGATGGCCCCGGTTTCCGCCCAAGATTCTATGGCGTGCTTAAAGTCGTCTTTCGTGCTCAGACCGGTAGTAGCAATGCCTAGTTCTATGCAAAACTGTTTTAACTCTCGATGGCTGTACTCTTCCAATTTATCCATCTGGAATTTCTCTGTGGATCGGCTCTCTCTGGTCGTCATTGTGGTTTAGTCGTGGGGTGAGTTACTCTCTGTACGGTATGCGTTGATTCGGATCGCGCCGCTGGCCACCAATGTTAGACAGGACCTGGAGGGTCGGCCGAGGACAAGAGGAGAGGTCTCCGGGGAGAGCCGTCTCCAGCGATCGTACAGACAAGTAACTTCCCCCCCACAGATGGACACCACACAAAGATAAGGTTTAACGTTCTTTATAAGCAAATCTTGAAGTACGGTAGGATGGTACAAGGAGGTCTGGACTCAGGGGTCCCCTCTGTTCTTAGTCTCTCGGAAGGAAAAGGGGGTAGCGGGACAGTCTTGTTACCAGTTGGCAGTAGATGAAATGATGGTAGCTCTCAATCCTCGAGCTCAGCGTTCTAGGAGGTCGGGCCGCGGCAGCGCCAGCAGGTCCCGAGGAGATCGTAGATGGTACCGGGCCACGGCAGCGCCAGCAGGTCCCGAAGCGGTCGTAGATGGTAACGGGCCGCGGCAGCGCCAGCAGGTCCCGACGAGGATGAAGGTTGCAGAAGGCCGCGGCAGCGCCAGCAGGCAGGACGACAGTTCACAAGGCAGGGCTGCGGCAGCGCCAGCAGTCCGTCAAGGATGAGTTCTTCACGGTGTCTCGACTCCAGGATACAACTGCCTTCCTGCTCTGGAGCTGCTCCAGTTATAGGTCTGGCGCCCTTTGATGTCCGGGCCCTCGCACTTGGAGATCGGGAGGTCCGGGATGAGGGAGTCCAGACACCCAGCAGGGGGGTGGAGCCCGCGCCCGGGGAGGCTGGGGGCGATCGGCACCTGGCGGGGGAGAGCCATCAACACTTCTCTCTCCCATTGACCTGCCAAGTGGTCCGTTCACCTCCTGGGTGGATGGTGGTGCCGGGATGTCGGGGCCTGGCCAGGCCCAGGGTTAGGGTCGAGCTGAGGCCACGCGGCCTCGTGGTGCAGTGTCCAAGATGGCGGCTGGGCCCGGGCAATGGTGCTGGTGGATGCCCAGGCCGGTGATATGGAGATGTTTGGGGGCAGGCGTCCCGTGTGGGACGGGTTACGGGTGGCTTCTGAGGGTGGCTTCTGGAGCGTCGGTGTCCTGGCTCTGTCATGCGGGGAGGGAGCGAGCCCCCTTCTGGGGCCTGTCCAACACTGCCCATCCCAGCCAATCCGAAAGTCCATTTAGGATCACATGACTCAGAGTTCCCAGACAAAGAAGGTTTCACCCCCTCCCTCCTCCCTTGAGTCTACCCTTCCCACCTTGCAATATCCCTACAAAGCCAGAGAATGGGGCAACCGGCACTTGAGTGGACTGTGCAGCTCCAGGGTTAATGGGCAGGTCCCTTCTTTACCTCACTTGGTGTGTAGCTGGCGCTGTGCAGGCAGAAAGCTGGGACTAAGGCTGCCCGCTGCTCGATGTGATTTTTGCTGAAAGATCTGTGCTGCTGCTTGTGTCATCTCCCTGCTGCGAGGAGGGGGGAGTCCTAATTATCCCCCATCAATCTCTGGAGAGCTCGGCTTGCATTGTATTGTATTATCGTTCTTATATAGCGCATACTGTCACCCTATGGGTATCCTGGCGCTGTAACCTGAACAGATGGACTCAACAGAGACAGGCTTGATTGTTAGTGGAAGGCATTACTCTCATTTTTGGGAAATAGCCAAGACTTCTATGGAGATGGAGGTAGGGAGAGAGAGACACATCCTGCACAGCCACAGAGAAGTGATGGGGTGCTGGCACTGGAGTGCTGTGGTTGTTATGGGCTTAGAGCTAGAGTTTGTTTCCATGTCACAGATTGTGCTTTCTCCATTCTGTCCGGAACACAGTATCTTTTGCGGGATGACACTTTCTTCTTGTGTGGGTAAGGCTTACAGTGGTTGGTGAACATGAGGTGAGAATTCTTATTTGGGGTGACCTTTTATTGAGGTTTACTTTCATTGACTCACATGGGGTTGTTGTTGCCAATGCCCCTAAAGTGCATTGGCCCAGTTTGTTGACATTTCTAGCCCAGGAAGCGTGAAAAAGATGGTTTGTTCGTAAATCTCCCTGACCCTCATGTTACTCTTTGAGGTTTTGCTTCCAGTTCCTAAGGGTCAGTCTGTGCAAAGGTGAGGGGTGTTAGTAGTATAAATTGTGAGGTTGAGTCGATGGTATGCATGCTTCTGTTTCATTCTATGTAGAGTGGTATTTGAGCTCCGCCTCACGGTTACAGAATGATTTCTGAATCCTGGAGCCCCCACATTAGCACCAGCATGTGTTTTTTGCAGAGGGACTAAACTTTCTTGCCCTTTGGAGCCATCAGAAAACGTTGGAGTCACAATGTAAGTTTTCTGAAGTTTCTAAAGGATATTTTTTTTAAACGTTAAAGGGTTTCATAGCGATCCTTCCTGCAAGGAGACAGGCTACACTCCCTATGTTGACAATGTCTTGCGTTGCCTTAGCCCCTGAATGGAAAGGGTTGGGGGCAGGATTGAAAGATTAAAAGATCATAAGATGTGCCCTTAGCACATGGGGCCCCAGCGCTTTCTACTTAGAATGCTGAGGCGCTTATTGTGGGTAGGCGAAGTGTGCATACTTCGTAAAGTCTTTGGGCGCAGAGTTGGATTTACCAAAGAGTGTACTCATACAGATAAGAATAGGCCCTCTAACGTACCCTTATTCTCAACACTTCTTGGTAGGATGGGTGTGAGGCGCCAGGATTGCACCACTCGCACTGACATCAGGGGTCCAGCTTTTGGGTGCTTTCTTCTGTCATGTGGTTATCAGGTAGGACATGGGTTGTTCCCTAACGCCAAAGCCTCACTGCCTAAGAAGGAGTTGAGATGTTCGAAAAAGGCAGAGCTCACAGGCATTAGTATCAGGTGTCACAACTCGCAGGACCACATGCCAAAACTAGCAAGGCCTCATTTTTGTCATGTTGTTTCCTAGCAGCTCTTCGATTCCCATCGAAAATCTCACCTGCTAGGAGTAGGATTTATTATACAGGGAAAGGCAAGTTTTCCCCTCTGATCCAGGCAGCATTTTATTTCAGCCTTATCTTTATTGTGTCTATGTGCTGGTCTGCAGCGTGGTGTCCTTGCACCTTCAGGCCTGTCAGGTAACAGACCATGGCAAGTGGACTGCACTTGCTCATTGGCCCTTTGTGTAAAGCCAAAAGCCCAGGAGTCGGGGTAGGAGGCAAGAACTCTTTGTTTCTTGTGTGGTACTGTGTTGTAGTCAGGGTGGTTGGGTGGAACACTGCAGAATCTTGCAGAGTTTTTGTAAATGTCACTGGAATTCCGTGGAGTAGAACTCCGTGAGTTTCGCCCACCACCATAAAAAATCTGTAAGAGGTCTGCCATGAAGTCTGCCTCTTGGAAAAGGGTACAGAAAAATGTCAGCAAATATCCCAAAAACAGTACATTTGATAAGTTTTAACATTATTGCAAATGCAATTTTACAAAACACACCTACAAAATGAATAATCAATTGTGACTAAAAGCAAGGGGATGACAATGGATATTGCATGTTCTACAATACATCAACTTGGGAAAATAATAATAATACTTTTTCTCAGGTGCTGTATTATCCTCAATTTCCCACTTGTTTTTTTTTAATTCCCATGATTGCATTGACTCCCTAGCACTCCTTTTAGAATGCCCTGCTCAATCATTTTATCAATGACAGGTACAATTCCCTCCTCTACTGCTCTTGTAAGATTGCACCGAGGAGTGTGTGGATACCCTGCAGTCTGTTTCACCGTGGTTGCACTGATGAGTGTGCGGATACACTGCAGTCTGTTTCACCGTGGTTGTACTGGTTCTGCACTGTCAATCAATCCAGTTTCTTTTCCTGTAAAATTCCAGGGCTCTTAATTTTCTGTGCAATTTAAATCAGGAGGTAAATCCTCTCTTGTGAAGACTGATTACAAATGAACTCTTGAGTCTTGTGAATGTAATATAAAGTCTTCATTTTGGGTCTGAATGACAACAACATCCGGTGTACAGTAAATTATACAAATCATTTTACAAAGAAGGTAACGCTCTAAAAACACTGAGCTGGTCTCACTAAGTTTAAATTTGTGGCCATTCATTATGGACACAATTTGTACAGGAACACTTGCTGACAGCTTATTAATTAGTTGGTCATCAAAGTGCCTACAACTTGTACTTCTTTTCCCAAGAGGAGTAAGTTGGGAGCTTCCAGAAGTCTGACTGTGGAATGGGCAGCACCTTCACAGATTAAAAGTGATGCTGGATGGCCATTTACTTCTCCTTCCACCAAAGGGTCACTCTGGTTTCACCTCTAGGACTGCACCAAGTATGCAATTCTTCTCCCGATTCTCGGGCTCCGTCACTGTGTCTGATTCTGTCCAATAGGAACTCCCAGTGTAGGTGTAAATTGTGCAAAATCATTATTAATTACTGAAGGAATTTTTTAAAATCTTAAATTTGTTGAGAATTCGGCATTCTATATTGCATTAGACTGTGGGGTCTTGGGAATTAAGGAATGTTTCAATTTAAGTGCCTTTGATTCTGCATGTTCGACACAGAGGCCAGTTAGGCTGGGACCATTGTCTACGACACCCCACTCTGTGCCATCGGATTCATGTTCTGTGAATCACTGTGAAACCAACACTCCCAGTTACTGCAAATATGGCAAGGAGTGTTCCTTATTCTGCACATTATTAGTATTTAAGGTGAATACTCGCCATGCACTGCTAATTACCGCACATATTACATCACTCATGACATCATCTATGGCATTATTAATAATATCAGTGCAACATTTGTTGTAAAATGATTGATTAGAAAACTGGGACGAGAGTTATGGTTACCTTGGAGCACAAGTTATAGTCATTTGGCAATTTCCTAACTTTAATGTCCCTGTAACCTTTGTTTATTTCAGTGAATTTCTATATTTTTAATGCTATTTTTGGGAGGGAGTTTTCTATAGCGTGAATTCGACCCGAAGGCATCAGAGCACTTTACATGAGCGCCAGTTGCATTATAGATGGACACATTCATTTTGTTATGCACAGAAGGATTAAGTGATTTGCCCAGAATCATAGGATGTTGAGTGCCCTTGATGAGACTTGAACCCGGTTCCCCAGCTTCGAGGTCGGCCGCTCTAGCTGTTGGGCCACATCCGCATCCTAACCTCATCGCTGCTGATGACGAGCTCAGCTCGTCATCAGCTACGGTGGTCGTGTGCTGATGACGAGCTGAGCTCGTCATGTAACGCAGCTTTTTTAAATTTGCCGCACACAGCGGGAAAAGCCGCCGCAGCGATGCGGCTAACTATAATGTCCCTGTAACCTTTGTTTTTTTTAGTGAATATATGGTTTGAAAACGACAGAAGGAGGCTGTTGAAACGCGTTACCTACCAGATTTGTAGCCTCAAATAAACATGTATGATAGCATCCCCGAGCGTGCTGGAGTCTGTAGCAGACCATGTGACGAATATATATATATATATATATATATATATATATGACCATCCTCCTTGTTTGCACAAAATGGTGTTGTAAAAAATAAAAATTACCTCTACTTGAACAAATCACGCTTTGGATTCCATTTGTGCTGTGGTGTATCTGGACTGCTGGGCTGAGAACTGGAGCTCGGCTGGGTCTGAGGAATATATATATATATTCCACAGCAAGATCCCAGGGGTACCACCATTTAAAGAAAGGCGCAACACCAGGAAACAGACTCCAAAGGCAAAGTTAGAAAGTTAAATGATGATTTATTCAAGCATCAAGAGTCCAAATGACTCGTTTCGGCCGCCAGACACGCCTTGATCATATATATATATATATATATATATATATATATATATATATATATATATTCACTGAAAAAAAACAAAGGTTTCAGGCACGTTATAGTTAGAAATTAGCATTTAAAAAACCATAGAAATTCACAGAAAAAAACATAGGTTTCAGGGGCGTTATAGTTAGTTGGATATTTCACTGGTATAAAACCATAGAAATTCCTCCGTTATAGTTAGTTCAGCTACCTGTAACTCGCACCCCCTCAATGCACTACTGATGACGTCACATATTACATCACTCATGACATGGTCATTGACATCACTGATGACATCATCCAGCGACTGTGTGTTTCCGTAAAGTTTAAATATGTTTAATAAATATATATAGGGAAAGGCGTATTGAAGAATGAATGGGTATATGAGTGTCTGAATGGATGATTTAGTAGGTGCGTGACTGACTCTATAAGTGAGTGATTAAACGTATCTTACTGAATGCATGGGTTAGTGACTAAACTGTGTGAATGTCTGTATCCGTCTGTCTGTCTGTTGGTGTGTAAGCAGCTGCATGGGTTTGTGAATAGCTACATGAGTGTCTATATGAGTTATTGATTGGTTGTCCGAGTATCTGTATGGGTGCCTGAGTGTTTGTGTGGGGGGTGTGTGTGACTGTGCATAGATGTGCGAGTGGGTGATTCACTGGGTGCATGGTGTCAAGAGCGCATCTGTGATGGACTGTATGGGTGGGTGGGGAGTGAGTGTATGGGTGTGTTAGTGAGTGAATGTATATCTCAGTGGTACATGTGTGAGTAACTACATATGTGAAAGGCAGTAAATGTGAGTGTTGGAGTATATAAAGGAACTATATGTTAGAGTGAGTGTATCAAAAGTTATATTAGGGTGTGAGAAGATGCATGAAATTATCACATGGATGATGTCATCAGTGATGTCATTTGAGATGACATCAGTAATGTCATCAGTGATGTCACTGACCATGTCATGATTGATGTAATATGTGACGTCCTCAGCAGTGCATTGTGGGGGCGCGAGCTATAGCTAGCTGAAAAACCTATAACGAGGGAATTTCACTGGTGTTGTACGAGTGAAATGTCCAACTAACTATAACGCCCCTGAACCCTATGGTTTTTTCAGTGAATTTCAAAGTTTTTTTTAAATTCTAATTTCGAACTATAACATGCCTAAAACCTATGTTTTTTTAGTGAAATATATATATATATATATATATATGTATATATATATATATATATATATATATATATATATATATATATATATATATATATATATATATAGTCAATCTCTCCACTCTTCAGAAGACTTTACCCCTCCGTGGCGAAGAAGACTAGAGACAACAGCGAAGTTTGGCAGGTAACTATTTGTTTATTAAAAGGACATTGGCACCAACGGTTTCAGCTCATGCCTTCTTCAGATGCCTAGTCCGTTAGCAGCGTTAACCCACCCAGGGATTCCTTTTAAGCTCCTCCTCCAAGTGGTGGCGGGCTCACCTTCTCCGGATTGATTCAGCATAACGTTAGTTTTGGGGACTACCAGTCCCAGAATACACTGTGCTTCACAGTCCAGATGCAGTGGTGGGGCTTCACTAAAAATTAAACTTGTAGCTGCCAAACTTCTAACTTCTGAGCAGCCCTTGAAAATTTGGGGGGGTTTCGTCAAGGGGGGGGCCGAGAAAAAAGGGGGGTCCCAAAACGCGTTTTCCCATGTTAATTTCCATAGGGCGTTTGGCCTCACTTTTAGCTCGAACGGCTGAATGGATTTGCACGAAACTTGGCAAAATTGTAGGGACTGTTAGCCCGATGTGCCTTTGCTGGGTCTCAATATATGTGCTCCAGTGGATTTTGAGATATTAACGTTTTAAAAATTTATATATCTGTGACAGCGTCCCAGATAGCGCTCCAGATCGCGTACTTTTCGCGTCACGGAGCTTTGCGAAGCGATGCTGATTGGCTCTCCGGTGTCTGTCAACATTCTAAACAGTCCGGTGCGGCCGCCATCTTGTCTCTCGGTAGGATCGAGAGACAAGAAGAGGTGAAAAACGAAGGGGGAATTTAATGAAAGGGGGCAAGGTAGACCCCTTTTGATCCCCTAGGAATGATGTTGGGGTTATTAAAGGGTCCCGTGGGGAAAATAAAAAAAATTTGATTTTTCACGGTAGAGGCGCTTCTCGGTTCGCGAACCGGGTCGCAAAGTAACGGCTGAATGGATTTGCACGAAACTTGGCAAAATTAGAGGGACTGTTAGCCCGATTTGCCTTTGCTGGGTCTCAATATATGTGCTCCAGTGGATTTTGAGAAATTAACGTTTAAAAAACAGATATATCTGTGACAGCGTCCCAGATAGCGCTCCAGATCGCGTACTTTTCGCGTAACGGAGCTTTGCGTAGCGAAGCTGATTGGCTCTTCGGTGTCTGTCAACATTCTAAACAGTCCAGTGCGGCCGCCATCTTGTCTGTCGGTAGGATCGAGAGACAAGAGGAGGAGAAAAACGAAGGGGGAATTTAATGAAAGGGGGCTAGGTAGACCCCTTTTGATCCCCTAGGAATGATGTTGGGGTTATTAAAGGGTCCCGTGGGGCAAATAATAAAAATTTGATTTTTCGCGGTAGAAGTGCTTCTCGGTTCGCGAACCGGGTCGCAAACTGGTAGCGAAACGTGAATTCGCCATTTTGTGTTTCGATTTAATTAAATTACTAGGTATAAGGGGGTACGGGAGACGTATCCTGACCCCTTTTGTTTTCTGAGTGTGGCTGAGGAGGCTCATATATGTTGATACATGTCTTCCAGCGGCTGTGCGTGAGCGTTTTTTTTTTTTGCTGCGTGACGTCTGTTAACGTTCGATTCGATGGAAATCAGGAACTGTTGACCGCCATTTTGTCACTGCGAGTAAATATTTTGTTAAAAATAATTGTTATAAATTAATTCGTATTGATAAACATTGTCTGCGCCATCTTGTCTTTTTTGCAATGCCACACTTTTGTTGAGCACGGCAGCCATTTTAGATGCCTTGACCAGACCCACTCTCTGCACGCCGCCGATCCTCAGCATGGCTCTCCACCCTCGCAAGCATCTCCCCCACGCACTGGTCACCCCCGCTCTCTCTCTCATGCATGGGCCAGAAACCTCCTCCCATGTGCGCTGCTCTTCCCTGAGAATCACACCCTGTGCCCGCCCGACACCACCCTTTCACCCTATTCACTACCGCACCCTCTGACACTCCTCTTCCTCTGTGTCGGATTGTCCAGGCCGGTCCCAGGCTATCACCTAGCCCTGCAGATGTAGTTTATGGCCCCAGCTGTAGAGAATCACCCCTCTTCAAAGGAGTTACAGTAGATCAAGGCCCCCACCCGATGAGATCCGTCACACCACACGCGTTCCTACTATCTGATAACCATCCTGTATTGTGCTTGGGGAGGGGATTCTCACTGTGAGGGTGTGTGGGACCGAGCCTGAAGCGGAAGATTCCAGGGATGCCTCTTTGTACATCAAAGTTTTTACAATTATGTGTCACATTAAAAAAAAATAGCACTCCAACAAAGTAGTAGGATTTTAACACTTTAATAACTTATAAATATATAGAACGCAACAAAAACAGTAAATACATTTAAACATTTTTTTGAAAAAAGAAGCAACAATGGTCAGTAGCTGTGTTTTGTGCGAATAGTCCCAAGGCAGCACAACGTGCTGAGTTCTGGACGGCACCCAGGTGATGTTACCTGGGTGCCGCACTGGTTTTTGGTATCCTACAATGCAGCTCCGAAAAACGGCGTGGGGCGTCCCGGAGGGTGCGCGGGGAGGCCTCGTCAGTAGCGGTCTGTTGTGCGAATAGTCCCAAGGCAGCAGAACGCGCTGAGATGTGGATGGCACCCAGGTGATGTCCAGTAAGTTGTCGCACTGGTTTTGGCATCCTACAATGCTGCTCGGAAAAACGGTGTGGGGCGCCCCGGGGAGGGGGGGGGGGGGGGCGGCGTGAACGGGCCTCCCCAGGTGGAGGCTCGTCTGCTGTACTGGGGCGCCCCTTTACCGTTTCAGTTGCCATTCCGCCCGCTTTTGCTACACTGTGCCTCATCCTCCATTCAGCTGTTTATCGCCCGCTCTTGCGGCTACAGCGTCTCGCTCACCATGTAGTTGAGTTGCGCCCACTCTTGCGGTGCAGCGATAGGCGGCTGCCACAGGACTCTTAAAATGGCGGACGGCTCTTTGGATTTGGGCCTGGTTCACTAAAATGGCCCTGGGACACCTTGGAACTCGGACGTCCCCTGAGCCTTGAAGATTTTACAAAAGTCTTGGGGGCTCCCGACTCCTGCAGGCTTCCGGTGGGGAGCGGCTGCCATGATTGCTCGCGGAATGACCACGACGGAGCCACGAGATGGTGGTGCTCTCAGGCTGACGCCAGCTTCAGTCTGAAACATCTAGAAACAAGGTGGGGCTTTCATGGTTTGGGAAAAAAAATGTTTTAATCCAATGAAAAGTGTTATTTTTAGGTCATATGATCAAGCCTTCCATCATTAGGAAACCAAAAGTAAAATGAACCAATGAAAAGTTTTATAAAGAAGTCACATGACCTGTTATGCTTACGTTACGCGCTGCTATAAAAAGCGTAGAAAATCCGTTGGCACGTGAGGCGGCGTCAGTAGCGGACCGATGTGCGAATAGGCCGAAGGCAGCACAACACGCCAAGATCCGGATGGCACCGAGGTGGTGTCCAGCAAGTTGCCGCACTGGTGTGGCCATCCTACAATGCTGCGCCGAAAGTCGGCGTGGGGCGCCCCGTTGGCCTGTGACGTCGCGTCAGTCAGTGGGGGCTGTTTGAGAAAGCAATGTGATGTTGTGCGTCGCCCCCAAGATGGAGGCTCCTCGGCTGCAGTGGGGCGCCCCTTGGTGTTTCACTCGCTATCCAGCTTAGTTGCGTCCGCACTTGCGGCTACAGTAGGCCGAAGGAAGCACAACGCGCCGAGATCTGGATGGCACCGAGGTGGTGTCTAGCAAGTTGCCGCACTGGTGTGGCCATCCTACAATGCTGCGCCGAAAGTCGGCGTGGGGTGTCCCGTTGGCCTATGAGGTGGTGTCAGTAGCGGACCGATGTGTGAATAGGTCGGAACCAGCACAAGGCGCCAAGATCCGGATGGCACGGAGGTGGTGTCATAGTTGAGAGTTCTGAGCAGTGCTTGTAACACTGTCTGAAGCTCATTTGCACCTGCTGCAGCTTCACTATTGCCCTGGTGTGGCCAAAGATCGCCCATGACATAGGCGGCCGGCTCCCATGGTCCAGCGGAACTTTTTTCCTTTTCCTTTCTGCATCTTGTCCCACAATCCGTTTGACCTTTAGACACGACCAGGTCCCTGAATGTGTGCAGGGGGACGCTATTGATTGAATCAAAATGGCGGCTTCACACAAAGCTGACTCAAGCGTTGCTGGTGATGCTATACAGGCAAAAAATGGTTTTCAGTTTGTACATTCTTCAGGATTTTTCCATCCAAGTCTGCTTGAGAGTTTGTAGAACAATGGCTTTAGATCTTGCTCTCCCCTCTTTTGACTGTTGGTTCTTGTTGCCTATCTCTTCTGTTGTCATTTAACTGAACCTTTTTTGACTCCCGAAAGGGGTTCTGGTCCGACCGCTGGTTGGTGGAGACATTTTGACTATATCCTGGACCTGCCCGGCCTCGCCCAAAATGGCGCCGGTATAAATGGGACTCGTAACTCCTTGTTGTGTGCCTTGATATCACGAGATACGTATGCAGTTTTGAAGCACATGGCGGGCGGGAACGAGAATTGATTGAATATTTCGACATCCCTATTGATATTAAGTTCTGATGTGTTATTGATTACTGTACTATTGAAAGTTCGAATTAACGTCACCCATGGTACTTGCCCGCAAATGTATATCTAGATAATTTTACTGTAAGTGGCCCTGTCGTATTTTAATTACAAAATGTACGTCCACCGATTCCGCAACTGTTAGACACCTTAGTTCTTGCAACCTAATGGCCCGCTCGTTGCGTTCCTCTACAGTGTAAATGTCTCCTCATCATATACGATTCCAGTTTGCTCCGTGGCCGGCCCACGTGGTTATAGGCCCGTATTTGTATACTGACATTTTCACAATAAAGGTTTTTAAAACAAAACATGGTAGTAGTATTTACATTGGTAAAGTTTTTAATTTTAGTCACTGTTTTCGAATCAGTAAAAGGCAAGTGAAAAAAAGCAGTCCAATTACATGACGGATAAAAGGTATAATACGCAGGAACGCAGTAAAGATAAATGGTCAAGGGCTGTTGTGTTTTTTACTCCTGCAACATAAAGTGATCGATAAGAATCTGATATTCAGGCGTATCGGCGACTAAGACAGCAGGCCGAGCATCTTTTGCTCAACGGCTCCGTCATGGGACGAAGAAACGCCCTTTTTCTAGAAAAAGGAATATATTTTACTTGCAGGACAGTTGTAAATTTTCCGGGAAAATACATTAGCCTGGAACATTATAACATATATGTTTAAGAAAAAATAATGTTCGAAAGCAATAAAAAGCGTAATTTTTAGGTCATATGACCAAGCCTTTCATCATTAGAATAACAAAAGTAAAATGAACCAATGAAAAGTTTTATTAACAAGTCACATGACCTGTTATGCTTACGTTACGCGCTGCGCTTCGCGCAATGGAGTACTTCCGGGTGCGCTAACGCGGCGTGTCATATAACGCATTACGCGACAACGTAGGTTCAGAATATAGTCAAAATGTCTCCACCAACCAGCGGTCGGAACACAACCCCTTTCAGCAGTCTAAAAAGTTCTGTTAAATGACAGCAGAAGGGACAGGCAACAAGAACCATCAGTTGAAGAGGGGAGGGCAAGTTCTTCCCTACCGGGTCACGTTGGGGCGCTACCGGAACTGATCGAATTGGTAGTCTACAGTGTTTCTGGATGTTTCAGACTGAAGCTGGCGTTAGCATGAGAGCACCACCATCTCGTATCTCAGTCGTGGCCATTCCACGAGCAATCATGGCAGCCGCTCCCCACCAGAAGCCTGCGGGAGTCGGGGGCCCCCAAGACTTTTGTAGAATCTTCAAGGCTCAGTGGACGCTTTCGAGAATGGGGCCCAAGCCCTAGCAGACATGCGTCCGAGTTCCAAGGTTTCCCATGGCCATTTTAGTGGACCCCGCCCAAATCTGAAGAGGCGGCCGCCATTTTGAGAGTCCTGTGGCAGCCGCCTATAGCTGCATCGCAAGAGCGGGAGCAACTCAACTACATGGTGAGCGAGACGCTGTAGTCGCAAGAGCGGGCGGTAAACAACTGAATGGCGGAAGAGGCACAGTGTAGCAAAAGCGGGCGGAATGGCAACTGAAACGGTAAAGGGGCGCCCCACTACAGCGTGTCTTCAGGTCAAACGGATTGTGGGATAAGGTCCAGAATGGAAGAGTCATCAAAAGGCAAAAAGTTCCGCCGGACCCCGGGAGCCGGCCGCCTATGTCGGGGGCGATCTTAGGCCACGCCAGGGCAACACGACTTGGGGGGGGGGGGGGCAGAAGTCAAGCGCACCCTCCCAGTCCGCGCCGCCACACCGTATGTTGAAAATCTGAAGCCATCGTTCTACAAACTCTCAACCAGCCTTGGATGAAAAATCTTGAAGAATGTACAAACTGAAAATCAGTTTTTGTTTGCATAGCATCAGCAGCAACGCTTGCTATCAGAGTGCATGAGTTTCATGCTCGATCGATTGAGCTAGCCGGATCAGGCAACAAAAAGTATAAAATAGTTATGTAAATAGTTATTTAATAAAATGTTTTACCCTGTTACTTTGCTGGTGTGTTGTATATATTTATAATATTTGCAGAGTTTATCGTTATTTTGGGTGGGGTGGGTGGCGGAGCCGAGCTGTCTTGCAGCCATCATGGTGTGGAGCTCAGTTCATCTCACTAGTTTCGTATTTCTCATGAAGGGTTGTTCCTAATGTTTCTATTTTAGCGAGGTCAAAAAGAGATCCCATTAGTGGCCTACTGATTTTGCTCGATTTTTTTTTTTTTTTTACACGATTTTTCACTATCTGCAAAGACTAAACAGAGTATTGCGGCTTTGTGCTTGTTAGTAAATAGAGAATGAATCAAAGAGAATAAATTCTAAAATAGTAAATGCTTGGATAACAATCAATCAAATGGAGAGACAAGCAGGCACGACGGATTACAACGGGGGCAAAGGCCTGCGTTAACTACCCTTCAGTATCTGCAAAGAGAGAGTACTTCTAAGAGAAAAGAGGGGGGGGGCAGCGTTCAAAGCACATCAGCGTGCATAAACACGAAAATGTTTTTACCTATCACGTACTTGACATTTGACAGCTTTTGATATTTGCTATTAAAAAAACATTGAAATTCACTGAAAAAAACATAGGTTTTAGCCCATATATAGTTAGGGATTAGCGGCCTTTTACTCTCGGGAGATAAAAAATAGTTCCAATCCCACAAAAGTAATTTTTAAGGTCTGTAAAGACCTTACAAGTAAACAAAATCAATCTGCCACTCTGGCAGCCTCCTTAGAGCATTGTGAGGATCTGGCGTCATTCTTCATTGAAAAAGTCGAGGCCATTTATAGGTCATTCTCCCAGTCTACCATCCAGGAGAATAACATAGCACCTAAGGCTTCCATACCACTGCTGACTATTCCCAGCCCTACTCTAGAGGAATTTAAAGCCTTGACAATGAAGGTTAAATCCGGCTCACCTGATGACCCAATGAGACCCATTCAATTCCAGGAAATTGCTGAGTGCTGCTATCCGGCCATGCACAGTCTCATTGAGCTGTCTTTTAATACCGGCTGTGTGCCCAGTGCTTGGAAGCAGGCTACCATCATTCCCATTCTAAAAAAAACGGCCCTTGACCCCACCAAATCGGAACATTATCGGCCGATTTCCCTGCTTCCTTGGCTAGCGAAATTAGCAGAATCTCATGCTAACCGCATCCTGTCACTCCATCTGCAGGAAGCGAAAATACTGGATGAATCGCAGAATGGGTTCCGTGCGGGTCACAGTACCGAAACGGCTCTTCTAGCAGTGGTGGAGAACATCAGGAAGATGTTGGACCAAGGTCAAACGGCGGCACTGATCCTATTGGATCTCAGTGCCGCGTTTGACACGGTGTCCCATCAGATCCTCCTCCATCGCCTTGAGGAGGCCGGAGTTGGAGAGAGAGCACTCGAGTGGTTTCGATCTTTTCTCACTGATCGAACTTTTAAAGTATCCACTCCCCCTTTTGTTTCTGCTCCTCGTCCGATCCTGCAGGGTGTCCCGCAGGGGTCGGCCCTAAGCCCTACCTTATTTAATTTATATGTTCAACCGTTGGCTGAGGTCGCCCATAGTTTTGGTCTCTCCATGGTGTCATACGCCGATGACACGCAGCTGGCGGTGGCACTTAATGGAGAGACCAACATGGATGCTGCCACTTTTCAGTCCGCGTTAAAAGCTGTGGCGGGCTGGATGGCGAACAATCGCCTCCAACTGAATGCCTCTAAAACCGAGGTTATTATTTTTGGTAGGGAGAGCGAGCTTTGGGGCGATCAGTGGTGGCCACCTGAATTGGGCCCTGCTCCCACCCCAGTGGCTGAAGTTAGGAACCTTGGGGTGTGGTTGGATGATAAACTTTCATTCACCGCTCACACTAAACGGGTTGCCGGAACTTGTTTTGGTGCTCTGCGGTGTTTGCGACCCATTTTTAAGTTTTTTTGATGCTGACACGAGACAGATCATTGTCCAGGCCACAGTCTTGGCTAGATTAGATTACGCCAGTTCTCTGTTCTTAGGCGTTAATCAAGCTGAACTAGTTCGTCTCCAGCGGGTGCAAAATGCGTCCGCCAGGATGTTGGTTGGTCTTCCGAAGTTTGTTTCTGTGCGCCGTACTATTCAGGATCTTCACTGGCTGCCCGTGGGGCAAAGAATCAAATTTAAAACCCTTTGTTTAACTTTTAAAATCTTGAAGCTGGCTTCTCCCCCCATTTTGTCACAATTAATTTGTCATTATGAGCCATCTAGAGTCCTCCGATCCTCAGGGACAAACCTTGCTGTAGTGCCACGTTTTAAAAAAGCAAGGATGGGCGGACGCTCTTTCTCTGTGATGGCAGCAGCTCTCTGGAATTCCCTGCCTGCCTCTCTTCGCTCCATTCCTGATCTGCTCCGTTCAGAAAAGCCTTGAAGACCTTTTTATTTTCCACTGTTTAGTCTTCTTCTCTGGTTATTAGTTTCCGTGTTGTGTTTTTTACCTTCTCCTAAGCGCCGGGACGCCTCTTGGCTGCGGCATCCGTTGCGCTTTATAAAAATAAATAACATAACATAACATAACATTTACAAAACCTTGAAAATATGTGACATCATCAGCAGTGGATTGCGGGTGCGCGGTATATAGTTAGCGCAACTAACTATATATGCGAATTTCAATGGTTTTATGCGAGTAAAATAAGGTTTTGTAAATGCTAATCCCTAACTATATATGGTCTATAACCTATGGTTTTTTCAGTGAATTTTCAAGGTTTTGTAAATGCTAATCCCTAACTATATATGGGCTAAAACCTATGGTTTTTTCAGTGAATATATATATATATATATATATATATATATATATATATATATATATATATTCACTGAAAAAACCATAGGTTTTACACACGTTATAGTTAGGAAGTAGCATTTGAAAAACCTATGAAATTCACTGAAAAAACCATAGGTTTGACACCAGTTATAGTTAGTTGGAAATTTTACTGACATAAAACCAATGAAATTCCACGTTATAGTTAGTTGGACTCACTATAACTTGCGCGTGTAATGCACTGCTGATGACATTACATATTACATCACTCATGACATGGTCAGTGACATCACTTATGACATCACCGATGACAGACCTCCTTTAAGTGTAATGTAACCCTTAAAACACATATTGCAAAATAGAAATTAACATTTTCAAAAAAATGGAGATACCCATACCAGTTACAACAACCAATTCAGTAATTCCACCATCTATATACACATTCTCTCATTTACCAACAGTTCTATATAGTCACTCATACATATACTCACTCATCATATGTAGTGATACACCTATACATCCTGTAACACACCGACAATCATCCAAAAGTTGCTCACACACATACTCACACATGCAAATAAACTATTGAACATCCATTTATTTGCATATAAAACTATACACACTCAACCACCCATACAGTCCTGCACATATGGTGTCTTCTAAACACATACAAAAAGAGAGTTAGTCATTCATGCATCTATGTGATTAGTAATACCCCCATAAAACCATAGAAACACTCATACTGATACTAAAAAAACATCTAAGAACCCAAATACCTACATATGTAGGTACTCATCAATCCATGCAACCAGTTATTCACAAAGTGAAACACTGATACATATAATCAAATATTTAAACATTACTCGCTAATATATGTATTCACTAAGGTACACTTAATAAGCCAGTTATCCAATCATTTCTTTTTGAAAAAAACATTCATTAAGACAATTATTTAAACATTTATTCTTCCCTCGACCTTTACATATACATATATAAAACATATTTATTTTTTAGAAAGACACACATTCACTGGAGGGTATCATAAGTGATGTCACTGACCATGTCATGAGTGATGTAATATGTAATGTCATCAGCAGTGCATTACACGCGCAAGTTATAGTGAGTCCAACTAACTATAACGTGGAATTTCATTGGTTTTAGGTCAGTAAAATTTCCAGCTAACTATAACTGGTGTCAAACCTATGGTTTTTTCAGTGAATTTCATAGGTTTTTCAAATGCTACTTCCTAACTATAACGTGTGTAAAACCTATGGTTTTTTCAGTGAATTTCATAGTTTTTTTGAATGCTAGTTCCTAAGTATGTAATCACGTTCGTAACTACATAGTGTCACCGCCTACACGTCCTGAGAAGCGCATGTAAAGTCACGTGACTTGAAAACAAAACTTCCAATTGGTTATTAGTAGTTTCTGTTCTGGAATATACACGAAGCACTCCACCCACTTTCCTCACAATCTTTTCTACTCTCAAGAGACAACAACGTCGAGCATCTTCCGGAAGACTTTGCTGAAATGGCTTCCCTACCAGATTCATCTTCCGAATCTGAAGGAAATGATGGACCACCGTTAAGAAGAAAAAAGGAATCTTTCATTTGGCAATTTTTCACTTATCCTGAAGATCAAAAGAAAGTGAATGCGCCAAAAGTAACCGGCACGATATGCAATTCGGAGCTCTCAAGGGGAAATCCAAATAAAAAATATTCCTTTTCTGCACACACCATGCAGCGGCATGTTAAACAAAGGCATCCTGAGCATTATGCAAAAGCATCGACAAGAGCCCTGGCCACGCTACTACCATCAGAGGTGGCCAGCACATCTTCTGGTGTACGACCTGTATCTCCATCGAGTGCTGAAATGGACTTGAGACCATATCTTGCGAAGGTGCATATGAAATGCAACAAGTGTGGAGAAATTCTTTTGTATGGAGAGCAGAGCCTCGTTCTTATTAAACTCAAAATTGACAGTCACAAATGCCCCAAGAAAAGATAAATTTCTTCACTTCATTTTCAAACTATTACATACTGAAAAATGTAGTAGCAACTTTAAGAAATCGAAAGCATTATAACACTTCTTTCCCCCCCCAAAAAAAAAAAAAAAAAAGTTCTTTTCAGAACTAACTCTTTCTACCAAAACGTGCTCCAAGAGCATATTATGAGATATTTTTTCGCCGCTTTATTTTAGTGCGAGACCGGGTGCGCGCACCCTCCTATCGCGTACAGGACCGGACACTCGCATGTGAAGTCATGTGACTTCTAAACAACACTTCTAATTGGTTCTTGGTAGTTTCTATTCTGGAATTTACACGCAGCACTCCACCCACTTCCATCACTTTCTTTTCTACTCTGAAGAGACAACAACGTCGAACATCTTCCCGAAGACTTCGGTACAATGGCTACCGTTCCGCATTCATCTTCCGAATCTGATGAAAATGAGCGACCACCTTTGACAAGAAAAACGGAGGCCACGCTATTACCATCAGAAGTAATCAGCACATCTTCCAGTGGACGACCTGTATCTCCATCGAGTGCTAAAATGGACTTGAAACCATGTCTGGCGAAGGTGCACATAAAATGCAACAACTGTGGAGAACTTCTTGTATACGGAGAGCAAAGCTTTACTCTAATTAAACACAAAATTGAGAGTCATAAATGCTCCAAGAAAAGTTAAATTTCTTCACTTTATTTGGATAGTATGACATACTGAAAAATATCATAGCAACTTTAAGAAATCAAATGCATCAAAACACTTGTTTCCCAAAAAAAAATAAAAAAAAAATAAAAAAGTTCGTTTCAGAACTAACTCTTTCCACCAAAACATGCTCGAAGAGCATATTATAAGATGTTTTTTCGCCGCTTTATTTTAGTGCGAGACCGGCTGCGCGCACCCTTCTATCGCGTACAGGACCTGACACTCGCATGTGAAGTCATGTGACTTCTAAACAACACTTCTAATTGGTTCTTGGTAGTTTCTATTCTGGAATTTACACGCAGCACTCCACCCACTACCATCACTTTCTTTTCTACTCTCAAGAGACAACAACGTCGAACATCTTCCCGAAGACTTCGGTACAATGGCTACCGTTCCGCATTCATCTTCCGAATCTGATGAAAATGAGCGACCACCTTTGACAAGAAAAACGGAGGCCACGCTATTACCATCAGAAGTAATCAACACATCTTCCGGTGGACGACCTGTATCTCCATCGAGTGCTGAGATGGACTTGAGACCATATCTGGCGAACGTGCACATGAAATGCACGAACTGTGGAGAACTTCTTGTATACGGAGAGCAAAGCTTTACTCTAATTAAACAAATAATTGATAGTCATAAATGCTCCAAGAAAAGTTACATTTCTTCACTTTATTTGGATAGTATGACATACTGAAAAATGTCGTCGCAACTTTAAGAAATCAAAAGCATCATAACACTTGTTTCCAAAAAAAAAAAAAAGTTCTTTTCAGAACTAACTCTTTGTACCAAAACAAGCTTGAAGAGCATATTAGCTGATATTTTCTCGCCGCTTTCTTATAGTGCGCGACCGGGTGCGCGCACCCAACTATCGCGTCGAGACACGCATGTGCAGTCATGTGACTTTAAAACAACACTTCCAATTGGTTCTTACTAGTTTCTATTCTGCAATTTACACGGAACACTCCACCCACTTCCCTAGAAAACCAGTTTATCGTAAATCTTTTAAAGCCTCCTCTTATGAAATATTCGACATCAATCACATAGCAGAGTACTAAATAGCACTATATACACTCCGTCCCTTAATTATAAGAGACTTATTGCTATGTAAAATCAACTTTTGTTTTCCAAGATAATGTAAAATGCTGAGCCTATTACATAATTTTATTTCACATATATGTTACTGGTCTCCTTCGAGTACTAACACCGTAGAAAATACCACCAATAGCGGTGATATTTTTTACACCGAGAACGGGCGATTTCTATCGCTTACAGCCCTTACAATTATAAAGTTTTATTTCCTAAGTCTCTGATCTCCAACTGTGCAACGTAGCTCCCCTGTGTGTCGCAATAAGGTCCATAAACAAAAACTACAGAGCCAGCATTATAAACATACACAGAACAACAAAACGACAAGAGCCACCATGCTAATATATATCCTTAATATAATAAACCTCTGAGAATAAATACATATTTCCGTGGCAGCCCATAACACAAATGTGGCGTCCTCTGACTCTGCTGCATTAGCAAACACCGTAACTCCCCGCCCCCCTCACTTTTCACTAAACTCCGTACTGCACCCCAGCCGAACCCCCTATTACAAACCCCCAACCTACCCTCCCTGCCCAAACCCACCATGAACCTCAAACCGCCCCTAGAAAACTTATAAGACACAGGATTACTAAAACTCAAAGAATACGCAACAGGCACATAATGTAAATAGTACATAAAGGCACATATTTTTTCCAAAATACTATTTAAAAACATGTTCTATTTTTAATAAATCTATCATGCATCTGACCCTCTAGAACTGCTTTCAAAACGTGAACTATAAACCTCTACTTTTCATTTTCAAACCATACACTTTCTTCTGACCCTCTAGAACTGCTTTCAAAACATGAACTATAAACCTCTACTTTTCATTTTCAACCCATACACTTTCAATTACATTATTTTTTTTCCACAATTCATGTAATGTTACAAACCTTTTCTAAAATACACCAGTCCGTATCATTTATAAGGATTTATTTTCAGTCTTCATCAGTGACACTTTCTTCACATATAATAGAAATCACTATAACTTTTTAAACGACAATGCTAACGCGGTAAAAATAACCCTTCATTTACTTTCCTTTAAGAATGCACACTATGTACCCCACGCATGCGTTTCTTAATCATTGTATTTGGCAGCGAATACTGACCTTGAATCGGAAGACATGAACAAGACCGCCATTGTCACATTTAAAACTGAACGTAGCATCTGCTCACACACATCTCTTTCACTTAGCTAACATTCACAGAAAACAGCATTGATGTAAAAAAGAAATTGACCTTGCTTTACAACTCCCTCAAATCACTCCCTTATTTTTTAACGCATCCTCCAGTTCAAAAAAAGCTACTTTTTTAATAACCACTAAGCAATATATAAGTGACTAGACTCCTAGAAAATGTATCAAGTCATTCTGCTCCTCTCCACTGCATAGCCGGTGACCTAATTCTGTGGAGTTGCTATACAACCAGCGGTGCTGCGCCGTTTCCTGTACCATCTTGGGAAATTCAAAATGGATGTCCCTCCTGCCTTCGCAAACGAGCCGGGCCACTTAGAACTATTTCGCCAGAGGATGCTTGACTACTACGGCATCTTACCACTCTCGACTTTGAATGCATCATATCGATTATCATTTCGATATTCGTATTTCACCTGTGTGCAGCCTGTATTTCATTGCCTGAGCTGTGATTTCACGTGGGCCCTGGATTTATGTCTCTGTAATTCGGTTCAGGAGGTACCAAATTGCAATCACCTCATGAATCCGTTACTTGATCATGAACAGCTTTGTTACAACGGAGGGTTTATGGCCTTTGCAGCGATACAAGGAGTTCTGGGTCATTGGAATATATTCGCAGCGGCGCAAGATTTCCTAACAGAGAGCTACATCGAAAACCCACCGAGCTGCCCTATGATGGTAAAAGACGCTCCAATAATGACAGATTATGAATGCTCCTTTCATCTTCTCAATTGGATGGCTGACATGTTTTCAGATGATAACAATGATTTCATGTTAGAGGCACTTGCTGCATACTTTGCCTACACAATGGACGGTTAACTCTTTCCTAACAGCGAGCTACATCGAAAACCCACCGAGCTGCCCTCTGATGGTAAAAGAGGCTCCGATTATAACAGATCATCAGTACTGCTTTACTCTTTTCCATTGGATAGCTGACATACTTTCAAATGATAAAACTGATTTCCTGTTACAAGCAGAAGCTACCTATTTTGCCTAAACAATGCTTCAATAACTCTCAAACAAGCCATTCACGTCCTCATTTCCTTTTGGTTTTCTATATTCTTCACGTTCTTTTTCATATTTTCTTTTGAAGAACAGACCTATTTGCTTTACTAACAGTGGACATTATGATTTCGTGTGGTTTGACAGCTGATTCATAAAGTAATGATGTATAACCACTTGCATTTTCATATATCGTTCCTAAACTGAAAGGCCAGAGACCTTCTTCCATTTATTGAAATATAATATACTTCCTTATAAGAGTGTACAATGTTTTTTTCCAACTATATTCATTTTTCTTCAACTATATCGTTTGTATTTAATGTACTACTGACAATACCAATTACTGTGTTTTTTGCAATTTCTGTCCTCATATTACATAATGATTTGCCTTTAAAACAGTACATTTCTAAATAAACATTTCAAATATTCACGGTTTCTCTTTTAATCCATAATCTCAACTGAAATGATTTCATATTGAAAAACTATTCATGGGTTCCACATAACCTTAACTGTAGACACTGAGGACCTTATTTATGAAGACCTTCCGCCGCCAGTGCCTCATTTTTTAAAATGGGAAAAAGTAACGCACCGGTGGCGCAAGGCCTTCATAAATAAAGTCCTGAATGTTTTCTTTTCTCGACCTCACTTACTGATACTAGAACCTGCAAGCCAATTACGGCCCGTGAACTCTTTCTTAGTAGGTCGCGCACCGTAAAGACAGTTATACCACTGTTAACATTTTTTTTTTACTGTTACTAAGCACCGACACAGTTCCGCTTCACTCAGAGTTAATCACTGCTCCCACGCTTCTACAGGCCAGACGCTATGTCGTATTTCTCTCCTTATCACCCTTTCATCTCCACAATAACAAACAGTTGTCCGCCAGCCACCAGAGAACAGACTCAGATGCAGAGGCACCAAAGAGTGAACCCATCACCAACTGCCATCTCCGGCTGTTTCCATGGTTACACATCATTCTGCACCTTGCTGAAGGCACAGGTCAAAAGTTCATCTCTCAACGTTCTACAGCTAACTAAGAACACTATTTTCCCTCCAGAAACACCTGCCAATCCACAACTCTGTTACATGTCTTGTTTTTTCACACCCAATAGTACTTTTCGTTTAACATAAACATTGACCTGTTCACTCTCCACTTGTTACAATCAACCAATCATTTTTATTTTTTTAACTACACCCAGCCTCTTTCTTTTTCTTTATTTAAAATTTCAACTTCTAACTACCATTCCACTTCCAGAACCGATCGGAGGACGACTACAAATCCCTTGAAAATGAAGGTCTGGCTAATAGGACACAGTTATATTCACTGGAGTGAAAAATATGCAGTAAGCAGACGAATTTGCAACCTCAGCTTACCAAATGTACACATAACATGGATTTCCAAAAGAGGATTGAAATGTCACCAATTAATTCCATTGGTGAAAACTTTTATGCATCTCCCAGAACCAGACCTTATAATTGTGCACTGTGGTGGGAACGATCTAGGCCAGGGGTCTCCAACCTTTACTGTAGTGAGAGCTACTTCTGATCAGTGAAAATAGTCGTGGGCTACTAAAGGCCAAGCAACTCGCGCATTTTTCGGAGACACCTCCCACACCCTCATTCATTGTCTTTAAGCCTAGTTTGTTTGTGCCCATACTGTGGTTTGAACAAGATACATAGACCTATGAAGCAGTTCAAAGCTGTCAAAAGACAGAAAAGCATAACATAACTGTATATCTGTCTCACACCTCATTCACCACACTGTTCCGCACTGTGTCCCATAACATGAGCTTTAAAATTGAAAGAAGATATAATAAAGTACAGTGGCAGCCAATGTTAAAATCAAAGGGCCTTGCATGCACTGGGCCGCTTTTATTGACTACAACACAAAGGCAAATTTAAAGCGTGCTGTAGTCAGTGAAAGCAGTTCACAGCAGGCAAGCACTTTTGAATTTAACTTTGGCCACCACTGGGGTGGCAGCTCAGTGGCTGCAAGGACCATCGATTTTAAGGTTGGCTGCCACCGTGCTTTGTTACTGAAGGCAGATGTGAAGCGCAGTGGCAGCTGATGTTAAAATCAAAGGCCTGTCACTGAGTAGTTGAGAGGTACTGCGCACTCACGAGTGGCCTCAATGACCAGCAAATGAACACAGAACACTGAGACAGAGACAGAGACATAGAGCTGACCCGCCAGCAGAACACCTCTGGTAAAGCTGCTCAAGCTGAAATACCACGTGAGGCTCTTCAGGCAGAAATTGTAGAAAAAACGAAGCAAAGAGAACTGTTACTGTTATGCTCTTATCGTCAGGCACTGCACCGAGAGAGGGATAGAATGGGATGCCTTTTAGACTTGCTTGTAAAAAGAGAACAGTCACCCAGTTGTATAATGACCAGTAGAGACACAGAGGGCGCCATAGTAACCACACGAGCGAGGGAATTAATAAAGAATTTCACACGTACTAAAAGACTTTTTAAACTAGCTCAACAAGAGCTATATAATTTAAACAGCACGAGCGATTTGGGTGGAATTCGGTCCAAATGTACTTGTTCAAACAACTGCTCATGTTTTATTTCATTTCATTTTGGAATTTTGTAAAGCGCTTGGTAACGCACACCGGCGTGTCCCCGCGCTGAAGAGAACCTGGAAGAGAGTCAGAGGATTATAACAATGCTAGGCGGAAGAGATAGATTTTGAGGGTTTTGCGAAATTTAGTCTCAGAAGGTTCGAGACGCATTTCAGTGGGGAGCAAATTCCAATTCTTGGCTGCAAGGAGCCTGAAAGATCTACCTCCCATCCGAGATTTACGGATTTTGGGGACAACAGCCAGACCCATCCCAGAGGATCTGAGCAGCCGCTCAGGTCTGTAGGGAGTAATAAGGCTGTTCAGCGGGCCGGGTGCTTTGCCTCCAAAGATGCGATGGCACATGCAGAGAGCCTTGAAGGTAATCCTTTCCCGGATAGGAAGCCAGTGAAGGGACCTCAAGGCAGCTTTAGAGGGTGCTCTCCTGGGGAGTCTCAGTACCAGCCGGGCTGTGGCGTTTTGTAGAACTTGGAGACGGTTGAGACTTTTGGCCGTAATACCCAGATATAATAGGTTGGCATCTATTAGCTCTGTAATTTACCCTGAATATAGTGCAGCTCCAGAGTTGTGTTTCCACCAGCCAGCTATCGGCCTCCGAGGTGGGTGACTGGGTGGAAGAAAGGGCTCTGTCTTCATGCAGCACTTACCACCCTCACTAAACCCTGGTGCTTCCCAGGGCTGTCCAGCCACGGCCCCACTCACAGACCTCTCCGTCCTCCCAAGACTGCAGGGCAATGTCTGGCATGTGTGAGGCTTTCTCCATCAATCACTCATTGGATCCACATTCTGCGCCGCGGTGCCCCTGGCTTCTAATCACGGCGCACCGGGGTGCCGCGGCGCACACTTTGGGAACCACTGAACTATACTATTACGGAAAAAGAATTATTGGCCATCAAGGATGATTTTCAGGAGAGGAGACACAATCTTTTAGGGGCAAATCATGTAGTGACAGTATTTACGGACCACAGGAATTTGCAATTTTTGAAATCAGCCAGAACCCTGGCTCCTCGACAACTACCATGGTCCCTATACTTCGCTGACTACGACTTTGTCATCACCAATCGACCGGGCAAGAATAATGCAAAGGCAATAATGCAAAGGCGGTTGCCTTATCCAGAATTGATACTGAAGTGAAAAAAACATGTTTGCAGGAGCTGCGAATCATTCCTGAAATGAAAATAATTGGGGCCACTGTGAAGGAATTAATAGAAGGAAAGATCAGGAAAGAAATTACGCTTGAGGAAATACGAAAATGGGTTGAAGAAGGTCCTGGGAGAGAGATTCGCCAGCGATTGCCTTACCAGGCAGACAATTGTATTGGCCAACTTGTGAACTCCAACAGCAAGCATTGTTTGACTGCCATGACAGTCCCTTGGCCGGTCATTCTGAAATTCCTCATACGGAAGAATTACTTAAGAGACAATTTTGGTGGCCCAGCTTGACAAAAGATGTTCAACAATATGTAGTAGGATGCAAGACTTGTGCACGAGGAAAGTCGGATCGGCAAGCCCCTCACGGGCTGTAATAACCCTTACCCACTCCTCCTCACCCATGGCACACTGTTACCATGGTTCTGATAGTGGATTTGCCCTCCAGTCAGGGATACAGTTCAATAATAATAATGGTGGAAGCTTTCTCTAAGATGGCTCACTTTGTCGCCTTAAAGGGAAACCCAAATGCCAAACAGTTAGCCATGCAGTTCAATCAGCATTTGATTAAGATTAATGGAATCCCTAAGATTCTGATTAATGATCAAGGATCTCAATTCTTGTCCCATTATTGGAAGGCCTTTACTAGAAAGCAGGGCATAGAAATTAGGTATTTCACAAGTTTTCACCCACAAACTGATGGTCAGACAGAGAGAACCAATCAGGAATTAGAAAAATACTTACGGTTGTTTCTGTTAGATCAGGAAGGTGATTGGCCAGATCTCGTTTGGGCAGCTGAATTCGCACACAAAAATGATAAAAATGCTTCCACAGGGTTTTCCCCTTTCTATTTAAATTATGGGCGGCACCTAAACTTTTCTGTGTCATTTCAAGAGGTGATGGTGCCTGCCGTACAAGGTCTAGTTCAACATCTATCAAAAGTTCAAGAATCAGCAACTAGAAATTTGGCTCTAGTGAAAGAACGTTACAGATTAAGTGCGACTAAGAAGAGGAGACCAGGGGCAAATTTGCAGGAGAGAGATATGGTGAGGTTGAGCACTAAGAATCTGAGGCTCAGAGGAAATAGAAAATGTCAGCCCTGTTTTGTAGGTCCATACTCAGTAGATCAGTAAATAAATCCCGTGACTAACAGGCTAAAACTCCCTTCGCAGGTCAAAATACATCCCGTCTTTAATGTGTCTCTGTTAAAAAAGTGTCACCATATTTTATGGAAACGCAACCTCCAAAACCATTGTTGATTGAAGGCAAGGAAGAATATGAGGTTAAAAAGGATTCTAGATTCAAAAATGGTTAGAGAAAAGACATTATTTGATCAATTGGAAAAGCTATGGACTAGAGGAAAGGTCTTGGGAGGAGAGATCTGACGTTCATGCTCATAGATTAATACGAGCCTTTCATCATCAGTATCCTCACAAACCCAAGCCAGGAGGAGTGGCCTTGCAGAGGGTTACTGTCAAGGCTCCGCATCCGACTGCCTGTGGAGCAGGCTGTGTATTGCAGTCGGATCGGGGGACACAGATTGAGCTATGCTTTGTCTGATTTGAACGCGCCCCCTGCAGTGATCAGAGAGATCACTGCAGGCAGGCGTTAAAGACTCAGAAGTTGCCGGTCACAGCCTTTAAAGGCGCGAGGACAGCCGCTCAGCAGTGAAGTGCATTGGCAGCGTTCGAAGCTGCTCACTTCAACAACGGTTTGAGAGAGAAGGAGAGCTCAGGAATTTTCTTAGGTAGTCAGGGTTTAGTGTAGCTCAAGTAAATTTGTAGAATCAGTTTTAGGGTAGCTAGCGTCTCATGTGGGACGATGAGCTAGATAGGATATTAATATATTTATTAAATAGGAGTAGAGTGTAAATATTGGAGAAACTTGTTCATAGCGAATCAGTTACACTCACCTGTTCACCTCAGGGAAGTCTGCATCAAGGAGTAGAATCCAGTCTTTATAACTGCAAGTACCTGAAGAAAAAAAGATACAGTTTTAGTTATAAGAAATATTTGGAGACTGTCTGATAATTTCAATTTGGAGCATGGTCCCGGATACCGCTATAGTTATAAGTTAAAGGTACAAAAAGACTCATTGAAGAGAGGCTAAGCCTTAAAGGTGGTATAAGTGAATGTATTCAATAAGAGAGTAAAATAGTGTAAAAGAATAAGTTAGAGAAGCTTATTAATTTGATGTTATTTAACTGCAGTTCGCATAGAAGTGTTACTCCAGATTAGCAACAGTGGGGGCCTGGCGGTGCAGAAGTGAACTCAGAAGCAAGGCAGTCTCTTCTCTGTCCCCTTTCCCTTCGGGGTTCATGCGAGAGCTTGTAACTAGAAGAGTTGTGTGGAGGTCTGCAGGGGAAAAGAGAACTCGCATCATTCTGCTACTGTGAGTGAACTGAGGACAGTGAGTATACAAGTAGGGCCTTGACAGAAGTGGACGTCAAATACTTCTCAACCCTGTTGTCACAAGGCCTGTCTGAGTGGGCATTAGAAGCTGGAAGACTGCCCTTGAATCAGACAGGCTTCACAGAGAACCAAGGGATCCTATCCAATCTGATGGCTGTGTGTCTGACCACGAAGAGTGTAAGACGCCGCTGCACATGTGCTCTGTGGATTTCAAGGCAGCATTTGACCTCGTACCACGTGACAAATGTAGGGAAAGTCATGGAGCATCCTGCAAAAGCTTTTGAGGGCAAAACGGTTGACCCAAAGGTATCGGGTATCAGAGCGCTTTACATAGCACCAGTTGCGTTACATGAGGACACATTCATTTATAGGTTTTGGCCTGGCCGTAGCACTGCGAAGCAGTGCTCCGCCCAGGCGGAAAACTTTTGTTTACAGTATGGGGGACTTGAATCCGCCCCCTCTTCCATTGGCTATCTCCATAAATGGAGGCTAGCCATTGGAAGACCGAGGCGTCCGTCATCCTGCGAGGCGACTCGTGGGCGTTTCTGAGAATTTCTCATCCAGCCCCTTTTAGGACGTCAGTGCGGCGGTGGGCGAGGTTTATTTTTTTGGTCGTCAACGTTTGTTTGGGTCATTTTGCGGCCGACCGCTGCCGGAGGAAGTCCAGGTGAGTGCCTTTCTTGCCGTTTGCCGTTCCCGCCCCACTCCCGCTGTCCGTGCCTTTTCCGCCCCCCCTCCCGCTGTCCGTGTCCTTCCCGCCCCCCCTCCCGCTGTCTGAGCCTTTCCCGCAGTCCGAGCCTTTCCCGCCCCCCCTCCCGCTGTCCGTGCCTTTCCTATATTGCCCGGAGACTTCAACCCTGCCCCTACCCCCTTGTTCAATCACTACTAGAAACGTGGCAGAAAGAGAAAGCAGTGTGCGGGAAGTACACACATTCTGTATTGACTATCTGGCTGACTCTGTTTTCTAATACCATAGATACCCCCATTCAACTCAGGGGCGCATTTTAATTCATGAGCTGGGCCTCAACCTGCAGTATAAGTCAGAGGATGTGCCCGAGAAACGTTTTGTTCACAGAGATGAAAGGCAGCACATATACCTCATGTGTTTATCTCGTAATTCAAGGGTTCGCCATTGCTCAAGTAGTTGCCATTAACAAAAGGGGAGGTCTCTAGTTTATCGGCTGTTCTCTTGTCCTGTTATTTTTGAGGCTGTGATGGCAGGCTACCAGTGATTTCCCCTCACAAACGCTAGCTTGGATGATTTGAGGTCTCCTCTTCACAAGACATGGCGCTGCTCACATCATCACACTTGCTCGAGGGACGCAGCAGTCTGGGCTAAAGAACATAAACATTCTGTGAGCAGCTCGGATGCGCTTTACAGTAAAGCAGCAGAGTGTGTGCACCGTGATATTGCCTCCTTTGTCAAGCTGCCTAGGTGTCAGACGGTGGTCTACAACTGCCCTGTCTACAGCCCGACAGCCCGACAGCCCCACCACCGACTGAGCAGCCTGGTCTCCGTGCAGATGAGTTTACCTATGCTGGCCAGGGTGGAGGATTTAGCGCTATTGCTACCAGCAATAGTGTAACAAACGCAGCTTCAGCCACAACTGAAGAGATAGGGCTCAGTTTAATCATGTAAAGTGTTTACTGTTAGGGGATAAAAAGCAACCTAAATCACCCTGAGCTACTGTCCTGGCACCCTAAAAAGCCACTTGGCACAGTGTACCAAGCTGTCCTAAAAGAGTTGATCTACACATGCTCAATGCGTGCAACTGGGCCAGATATTCACATTTCCCATTGTGGGTTTGGATTGCCTTTTGAACAGCATTCATTTGTGTCAAAGTGCTGTTTATTTTAGGAGGATTACGGAAGAGGTGTACAGTCGGATGAAGTTGTTTGCTCAAAATCACATAGTTTGGTCCAGAGGGGAACCTGGGATTAGAATTATTCTCTCCTGTTTCAAGGTCAGAAGCATAACCACCAGTTCACATCGCCAAGATCTGGACCGGTTGGCTTGGCGCACAGATCTTTTCTTGACTGTCAGTGGATCTGGTGTCGTTTGCATCCGGAAGGTCCAGGTGGCTAGTTGTTATTTTATGTCCGTCAATGAAGTAATATGGACGATGATGATGTCTGAGGGACTCTGCGGCACTTGGAGATATTCTTCAATATAAATAGTCAGATGAGATTCTGATGGATCCAATAGATGAAGGACGAGTCCTCATAATTTCAGGCGGTCTCTGAGATGTCTACCATGTGATGCGGCAGCCCATGAAGAAGGATGGAGTGGTTCACCATGCAACACTTTCCAGAAACTTCCAGTAGTGTGACTGCTCCAGAGTGTGTGTGTGACTGCTCCAGTGTGTGTGTGTGTATGTGACTGCTCCAGTGTGTGTGTGTGTATGTGACTGCTCCAGAGTGTGTGTGTGTTTGTGTGTGACTGTTCAAGTGTGTGTGTGTGTGTGTGTGTGTGTGTGTGACTGCTCCAGAGTGTGTGTGTGTGTGTGTGACTACTCCAGAGTGTGTGTGTGTGTGTGTGTGTGTGTGTGACTGCTCCAGAGTGTGTGTGTGTGTGTGTGTGTGTATGTGACTGCTCCAGTGTGTGTGTGTATGACTGCTCCAGTGTGTGTGTGTATGACTGCTCCAGTGTATGTGTGTATGACTGCTCCAGAGTGTGTGTGTGTGTGTGTGTGTGACTGCTCCAGTGTGTGTGTGTGTGTGTGTGTGTGTATGTGACTGCTCCAGAGAGTGTGTGTGTGTGTGACTGCTCAAGTGTGTGTGTGTGTGACTGCTCCAGAGTGTGTGTGTGACTGCTCCAGTGTGTGTGTGTGTATGTGACTGCTCCAGTGTGTGTGTGTATGTGACTGCTCCTGTGTGTGTGTGTGTGTGTGTGTGTGTGTGTATGTGACTGCTCCAGTGTGTGTGTGTGTAAGACTGCTCCAGTGTGTGTGTGTGTATGTGACTGCTCCAGAGTGTGTGTATGTGACTGCGCCAGAGTGTGTGTGTGTGACTGCTCCAGAGTGTGTGTGTGTGTGACTGCTCCAGAGTGTGTGTGTGTGACTGCACTGGGTGTGTGTGTGGGGCTCTGGGTGTGTGTGTGTGTGTGGGGCTCTGGGTGTGTGTGTGTGTGTGTGTGGGGCTCTGGGTGTTTGTGTGTGTGGGGCTCTAGGTGTTTGTGTGTGTGGGGCTCTGGGTGTGTGTGTGTGGGGCTCTGGGTGTGTGTGTGTGGCTGGCTCTGGGTGTGTGTGTGTGGCTGGCTCTGGGGGTGTGTGTGTGTGGTAGTAATTGCTGTCTGCTGAGCTCATCCGTAGGGTACAATAGGTCTCACATTTGCGAGAGATTAAGCTAATGGCAATGTAAATGGCGATCCCATTTATTTATCTGTTTTCAAAACCAACACATAAATACAAATTTTGTCATTTACAATGCCAATAGCTCTAACTTTTCCAAAGGCGAAACCGTTGCATTGTAAATGCTTGTTTTGTTAGGCACGGGAAGATTACGTGATTTGCCCTGCATCACAGGATGTTTCGCATCACCGCCGAGACTCGAACCCGGTTCCCCAGATTCAAGGTAGACCGCCCTAGCCATTGGGCCAACTCCTCTCACCTTGTGTGGGCAGTCCATGTTGGTGCCGTCATGTGTCTCTGACAGGTACATACCTAGTCTTGACTTGGAATTCCCGCTGCAGTGTAGGAACAGAGCTGTGAACTTTATGGGTATGAGAGATGTGCCATAATGGGCAGAGCTGCCAACTTTGGAACTGGGGGAATCAGGCTTAAGTCCCAGCCTCGGCTCAACATCATGTGATTCTAGGCAAATCTCTGTGCCTAAAAAATGTGGCATGTTATCTGGCGCTCATGTAGAGTTATATAAATCTGCAAAAAAATAAAGGTTTGCAGAAATATAGGAAGATGGTGAAGGAGAATTATGGGTCTGTGAGTCCCCTCAAGCACAGGACATACAACACTTCTCAATATGCTGCCTCCGCTTCTGTTCTGTGTATGTTTATTGACATTCCAATACTGCTGACACACGTGCTTTGGGCAGCCAATAAAGTTAATGTAAACAATGGAGTGTAAGTTGGGGAAGCCCTCAGGATGCCTTACCACAGGGTTTGGGTGGGCAGGCGGCACTGCCACTGTCGGCTGTGTGTGCTCATTTTGGTGATTTTCTGCTGTCCCGCTGCCACTTGTGGAGTTGGACAGACAGCAGTAAATATTAGACTGAATACAGTCTTCTCACCCTCGTCCCAGACTCTCACATGCACAAGTGGGCCTGTTATTGCTTGTTGAGGAGGGAGAGTGCACGTATCTGTACTCGCAAGAGCTGTGCTTGTGTAACAAGGCCTACGTACTCCAATGGCAGAACCCAATTCGCAACAGCAGCTGATGAAACCAGACCTTATGCATTTACTAGAGCTCAGTGGTTTCCATGCGTCTGTCTGGGGTGAAAGGGGTCCAGGACCGGTGTCAAGGCTCCCCGGCTGGGGGCTCCCTGGGAGCGCGGGTGCACATCACAGGAGGAGCTCGGGTTGCGCGTGCTGCAGACAGCACACGTGCTACAGGAGACACTGCATGCACAGTAGCAATGCATGGGAGACTTTGTACTCAATGATGGGAAGTGAATTACTTGCACTCCTAGTCAGGGAGGCAAGGGAAGGGCCCGCGCTAATAAAAAGAAGGGCGTGTGGCAGCCATGCTGAAACTAGCTCAGCACTTGCCGGGACAATTGCTGCTGCTGTGCAACCACATGAAAGCTTGTTGTGTTTGCAGGCGATCCATAGACATTGAAGAAGGACAAGAGAAACAAGCTGGGTAGGCCATGTTGGCCGAGAACAACATTGGCGGCCATCCTAAAAGAGAAACATTAGTAAGGAAATTACTATACTAGAAACAAGGTTTACAAATCTTTGCTGTTTATTTTAGCTGCTTAACCGCGGCGGCTATTCCGCCGCCTCTTCAGCTCCAGACGTCACCTTAGCCATCCGGGACGGGTACAAGATCATCCGTAAAGACGGCACAAAACAAAAAGGAGGAGGCATCGCCATCGTCCATAAGAACACCATCCGTGTCTCAACCAGCTCAGACGACAACCTCACTATCGCCGAACATCTTCACTTCCAGATCCACACCGACCCCAAGACCACACTTAGAGGCACCCTCCTCTACAGGCCACCAGGACCCCGCACACAATTCAGTGAAGACATCACTGACTTCATCAGCCCACACGCCCTCCACTCAGAGGACTACATCCTACTGGGAGACCTCAATTTCCACCTGGAAAATAGCAACGACAGCAACACCACCACCCTTCTAGACAACCTTGCTAACCTCGGACTCAAACAACTTGTAAACACCCCCACCCACTACGCAGGACACACTCTCGACCCTATCTTCACCTCCAGCAAGCAGATCTCCTTTAATCACACCACAGCTCTCCCTTGGACGGACCACAGCTACGTCCACTTCGAAAACATAAAAACCACAATCCACAACCACCCTCAACCAACACTGCGAAGAAACTGGAACAAAATCACCATCGACCAGATCTCCACATCGCTTCTTCAAAATCCCCCTGCCTATTCATCGAACCCTAACCAAGCAGCCATCAACCTCACACAATGGCTAACCCACAGCGCCGACAACCTAGCACCCTTGAAAAAACGTCAAATCAAACTAGGCAGCAAAAACGCCCCCTGGTTCAACGATGACCTTAAGAAATCAAAGAAACTCTGTCGTTCCCTTGAGAAAGCCTGGAAAAAAGAGCCAAACATTAGGACCAGAGACACCTTCAAAAACGCCACCCGAAAACACCACCAACTCATCCGAGCAGCCAAGAAATCCGCATTCAAAGACCGACTAGACAACAACGCTCACAACAGCAAGGAACTATTCAACATCGTCAAAGAGTTTACCAACCCCACTGCCAACTCCAACAACATCACTCCCTCTCAAACACTTTGCCACTCCCTAGCTTCATTCTTCCACAACAAAATCGCCGACATCCACAACAGCTTCGACAATCATCCCGGGGACCAACCCACCCATCCTACCTCCGAAACTAAACCCCCCCAGAACATCCTTTATGACTGGAACCCAATCTCCACTGAGGACACCATTCGCCTGATGAACTCCATCCACTCAGGATCCCCCACAGACCCATGCCCCCACCACATCTTCAATAAAGCTGACTCCATCATCGCACCCCACCTCCGAGACGTCATCAACTGCTCCCTCAACTCCGCCACATTCCCGGAAAGCTGGAAACACGCTGAGCTCAGCGCCCTTCTGAAAAAAACCACAGTAGACCCCACCGAACTCAAAAACTACCGCCCCATCTCGCTCCTACCATTCCCGGCCAAAGTCATTGAGAAAGCCGTCAACAACCAGCTCGCCGCCTTCCTCGAATCCAATAAATCCCTCGACTCCTCACAATCCGGCTTCCGAGCAAAACATAGCACCGAAACCGCCCTCATCGCAGCAACTGACGACATTCGAACACTACTGGACAACGGAGACACAGTCGCCCTCATCCTCCTTGACCTGTCTGCAGCCTTCGACACAGTTTGTCATAGCACCCTTATACAACGTCTCAACAACATCGGAATTCAAGGAAAAGCACTAGACTGGATCACTTTGTTCCTCACCGGAAGAACTCAGAGTCCGCCTCCCACCGTTTAAGTCAGAGGCCACCGAAGTAATCTGCGGCGTGCCACAAGGATCATCACTCAGCCCCGCACTCTTCAACGTATACATGAGCCCCCTCGCGGCCATCGCACGCCATCACAACCTTAACATCATCTCCTACGCCGATGACACTAAACTGATCCTTTCACTCACCAAAGACCCAAACACCGCCAAAACTAACCTACATGAAGGGATGCAAGACGTAGCCGAATGGATGAAGCACAGCCGGCTAAAATTGAACTCGGACAAGACAGAAGTCCTCATCTTAGGAACTTCCCCTTCCGCCTGGGACGACTCTTGGTGGCCAGCGGCCCTAGGAAAAGCACCCATCCCAACGGACCATGCACGAAACCTGGGCGTCATCCTGGACTCCTCACTCTCGATGACCAGACAAGTCAACGCAGTTTCTTCATCATGCTTCAACATTCTGCGCATGCTCAAAAAAACATTTCGCTGGATCCCCATCGATACTAGAAAAACGGTAACCCACGCACTGGTTACAAGCCGCCTGGACTACGGAAACACCTTATACGCCGGTACCACCGCAAAACTTCAGAAAAAACTCCAACGCATCCAAAACGCTTCAGCCAGACTCATACTAGACATACCGCGCAAAGACTACATCTCCGGTCACCTGAAAGACCTCCACTGGCTTCCCGTTAATAAAAGGATAACGTTCCGCCTCCTCACCCATACACACAAAACCCTCTACGAACTTGGACCCGAATGCCTCAACACGCGACTATCCTTCTACACTCCCCCCGCCAGCTTCGTTCTTCCAACCAAGCCCTCGCTGCTGTTCCACGCATCAACAAAACCACCATGGGGGGAAGATCCTTCTCCTACCTAGCAGCTAAGACTTGGAACTCCATCCCCATTCACCTCCGTCTCACTCAAAACCACCTAGCCTTCAGAAAACAGCTTAAAACATGGATATTCGACAGGTAATCCTCCACCCTCCCTCAAGCGCCTTGAGACCCTCTGGGTATGTAGTGCGCTATATAAATTTCCTGATTTGATTTAGTGTAGTGGGCGGGGCCGAGACGGCCAACGGATGTGCCCAGCACTACGGAGGTAGTGGGCGCGACCACCGTTGGCCATCAGAAGCAGCGACAGGTTTAGAAAGCGCAAGACTTTGTTGCCTCGATCTACAAACTGTGTATTCAGAAAAACATTAACCTCCTAAATGAGTAGCCTGCTACCATAAACGGCTAAGAATGGAATATACTGGTGAGAACAACAAAGCAGCATGAAAGCAAAGGGTATAAACAAGCGGGCAGTGTAGGAAATAAGAAAGGACCATGGCATGGAAATCCACCACCAGGCTGAACAAGAGAGAAATGGAGTGGCTGCAATGAATCATGCTCAATAAACAATGAGGTGGCCCTGTGTCACTTAGAACCTGGATATAGTCTTGCAAAAAGTACAATGGTTCTGTCGGGTGTAACCAAAATATTTCTTATAAATACAATTCAAATTAGAACAAGTTATTTTATGCACAGGTTAAATGTGAAAACATTTTCTGGAACACACAATAAAAGCACAGAATCAGTGTTTCAAGGTAGTGGGATATTTTATATAAATTGCATCATTTATATATACCCACATATAATACACTTCATATGCACGGCTGCCACAAGGTGAAAGTCAAGGAGAGTTGTGATCAAGTGACATACTGTGCTCAGTGACATGTCTGGATGCGTGATATGTACAAGGTGATTAAGATATCTACAAGTAGTGGAAGAGGCCAGGGTAAACAAAAATACTAAAACTAAAATTACTAAACAAGCATTGGCATAGCCAATAGGCCTCGCCTTTGGGACCGTATAAGTGTTTAGCCATGCAACAGTAGATGTAGTTGCACCAAGGATATTGTGCTGAATAACAAAACACTTATAAGGCCCCCAAGGCGATACCTATTGGCTATGCCAATGCTTGTTCTCTGACTACTCTCTCACTCTAGAACATTCCAATAGAAAAGCACAAGCAATAACTCAAAATGACATGGACTCATTGGAAGAAATGCCAATCCAATGCATCATTAAAGCCGAGGCTTGACGAATGTTACATCAAAAAGGATTTCAAGAATATGATCCCTCTGGATTTTACCTCCCCTAAATGTAGAAGTGAGTAGCTGAAAAGAACTCAATATCACCAAAGATGTGGCTTAGCTGTGGACCCACCTAAGAAAAAGCTTTAAGAGTTTGTATTATACACATCCTCATTGGTGTTGTAAACCTAAGTAGCTGAATAACGGAGGATCCCAATCAAAAGCATTTTTGGTGGACGATTTGATGGACTGCTATAAAAAGCTGTATCAGATGTTCTAAATACAAAAAGGGGAATGAGCACACAACACATGAAGGACTGTCAGATTGTCCTAGTACCAGTAAGGCTTTGTAATGCTATCTTTCTGGATTTCATGCAGATATTTGGTTTGTCAAAGGGTACACCACTATCTTAGTGATTGTAGAATACCTAATAAATTATTGTGTTGTCAGGGTAATCTCAACTGACCTACTGCTAGCCAAACTCTTTTTGAGCAATGTGTCTCTTTCAAGACTTTCAGAAGGATGTACCGGATTTTCTTTAAAAAATGTTGAAGGATCTAATGCATTTGAGTGTTTTCCAATAGATTGGCATAGCAGCTGTAATGGTAGTGTTGTCAAACAGAATCTATTTCTAGAGTAAATTATACATCGTGATAAGGACATTCCTTTGGTGGGTTAAGGGATTAGGTACAGCCCCTTGTCAGAAGGGAATAGGATTCAGGAGGGGATCCCAACAACCCCTTCTGGAGCCATAGGGACTGTATGCATTCAGAGTAACAACACGTCTAGAGAGCAGGTCTGACTGAGAAGGGGGACCCAGAGGGAGAGAATGAACTGTACTATCCAACATGAAGAAGGAAATAATTTTTTGCAGGTCATGAGGAGATTCAACATCTGATTGGCTGGGGTGTGCGATATGAAGATTGAATGCGAGTGGTTGCGGTGTGCTACTAGTGTGTTGAGGCCTGAGGTTCAAGGAAGCCTATAGGTGACTTGTCAGTGACTAGCGATGCAAGAACAAAGTGCGAGTCAGTCTGTTCTCGGAAGTCTGTGATGAGATGCAAAAGAGGGCTGCACTATTTCAAGAAGAATGTAGGGTGGCAGCTCAAAGCTTATTGCAGTTGAGGAATCATGCCTTATTACAGATGAACAGTATTGTCACTATTAAACTATATAAAGAAAACAATATGCAGAGATTGCAAGCTTATAAGGATTGCATGTCATATAATATGGATTACTAGTTATTTAGCCTACGAAACAAACAAAATCATATCTTCTCTGGGTGCCAATAACAACAGTCCTCATTTTATCACCTTTAACCGAATTAGAGCAAGAGAAGAGTGAACCAGACAAGACTCAAACTTGTGACCTTCAGACATATCTGTGCATTGGCTGCCCTGGTCGACTGAGGTACTTCACTTACTACACACCGCTATGTCCTTGCATCAAAGTTTGGTGAAACACAACACATGAGTGATACACTCAATCGCTTTAGAACATAGCTAAAGCAACATGCATCTCAGCAATCCAGAAAAGTCCATATTCTAACCGTATGTGTGATCTTAGACACCGAGTGATCAGTATGTGGGTGCTGATGTTTTGTCTTAACTTCTTTACAGTGTGGGACTTTCCCCAAAATAGGAATGAGTAGATTTTGGTTCCTTAGTTTGTGTATGCAAAGGGCACCTAGGACCTGCAAAACATGTTATAAGTAATGTCAGTCTCTTCAGGAAAGCAGAATAGACACTTATCAGTGCCAGTCTCCTTGATCTTAACGATGTCGCCACTGTGTTGTAATTACAGCAGCTTAGTCTAGTGAGGCCACCCAAAGTATACCCTGGGTGGTTTCAAAGTATTGGCCACCCTAGGCTGGGTATGTTTTTTGCACTATAACACACCACGTAGGTGGCCTTAAGAAATACATTGCAAGTCTTCCTGAGATTACACGACTGTGTAAAGAACTCATCAGCCTTGTTCCTTAATATGGTCACCACTTTTTGGAACCAGCCTTATCCTTAGAAATATATAGTAGGGTATACCTTCTGCCATATATAATGGTTTCTCCAGGAATGAGCACAAAACAAGCACTAAAGAACTTACAGAGGACGATTACTCTGACGTAAACAAAAGTGTTATCCCACCTGGAGCAGAATAGGTGTCAATTTTAGAAATGGCAATCTGAACAGATGTGCCCAAACCATAAGTGTATAGGTTAAAAGTTGACAGGTGCCATGTCAAGTTTGGTCACTGCTGTGCCACAAGTATGGTCTAAATACAGGTTAAATTAACAAATGGTGTTTCCAAAGCAGTGTTAATCCACCTCGATATGGAAACTCCACACTCACTGCCCCCTCCTTTGAGGTGAAATCATTTCCACTTTCCTCTGTGGTTACCACCTTGTCAATATTGTAATGACAAGCTGCCATTGTTACCTAAAATCTGGTACGCGGGGGATATCAGTAAAGGCACGTGTTGCCCCTTTGAAACAAACACTTGAAACCGCAAATACGAATAGAAAAACTAGTATGTTGGAACGGTCTGTACTACAGCAAAAAGAGCAGCACTTACTGAACATTAATAGTGGATGAATGACACAGGTTGTTCAGTAAAGCTCAAAGAAAATATCACAATATGTTACAGAGGCAGGAAAGACTGACTTGTATGCTTAGTGACCAGGTAACCCCATGCCAGCGAGCACACAATGCCCCACTCCGGTGCATTGGAAAAAAAAAATGTTTTCGGGTGTGCTTGCTCAACTGGATCAACACAACTGAAAAATGCGTTTAACTTTTTTTTATTTTATGCGTTTTTCTATAGCGCGGACTTTACCCGAAGGTGTCAGAGCGCTTCACAATAGGAACAGTAATGATACATGAGGAGAAAATTACAAGTGAACAAATTACACAAAAGCAAACGATAAGTTACATGAAGCAAAAGTGACAATTGTGAGCAAACAAAATACAAGACGTAGCACACGGTGCATTACAGGAGGAAAAAGTGACATGTGTGCAAGTTACAAAAGCGTACAAAGTACAAATAGAGGTAATATACTTGTTGTATCCTCGTGCTGTCTGCTGAGCTCGCCTCGCCGCATGCTCTGGAATGTGGAATCCTGTGCCTAGGCATTCCGGTGATTCCAGTGCAGCGGTTGGCGTGGGCTCTACATGTATCGGTCTCGCTTCTCTAATAAATCCATATTTATCACCAAAAAGAGAACTGTCAGTTTCCCTCCTTCTTGGATACTTCACTGGCGACTTGGTGTGAACGAACCTACGCGATTCCTGAGCCTGCAGCCCCGGTATCCCCGGACCAAGATTACCGTTGCGTACATGAAATGCTGAATTCTCTCTTCTGTGCCTGCCGAGCCTTCATTATCGAGTTGTTGCCACGTTGGTGAAAATCCCACTTTCTTCACATCAAGCGGTGAGATTATTTTCATTTTAATACTTTTTCTCTGCACTTTCATCTGCGCGAGTTGATGCGTGCGCTCCAACACGCGCCTGAAAATCTCAGCGCGAGCCAACGCTCAACATTCTCTGCATTCCAGCCTGGCAGCGTCAGCACAAGCAAGTGCAAACATCGCCTATTCTAGTTGCTATTGTGACATCACAAAGCTTTTCATCAAGGCAGGCAGCGTCAGCACAAGCAAGAACATTCAGCATCTGTTCGATCTGCTTTTGTGACATCACAAAGCTTTCTTCAAGGAAATTCTTGCATTCTTCTTCAAGGAATAATTCCTCTAAAGAATTTTTACTACTGTCTATGACATCACAATACCTAAGTAAGACTTTTTCTATAGTCTGGTAAAGTTACATTCATCAACTTTTCCATTCATTCTTCTGCATCTCAATGGAAAGTTTTAATGCGCCTCCGCCATTTTTGGCCAGTCCCGGAGAACCTCCTTTGGAGTGGAAACAATGGCGTGAAGGGTTTGAAGCCTATCTCGAAGCCATTGGTGGTGAGAACTACACGGACAAACGCAAACTTGCAATCCTAAAACATTCACTAGGCGCAGAAGGAAGACAAATTCTTTCACATTTGCCTCCAATGACATTAGATAATTCATCTGAAGAAGAAGTTGATGTCTATGAAAATGCAATTATGCAACTCGACAAACAGTTCATAAAAAAGGTCAATGAAGTGGTGGCACGTCACAAGTTCCTTAGCAGAAAACAACTTCCCGTTGAACCAATTGATTCTTTTATCAAAGATTTAAGAATCCTGGCCGCAAAGTGCAACTACCAACAATTCCAAGATCAAATGCTAAGGGACCAACTTGTGCATAATGTCTCTGATGTGAAACTTCAAGAAAAATTACTAGACGCAAAAGACTTATCTCTTTCAAAAGCACTCGACATCGCACACCGATTTGAAGATATGAAGCTAGGTATCAAAGAGTTGTCCGACAAAAAACCGAAAGAATCCTCTTCCGAAAATCCTAGTATATCGGTGGTCCAAAACGTCAAGAAGAACCCATCCACTTTTACTTCCAACAAACCTTCGA